>NC_136429.1:17612500-19065000 GCF_052849685.1 Lactuca virosa | reverse complement strand
ATTTTCAAGTGTAAGAATTATTCTCTCAAGTTATTCCAAGTTTTGTGGTGTTGTGTGAAGCATTTGAGGCACAACATTTGGGGTGCTAGGCTCACAAAGTCTTGAAGGAATCCAAGCAACAACAAGGTATGTATTTCTACTAGTATTATGTTTTATGTAATCCCCATGCCATGCTAGTTAGGAAATAACCTTGAAAACGAAATTTGCATGTATATAGAGAAAACATAGATTCAAGGTTATTAGGGTTGCATGTACACTTAGGAAGTGTTAGAATGCTCAAAACCCATCAGTGGTATCAGAGCCTAGGATTGTTTTCTGTATACTTGATGCAAAACTGCTTAAAAATCGAAAATTTTGCACTCTGACGACTGGACTCGCCGAGTTCATGGGGAGGACTCGCCGAGTCCATGAACAAATTCGTCCTACTCGTCGAGTAGGATCATGCACTTGACGAGTAGGAGCGTGCTGGGCAGTTTTTTTTTCGAGTTTTGTTGCTGGAAATGGATTAAAATCATTATCCCAATCTGTTTTGGACTTGTAAAATCTGTTTTTCAAAAGGATAATGATTATGTTAACCCATTTTACATGACTTTTATCAATTTTCAAGTATTGTATATGTTTATATGATTTCTTGAAATTGCTTGACATGAATTTGTGTTCTTATGAGTTTTAGAAGATCATAGGAATTATGTGTAACCTCCATGTGTGTTTAATTCATGATCTTAATGGCAATGATGGTGTCCATAACTTGTCCTCAAGTTATGGATAACCAAAAGTCACTTCTTTAAATTGTGATTAAAGAACTAAAGAGGTTTCATAAAATGAAGAGTCTTCATTTTATGAACCATTAAAAACTCATAAGTTACAAATTGAAGAGACTTGGAATAGTTTCAAATCTTGCCCTCAAGTTTTGGAATTTGAAAAGTCTTACACTTTAATACTTTAATTCCAAATTGAACCTTAGATTTTTAAAAAGTTTAAAAATCAACACTTATACTATTATTATAATTTTATTATATAGATATGTATAAGAATATGTCATTCTTACCGTTAGTAGGCCTCATTCACGAAGCCGGTCTATAAGGGGGGGTATAAGGTTGTTGCCTATAAAATGGTGACTTAATGGGTGTCCACTCTCACCCACCGCTTCCTTGATCGGTGGAGGGTCGTTAGCCGAACGGGTAGGATACGACTTTAAATACTCATTAAAAGTATAATGAATTATAAAGTAACTATACATTATAAATTCCCAATCTTAGTTACTTTAGGAAAATGTGAAATTGGTGCTAGCCCATAAAATTACACTTTGTACCTTACCAAGTCGTTAGTGGAGCGTGTGTGGTTAACCGGCACACTAACATGGACTAGTAAGTGTGGCAAAGGGTAACTTGACTTTATTATAGATCGGTGGAGTGTGTGTGGTTAACCGGCACATCGATTAGGTAATATTGTTGAGGGTACCAAGTCAATTTGTATGGTTATTCACACCTTGTTTGTGATCCTCGGCATCCCAGTCACAAACTTGAGAGGGCACAATCGAGATTCAAACATGCCATTGAAAGTTCAATGTATCTCAAAAGATTTAGGAGTTTCAAATCCAATTAAAAACTTAATTATATTTCGTTTTTATGGTGAAAATTGGTAAATCGTCATTTACCTACCTTCAACTATTTTATAATTTGGATTACGGCATCCCTCTTCCAGTTATAAATAGGTTGTTGGGTCCTAGCCTTAATATTTCATATTGGGTGTTATATTAAGGACTTTAAATCAACTAACTTGAATTTCTCCCATTATAGATGTCTAGTTTAGACAGCTATGGTCTTCCCAAATCTTTAGGAACAAGCTTCCTAATGAAGATGATATCCCAAATGGCAACCAAAGTGAAAGATCAATCCCTTTGTTGTGCATTAGTGGGACTGGAAATCATACTTCACTTCCTCCACCTCCTCCAATAAATCTCCTTATCCCACAAGTTTCAAGACCTGATAAGTTCTAAGTCACTCAATCCCTATTGGCAAACAAAGTCTATATGTGCTTAGGTCTTGGAGATTAAGTCCCATATTGACAAGCCGGGAGAGCCGGGTGTCGAAGTATCGAGGTAGCTGGCTGTTGACTTGGTTCTTCAGTCACTCCCTGATGACAGATCACGACATGACCCTTAATGATCTTACCTATTTGCTTGATGATGCTGAATCAACAATGATTTGGAGCATTGGTAAAGCAAAATTTAATTGGAAGATCAACTTCCCAAACTTCCATGGACATTGACAATGGTAACATTGGAGGTCCAGAAAAACTTTTTCTTCCCAATTGAAAGGGATTGGCCATAGTCAACTCGGTTGACCAAATGGTAAAGAGAAAGGCTAAGTCTGTGTACCATTTCCAAAGAGTCCATATGTTTCTGTTGCCAAAGGAAGGGCATTGGTTGCGAAGCTGCCAAATTTACCTAAAAGTCCATAAGGATAGTAAAGTCAAATGTTTGACTCTGCTTTAGGTAAAGTCCATTATCTAACTTTATTAAGTTTCTATTCTGAGATTCTTATTGCATGATGTGAATGGGTCACATATTGATGTTTTAAGAATCAAAGTAGAGTGAAGAAACTTAAAGGAAGTATATGCTGATTCTGATCGTGAAGATGGATTTCGATCGCATGGTTCGGTGATCAGAATTTTGAGTTGTTACTTAAAAGTTATGATATATTTCTTAGGAATAGATAACAACAAGTTTTCCATATGGATTGTAAGGATAAGTTTTCCGCAAAGTTTTAAAAATAAAAGAAAATGGTTTTGATTTTATTTTAAGTATCCTTACAATGGCATTTGTTAAAAAGGTTGTTGCTTATATGTTTCCATTGATAAGCAATATGGGTAAATGGATTTGATTCTTTCATTAGTGGTAGTGTCATAATTTACCAAATAAGGAAAGATTCTCATCACCCAAGTTTCAACTGGATAGAAACTTGGAATCATGCAAGTTGTATTGTGTGATGAATGAGAATTTTCATCTTTGGTAAATTAAGACTAATTCCTTGTTCACATTCGCATGTGAGTCAAGCGAAGGACTAAAGGATCGGGTACATTAAGTTGTGCACCAGTCAGGTCCACCACAAAGGTAGATAAGATTATTCGTTATGATTTACTAAAGTTTAGTAAATATGGTTATGCTTACGAGTTTAAGTGTAATTCTGAAACATTGGAAAAGTTTCAATGTATGGCAGAATGAATAAGAAGAATCAAATAAGGCAGAAAGATAAAAGTTTCTCCAATCTGAAAGAGATGGGAGAGTACTTGTGTATTTTGTTTTATGATTATCTTAGTGATTATGGAACCATATCACAATTGATCCTCTAAGGACACCTTAGTGTGTTTGTTGCCTGAGGAGAGGAATCGTGAATTGTTGAAATGGTTAAATAAAAAGATAATTCATACTTCGTTCCAAAAACAAATCCTGGAGTAATACTCCAAGATTGTAACTTGAGTGACATAGTCTTTAGAAGGTTCATAACACTTGTCAAATGTAGAGTAAGATGTTTCCTATTCTTGTACATTTGAGATTGGTAAGTTGTGATGTTTTGGATAAAACAAAGACCAGCTAAGACCAATAGTGAGAAGTGTTGAACTTGATAAGAATCCGCACTAGCTTTTGAATATTTGTATTGTCAAGAAATGGTTCCTGACAAAGAGAAGTCTTATATGTCAAGAGGACAGTGGGAGTCTAAAAGATTCTGAAATAGTTTCAAAAACTAATCAAGAGTTTTGTTAATCACTATCCCACGACTTGAGGTTTGTAACCTATCGTGTTGACATATTCTTATTTCTGTGTCTATTCCAGTTAAAAGTTGATTATGCTTGTGAGTTCTATGGGTTCTCAATTGTTTGCATAACAACCCGGAAGCAATGGTGGGCATTGTGCTACCAGGTGGCAAGAAATTAAGATTGAACAAGTTCAGTCTATATGAGTTTGGATTTGTCACTAACCTTGTCTTGTGATTATGGTTATGACAAATTCACATGGATAGGAACACATACACCATAAAAATCTAAGTGTCATAAGGTTTCTCTTCGATTCATGAAAATGATGGTAAGGAAACTCTTTCACTAAGTAGATTTTGAGTAGATAGCAATTGTGAGAATGACAAAAGGTCTAAACATTATGATTACGGCATCCCTCTTCATAATTGTTTAGACACACAAGTGAGCTATCTAAGGAAAGGTGTATGGTTTTGATAAAGTCTTATCAAAGAAATTGCGTATCAGAAATCTGAACTTTGGTAGAAAAGTCAATAAAGTGTTGGTTTCTAAAAGCCCAGCTGATCTCTGGATACATGTCAAAGCTAGTGGGAGCATAAGTGTTATGCTAGTAAGATAATAATCATTATGCTAGTGGGAGGATGATGTTAATTATAGAAAACAAAAGTTTCAATTCTCCTTGAAAAAGTTGTTTTGCTATAATTAAGGGAGAGGATTTTGTACTTCACTCCAATTCTACAAGCTTAGATTGAGAATTTAATCTACTTTAGTCAAGAATATATATGAATGTTATGCTGGAATGGTTCAACATAAGGAAATTCTATATATGTTGCGTTCTCAAAATTCGATTATGATTACGGCATCCCTCTTCATAGTTCGAATTATGAAAACATGGCAAATAAAAAAATTTATAGCATAAATCATGTCCCATATGCTTTGGGTATAGGTTTGATTACATGTGCTATAATATTCATCCATTCTAAATTTTCCAAATGCCTAGGGCATTAAGATGGAAAAAGGAATAGAACTGGAAATGACTAAAATGATTAAGCAAAGTTGTCGAGGACAATCTGAGGTTTACCAAAGATTGGTTGCTCATGGACAATTAGAAGTATAGAGTAAGGACCATATTGACATATTTTGAAAAGAGGCAACTCTTGTTCATAAGTGATGGTCAAAATGGTAATATGAAATTGTCTCCATAGGTGGAAGTTATTCTTTGAATCTGTGTAAGATTAAAGAACTTAATGCTAAGAAGGATGTTCAAAGGAATGTACTTTGAATTTGAGACTTCATTTCCATGGAATTGTTTTCCATTGGAATACTTTGTAATGTCTGTTGCCAAGTCTTTGTGACTTCTGTGTATAGTCATTACAAGGGGATCATTGCATATAAGTTTAGAATCTAACAGATTACAGTAAATGGCAAGAGTTTGGTATTCTTGCATTTACAACGAGGATTGGAATTGTGAAATGAGCATCATTGGAATATTGTCAATTGATCTATATGTAAACATAGTATGCATACTTGGAGTATGGCATAATTGTTGTTTGGAAAAACATAGTGTACATGCTTGGAGCATGGGACAACTAATGTTTTAATTCAAACATAAAGTTGATTAATCGAAACATAAATAATGAGTAATCAATATGGTGCTTAAATAAAAGGTGTTTTTATTTACACTCAAAGTGTTGGGGCCATATAAGATTAGTATTATTCTTGTGTTTCACTTTGCATGTTTTGACTTCCAGAATAATTATGTTATGGTATATATCATATTATTCAAACCATCCACAGTCAGTCATATGTTGGAAGTAGATATGAATCAAGACTGTCATGAATTTGGCTTGTATGATTTGTCTAAAGTGCTTTAGACAATGCAATGGTTGCTACAACATTCATGAGTACTCATAAGGGCTGAGTATTGGATTCAACCCACGCTCACTTGCATCACTTCATGGAATTTATCTCGAGTGATCGTGAGACGGTAATATCATATAAATCTTCAAACCTAGAGATATGAGTTGTTGACTATGAGTTGGTTATTCATTGATTGTACGAAAACGCATTGGTAACTCGATGTTATAAAACGTGCCTTTGTGAATAATTCAACAAGTAGTTAGTACAAGCATATCAGTCGAAGTTTATCTGTTCCTTCTAGAAATAGAAGCGATATCTGGGCCCCTCGATGATTTGGTTTTGACTTATGTACCGGGCTCGGTCAGAACCTAATTGATGTGTTCAATTTAGTTCTATGTCGAAACAAATCAGAGATCGAGAAACAAATGCTGGACAATAAGTAAGACCATGTTCCATGTGTTTGTTCGGCTGATATCATGAGAACAGAGGATTATATGATCACTTATCTTAAATGGCGTATCATCATCATCTTAGTTCCGAGAGACTTTGAAAGAGCTACGATTGCTAGTCGGATTTTGAAGTCATATTTGCAAATATAGTTATTAGACTTATCCAAGTGGGAGACTGTTGGATATAGTGTCTAAGTCCATAACTTTATTTGGTATGTACTTGACCCGACCCGGCATGGTCCATTTGGGTTGCATGGTATTGCAATACTTGGATAGACAAAATGAGAGAAAGTACACTTGTGATTATTAATATATTATAAGTTCTAATATATTAATAATAGTATTATTTAATTAGTATTGATCAAGTATTAATCTAGTATTAATTTGGTGATCAAAGTGAGACTAATTAAATATATAGGGTTGATTATGACAATCATCAATTCTTTTATGGTGGATTAATGATCCATGGTTTATGGGTTTGGTTATAACCATATGGAGCTCCATGGATAGTCAATGGGAGTTACAAACCCATGGGTCATGAGGAATGAAGAGTCATGACAATTAGGGTTTACATTTGTAACTCCTAATTATGACACACTATAAAAGAAACCCTATAGCATGCAAAATGGGCACTAGAGTGTTTCTAGAGAGGGCATAACCGATTTTCAAGTGTAAGAATTATTCTCTCAAGTTATTCCAAGTTTTGTGGTGTTGTGTGAAGCATTTGAGGCACAACATTTGGGGTGCTAGGCTCACAAAGTCTTGAAGGAATCCAAGCAACAACAAGGTATGTATTTCTACTAGTATTATGTTTTATGTAATCCCCATGCCATGCTAGTTAGGAAATAACCTTGAAAACGAAATTTGCATGTATATAGAGAAAACATAGATTCAAGGTTATTAGGGTTGCATGTACACTTAGGAAGTGTTAGAATGCTCAAAACCCATCACTTGCGAATCAGAGTATATAGCAGCTAGCGAGGCAGCAAAGGAGGCGATATGGCTGAAGAACTTCATTGGAGACCTTGGAGTTGTACCAGCTATTAAAGAGCCAATGGAAATTTTCTGTGATAGTGAAAGTGCAGTTGCCTTAGCCAAGGAACCAAGGGATCACGGGAGATCCAGACACATCGACAGAAAATACCATTTCATCAGACATCGAATAGAAGAAGAACTCCTCGTGGCAAAGAGGGTATCATCGGATGAGAATCCAGCAGATCCCCTCACGAAGGGACTGACTCGGGTTAAGCATCTCCAGCATGCTCGGAGCATAGGGCTGATGGATGATATTAGATTTAGTAGTTAGATAACCTTGAAATTTGTAAAGTGTAATTGACATTAGATGATGAATAAAAGGTGTTTTATTTATGAGTAAAGTGTTGCTATCTCTTGTCGATCGTTTACTATATTTCTTTTGCATGTTTTGACTTCCAGAATAATTATGTTTGGTATATCATATTATTCGAACGTCCACAGTCGGTCATATGTCGGAAGTAGGTATGAATCAAGACTGTCATGATTGGTTGCAGAGGTCTAAGTTGTTGGACATGGCTACAACACTCATGAGTGCTCATAAGTTCTGAGCATTGGACTCAACCCACGCTCACTGGAATCACTTCATGGAATTTATCTCGAGTGATCGTGAGACGGTAATATCATATAAGTCTTCAAACCTAGAGATATGATTTGTTACTTATGAGTTGGTTATGCATTGATTGTACGTTAACGCATTGGTAACTCGATGTTATAAAACGTGTTTTTGTGTATAATTCAATGAGTGGTAGAACAAACATATGAGTCGAAGTTTATCTGTTCCTTCTTGGATTAGAAGTTGATATCTGGGCCCCTCGATGATTTTGTTTTGACCTATGTACCGGGCCCGGTCAGAACTAAGTTGATGTGTTCAATTAAGTTCTTTGTCAAACAAATCGGAAATCGGGAAACAAACAGCTGGACAATAAGTAAGACATTGTTCCATGTATTTGTCCGGCTGATATCTAGAACAGAGGATTATATGATCACTTATCTGAAATGGCGTATCATCATCTTCTCAGTTCCGAGAAACCTTGAAAAGAGCTACGATTGCTGATCGGTTTCTGAAGTCATACTTGCAGTTATAGTTATTAGACTTATCCAAGTGGGAGACTGTTGGATAAGGTGTCTAAGTCCATAACTATTTCTGGTATGTACTTGACCCGACCCGACATGGTCCATTTGGGTTGCATGGCATCATGCATTTGGATAGACTAAATGAGAGAAATAACACTTGTGGTTTATTAATATATTATAAGTTCTAATATATTAATAGTATTATTTAATTAGTATTGATCAAGAATTAATCTAGGATTAATTAAGTGATCAAAAGATGACTAATTAAATATATGGGTTGATCATGTAAATCATCCATAACTTGTATAGTGGGCTAAAAGGCTCCATGGATAATCAAGTTGGGTTAAACCCATTGAATGCTCCATGGAGGCTCCATGGGAGTTACAAACCCATGGGTCATGGAAATGAAGAGTCATGACACATTAGGGTTTACATGGTGTAACCCTAGATGTGTCAACACTATATAAGAAACCCATTCTCCACCAAAATCGGCTACACTAAGAAACAAGAGGGCTAGAGCCGATTTTGCAAGTGTAAGATTCTCTCAAAGTTTACTCCTTTGCATTTGGTGTTGTGTGAAGCATTTGAGGCATCACACTTGGGGTGCTAGGCTCACAAGGTTTCAAGGATCATAATCAACAACAAGGTAAGTTATTCTATCTTTCATTCAAGTTAAAAATGTTCCCCATGTATGCTAGATAGGAATATAACCTTGGAATTCAACTTTGCATGATTATTAGACAAACATAGATCCAAGGTTATTAGGGTTGCATGTACACTTAGGAAGTGTTAGAATTCTCAAAACCCATCAAACACTTCCACCAAGTAGATTTGAAGCATATGGCAAAAGGTCTAAACAATTGAGACTATGATTACGGCATCCCTTTTCATAGTTCTGAAATTGTTTAGACACACATGCATGCTATCTAAGGGAAGGTGTATGATTTTGATAAAGTTTTATCAAAGCATCTCGTATCAGAAATCTGAACTTTGGTAAGAAAGTCAATAAAGTATTGATTTCTAGAAGTCCAGCTGATTTCTGAGTACATGTCAAAGCTAGTGGGAGCATAAGTGTTATGCTAATAACCATCATGTTAGTGGGAGCATGATAATTATTGTTAGTGTTGCAAGTTAGCAATGTTAATTATAGAAAACAAAAGTTTCAATTCGTGAGGCTGCAGGGATTGAAAAAGTTGTTTTGCTATAATTAAGGGAGAGGATATACTTCATTTCAGTTCTAAAGGCTTAGATTGAGACCTTAATCATCTTTAGTCAAGAATATATATATATATATATATATATATGAATTTCATGTTGTATTGGTTCAACTTAAGGAAATTCTATATATTGCGTTCTCAAAATTCGATTATGATTACGACATCCCTCTTCATAGTCAAATTTTGAAAACATGGCAAATAAAAATATTGTAGCAAAAGACTGGTCTAGAATCATGTCTTTATGTGAGACATCATGAATCGTGTACCATTTGCTTTGGGTACAGGATCGATTGCATGTGCTATAATATTTGTCATTTCTAAATTTTTCCAAATGCCCAGAGGCATTAAGAAGGGAAAAGGTCTAGAATTGGATATGACTAAAATGATTAAGCAATTGTCGAGGACAATCTGAGGTTTACCAAAGATTGGTTGCTTAGGGACAGTTGGAAGTATAGTGCTAATTTTGGAAGGACCATATTGACATATTCTGAAAAGAGGCATCTCTTATTCAGAAGTGATAGTCAAAATGAGAATATGGAGTTGTCTCCATAGGTGGAAGTTATCTGTGTAAGATTAGAAAACTTAATGCAAGAAGCATGTCCAAAGCAATGTACTTTGAATATGAGACTTAGTTTCCATGGAGTTGATCTCCATTGGAATACCTTATAATGACTGTTGACAAGTCTTTGTGACTTTGTACATATTCATTACAGGAGGGTCAGTGCATATAAGTTTAAAATCTAAACAGATTTCGATAAATGATAGGAATTTGAAATTCTCACATTTTTCGATAAGGATTTGGGAGTGTGAAATTAGAATCATTGAAATTATGTTCAATTGGTTTATTTCACAAAGTAAGGATCATAGACAAACATAGAGTGCATACTTGGTGTATGGCAAAGCTATTGTTTAAGAAAAACATAGTGTACATGCTTGGAGCATGGGACAACTAGTGTTTTTAATTCAAGTATAAAGTTGATAAAACCGAAACAATGAATAATGAGTAATCAGTATGGTGATAAATAAAAGTGTTTATTTATATTCATAGGGTTTGATACCATATTTGATTCATTTATTCTTGTGTTTCACTTTGCATGTTTTGACTTCCAGAATAACTAAGTCGCTCTTCCTGAATGATTAAGTTATTCAAACCATCCACATTCGGTCATATGTTGGAAGTAGATATGAATCAAGACTGTCATGGGTTGGTTTGTAGAGGTCCAAGTTGGTGGACAAAGTGGTGCTACAACACTCATGAGTGCTCATAAGTTCTGAGTATTGGATTCAACCCGCGCTCATTTGAATCACTTCATGGATTTTATCACGAGTGATCATGAGACGATACTATCTTATATTCTTCAAACCTAGAGATATGAGTTGTTACTATGAGTTGGTTATACATTGATTGCACGAAAACACATTTGGTAACTCGATGTTATAAAACGTGCCTTTGTGTATGATTCAACAAGTAGTAGAACAAGCCATATGAGTCGAAGTTTATCCATTCCTTTTACCTTCGGGATAAAAGCGATATCTGTGGGCCCCTCGATGATTTAGCGATGACACATGTGAGTGCTTGGCCAAGCCAGGACTGATTTGATTTGTTCAATCAGTCAGTCATCATAAATCGAAAATCGGGAAACAACAAATGGACAGAGAGAATGATTATAATCCATGTCTCAGTCCATATGATATCTAGAATGGAGGAATATATGATCCATTATCTAATGGACAAGTCATTGACAAGGTCAGAGTTCGACAGCGACTTTAAGAGCTACGATTGCCAGCTAGGTTTTGAAGTCATACTCAATAATAGTTTTAGACTTATCCAAGTGGGAGACTGTTGGATTAATGTCTAAGTCCATAACTATATTTGGTATGTACTTGACCCGACCCGACATGGTCCATTTGGGTTGCACTTCACCGACACAATTTATATGGATAGTCTTTTGAGAATAGTATATTTATGATTTATATTAATATATTATAAGTTCTAATATATTAATATGGAATCATATTATTTAATTAGTATTGATCAAGAATTAATTTATAATTAATTAAGTGATCAAAAAGAACTAATTAAATATGGACTCTTATATATATGGAATGGGCCAAGTTCATTTAGGTTGGGCTAAGCTTTCATGGATGGTCCATGGAGCTTTTAACCCATGGATCCTATGTAAATGAAAGGTCATGGGTATTAGGGTTTACATGGATGTAACCCTAATCCTCCATAATATATAAAGGGGTCCTTGGCTCACAAAATTGGAACAAGTGTGTGAAAATAAGAGTGGGTCGATTTTAATGTGCATACATATTATCTCAAGTTCTTCCAAGGTGTTTTGATGATTTGTGATTCCATTTGAGGCTTCCACACTATTGGGGCTAAGCTCTTAAAGCTTGAAGACATCAAGCTACATCAAAAGGTATGTCATTTAACTAGAACTTTGTAGTATAGGTGCTTCATAATATGCTAGTTAGGATGAAACCTTGGAATAGTTAATATTTGCATGTATAATAGAGAAAAAATAGATCCAAGGTTTATAGGGTTGCATGTACACCATAGGAGTGTTAGAATGCTCAAAACCCAACATAACAATCCCGTACCTAAACTATTAGCTACAGTTGGACCAGCAGATCTGGGGTGACAAATGTCGTTACATTCCGACACCTGAAGAACGTCGTATCAGGCCAACACGGTCATTAAGAATGGCTATAACAACTCACAAGGGATATTAACAATACGTTTGGTTTACGAATACATACATATCTTCAAATGGTTTTATTTAGATAAAACTACATTACAATACAGTTTACAATTCTGGAAACATACATTCAAAGGGTTTTTACACAGATACAACTACAGTACATTACTTTCAAGTACAATACAGTTTACAATTCTGGAAACATGCATTCAAATGGTTTTATAAAGATATAAAACTACATTATACTACTTCAAAGTACAATGAAAGTTATACAATTCAGTATTGGAACATTTAAGACTACATTACATTTAAAAGGAAAATATTGGATTTTCTGGAAGAACACACTTTCATTTTCAAGGAACAAATATATATATTTCTCATACAAAATACTTATGAACTCACCAACTTAAATGTTGACACTTTTTCAAAACCACTTGTATTCTAAGGAAATCAGTAGACAGGTACCCACACATGTTTTGGGAAGACGGAGTATAGCAGCGTTACGTCTTATATTTTTGCTATATGTTTTTGAAGTAAAAAAAACAATGATTTGAACTCAATGTAAATGCTAAATTATCAATACAGTGTTTGTAATGCTTTGATCTCTATTATGCAATTGTTATGATACTGTACATGATGTCATCCACCCTCGGACGTTTCCACCGTTTTACTCGGTTCGGGGGTTTGGCAGATTGGTATCAGAGCATTGTTTATAGTGAACTAAATATATCAAACAATGAAAGATATAAAACTATAAATACATGGGGCTAAAACACTCTGACTAAAAGTATAGTTTTTGAAATGTAAAGTATTTTTATAAAGTACATGTACATGCATACATACTAAGAGCAGTGTTGTAATAAGAACCATATAAAACTATTTAGATAAGTTGGACGTTGCGGTTAAGCCTAGATAGTTATGTAATTATATATGAGATCAATATAGCCTGATCAACTATATTTATGCGAGATATGACTAACATGTGTTTGGGAATGATCGTGGTGAAGAACGAGTGTAAAACTTACCAACACCTCATACAAGGAAACTCTAAGAATCAAACACCAAGTTTAAAATACTATAGGACCACACACATAGATTCTTTATGTACCTTCATTCTCGCACAAACGACATGGCCAGATTTCCCTACAAGGACCCCTACTACTCTACAACGCCACCCAACGGATGGATAGAGGAGAAGATAGCCGCCCTAAGACGACAAATCATTGCAGCTGAAACTAGGGCAGTCATAACGGAACATGGAATGAAGGAAGCCACTCGCTAGATGTGTGAGATGGCAGGGAACCTTGTGTATCATTTTGGTATATGATAGACCAGTATAACCTAGTGAGTTAGTGACCATACTACTCACACTAAGTGGTGGACTTATTTCACCTTTCATCACAATTAGTAGTAGTAAATCAAGCGTGATACGCCCACCCAAAACCCACGAAACCCGAACCAACTTAAAGTTTTGACATCTATGTGCTATTTTGGTAACTTATCATTTGTACAATACCTACTACTACTCACTACCATAAAAGGCATTCCAAACGATTAAGCAAGCCTTAGGCAACACACCGATATTATCCCTCCCAGAAGGGATAGAAAATTTTGTGGTATACTGTGATGCATTCAACCAAGGGCTTGGTTGTGTTCTTATGCAACGGGGAAAGGTTATCACCTATGCCTCAAGACAGCTTAAGACACACGAAGTCAACTACACTAATCACGATCTTGAGTTAGGAGCAGTGATATTTGCTCTGAAGATCTGGAGACACTACCTGTATGGTACGAAAAGCACTATCTTTACAGATCATAAAAGCCTTCAACATATATTCAACCAGAAGGAGCTCAACATGAGACAACGATGGTGGGTCGAGCTACTAAATGACTACGAATGAGAAATTCATTATCATCCCAGTAAAGCCAATGTAGTAACTGACGCCCTATGTCGGAAAGAATACTCTGGTCGTAGAGTCAAGGCATTGACCTTGACAATCCATTCACATATTTCCACACAAATTAAGGAGGCTCAACAAGAAGCCTTGAAACCAGAAAATGTGACAGGTGAAACCCTGAGAGGGATGGATAAAAACTTAGTAGTCAAGGGTGACGGAGTCTTATACCTCATGGATCGGATCTGGACACCGAAGTTCGGTGGCTTCAGAGACGTTGTCATGAACGAAGCGCACCATACTCGATACTCCGTTCATCCAGGTTCAGATAAGATGTATCTGGATCTCAAAAAGTTATATTAGTGGCCTAACATGAAAACAGAGATTGCTACCTTTGTAGGCAAGTGTCTTACATGCGCTAAAGTTAAAGTAGAATATCGAAATCCCTCAGGTTTACTACAACAACCGGAGATACCTGAGTGGAAGTAGGAGCGAATTACAATGGATTTCATAACCAAGTTACCCAAGAAAACGGGTGGACCTGATACCATTTAGGTAATCGTCGACAGATTAACCAAGTCCGCACACTTCCTTCCAATCAAAGAAACCGACAAGATGGAGAAACTGACAAGAACTTACATTAGAGAGATTGTACGACTGCATGGTGTACCCTTATATATCATCTCTAATAGAGACATCAGATTCACCTCAAGGTTCTGGCAGTCGCTACAAAAATCTCTGGGAACTAGGTTGGACATGAGTACAGCCTACCACCCACAAACTGATGGACAGAGTGAGAGGACTATACAAACGTTGGAAGACATACTGAGAGCTTGTGTGATCGAATTTGGTGAAGCATGGGATATCCATCTGCCATTGGTCAAGTTTTCATACAACAACAGCTACCAAACTAGTATCAAAGTTGCTCCATTTGAAGCCCTCTACGGCCGAAAGTGCAGATACCCTCTATGCTGGGCTGAGGTGGGTGACACGCAATTAGCCAAAGGAAAAGTTCCTGACAACACTCTCACTGGTCCAAAAATCATCCGGGAAACTACTGAAAAGATTGTTCAAATTCGTGAACGGTTGAAAGCCTCCAGAGACAGACAGAAAAGCTACGCTGACATAAGACGGAAACCCTTGGAATTTCGGATTGGTGACCTTGTTGTATTGAAGGTCTCACCGTGGAAGGGCATGATATGCTTCGGAAAGCAAGGCAAAAGAAATCCAAGGTACATTGGGCCTTTTAAGATTCTCGCTAGAATCGGCCCTGTAGCTTACAAACTCCGACTACCTTGGGAACTTAGTAACGTACACCCTACCTTCCACGTATCGAACCTAAAGAAGTGTCTATCTGATGAGACTCTTGTTATCCCACTCGATGAAATCGAGATAAATGAGAGCCTCAACTTCGTGGAAGAACCAGTAGAAATCATGGATAAGGAAGTTAAACAAATGAAGCAAAGCCGTATCCCGATAGTGAAGGTTCGCTGGAATGCAAAACGGGGACCTGAATACACATGGGAGTGGGAGGATCAAATGAAACATAAGTATCATCATCTTTTCCCTTAGTCCACGTGTATCTCTTAGACTTAATTTCGGGACGAAATTCCCTTTAACAGGGGGATGATGTGACAACCCGTAATTTCCATTCTTGTAAAAGTCAAACTTGGTCAACTAAAGTCAAAACTTATCCAATCAAGGTCAAACTTATTTCTTTAATTATTTTATGGTTAGATTAATGAGTTGTATGTTGTTAGACCTTGTATTCAAACGTGTAGTATGTCTAAGGAAGGAAACCCTTGGAAAAACGAGAACCTTCGCACGAGCCGCAAACCCCTCGCATGGGCGGTAAACCCTCGGACCGCAAACGATTTGCAGCCGTGAACTCCTTCTGGCCGTGAACCTTCCTCAGACCGCAAACCCTACCTATATATATATGTATATATATATATATATATATATATATATATATATATATATATATATATATATATATATATATGTGTGTGTGTGTGTGTGTGTGTGTGTGTGTTTGACTGAATTTATCCTCACTTCTACACTTCTAGCCGTGAACTCAAACTTTTGCTATCAAGATCTTCAACCGAAAACCCCTAGTTTTCTCTCAACTATCATCTGAGGATCACTTGTTTCACCTCCGGATCTTGATAAGAACATCTAGTGTTCTTCTTGTCACCAATCAAATACCCCTCATTTCTGGGTTTACAGCCGTGAACCCTTAAATCTTCTTAGTTACACCAAGAACACCAAGATCACACACTTGTTTCTAGCCGAAAACACTTGAATCATCAAGTAGCCGTGAACCATTTACGACCGTACACACACCGAAGCCCAGTCGTGAACACCGAAGCTTAGCCGTAAACACCTTGCAGCCTCTTGATTTCGGTTCTAAAACTTCTTTTGTAAGTAATTCTTACATCCTAGGTTGTTTCCTTAACTCCTTTGAGGTTATATTCAATAATTTCATGCCAATATATCACCTGAATTGCTATTTAGGACTTGTTTTGTCTCGGGATCTAACTTGTAGAAACAATCAACCTATATCGAACATCCAAACGAATCACTCACTTAAGGTGAGTTCATACCCCTACAATTTACCTTTTTAAATGCTTTTAGGGGGGGGGGGGAATACAAGTAGAACACCATTTATGTGTGTTAACATTTGCATGTGAAAACAAACGAACAAAGGATTTCGTATGCTTATAATTGTTGTTAAAATCATTTCAAAAACTCTTTTAAACTATTTTAGATTGCTGTTTATTAATAAAATCGTATTCATTTATATATGTATGTATAAGCATGCTTTAACGGACTTAGGACTATTGCTAAACACCTTGACTCCTGTTCCTTGTTTGGTTGTGGGCTTAGGGTAGGATCGCTAGTCCAACTGTCGGCTAAATCATAGTTATACTTGCTAAATATATGCATGAATATTAAACCCCATTTTCAAAGTACATACTTAACTCAGTTGCAAACATTGGGCAAATTAGTCTTTTCTCCAAATCATTTACAGTTCAAACAAATATACTAGTAAACTATAATTGGTATAGTTGAGAGGATCATACATACTATTTTCTAGAACAGAGAAACAACACATGAGTCAATACATATATACTATTAATATTCATTACAAAGTATACTATTCATTTACAAGAACAAAAAGGAACTTACATACTATAACAAGAACAAGATAACTAAAATATGAGATACTATTTCATGGCATATCAATGTACTTGTTATCTGACGTTTTGTAACCAGAGTCTCCTGGAGGGAGAGCGTGAGTTTGTGTATAGATCTATACGGGATTGACCATCTCACACCTAGCTGCTAGCTACAGTGGGACCTGCAGGTGTACGGGTGACAAATGTCATACCATTTTCGACGCCTGAAGAACGTCGTGTTTTATACTAGTCAATCAAGCATGGTTATAACCTACTCACATTTAACCTAGATTAACCAATTTGGTTACAAGGTCGTTAATGCATCAGTAGTTTATTTTACATAATTCTACTGTAAACCTTCATTTTCCATTACATTCATAAAGTGATTTTCTCACATGAGAAATGCATACTATTTTTCTAGTAAATATGGTTTTACAAATATGGAAAACTTACATTTTATACTATTTCAAGTACAAAGATACATTTTAAAAGAGAACAAACATACAAAACAGTCGGGTCTTGGGTAGAAGACTACATTTCATTTTTAGAAGAAAATATAGGATTTTCTGGGAAGTATACAAACATTTTACTAAACAAACACAAACATTTTCATGAAACAAATACAAACCTTTGACATTAAATACTTATGAACTCACCAACTTAAATGTTGATACTCTCTTTCAAAATAACTTGTATTCTCAGGTAACCAGTAGTCAGGTACACTGGATCAGATTTTTGAGAAGACGGAGCATGTTCAAGACTCGTCTTTTATTTTGATATATATATTTTTGGTGTCTTAAAAATATACTCAGAACACACATGTATTAACTATTCTATTAATGCAATGGATGTTGTTGCTTGTTTTACTATTATGCATTGTTATGATACTGTACATGACGTCCTCCGCCCCTGAATGTTTCCGCCATCTCGGTTTGGGGGTGTGACAGATTGGTATCAGAGCATTGTTTATAGTGAACTAAGTATATCAACCCATATAAGATATACAACTATAAACACAATGGGATTAAAGCACTCTGACCAAGAGAATATACTCTTTAAATAATTACATATTTTACTAAAAGTATACATACATGCATTCATACTAAGAACAGTGTCATACTAGAACAAAACAAAAGTATTTCGTTTGTTGAACAACACAAGTAGGCCTGGGGACATATAATCAGGTATGGGATTGATAAAGCTTGATCAACTATATCTATCTGAGAAGTGATTAGCATGTGCCTAGGAATGGTTATGGAATCACAAGGTCTTCCATGGAATTCAATCTCACCTTTGTTATGGGACTCCGTAAAGAATGGAGGAGTGTTAGCATGATGGTGAAAAATCAACAGAGTTTCGACACATCTTCTTTGAATGATTTGTACAATCAACTGAAAACTCACGAAAGTGAAGTGAACGAAATGGCAGAAGAGTCGAAACTTAGTCTGGGAGGTCCATTAGCACTTGTCTCTAAAGTGACTGAAAAGGAAACTGTTGAAAAAGGTGATTCTGATGATGAAGAGGGGTTTCTCATGAATTCGGATGATGAGGCAACTGCTTTTTACTCTAACAACCGAGTCAAAAAGTTTTTCAAGAAACCGTTCAATTCGAAGGTGAAGCAAAGTGAGGGAAAAGGAAGTTTTGTGAACAAGTCTGCAGGAGAAGAGAAGAAGAAGTATGAGAAGAATGATGTGAAGAGTGCTGAGGAGAAGAAAGAGAAGAAATTGAAAGGAGATTCTGGTATGGATTGTCATTATTGCAATGGAGCAAATCATCTGGCAAATGATTGCATGCTTCGAAAGAAGGATGAGAAAAAGAATAAAGTGAAGGATGAGGCGTATTATGTGGAGAGGTTGGAAGAGGTACGTACGAAGGCGAAAAATTTGTCTTTGGTGGCTCAAGGTGAACAGGAGAATGATGGCACATATCAAATCTGGTCTTCGGGCTCCGATGATGAGGAAATGCGTAATCCTACGCATGGGGCTATGTATGCGAAGCTGGAGGAAGATTTAGATGAAGAGGTCAAGGGCCGTTGCTTTGTGTCAAAATCTGCTGATAAGTCTCCAATGACAACAAAGGTACGTAATATTCTTCAATCTTTCAGTATTCCTTTAAGTGCATATCATTCTGAAATTGTTGCTTTTGATGATACTGTTGCTTATTTCGATAATTTGGTTGTTTCTGCTAGCAATGAAGCTAAGAAATTAAGCAATCAGTTGTTAGAGATACAAAAGAAGTTAGATTCGAAAGTTGTCAAGATAGAATGTTTAGAATTGCAAATAACAAACATAATGTGTGATCGAGATTCGTTATCTAGTGATGTAAAACTTTTGTTAGCTCAACAAATATCTACTGCAATTCTGCTAAATGTCTATATGGCAAATTAACTGCATTGCATCATTCGTGTGATATTAGCAAGGAACAACATAGGAAATTATTACCTTTTCTAGCATATGAAAGAGCGAAGGTAGATAATATTTCGTATGATTGTGAGAAAAATATTGCTGAGTTTGATAAAATTCCTAATGATAGATATGCTTATGGAATTGTCAAAATTGATGAATGTCTTGATACAAATGAATTAGTTAACATTGTGAATGATACTTTGACAAAATCAGAACAAATCAAAATTTTGAAAAAGACTTAGAATTCAACATCTGATTCTCAATCTAATTTTGCCGATATTGAAGATAACTCTGACAATATTAGCGAAATTAGTGATATTGAGGATGTTGATTGTTCTCAGTTGTCTGTCATTAATGTCACATCAAAATCTAAAGGAAAAGAAGAACTTAAGGATTTGGAAGTTAAGATTGACACTGACAAACCTTCAACTTCAAAAGTTTGTGATTCTGAGTTTGTGGATATCCCAGATAGTCAAACGGATAGCAGTGATGATGAATATGATGATGACGAATCGGACAAAAAGGTCTCATCAAACAAAGATTAGATAGAAAAAGAAATTCCTCGTGTTGTTGTTGATCAAGTATTTGGGGACACTGAAAATTTCGACAAAGTGTTGTCTGAAAAAGGAGCCCATTATTTGGAAACAAATCAAGTGGTGTATCCTAATTTCAAGTGTACTGATGATGTTGTCTTTCCAAATCAAGTGTTTGTTACTACTGGAAATGTTGAGAACATTAAACCAGAATTCAACAAAATGGTCGAAGATGACAACAAGAAGACAACAGATGAAGGATTCTTTTCAAATCAAAGCACAGTCGAAAATACCTTAACAAAGAATTCGTATGTTTTTCAAAGAAAAAAACCACAACGCAAATGGGTTGAAAAATCAAAAATTGTGAAAGAAGTTACAAAAGAAGTTGTTGTGGAAAATGAAATTGTTGTCAAATTAAATTCCAAAGAATTTAAAGAACAAATTGACAAGTTTTCAAAAGAAAATGCAATTTCAAAAAGACAAGCTCGAAAGAAGATTTTTTGGCAAACCATGGAACTTTGAAAACAACAAAATTGTTTGAATTTAAAAACAACTGAAAACACAAAGACTAAATCTGTTGAGAACAAGTCTTCTCATTCAGCAATTCATTCAGATCCAAAGCAAAATCCCGCTCAAACAAATAAATCTAAATCTGAATTTCAACCAAAAACAAATTCTTCGAAAGTTTCAAACTCATCATTTTCAAAAGATAACAAAAATACATCAAAGAATGTTCAAAATCAACCATCACAACAACGATTATCTTCTAATCAACAAACAAGGTTTTCTCAAAAACAAAAATCTCCAAATCGATTTTCTCAAAATCGAAGTGTTGGAAACAATGATGGAAGTCGATACGCCATGACATTTCGACCTAAATCAAATGTTGATTTCTTCCCACAAAAACCGAATTTTCCAAATCCTACAGGAAGACAAAAACATCGATCATTGGCTTGAAGGAAGAGGACGAAAATATCAATCAAGGAAATATTCTCAACAACAAATTCATGAAGCCTATGAGAATTATGTGAATAATTCGTCAACTGAAAGCTCATCTTCAAAAGATTCGAATGTTTCGGTAAAAACTTGGCAACCGGTTTCGAAAGAAAAGCATGATCAAACACAATCTAAAAGGACAAAGGCATGTGTCAGTGACAATCCAAAACTAACAACAACTTATGTTTCTATTCCTTTAAATAATGATGTGGACTTAATTGATAGTCTCAAAACTAAAGTTTGTGATTGGGTTAAAGTTCTTCATTTCATTCTGTTTTCAAAACTAATTTCCAAGGACCCAAACAGCCTTAGGTACCTAAATTCTTTCATTGATCGCAGGTACTATGTGACGAGCAATATGATGAGAAATGGTATATTGATAGTGGTTGCTCACGTCACATGACCGGACGAAAGGAAAATCTGAGAGATTTTTGAAGCTTGGAAAATGCAGGAGTTGTGAAGTTTGGCAATAATCACAAGTGCCAAGTGAAAGGTTATGGCAAAGTCACGAATTGAAAGTTCACTGTTAATCGCGTTGCTTATGTCGAAGGTCTTCAACATAATTTGATAAGTGTTTCCCAACTTGTTGTGGGCACCGGCAATCAAGTGGTGTTTAACGAAGAAGGCAACATCATTTCAAATGTTGAAACTAACGAAGTGTTGCTTAAATCCAAACGACATGGTGACATGTTTACTCTTGATATCAAACCAATCATCGGCAAACCCTTAGTGTGCTTACTTTCGAAAGCTTCCTCTGACATCAACTGGTTATGGCATCGACGTTTATCACATTTAAACTTTCGAAATTTGAATAAACTGGTTGTTGATGATCTTGTTCGTGGTTTACCTGTACTAAAATTTGACAATGATACATTGTGTGCAGCTTGTGAACAAGGGAAACAACACAGGAAAGGACATCCAATTGTGATAGATTCGAAAATTGTGGAACCGTTGGAACTTCTACACATTGACCTTTGTGGACCATCGACTGTTGCAACTCTCAACAAGAAACGATACATTTTGGTTATTGTTGATGATTTTTTACGATTTACTTGGGTATATTTTCTCAGGTTAAAATCCGAGGTTGCTCAAACAATGATCGAGTTTATTAAGAAGATTGAGATGAGTCTGAAAAAAAAAGTTCGAAAGATCAAAAGTGATAATGGATCTGAGTTTAAGAACAAAGTGCTGGATTCGTACTTAACAGAAAAAGGAATTTCGCATAACTTCTCTTCGCCCTATACACCACAGCAAAATGGTGTGGTTGAAAGACGAAATAGGTCACTTTGCGAAGCAGCGAGAACTATGTTGACATATGCGAATCTTCCTCAATATTTATGGGCTGAAGCTGTTTCGACAGCTTGTTTCACTCAAAATCGATCTTTCATTCATCGTCGATTCAATATCACTCCGTATGAAATTATCAATAACCGAAAACCTAATGTCAAATTCTTTCATGTTTTTGGCTGCAGGTGTTTTATAATGAATCTTAAAGATAGCCTTTCAAAATTTCAAGCTAAAGCTGACGAAGGCATATTTTTGGGATATTCGCACAATTCGGTTGCATACAGAGTGTTAAATAAGCGCACAAGAAAAGTCGAAGAGACTTTCAATCTTACTTTCGATGATTATTATGTCAAACAAGTTGAAAAGAAATTTGAACAAAAACCAATTATTCATGAATCATTTGATGAAACTGAAGAATCAAATTCATCTGACTTTGATTATGATTTAATTTTTGGTATTCCTGACAGGGCTGTGGATGCTGAAGTTCATGCGAATGATAATCATCACTCTGAATCTTCGAAGCATAATGATGACTTGGAAATTCCTCAAAATATTGTAGATGTTAATTCAACAACGAATTCTCCCGGAGTTTGTGAAAGTATGCTTAATAATCCAGTGGAAAGAGAGCACTTGGATTCGAATACTCTGGTTGAGGGGGAGCATTCTTTCGAGGGGGAGAATGGGAGAATGGATGATGTTGTTGAGGGGGAGCATCTAGTTGAGGGGGAGCATCAAAATGATAATCGTGTTGAGGAGGAAAATGATACAATAAATTTTAATCAAAACGATGATTTTCATGATCAAAATGATAATGTTTCTGTTGTGGGATCTGAAAATGAAGAGATGTACGAAGATGCACCTTTGGAATTTGATCCTGCATATCCACCGTTAGAGAAATGGACAAAGACTCATCCGATAGATCAAGCCATTGGAAAACCTCAACATGGAGTATTAACAAGAGCTCAGATTCGTGCGAAGAGTGAGGTATTAAATACTCATCAAGAATTTTGCATGTTCAATGTTTTCATATCTAAAATTGAACCAAAGACAGTTAAGATGGCAATGGAACACTCAGATTGGGTTGTTGCAATGCAATCTGAACTGGCTGAATTCGAAAGAAACAAGGTTTGGAGATTAATTCCTAAACCTGAAAATGTTTCGATTGTCGGGTTAAAATGGATTTTCAAAAACAAAACCGACAAAGATGGAAATATTGTACGAAATAAAGCACGTCTAGCTGTAAAAGGATATTCGCAACAAGAAGGGATTGATTATGAAGAAACCTTTGCCCCTGTTGCAAGACTCGAGGTTGTTCGAATATTCTTAGCATATGCAGCTCATAAGGATTTTGATGTCTTTCAAATGGATGTGAAATGTGCCTTTCTCAATGGAGAACTCGAAGAAACTGTTTACGTAGAACAACCTCCAGGTTTCGTAAATGAAATGCATCCTGATCATGTATATATTTTAGATAAAGCTGTATATGGGTTAAAACAAGCACCAAGAGCATGGTATGCAACTCTTACCAGTTTCTTAAAACAGTCGAAATTTAAGCAAGGATCAGTTGACCCCACATTATTTCAAAAGAAAGTTGGGAATCATCTGATGCTTGTTCAAATTTATGTCGATGATATTATTTTTGGCTCTACTGACCCTGCTTTAGCTAATGAATTTGAAAATTTGATGAAAAGCCAATTCGAAATGAGCATGATGGGTAAAATCAATAATTTTCTTGGCTTAAACATATGTCAAAACAGAGAAGGCATATTCACCAATCAAGAGAAATATACAAGGAATTTGCTTGAAAAGTTTGGATTGACAAATAGTACGAAGTTAAGAGTACCAATGGCTGTTGGTACAAGGCTAACACCTTCGTTAGAAACGCCTGCGGCTGATCTTACTTTATATAGGAGCATGATAGGTTCATTGCTTTGTCT
Organism: Lactuca virosa; assembly: GCF_052849685.1. NCBI lineage: Eukaryota > Viridiplantae > Streptophyta > Magnoliopsida > Asterales > Asteraceae > Lactuca > Lactuca virosa. The sequence continues at coordinate 19,040,672 of NC_136429.1, read as the reverse complement.
TACTGCAAGTAGACCTGATATCATGTTTTCTGTATGTAATTGTGCTAGGTATCAAGCAAATCCTCGAAAACCACATTTAATAGCTGTGAAGAATATCTTTCATTATCTCAAGGGAACAATTTCGTTAGGATTGTGGTATCCTTCGAAAACAGGATTTTTCATTCAGGCATTTTCAGATGCAGATCTAGGAGGGTGTACCTTGAATCGAAAAAGTACAAGTGGTGGTTGTCAATTTTTGGATGGAAATTTGGTTAGTTGGCAGTCGAAGAAGCAAACGTGTGTTTCGATTTCTACTGCTGAAGCCGAATATGTTGCAGCTGCTGCTTGTACATCACAAATTATTTGGATCCAAAGTCAGTTGAGAGATTATGCTGTGAATATGAAAAAGATTCCATTGTACTGTGATTCTCAAAGTGCTATACGCATTTGTCATAATCCAGTACAACGTTCGAAAACAAAACATATAGCTCTTCGTTATTACTTTATCAAAGATCATGTGGAAGATGGAAACATTGAAGTTCATTTTGTAAAAACAACTGATCAGCTTGCTGATATTTTTACAAAAGCTTTAGATGAAAAATCATTTGTTCGAATTTTGACAGGTTTGGGTATGATTGAAGCGAGTTCTGTTCCAGGAAGGATTTCGAATGTATAGCAAAGGAGTGCTATACAAATGTGTCGATTCAGAGGCAATAAGACGTCATTCAGCGGTTAATGTTCATAGTCAACGCTTCGACACGCTTCGAATTCGACAATTTGCATGTTGGTTGTGTGGTACAAAATTTTCGTTCGTTTGTCAAAATTTTTGTAAGGTTGTCAAATTTTCGTTAGTTTGCCAAATTTCCGTAAGAATGGCAAATTGTAGTTTGTTTACAAATTTTCGTTTGTTTGTAAAAATGTTTTTCGTAAGTTTGTATCTTAGTTTTATTTTCGAAAAATCAAAAACTCCAAAAAGATTTTATTTTCGTTTTGTTGATTTCTTTTCGAAAAATCAAAAATACCACAAAGATTTTCTTTTGTTAATTGTTTTCTTTTTCGAAAAATTCCCAAAAACACAAAAATATTTTCTTTCTGTTAGAAAAATCAAAAATATCAAAAAGATTTTTGTTATTTTCTTTGTTTTTTTTTCTTTGTGCAGATAACACGAAATTTTTTTCAAGGGTCATGCTTGCTTTTCTATGGGAAGGTAAACTTTCGACAACTATGTACTAGTTAGACTGTCCATAGAAGCATGCTGCAACATGTTGACCCAAGCCTCTGTAGACTCAATGTGTGTTTACGAAAGCGTTAATGAAATTTTTCATACGACAATTTCTTCCCAAGTCAGGCTTATATTCACATAAGTCAATTGAGCTACCTTACTCTTCTCACATGAGTTAAGAGTTATATGTTTTGTCCGAAAATAACAGAGGTACACTTCGTTACTTAAAACCAATCTTTTTCATCGCCAAATTTCTTACACTTGCACACACGAAGACATATGTCCAAGAGATCTTTGATTCGACCCATCAAGATTTAGATATATCAAAATTCTGTGTTAATGATCTGACATCATGAGGCCGTGATGAAAGTGAAACCCAACTTTCTATCTTAGTAAGGAATTGACGGGGAACTATGTTCCAGATTTGACGAAACATTTGTTTCAGTACCATTTTTCGAAATTCAAAATCATATTCCATTCTCATGAGTAATCTTGATCAAACTATCGAAGCCCACGATGTTTGTTACCCAACAGGATCTAGAACAAATATTTTTTTTTCATGAATATGATTTCTGTATGAGTTTCATTTGCTTTCAAAGTTACTATCAACATACTTCAAAGCATACTTGTCACTGACTACACTGGTCAAACAAGTAATTTATGTTACAATTACTCACCTTATGTTTAGGTTGATATGTAACGAAATTATAAACCACCCGATAAGCCTAACAAAAGAAGCCTTCGATACTTCTCTATAAGTATTCGATTGTAATTCACTGGAACATACACAAGCAGTTGATTATCTTTCTTGATAATTAATGAAGCAACCTTTGCCCGGGGTTTCTCTGCTTTTGTGTGGAAATATTTTTGACATCACAGATCCAAATTTTCGTTAATTTGCTTCTTATCTTTTCTTTAGCACACTGCACACACGAAATCCTTGAGGTTCTGAGTAATACCAACTCAGACTGATGATTTCGACAGTCTAGCAAATGACTTCGTCTCTAAACCCAAAGACGAAAGAGCTTAACCTCCATCCGAAGCTTGATGATAGTTACTATTCCTTGAGGTGACTCGAACAGACTGTCTGATGAGACGTTTTGTATTTAATCCTGGTTTCAAGGCGGTGTGACAGTTACTTTTTGACGCATGGCAACTTTAATTCAAAATTCAGGGTTACATATAAAAAGGGTATTTACGGGTTCTTTGTCTCTTTACGCTCACAAAAGCAAAACAAAATACCCAAATTCTCTCTATTCTTCAAAGCTTCAAAACCCTAATCATGGCTGGTGTTGATTCTGCTTCTCGAACAACTGAAGACATTACTTCTCAACCCATAATGAAGATTCAAAGCACCAATTATCAAGTGGAAGGGGATGTGTCTCTATATCCTGAAGAGTTGAAGATGTTAATCGTCGCATTGAAGAGTTCTGTTCTTTCGAAGGCGATGTTTAACTCGTTTGCAATTCCTCTCTCTTGGCTTTCACTGGCAGGATCCACTGCTACGTATAGCAAAGCAATGGATATAATCACCTTTCAACTGGTGAATGACAAGAAAATTCGTTTGTCTAAGAAGATCTTTTGCCAGATTCTTGATATTCCCAATTCTCAACTTGTTACTGATCTCACTTATGCACAAGTTGTTCACATGTTTAATGAGATGGGTCATCAACCCCCACTCACGAAGATTAGTGATTTCAAGAAGTCAGTTCTTCCAACTGTTTGGAATTTCTTGTTTGGAATTTTTCTTCGATGCTTGACTGGTCGAAGTGTTGGATTAGACAAAGGTCGCATGGAGGTTTATGCGATGGTGGCAGGATTGTACTATGATCTTTCAGTCGACTACTCTACACAACTGTGGAAGGAATTCCAAAAGAGTGTCGAAAACATGAATGTGGTTCAAGGCATTTCGTGTGCTAGGTATTGGAGTTTGATACTTGGTTATTTTTATGAAAAAGAAGGAATTGTTGTACCTGCTGATGAGGAAAGAGCTGAGTTTATGAAGTATCACTTCCCAAAGGAAGTTTCGGATGATATGGACGTATTCACACACATTGCCAGGATTCCTGATGCAATGCTAAAGAGGGTTGAGCCAACAAATTCGGTGTTGGTTGAGTACTTGAAAACAATCAATCCTGATGTTGAGACTGGAAAGTTATTGTCGAAAGAAGAGGCTGGTCCTTCGAAGAAACCAAAACGTTCTAAGAAGTATGCAAGGGCTACACCTGAGAAGCCAGTTCACGAAACTAAGAAGTCTCCTGAGAAGCATGTGCACGAATCCAAGCTATCCCCAAAGAAGCCTGAGAAGCCAGAAGTAAATGTTTCGACTGTTGAAATTACGCCAGTGGAACCTGTTGATGATACTCTAGTTACGGAGAAAATTCCTTCAAAATCTGGTGTTTTTCGAAGATTAAAGAAGAGAACTCGGGGTACAAGAAAATCTTCAGAGGGTTTGTTCAAATCTTCTCCTTCAAATGTTCATAAACCACAACTTTCTCACCAAGGAGTAATTTTTCGTGAGGTTCCAGCTCCAGTTTCGCCTTTGTCAAAGAAACATAGAGCTGAAGACATGGCTAAACACATTTCGAAGAAGAAGAAAAGGCAACGAAAGTTGGTTATACAAGTGAAGTCGTCCGAAGAAGAGATAGTTCCTGAAACACCAGAAACAATTATTTTTCAATCTCTATCTACTCCTGAGAAGACTACTGTCATCACACCCGAAGTTTCGTTAACTGAATCACATACTGAGGAGGTTCGAACTTCAGGAATTTTTACACACGTATCTGATACGGATGTAAATGTCAATATGGGTGAAGGAGAGTCTAACAAAGAAGTTGCTGCTACAACTCAAGATATTCCTGCATCTTTGATAAAGGATACTTTCGTGTCATTACCTCCTTTTATTGTACCGAATACTACCAATTCACCTACATTTGAAAACATTCTCCATCAACCTTTTACAACTCTTTTTCCATCTCAATCCACTGATTCACCCAAAATCGATTCACCTGTTAAAGGTTCACCTGTTGTTGAAACTGATACTGACAACGAAGGTTTTGGAGGCATGTTTGAAGATTTGGAGTTTGATGATGAAGAAGACAACTTTCCTGATCATATGTTGATGACGATGAAACAATTCAAGATTCTAAACAAGAAATTGAATTCTATTCTTCAATCTCAAGCAGATTTGGGGAGTAGTTCATTTGTGTCCAGTATGGAAGTTGACAGTTTGTTGAAAGCCTTCGAAACAAAGGTGGTGAGTAAAGTTTCTGGAATGGTTCGTGATTCGGAGACTAGACTCTTGGAGAAGGTTGATCACAATGATCAGAATGATGAGTTAAGAGTGAATTCTATAACTTCAATGTTTAGAGGGGAGGTGAAAGAATTCAAGAATTTGGTGAAGGAACGACATGTGTTATTCGTTCAGGATGTAAAGAAAGTCAGGGAGGATGTGAATTCGCAAATTTAGGAGCTTCGTCAGGATATGCAAAAGGAGATTACAATTGTGCAAAGGGATTATGCTTCGATAAATCAAAAAGTTGACATTATTTGTGATGCTGTTACCAAATATGTCAAGTTGTACGAAAATTTGAGTCCTCAACTTACTCAACTTTCTACAACGGAAAATCAAAGTTTTATGGAAGTGCTCAAGCTGCTGAAGGAGCTGAAAGATTTAACTGTTAAATCAGTTTCATCTTCGTTGATTACTCCGGAATTTTTATCTCAGAAGTTCATCCATTTTGAAGCCATTTTACACAAGCAATTAGCTCCTCTTTCTCACATTTTGAGCCTTCTTCCAACGAATGCCCCACCTGTTTACACAGGGGTGCAAGGGGGTGAGAAGAATGTTGGTGGTACGAAGGCTGGTAGTGAAGATTTGCATGCAGATGCAAAGGTTGTTGGAACGGTGTTTTCTTCGAAGATTCCAACAACAAAACCAATCATGTCTACAGCTAGACCAGTTACTTCGACAGTTGTGACAACAATGCCAATTTCAACGAAGCCAATTTCAAGACCAATTTCTAAAGGAATTGTGATTGGGGAAGGTGGAAGCAGTTCGAAGCCTAAGGAAGTTGTTGATAATTCCTCAGTTAAAGACAAAGGCAAAACAATTGTGGTCGAAAAATCGAAAGAGAAAAAGAAAGTCGAAGCAGAGGCTGAGGTTGAAAAGCTACGAATTGTGCAAAGCATAATGCGACTTCGTGCGAACGATCCACCTGGAATGAACAAGGGTGATCCTTCAAAGCATTACAACTATGAAACGATTGAGTCGAAAGTTGCATATAATCATATGTATGCTTTTGAAAAGAAGCCGAAGCAGAGCTATGTTGTTCTCAACACAGACATGAATCAACTGGATTTTCCTGTTAATGAGATGATGTTTATTATGGCTTAGTACAAAATAGCTGAGAAGTTTGACAATGATGATGAGTACACATACATGAAGATCAGATTTCATGCTGTACTTGGAAAGCTTCCAGAGGAAATTTGGTCACTCGTAAAGATAAAGAAGGTGATAAGTATAAAGAGGGATGTGTTATTCGAAAATTTGTGCAGAATCTTCGCTTCTTTGTTTCGAGGGCAAATGGGCAAGTTTGTGATTTCTCAGTGGCAGATTTTCCTTTGATGAACTTGTATGATCTGATACAAGTTGCATTGTTGTTAAAGGATAAAGATGCTTCATATCTTCGAGAAACTGATCCTGAAGTTTTTCGACTTGGGCTTGCTCACATCAAGATTTTCATTGACAACTATTATGAGTGTTTAGATCTTACCGATGTTGAGTTAGCTACTGCAAAGGGATTGACAGTAAAAGTGCCAATGGAACTTCCTTTAACTCAACCTGAGTTGAAGAAGTATGCAGATGGGGAAATTTGTTTGAAGCTGTTTGGCTTAGTCTTTCTGGGAAGGATAAAAATGGGAAGGCTAAAAGATTTTTATTTCAAGCTTCCGAAGTGGAAAGATACACAACATCCCAATATACGAATTTCATTGTTCGTATGAATAGCTGCAAGAAGAATAACGAAGGAGATAAGAAGGAGCTGAAGAAGATTATCTCGTGGTACACTAAGATTCGAAGGGTAATGGTGTATGCTATACAGATACTCTTGAACTGACGAAGGTCGACATTATTACAAAGGGGGAGATTGTAAGGGTCGAATTTAGTTGTAATATGTCGAAGTCTTTTGTACCCTTCGTATGTTTGTTAAGTTTATTTACTAAGGTGTATTTCGTACGAAGCTTAAGTGTCAATGCCTTAGTATTTTTTGTATGCTTTCACTGTTCCTATAAATATGGAACTTTACTAGAGTTAGATAAGAGTCCTTGACAGAACCTGTCTATTTTTCTCTGTAAACGTTGAAAGAATAAATGAGCAGAAACCAGATCTTATTTACATTGTTTGTTCAATCTGCATTTGTTTTACTCTGATTTTGATTAATACTTAATTCCACGATTCATCAAATAATACCGAAACTACTGAAAAATGCACAAGTGTCCTTCATAAAGTTGTCTCGATAAATTTAGACGGTGGAAATTTGTGGTGGAGGGTTTTTCCATCAATGCTTCATAATGGAAGTTGTCGTCTTCTTTGAAATGGAATTTTGTAATAGTAAATATCTTGTCTATCATTGTTCACTAAAATTATCGTTTTTTATGTTTAAAAAATCTTTAATAGTAGTTTTTTTTAATCCTCTAGAGAATCTTCAATAGTAAAAAAATCTTCAAGTGTCGAGATTGTGTATGGCAATCGAATCAAAAGAAAATGCACCATCTGATTGATTATTGTCTTCATCTAAATCAAATTGATTTTCTGAATTATTGCTTCCACTTTCTTCGCTAGATACATTATCATTTGGACATGACAAATAAGTTGACATAGGAGTGTCTTTTCTTTGTTCATCTTCAACAATAGTTTTTTCTGAATTGTCATCTAAATCTGGAATTATAGTCTTCAATATTTCTTGAACCATTTTATTAACTGCTTCTGGAAGAGTTTTTTCATCGAAGCTTTTCTTTTTTGGATTTTTTTCTAGAGGAAGAAGCTTCATAATATTTTTTTATGGTCTTCTATTTGGTTTGTAATGTTTTGGAGGCTTTCTTAAGAATAATTTGGATTTTGGGCATCTTTAAAAATACAGGAATCTGGGTTCTCTGGGATTAGGGTAAAAGAGGGAAATTCTGGATTATTTGGATTGAGTGAAGGGCTATATCTGACTAAGAAATCATTGTGTTTTCCTGGTTCTCCAAGTGAATCCCAAATTTCTATTATTTTTTTATTTTTATTTGTAGAGGAAAATGGAGTCCCCTGTGTCTCTTTATTTTTGTATGTAGAGGAATCAAGAGTCCCCTGTGTCTCCTGAGATTTTAGCAATCCCATAGCTATCACCGGATTTGATAAGTCTTTACCAGTTGTCGGACTCACTGGACTAGCTAGTAACTTCTCTGGCTTATTGGTACCTTCTGTGTCACTCATTGGGGAGTGAGTACCCATCTTACTCTTCTTTTCGGGATCAGAAGAGGAACCGCTAGAAATATTTATTACTTCTGTTTGTTGAGAATGAAAACTTTTTTTGTAAATTGTTAATTCTATTAATTAGATCTTGTTTTTTGTTTCTACGCTTGTAGATTTCTTCGTTTAAAAGTTTGTAATTATTTTTCATGGTTTCACAGTGATCACAAAACAAAATTTGACTTGAATCTCTGGTTACTGAATAACTAACTGGAGGTTCTACATAATGCCTAAGAGAGTCTGATATATAAAAATGCATGCCTAAATGCATTCTTGCTATTATTAAAGCGTGTTGATAATCATTAAATCCTTTATATAATGGATCAATAAACCCTTATATGGCTTCAACGACTTCTATCTATGTGTGGAAGAAACATGTCTTCTTACCCTTCAAAACAACATAAAATTTAAAACGATTGTGAGTCTGGTTAAAATGTTCTGATAAAGCATTTAAACATGCAATAAAATATTTTCTGTCTTTAGGATCCCGTCCATAAGCTATCCGTAAATTATCTAATAAGCATTTTTCTTCTTTACTAAGAGATACATGTGGTAAAGCTTTAAAAGAAATATTACTATTTGGAAAAACTTGTAAAGTCTGATTACCAAATCTAATATTATCATAATAGTATCTACTTAAAGATTGTATTGGTCTTGCTGCAAAAGAATTTACTGGTGGAATTCCTTCTGGCCTTACCATACCACAAAATGGTGGATGACCTCGAGGATTACCTGAATTGGACCTAGACATCTGAAATGGAAAAAACATAATTAATTTTTTATAAATTTATTTTCTAATAATCTACTTACGCTTGTTAAATATATCTTCCATTTTTCTTTGAAATATACTAGGAGCATTTTTTTAATCCAAAAGGCATGGCTAGCCATTCAAAATGTCCTTCTGGACTTATAAAACCAGTCAATTCTATACTATTAGGATGCATTTTGTAACGCCTGGTTCCTGGTATGCATTTAACTTAATTATTTATTCATTTTGGAAGGGCTACTCGACGAGTTTGTGGCCCTAACTTGTCAAGTAGAAGGCTGAGTATGCGCAGGCTTTTAGTAAACTACTCGACGAGTCGAAGTCCTGACTCGACGAGTAGGACAATCTAGATGAAACCCTAATCTTTAGGGCTTGCACCCTATTTAAGCATCATATCTGGCCTCCACCCCAACCTCCATCACCTCCAAACCCTAATCTCGAAACCCTAATCAACCTTGAGTGATTTTGAGCTATTTCCTTGCCATTTTTGTGATTTAAAGCTAGAAGAAGGAAGTAAAGACTTGGAGTTGCAGAAGGAAGGTTGAAGATCCAGAGCTAAGGACTCATTTCTGTATTGATAAAGGTATAAAGCTTATACCTTGGCTTCTATTCACTTAGATCTTCATTTGAGCTTGTATATTGTCACTTTTGGGCCATTTCCAAGGTTATTCCGAGATTTGAACTCTTTGGGATGAAATGACTTCAGATCTGGGCACTCTTGAGCTTTAGAAGCTCAAAGTTGCCACATTTATTCAGCCATGGCCCTATTCCATGAATTAGACCTCCATTTTAGCTTGTAATGGGTGTTTTAGCTTCATAACACCATGCATGCACGTAAAGTTAGCAACTTTACGTGTAATGCTAGTCCAAGGAGTCCAGATCTACGAGTTGGAAGCATTGGAATGGATTAGAATCGACTGAATGGAATTGTCATATGGAGGACTCGATGAGTTGTTCTTGGACTCGGCGAGTCGGGTCGCGAACCCCTAACCCTTTTCTGGTTTTGAGTGAAACCATTGAGTCTAGGAGATGACTCAGTGAGTTGGGCCAGATTAGGACTCGGAAGCTGAAGAACTCGACGAGTTCAAAGAGGAACTCGACGAGTTAAAGTCGTTGTGTCCCGATTATATGACAGGAGGAACTCAACGAGTCTGGGAAGGGACTCGACGAGTTGACTCGGTTGACCACGAGTCTGAGTAGTACATGAACTCGCAGAGTTGGGAGATAACTCGACGAGTTGGGGTTGACTGGGATTTGACCTTGACTTTGACTTTGACCGGATGTTGACTTTGACCAAGGATAAAATGGTCATTTTACCCTGAGAAGGATTATCATATTTCTGATTAAGTGTATTATGTAGTTGATAGCCGGGGAGTCGCCGGAGCAGTAGTTAGAGATTCTTCACTCGAGGGTCAACAGTCAGCCTTACGAGGTGAGTTTTATGCAGTAGGAATGGGTCTGCGGCATCAAGGTCGGCCCGTATATGTTATTATAGTAGCTGAGTGTGGGCGGGGCCCGAATCTCATAGCAGCCGAGTGTGGGAAAGGCCCGAATCTCGTAGTATTATTTGAGTATAGTTATGTGACTGTTTGATAGGAGTAGATATATTTGTTGTCTGTGTGATACTTGTATGCAACTATGCATGCTAGACAGCGGAGTGTGGGCGGGGACTGAATCTCCTAGACAGCGGAGTGTTGGTGGGGCTCGAATCTCCTAGACAGCGGAGTGTGGGCGGGTCCCGAATCTCCTAGACAGTGGAGTGTGGGCGGGGCCCGAAACTCCATAAGAGTGGGCGGGGACTGTATCTCTTAATAATCATGTTATGTGTATGGTATGTGGTAGTTTGGGGAGACTCACTAAGCTTCGTGCTTACAGTTTTCAGTTTTGGTTTCAGGTACTTCCGGTAGCAAGGGGAAGAGCTCGGGATGATTGCAGTGCACACACCATTTTTTTCAGCCTGGGATGTGTATACTTTGATATTTTGATATACATTGATATGATGTTTGAGATATTATGACATGTATTTGGGATAGCTATGGTTTTATTAATAATTAAAAACGAAATTTTTGGTCTGTATTTTTGGGATGTTTCAAGTTGGTATCAGAGCCTTGGTTTGAGGGATTTGGGCACACTCTCGGGTGTGTCTGAACTCAAACTAAGGACATGGTATGAAAATTTTCAAAGAAAATCATTTTTACAAAAGAATTTTTAAAAGAGAAAAAGAACTTTGAAAAGAGAAAAAGGGTGTGGTGCATGCTATCAGCCGAGCTCAAGTAAGTATTCCCAAATTACCCATACAAGCTTATGTTATGATATGTTATGAGAATTGCATGCTAGATTAGGACTAAGGATCTAGGAAGGATGCCTTATGTGCTATGTGCTGGGAAGTGATATTAACCAAGTGATAACATACAATTTTGATTTGTGTAAGGTTCCAACGCTGAACTGTCTAGGCTCTGTGTTCAATGCGCTGGTAGGAACGAAAGATTTAAATGGACCAGACTAGGTATAGATTGACATTTAAATGGACTTGACAAGTATTGACTTAGATAGTTTCGTTTGGTCTGAAAATACGACGCTCGGGTAGATTGAGCAGTGAGATATACATGGGAATCTGCGGGCTACACTAAAGTAATCAGTATCTAGAAATGTGGTGTAACTTTTCCTCGATGTATGGACGCATGTCCTTAATTCCGGTACTGATAGGGCGATTGGGGAATTTCGATAAAGTAGGTCTGTAAAAGATTATTTTCTTGCTTTCTTTCTGTCAGTCATATGTTGCCTCCACTGTGTGATTGGAAGAGATCCGACCTGGAATGCAACATATGCAACTCTATTTCTATGCATCTTCTTATCTATGCAGTTCTTTCTATCTGTTAGCCATATGCTATCTCCTCTGCGTGATTGGAAGAGATCCGACCTGGAACACAGCATATGCAACATTCTACTTCTCAATCCCTCTATTCTAATTAGCCATATGTTGTCCCCTCTGTGTGATTGTAAGAGATCCGACCTGGGACACAACATATGCACCTATCTCTAAATATGACTTCCCTCCTAATGATTGTCTACTCACCTAAAGTAAAGAGTTCTTTGGAAGTTCTTGCTTACCGGGGTATATCGGGAAGTGGGGAACACGTTCTAGTACATCTACAATTGAACCATTTAATAGGTTGTCTGTAGATCTCGCTGCTGAGTTTAAGTGGACAACAATATCCTTGGTCGTCGCTGCTGAGTTTAAGTTTTCCTCTATGCACAAATTTAGGGGGAGAATTAAAAATTAAAAAAAAACAAACAAAAATCAGAAAACCAAAAATCCAAAAATAGTGTTATTTCTGTTTTTTATTCCTTTTTCAGAAAAATATAAAAAAAATCCAAAATTTTTTTTTGTTTCCTCTTTACTTTTTTAAGAAAATATGAAAAATCCAAAAATATTGTGTGCTAAGTTTTCTTTTAGTTTTGTTTTTATCTCAAAATTTCTTTGTCTTGAAAAGTGAATTTAGATGTAGATGAGACTCATGGAGACTGTATCGAAAATTTCTGAGCCAAAGCTTCAACCGTGATTGTTGAAGAATTTTCATTCGAAGGAACAAGAAATGAAGATTATTCTTTCAAAATACAATCTTTCAACCCCAGAAGCATGGTGAAGATGTATTTGAAGAATATGTGACATATTGAATTGAAGCCTCCTCAATCAATTTGCTGCTATCTATGTACCTGCTGAAGTGATCCAGAAGATTTGTTCTATGTTATTCTCTCTGAAGATTCTCAAGCTGAAAGTGCTGATTTTCAAGAATCCTTTCAAGAAGCCTCCTCACCCAACATGCGTTCAAAGTCAAATTTTGAAGAAAAACCCAACTGTTCAAGATGAAGTCATTCACCTAGAAGATTCAGTTGTTTATCTTGAAGTTGTGAAATAGAAGATAAAAAGTTGAAGCCAAGCTCCAAATGAAGATTGACAAGAAAAGCCAACTTCAATTTTAGGGGGAGTTTGTTGGGTCAAAGAAAAGAAAGCTATAAACCAAGGGGGAGATTGTTGGGTCAAAAATATGGTTTATACTTTGCTTTTCTAAGCATTTATTATTTTTTGTCTTGGGCCGAAAATAATATTTAGTTTATTTGTAGCTTGGACCGAAAACCCATGTGTTTTCGGTCTAGCATTGGGTTTGGGCCTTGAGTTTGCGGTCCATATATATATATATATATATATATATATATATATATATATATATATATATATATATATATATATATATATATATATATATATATATATATATATATATATATATATATATATAAGGGTGAGGAGTCTAGGATAGCATTCATTCATATCATATTGTAGAGAGAGAAAGTTAGAGAGAAGAAGTGTGTGTGTGTGTGTGAATCTTATGTATGGAGCATCATTGAATATCATCAATTCATAGAGATTCATCAAGTTCTTATTCTTCTTCTTCTCCATTCTATCTTGCATCATCCACTTGATTGGGATTTCGCACCATCAAGTGGATCTAATTGATACATCAAGCAAAATTTGGGACTTACATCAGCTTTATGAGAATTGCATGCTAGCTTAGGACTAAGGATCTAGGAAGGATGCCTTATGTGCCTGTTATGTGTATCTCAACTTCATGACCCGCATGCTAGTACAGATTAGTCAGTGATGGCCTGAATGTGATATGCTTGATTATGTGTACTCGATGCTCGAATGCTGCTTGCTTTGTGCTTTTAGGAGTTCTAGTTATCTCTTACTAACTAGTAAATGAATATGTTAAGTTACATATTGCGAGGATTAAATAATTTCAGAAGGTTAGGTCTAGCTCTATTGCGCAGCTCTTGTTTGAGTCCAACCGTTGTAGGGTAGGATCTCTCATTCGAAGAATTATCTAGTCTTAGTACTATGTAATAGTATTCACGAGCAAGTTAGGGGGAGGTAGAAGGGACTTCTTATGCAGCTGATGGCGAAGAGTGGGTTGGTGATTACCCTAGGGCAAGCCTAGGATGAGAGTAGCAGAGAGCAGAGCAGTAGAAGGGACTTGGTGGAGTCAAGGCAGTTCTTGAGGAAAGTACGGATAGATGTGGAAGGTAGTATGGGCTCGTACTACTGAAAGCAGAGGATCCGTACTCACATCAAGGAAGGCTGAGATGAATCCAGGAAACTTGTAGTGTGTTAGATCCCTCGAGATATGATGTGTATACTGATGTTTGTTATGGTGTATTTTCAGTATGGTGACGCTACGCACTAGGCCAGTTGGCACTTCAGGCACTAGTGAGGGATCAGGCTCGGGCACAGGAGCCGGGCAGCTTGACGAGCAGATGAGGGAGTTCATCTCGTCTGAGATCATACGTACTATTCTACACCAGAATCCTGTGATCTTTGGTTCGGTCAAGGAGGGTATTTTGGAACTTCTGGATGAGAAGCTGAGCGCTTTCTCCACTGAGGTAGCGGCCATGATGGGGTCGCGTACGTTGACTTTCAGGGAGTTCAGGGCTTGTGGAGCTCCCGACTACCATTGGTCTCGGGACCCAATTGCTAGCACCAGATGGTTGGCGGATGTCGCCAACGCATTCCGCACCAGAAGATGTCCCGAGGGGGACAAGGCCGGACTTGCATCATGTCTTCTAAAGGACAGGGCACGTGACTGGTGGGAGGAGGTCGGGAGAGCCATTGGAGATGGTGCATTGTTGGATGCGATGACCTGGAGTGATTTTTCGACCAGGTTCAGGGCCGAGTTTGCACCTGTGATTGAGGTGCAACAGTTAGCTAGGGAGTTCCAGGATTTGGAGCAGACGACAGAGACTGTGGCGGAGATCACCGCCAAGTTTAGGGAGAGGGCCTTCTTGTTCTGCAGTAAGCGGCGAACGAGGAGATGAAAAAGTTCTGATACCATGAGATGTTGCGGAGTGATATCCACCAGTTTGTGAGCCGATCCAGCTGCAAGACGCTAGAAGACATGATTGTTAGGGCTCGAGAGAGGGAGTTGGATTTGTAGATGGAGAAGAAGAGGGAACCTGAGGGGGATCAGTCAGGGAGTGCGGACAAGAATCCCAAGGTATCAAATCATAGATCTAGGAGCCAGCAGAGTCGCGGCCGTTGTGGCAAGTGCAGCAAGATGCACGAGGGAACGTGCAAGGCAGAGAGTTTAGGCTGCTACAAGTGTGGCCGAGTTTGTCATTTGAGCAGAGATTGCACAGTTACTATCACCACCACGACAGCATCAGATCTGATTTTCTTCCAGTTCAATCAGAGGGGACACAAGCGGTCCCAATGACCGAGCTTAGCAGCGGCGGGAAAGGTGGCAGCACCTTCTCCTGATACATTGAGGATTACGGATCGCCGATAGGGTCGAGCTGAGGCGCCTACAGCACAGAGCAGGGATTTTCAGATACTGCAGAGGAGGCATGAGTAGCTCCTGACGCGGTGACGGGTATGTGTCCTAATCAACATTTCAGACCAGGAACAGGAAAATAAGGCAGGATCACACACTCTTAGTTTGTAGAATCCTAACTATATATGATACTAATGCTTATATGGAACCTTCATGGTCCATTCGCAAAGGTCTCTAGTTTCTCTGGGATTTATACGATTTGCTCGGATGAGGAAATAGTTTTTGATTATGTTTTTAATTGGCAAAAGCCTTTTTGTGATAACTCGATGCCTAAAGTTTATCGTTTGGAACGTACCAAAAATCTCGGTAGGTTTCCTTGTCGCTTCTTCCTGTCTAGTTGTCAACTCCTCTGTCATTGATCTCTGTTGGACAATCTCTCTTGAAATGTCCTGTTGCACCGTATTTGTGACATACTGGACTTACTTCTGGGTTGAGAGTTGGAGTGACGCGTGGGGCCGGGTGTGACATCCCCATAATCACGGTCAGAAAAGACCGGTTTCATTTATGCTTTTTAAAATAATTTCAGAGTAAATCCATTGATTTAAAAGAGTTGCGGAATTTGTTCCCAAAACAAAATATGATAAAATTTATCATAACATTTCTCAAAGAGAATGTATTTTCATTAAATAATAAAACCTCGGGATTTCATGTTCCGATACAGACCAAAAGCATAAATAGTAGAATTCGACCTTACAGCAGTTATTTACAACTACTGGTCTATTATCCAAAATCTCTCGTCAAGTCCACCAACTTATACTCTTGTGCCATTACCTGTAATACAAAGAAAACTGAGTGGCTCAGGCTTGGGAGCCTGGTGAGCATATAGGGTTTTCAACCCACAATGTTGTATCATATATATTAGAATTCACAAACATATACAATTTCACTATACACAAGCAACACTTATCCCACCCCGTCGATCCTTACAACGAAACGATCCATACTCTCGTATCACAATTTACCTCTTTACCTAATCCATACTCACGGATCTAAAACTAACCTCTCTACCAAATCCATACTCACGGATCTAAACTGACCTCTCTACCAAATCCATACTCACGGATCTAAACTGACCTCTCTACCAAATCCATACTCACGGATCTAAACTGACCTCTCTACCAAATCCATACTCCCGGATCTGGTATATCTGATCCATACTCCCGGATCTAAATTAACCTCTTGATCTGATCCATACTCCCGGATCAATAACTGTGCCCAATCCATACTCCCGGAATAGAGACAATTAACTATACCTAAATCCTGATCGGATCCATACTCCCGGACCAATAACTGTGCCCAATCCATACTCCCGGAATAAAGACAATTAACTATACCTAAATCCTGATCGGATCCATACTCCCGGACCAATAACTGTGCCCAATCCATACTCCCGGAATAGAGACAATTAACTATACCTAAATCCTGATCGGATCTATACTCTCGGACCAATAATTGTGCCCAATCCATACTCCCGGAATAGGGACAATTAACTATACCTTAATCCGTAGCTACCAAAGTTCTTCTCTAACAGGTGCTAGGTCCATAACTATCGATGTTTACTCATACCATCTTTCATCTCTCATCGTTCATCTACCCATGTTCTACTCAACATATTTTTAGATATAAAATACATATACAGTTTAACTTATTTAAAAACTATATAGAATATCCATTCCACACCCATCTCATATAAACAAATGATATATAAACACATAGCACGTATTTCATAGCAAATACTTCGTATTTATGTGTTAGAAGAAAGTAACTACACACTCACTCATAACATAGATGTAACAAATTCAACCAATACTTGTATTAAAATTGTGTTTATGAAATGGACTATACACTCACTTGATCAGAAGATGATCGGACAGCACTACGGCTCTAAGAGTAGTATTCTTCGGTGAAACTGGAATATCTTCACACACCGGGCTTCTTGGGGGGAGAGCTTCGGCTCGGAAACTCTTTTTCTTCTCGGGATCTTCAGGCTTCGGGACTCGCTTCGGGTCTCGGGATGATACCGGGGCTTTGGGGGTACTTCTTTGCATGTAAATCGAGGTAATATGGGTGAGAGAAGCGTGAATTAGCAACCTTGGCCGGCTGCCCCTTCAAATCTATTTATAGGGCTGATTTCGAGATTTTCACGTCGTGGGCTTGATCGTCACTGCATGCATCATCACAGGTTGCATCTGACAGGCTCTGAAAGGTCAAATCATTGAGTTCACATCGTGAACCCTCTGTTCACGTCGTGAACCCTGACACAGCTTTGTGGTTCGCGCCCCGAACTTCAGAAATTCATAACTTTCGCATACGAGCTCCGTTTTCGATGTTCTTTATATCGACGTGTAGGTGAGATTATGCTCTACAACTCTCGTTTAGACTCCGTCGGCTAATTTTGACTTTATTTTTATTATATTTTTATTATATTATTTTTAGTAAGCCGGGACAGGAAAACTCTGTTAGAAATTCATAACTCCTTCATCTGACGTCCGTTTTCGTCTGTCTTTTTACCGTTGGACTACTATCAACGAGATCTTCGATTCTCGTTTAGATTGTTTCGGCTAGAAATCACTCGATCTCATATTCGAACTTCGGGTTGTACACTGATAAGCCGAAACTTTGAAAAATCATAACTTCCTCATACGAAGTCAGATTTGGGCGTTCTTTTCATGCACGCTCTCTGTTTAACGTATTATACGACTTTCATTTAGATTGCTAAATCCAAATATCGATCTATCATAAATTCACTATTTACGTCGCGCTGTATCGTGTCGGGTCTGTCGCGAAACTTCGACAGGTCATAACTTCTTCGTTATAACTCAGATTTCGGCGTTCTTTATATGTACGGAATCCTTGTAACATATACTACAACTTAGTTAAGACTAATCCTTCTAAATAATATTCCATCAAATATTCATTTTTGATGCTTATCGTCTCTAAATTGACTAGCCCGGATCTACGGGCGTTACACCGGGGCCCTACAGTAGCGGGAGAGGTGCCCCATATTGTTGCACCTTTGGCAATGAAATTCCTTGTAGGTTCCGAGATGATGGTATTTGCACTTGTTGCAGTGTGGAAAGTTTCCAAGATATGATTTTCTCGGTGTGGGAGGAGTAGGGTTAGTAAGGGTAGGGACTGCTCCCGCTTGTTGCTTTTTGGTAAGCCTCTGAGTCGAAGTGCCTCCTTCTTTGTTCCCGAACTTTCATTTCTTGTTCTTAGGTTTAGGTTTTAGAGTGCATTGGTGAGTTGTCGTTCGTTGGTTTCCTTGGTTGTTGTACGGTTGAAATTATCGACATCGCTTCCATTTTTGTTTGTGTTGATGGCATTGAAGTGTGCCATGACAGCTGCCACGACAGCTGTTACAGTGGCTTGGAAAGTGGCGGAATCTATTCGTAGAACCGGTGCATCGTCGGGGTGCTGGTTATCTCCATGAGAAGACATGATTCTGTTGCACGCGAAACGTGAGCTTGTAAGTAATCGTGGTTAATTCTAATAGAGTTTACTCATATAATCTTAACGTGTTGGTGTATGATGCTCAATGCGTCGACCTACATCCCCATGATGTAGTTATGGTAGAGAGTAGAAATATATATATATATATATATATATATATATATATATATATATTGTACGGCGTTTATGTTTATCAAAATAGCACATAGTTAGCAATATAGTTAGCGGATTTGATTATATGGGTTCTTGGAGGGCGTACTCCTCTTGGTTTACTACTACTGGTTGTGGTTTAAGACATTATAAACCTAGGGCGAGTAGTGTGGTGATTTCCTTATGCTGAAATGGTGCACAAAGTGCTCGACCATTTTACTCATTTCATGAGCGGCCCCCTTTCCGCTCTTTGTTTTGCTAATGTTGTCCTAATCTCAGTTGTACTCGGATGTCATCTCAGGGTGGTCACTTCCTCCTTTATGGAGTGTGGACGGTTCATACGGTTCTCTACTTCTACTTGTTGGTTCCATAACACTTTGGAATGGTGTTCTTGTTATTCGTGGGGAAGTCGGATTTACATTGTCGTATATCAAACTTCGCCTTCGGTATCCATTGGTCCATAATGCAGAGTCAGATACCGAGAGTTTGGACGGGTCACTTGTGGGCCAAATGGGGGTGGTGCTTGAATTGTGAGGGTGTTGGGTATCGGAGCACGGTGCACGTCGATTGTGGATCGTTGGCCATTAGGCGGGTAGTTGGGTTGTCCTTTGTGGGAATGCATCCTGAACCTGGTAGGTGTCAATCCCTAGGCTTGTCTTTGCGTGGGTATTGTTTTGTTACTAGGTACGTCTACACCAGGAGTACTTATACCGGGTGTTTACGTATCTGCGAAGAGAGAGATGAAGAGTCTCTTGTCTACTCCCAATTGGGTAAAGCTCGCTAAGGGTTTCCTTGGCGCTTTCATCCTTGTTTGGCTCTTAGTCGGAATTCTCCCTTTCATAATTCATCTCTTGGTATTCCTTAGGATCCACCTCTGGGTTTTCCTCATGGACCTCTTTTGGTCCCTCCTTGACCCATATGTAAGTTACCGCGACAGGATAGTAGAGGTCTTTGTGAGGAATTTCAACTATGTTGCTTATGCGAGAATAGGGATATGAGAAATTAAGTGTGGGGGGTTTATGGTATCCTAAAATGCTCCTATAGTATTTTAAACTTGGTGTTCGATTCTGATGTTCTCTTGCATGTATAGTTGGTAGGTTTTAGGTTTGTTGCAACACCACCATCACTCCCAAGCACATGTTGGTCATATCTCAAATAAATATAGTTGATCAGGCTATATTTATCCTAGATATGATTAGATAACTGCCTAGGTTTGACTGTAGTGTTCAACCTTTAGTTACTTTTGATTTCTTCTCGTTACGATATTGTGCTAGTAAGTATTTATACTTTTATAGAATGCTTATATCTTTAAAGTATACTTTTAGTGAGAGTGTTTTAGTCCCATTGTATTTATAGTTGTATATCTTGTATGGCTAGATATACTAGTTCACTATAAACAATGCTCTGATACCAATCTGTCACACCCCCGGACCAGACGGCGGAAACGTCCGAAGGCGGGTGACTTCATCGTGCAGTATCATAATAATTGATTATAAATGAAACATAGCAAATCCAAACATCATACATTGAGATAACAAACTTACATTGTTGACATATTGTATTTGTTCTTCAAATTACACAAAAGAGACATAAGTAATTAAATTCCAAACTACAGCAAAATAATCCTGAATCCGCGTCCCTTTAACCTGCTTACTAGATCCCTGAGAATACAAGTCGTTTTGAAAAGCGTCAACTAAAAAGTTGGTGAGTTCATAAGCATTTTTGTATAAAAATAGTTTTACACTTGTTTAGAATTGTTCTCGTTGTACTTTCAGAAAATCCGATATTATCTATAAAATCGTTTGAAGTCTTGCTCTGAAATCATGGATATATGCATGCATGTCATTACTTTTTATTCATCCTTATAAGGAGTGATTTTTGGAAAGTGATATAATTTATAAAGGCGAGTTGTATTTGTGAGTAGTTCTTTTGAGTAGTAATAACAAATAGTTTCCATAAAATCCCCTATTTTCTAAAAGGAAAATAGTTGTGAATCTTGTTTTCTTATCAGGTATAATTGAGTGTGCGTTTTAGTTTATCGTTTTCGAAATCGTATAAAATCGTTCCTCCAGAAAATCCTATATTTTCTTGTATAAAATAATCGTAAGTTCTGTTTCCAATCGTGTATACTTGCATATGTGTGTGTTAGTTTATCGTTTTCAAAATCGTATACAATCGTTTTTCCCCAGAAAATCCTGTATTTTCTGATATACAAAATGGTGGTCTTAAAACCCTAAGACTGGAGAGGTGTGAGAAAACAACAGGCGATTGTGGACATTCCGCGCAAGTTGAGTGGACGGTCAACACAACGAATTCAGACCATCACTACCCTGCATAGGGGCAGTCAACACAATGTGCCAATTTATTTATGAGGTTTTCCTTACATAAATTTCCAAATACATTACCATATTCTAGTGAGTCGTTATAACCATACTAATATGACGGAGACATGTCTTGGCGTTTCTCAGGCGCCCAAATCGATTAAAGACATTTGTCACCCTAGATTGGATGGTCTAGCTGTAGTGAACAGCGAAGGTACGGGGTGTCAACCCCGTATAGATCTATACACACATTCTCGCTCTCCCTCCAGGAGACTCTGATTATAACTCTTTACAGGACTTTAGACGTACACTAATATATATATATATATATATATATATATATATATATATATATATATATATATATATATATATATATATATATATATATATATATAGGTACTTTTGAGATTCGTCTTCACTAGAATACCAACCGGTTTTTGAGCAAATCGATGAGATCCGTTATTTAATAAATAACAATAATTGTGCTAATTGAATCATAGTTATAAAAAATGATCCAATATTATCGATATTGGCAAAAATGGCCTTTCTTTTTATAAATTATCAAATAAGACCCATATTTGTCAAAAGGTGTCATATGTGGTTCAAAACTAGGTGAATTGTTGAAAATGGCCCATTCCTTCTAAAATGTGCATTTTAGACTTATATTTATGAAAATATTCGAAAAGGCCCTTGTTTATCCAAAAATTCCATTTTTGGTCCTTTAAAAATTGAGATGTTCAATAATTCTTCAATTTTATTCCATTTTCCAAAATGGTCCTTATATATATGTGTCCGAAAATGGTCCCCAAAATATCATTATTTCCATATTTTACCCACTTCTAAAATATTATGTTCAACAACTTGTTTAAGCACATTTTTGAAGCAAATCCTTGTGGTTCTTAACATAACAATTTATGATCTATATTTCATAAACATGTTAGTTTTTGTGTTCCTAGCATATAGTTTGTGATAATTAGTTCAAAATCTTGAGACTTCCTAAAAATCTCGAGTTCTTGAACCATTATATGGAGTTCATAACTTTAAGCACATAAATCATAACATACATGCATAAACAAGCAAATATACTAAGATTTCACAAGACCCTTGACTTGTATTCTCCCCCAAAAACCATGAAAAACTCAAAATATAGGGGTGTGAAGCTCACCTTGGTTTGATTTGGTGTATGATTTGGAGAGATGATGAGAAGTTCAAGTCCTACCACTTGAACAGTTTGAATGAACCTCTTGAGGATTTTTGCTAGCCTAGTGCTATTAACACATAATTATATGTGTGAGTAGAAGATTAAAAATAACTAATTGTATGAGTCATTTAGCTAGGCATAATTCACTTACCAAATCTTAGAAGAGAATGTGAAGAAAATGGTTTCTGGAGCTTGACTTGAATTCTTGAGAGTGTTTACGGAGTTCTCAGTGAATGAAAATAAGATTGTGAATTGAGAATGGGGTTTACGCCCCTTTCATATGGAATGGGGAAATTGATGGGATGTTTACTTGGAATACTGTTGGGTAATATTGATTTCTAAGAGTTAATTCATGAGTTACTGAGATTCGCATTGGGAATTAGTCACTTACAGCTAATAAGAACCGTAAACGCATTTGAGTTGAGAGGAGTTTATGGTCTAAATGGACCAAAAACTAAGGTTCACGGCCAAGATGCCTCCTAGGGAGGTGTTCATGGTCAAAATTTGGAGTCTTTATGGTGATTACGCCCTAGATGCTTCCTAGGGAAGTGTTCATGATCAAAATTTGGAATCCTTATGTAGTTTACGCCCAAGACATTACCTAGGGGTGTGTTCACGGCCTAGCCTTGATATTTTAGAGTGTTTACGCCCAAATAGTTGCCTAGGAATGTGTTTATGGTCTAACTTGGTCTAATAAAGGTGTTTATGGTCTAGTAGGGTCCACTAAGGGAGTTTATGGTCAAGTAATGTCCAAATGAGAGGGTTAACGGCCAAACTTATTCCACAAAGTGTAGTTCACGGTCATGGATGCTTCTTAAGGTGTTCATGGTCTTAGGTGGGTCCTATGGAAGTGTTTATGGCCTTAGCTAATTGCAAACTCAAATATATTGTCCTTATAATTCAAGTGTTCAAAATTATGACATAATTACAAGCTCTTGTGTCTACACCATGTGATCCTTGTTTGTTTGCATTGTAGATTGAATTCCTAATTTATTAGCATCACTTTGTCTTGCTTAACTTGTTTACTTATCAAGGGGTTACCTTATATGTGACTTTCAAAGTGTATACTTCCATCTACATGCACTTATGCTCTCAAGGTTTTCAAGGTTCTAATTGTAATAGGGTTACAATTTAGACCCTGCCTGATCCTAATATTTCAGGTTATCACAATGAGGAGCACTTGAGGGAGGTGCTGGAGACACTGAGGAGGGAGAGACTTTTTGCAAAGTTCTCCAAGTATGAGTTCTGGTTACGCGAGGTGCGGTTTCTAGGGCATCTCGTCAACCAGAAGGGCATTCTGGTCGATCCGGCCAAGATAGAGGCCGTGATGCGGTGGGAGGTTCCGAGGTCTCCAACTGAGATTCGGAGTTTTCTTGGTCTAGCGGGTTATTACAGGAGATTCATCCGGGATTTCTCCAAGATTGATGTTCCTTTGACCCAACTGACCAAGAAGTCGGTGACATTCCGTTGGGGGCCTGAGAAGCAGGCGGCCTTCGAGACTCTCAGACAGCGGTTGTGCGAGGCACCGATTTTGACTCTGCCCGAGGGAGTAGATGACTTCGTGGTGTATTATGACGCGTCGATTACGGGCCTGGGTGCGAATCTGATGCAGAGGGGTCATGTGATAGCTTACGCGTCTAGGCAGCTGCAGCCTCACGAGGCTAACTATCCAACGCATGATTTAGAGTTGGGGGTTGTGGTGTTCGCCCTCAAGATTTGGAGGCATTACCTCTACGGGGTCTATTGTACCATTTACACGGACCACAAGAATTTGAGGTACCTCATGGATCAGCCGAATCTGAACATGAGGCAGCGTTGGTGGTTAGATGTGGTAAAGGATTATGACTGTGAGATCCTTTACCACCCGCGCAAGGCCAATGTGGTGGCCGACACCTTGATCCGCAAGGCGGTAGCGGCTCCGATTAGAGATTTATGTTTGAGGATGACAGTGATCACTCCACTGTTGGAGCAGATTAGAAAGGCGCAGGTTGAGGGTCTTAAGGAAGAGCGCCAGAAGTGCGAGAGGATTGTAGGTCGGGTGGCCTTGTTTGATTATGATAGCCGAGGGTTGTTGACCCTGCATGGGAGGGTCTGGGGTCCGTACTGGGGAGGAGTACGACAGGTTCTGATGGATGGGGCCCATAAGTCGAGGTTCTCCATCCATACTGGGGCGACAGAGATGTATCGGGATCTTCGCCCTGATTGCTGGTGGCCCTGCATGAAGCGGGACGTAGTGTGGTATGTGGAGAGGTGCTTGACCTGCAAGAAGGTCAAGGCTGAGCACCAGATACCACACGGCAAGATGCAGCCGCTAGACATTCCCATGTGGAAATGGGAGGATATCACCATGGATTTCATTACCAAGCTTCCCAGGACCGCACGTGGAGTAGATTCGATATGGGTCATCGTGGATCGGTTGACCAAGAACGCTCATTTCATACTGATCCAGGAGAGCATAATGGCCGAGAAGTTGGCCGAGATATATGTGCGTGAGATAGTGGCACGACATGGAGTGCCTGTCTCAATGGTGTCAAACCGAGATGTCGTTTCACTTCGAGATTTTGGAAGCGATTTCACGAGGAGATGGTTACTCGTCTCCACTTCAGCACCGCTTTACACCCTCAGACAGACAGATAGAGCGAGAGGATGATATACACTCTCGAGGACATGCTACGTGCATGTGTTTTCGATTTCAGTGGCAGTTGGGATACGTATCTTCCGTTAGCGGAATTTTCGTATAACAACAGTTACCACGCCAGCATAGACCGACCTCCCTTCGAGATGCTTTATGGGAGGAAGTGTAGAACCCCAATATGTTGGAAGAGGTCGGTCAGAGAGTTATGGGGAGTACTGAAGTAGTACTCAAGACTACAGAGCGGATCCAGCAGGTCCGGAGTAGGCTCCAGACTGCTTAGAGTCGGCAGAAGAGCTACGCCGACAAGAGGCGTTCAGATTTAGAGTTTCAGGTGGGCGACATGGTCCTCCTGAAGGTGTTACCCTGGAAGGGTGTCATTCGGTTCCGTAAACGGGGCAAGTTGGGCCCAAGGTACATCAGTTCATTTAGGGTTTTGGCCCGGGTGGGTCGGGTTGCTTACCAGTTAGACCTTCCAGCAGAGCTCAGCCAGATCCACAGCACCTTCCATGTTTCTTAGTTGCGGAAGTGCTTAGTAGATGATTCAGCAGTGGTACCCCTTAAGGATATTCAGGCGGATGACAGCCTGAACTACATTGAGCGACCAGTAGCCATCCTTGACAGGAAGTCGAAGGATTTGAGGAACAAGAGGCTGGAGTTGGTAAAGCTGCAATGGCAGCACCGTAAGGGCTCGAAGTGGACTTGGGAGCCCGAGGAGGAGATGAGGGAGCACTACCCAGAGTTGTTTTCAGATGCAGAAGACATTCTGGTATGCATTTAAATTAATTATTTATTCATTTTGGAAGGGCTACTCGACGATTTGGTGGCCTTAACTCGTCGAGTAGAAGGCAGAGTATGCGTGGGTTTTTAGTGAACTACTCGACGAGTCGAAGTCATGACTCGACGAGTAGGACAGTCTGGATGAAACCCTAATCTTTAGGGCTTTCACCCTATCACACCTCCAAACGTGAACGACGGAAACGTCCGGGGTGGATGACTTCATGTTTAAGTATCACAACACATGCATCATAGTAATCAAAGTACAAAAACCATTGCATTAATAATGTATAAGTTTTACATAAGTGTTCAAGTCATTGTATATATGACATCAAAAGTAGATATATAGCAAAAAGCTAAAAGACGTGACTCTATAGTGCTCTGTCTTCTCAAAATCCTGGGGATGTACCTGTCTACTGGTTCCCTGAGAATACAAGTGTTTTGAAAAAGAGAGTATCAACATTTAAGTTGGTGAGTTCATAATTATTTATGTTTAGAAGCTTGTTGTTTGTTTCTTGAAATATTGAGTATGTTTATTGTTCCAGAAAATCCAATATTTTATAATAATACTGTAACGTAGTTTTAATACCATAAAACTGTTCTGTGTAAGTGTTGTTGTACTATAAAATAGCGTAACATAGTTTTAGTTCACAATAAAACTATAAAAAGATTGTTTTCTATATTGTTATGTTCTCTTTGTTGTAAATCGGTACGTTGTATTTGTATCGCTTTAGTGTATACCAGTACGTTGTATTTGTACCACGTTAGTGTAACCGGTACGTTGTATTTGTACCCCGTTAGTGTAAAACCGGTACGTTGTATTTGTACCCCTTTTGTGTAAAACCAGTACATTGTGTTTGTACCCCGTTAGTGTAAAACCGGAACGTTGTTCATATCTTTTTGTAAATAAATGAACTGTTAGTACGTTCTTTTTCTAGTATACTTAAAACGTAAATTATATGCAAAGTAACTTGTACGAGAGTATATAGTTAAACCTAGTATACATGACTAGTGAAAATAGTGTGAAAGTTCCATAAATTATACCTATTATAATTTATGTGTGTATTCTGTTTGATGTGAATTATTCGTGAAAGTACCCCTTTGCTCAGCATGTTACAAAGGGTAATAAATCTGATTGAAGTAACTTTATATATATATATATATATATATATATATATATATATATATATATATATATATATATGTTGGGATTAAAACTGAGATGACGAATGCGGAATATCAAGAACAATCAAGAATCAATCATCATCATATGCAAGTAATCTGATAAAGGTTTTTCATATATTGATTATGAGATGAACGTACAGAGAAAAACCCTAATCTGGTAAAAAGCTTGCACCAAAAGTTAACCTAATGATTATTTATAGGGAACAATAAATATCTACCATAAATATAAAATAAATGCCTAATATAAAACCAATGTCTTAGAAGAGCTCGATTAAGAACTTCTACTATAAAGGCACCGTAGGAAATCATAAAATGATTAACCCTAAAAAGGCTCCCCTAAATAACCAAATATGCCATATGAGTTTCAATATCTCAAATACTCAACAATCTCCCCCTAGATGTTGAAACTGATGAAGATCACGATTTTCGATCTTCTTGGCATTTCTCCCCCTAAATTGTGATACTTATCAGCACATGGGGTCTTCAAAGCGAGAGAAATAAGAATAATCTTCCAAATACGAACTCCCCCTTGAATAATCATCACTCCCCCTTAAATCTTCAACAAATGTCATGGAGAGAATCCGGAAAGTTAAAGAAGAATCACCAACAATCTTCAAAACCCGTCAGATTTGATGAAATAAATCCCTTTAGAATAAACCCATTTCTCAAAAATTAAAACCGGAAAAATAACAAAAATTAATTTTGTATTTTCCGATATTTAAATTTAGACAAAAGCATAGAATAAGAAGCAATTATTTTAGAAGGGTTTGAAAAGAATAAGACCAAAGAAAAGGATTAGAAATGAAAGTATTTTGGTAAGAAGGGGTAAAAGGTGGTAAAATCCCAAAAATATTGTGAAATATTGGGATATGGGGATAACTCTGTCAAGCCACACAAACTTCGGGGACAGAAAATGAAAATTTACCCATCATCTTCGTTGAATCAGTAACGCGCGTTTTGACTTGTCAAAGTAAATTGAAGCTTCCAATTTGCTCAAACTTAGGGGACCGAAACTGTAAAATAGCTGAAGTTTCAGGGACCGATAGTGTAACATGAGCCATCTTCTCCAAATTACTCCAGATTAAAAGAATACAGCGACTGGAACGAATACGAACACCTTGTTTGACTTTTAAAAAGTCAAAATTGAAAAATCAAATTCGTAATCAAAGGCATTATTCAGTTTCCAACAATTTCCCATAAGGTTCGATTCTGAAGTTCATGAATGGTGGTATAAGATGCGAACGATTGAACACAGTGACTTCATACGAATCCAAGAAATCAACAGCCACGAATCATACTATCGTTCCGAGCACTAGGATCGTTTGTAAGAAGCGAATCGAGTCAACTGATTCGTTTTCCAGATGTAGAGAGCATTCGCAGGTGAATCGATTTGCAAAGTCTCAATTTTGACTTTCAACATCGACATCCAATAGCGAACGGGTAAACACCCTTATTCCAAATCCTGATTTCATTTGTTCCAAAGAACCCAGTTCTAATTGTATTAAGCTTTGATGATGCGAGACCCAATGGCGATTGCAAACAGGAATGACCAACAATCGATTTGACTGTAACTCTGAAAGAATTCAACTTCCCATTCCAATTGTTCCAATCAATTTCAGCCCCAATTGCAGTTTTAGAAAACAAATCTTGATACCAGTTCTAAAAATTCTAATCTCAGTTTCGTTTGCCTTCTAAATGATTGTGAGAGGTTCGCTTCAATTGTAGGTTCGCTCCTTATGGCTCCGATTTCAAATTGACATGGACCGAAAGCCCTTAAGTTCGCTCCGAATCCGTCAATTACACACCCAAAGCGAATACAACCGAACGTTTGGTTATGAACAGTAGATTTGGGTTCGGCTCTTGTGAGTTCGGTTCTTATTCATGAGGCTCGCTTCAATTTCATACCCAAAGCGAAATAGACCGAACGTTCGGTCTATTTCGGTTCCAATTTTTGCAAGGCGCTTCTTCACTCTCGCTTCTTGTTTGACAATTCCACTGCAAAGAACGAGACTTTCGCTTCTTGACCTGAGTTCGTTTCTTGTGATGAGTTCGCCTTTGGTTGTTCTTGATCATTAACCTGCGAATGTGATTGTGATTTTTGCTTTGAGATTCGCTTGTGGGAGATAGGTTCGTTCCATGATGTTTAGTTTCGCTGTAGGTTGTTTGACCCAGCTTCAAAGAACGAACACAATAATAAGATATGATGAGAGCCAAATGCTCGAAAAACACCCTCCATGAAAGGAAGAAATGGCAGATTATGCCCTTCACACCGAAAGCGAATCTAATCCCCATTTCTAATAGTTCCGAATCTGGCCCCTGTCAAAAGTACATATGACAGCGTGCACCCACTGTTCACTACAATATGTCAGAATATTACCCCTTTTTCAGAAAAAGTCCCATTTCACCCCATCTTTTCAACTTTTTCAACTTTTGTTATTCCAACCATTAAAAATCAATAAAAATTAATTCTTTCAACAAAATTTCATATCTTTAAACCAAATCCACCAGATTTCACCAAGATTTTGTCCCTTTTTTTTTAAAGGACAAAACTTTTATGGGACTTTTGGTACCCATTTAAGGTTCAACTTTGAAGTTGGTTTCTTGCATACCCAATTATTTAAAGAAAATCTATCATCCTCTGAAAATAATACCCGCTTCTTAGTTGGAAAACAAAAATTTCCAAAAAATTCATTAAACCAACCGAACACTATTTTCTCTTTTCTCCAACTCTTAACATATTCACCTGAATGAAATTTTCTTTGAACATTATTAACTTCATCCTTTTCAACTTTTTCACAAGCATTGGGCACTTGTACCTTGGGCATCTAAACCTTCTTTGTTTTACTCTTGTTCTTTCTCTTCTTCCTCCTTTTCTTATTTCTAGGCTTCAGAAACAAATTTCGGATCTGAACATCTTTTTCTTCTTTCTGAATCTGAACATTTGAAGACTTTGACACACAAACTTTTGTAGTTTGGTAAATCTGAATTTCTTGAAGAATTGGCTTTCTGTAAGGAATCATTCCTTCAAAGATATCATCAGAACATAAAGAATCATCTGTTTGAGTTCCAATAGAATAGAATGTCTTCACTTTCACGATTTCAAATGAATTTCTTTGAGATTCATCTTCTGAAGTACCTGATTCAAAATGTAACTCTTCTGAAAAACATGAACCACTTGACTCCCCCTCAACAAGAACATCTAGAGTCACTTTTTCTTCAGAAACTTGAAGAACAACATGAACTTCTTCTTTTTCTTTTTCAGCCCTGTTTATCTTCAACGTTTGTTTATGATCCCGATTTAAATGTTCATATATAATATGAAATTGTTCTACTATTCTCTCATCCTCTCTTAACTCATGGTGATTAACATATGAGTATTTAGATATTTTCTTATCAACAAGAAGATTATACAACTCAGAAATATCATTCAACATAGATCGACCACTGATTTGTAACATGGTCACTTTCTTAACACCATAGATTGGTGTAGTAACCTTTAATCCAAGTTCTACAATGGAGTCAAACAATAAATTCGTTTTATCCATTAGATCTTTAGCAAATTACAGAACTTGTAGAGAGAGAAAGTAGATATGATAAAGATTCTAGAGAGAGAAAACGGATGTGAGAAGGTTTATAGTGAGAGAAAACAGATCTGAGATGGATTTTAGAAAGAAAAAGTGGATCTGAACACGAAAATTCAAGTAAACACGAAATTTTTCTTCTAAATTTCTTCCAGAACACGATTCAAGAACAAATCAGATGAAATATTGAGTAGAAGATAACAAATCTGAACAAGATTTTTCAATAAAAACGAGATATTAGACTTTTTCTTTTCAGAAAACTTACAAAACTTGAAGAACAAGGTGAGATTGATGATAAAATATTGCCATAAACAAGATCGATTCTTGCAAAAATCGTTGAGATCTACAAGAACCCGCTCTGATACCACTTGTTGGGATTAAAACCGAGATGACGAATGCGGAATATCTAGAACAATCAAGAATCAATCAACATCATATGCAAGTAATCTAATAAAGGGTTTTCATATATTGATTATGAGATGAACGTACAGAGAAAAGCCCTAATCTGGTAAAAAGCTTGCACCAAAAGTTAACCTAATGATTATTGATAGGGAACAATAAATATCTACCATAAATATAAAATAAATGCCTAATATAAAACCAATGCCCTAGAAGAGCTCGATTAAGAACTTCTACTATAAAGGCACCGTAGGAAATCATAAAATGATTAACCCTAAAAAGGCTTCCCTAAATAACCAAATATGTCATATGAGTTTCAATATCTCAAATACCTATAATTTATATGTGTATTCTGTTTGATGTGAATTATTCGTGAAAGTACCCATTTGCTCGGCATGTTACAAAGGGTAATAAATCTTATTGAAGTAACTTTTTATATTCATATATATATATATATATATATATATATATATATGATTTTAGCAAAATATAAGTTTAAAAGAGTTTTTAAAACATTTAAAGGAATTTGACAATATTTAAAAGAGTTTCAGTAACTTAAAGTCATTTTAGAAATATTTAGAAATCATTTATTTGTAAACACAATATTTTTGTGTTAGACTTATATTCCCCCACTCCCCCCCCCCCTAAAACAGTGAAAAATAGTAAAAATGCAGGGGTATGAACTCACCCTTTTGTGAGTTTCCGGTTGAAGATACGGTGTAGTACAGTTAATTCCACAAATTAGAACTCGTGACAAAAACCGAATCAATAATCCTTTGTATAGTGTGTGGGTGTTCTTCGTGTTCTTAGTAAAAACTAGTGAATTTTGGTGTTTTCGGTTGGGAGTCAAGAGAGTGGATGATGATTTTCAAAAGATGTGATGAATACTTGAAGAAATCGGTATGAACTTATGAAGATTCAAGTGATCTTCGCAGGATACTTGAGAGGAAAGAGTGTTTTCGGTTGAAGTGTTCTTGCGAGGAAGGTGATTTTCGCATGTGTTTCTTGAGAGGATTTGTGAGTGTTTTAGTTAAAGATGTAAGAAGTGAGGGTATGTTTTCGGTCCCATAAATAAATATGAAGGAAAAGTTGATGGCACATGTTCGTTGGGATGCACAAATTACGTCAAAACCCGTGACAAGTGGATAGAATCTGGCCTGATTTCGGCCGAGAACCGTTTGCAACCGAGAATTGTTTGCTGCTTTCGGGCGTTTGCGGTCCGAGGGATAAGGTTGCAAGGTTTTCGGTCCGAAGGGTTTATGGCCGAAAACGAGGTTTGTTGTCCGGTTTGCGGTCCGAAGAAAGAAGTAAATTGCGAAGGTTTGCGGTGGGGAATCTTCTCATGCGAGATTCCTTGGTTTTGGATGGTTTTTCCCTTTTAACTATACAACACTTTAATACAAGGCCTATACATATCAATTTGTTTTATTTTAACTTTATTAAATTAACAAAACAATAAATTTGACTTTTATTTGATATGTTTGACTTTTGTTGGCTTTTACCAGATAGAAAATAACGGGTGTCACATTATCCCCCCGTTATAGGGAATTTTGTCCCGAAATTTAAGACTATAGAGATACAATAAGACTAGGGAAAGAGAAGCGGGTATTTTTGTTTCATTTGATCCTCCCGCTCCCAAGTGAATTCAGGTCCTTGCTTTTCATTCCAGCGAACCTTCACTATCGGGATACGACTTTGCTTCGTTCTCTTGACTTCCCTATCTAGGATTTCTACTGGTTCTTCTACGAAGTTGAGGCTCTCATTTATCTCGATTTCATCGAGTGGGATAACAAGAGTCTCGTCGGCTATGCACTTCTTTAGGTTAGACACGTGAAAGGTCGGATGTATGTTACTGAGTTCTCGAGGTAGTTTGAGTTTGTAAGCTACTGGACCGATTCTAGCAAGAATCTCAAACGGTCCAATGTACATAGGATTTAGTTTTCCATGCTTTCTGAAGCGTATCATGCCTTTCCAGGGTGAGACCTTCAACATGACGCGGTCACCAACCTGGAATTCCAAGCGTTTTCTCCTTTTGTCTGCGTAGCTTTTATGTCTGTCTCTGGAAACTTTATGTCGTTCTCTGATCTGTACTATCTTCTCAGTAGTTTCTCGAATGATCTCCAGACCAGTGAGAGTGCTGTAAGGAATTTGACCTCTAGCCAGTTATGTGTCACCCACTTCAGCCCAGCACAGAGGTGATCTGCACTTGCGACCATAGAGGGCTTCGAATAGAGAAACCTTAATGCTAGCATGGTAACTGTTATTGTACGAGAACTCGACTAGTGAAAAATGGGTATCCCATGCTTTACCAAAGCCGATCACACATGCTATCAGCATGTCTTCTAACGTTTGAATCGTTCTCTCACTCTGCCCGTTGGTTTGCGGATGGTAGGCTGTAATCATGTCTAGCCTAGTTCCCAGAGATTTCTGAAGTGACTGCCAGAATCGTGAGGTGAATCTACTATCTCGGTCAGAGATAATAGATATTGATACACCGTGCAGTCTAATTATCTCTCTGATGTATGTTCTAGTTAGCTTCTCCATCTTGTCTGTTTCTTTTATTGGTAGGAAGTGTGCGGATTTGGTTAATCTGTCGACGATTACCTAAATGGTATCATGACCACTCGTTGTCTTGGGTAACTTGTCGTGAAGTTCGTGGTATGATCCATTCATGGTTCATCTATCATCGCCTTGTGTATATAAGTCATATATAATTACAATTGAAAAGGCAGTCGAATCAATGATTCTGCTTTAAGCCCACATCCAGACAAGGAAAAAGAGTTAAAGTAGAATCACTGATTTCTAAGCCCATAGAATCTTAATTATATATGACTCTAATATATACACTTAGTAATCATAGTTTCACTAGTTTGGGAGTATAGGTCCTATGCAGATGAAATGGTTAAATTGGGTGGGAAAACAATTCTAACTCCTTGGTCGTATAATTCATATTCTTGGAGGTTCTCCGCGGTTACATCGGGAAATCATTGATGGGTTTTAGTATACTACAACATCCTATGGTGCACATACAACCCTAAATGCCTTGGATCTATGTTTTCACTAATTATACATGCAAATGGTTTCCAAGGCATTAAACCTATAGCTAGCATGCAAATTGACATAAACAATACAAGATACTAGTTAGAGTAACATACCTTTTTATGTGGCTTGAAATCTTGATGTATTTGGTGTTGCTTTAAACACTTTGGCCTTTAAGAACTTAGTGCCCTAAGTGTTGCACCTCAAATGGAATCACAACTCACCTAGGACAAAGGTGACTCTTGAGAGAGAATTCCATGCACCAAAAACACCTCCAAGAACTTCTAGTGGCGTTTTTAGGCAATGGACTACATATTTATATGTGGGATTTCAAGAGTCATGGATATAACCCAAATCCATACCCATGGGTTTTATGATCCATGGTTCATGTGGCCTAACTCTTTATGTATCCATACATAAACTTGGTCCAACATGGATCATAAGCCCAACACATATAAATATAACTAATTACCATAATTAGTCCCCGTAGATTTAATTAGTCTCTTTTGATCACTAAATTAATTCCAAATTAATTCTTGATCAATACTAATTAAAACATATGATTTCATATTAATATATTAGAACTTAGAATATATCAATAAATCATATATAACCTTCTCTCAAGTGTCCATCCTAACAAATTGTCCTGGTGTTATGCAACCCAAATGGACCATGCTACTCTCGGGTCGAATACATAACAATAATAGTTATGGGCTTAGACATCTAATCCAAAAATCCTACCATCTAGAATATTCTTGGTGATTTTCACTTCCTGTTTCTCATCCACAACATGGAGCAGGAAGGCGTGATACCTTTTGTATAGGTATTCCTGGGGGTTTTCTTGTAAAAGGCGGTTCGAAAGTTTGTGTCGAGCTTATCATTACGGATTACAACGATTTTAGTCAGTCGGTATGTTAAGTCGAATGGTTTTCTTGCATCACGGGATATCAGTACGGTAGGGACTAAATTAAAATATACTAGGGATTTAGTCAAAACTTCCTATTGTAGTCGATATAAGGCCGAATTAAAGGATTGATTGGTTTAGTGTTGGGGTGTATACTATGTATATGTTACTTTAATGTTCTTTGTTCTATTAATTGTTATTTCTACTGTATATGTTTCGTTGAGTGATTGTAATTTCTGACAGAAAGTATTTCATTGAAATTAGTTTTTTTGTGAAACTCCTCTTCGTATCTCTATTATAAGGTATGTATGTATATAAACTGTTGAGAAAAGGAATACCGAACAATTCAGTGTGGTCCCTCATTGTCTCCTCATGAGAGGATGTTACAATTCTTCCCACTCCCCCATCATTCCTCTCTGTTGGACAATCTCTCTTGAAATGTCCCGTTTCACCACATGCATGTCATACTTGACTTGTACCAGCATAGGTGGTTGATGTGATGTGTTGAGTTGGAGTCCTGCATAAACGAGCAGTGTGCCCATTCTTGTTGCAGTTTTTATAGTGTATCACCCGGAAAACTCCTTTATGATGGAAGCTGCACTTGTTACACTTAGGAAGTGTTCCCGCGTATGGACGGGCTGGTGTTGGAGTGACAGATGTTGTGGCTGTAGAGGCTGCCACAGGTTGTTGTCTCTTGGCAAATCTTTGAGATAATTTGCGCTCCTTTTTGTTCCAGAACTTTTTTTTCTTGCTCTTAGGTTTGTGGTTTTGGGTGTCTTTGATGACTGACATTCGTTGGTTTCCTTGGTTGTTACTACGGTTTGAATTGTCAACACCGTTTCCATTTTCGTTTGTATTCTTAGTGTTGATTTGCGCCATGACAGCAGTCACGGCAGCTGTTACGGCGGCTTGGAATGTAGCGGATTCTATATGTAGGATCGGGGTTTCGTCGGTTGACCGGTTATTTCCATGTGAAGACATGATTCTGATGCATGAAGGGAAACGAGTGCGTAAATAATGAATGTAGTTGATAGTTGTACACTATCTATTTATATAAACATATAAATTTCTCATTTTTCTGTACGGTTCTTAATGTTTTGACCGGCATCTTTGTAATGTTTTTATGGTATTGAGTAGTAATAGGTATTTTTAAAAGTCTTTAAGTTACCAAAATGGAATATTGGTGTCAAAACCTTAAATTGGCTCGAGTTTTATATGTTTTGAATTGGCGTATCTCATTTGACTTATTGTTACTAGTTGTGAAGAAAGAGGCGATAAGCCTAACACATATTGTGAGTGGTGTAGTCTGTCACTTCGCATAAGGTGTTCTGTCACCTCGCATGTCGTGCGAACGGTCTCTTGTAGTCTCTGTCCTTAGTATGATTTCCCTAGTTTTAGTTGTAAAAATTTGTTGCCTTCTTGTATTCCTATGGTGTGTTTAAGTTCGATGCGGCATCTTTTAACCAATAAGTTTATAAAAGATGTAATGGTGGTAAGATGTCAATAGAGATTACAAATCAGATGTCTTTGAACTAATTACACTAGTTCAACATGTATTCTGGAAGGAGTTTATATAGAAGTCTACCACAAGGAATAACTTGCAAAGCGATAATGTAAAATTGGATAGTGATTTTTCAAAGGATATAAGATGCCTGTCAATTTCATTGGTATATTAGATACATAAAGTTTGGAAAATTTGACCTTGAAGTAGGTCTACAATATACCAACTTAACGGAAAACTTTGACAGCATACCGACCTATCGAAAAGTGAAATTTCGAGGTCGTACTATGTACATGAAAACAAAACTAGTATATATACGTAGACTTAAACTATATTCAAAAGAGTGAGTAGAGTATGCTCTACTCGCGAGGAGTGTTGTTTGGTTTCCTACTAGTTTCAGCCTTGGATTTAGCCAACTGGCGTTCTGTTGCAAACATACGCCTTTCCAGTGTCGCTTAACATTCTCGAAGTTCTCCAACTTCAGTTCGGCTTGCAGCCAGTTCCCTTCTCAAGGCTTCAGTGTGTATCCTGGTTGTTCCATGGTTTTCAATCAGGTGGTGAAGACGAACCGTGTTGAATCTAGTGGTAGCATCAACCTGCATGACTCGGTCGATGGCATCTCTTCCTTGTTCATCGTTATGCGCAACTCGACGAACTAACACAGGTAGGGCTCTGTCCGCTGAGCCTCCTTCATTAAGATTGTAGAAGATTCGGTCTCGATTGTAAGGACGGTCCTAAACCTGCTTATGACTCCACCTATCTAAGTTCACTGCCCACTGTGGTGTCAGACCTTGGAAGTTCTGTCGAGGATTGAGATTTTGGGCAATTTAAGGTGGATTATAGACTTCTGGTTCTGAGTCAGAATCTTCTGGAAAATCTTCTTCGAAGTCTTCTTCAATCCAACCACCATTTCCTTGATTAAGAAAGTACGGGTCTCCCGGTAGATGAAATCCAGCCATGTTATCTATGCGAGAATAGGGATATAAGAGATATCTAATAGATTTAGTAAAGACAAGTAAACAATTTCAAGTTTCCATATAAGAAACTTATAGTTAATCAGTTAATGTATTATGTATGGTATGACCCATACTGGGTCCCCCTATAACTACATAATGTATACTAATTATATATAACTCAGGTCGAATAGACCTTCGAATAAATGATCCTACTTTATTTCCACATCCAAACAAAGATAAGGAAGTAAATCTAAACCACAAATTCTAAGTCTATAAAACCTTAATTATATATAATCGTAATGTATACACTTAGTACTTATAGATCTACCAGCAAGGGTCCTTTGTTTTCACATAATTGGTTCTTAGTATTATAGTGCCTAAAATACTCCTATAGTATTTTAAATTTTATGTTTTGTTCTTAGAGTTCCCTTGTATATAGTTGGTAAGTTTTAAACTTGTCGCAACACTACCATCACTCCCAAACACATGTTGGTCGTATCTCAAATAAATATAGTTGATCGGGCTATATTTATCGCAGATATGATTACATAACTGTCCAGGTTTAACTGCAGTGTCCAACATCCAAATACTTTTATGTTGTTACTTACTGCGATGCTATTCTTGTATGTATGAGTGTTATTATACTTCTTATAAAATACTAATATTTTAAAAGTATACTTGTAGTCAGAGCTCTTTAGCCCCAATGTATTTATAGTTGTATATCTTTAATTGATATACTAAGTTCACTTTAAACAAGGCTCTGATACCAATCTATCACACCCCCAAACATGAACGACGGAAACGTCTGGGGGTGGATGACTTCATGTTAAAGTATCACAACACATGCATCATAGTAATCAAAGTACAACAACCATTGCATTAATAATGTATAATTTTTACATAAGTGTTCAAGTCATTGTATATATGACATCAAAAGTAGATATATAGAAAAAAGCTAAAAGACGTGACTCTATACTGCTCTGTCTTCTCAAAATCCTGGGGATGTATCTATCTACTGGTTCCCTGAGAATACAAGTGTTTTGAAAAAGAAAGTATCAACATTTAAGTTAGTGAGTTCATAAGTATTTATGTTTAGAAGCTTGTTGGTTGTTTCTTAAAATATTGAGTATGTTTATTGTTCCAGAAAATCCAATATTTTCTAATAATACTGTAAAGTAGTTTTAATACCATAAAACCGTTCTGTGTAAGTGTTGTTGTACTATAAAATAGAGTAACATAGTTTTAGTTCACAATAAAACAATAAAAAGACTGTTTTCTATATTGTTATGTTCTCTTTGTTGTAAACCGGTACAATGTATTTGTACCCCGTTAGTGTAAAACCAGAACGTTGTTCATATCTTTTTGTAAATAAATGAACTGTTAGTACGTTCTTTTTCTAGTATACTTAAAACGTAAAGTATATGTAAAGTAATTTGTACGAGAGTATATAGCTAAACCTAGTATACCTGACTAGTGAAAATAGTGTGAGAGTTCCATAAATTATACCTATTATAATTTATATGTGTATTCTATTTGATGTGAATTATTCGTGAAAGTACCCCTTTGCTCGGCATGTTACAAAGGGTAATAAATCTTATTGAAGTAACTTTTTATATTCATATATATATATATATATATATATATATATATATATATATATATATATATATATATATATATATATATATATATATATATATATATATATAATTAAAAATTGAAATGACATTCGGACAGATAATGCTACCCTAAGCCCACATCCAAACAAGGAAAAGAAAATAAAGCGAATTATTAGTCCTAAGCCCATTAAATCTTATATATATATATATATATATATATATATATATATATGATTTTAGCAAAATATAAGTTTAAAAGAGTTTTCAAAACATTTAAAGGAATTTGACAATATTTAAAAGAGTTTCAGTAACTTAAAGTCATTTTAGAAATATTTAGAAATCATTTATTTGTAAACACAATATTTTTGTGTTAGACTTATATTCCCCCACCCCCCCCCCCCTAAAACAGTGAAAAATAGTAAAAATGCAGGGGTATGAACTCACCCTTTTGTGAGTTTCCGGTTGAAGATACGGTGTAGTATAGTTAATTCCACAAATTAGAACTCGTGACAAAAACCGAATCAATAATCCTTTGTATAGTGTGTGGGTGTTCTTCGTGTTCTTAGTAAAAACTAGTGAATTTTGGTGTTTTCGGTTGGGAGTCAAGAGAGTGGATGATGATTTTCAAAAGATGTGATGAATACTTGAAGAAATCGGTATGAACTTTTGAATATTCAAGTGATCTTCGCAAGATACTTCAAAGCAAAGAGTGTTTTCGGTTGAAGTGTTCTTGAGAGGAAGGTGATTTTCGCATGTGTTTCTTGAGAGGATTTGTGAGTGTTTTCGGTTAAAGATGGAAGAAGTGAGGGTATGTTTTCGGCCCCATAAATAAATAGGAAGGAAAAGTTGATGGGACATGTTCGTTGGGATGCACAAATTACCTCAAAACCCGTGACAAGTGGATAGAATCTGGCCTGATTTCGGCCGAGAACCGTTTGCAACCGAGAATTGTTTGCTGCTTTCGGCCGTTTGCGGTCCGAGGGATAAGTTTGCGAGGTTTTCGGTCCGAAGGGTTTACGGCCGAAAACGAGGTTTGTTGTCCGGTTTGCGGTCCGAAGAAAGAAGTAAATTGCGAAGGTTTGCGGTGGGGAATCTTCTCATGCGAGATTCCTTGGTTTTGGATGGTTTTTCCCTTTTAACTATACAACACTTTAATACAAGGCCTATACATATCAATTTATTTTATTTTAACTTTATTAAATTAACAAAACAATAAATTTGACTTTTATTTGATATGTTTGACTTTTGTTGACTTTTACCAGATAGAAAATAACAGGTTGTCACACACCCTATTTAAGCATCATATCTGGCCTCCACCCCAGCCTCCATCACCTCCAAACCCTAATCTCGAAACCCTAATCAACCTTGAGTGATTTTGAGCATTTCCTTGCCATTTTTGTGATTGAAAGCTAGAAGAAGGAAGTAAAGACTTGGAGTTGCAGAAGGAAGGTCGAAGATCCAGAGCTAAGGACTCATTTCTGTATTGATAAAGGTATAAAGCTTATACCTTGGCTTCTATTAACTTAGATCTTCATTTGAGCTTGTATATTGTCACTTTTGGGCCATTTCCAAGGTAATTCCGAGATTTGAACTCTTTGGGATAAAGGACTTTAGATCTGGGCACTCTTGAGCTTTAGAAGCTCAAAGTTGCCACCTTTATTCAGCCATGGCCCTATTCCATGAATTAGACGTCCATTTTAGCTTGTAATGGGTGTTTTAGCTTCATAACACCATGCATGCATGTAAAGTTAGCAACTTTATGTGTAATGCTAGTCCAAGGAGTCCAGATCTACGAGTTGGAAGCATTGGAATGGATTAGAATCAACTAAATGGAATTGTCATATGGAGGAATCGACGAGTTGTTCTTGGACTCGGCGAGTCGGGTCGCAAACCCCTAACCCTTTTCTGGTTTTGAGTGAAACCATTGAGTCTAGGAGATGACTCAGTGAGTTGGGCAAGATTAGGACTCGGATGTTGAAGAACTCGACAAGTTCAAGGAGGGACTCGACGAGTTAAAGTCGTTGTGTCCCGATTATATGACAGGAGGAACTCGACGAGTCTGGGAAGGGACTCAACAAGTTGACTCGGTTGACCACGAGTCTGAGTAGTACATGAACTTGCCGAGTTGGGAGATAACTCGATGAGTTGGAGTTGACCTTGACTTTGACTTTGACTGGATGTTGACTTTGACCAAGGGTAAAATGGTTATTTTACCCTGAGAAGGATTATCAGATTTCTGATTAAGTGTATTATGTAGTTGATAGCCGGGGAGTCGCCGGAGCAGTAGTCAAAGATTCTTCACTCGAGTTTCAGCAGTCAGCCTTACGAGGTGAGTTTTCTCCAGTAGAAATGGGTCTACGGCACCAAGGTCGGCCCGTATATGTTATGATAGTAGCTGAGTGTGGGCGGGGCCCGAATCTCATAGCAGCCGAGTGTGGGCGAGGCCCGAATCTCGTAGTATTATTTGAGTATAGTTATGTGACTATTTGATAAGAGTAGATATACTTGTTGTCTGTGTGATACTTGTATGCATGCTAGACGGCGGAGTGTAGGTGGGGCTCGAATCTCCTAGACAGCAGAGTGTGGGCGGGGCCCGAAACTCCATGAGAGTGGGCGGGGGCATATCTCTTAGTTGCATGTTATGTGTATGGTATGTGGTAGTTTGGGGAGTCTCATAAGCTTCATGCTTACACTTTTCAGTTTTGGTTTCAGGTACTTCCGGTAGTAAGGGGAAGAGCTCGGAATGATTGCAGTGCACACACCATTTGTTTCAGCCTGGGATGTGTATACTCTGATATTTTGATATACATTGATATGATGTTTGAGATATTATGACATGTGTTTGGGATAACTATGGTTTTATTAATAATTAAAAACGAAATTTTTGGTCTGTATTTTTGGGATGTTTCACATTTTTATTTGCCAAAACCTAGATTTTAAATCAAATTTGATAAATACTTTACAATTTTTAATTCTATTGATTAGAAAATTTTTGTCTGGTATGTTATAAGAATCATCTATTGTATTATCATTTAGTCTTTTATAGTTAATTACCATTCTACTTTTTCCTCTTACTATTTCTGAATGTTTTCTTGCTATGAATGCTGAAGATTTATAAGGACTATCAGATTTTCTTATGACTCCTAATTTTAATAATTCTGAAATATGTAATTTGAAATCATCTATATATTCATTAGTTGGGAGCATGTATGGCATGCAAAGGTATAAAGTTGCCAACTTTATGCCTTAGGACCCTTAGAACGGTTAAGATCTGGAATTTGAGCGAAAAGTCTGCATGCATTAAGAACTTAATGGAGTGGAATGCAAGCCATCATGTACGTTGGGCGTACTATATTGTACATTGCGCATACAACCCTTTAACCTAGTACGCTAAGCGTACTGAAGTGGTACGTTGGGTGTACGCTCTTAGGAAGCTTTGGGCCTTAGGCGGACTTCGAACCTTTGGGCCCTAATCGTTTTGGGCCTGGACTTGCTGGTGTTTGGGCCTGAATTTACCTTTGGGCCAATGTTGGTATGATTGGGCCTATTGGGCCTTGTGGCCCAATATAAAATTGGACTTTTATGCTAGGCCCATTAGTGAAGGAATGAACTTTGGGCCATTATGGAGGGACTTGGACTTAGGATTCTGGGCTCTTTGTTTAGGTTAAGTTATAATCTGAATTAGGGTTATTTGTATATTTGTTTAGTGTGAGATTTTGGGCTGGTAGTCGAGCATCTATTGTTTCTAGCATATTGAGGTGAGTCTTCTCACTATACTAATGGGTCAAACGCACCAATGTTGGCCCATTACCTGATATGACATTTCAATTGTTGAATATACAATGGTTTTGTTATTTGGTATGTATTGACTTTTATGAAGACCATGGGGGGAGCCCGTGACACTTGGTAAGACCATAAGGGGGAGCCCATGGCCCTTGGATGTAAGTCCATGGGGGTAGCACATAGCATTCCAGATGAAGACCACATAGGGAGTCCATGGCAAATTTATATGTATATGTGCATGGCATTATGTGGTTATGTGTTCTGTGTATTATGGGAAACTCACTAAGCGTGTGCTTACAATTTTGTTAGGTATTTCAGGTACTTCTCGTTCTAAGGGCAAGGGTCCCACTTGATGGTGCAACATGCACTCTCGAGTATTTCCGCACTTATTATTTGGATACTCTGATCTTTTGGACAATGTATTTATGTAATGGAATTTTAGAAAACCAAATATGGTTGAGATTTGTAATTATTAAATGAAAATTTTTATCTGGTTTTTTGGGTTGTTTCAGTCCGAGCCAGAGGACCAATAACCTTCATCACATTCCACTTCATTTCGATCCATGAGACATAAGTTCCTTCCATGACCATACTCTTTTTCGTCACCCAACGATCAGTACTCATCAGTATTTCATGAGATAGTGGCAACAGATGTTTTCTCACTCTCAGCTAACTCTTGTTTTATTCTGGCATAGTAAGCAGAGTCCTTGACCTTAGGTTTCGCTGGGGGAACAAACTGACAATCCCTTGCATAATGGATTCCGAGCCCACATTTGTGACACACAATCTTTGGTTTTTCAGTAGTGGGGCTCGGATGAGAAACTTGAGATGAGTTGTTTTGATAGGTTGGGATGTACGATGTGGGTTTCTCGGTTGGTTTGGAGTAGGAGTGAGGGTTGGCTTGATGAGGTGCAGGATACGAGGGTTGAGTGTTTGTGGAAGATGTGTTTGTAAAGGATTTCTGGTTGTTTTCCTATTGACGTTTATTGTACTCCATGGTTAGAAACGTAAAATCTTGTTGAAAACGAAGTTCATTTGCAGCTGTTTCAGGATCACAGATCTCTTTAGAAAGAGCTAGATCCGAGGAAGCACAGTGATTACGAGAGCAAGAGATCCTCCAAAAAACTCACGTAGAGCTTGAGCAACATTAGATTCATATCCTTGAAGTTTGTCAAAGAGTTGAAAAAGAGTCAACTTATTGAGCGAACCATTACTTTGGACACACGACTTAGCATTTCCCTACCCTTTTCTAAGGTTGTTGATGAACTTCAAATTGTGCTTGATGGTAGTTCTTGTGATGTCATGGGTTGTCATGTTGTTGACCAGAATGCGATGACGATTTGCTAGAAAGGCAACTGATTCTCCAGGAGATGTTGTGAACGTGTCATAATCATTCACCACTGAGATCATTCTCTTGTATTTGACATTTTTCGAACCCTCAAACAGATCTTTGAGAGTATCCCATATCTCCTTAGCAAATTAACACAACTTATTGTGTTCAAAGAGAGATTGAGGAATACCAAAGACTAGTTCGGAAAC
The DNA here is from genome assembly GCF_052849685.1 of Lactuca virosa. Taxonomy (NCBI): domain Eukaryota; kingdom Viridiplantae; phylum Streptophyta; class Magnoliopsida; order Asterales; family Asteraceae; genus Lactuca; species Lactuca virosa. Next base: position 18,996,762 of record NC_136429.1, on the reverse strand, counting down.
ACAACGTCGTATGTACGCATCTTCTCTTCATCCATCATTGTTGGAGGTGCATGATGAACTCCTTGGCCCATGAGATCTACAACTGCATCTCTAACAACATGCCGAGCAGGGACATGAGGTCCTTCAGTGACTGATCTCCAAATTTCAGCACCTTTATCTCTTCTTTTCAAGAATCTCTCCATTCTCATCTTCTAATGATCATATCCTTCAACGATCAACAATGGGTATCTCATTGGGTAACCCACGATGTTGGAAATTTTAATTGAATACATTGGTTGATTTTGGTTAAGAATAGCCATTGTTGTGTTATTTTGAGCACAAGTGGTATATAGAAGAACTTTTATCCTGATACAGAAATGATTAAGAACCCAAGGTATTCTTAATCAATGATAATCTGATCTTGTGGATTTAAAGGACAACCACTCATGCTTTGATACCTATTAAAAGAACAAAAGTTATCTAAAGGATAAATTTGGACAAGGTTTAAATACTTAAAGCTTGAGTTAATCACAACAATGGAGGCATATAATAGCTTTCCAGTCAAGTCTGGTAAAACCAGTTAAACCTTGAATAATGAAGAACAAAAATCAAATATTCAGTGCAATCTCAAAATAAAGTAAATAGAATGAACAAGCAACATAATGGAATACTAGCATGATAGATGTGATTCTATTGATAAAGGCGTGTTGCTGCAAGATGTGGTATGCTCCTATTTATAGTGACTAAGGAGCTAAAGGACAACAAGAGACAATTACTAAACGTGGACCGCAGATCAAGCGTCTGACAATGTGTTGCGGTTGATCTTGTCTCATACAACTATTACATAAAATAAGACAAATATAACAAGACAAAAAGTACAAGTCTTCAATCCTTTTCTGTCATTCTTTAACTGTGGATATTCATCGTTCTCGAAATCTTTACTAGCTCGGATGGACACCAATCTCGGAACAATCTCGGAAACCACCAAACTCAGATATCTCAAAGGGTCACTTTATTGTATTAACAAATCTTACAAGAACGTTGTCAATAACATCAATACGTAATTCGCTACGTATTAGAAATGAGGATTAGAAAATATCAGCAGCTTGAATAACATGATGAAAAAAAATGTATAAAGTTCTTAAAAGCTATAAATAAACTCCACTAATTTCATGTATCTTAAATTTACACTTTTGATATAAAATTTTCAAACAACTGAAATCCATAGCTAAAAGAATATTTTTATGATTTAAAATTTAGCTTGAACATAATAGTACATTATGTCTACTATCTACAAATTCATTTTGAAACTGAATAGTTTAAATTCAAAGTGAAAATTACTCATCGGCATTTAAAGGTTTAAAAAAAATTACTTAAAATTCTAAAATTTTAAATGATGTAACTCAAGATATTGTCTAAAGTATGTGATTGTGATATATATATATATATATATATATATATATATATATATATATATATATATATATATATATATATATATATATATATATATATCGGTTCTGACGGGTACCCAACGGGTAACGATTCCGTAAAAATGAGAACTAGAACCAGAACCGCTTAAGGCGATTTCGATTCTGGAGCCGACGGTTCCGAGTTAGTTCTAATTCTGAAAGAGGGTTCCCTGTTTCGATGCTCATCCCTACACTGAGGTGAAATGGAATATCTCACTTCTTAGTGAGCTTGGTTTCTCATCAAATACAACCTCCTCTATTTATTGTGACAATTTGAGGGCAACTTCGTACTCTGCAAATCCAATTTTTCATTCATGCATGAAACACCTTGCCTTGGATTTCCACTTTGTATGATAAAAAGCTCAACAAGGAACTCTTCGAGTTTCAGCATATCGCAGGTGATGACCAGTTAGCCGATGCATCACCAAACCTCTCTTAAAACCATTGTCTCATTACTTAATATCCAAGATTAGTCTTCTCTCGGGATCATCCATCTTGCAGGAACATATTAAGATATAAGACGCCACCTCCACATTATCCATACATATTCAAACCCATATGTGAAAGTGTTATTATCATTATCCCGTATTTATCTCCTTAATTAGTTGTAGATTCAAATTATAAATAGATCCAAACACATTATAAATTATATCTCTGTAATTATTTCCATACAAATTATTGCTTCTATCATTCTTGATCCTCCCATTCTTTTGGGATTTTCTAATATATGCCCTAAGGGCACATATAAGAAATTGTATTTATGGAAAATATTTGTATTAGAACTATGTGTCGTATTGAAATCAAGCTGCTTTATTCTCTTCCATATTTACCTTTCTATCTATCTCCTTTTAATATTTCATATTAATTACTTTATCTTTTTAATTCCCTCCATTTTTCCCTCCACTTACCTCACCATAAATATATATTTTTGTTTTTGTAACATCCCCAAAATCATAACCAAAAATTTCGTTTTTCATATAACAACTCATAAAAACAATTTTAAGAAAACATCATCAACTTATTTAATTTCATCAAAGGCATAGATCATATGTCACAAAAGCATGTCATAATATAGTAACAATGTCAGAGTACAATCCCAAGAACATCATAGTGCGGAAAATAGTGGTGTGATGCGCTGCTACCGTGTCGGCTCCTTTCCCTTCGAAGAAGAAGGACCTGAAACAAAAACTGTAAATTGTAACCACAAAGCTTAGTGGGTTCCCCCATCATACCACATACCATACTATAAACATACTTCCAGACATATATGGGTGCCCGACCTACCCTGCTGAGCATACAGGGGTTCTCAACCTACCCCTTCTAGGCATATCGGGGTGCCTAACCTACGCCTGTCAGACATACCGAGGTGTCCGACCTACTCCTCCGGTTTATCTCAACCGATTCCGGGGACTATTTCACCCCTACTACTACCACATAACCATATATCATAAACATACTGTCAGGCATACTGGGGTGCCTGACCTACCCCTTCAGTCCTTTCGACCGGATACGGGGACTATTCCCCTCCTACTACCACTATCAAATGACATCATACCATACTAACACATAACAGATAGTGGCATACCAGACAATTATCACAAAGAAAATCATCTAACAAACAACTCCTACTAGTGGGCCGACATTGTGGCCTTAGACCCCCTTCTACTGGAAGGTAACTCACCTCAATGTCGGGTAATAGCTCAACTGTCCTCGGCTCCGGGATCAACTCTTCTCAAACTCCTACACATAATTATCTCCTTTATTTACCCCTTTCATACTCATAATCAATATAAGGGTCAAATCTAGTCAATGGTCAAGGTCAAAGTCAACATCCTGGTCAAATTCAACATTCTGGTTGACTCAACTCGTCGAGTTGGTTCATCAACTCGTCGAGTTCCATAATCCATAAAACCCTGAAATCCCGATCCTACTCGTCGAATCCTTTCATGGACTCGTCGAGTTCATCCTTAAAACATAATCGGGACCTTTTACCCACAACTCGCCGAGTCCCTCCTTGCACTCACCGAGTTCCTCAATCTTCATAACCCAAACCCTGGCCAACTCGCTGAGTCATCTTCTAGACTCAACGAGTTTACTCAGTAACAGAAAAGGTTGGGGGACCACGACCAAAGTCGTCGAGTCGTATAAGCAACTCGTCGAGTCCCCCATGGTCCAAATCTATGTAGTCGATTTCAGTCGGGCTTAATGCGTCCAAAACATAGATCTGGCCTCCTAGGGTCGATATAACACGTAAAGTTACAAACTTTACGTTCAGGAATGGGTTATCTAGCTCAAGAGGCCCTAAAAAGTGGTTCATGGGATGTATGGGACTCCCATGGCCATAAAGTTGGCAGCTTTATGCCATGAAGTCCCTCAAAGACTCTGGATCTGAAGTTATTACCCCAAAAAATGCTTGCATCCATGAATGGTTCTATATTATGCTCCAAAAAGCCCTAAACTACGTCATGAAAAGATCTAGCAAATGAATATTCATGGTATAGACTTTATACCTCAAATGAACTGGAAATGAAGCACCAACTCTGGATCTTCCTGCTTCCTCTTGAACCCCCAAGCTTCCTCTTCCTTCTCAAGCTTCAAAATCACCAAAAGCACACAACAATGGCTCAAGAACACTCAAAATGGGTTAGGGTTTCGTGACTAAGACTTGGAGGTGATGGAGGTTGTAGATGAGGCCAGATAAGGTGTTTAAATAGGGTGCAAACCCTAAAAATTAGGGTTTCATTATGGAAGACCTACTCGTCGAGTTTGGGGCCTCCAACTCGTCGATTCCCTTTTCAAAAATGAATAATTCTTTATTAAAATACATACTAGGAACCGGGCGTTACAAATCTCCCCCGCTTATTTTAGAATTCATCCTAGAAGTCTGTTGCATCTGGAAATAGCTCGGGGTAGTGCTCCGTCATCTCGTCCTCCGGCTCCCAAGTCCATTCTGAGCCCTTGTTGTGCTGTCATTGCACCTTTACCAACTCGACCTTCTTGTTCCTCAGATCCTTCGTCTTCCTGTCGAGGATGGCTACCGGTCACTCGATGTAGTTTAGGCTGTCATCCACCTGAATATCCTCTATAGATACCACCGCAGAGTCATCTATCAGGCACTTCCATAGCTGGGAGACATGAAAGGTACTGTGGATCTGACTAAGCTCGGCTGGCAGATCCAGCCTATATGCCACCTTGCCTACCCGGGCTGCAACCCTGAAAGGACCAATGTATCTGGGGCCCGACTTGCCCCAATTCCTGAATCGGATGACACCTTTCCTAGGTGACACCTTCAGGATAACCATATCCCCGACCTGGAACTCCAGGTCCAATCGGCATCTATCGGCGTAGCTCTTCTGCCGACTCTGAGTAGTCTGAAGCCTACTCCGGACCTACTGGATCCTCTCTGTCGTCTTGAGTACCACTTCGGTACTCCTCATGACCCTCTGTCCAACCTCACCCCAGCATATCGGGGTTCTGCATTTCCTCCCATATAACATCTCGAATGGAGGGAAGTCGATGCTCTCGTGGTAGCTATTATTATAAGAAAACTCTGCTAAGGAAAGGTAGGTATCCCAGCTACCACCGAAGTCTAATACGCATGCTCGCAGCATGTCCTCGAAGGTCTGGATGGTCCACTCACTCTGACCATCCGTCTGAGGGTGAAAAGTCGTGCTAAATTGCAGACCAGTACCCAACTCGTCATGAAATTTCATCCAGAATCTGGAAGTGAATCGCACGTCTCGGTCAGAAATCACGGAAACTGGCACTCCGTGTCGAGCTACTACCTATCTGATGTAGATGTCGGCCAGCTTCTCGGCCGAGATGCTCTCCTGGATCGGTATGAAATGGGCACTCTTGATTAACCGATCCACGCTGACCCAAATCAAATCCACTCCCCGTGCACTCATAGGAAGCTTCGTTATGAAATCCATAGTAATATCTTCCCATTTCCACATAGGGATATCCAACGATTGTGTCTTTCCGTGAGGCCTCTGGTGCTCGGCCTTGACCATCCTGTAGGTCAGGCATCTCTCGACGTACCATGCTACATCCCGCTTCATGCAGGGCCACCAGTAATAAGGACGAAGATCCCTGTACATCTACGTCGCCCCGGGATGGATAGAAAACCTGGATTTGTACGCCTCCTCCATCAAAATCCGACGCACATCTCCATGATAAGGAACCCACAGTCTATGGTGTAGTGTCAACAACCCGCGACTATCATAGTCAAAGGAGGAAACTTGACCCACAATACGCTCGCTCTTCCGATGTTCCTCCTTCATAGCCTCCTGCTGGGCGTCCCGGATCTGATCCAAAAGCGAAGTCACTACCGTCATCCTCAAGCAAATATCTCTGATTGGGGCTGCCTTGCGGTTAAGCGCATCGGCCACAATATTGGCCTTCCCCGGGTGGTAGAAGATCTCACAGTCGTAATCCTTCACCATATTTAGCCACCGATGCTGCCTCATGTTCATATTCGGATGATCCATGAGGTACCTCGAACTCTTTTGATCCGTGTAAATGGTACAACGGACCCCATAGAGGTAATGTCGCCAAATCATGAGGGCGAAGACAACCGCCCCCAACTCCAGATCGTGCGTCGGGTAGTTCGACTCGTGTGGCTTCAGCTGCCTCGAGGCGTAGGCGATGATGTGCCCTCTCTGCATCAATACTACACCCAAACCATAAATAGACGCATCGCAGTATACTACAAAATCCTCCACGCCCTATGGCAGGGCTAAGATTGGTGCCTCGCACAACCTCTGCCTCAGCGTCTAGAACGTTGTCTGCTACTCAGGCCCCCAGCGAAATACAACGGCCTTCTTCGTCAGTCGGGTCAAGGGTACTGCTATCTTGGAGAAGTTCTGTATGAATCTCCGGTAATAGCCTGCTAACCCGAGGAAACTCTGAATCTCAGATGGAAACTTCAGAACCTCCCTTCTCATCACGACCTCCACTTTGGCCGGGTCGACCAAAATCTCGTGCTGGTTGAAAAGGTACCCCAGAAACTGCACCTCGCGCAACCAAAACTCACACTTGGAGAACTTGACATACAAGCTCTCCCTCCTCAGGGTATCCAACACATCCCGCAAGTGCTCCTTGTGCTACTCCTACGTCTTGGAGTAAACCAAGATGTCATCTATAAAAACTATCACAGGCCGATCCAACCTCGGTCTGCATACGCGGTTCATGAGATCCATGAACGCGACAGGAGCATTGGTGAGCCCAAAGGGAATCATCGCGAACTCGTAGCGGCCATAGCAAGTCCGAAAAACAGTCTTCTGTAAATCCTCATCTCTGACTCACATCTGGTGGTAGCCTGAGTGCAAATCTATCTTGGAAAACCAAGATGCCCCCTATAGATGATCGAAGAGATCATCAATCCTCAGGAGTGGGTAACGGTTCTTCACCGTTACCTTGTTCAGCTCCCGGTAATCTATACACATCCGATGCGACCTGTCCTTCTTCTTCACAAACAGGATCGGGGCTCCCCAAGGCGAACTGCTCGGCCTGATAAATCCCTTGTCTAATAGCTCCTGCAACTGTGTAGACAACTCCTGCATCTCGGGAGGAGCCAACCAATAAGGTGCCTTGGCTATCGGAGCCGCACCTGGGACTAGGTCGATCCTGAACTCCACCTGTATTGAAAGATCCACACTTTCATATTTGACAACTGTAACTCCAAAACGTGCTACATGCATATTCATAAAAACAAAATTTTACATTGATAAAGTGATTAAAAACGACTGGATACAAACTGACTATTACAAAGTGTTATATATTACACAACTACCCAGGATACTATACTTTTATACATACATGATTACTAAATACAATAGTTTCAAACTATTCAAAATCTTCTATCAGTATATAACTATACTGGTTGCTTATTGTCTGCAATTGTTAAACATTGAGAAGGGTAAGCGGTGACGCTTAGTGAGTTCAATAATAGATACAATATAACGTTAAGCCATATATATATATACTTCAATATGGCAGAAGCAAAGAGGAACAAGGAACAACAAAGGCATATGTGAATCATGTTACAAACTTTCCATATCAATCAATTATTTGATTCAAAGATATACAATCAATGAGACATAACAATTTCCATACTTGATATACATCAATAAAGCTTCGGCCCAAATGGCACAGAAGACATACACTTTCTGATTAAACATTTTGGTAGATTTCAGGCTTTCAGCCCTGTCTAACCTTCTGCCAATGCCATAGAATAGAAGTCATTCTCTTACGAGACATGCTCTACATGGCCAGAGGCTACATACCAATACCACTGTGAATCTAAGTCCTTTCACTGATCACATGGCCAAAGGTATAGCTTTGCTATCATAAATAGCGGAAATAATAACAACGGAAAAGCACATAGCACATATAACACATAACATACAATTGTTCCTATATATTGAACTCACCGTGAATTAATCGGGGGTTAAAATAGTAATTTGTGCAGCACTTCGTTATAATAGATAACTTTTGTCGCTGAAAACCGGGAGCTTTATTGAAAACCGGGCCCTGTGAGGGTTGAGCTTCAAACCGAAAAGATAAATTTCTCAGGCTCGTCGGGCTCTTCGGGCACTTCGGGACGTGTTTCGGGTGTTGGGAATGATCTCGGGGCTTCGGGGGAAGTTAAAATAGCTAAAAATTGGATTTAGGGGTAAAAAGTGTGAAATTTCCAAAATTACCCGGGAGGTCTCACACCCTTTATATAGGTGCGAGCCTCAGATCCGAAGCAAGGAGAAGCAGGCACGTGCCTCGCATGCGAGGGGGGCAGGTGGCGATGCGAGGGCGAGACACGGGGAAGGCACGCGTCGGCTTCTTACTGGACCGAGCCTTCAGTGCGAGGGGGTGCGACACGGGTCGGACAGCTGGCCTCGGATGACTCACCAATTCGGACATGCGGCATGCTGCGAGCGAGGGTGACGTGGCCGAACCTGAGCCATGCGAAATTCCTCGGTTTTGGTGATTTTCTCGGTTTTTGTGTCCCAAACTTCAAAAATCCATAACTTTCGCATACGGGCTCCGTTTTCGACGTTCTTTATATGCACGTGTAGGTGAAATTATGCTCTACAACTTTCGTTTAGACTCCGTATGCTAATTTTGATTTCATTTTTAATATTATTATTTTTAACAGACCAGGACAGGAAAATCCATTAAAAATTCATAACTTCTTCATCCGATGTCCGTTTTCGTCTGTCTTTTTACCATTGTACTATTATTGACAAGACCTTCGATTCTCGTTTAGGTTGCGTCGGCTAAAAATCACTCGATCTTTATTTCGAGTTTTTAGCTGTCTACTGCTATTCTGAAACTTAGAAAAATCATAACTTCCTCATACGAAGTCAGATTTTGACGTTCTTTTTATGAAAATTCTCGGTTTAACGAGTACTACGACTTTAATTTAGATTAATAAGGCTAAAAAGTAGTTTATCAAAAACTCACTTTTTACGTCATTCGGCGTCGTGCCGGTTTTGTCGCGGATCTTCGATTGGTCATAACTTCTTTGTTATAACTCGGATTTCGATGAGGTTTTCGCCTAAATGTTTCAAACAAAATTATCTACAACATTCACTAATAAAATTCTACTTGTTTAAAATTTTATATTTTCATTAAATTTCAACATTTGCCTTTTGATTGGAATCTCATAAGACTTCCAATATTTTCCGAGTGATTCTAAACATAGTTTTACTTCATTTCTAGTAAAAACCATCTGTTAGAACTCAATAATCAAATTCATATAATATTTCATAATCTTATTTATTACAAAACACGATAACTAAACGTGTATGTTACAAATATCTCCTCCTTTTGAGGATTTCGTCCCCGAAATTACATCGATTTAAATAAATGGGGATATTTCGTCCATATCTCATTCTTATTTTCCCAAGTATAATTTTTGCCTCGATGGTGTTTCCACTTGACACACACCAATTCTACTTCTTTATTACGTAATTCAGTCATTCTTTTGTTTACGATCTCTTTAGGCTCTCCTACATATCTTAATTTATTATCCAGCTTCACCTCGGATAACGGGACCGTTTCATCATATATATGCTTAAACATTTACACAGATAGCTTACATGATATACATCATGAATACCTGTCAAATCCTCCTTTCTTCCCAAATCGCATAATGCATTTCCATGGGGATACCTTCAACATTACGAATTCATCCACCTGGAGTTCTATGAGTCGTCTTCTCTTTACTGCATTGGACTTCTGTCGATCCTGGGCCGCTTTCATTCTTTCTCGTACAATTTAAATCTTGTTAATGATGTCTTGAATCATTTCAGGACCACAAGGGACTTTCTGTCCTACAACACGCCAACATAATGAAGTATGGCATTTACACTCATATAGTGCTTCATATACCTTCAGTATATTTTCTACTGTTTGGATTGTTCTTTTTCTTCTGACCATTTGTTTGGGGATAATAAGATATGTTGAGATCAACACGAGATGTCAATTCATATTGCATATTTGCCCAAGAATGAGAAGTGAAGCTACTATCACGATCGGAAGTAATCTTTAGTGGTACACCATGTCTCGCAACAGTTTCATCCAAGTATATTTGTGCGTATTTCTCTATTGGATCTATCTGGGATAGTCTAGGTAAATCATCAAGAAAAGCGTCAGGATATTCGGGAATATTATTTACTGTTTTCTTCTCCTCTTTTGAGGTATCAACTGTATAGGCTAGATAAGCATAATACCCCTTCGATATAAGTTTACAGGTTTCTAGGAAAGAGATTATTTTTACGATTTTTAAGTCTTTGTTTACCGAAGATATAAATAGGAACCTTCCCTTTGACAAGGATGCGTACCATCTTTTCGTAACACATGAGTTCTGTGTGGTTCTTTAACAACCAATCCATGCCGAGAATAATATCAAAGTTGGGCAAGAAGATAGGTATACGGTTAGCAAGAAAACTATAACCTTCAGTTTCTATGACAAAATCTCTATAGACTTTATCAGCAAGCAATGATACACTTCCCGCGGTATCTACGTGAAATGGTTGCGCGAGTGCATATCAAGCAATTTGAAAAGAATGCGCAATTTCATGAGACACAAAAGAATCTAAGGCATCAGAATCAAATAAGATGAGAGCAGGTCTAGAGTTGATGAGAAATGAACTAGTCACAACATTCGAGTCCTTCTTAAATTTGATTTATAAACTTAACCCAAGATAAGGTCTTCACTTTTTCTACAACAACAACTCGAATGGTCATATTCTAATGACCTTTGATTTTTGTAATGCAAAAGACACACAACAAACCAGACTCTTGTCTCTAATAGTCAAATATTATCATGGAAGAAACCTTCCTTCATGTTCTCATGTGATATAATCTCTTTATAGCAAGTAGCATTTCTAGCTAAGAGCTCTTATCTTAACAACGATCACGATACTTCTATTGATCGCTTCAATTACCTTTCAGTTCAATCTTTTGGCTTAAGTCAGATGCTACATCGAACTTGGTTCTCTGAACTACGTAACATACTCGTCTTAGTTGCACTCGATTTGATATGACCACTTGGTTCGGAATAACAATCATCTTTTTAGTCATTACCGAAACGATGGTAATAACATACTTGAACAAAAACGGAATCAATTACTAGCTTCTTGGTAACCTTGTGACTTTCCCTGATCCAAGTGTGAGTCCTGTGCTTCCAGTAGTATAGGCCTCTACTACTATTCACACCTACTCATACTCGTCCCAAGTATTATCTCGCAGTTTTCCAAGTCACCATTAAAAAGTTTTTACAAAGCGACTTATCACACATGAATGTGTTCAAACAAGTACATACGACAATTTCTCCTAGACTCAACTAGGGATTTCACATTTCTATCAAACATATCTTGGATTTCTTATACTCGCCTTCTAGAATCCTTTTTACGCATATGCTCGATTTAGTATATTCTAATACTTTTCCTAGATCGATAGGAATTTCACTTCCAAATTCTTCATATAAATTCTTCCTCGGGTAGTGTCTACTCTGCAAGACACACTACACCAAAATTTATTCTAGCAGTATAGAGACAAACGGTTTCCAACTACCTGTATCATCTTCTAACTCATGCAAGTCATCGTGCATATTTGTTTATTTCATTATCCTTCTATGACACCGTCATTCCTGTATATGAGAAATTCTTCTTCTCATGGTTGTATCTTGTAAGTATTCTTCATAGGAGTCTATTTAAAGAAGTCTGCATTATAGTTGCATCTCAGCATGTTCTACTACTTTTAAATTAGTTCTCTTTCATTCCTAACTACAACATCTCTTCTCATACAACACTATGAGTGTATATCTTCTTCAACTAAGCATTCTACCTTACTTGGACAAGTAAGTTACTTAGCCTTTTACCACTAAATCACGTAATTCACCATCCTAATCATGTATGTTAAAGTCGGCTTAACACACAATGGAACTTTCATAAGGATGTGATAGAAGTCAACTGATACTAAGTCTGAGCATCCTGTATAGGGTTACATATCAGTTCTTATCATACTACTCAAACTGTATACTACATCAGTTTCGATACTGTCGAAGTATTTATCACCATCTTCGGTTCTTCCTACTCTATAAGTAATCATTGCTTCAATCCGGACAGCGGTGGAACAACTTCATCGGTTATGCCAAAACATTCATCTCGTCCGAATGTACTTCGAATACACAACATTTTTCCAACGGTGTTATTATTTTACTAAACATAGTTTGAATGTACAACACCACTCTATAGGTATTATTACACTATTTATGATATCACTTGATAAATATTATTTTACGATATCCCTTGATCGTTTATCTATAAAATTATTGATGTCAATTATCATAAGTCTTTTTATCACTTCGAAAAGTTTCATATCAGTTCTAATATAGAAAATTTTAAATCTGGAATACATAAAATTTCCTCTTCCATACTATGGTCGGCAACAGATCTTAAACTTTCTCAAGTAATAGCAATATAAGCAAGCAACCTAAGGCATGCTATATTCATTTATCATTTAGCACATATTAGAATATAAGGCATATCTCCTGTAATATTCTAGTGCTTGTGTCCATTTAGGTATTCAACCTAAAATATACTAGATACACTTTTTATCATCATCCCTTAGCAATCCATGTTTAAGTCTAGAAATTCTCAAAATTCCTAGTTCACTTAAACTAGTTCTTTGAAAATTTTGAAGTAACTTAATATTTTAAAATACTACGGTTTATCACTACCCAATACCCCACTTAAATCTTTCCTATGGTTTGTATCCATATACTCCTAATGAATCCGTTCATATATTGAACTTCCAACGGTTTAAGTCTAAATACCAATCCGTCGTATTGAGTTCACTTAAACTATTGCTCTGATACCATGATTGAAAGACCCACACTTTCATATATGAAAAATTGTTACTCCAAAACATGCTACATGCATATTCATAAAAACAATATTTTACATTGATGAAGTGATTACAAACGACTGGATACAAACCGACTATTACAAAGTGTTACATGTTACACAACTACCCAGGATACTATACTTTTATACATGCATGATTACTAAATACAATAGTTTCAAACTATTCAAAATCTTCTATCAGTATATAACTATATTGGTTGCTTATTGCCTGCAATTGTTAAACATTGAGAGGGGTAAGCGGTGACGCTTAGTGAGTTCAATAATAGATACAATATAACGTTATTCCATTTATATACTTCAATATGGCAGAAGCAAAGAGGAACAAGGAACAACAAAGGCATATGTTGTCACAACTAGCATTTTAACTAGGAAATCCTATTCTCGTGTAATCATTCAACTATTGTAAGACATATACTCTAAGTAAATATCATCAAGTGCTCATTTGAATTCATCTCTCATGTTCAACAAAGAGTCTGAAAACCCTAAGAATCTCGGTTTAACTCCATATTGGACTAGGATTTCCTTATTGGGCCTAATGGACCAATAAGCATTCAATTCAACTATTTTGGGCTTGGAAACCCTATTCGGATTCTAAATGGACCCAATTCACAAAATCTATAATATTTTGGACCATTTGGGACTAGAATGATTCATTCTAACCCTAAAGGGCCTTATTGGGCCATAGCTAACCCAATTAACCTTAGTGAGCCATAAACCCATTCTTTTATCCTATTTGGGTCGTGAACTTTCTAATGAGCCCATTGGGCCGAAAGGTAATCATTGGGCCTCATAATTTTGAGTAAAGGCAAGACAAGGCCCAAACTACTCCACCCTTTCTCCTAGCCCAAAACTCTCGGCCCAACACATTAACAAAAAAAATGAAAAATGAAATGGAGGGGGGGTTGACTTTGGAGGTGCCACCTCCATATTATTCACCATGTAACAATGCATGGCCTCCTATATTTCCATGCAAGTCACCTCACATTTCTCTCCCCTCTCTCCTTCTATTTACGGTCGAGAGGCAAAACACACACACACACACACTTTCTCAAAACACTCTCAAATATCTCAAGAATACTCCTCCTTCCATCAAGATTTTCGAGATCTTTGCATGTGTTCCAAGAAGATTCTTCACTAATATCATCAATCCTTGGTAAGATCTTGTACACTCAAGTTGAATTGCTTCATTCTTTAGCTAAATCACTCAATATCAACATCTATTTTGTGAGTTTGCTTCCTAGAACTTCTTAAGTTCGAAATCCACTCAAGAAAGCTTGCTAAGATAAAAAAATCTTCTTCATTTCTTCTTCAAAAATGAAACATCAAAGCAAAGGTGAGTTCATACCCCCTTGTTTTCGGTTTTACATGCTTTTTGGGGGACAATGCAAGTAAAATGTGTAGATCCATGTGTTATATGCATGCCTTGTGTGATTTCTTAGTTTATTTTGTAAAAATATGTTAGATCTTAGAAAATCACGACATCTTGAGTAATATTGAGTCAAGATCCATGAACTAAGACACCTTATACATCATATTATCAAGTTAAAAGTGTTATATGTTCAAGATATAAAAATCTAAGGCAAAAACTTTGTTAAAGGTCAAAAATTGTCAAGAGAACAAAAGATAAGGGTAAAAAGCGACATTTATGTTTTTATAAGGATCAAACAGGTTCTACTTGTATGAAAATGGATTTTTATGATAAACATGTTTTTCAAAGGGGCAAAAATGTAAATTTTAGCTTAATGGGCCAAACTTTTGGGCCTCACGGTTTTGGGCACAAATTTGCGAAAAAGGGAAAGTTTTAGGACTAAAAATGTTATTTGAGCAAAATTTGAGTCATAAATGTAGATAAACCAAATTTAGGGATGAAAATAACATTTATTTCCAAATTGGACCAAAAATGTAACTTTTAATAAAATTGGGTCGAAAGTGTAAATTTTTACAAACAATGGGCTGAAAATGCACTTTTCTGCAAAACTGGACCTTAAATGTCAAAATATATATTTTTGGACTAAAACCGTGAATTTCTATACATTTGGGAAAAAATTACAAAATTTTTATAAATTATGGACTAAAGTGTCATTTTACAAAACTTTGGGCCTTAATTGAAAATTTGAGGCTTATTGGCCAAGATCGTCGTTTTTTACAAAAGAGAACTTTTATATTCAATTCGGTAAACCTCGAACTAAAACAATCAACGAAATAATAACAAATGGACGAAATACATCGATAACAATTTTATTGGGCCTAATATTCACGTTACATGGCCAATGGGCCTTAAGGGCCCATCCAAGTGTATATTGAGCCCAATATTTTCCATGACATGTTTATTGCGCCTTGCGACCCATTTACATGTTAATTTGGGCCTGAATTATGAGTCACATGTTTGTTGGGCCTTTGTGGTCCATTTACATGTCTATTGGGCCCAAATTATGCTATTGGGCCTTTGTGATCCACTTACATGCTAATTGGGCTTGGACTGAAATTCACAGGCTTGGTAGATTGTAACTATACCTTTACATAACTATTGAACTTCATATACTTATACATGTACCTTTGGATTGATAACTTACAACATGCATGTAAACATTAAACATAATACGAAAGGTTGAGAATCTAGTGAGACGTGTCGGTTGGTACCTTTGAGTGTACAATCGTAGCTTGTAGTTATAATCAGAGTCTCCCGGAGGGAGAGCGAGAGTTTGTGTATAGATCTATACGGGGTGAACCCCACGCCTTAGTTGTTCCCTACAGCTAGACTAGGCCAGTCTAGGGCGACAAAACCTTGAGCAAATAACGACGTTTGGAAAAATGTTAAGACACGCAACCTAGTCATTATCATGTATGATTATAACGGCTCATATAGAGATTCTAATACCAATTTAACATTTCGAAGATTAACCCTTCGATTGTGTCAACACAAAACAACTTAGCTAACGATACAAGAACCTCGACATTATAACAAATCAGAAAATATCGGGTTTTCTGGGGAAATACTAATATTCAATTATCACTCACTTACAATACAAAGAAATCTAAACTACATTTACATATGTTACTACTATGAAATTCACACATGCATTTATACTTGATTTTCACATCATTTTCAGTCACTTTACAGAAAATATCGGATTTTTCTGGGTTTTTACAAAGGATACAAAGACTTTTATTCAAACATACTTATGAACTCACCAACATTATATATGTTGACCGTTTTCAAAATAACTTGCATTCTCAGGTAATCGTTAAGCATGAAGGTTTACAAGTATGCATGGTTTTATTTTATGTAACACAGCTCCTTGTACTATTAATACTTTGAACTTATGTAATTTATAACAATGTACTTGATGTGAACAATGTTGGTTGTAATATGAAATGTTGGTGATGAATGTGTTATGTTTCATGTGTATTCATTGTAATGATAATTCAATTGTTAGTCACACGAGCCCCCGGACGTTTCTGCCGTCTGGTTTGGGGGTGTGACAGGTTGGCATTGTTGGGTTTTGAGCATTCTAACACTTCCTAAGTGTACATGCAACCCTAATAACCATGGATCTATGTTTGTCTAATAATCATGCAAAGTTGAATTCCAAGGTTATATTCCTATCTAGCATACATGGGGAACATTTTTAACTTGAATGAAAGATAGAATAACTTACCTTGTTGTTGATTATGATCCTTGAAACCTTGTGAGCCTAGCACCCCAAGTGTGATGCCTCAAATGCTTCACACAACACCAAATGCAAAGGAGTAAACTGAGAGAATCTTACACTTGCAAAATCGGCTCTCGCCCTCTTGTTTCTTAGTGTAGCCTATTTTGGTGGAGAATGGGTTTCTTATATAGTGTTGACACATCTAGGGTTACACCATGTAAACCCTAATGTGTCATGACTCTTCATTTCCATGACCCATGGGTTTGTAACTCCCATGGAGCATCCTATGGGTGGAACCCAACTTGATAATCCATGGAGCCTCTTAGCCCACTATATAAGATATGGAAGATTTACATAATCTACCCATATATTTAATTAGTTATCTTTTGATCACTTAATTAATTCTAAATTAATTCTTGATCAAACTAATTAAATAATATTATTAATATATTAGAACTTATAATATATTAATAAACCATAAGTGTTATTTCTCTCATTTTAGTTTATCCAATTGCATGGTGTCATGCAACCCAAATGGACCATGCCGGGTCGGGTCAAGTACATACCAGAAATAGTTATGGACTTAGACACCTTATCCAACAGTCTCCCACGTGGATAAGTCTAATAACTATAACTGCAATACTTCAGGAACCGATCGGCAATCGTAGCTCTTTCAAGGTCTCTCGGAACTGAGAAGATGATGATACGCCATTTAAGATAAGTGATCATATAATCCTCTGTTCTAGATATCAGCCGGACAAATACATGGAACAGTGTCTTACTTTGTGTCCAACAGTTTGTTTCCCGATTTCCGATTTATTTGACAAAGAACTTAATTGAACACATCAACTTAGTTCTGACCGGGCCCGGTACATAGGTCAAAACAAAATCATCGAGGGGCCCAGATATCAACTTCTAATCCAAGAAGGAACAGATAAACTTCGACTCATATGTTTGTTCTACCACTCATTGAATTATACACAAAAACACGTTTTATAACATCGAGTTACCAATGCGTTAACGTACAATCAATGCATAACCAACTCATAAGTAACAAATCATATCTCTAGGTTTGAAGACTTATATGATAGTACCGTCTCACGATCACTCGAGATTAATTCCATGAAGTGATTCCAGTGAGCGTGGGTTGAGTCCAATGCTCAGAACTTATGAGCACTCATGAGTGTTGTAGCCATGTCCAACAACTTAGACCTCTGCAACCAATCATAACAGTCTTGATTCATACCTACTTCCGACATATGACCGACTGTGGAGGTTCGAATAATATGATATACCAAACATAATTATTCTGGAAGTCAAAACATGCAAAAGAAATATAGTAAACGATCGACAAGAGATAGCAACACTTTACTCATAAATAAAACACATTTTATTCATCATCTAATGTCAATTACACTTTACAAATTTCAAGGTTATCTAACTACTAAATCTAATATCATCCTTCAGCCCTATGCTCCGAGCATGCTGGAGATGCTTAACCCAAGTCAGTCCCTTCGTGAGGGGATCTGCTGGATTCTCATCCGATGATACCCTCTTTGCCACGAGGATTCCTTCTTCTATTCGATGTCTGATGAAATGGTATTTTCTGTCGATGTGTCTGGATCTCCCGTGATCCCTTGGTTCCTTGGCTAAGGCAACTGCACTTTCACTATCATAGAAAATTTCCATTGGCTCTTTAATAGCTGGTACAACTCCAAGGTCTCCAATGAAGTTCTTCAGCCATATCGCCTCCTTTGCTGCCTCGCTAGCTGTTATATACTCTGATTCGCAAGTTGAATCAGCCACTGTCTCTTGCTTGGAACTCTTCCAAGAAATTGCTCCTCCATTTAAGGTAAAGACCCAGCCTGACTGAGAGCGGAAATTATCCCTATCAGTCTGAAAGCTAGCATCACTATACCCTACAACTCTCAAGTCTTCCGTAGGTACTTGAGGATATTCTTTACCGCAGTCCAGTGTGCCTTGCCAGGGTTCCCCTGATACCTGCTAACCATGCTCAAAGCAAAGGCTACATCAGGTCGAGTACACGTCATAGCATACATGATCGATCCTACAGCCGAAGCATAAGGTATTCGACTCATTTCTGCTATCTCAGCCTCAGTACTAGGGCTTTGTGTCTTACTCAATCTGGCATTACTCTGGATGGGTAACTCTCCTTTCTTGGAGTCCTGCATGCCGAATCTCTTCAACACCTTATCCAAGTAGGTACTCTGACTAAGTCCAATTAGTCTTTTACTCCGGTCTCTCAAGATCCTTATCCCTATAATATAGGCAGCTTCTCCTAGGTCCTTCATAGAGAAACACTTCCCAAGCCAGGACTTAACTTCCTGCAGAGTTGGGATGTCATTTCCTATGAGTAGTATGTCATCCACATACAATACCAAAAAGCTAACTATACTCCCACTAGCCTTGACATATACACAAGATTCATCTTCACTCCTAGAAAAGCCAAATTCCTTGACTTTCTCATCAAAGCAAAGATTCCATCTGCGAGGTGCTTGCTTTAACCCATAAATGGATTTCTCAAGCTTACACACTCTATTAGGGTACTTTGTGTTGACAAAACCCTCTGGCTGACTCATGTAAACATCCTCAGCCAACTTTCCATTAAGGAAAGCGGTTTTGACATCCATTTGCCATATTTCATAGTCATGAAATGCGGCTATGGCTAACAGAACCCTAATAGACTTAATCTTGGCCACTGGAGAAAAGGTCTCATCATAATCAACTCCCGGAGTTTGTGAGAAACCCTTTGCAACCAGTCGTGCCTTATAAGTGTGTACATTACCATCCATGTCGGTCTTCTTCTTGAAGATCCATTTGCACCCTACAGTCTTACGACCTGGTACATTCTCAACCAAGTTCCAAACTTGATTGTCATACATGGACTGTATCTCGCTGTCCATTGCCTCTTTCCACTTGGCTGACTCAGGGCCTGCCATGGCTTCCGCGTAACTGTTAGGTTCATCCAGACCTATCAGTGTCTCATCACTGATAAGTGTATCACCTTCCGTAGTAATATGGAATCCATAGTAATGCTCAGGTGCATTCCTAACCCTTGTGGAACGCCTCAGAGGTACAGACTTGTCAATTGGCTCAACAGGAGTTTCCTCCTCAAGTTGAGTGCTAGGGTTTGAAGTTCCTTCACCACTTGACTCTTGAATTTCTTCAAGTTCAACTTGCCTCCCACTGTCTCCTTGGCTTATGAACTCTCTCTCTCGAAAGAAAGCCCTCCTAGCTACAAAGACCACATTCTCACTAGGTCTGTAGAAGAGGTAACCAAAGGATTTCTGTGGGTAGCCGATGAAAATACACCTCTCACTTCGAGGTTCGAGCTTATCATGAGTCTCGCGTCTCACGAAAGCCTCGCAACCCCAAATCTTAATGTGGTCTAGTTTGGGTACTTTACCAGTCCACATCTCATGAGGAGTTTTGGCAACTTTCTTTGTGGGAACTAGATTAAGGATATGGTCGGCAGTCTCTAAGGCATACCCCCAAAATGAGATTGGTAGCGAAGCTCGACTCATCATGGTACGAACCATATCCAACAAGGTTCGATTACGCCTCTCAGCTACACCATTCAACTGCGGTGTCTTGGGAGGTGTCAATTGTGAGACAATCCCACATTCCCTAAGATAGTCGAGGAACTCTGAACTAAGATACTCACCACCTCGATCGGATCGAAGCATCTTAATGTTCCTGCCCAATTGATTCTCGACTTCCTGTTTAAACTCTTTAAACCTCTCAAAAGTCTCTGACTTATGCTTGATTAAGTAGACATATCCATATCTACTGTAATCATCAGTAAAAGTCAAATAATAACGATTAGCATCCCTTGTGGCATGTTTGAAGGGCCCACACACATCCGTGTGTATAAGATCCAACAAACCTTCACCCCTCTCACAAGAGCCTGTGAAGGGTGACTTTGTCATTTTTCCAAGTAAGCATGATTCGCAACTATCATCTGACTTTAGGTCAAATGACTCCAATACTCCATCCTTTTGGAGTTGGCCTATGCGTTTCTTGCTTATATGTCCAAGACGACAATGCCATAATGATGCTTTATCCAAGTTATTATTATTAACAGAATCAATACACAATACATTATTTCCTAAGTTATCAACCACAGATACAGTTTCATACACACCATCACAAGGTAATGCTTTAAAATAAAGAACATTATTAAAGAAAGCATTAATCGAACCAACTTCATTATCAAATGAAAAGGTGAAACCTTGTTTATACAATGCATGAAAGGAAATAATATTTATTGCCATTTCTGGCGAATAACAACATTTATTCAAATCTAAACTAAACCCACTACTTAGCGATAAAGTATAAACTCCAATCTTGGTGACACGTAAAGTTTTCCTATTCCCCATGATTAAGTTTATTCTTCCATGCTCCACATTCTCACTTCTTCTTAGTCCCTGCAAATCAGAACAGATATGAATACCACAACCGGTATCAAGGACCCAAGAGTTAGAATGGGGTGAGTTATTAGATAAGATAGTGTAAATACCTGCATGGTTGGGTTTAACTTTCCCATCCTTCACATCTTGCTGGTACTTTGGGCAGTTCTGCTTCCAATGTGACTTTTCATGGCAATAGAAGCATTCAGCCTCTTTAGGGTCAGAAGAAGGAGTGACAAAACCTTTCTTGGTTCCACTTGAAGAAGAGCCATCAAGGGTCCTAGCCTTGGTACCCTTCGAAGAGCTCTTCCTCTTCTTCCCTCTACCTTTCCCGATTGCCAAAACCAGGGCGGAGTTTGGAGTAGGAGTGTTAACAACCGACTTACCCTTAAGACCTGTTTCTGCGGTCTTGAGGAGTCCCTGAAGTTTGCTGAGTGTGACCTCTTCCTTATTCATGTGATATGTCATGCGGAATTGATCATAGCACGATGGTAAGGAGTGCAAAATGATATCTATTGCAAGCTCCTCAGGGAAGTTCACATTAAGCTTCAGCAACCGATCCACATACCTTTGCATTTTCTGCATGTGGCTCGTGACGGATTCCCTGTCCTTCATCATGGTTGTTATGATAGAGCATATGATTTCATACCTCTCTTGTCGTGCACTTTGATGGTATCTTTCCATCAGATCTTGGTGCATTTCAAAAGGGTAGAAGTCCTCATAGGACTTTTGGAGTTCCGCTGTCATGGTGGCCAACATGATGCATGCCACTTTTGTAGCATCCCTTTCATGTGCCCGGAAGTCAGCGATCTCCTGGGGAGTTGCAGTGGTCTCATCAATCTCCTTAAGCTCCTTGTCAAGGACATATTCTTTGTCCTCGTAGCGGGTAATCATCCTGATGTTTTTGATCCATTCATTGAAGTTGGATCCATCAAAAGTGACTTTCCCACACAAGTTCATAAGGGTAAAGGAGCCATTAGGATTAGAGCCAGAAGCAGCATTGTTTGAAGACATCTGAAAGAAGAGAACAAGATTAGTTTAGATATTAAGAGAGTCCTTAATAAAACACCCAAATGTAATATTAAGGCTAGGATCCAATCACAATATATTATAACTTAGAAGAGGTATGCCGTAATCCAAGCTATAACATATTTGAAAGGTAGGTGAATGACGATTCACCAATTTCCACCATGAAAAACGAAATATAAATATTAGGTTTTTAATTGGTTCTTAGAAATTCCTAGATTCTTTTGAGATTCAATGAACTTTTCAAAGGCATGTTTCAATCTCGAGTGTGCCCTCCAAGTTTTGTGACTGGGATACCGAGGATCACAAAACGAGGTGTGAAGTAACCATGCAAATCACTTGGTACCCTCAAGGTTTATCACTCAATCGATGTGCCGGTAAACCACACACGCTCCACCGATGCTATGGTAAACCTTAAGTCACCCTTTACCTACCTTGTTAAGTCCAAGTTAGTGTGCCGGTTAACCACACACGCTCCACCAACGACTTAAACAAAGTGTAAAGTGTAATTTCATGGATTAGCACCTTATTCACATTTTCCTAAAGTAACTAAGATTGGGAATTTAATAAAAGCATTTAGTTACTTTATAATATTCATCATACTTTTAATGAGAATTTATAAGTCTTTGTCTTACCCGTTCGGCTAACGACCCTCCACCGATCAAGGAAGCGGTGGGTGAGAGTGGACACCCATTAAGTTGTCATTTTATAGGCAACAACCTTATACCCCCCTTATAGACCGGCTTCGTGAATGAGGCGTACTAGCGGTAAGACGACTTGACGTTATACATATATATATTAGTAACTTATAATATTATAAAGTATAAGGGTTGAATTTTAACTTTTAAAATTCTAAGGGTTGGAACTAAAGTTTTAATCAAGACTTTACATGTTCCAAAACTTGAGGGCAAGTTTTGTAAACTTCCAAAACTTTTTATTTCTTATAACTTATGAATTAATTGAGTAATAAAAATGAAGACTCTTCATTTTTATAACTCTTGTGTTCTTTTAATGGCTTTAATAAAAGTGAGACTTTTGGTTTTCCATAACTTGAGGACAAGTTATGGACTCCATTAAAACACATTATGATCATGAATTAAACTACCATGAAGGTTACAAACAATTCCTATGATCATCTAATCTTCATAAGTTCAAGAACATGAATATGAACACTTTCAAGAATCAAAAATTACACTTAAAAAAAAACTTGTAATTTTAATAATTGCCATTGTAAATGGATTAGCATAAACATTACACCATCTAAAACAAGCTTTAAAACATCAAAACAGTTTAGGGTAATGTTTCTAGTCCATTTCCAGCAACAAATGTGCAAACTTTCATACGAGCAGAAAACAGAAAAACGATTTTTTTTCAAGCTGTTTGCACACAAAAAAAAACAACAAACAAACCTAGGCTCTGATACCACTGTTGGGTTTTGAGCATTCTAACACTTCCTAAGTGTACCCACAACCCTAATAACCTTGGATCTATGTTTGTCTAATAATCATGCAAAGTTGAATTCCAAGGTTATATTCCTATCTAGCATACATGGGGAACATTTTTAACTTGAATGAAAGATAGAATAACTTACCTTGTTGTTGATTATGATCCTTGAAACCTTGTGAGCCTAGCACCCCAAGTGTGATGCCTCAAATGCTTCACACAACACCAAATGCAAAGGAGTAAACTTTGAGAGAATCTTACACTTGCAAAATTGGCTCTCGCCCTCTTGTTTCTTAGTGTAGCCTATTTTGGTGGAGAATGGGTTTCTTATATAGTGTTGACACATCTAGGGTTACACCATGTAAACCCTAATGTGTCATGACTCTTCATTTCCATGACCCATGGGTTTGTAACTCCCATGGAGCATCCTATGGGTGGAACCCAACTTGATAATCCATGGAGCCTCTTAGCCCACTATATAAGATATGGAAGATTTACATAATCTACCCATATATTTAATTAGTTATCTTTTGATCACTTAATTAATTCTAAATTAATTCTTGATCAAACTAATTAAATAATATTATTAATATATTAGAACTTATAATATATTAATAAACCATAAGTGTTATTTCTCTCATTTAGTTTATCCAATTGCATGGTGCCATGCAACCCAAATGGACCATGCCGGGTCGGGTCAAGTACATACCAGAAATAGTTATGGACTTAGACACCTTATCCAACAGGTATCAGAGCAATGTTTATAGTGAACTAGCATATCTAACCATACATGATATGCAACTATAAACACAATGGGACTAAATAACTCTGAACAGAACTAAAAATTTCACACTTATGTTCGCATATTAGGATGATAACCTAACAATATCTAATAAAATATTCTGGAGGAAATTGAACATTATGATTAAACCTGGGCAGTTATGTAGTCATATTAGGGATAAGTATAGCCTGATCAACTATATTTATTCAGAATATGACCAACATGTGTTCGGGAGTGATCATAGCGGGAAATGAATCCAAAAGCCTACTTCACTGTCCAATAACTCTAGGAACCCAAAATCTAAATAACTAAAATATACTATAGGAATAACCAAAACATGATTTATTTACGCACTCTCGTGCAGTCAGTATGGCTGGTTTCCACCACCCCGGAGATCCTTATTTTCCCAATCAGGGAAATAACGGATGGCTAGAAGAGTGTGATGAGGAACCTGAAGAGAACCCCGTGGAAGAAGAAATCGGAGAGGGACCTGCGGAACCTGTGGCAGATGCTGAAGAAGAAGAGTCTGGTGACGACAGTGATGATGATTCGGATGCGGAGTCCGTAGTCATCAACCCACCGTACCCCGTGAGGGTGCCAGCTCACCGAATGGGCCCTAGTGGCCCTACACCTCCCTGGGGTATCGACATTTGGAGGTGGAGCAGACAACAGGGACAGCGACCCCCATTTGGCATGGCTCGAGAGTTCTATGACTTGAGGGATGGAGGACCGGCTGACCGAGCACTACCAGTCATGGTGAGACGATTGAGGGATACTGGCGATCTGACTCAGAGTACCGCTGATCAGATGCACCAGATGCGAACTAGGGTTGAGAGGGCAGAGCAGGAAACGCGAGAGGTTATCCGGGAATTCCACATGAGGCAGGTGAGGTGGGAGGCTCGACTTCGAGACGCTGAGCGACAGGTGGCTCGCCTTTAGGGAGCATATACTTCCTCAGCACCACCCCCTAGCACATCCCCCCACGACTAGGACCAGCCGCATCTATATTTAGTACTATGTCTATGTGATCTATGCTATGTACTATCGACTTTATGTTTAAGTGACCACACTACTCATAGGGTCGTTATGCTGCCGGATTTTATATTTTCCCCATGTACTGCATGCCTTCTGGCAAATTTTCATGTATCAAAACTATTAATATTAACGAAAATGCTTTATGGTTTATCATGATGTTGTCTTTTGCTATGTGTTTTATTTTCCTTGTTTTATGTTAATGCATGCAATTACTTAAATACACACACTATACGCATAGTCTATGGGGTCCCAAACTCGCAAAACAATAGGCACTCGACATCTTTCCATTCCATGACAGAAAGATGCTTCAAAGACCCAACCGTGGAAACAACGCAACGCCGACCCCACCTGAGATAAACTCGGTTGCATTCCAGGAAGCAGTGTCCGCTGCGGTCACTGCAGCACTTGCGCAGATTCGCAATGGAAACAACGGAGAAGGCAACGGGCAGGGAGCCGGAAGCACAAATCAAGGGACGAACCACGGAGCCGCTCAAACATGCACCTACAAGGACTTTACCAACGCCAAACCTCAGACCTTTAATGGGACAAGAGGTGTAATAGCCCTTAAGCGATGGGTCGAGAAAGTAGAATCCGTTTTCGAAATCTGCGGGTGTCCGGATGAGTGTAAGGTCATGTTCGCAGCCTGCACCTTCATTGACCAAGCCCTCTCCTGGTGGAAGGGCCACATAGAGGCCATGACGCTCCCGGTGGCGAACGCGATGCCCTAGGAAGAGCTTAAGGAAATGATGTTGGCTGAATACTGTCCAAGAGGCGAAATCCAGAAGATGGAACAAGAGTTGTGGAACCTCACAGTTCAAAACTCCGATATCGACGCATATATATCCAGGTTTAGTGAGTTATCTCTTCTGTGTCCCGGAATGATCACCTCAGAAGGGAAAAAGATTGAGAGGTTTATCTAGGGATTGACTGCACCTATCCAAGGGAATGTCATTGCGGCAAACCCTGAGACGTTTGATAGCGCCAAGAGATTGGCCAAGAAATTGTATGATCATGGCAACAAGAAGGGTGCCAAAACAGCATAAGCGGAGGTCAAGAAAGAAGGTGAGAGCAAGAAGGGGAAAAACAACAAGCGAAAGGGAAAGAAAAACTTGGAATCGTCTAAGAAGCAACAAACGCTGTCCGTCCATGCTGCAACACAAGCTACCACCACACCACATGCTCCAGCCTCATCCACGCCAAGTACTCCAAAGCAGTATTCAGTAAATCTTCCCAAGTGTAACAAATGTAACTTCCACCATCACGGGGAGTGCAGAGAGATGAATTGCACAAGGTGCAACCGGAAGGGCCATACAGCAAAGTATTATAGAACCCAGCTTCCACAGAACCAGACGACAAACAACAACAACAATAACAACAACACCAATGTTGGAGCCAGTTATACCTGTTACGGATGTGGGAAAACCAGGCATCTCAGGCGAAACTGCTCCAACGCAAATGCTCAAGGGGCAGGAACAGCAGGGAGAGTGCTGACAATGGGTCAGGGTGAAGCAGTGCAGGACCCAGCCGTTGTCACCGGTATGTTCCTACTTAACAACTCGTATGCATGCATCTTATTTGATAGTGGGGCGGAACGAAGTTTTGTTAGTAATAAATTCAAAAACTTGCTAAATCAACAACCCCAGAAGCTCAACAAAGCCTTTACGGTGGAAATGGCTAATGGGAAAACGGAAACAACCAAAGATATCTATACAGGATGTACGCTAACACTAAACAACCACTATTTCCAAATAAATTTGATGCCGATAAATATTAGGAGTTTTGATGTGATCATCGGCATTGGTTAAGCCCCCATCATGCCGATATTATGTGTCACGAGAAGGCCGTTCGCCTTCATCTTCCTAATCACGAAACCCTAATAATCTACGGAGATAAACCCAGCGCAACCCTTCGCCTTATCTCAAGTATCAAGGCACAAAAGTGTCTACAAAAGAAGAACTACGCATTCCTTGCTCATGTGGTGGATAAAACCAAAGAGGAAGCCAGCATTCACAACATCCCAGTGGCGTGTGACTTCCCGGATGTGTTTCCAGAAGATCTTCCGGGAATACCCCCCCCCCCCTCAGAACGACAAATCGAATTCCTAATCGACCTAGTGCCTGGAGCCACTCCAATCGCCAAATCACCCTATAGGTTGGCTACTGCTGAAATGCAAGAATGATCAAGCCAACTAAGTGAACTCCTGAATAAAGGATTCATCAGACCCAGCTTCTCGCCATGGGGAGCTCCGGTTCTTTTCGTTAAAAAGAAAGACGGATCCTTCAGGATGTGCACTCTAGAGAATTAAACAAACTCAGCATCAAAAGCCGGTATCCACTCCCACGAATCGATGATCTATTTGACCAACTTTAAGGAGTTAGTTACTTTTCAAAGATAGATCTGACATCCGGTTATCATCAACTCAAAGTCCGAGATGAGGACATTCCTAAGACTGCTTTCCGAACTCGTTACGGTCATTACGAATTCGTCGTAATGCCCTTCGGTCTAACACATGCCCCCGCTGCATTTACGGACCTCATGAATCGAGTCTGCCGCCCATTCCTTGATAAATTCGTAATCGTTTTCATCGATGATATTCTCGTGTACTCTCGAAGTGAAGAAGATCATAGCCAACACCTCCGACAGATTATAGAAACCCTGCGGACTGAAAAGTTGTATGCGAAACTCTCCAAGTGCGAGTTCTGGCTCCGCAGTGTAAACTTTCTGAGCCATGTAGTGAGTCAGAAAGGAATACATGTGGACCCCTCCAAGATCAAAGCAATAAAAAACTGGACAATTCCGGCTACGCCAACAGAAATTCGCCAATTCTTAGGTCTTGCAGGCTACTACCGAAGATTCATTCAGAACTTCTCCAAGATAGCCAAACCCCTCACCACATTGACGCAGAAAGGCGTACCCTTCAACTGGACCGAGAAGCAAGAGCTTGCCTTCCAAACCTTGAAGCAAGCCCTATATGGTGCTCCAGTGCTATCTTTACCGGAGGGAACCGAAGACTTCATAGTTTACTGTGATGCTTCGAATCAAGGTTTAGGTTGTGTCCTCATGCAACGAGAGAAGGTAATTGCTTATGCATCCAGACAACTGAAAACTCATGAAGTAAATTACACCACGCATGATCTCGAACTGGGGGCAGTGGTCTTCGCCTTGAAAATTTGGAGGCACTACCTACATGGTACCAAGTGCACCATCTTTACGGACCACAAGAGCCTCCAGCACATTCTAAATCAAAAGGAACTAAACATGAGGCAGCGAAGATGGGTTGAGTTGTTAAATGATTATGAGTGTGAGATCAGATATCATCCAGGCAAGGCTAATGTGGTAGCCGATGCCCTGAGCCGAAAGGAGTATTCAAGTCGTCGTGTGAAGACTCTGTCAATCATCATTCAATCTCATCTAGCCTCACAAATCAAGGAAGCCCAACTGGACGCTTTGAAGCCGGAGAATGTCGCTAGTGAATCACTGAGAGGAATGGAGAAGGAGCTCGAAGTTATGGACGACGGAACCCACTACTTCATAAATAGAATTTGGGTTCCCAAATTTGGGGGATTCAGAGAGATAGTCATGCATGAAACCCACAAGACGCGATATTCTATTCATCCAGGGTCAGATAAAATGTATTTGGATATCAAGAAGCAATATTGGTGGCCTAATATGAAGGCAGAGATAGCCACTTTCATGGGCAAGTGTCTTACTTGTGCCAAAGTGAAAGTGGAATACCAAAAGCCCTCGGGGCTATTGCAACAACCAGTGATACCCGAGTGGAAGTGGGAAAGGATTACTATGGACTTCGTGACAAAATTGCCAAAGACAGCAGACGGAATAGATGCTATCTGGGTAATTGTCGATAGATTAACAAAATCCGCCCATTTCCTGCCAATAAAAGAGTCCTAAAATATAGAAAAGCTGACCCGAATCTACCTCAAGGAGGTTGTGAGACTCCATAGAGTGCCAGTATCCATTATCTCGGATCGAGATAGCAGGTTCACTTCAAGATTCTGGAAATCTCTTCAGAAGGCAATGGGAACACAACTAGATATGAGCACTGCCTACCACCCACAGGCGGATGGTCAGAGTGAGCGTACCATCCAGACACTCGAGGATATGCTACGAGCTTGCGTGATTGACTTCGGCAATTCATGGGATACCCACTTGCCCTTGATCGAGTTCTCCTATTACAACAGTTATCACACAAGCATCAAGGTTGCTCCCTTCGAGGCTCTTTATGGTCATAAGTGCAGATCGCCCCTATGCTAGGCTAGGTTGGTGACACTCAACTAGAAAAAAGTAAATTGCCAGCCAGTGCTCTTACAGGACCTGAAATCATCCGTGAAACGACAGAAAGGATAGTCCAAATCAAAGCTCGACTACAAGCATCGCGAGACCGACAAAAGAGCTATGCTGACAAGCGGCAAAAGCCATTAGAATTTCAAGTCGGGGATAGCGTGTTGTTAAAGGTCTCTCCTTGGAAGGGAATGATTCGCTTTGGGAAACAAGGAAAACTGAACCCGCGATACATTGGACCGTTCGAGATTCTTGCCCGGATAGGTCCAGTGGCTTACAAGCTGCAGCTACCTGCCGAGCTCAGCAACGTACACCCAGTGTTCCACGTCTCAAATCTGAAAAAGTGTCTATCAGATGAAACCCTTGTCATTCCTTTGGAAGAGATTGAAGTAAACGAGAGTCTCCTGTTCATCGAAGAACCAGTCGAGATTATGGATAGGGAGGTGAAGCGTACAAAGCAAAGTCGCATTCCGATTGTGAAGGTTCGATGGAACGCTAAACGTGGACCAGAATTCACGTGGGAACGTGAAGACCAACTGAAGCAAAAGTACCCTCACTTATTCTCTTCTTCGTAAACCTAGTTTCAAAAGAATTTCGGGACGAAATTCCCTCTAACGGGTCGATGATGTCACAACTAGCATTTTAGCTAGGAAATTCTATTCTCGTGTAATCATTCAACTATTGTAAGACATATAATCTAAGTAAATATCATCAAGTGCTCATTTGAATTCATCTCTCATGTTCAACAAAGAGTCTGAAAACCCTAAGAATCCCGGTTTAAATCCATATTGGACTAGGATTTCCTTATTGGGCCTAATGGACCAATAAGCATTCAATTCAACTATTTTGGGATTGGAAACCCTATTCGGATTCTAAATGGACCCAATTCACAAAATCTATAATATTTTGGACCATTTGGCCCTAGAATGATTCATTCTAACCCTAAAGGGCCTTATTGGGCCATAGCTAACCCAATTAACCTTAGTGAGCCATAAACCCATTCTTTAATCCTATTTGGGCCGTGAACTTTCTAATGAGCCCATTGGGCCGAAAGGTAATCATTGGGCCTCATAATTTTGAGTAAAGGCAAGACAAGGCCCAAACTACTCCACCCTTTCTCCTAGCCCAAAACTCTCGGCCCAACACATTAACAAAAAAAATGAAAAATGAAATGGAGGGGGGGAGGTTGACTTTGGAGGTGCCACCTCCATATTATTCACCATGTAACAATGCATGGCCTCCCATATTTCCATGCAAGTCACCTCACATTTCTCTCCCCTCTCTCCTTCTATTTACGGCCGAGAGGCAAAACACACACACACACACACTTTCTCAAAACACTCTCAAATATCTCAAGAATACTCCTCCTTCCATCAAGATTTTCAAGATCTTTGCATGTGTTCCAAGAAGATTCTTCACTAATATCATCAATCCTTGGTAAGATCTTGTACACTCAAGTTGAATTGCTTTATTCTTTAGCTAAATCACTCAATATCAACATCTATTTTGTGAGTTTGCTTCCTAGAACTTCTTAAGTTCGAAATCCACTCAAGAAAGCTTGCTAGGATAAAAAATCTTCTTCATTTCTTCTTCAAAACTGAAACATCAAAGCAAAGGTGAGTTCATACCCCCTTGTTTTCGGTTTTACATGCTTTTTGGGGGACAATGCAAGTAAAATGTGTAGATCCATGTGTTATATGCATGCCTTGTGTGATTTCTTAGTTTATTTTGTAAAAATATGTTAGATCTTAGAAAATCACGACATCTTGAGTAATGTTGAGTCAAGATCCATGAACTAAGACACCTTATACATCATATTATCAAGTTAAAAGTGTTATATGTTCAAGATATAAAAATCTAAGGCAAAAACTTTGTTAAAGGTCAAAAATTGTCAAGAGAACAAAAGCTAAGTGTAAAAAGCGACATTTATGTTTTTATAAGGATCAAACAGGTTCTACTTTTATAAAAATGGATTTTTATGATAAACATGCTTTTCAAAGGGGCAAAAATGTAAATTTTAGCTTAATGGGCCAAACTTTTGGGCCTCACGGTTTTGGGCCCAAATTTGCGAAAAAGGGAAAGTTTTGGGACTAAAAATGTTATTTGAGCAAAATTTGAGTCATAAATGTAGATAAACCAAATTTAGGGATGAAAATAACATTTATTTCCAAATTAGACCAAAAATGTAACTTTTCATAAAATTGGGCCGAAAGTGTAAATTTTTACAAACGATGGGCTGAAAATGCACTTTTCTGGAAAACTGGACCTTAAATGTCAAAATATATATTTTTGGACTAAAACCGTGAATTTCTAGACATTTGGGACAAAATTACAAATTTTTTATAAATTATAGACTAAAGTGTCATTTTACAAAACTTTGGGCCTTAATTGAAAATTTGAGGCTTATTGGCCAAGATCGTCGTTTTTTACAAAAGAGAACTTTTATATTCAATTCGGTAAACCTCGAACTAAAACAATCAACGAAATAATAACAAATGGACGAAATACATCGATAACAATTTTATTGGGCCTAATATTCACGTTACATGGCCAATGGGCCTTAAGGGCCCATCCAAGTGTATATTGAGCCCAATATTTTCCATGACATGTTTATTGGGCCTTGCGACCCATTTACATGTTAATTTAGGCCTGAATTATGGGTCACATGTTTGTTGGGCCTTTGTGGTCCATTTACATGCCTATTGGGCCCATATTATCCATTTACATGCTATTGGGCCTTTGTGATCCACTTACATGCTAATTGGGCTTGGACTGAAATTCACATGCTTGGTAGATTGTAACTATACCTTTACATAACTATTGAACTTCATATACTTATACATGTACCTTTGGATTGATAACTTACAACATGCACGTAAACATTAAACATAATACGAAAGGTTGAGAATCTAGTGAGACGTGTCGGCTGGCACCTTTGAGTGTACAATCATAGCTTGTAGTTATAATCAGAGTCTCCCGGAGGGAGAGCGAGAGTTTGTGTATAGATCTATACGGGGTGACCCCCCACGCCTTAGTTGTTCGCTACAGCTAGACTAGGCCAGTCTAGGGCGACAAAACCTTGAGCAAATACCGGCATTTGGAAAAATGCTAAGACAGGCAACCTAGTCATTATCATGTATGATTATAACGTCTCATATAGAGATTCTAATACCAATTTAACATTTCGAAGATTAACCCTTCGATTGTGTCAACACAAAACAACTTAGCTAACGATACAAGAACCTCGACATTATAACAAATCAGAAAATATCGGATTTTCTGGGGAAATACTAATATTCAATTATCACTCACTTACAATACAAAGAAATCTAAACTACATTTATATATGTTACTACTATGAAATTCACACATGCATTTATACTTGATTTTCACATCATTTTCAGTCACTTTACAGAAAATATCGGATTTTCTGGGTTTTTACAAAGGATACAAAGACTTTTATTCAAACATACTTATGAACTCACCAATATTATATATGTTGACCGTTTTCAAAATAACTTGCATTCTCAGGTAATCGTTAAGCATGAAGGTTTACAAGTATGCATGGTTTTATTTTATGTAACACCGCTCCTAGTATTATTAATACTTTGAACTTATGTAATTTATAACAATGTACTTGATGTGAACAATGTTGGTTGTAATATGAAATGTTGGTGATGAATGTGTTATGTTTCATGTGTATTCATTGTAATGATAATTCAATTGTTAGTCACACGAGCCCCCGGACGTTTCCGCCGTCTGGTTCAGGGGTGTGACAGGTTGGTATCAGAACAATGTTTATAGTGAACTAGCATATTTAACCATACATGATATGCAACTATAAACACAATGGGACTAAATAACTCTGAACAGAACTAAAAATTTCACACTTATGTGCGCATATTAGGATGATAACCTAACAATATCTAATAAAATATTCTGGAGGAAATTGAACATTATGATTAAACCTGGGCAGTTATGTAGTCATATTAGGGATAAGTATAGCCTGATCAACTATATTTATTCAGAATATGACCAACATGTGTTCGGGAGTGATCATAGCGGGAAATGAATCCAAAAGCCTACCTCACTCTCCAATAACTCTAGGAACCCAAAATCTAAATAATTAAAATACACTATAGGAATAACCAAAACATGATTTATTTACGCACTCTCGTGCAGTCAGTATGGTTGGTTTCCACCACCCCGAAGATCCTTATTTTCCCAATCAGGGAAATAACGGATGGCTAGAAGAGTCTGATGAGGAACCTGAAGAGAACCCCATGGAAGAAGAAATCGAAGAGGGACCTGCGGAACCTATGGCAGATGTTGAAGAAGAAGAGTCTGGTGACGGCAGCGATGATGATTCGGATGCGGAGTCCGTAGTCATCAACCCACCGTACCCCGTGAGGGTGCCAGCTCACCGAATGGGCCCTAGTGGCCCTATACCTCCCTAGGGTATCGACATTTGGAGGTGGAGCAGGCAATAGGGACAGAGACCCCCATTTGGCATGGCTCGAGAGTTCTATGACTTGAAGAATGGAGGACCGGCTGACCGAGCACTACCAGTCATGGTGAGACGATTGAGGGATACTGGCGATCTGACTCAGAGTACCGCTGATTAGATGCACCAGATGCAAACTAGGGTTGAGAGGGCAGAGCAGGAAACGTGAGAGGTTATCCGGGAATTCCACATGAGGCAGGTGAGGTGGGAGGCTCGACTTCGAGACGCGGAGCGACAGGTGGCTCGCCTTCAGGGAGCATCTACTTCCTCAGCACATCCCCCCACGACTAGGACCAGCCGCATCTATCTTTAGTACTATGTCTATGTGATCTATGCTATGTACTATCGACTCTATGTTTAAGTGACCACACTACTCATAGGGTCGTTATGCTGCCGAATTTTATATTTTCTCCATGTACTGCATGCCTTCTGGCAAATTTTCATGTATCAAAACTATTAGTATTAACGAAAATGCTTTATGGTTTATCATGATGTTGTCTTCTGCTATGTGTTTTATTTTCCTTGTTTTATGTTAATGCATGAAATTACTTAAATACACACACTATACGCCTAGTCTATGGGATCCCAAACTCGTAAAACAATAGGCACTCAACATCTTTCCATTCCATGACAGAAAGATGCCTCAAAGACCCAACCGTGGGGTAAAAAGTGTGAAATTTCCAAAATTACCCGGGAGGTCTCGCACCCTTTATATAGGTGCGAGCCTTGGATCTGAAGAAAGGAGAATCGGGCACGTGCCTCGCATGCGAGGGGGGGGGGGCAGGTGGCGATTCAAGGGCGAGACACGGGGAAGGCACGCGGCGGCTTCTTACTGGACCGAGCCTTCGGTGCGAAGGGGTGCGACACGGGTCGGAGAGCTGGCCTCGGATGACTCACCAATTTGGACACGCGGCATGCTGCGAGCGAGGGTGACGTGGCCGAACCTGAGCCATGCGAAATTCCTCGGTTTTGGTGATTTTCTTGGTTTTTGTGTCCCAAACTTCTAAATTTCATAACTTTTGCATACGGGGTCCGTTTTCGACGTTATTTATACTCACGCGTAGATGAAATTATGCTCTACAACTTTCGTTTAGACTCCGTCGGCTAATTTTGAATTCATTTTTTAATATTATTATTTTTAACAGACCGGGACAGGAAAATCCGTTAAAAATTCATAACTTCTTCATCCGATGTCCGTTTTTGTCTGTCTGTTTACCGTTGTACTACTATTGAAGAGACCTTCGATTCTCGTTTAGGTTGCGTCGGCTAAAAATCACTCGATCTTTATTTCGAGTTTTTAGCTGTCTACTGCTATTCTGAAACTTAGAAAAATCATAACTTCCTCATACGAAGTCAGATTTTGACGTTCTTTTTATGAAAATTATCGGTTTAACGAGTACTACGACTTTCATTTAGATTAATAAGGCTAAAATGTAGTTTATCAAAAACTCACTTTTTACGTCATTTGGCGCCTTGTCGGTTTTGTCGCGGATCTTCGATTGGTCATAACTTCATCGTTATAACTCGGATTTCGATGAGGTTTTCGCCTAAATGTTTCTAACGAAATTATCTACAACTTTCAATAATAAAATTCTACTTATTTAAATTTTTATATTTTTGTTAAATTTCAACATTTGCCTTTTGATTGGAATCTCATAAGACTTCCAATATCTCCCGAGTGATTCTAAACATAGTTTTACTTCATTTCTAGTAAAAACCATCTGTTAGAACTCAATACTCAAATTCATATAATATTTCATAATATTATTTATTACAAAACACGATAACTAAATGTGTATGTTACATGTATCTCCGGAGGTATCCCATGAAACTCCTCTGGGAACACATCTGGGTACTCTCGCACCATTGGCACATCGCTCATAGTCGTCTTGCCCGCCTCCCGGGTATCCATAACGTAGGAGACGTATCATGCGCAACCCTACTGAAGGTAGCGCCTAGGTCTCGCTGTTGAGCACAATGCTGGTCCTCGTTGTGGCCTCTCGCCCTGAATCACCAACTCTCCCCCACTTGGGATCATGATACGCACTAGCTGCTGCACACAGTCGATAACCGCCCCATTAGGGCTCAGCCAATCCATGTCGATGATAACCTTGTTCCTACGCAACGGAATGGGAACCAAATCTACGAGATAACGCTCATCATATAACCTCAAAACACAATCTCTGAAAACCTCTGATGCCCGGACAGATCAGTCGTCAGAAATCGCGACCTCTAAAGGATAATCCGACATCCCTGAAGTCTCAGAAAACCTCTTGTTAAGGGAAAGAGAGACAAATGATCGGGTAGCCACCGAGTCGAATAACACCTGTACTGGGATACCGTTCACATGGAATGATCCTAAGCCAAACACATAAACATAGAACATAAATACCATAACTGACATGTAATAAGAGTTAGGGAGAAGAAAACATACCCGTTACCACATCCGGTGCGGCACACGCCTCTTTGGCGGTCAGTTGGAAGGCTCGAATCCTCACCATTGGAACATCCGTCTTTCCCTGTCGGCCATCCGTGATCCGCAAGGTCGCTGGAGCTGGAGCCGCCACTGGCGCTGCTGATGTCAATCGTGGGCAGTTAGGCTTTTAATGGCTCATCTGATTGCAATGAAAGCAAATCAGGTCTGATGCCTGAAAGGTGGGGGTAGGGGCAGTACAATCCTTGCCAAAGTGCCCAGTCTTACCGCACTTATAGCAGCCTGATGCCCCTAATCTGCAAACCCCCTCATGTGGCTTGCCGCACTTCCCACAACGGCTCCGGCCCTGATGGCCCTTTGACCTAGAGTCGAACCCCTTTGGTTTCTTCCCCGAAACCCCAGTAACCTGCTCAGTCTCCGCCTTCCTCTTCCGGATGTGCTCTATGTCAATCTCCCTCTCCCTCGCCCTCGTGATCATGTCATCCAATGTCGGGCATGCCGAGTAGCTGACATGTTTCCGAATGTCAGACCTCAACATGTCGTGGTAGCGGGTATTCCGCATCTCCTCATACCCCGCGTACTGAGGCACCAATAAGGCCCTCTCCCTGAACTTGGCGGTAATCTCCGCCACTGACTCAGTCGTCTGCCTCATATCCATAAACTCCCTGTCCAGCTACTGAAGTTCCACAGCCGGCGCAAACTCATCCCTAACCTGGTCACAAAGTCTGACCAGGTCATAGCTGTTGGATAAGGTGTCTAAGTCCATAACTATTTCTGGTATGTACTTGACCCGACCCGGCATGGTCCATTTGGGTTGCATGGCATCATGCAATTGGATAGACTTAAATGAGAGAAATAACACTTATGGTTTATTAATATATTATAAGTTCTAATATATTAATAATATTATTTAATTAGTATTGATCAAGAATTAATCTAAAATTAATTAAGTTATCAAAAGGAGACTAATTAAACATATGGGTTGATTGTGTAAATCATCCATACTTGTATAGTGGGCTAGATGCTCCATGGATTATCAAGTTGGGCTAAGGTCCATAGGATGCTCCATGGGAGTTACAAACCCATAGGTCATGGAAATGAAGAGTCATGTTACATTAGGGTTTACATGGTGTAACCCTAATGCAACATACTATATAAGCATGCTTATAGCAACCAAAATCGGCTACACTAGTGAGACAAGAGGGCAAGCCGAATTAGAATTGTTCTACATTCTCTCAAAGTTTATTCCAAGAGCATTTGGTGTTGTGTGAAACATTTGAGGCATCACACTTGGGGTGCTACGCTCTCAAGGTTTTCAAGGAATCAAATCAACAACAAGGTATGTAATTCTAGCCATCTTTTATGATTAAAGTTCCCCATGTATGCTAGATAGGATTATGAACCTTGGAAAAAGTATTTTGCATGTATTTTTAGACAAACATAGATCCAAGGTTTTCTAGGGTTGCATGTACACTTAGGAGTGTTAGAATGCTCAAAACCCATCAGTGGTATCAGAGCCTAGGCTTGTTTGTTTGATACTTGATGCAAAATTGTGAAAAAACTCGTTTTTATGCATTCTGAAGCATGAACTCGCCGAGTCCGTGGGGGGACTCGACGAGTCTATGAGTAAACTCATCCTAATCGTCGAGTAGGTTCTTGCACTCGACGAGTAGGAGCCCCTGAGTGCTGTTTTTCGAGTTTTGCTGCTGGAAATGGACTAGAAACATTACCTTAAACTGTTTTGGTGTTTTAAAACTTGTTTTAGATGGTGTAATGGTTGTTCTAATCCATTTACAATGGCTAATATCAAAATTACATGATTATATGTGTTCATATGTTCTTGAAATTTTGATATGATTATTCATGTTCTTATGAGTTCTTGATAGATCATAGGAATTACTTGTTTAATGCTGAATTCATGATCTTTATGTGTTTTAATGGAGTCCATAACTTGTCCTCAAGTTATGGATAACCAAAAGTCACTTTGTATTAATTCCATTAAAAGAACACATAAGTTACAAAAATGAAGAGTCTTCATTTTAATAACTCATAAGTTATGAATTTAAAAAGTTGTGTAAAGTTACAAAACTTGCCCTTAAGTTTTGGAACATGTAAAGTCATCTAGTAAACTTTAGTTCCAACCCCTACAATTTTAAAAGTTAAAATTCAACCCTTATACTTTATAATATTATAAGTTTAATAATATATATATATATATATATATATATATATATATATATATATATATATATAAGATCAAAGTCGTTTTACCGTTAGTAGGCCTCATTCACGAAGTCGGTCTATAAGGGGGGTATACGGTTGTTGCCTATAAAATGGCAGCTTAATGGGTGTCCACTCTCACCCACCGCTTCCTTGACTGGTGGAGGGTCGTTAGCTGAACGGGTAGGACAATGACTTAAAATTCTCATTAAAAGTATAATGATTATTATAAGTAACTAAATGTTTTATAAATTCTCAATCTTAGTTACTTTAGGAAAATGTGAATAAGGTGCTAACCCATGAAATTACACTTTGCACTTTGATTAAGTCGTTAGTGGAGCGTGTGTGGTTAACCGACACACTAACTTGGACTTAACAAGGTAGGCAAAGGGTGACTTAAGGTTTTTCATAGGTCGGTGGAGCGCGTGTGGTTAACCGGCACATCGATTAAGTGAAAAACATTAAGGGTACCAAGTAATTTGCATGGTTACTTCACACCTTGTTTTGTGATCCTCGGTATCCCAGTCACAAAACATGAAGGGCACACTCGAGATTGAAATATGTCATTGAAAAGTTCAATGAATCTCAAAAGAATCTAGGAGTTTCTAAAAACCAAATAAAACCTAATAATTTATATTTCGTTTTCATGGTGGAAATTGGTGAATCGTCATTCACCTACCTTTCAAATATGTTTTAGCTTAGATTACGACATCCCTCTTCTAAGTTATAATATATTGTGATTAGATCCTAGCCTTAATATTACATTTAGGTGTTTTATTAAGGACTATCTTTATATCTAAACTAAACTTGTCTTTTCTTCTTTTCAGATGTCTACCAACAATGCTGCTCCTGGCTCAAACCCTACCAGCTCCTTCTCTCTCATGAACCTTTATGGGAGAGTCATCTTTGATGGGTCCAACTTTACAGATTGGATCAGGAACATCAGGATGGTCACTCGGTATGAGAACAAAGAATATGTTCTCGACAAGGAGCTTAAGGTACTCGAGCCGACTGCTACTCCTGAGGAGTTTGCTGAATATGAGGCACATGAAAGAGATGCTACCAAAGTGGCATGCATCATGATGGCCACTTTGAGAGCCAAGCTCCAAAATTCCTATGAGGACTACTATCCTTTTGAGATGCACCAGGATTTGATGGACCGCTACCATCAGAGTGCTCGTCAAGAGCGATATGAAATCATCTCCTCCATGATAACAACCCGAATGAAAGATGGTGAACCCATCACAGGCCACATGCAGAAAATGCAAAGGTATGTGGACCGTTTAATAAAGCTGAATGTGAACTTCCCCGAGGAGTTAGCAATAGATATCATTTTGCACTCCTTACCATCGTGTTATGATCAATTCCGCATGACATACCACATGAACAAGGAAGAAGTCACCCTCAACAAACTTCAAGGACTCCTAAAGACCGCAGAATCGGGTCTTAAAGGTAAGTCGGTTGTTACCACTCCTACTCCTACTCCAAACTCCACACCTGTCCTGGCAATCGGGAAAGGTAGAGGGAAGAAGAGGAAGAACCCTTCGAAGGTTACCAAGGGTAAGACCCTTGATGGCTCCTCTTCAAGCGGAACCAAGAAAGGTTTCGCCACTCCTTCTTTCAGATCCCAAAGAGGCTGAATGCTTCTATTGCCATGAAAAGGCGCACTGGAAGCGAAACTGCCCAAAGTACCAGCAAGATTTGAAGGATGGGAAAGTGAAACCCAACCATGCAGGTATTTACACTATATGATCTAATAACTCACCCTATTCTAACTCTTGGGTCCTTGATACCGGCTGTGGTATTCATATTTGTTCTGATTTGCAGGGACTAAGAAGAAGTGAGAATGTGGAGCATGGAAAGATAAACTTGATCATGGGGAATAGGAAAGTTTCACCTGTCACCAAGATTGGAGTTTATACTTTGTTGCTAAGTAGCGGGTTTACTTTAGATTTGAATAAATGTTGTTATTCTCCTAAAACGGCAAGAAATGTTATTTTCTTTCATGCTTTGTACAAACAAGGGTTTACCTTTTCTTTTGATAATGAAGTTGGTGGAATAAATGCTTTCTTTAATAATGTGTTTTATTTTAAAGCATTACCTTGTGATGGTGTGTATGAAGTTGTGTCTGTTGTAGATAATTTAGGAAATAATGTGTTGTGTATTGATTCTACTAATGATAATAACTTGGATAAAGCATCATTATGGCATTGTCGTCTTGGACATGTAAGCAAGAAATGCATAGGCCAACTCCAAAAAGATGGAGTCTTGGAGTTTGTTGTGAATCATGCTTACTTGGAAAAATGACAAAGTCACCCTTCACAGGTTCCTGTGCTAGGGGTGAAGGTTTGTTGGATCTAGTGCACACGGATGTGTGTAGACCCTTCAAAACTGCCACAAGGGATGCTAATCATTATTATGTGACTTTTACGGATGATTATAGTAGATATGGATATGTCTACTTAATCAAGCATAAGTCAGAGACTTTCGAAAGGTTTAAAGAGTTTAAACAGGAAGTCAAGAATCAATTGGGCAGGAACATTAAGATGCTTCGATCCGATCGAGGTGGTGAGTATCTTAGTACAGAGTTCCTCGACTATCTTGGGGAATGTGGGATTGTCTCACAATTGACACCTCCCAGGACACCACAGTTGAATGGTGTAGCTGAGAGGCGTAATCGAACCTTGTTGGACATGGTTTGTTCCATGATGAGTCGAGCTTCGCTACCAATCTCATTCTGGGGGTATGCCTTAGAGACTGCCGCCCATATCCTTAATCTGATCCCTACAAAGAAGGTTGCCAAAACACCTCACAAGATGTGGACTGGAAAAGTTCCTAGTCTAGCCCACATCAAGATTTGGGGTTGCGAAGCTTTCGTGATACGCGAGACTCACGATAAGCTCGAACCTCGCAGTGAGAGGTGTATTTTCATCGGCTACCCACAAAAATCCTTTGGTTACCTCTTCTACAGACCTAGTGAGAATGTGGTCTTTGTAGCAAGGAGGGGTGTCTTTCGAGAGAGAGAGTTCATAAGCCAAGGAAACAGTGGGAGGCAAATTGACCTTGAAGAAATTCAAGAGTCAAGTGGTGAAGGAACCTCAAACCCTAGCAGTCAACTTGAGGAGGAAACTCCTGTTGATCCAATTGACAAGTCTGTACCTCTGAGGCGTTCCACGAGAGTTAGGAATGCACCTGAGCACTATTATGGTTTCCATATTGCTGCGGAAGGTGAGACACTTATCAGTGATGAGACACTGGTAAGTCTGGATGAACCTAACAGCTATGCGGAAGCCATGACAGACCCCGAGTCTGCTAATTGGAAAGAGGCAATGGACAGCGAGATACAGTCCATGTATGACAATCAAGTTTGGAACTTGGTTGACAATGTACCAGGTCGTAAGACAGTTGGGTGCAAATGGATCTTCAAGAAGAAGACCGACATGGATGGTAATGTACACACTTATAAGGCGTGACTGGTTGCAAAGGGGTTTTCTCAAACTCCAGGAGTTGATTATGATGAGACCTTTTCACTAGTAGCCAAGATTGAGTCTATTAGGGTATTGTTAGCCATTGCTGCATTTCATGACTATGAAATATGGCAAATGGATGTCAAAACCGCTTTCCTTAATGGAAAGTTGGCTGAGGATGTTTACATGAGTCAGCCTGAGGGTTTTGTCAGTACAGAGAACCCTAATAGAGTGTGTAAGCTTGAGAAATCCATCTATGGATTGGAACAAGCACCTCGCAGATGGAATCTTTGCTTTGATGAG
Source organism: Lactuca virosa (assembly GCF_052849685.1). Classification (NCBI taxonomy): domain Eukaryota; kingdom Viridiplantae; phylum Streptophyta; class Magnoliopsida; order Asterales; family Asteraceae; genus Lactuca; species Lactuca virosa. The sequence continues at coordinate 18,954,284 of NC_136429.1, read as the reverse complement.
AAAGTTAAAGAGTTTGGCTTTTCGAGGAGTGAAGATGAATCTTGTGTGTATGTCAAGGCTAGTAGGAGTATAGTTAGCTTTTTGGTATTGTATGTGGATGACATACTACTCATAGGAAATGACATCCCAACCTTGCAGGAAGTGAAGTCCTGGCTTGGGAAGTGTTTCGCTATGAAAGACCTAGGAGAAGCTGCCTATATTCTAGGGATAAGGATTCTGAGAGACCGGAGTAAAAGACTAATTGGACTTAGTCAGAGTACCTACTTGGATAAGGTGCTGAAGAGGTTCGGCATGCAAGATTCCAAGAAAGGAGAGTTACCTATCCAGTGTAACGCCAGATTGAGTAAGACTCAGAGCCCGAGTACCGAGGCTAATATAGCAGAAATGAGTCGAGTACCTTATGCTTCCGTTGTAGGCTCGATCATGTTTTCTATGACTTGTACTCGTCCTGATGTGGCCTTTGCCTTGAGCATGGTCAGCAGATATCAGGGGAACCCTGTCAAGGCTCACTGGACTGCGGTAAAGAACATTCTCAAGTACCTGCAAAGGACTAAGGATTTGGTCCTTACCCTTGGTGGGAGTGATGACTTGAGAGTTGTAGGGTATAGTGATGCTAGATTCCAGACTGATAGGGATAATTTCCGCTCTCAGTCGGGTTGGGTCTATACCTTAAACGGAGGAGGAATTTCTTGGAAAAGTTCCAAGCAGGAGACAGTGGCTGATTCAACTTGCGAATCAGAGTATATAGCGGCAAGCGAGGCAGCAAAGGAGGCTATATGGCTAAAGAACTTCATTGGAGACCTTGGAGTTGTACCAGCTATAAAGGAGCCTATAGAGATTTTCTGTGATAGTGAAAGCGCAGTTGCCTTAGCAAAGGAACCAAGGGATCACGGGAGATCCAGACACATTGACAGAAAATACCATTTCATCAGACATCGTATAGAAGAAGGACTCCTCGTGGCAAAGAGGGTATCATCGGATGAGAACCCAGCAGATCCCCTCACGAAGGGACTGAGTAGGGCTAAGCATCTCCAGCACGTAAGGAGCATAGGGCTGAAGGATGATATTAGTTTTAGTAGTTAGATATTCTTGAAATTTGTAAAGTGTAATTAACATTTGATGATGAATAAAAGTTGTGTTTATTTATGATTAAAGTGTTGCTATCTTTTGTCAATCGTTTACTATTATTTCTTTTGCATGTTTTGACTTCCAGAATATTTATGTTGTGTTTTACATATTATTCAAATTATCCACAGTCGGTCATATGTTGGAAGTAGATATGAATTAAGACTGTCATGAGTTGGTTGTAGAGGTCTAAGATGTTGGACATGGCCTCAACACTCATGAGTGCTCATAGGTTATGAGTATTGGATTCAACCCACGCTCGCTGGTATCACTTCATGGAATTTATCTCGAGTGATCGCGAGACGGTAATATCATATAAGTCTTCAAACCTAGATATATGACTTGTTGTCTATGAGTTGGTTATGCATTGATCGTGCGAAAACGCATTGGTAACTCGATGTTATAAAACGTGCCTTTGTGTGTGATTTAACAAGTAGTAGAACAAGCATATGAGTCGAAGTTTATCTGTTCCTTCTTGGATTAGAAGCGATATCTGGGCCCCTCGATTATTTTGTTTTGACCTATGTACCGGGCCCGGTCAGAACTAAGTTGATGTGTTCAACTAAGTTCTATGTCAAACAAATCGGAAATCGGGAAACAAACTGTTGGACAATAAGCAAGACATTGATCCATGTATTTGTCCGGCTGATATCTAGAACATATGATTATATGATCACTTATCTTAAATGGCGTATCATCATCTTCTCAGTTCCGAGAGACCTTGAAAAGAGCTACGATTGCTGATCGGTTCCTGAAGTCATACTTGCAGTTATAGTTATTAGACTTATCCAAGTGGGAGACTGTTGGATAAGGTGTCTAAGTCCATAACTATTTCTGGTATGTACTTGACCCGACCCGACATGGTCCATTTGGGTTGCATGGCATCATGCAATTGGATAGACTTAAATGAGAGAAATAACACTTATGGTTTATTAATATATTATAAGTTCTAATATATTAATAATATTATTTAATTAGTATTGATCAAGAATTAATCTAGAATTAAATAAGTGATCAAAAGGAGACTAATTAAATATATGGGTTGATTGGGCTAAGGTCCATAGGATGCTCCATCGATGCTCCATGGGAGTTACAAACCCATGGGTCATGGAAATGAAGATCCATGTTACATTAGGGTTTACATGGTGTAACCCTAATGCAACATACTATATAAGCATGCTTATAGCAACCAAAACCGGCTACACTAGTGAGACAAGAGGGCAAGCCGAATTAGAAGTGTTCTACATTCTCTCAAAGATTATTCCAAGAGCATTTGGTGTCGTGTGAAACATTTGAGGCATCACACTTGGGGTGCTAGGCTCTCAAGGTTTTCAAGGGATCAAATCAACAACAAGGTATGTAATTCTAGCCATCTTTTATGATTAAAGTTCCCTATGTATGCTAGATAGGATTATGAACCTTGGAAAAAGTATTTTGCATGTATTTTTAGACAAACATAGATCCCAGGTTTCTCTAGGGTTGCATGTACACTTAGGAGTGTTAGAATGCTCAAAACCCATCAATAGCCTCAATGGATGGGGCTCCCAATGTGTCACTGACCGCCTCCCACCAATCTCGAACTCGGTCCCTCAAACATCCTGCAGCATACCGGACCTTCGACCCCTCAGGGAAGACTCTCATCAACTGAGCAGACTCCATGTTTGCAATCCACCTCCTGGCCATGATGGGGTCCTTCACCCTGTGGAAGTCGGGTGTGTGTGTCCCTGACTGGCCAGATGTCATGTCGCTCCTGGACGACCTGAGACGATCCTCCCTCAGCTCAATGATCCCTTCCTTGATCGACCCGAAAATCATCGGGGTCGACTCATGGATGCCTCTTGTGATCTCAGATGCGATGAAATCGCATAGTCCCTCATCGACTGGCTCGGAACCCGATCCCAAACCTGATCCTGACCCAGACCCTGAACCTCCTGCTCCGTGACATGTAATCACCACCATTCTGAAACAAAACATATAATCGTTAGGGTCATACATAACCTCGAGAGGTCTCACACACTACAAGTTCCCTGGTTCCATCTCAGCCCTCCTTGACTCGAGTACGGATCCTCTGCTTTCAGTAGTACGGGCCCATACTACCTTCCACATCTATTCGTACTTTCCTTAAGGATTGCCTTGACTTCACCAAGTCTCTTCTACTACTATCGCTCTCCATGTTAATCTCATCCTAGGGTTGCCCTAGGGTAATCTCCGTCCTACTCTCCGCCATCAGCTGCATAAGGAGTTCCTGCTATCTCTCCCTAACTATCTCGCGAATACCATTACATATTACTAAGACCAGATAATTCTTCGAATGAGAGGTCCTACCCTACAACGGTTGGACTCAAACAAGAGCTGCGAAATAGGGCTAGACCTAACCTTCTGAAATTATTTAGTCCTCGTATTATGCAACTTAACGTATTCGTTTACTAGTTAATTAAAGATAACTAGATCCCCTAGAAGCACGAAGCAAGCAGCATTCGGTCTTTGAGTAACCAAACCAAGCATATCCTATTCAGACTATCACATGACTGACTAATCAGTTCTAGCATGTAATTCAATAGGCACAGATAGTAGGCACATAAGGCATCTTCCTAGATCCTTAGCCCTAATCTAATATGTAGTTCTCATACACATACAATAGGCATATAAGGCATCCTTCCTAGATCCTCAGCCCTAATCTAGCATGCAGTTCTCATAATCATATCATATAACATAACAAACATGTATGGGTATCTTGGGGAAAACTTACTTGAGCTCGGCTGATTGCACGCATCACACACCTTTTTCTTTCTCAAAACTCTTTATTTGACATTTTAGAAAAATTATTTTCTTGTAAAAATCTTTCAAACCCTCGATTTGATTCCAGACATCCCCGAAGGTGTGTCTGAATCTCTCAAACCAAGGCTCTGATACCAACTTGTAACATCCCCAAAATCATGACCAAAAATTTTGTTTTTGATATAACAACTCATAAAAACAATTTTAAGAAAACATCATCAAGTTATTTCATTTCATCAAAGGCATAGATCATATGTCTCAAAAGCATGTCATAATATAGTAACAATGTCACAGTACAATCCCAAGAACATCACAGTGCGGAAAATAGTGGTGTGATGCGCTGCTACCGTGCCGAATCCTTTCCCTTCGAAGAAGAAGGACCTGAAACAAAATCTGTAAACCGTAAGCACAAAGCTTAGTGAGTTCCCCCATCATACCACATACCATACTATAAACATACTGCCAGGCATATCTGGGTGCCCGACCTACCATGCTGGGCATACCGGGGTGCTCAACCTACCCCTGCTAGGCATACCGGGGTGCCTAACCTACCCCTGTCAGACATACCGGGGTGTCCGACCTACCCCTCCGGTTTATATCAACCGGTTCCGAGGACTATTTCACCCCTTACTACTACCACATAACCATATATCATAAACATACTGTCGGGCATACAGGGGTGCCCGACCTACCCCTTCGGTCCTTTCGACCGGATACGGGGACTATTCCCCTCCTACTACCACTATCAAATGACATCATACCATACTAACACATAACAGATAGTGGCATACTAGACAATTATCACAAAGACAATCATCTAACAAACAACTTCTACTAGTGGGCCGACATTGTGGCCTTAGACCCACTTCTACTGGAAGGTAACTCACCTCAATGCCGGGTAATAGCTAAATTGTCCTCGGCTCTGGGATCAACTCTTCTCAAACTCCTACACATAATTATCTCCTTTAGTTACCCCTTTCATACTCATAATCAATATAAGGGTAAACTCTGGTCAATGGTCAAAGTCAAAGTCAACATCCTGGTCAAAGTCAACATCCTGGTTGACTCAACTCGCCAAGTTGGTTCATCAACTCGTCGAGTTCTATAATCCATAAAACCCTGAAATCCCGATCCTACTCGTCGAGTCCTTTCATGGACTCGTCGAGTTCATCCTTAAAACATAATCGGGACCTTTTACCCACAACTCGTTGTGTCCCTCCTTGCACTCGCCGAGTTCCTCAATCTTCATAACCCAAACCCTGGCCAACTCGCTGAGTCATCTTCTAGACTCAACGAGTTTACTCAGTAACAGAAAAGGTTGGGGGACCACGACCCAACTCATCGAGTCGTATGAGCAACTCGTCGAGTCCCCCATGGTCCAAATCTACACAGTCGATTTCAGTCGGACTTAATGCATCCAAAACGTAGATCTGGCCTCCTAGGGTCGATATAACATGTAAAGTTACAAACTTTACGTTCATGCATGGGTTATCTAGCTCAAGACGCCCTAAAAAGTGGTTCATGGGATGCATGGGACTCCCATGGCCATAAAATTGGCACCTTTATGCCATGGAGTCCCTCAAAGACTCTGGATCTGAAGTTATTACCCCAAAACATGCTTGCATCCATGAATTGTTCCATATTATGCTCCAAAAATCCCTAAACTACCCCATGAAAAGATCTATCAAATGAATAGTCAAGGTATAGACTTTATACCTCAAATGAACTGGAAATGAAGCACCAACTTTGGATCTACTTGCTTCCTCTTGAACCCCCAAGCTTCCCCTTCCTTCTCAAGCTTCAAAATCACCAAAAACACACAACAATGGCTCAAGAACACTCAAAATGGGTTAGGGTTTCGTGACTAAGATCTGGAGGTGATGGAGGTTGTAGATGAGGTCAGATAAGGTGTTTAAATAGGGTGCAAACCCTAAAAATTAGGGTTTCACTCTGGCAGACCTACTCGTCGAGTCGAGGCTTCTCGACTCATCGAGTAGACTTCAAGTCAAGTGTCCAAACTTCTCCCGTTCCTACTCGACGAGTTTGGGGCCTCCAACTCGTCGAGTCCCTTTGCAAAAATGAATAATTATTTATTAAAATACATACTAGGAACCGGGCGTTACAGTTTTGGTTCCTCTAATATGACTACATATGAAGTTTTGTAGTCGATCTTTTTAATTTCTTTAATTCCTCCCTTTATAGGGCATCTTCCTGTCTTTTTTCTTAAATAATTAATAGCTTTTAGCTAGCATATTTTAACATCTTAATTCCCTTCAAAATTATTCTTTCGATTACTTACTGCCATAAACATATAAAACATTAAAAACAAAAATAAAAGGATTTTCATAAGATAACAAAACATGGAGTTTAATTGCAATATGACAATTTAGCATTTAAAATTAAATATCGGATCGAAATCTTCACTTTGCATATCATATTTATTTTTTTAGCCACTTGTTGAGCATTATTAGCCTCACGCTCTGTACATGTGCTGAAGTTGTGACTAGAAGATTTGCAAAGTCTGCAACGCTTTACTTGTATCGCTAATTCCTTTCCATTCTTCATTCGCTTTTGCTTAGGGCGCCCTTTTGTTTTTGAGATAGTTGGGCATCGAACCAACTCAATTGCATTAGTTACAATATCATTATTGTTTCCACAAGATGACGAAGCATCAACATTTCCTTCTTGGTGTAACTGAGAAATTTCATTAAATTGAGCCTCTTCTCGAATCCAACGTGATAGCCAATAACTAGAAGGAATTTCAAAGGAACCCTTGTGGAGAAGAACGCTTAAGATGTGACGACAAAGTATTCCGACAAATTCAAAGTTTTTGCAAGTGCATTTAGCCATCTTAGCATCCCAAACCACCTGATGTCATCGAGCTGCTTTGTAATGTTTGACAATATAACTTGTGCCATTTTCTTCCTGGGCCGAATATTGAATCGCTAGAGCAAATTGATCTTGAAACTTTTTGAATGCGTATGGAGTCAAAACTTGGTAACCTTGTTTTTCTAATGGTGATAATGATCTTAAATGTGACAACATACTATCATGCATTTGTTTATGCCCAACATCTTCAATGGCAAGATCAACCTATACAATTATAAGTAAAAAGATTAATTAAAAATGTTTAACCTAATAAAATATAGTAAACTAAATATTGGTACTTACTTGTTTAATAAACTCAATTAGACATGTATGAGAAGATATAAATTTTTTTTATAAATGAATTTATGCTCTCCGATCTTCCGGTAGTCGTCATGCCACCAAAGAAAAAGCTACGAAGATAACTTGGAACCCAAATTTTTTTTAATTTGGTACAATGCTGTCACATGCTTATTCTTTTCGAAATTGAATTTTACAATTACTAACGGCCATTGTTGCTCAAATTCTTCAATCGAGTCTAACTTATATAAGTTGTAAAATTCGGTGCACCAACTTGAGTATTCACTTCTTAGCACCGAAGTAAACCAACTACTAAACTTAGCGGTGATATGCCATATGCAAAATGCATGTTTAGTATAAGGTATCTCCTTTTCAATTGCTTGTTTCATCCAAGGATCTTGATCGGTCAATATCGTTTTCGGTGATTTGTTTTATCAACATAGTAAAATTCTGAAAATAAAGTAAACTTAATAAACTTAATCACATACTAATGCAAATAACTTTCGAAATAATCAAACAGATATATAGTTACCTTAAAGAGCCATTCGAATGTGTTTTGTTTCTCGTTACATAGAAGTGCACAACCAAGCAAATATAGTTCTTCCATGATTGTCAATACCAACAAATATGCCAAATGGCATGTCATACGAATTCACCTTGTATGTAGTATCAAATACCACAACATCTCCGTATTTTTGATACAATTCAAAACAATGAGCATGACACCAAAAAATATGTTCTAGCCTATTTTCGCTATCTAGTGTAAATGCATATTGAAAATTAAGATTTTCATTTTTAGCAATTCTAAAGTACTCCAAAAGCTCCATTGCATCATTATGTGAGTGTAATTTATGATTTTTGGTAAAAAGATTATAAACATCCTTCTTTAGAAAAGAAAGCTCTCCATGTCTCACATTCCTTTCAAGCTCAATCACTCGCATAATTTGTGTAATGGACAAGCCCCCTTCTTTTAATAAAAGTACGCGGTTTACATCTTCTAATTTAATATTACAGTAAGATGGTAAAAAACAAACCTCTTGAGCAGACAACAAAGCATGATTATGTTCCGCAATAAACTTAGTCACTTGCCACTCTTCGGGGAAAATTTCGTTAATTCTTCTCAATGTTATACACATGTGGGCCTTTCATTCACATCTTGTATAACCTCGGCTTCTTGGTTTTTTGGTGTAATCTTTTTTAAACTCCGGTTTTCCTTCACGGTGACAAAAAAATTCACGTATTTTCTTTTCTTCGGTTTTCTTGTTCACGAACCTTCCTTTTTGAACTGAAAACCCTTTCTTTCTCACATAATTTTGATAAATAAAAAAATAAGAGCCACTTCTTCACTTAGAAAATATTGACCAACGAACGGTTCATCAAAAACTGTGTTGTTTTGAATTTGTTCTTCGATAGCAATTTCTTCATGTTGAGCAATTATGGAGTTTTCTTCATCAGGAACTTCATTAAGATTAAAAAAGATGCGTTTTTCCATCTCTAATCTTAGATAAATGCTACCTAAAAGCTATTAGTTGGTTAAGAAAAAAGACAGAAAAATATATTGTAAAAAAAAAGAATTATAAAGATCATATACAAACGTGGAATTATGTAGTCATATTGGAGGGAATTAAAAAAGTAAAGTAATTAATATGAAATTTTAGAATGGGATAAATAGAAAGATAAATATGGAAGAGAATAAATCAATTTGATTTTTAATATGAAACATAGTTCTAATACAAATATTTTTTATGAATATAATTTTTTATATGTGTCCTTGGAACATATATTACAAAATCCATTCTTTTTTTAATCTACATCATCACCATTCACCGCACAAAAAAAGGCGGTGTATCAGCTTGGCTATGCTGCCAAGACAAAAGCATGCAATTAGCTTGTCATGCACCGAACCGTGCCTAATTAAAAGGGTGTTGATTCTTCCACTGAAGATTTTGATAAATCCACTAAAATTATAAGTGGTATGACAACTATGCCCTCGTTTAAATTGTAGTGTATTTTTTTTTTGGGGCGGATGATTCTACTTTTATGTTAAAAAAATGTCCGGCTAACTCCCCTCATTCACAATCACATCGCGCTCTTAACATTTCTCTCTGATTTTATCAATCATTTCCTTCTTCAGAGCCACCACAGAGACGACTAGCTTCACTGCCGGCCTCCACGGTGACCACCACCTCCACTGCCGGCATAGGTACCGGTTTTGTTTCCGGGGGAGAATTCTGGCGACCTCTTTTGAGAATGAGAAAAAGAGAAGTGAAGATATTCATAATTCAATGACGCTAAGCTAAGTACCTTGAATTTTATTGAATTTTTATAAGATTTATATTTAAAATCGTTCACATGCATATGGAGAGAATTACATCAAAGAGCATGAAACAATGAAGTCTTGAATAATAATAATAATAATAATAATAATAATAATAATAATAATAAGGAAGACTTGAACCAAAAACGAAGAAGTCTTCACCAAAAATTTAATAAAGCTGCCCCCTGCTGTAGTAAAAAGAATGAGAAATTAAAAGAAATCTTAACTATCAAGCTTCACCATGAACGTGGTTTCACTTTATTTTGATATGTAAATTTCTCATTATTCACAGGTAAAAAGATATTGAACTCAATTATTGAATTTCAAATTCCTCAGCTATTGTGCTGTAACTTAGATCAATAATATTTGATATCAATCCCATATAGGCATACATAGAGAATCAGAGACTAAATATGATCATGATCTTTTAATAGAACTAAGAATCAATATCACTTCCCAGAAGCAGCGGATTTCCGGCTGAAGATTGAAGCGCCGAAGGAGAAGGAGGAAGGACCGTCCTGTGCGTTGGGGGTTGGAAAATGGAAACAAATCTTTTGGATCTTTTTCTCTCTTCAATATCTCTTAATTAAAATAAGGATATATATGTCAATGCACTATTAATTCAGTGGATGTATAAAAATATACCGTGGAAAAATGAAATTGAAAATAGACTTCATTTGTCTACAAATTGAAAATAGACTTCATTTGTCTATAAATACATTACTAATTACTATTATGAATAAATAGACTTCATTTGTCTATAAATACATTACTAATTACTATTATGAATAAATTTATTTTTGGTTTATTATAGATAAAAATAAAATACACTAAATATATTAATAGCAATAGCAAGCTGAAAAGAAAATATATTCCACTTTGCCCTTTTCTTATCCATACCACGAATAGTTTCGAGGAACCAATGACCATATTCATGAGAATATTGAAGACAAAAAGTAATCTCAAAAATTGCTTTGTATTATTATCCACAATCAAAGAACGATTTTTTTATTATATATATATTTAAAAAAATTAAAGCATCTTTTTACATTTTTGGAATTTATTATTATTTCAAAGTGTCTCAATCTCCACCGTTGATCCAACTCCATCGTTGACTCTATTGAAAATCGGACGGCTGCCATGCAGAGGCAGTCAACAACGACAAATCTTTCCAACCTAATTTCAAACAACCGTTCTCCTCTACTAACGTGTACCCTTTCCACGGAAACATTCCCAGTAATAAACTCGCTTGTGCTGCCGGGTTACCCGCTAATGAAACGGGTTTAAATCCGACCCGAACCAATTCTTCCCCCCATCTCTCCACCTTCACCTCGCCGGTCCTCTTTGGCCCGCCGACGGCGACGATGTTTTTTATTTCACATCCAAACAGCTGTTGCTCCACCGTGTGCCGTTCGACGTTTTCGGACTCCAGTCCGTCGCCTAGAGCGTCGAACAAGGCGGAGTAGTAGTGCAACGCTTCAACGAACCGCCCTAGAAAACTGCCGCCGTGGCTCAGATCTTGTTCGACGATTGTGATGAGTTTAGGTTTTAGTAAGGTTAATAGTCGTAAGGTACCGAAGTCGCTGCCGGTGACGTCGTAGAGACAGTGGTGCATCCAGTGGACGACCATCGTTTCACCGGGTCTGACGCCTAGTTGAGTCGTGAGATCCGAATTGATGTTTCCGATTTTTCCTTCGAGAGGGGTGAATTCGAAGGGGAGGCCGAGAGAGTTTGCAAAGTCATGGAGACGGCGGCCGGTGGCTTCGAGAAGTTCGATGGAAGATCCGACGCCTGTGATTCTAAGAGATTTGATTTTGCGAGGTCGAGAGGCAAGGATGTGGAACAATCCAGGCCATTGGAGACCTTGCATTATGTCGAGATCGATGATATGGACGCCATCTTCACCTTCTAGCGCTTGGAAAATCGCTTGATTCGCTGTGAAATGGGAGAATTTGATGAAAGGACTTATTGAATTGTAGGACTGAAGAGCGTTGCAGATCTTCTGGCTTTGAACTAGGGCTAATCTTTTGATGCTGAGAGGCGTATAGGTTCCGAGGTAAGAACTGATAATTCTCGCCTGTAACGCTTCGGCGAAGTACGCCGCTACACGTTCCGGCGAAGAACCAAACGGAGAAGACAATTCCGATATTTCCGGTAAAAGATTATTCGCGTGGTCTAGGTTATCAACCGCTACGCACTCGGCGCACTGTAGCAACAACCCTAAAAGTCTTAAACCAGATGATTCCGCTTCAACGAGGATCGACTGGTCCTCATGCTCCTCCGGTTTATCTTCGAGGTTCCGTCGTTTATGGTGGTGAGACGAAGGATCATCATCAACTTCGTTGTTTCCTTCGTTGATGGCTCGTTTAGAGGTGTTTGTGTTCATAGTGGAGGCGTTGACTGTGACTGGTGAGGAATTAGGGCTGCTAACATTAGTGGTGGTGAGAGGGTGTTGAAGGAGAAGAGACTGAAGCATGATTGAAGTGGTGGAGATGGAGATGGTGATGGTGATGGTGGTGGTGGTGGTGGTGGGGCGGGGGAATATTGGAAAAGGGGGATGGAATTGAGGGAGAAATTGACAAGAATAGGACGTGGGTGAGGACAACAAAATACGTCCAGACAAGAGAGTTGCAGAAGGATGAGGGTTGAAGGACCTGTCTGTGTCAGTCACACCATGAGCTTCACGAAGATCATCAATGGAGGACCGCGGATAGATAATAATGGAAGGAAGAAGATTACCAGCGAGGAAAAGGCTGTTGGCTTTTTTTTAGTATACTTTCACTTATACCCCTTCCTGTTTTCCTAAAGTTCAAGTAAGTCCTTCTCTTTTCGAATCATTCAACTTTATGTTTACTTACATTCATTTTTGCAAAATGGTATACACAGAAAAATTGTTATCCTACAACCAAAATACTAATAGGACTCTAGACTATTTTCTCGTATGGAATATTGAATTTCTAATAAAGAAAACCAAAAACGAAAATGTCGTACAAGTAAAGGATTAATAATGTTGTGTAAGATAAGTAAGAGGGGTGAAATTGAAATTTTTAATTTTGTTGGTAACGACGTTAGGTGTCGATGTTGGTCATGTCGTTCAATTAACAATAATAAAACCAAAATTAATAAATTTAATTAAACCATGATTGCTTTTTTTAAACTATATTATTGTCTTTTAGTCCTGATCCGATTACATCATCTTAGGATTCGTTCTCCCTATTTTTCTCAAAAGTCATTAAATTTAAAATTTGTCCTTTTCCTAATCCACTGGCTTTAGTACTTCGTTAAAGGATCAATAACTTTTTTTTGAAAACTCTGATTAGTTGTTAGATAGTTTATGTAGAATTAAACGGGATAAGAGTGGTCTAAGAATATATTTTGGTAGGTAGGACATAACGAAACAAAGAGTTTGGTGAAGATAAACAAAAACAGAAATAGGATTTGACCATTTTCACAAGGTAACAAACAAAATTTAAAGTATAATCCATACATATGAAGTTGGGGATGCTATTTGGGTCGGAACTGACCCGAACCCGAATAACATATACAAGATGATTAAGAACCTAATATAACTGAAAAGAACTGAATAAACCATATTAGAATTCTATAACCCGAATAACATTTACAATATGATTATAAACATTGTATTTTTTGGGTCGGAACTGACCCGAACCCGAATAACATATACAAGATGATTAAGAACCTAATATAACTGAAAAGAACTGAATAAACCATATTAGAATTCTATAACCCGAATAACATTTACAATATGATTATAAACATTGTATTTTTTATGACTTTTTCTAACTTATGATTCTATACAAATCTTTTAAAAAAATAAATTTGTTAATTAAAAATAATGCAAAGTATACATAATTGTTTTAAAACTACAAAAAAAGTTAGAATTTGTGTAGTACGATTGAGTAGGAAGTCGACTTCGGTAATACGATGCAATAGTTTTTTTTCTGTTTTGAATTTACGACTCGATCACAGAAGGAGAGACAACGAAAAACACGATCGAACCGATTGAATATAGGTAATTCGGTGCAACAAGTAAAATACGATTAAAAAAAATGACCTTTTAATTCCGGGTCGGGTTTGTAGAACCGAATAAGCCCTTATTTGGGAAACCCGGACCGAATAACCCGAGAACCGAATAAGCCTAATATAGATACCTAAGAATCGAATTGAATTGCTTATTCGGGCCTAATTCAGTTCGGTTCGGGTTTCCAGACCAAATTCTCATCCCTACATACGATGCAATGCATGATTATGAGACAAATATGTATAATGAAATATGCAAAATGATATAAAAATGTGAAAAAAGTAGGCCCAACAATTGGGTTGGATTCAGGTTGACGGGTTGGTGGGTCAGACTATATTGACCCAACCCAACCCATATAATATATGAGTTGGTGGGTTGGCAGGTTACGGGTTGGTGGGTTGGAAACATCAATCCAACCCAATCTACATAACTCGTTTAAGTATATATGGGTTCGCGGGAGTATATATGGGTTCGCGGGTCAGTGGGTCAATTTCAGGTCAAATAGTCGACGAGTTATTTTTGCGTAACTTTTCACATGTTAAATTAATACGAATTATACACGTCTCTAACTTAATCAATAATTAACATTTAACATTAACTATAATGAAATGAACAACCCAACATAAATCTAACATCATAAGTTAATAACATATTTGAAAAAAAAAAAGAGGTTTTCGATGTCGTATATTGACTACATGTTATTAATTCATAAAAAATTTTAATTTTTCTAAATATTACAGATATAGTTGAGTTGGCAGGTTTACCCACGAACCTAAACATGTAACCTAACTCAACCCATAAAATAAATGAGTTGGCGGGTTAGTGGGTTGACAGGTCAGAATAATCAAACCTAAACCCGTTTATTTTCATGTTGGCTTAGTGTGGGGTTACGGGTTGAGTCGAGAATTATCACCCTAGAAAAATGGTGCATGAAAGTTGAAATGCAACTTAACACTATTCATATATAATTGGTTCAATAACTGTTGGGTTTTATTTCAAAATTAGTTTCATGAACTAGTAAAATGGCAAACGGAAGACTTATGTTTTTTGAAAATAACATAACAAATTATACACACCAAGGATCATCTTGAAAGTAATGGAAATATAAAAGCACAACCAAATTAGGAAATGATGAAATAACAACATTTGTAGTTCTTTAGGTTCTATTAGGAGGCTTGGAAGTTGACCGAGAATGTGGAAACCTTTGAGACACCGACAAGAACTCAACTTGATTTAAGATGATAATCTTGTAAAACTCTTAAAACTCTTAAGCTTTAAGTTCATAAGCAAAGTATGAACTTAAAAAGAGAAAAATGCAAGTGTTCTTTCAAGTGTAAAAGAAAAAACAAGAGAGAATGAGTATGTCAAGCATACTCGCGGTTTTGGCATGTAAAAATGTCAAAAATGAAAGTCTTTCATGCACTCTCTTAAAGCCAATTAAGAACTCATGTCATAAAAAGAACTTGTCACTCATGCCTTTAAGGACTAGTCATGCTTTTGATTAAACAAACCAAAAGGTCATGCTTCTTTTATTCTTTCTTATAAAGATATAAAAGAAGACAAAAGTTTATAAATTTTGTAAACTTTTTTTATAAAATATAAACTTTGACTTTTGGCTAAAAGACAAAAGTTTTTCTAGTCCAAAATAATGTACATGACTTAATAAATCATACAATATGATATATTATGTTACTTGCTAATGAAAATAATTATTTTCAAGAAATAAATAATTTTCAATTAATTATAAAAGTTTATTGAATATTTATTAAAATCATTTTCTAATAAATAATCAATTGTATCAAGTTGTTGTTAGTGTGACTCATTAGTATCATATGTTAATTAACAATATCATTTTAATATGACTATTGGGCATACAAGATCTTTTAATCTCCCACTTGCGCAAGACTTATATTAGACTGATATAGACATTGGTGAACGTCTAGCAATATTTCACTACGCCCAACAACATATGACTTTGTGTCATTCTATCAACGCTCAATTACTCAGTTATCCCTTTGTCACAGACATCATGTTGAACATGAGATACGGATCACAATCAATCTATCTGGTGTTCAACTTTTGGTAAGGCGCCTTAGATGTCTAACTCTCAACACATATGAGGAACAAATCCCATCTTGATTACATAAACCTCTTGCATAGTTCACACTATACCTGAAAATGGCTTTTATAACTGCACGGTTCCGGACCAGCATTTGACTATATCAAAGCATAGCACTCCTTACACTGAAGTCCCGTTATGTATCTCAAGTGTTAAGGATACAAAGATAGTACCTTTTAATCAAGTATCATTCATGATAGCGATCCGTGAGGTGATCTTGATGCGGGCCAGTTCAATACTAGTTCTCTGGCAAATACCTACGAAACTTGGTTACAACCATTTGCCAACTTTCATCTAGTGAAATTCAGTCATTCCAATTCATAGTAGTCTTACTTCATAATTTCTCCCACAATTATAACCGATTATGAACTTTTAGAATAATAACATTGTTCATGGATCATGTTAATATAGAACACAACAAGTATTGATGTTATGATCATATCCTAGCATATCAAAACATTATATAATAGTTGTTGTTATATTGTTCCAATATCCAAATACTAAATCCAAATCAAAATTCCTTTTCTAGAATAATAAAGCCTTACAGTTGAAATGTGACCATTCATACTTAGCTTAAAAGAATGACTTTATTAATGGGTTCGACTAAATTTAATTTGTGTGAATTCTATGAATACTATCATCTCCATATTTGACTTTATATTCATTTGCCAAACAAATCAAATATAAATCATTTCAGCTAGTTCAAACATATGAGTTAGGTCCTTTTGAGTTTGGCTCAAACTAAGTGTCATGTGACAATTGCAAGATTCCTCCAAAGGAATTTTGTGTCTTGATCCCTTTTAAGATATTGTCCATATATATAAATATATAAAACTTTTACCATTCATTTAATCTATCTCTATAGATTTTACATTCTAAAAATGTATCTTGTCATTTCTAAGTCTTTCATCTTAGAAACACATCTCGTGTCAAGGTGAAAAGGTCTGGCATGGTTAGGGTGTAATTTCTCATGATTAAGTATGTCTACTTCATACAAGATTAGGAATGTCACTATGCTCCCACTAGTTCTTTAGTAAACACACATGTTCTATTCATTTTGATATAAAAGCATACCTTGTAGTTTTATATTAAAATGATGATTGAAACCTTGAGATGTTTGCTTTATATCCACAAGTGGATCTCAAGTCTTACATATTTTGTTAGGATAACATGGATTAAGAAAACTTTCAGGCTAATCTATATAGATATCTTCTAGTAGATGTCTAATAAGAAAAACAGTCTTTCTTGAAATCTGTTTGCTATATGTTCATATTAAGAATATGAATTTATAGTAAATAATATCTTTTTTTATCTAAAAGGTTTGATCATAGTCAATGTCATGAGTATGATGAGGACCACAGTCAATGATATGAGTATGAGAAAATCCTTTTATAACAAGTCTTGATTTAAATGTGTATAGTTATCCATGTAATGCATTTCACGCTAATTCACAAGGACCCAACAAGTCTTGGATTTATCATTCCACGTTTCACACTGCATTTCATGCTAATTTACAAGGAGCTAACAAGCCTTGGGTACCTAAATCTATCTAATTGATTGCAGGTACTATGTGACGAGCAATATGATGAACATTAGTATATTGATAGTGGATGTTTGAGAGATTTTAGGAAACTTGTGTCACATGACTGGGAGGAAGGAATGTTTGAGAGATTTTAGGAAACTTGAAAATGATGGTGTTGTGAAATTTGGAAATAATCAAATGTGTAAGTTCAAAGGATACAGTAAAATTACCAATGGAAATTTTACAATCAAAAGAGTTGCTTATGTCGAAGATTTGAAGCATAACCTCATAAGTGTATCTCAGCTGGTTGTTGGAACAGGAAATCAAATGTTATTTGATGAAGAAGGAAGTGTGATCTCCAACAAAATAACAAATGAAATGTTATTGAAGTCTAAGAGAAAAGAAGATATGTTCACTTTAGACATGAAGCCTATTGTTGGTTTACCATCAATTTGCCTATTGTCGAAGGCTTCTTCAGATTTAAGTTGGTTTTGGCATCGAAGGCCTTCTCACTTGAATTTAAAAATCTTAACAAACTTGTTTTGAAAGGTTTAGTTCGAGGTTTACCTATACTAAAGTTTGATAATGATTCTTTGTGTGCAACTTGTGAGCAAGGTAAACAACACTGACAAGGACATCCAATTATCGTCGACTTAAAGATTGTTGAGCCCCTGAAATTGTTGTATATTGATTTATTTGGTCCTTCAACAATTGATTCTCTCAATGGGAAAAAATATATCTTAGTGATCGTCGATGATTTTTCTCATTTCACTTGGGTATATTTTCTTAGATAAAAGTATGACATTGTGAAAGTCATGTACGGATGATTTTTCTCATTTCACTTGGGTATATTTTTACATAAATGTACAACCGGGGCCCCCGCGAGAGTACGGGACGGAAATACCGACTCCCGACCCCAGTCCCGAAAATAAACGGGGTTTAATTCTGCTCCCGCCGCCGCTCCCGCTCCTGGTTTTTTTAAAAATTTAGTCTCGTACGGTATCGGGGTCCCGCGGGAGCGGGGTCCCACGGGGGGTTTTTGACATCCCTAAAGTCATGATTGATTTCATCAAAAACATTGAAGTAAGCTCGAAGGAAACAGTCTGAAGAATCATAAGTGATAATGGAACAGAATTCAAGAATCGAATTCTTGATTCATTCTTAATAAGTCATGGAATCTCGCATAATCTTTCAGCTCCTTATATACCACAACAAAATGGTGTAGTGGAAAGGAGAAGTCAATATTTATGCGAAGCTGCAAGAACGATGCTTACATATGCGAATCTACCTCAATATTATTGGGTTTGGACGATTTCAACTGTTTGTTTTACTCAAAATTGTTCTTTCATACATCGAAGATTTGATATCACCCCATAAAAATTATTAACAAAAGGAAACTTAATGTCAAAATTTTCCATGTTTTTAGTTATAGATGTTTCATTATGAATTTGAAAGATCATCTTTCAAATTCAAGTGAAGGACGATGAAGGAATATTTCTTGGATATTTGCAAAATTTTGTGGCGTATAGTGTGATGAATAAAAGAACGTGAAGGATTGAAGAGACATCCAACTTAATGTTTGATGATTATTATGTCAGGAGGGTCGAGACTGTTTTTTCTCAAAATCCAATTCTTTCTAATTCTAATGAGAATTTTGAACTAATGCTTACTTTTGATGTTGCTTTTGACTAAGGGTGGCAACTCTCGACCCAACACGTAACCCAACATTGACCCAACCCGAAAATAGATGGGTTTGGGTTGAGATTTTTGACCCGCCAACCTGTTTATTTCATGAGTTTGGTTGGGTTATCTTTTTGGGTTTGCGGGTCAACCCGCCAATATATATATATATATATATATATATATATATATATATATATATATATATATATTACATTTAAAAAAATGGATGTATTTAATTATTAATGAAATATGATTTCCTTCCGTATATGTAATATTTCGTATAATTGTATTCCTTCTGTTATCAGTATTCGTATGTTGCTAGTCTGCGTTTGCGGTGCCCTAATCAAAAAATAAAAAACACATATCGTTATTTTTAGATACTCATGAGTCACGAATGAAGAACATATCCACTTTGTATGAATGTTTTCATTTTTCAATTTTATTTGGATGTTAACGACTTTATGAATTTATGTTGAAAACCTCTTTTTTTTTATGTTAATTACTTTAATCACTTTATGACTTTATGTTGAAAAAACCTCATTTTTGAAAATGCGTTGCTTATTTATTAAACGGGTGATATGGGATGGGTTCGACCCACTAACTTGTGAACATGCAAACCTATATACTTAAATGGGTTATATGGGTTAGGTTGGGTTCAAGTTTCCAACCCACCAACCCGTGACCCGCCAACTCGCCAACCCATATATTATATGGGTTGGTTGAGTTTATGTTTTCTGACCCGCCAACCTGAACCCAACCCGATTGTCAGGCCTACTTTTGACTTAATTTTTGGTATTTCTGACAAGGCCATTAATGCTGAGGTGAATATTGAAGATAATCAAGTCCTTGAGGCATCGAAACATTGTGATGATTCCATAATTACTGATGGACAATTTGATGAATATGTAAGTTCGATACCAAGGATGCATGTCGAAGGAGGTCAAACTTCAATACCAATTTCAATTAAGTGGGATCAACTACAAACACAATCTCGAGTTGAGGGGGAGACGTTGATGTCGAATGCTACTGTTGAGAGGGGGGCAACATTTAGCTGATCCATGTGGTTAGGGGGAGCTATATCAAACACGTGTCGAAGATATAAATCAAATGAATGTCGAAGATGAGCAAGATGCTCAAGGTAATGCAAATTACTCTTTCTGTTGCAGAAGACTTTTCAGATGCAAAAAAAATCTTTGAGGTCGTTGATCTTAATTTTGATTCATCTTATCCTCCAATGGAGAAATGGACGTGTGATCATCCTAAAGAGCAAATTTTTGGTAATCCTAATTCTGGTGTATTAACAAGAGCACAAGTTAGAGCTAGAAATGAAGTTCTTAATGTTCACCAAGAGTTTTGTATGTTTAATATTTTTATTTCTAAAACCTAAGACAATTAAGGTTGCATTAGAACATCTTGATTGGGTTGTTGGTATGCAAGCAAAACTTGCTGGTTTGATAGAAATAAAGTTTGGAGGTTAATTCCAAAACCAAAAGATGTATATGTGGTTGGTCTTAAATGAGTTTTTAAAAATAAAGTTGATAAGGAAGGTAATGTTGTTCGTAATAAGGCAAGACTTGTTGTTAAAGGTTATTGTCAACAATAATATATTGATTATGAAGAAACATTACTCATGTCGCAAGACTCGAAGCTGTTTGCATTTTTTCTTGCATATACAGCTCAAAAGAATTTTGATGTTTACCAAATGGATGTCAAATGTGCTTTTCTCAATGGTGTACTTGAAGAGAGTATGTATGTTGAACAACCACCTCGCTTTATGAATGATAAGTTTCCTAATCATTATTATATTCTTAGATAAGTCAGTTTATGGTTTAAAACAAGCACCAAGGGCATGGTATGCAACATTAACCAATTTTCTGAAAATCTCTAAATTTAAGCAAAGATCGGTTGATCCTACATTATTTTGCAAGAAAGTTGGGGATCATCTCATGCTTGTTTAAATTTATGTAGATGATATAATTTTTGGTTCTACTAACCCCGCTTTATCAAAAGAATTTGAGGATTTAATGCACAGTCAATTTGAGATGAGTATGATGGGTAAAATCAACTATTTATTGGGGTTAAACGTTCGCCAGAGCAAATAAGGCATTTTTATCAATCAAGAGTCCTACACGAAGAATTTGCTTGAGCGATTTGGAATGACAAATTGTTCAGATGCGAAGGTTCATATGGCATGTGGCATACGCTTGAGTCTATCTTTAGATAAATCTGTTATGGATTTTAAGACATATTGAAGCATGATAGGTTCTTTGTTGTATTTAACAGCAAGTCGACCTAATATCATGTTTTCTATGTGTAATTGTGCCAGGAATCAAGCAAACCCAAGGGAACCGCATCTAACTAATATAAAGAATATCTTTCGATATTTACATTGAAATCATACGCTTGGAATTTGGTATCCTGCGAATATAAGATTTTCATTCAAGCCTATTCTGATGCAGACTTTGGAGGTTGTCAATTTATTGATGGAAAACTTGTGATTTAGCAGTCGAAGAAGCAAACAACTGTGTCGATATCTACTACAGAGGCGGAGTATGTTTTTACCGCTGCCTGTACTTTGCAAGTGATATGGATTCAAAGTCAATTGTGAGACTATGCGATCAACATGAAGAAAATTCATTTGCTTTGTGACTCTCAGAGTACAATTCGTATATGTCATAACCCAGTTCAACATTCAAAGACAAAACATATTGCACTTCGATACCACTTCATCAAAGATCATGTTGAAGATGGTAATATCGAAGTTCATTTTGTTAAGTACATTACACATCCTTACGTTTTCTTCCATAATTATCACTTTATATATATATATATATATATATATATATATATATATATATATATATTCCTTTACCATATATATACAATAATTATGATTATATAACAGGATTTTATGGTAGAGTAACAGCTAACTACAATGTCTATCCTAAAAAGTTTCCATCATTATTTCTAGATACTATGTTATCATAGGAAAACGACTAGCATAACGACTATGTATAATCCTTTCCTAGTATATCGGGTAGCATAATGATTAGGCATAATATCATCGCTTAAAACTAGGCAGAGTTTCTACCAGCAATTTATCTTATCGTTTCATGTTATATGTATAATATACTAATATATTTATAAAATTTATTTTGAAAAAGCATTTTGATAAGCATGTTATCCCCCCGTAAAATCTTTTAAAACCATAAAAGTGAGACCGTGAACTCACCTTAGTAGCGTGATCGTGAAGAATTTGGCTACCACATCTGAAGCTTCGTGCCATCAGAAGGGTGTTAGAATGTCGAAACATATTTTTAAAAGAGAGAATGGAATGAATTTCTGAAGTGTGCAAGTTGAAGAGTGAAAGCCTCTATTTATAGGGCTTATGCGCGCAGTGCACCTTGTGCGCGTCGTGCACATGATTCGTGGCTCCAACCAAAACTTACCACGTGTCACACTTCTAGTGGTCCACGTCTCTCAAATCTCGACGAATCGTGGTGTCAGGTATGCACATCGTGCATGGCATGCACTTCCTACGCTCTCCTAATATTTTTACAAAAATTAATATCTTCCTTGTATGAATCTTGTTTCTTACCCTCTTTATATATTTGTGTAACTATCCTTGAGTACTACAACTTTCCTTAAGGTTGCATTGTCAAATTTGAACTTTTATTTATAACTCGTATTATATATTTTTTTTCAAAAATCATATCTTCTTTATACGGACTCCGTTTTTTACCTTTTCATCTAAAAGCTCTTATCTCTCGAAGTACTACGATTTTCCTTTCAACTACTTTACTCAAAACTCAACCGATTTCTTTATACTATTTTGACGTTAGTTACATTAGTTACGCGGTTAATTTTTACTTTTCATAAAATTATAACTTTTCCAATTGGAGTCGGTTTTTTACAAAGTTGATATCAGTGGGATCACATTATTGTGTACTTTCCAAATACACTAACTGTTATTAATAGCGATATGACTTTTTGGTTACTCATTTTTGACCCTATTAACCCCTTTTTTACTTATAAATCATAGCATATATGATTATATTTTCCCGAAATATGAAAAACTCTATGCTACCATTTGTCTATGCAAATCTCTAGTGACGGTTGATGACTGAAATTTCTCAGTTGTCACAAATAATGCTTGCGAATTCACTATTGCTAACTTCCCATTGATGAACCTGAATGATCTGATCACATTGACATACATGATCAAAACGTTGGATGATAAGTATGTGACCAATAAGAAGGTGCATGTAATTGGATATGCGTATCTCAAGAATTACATTGATTTTTTATTTTGCACACTTTGGACTATTTGATTTTGAGATAACGAAGACATACAATAAACCTGAGAAGAATCCAAAAACTACCATTGATGAAGTGGATTTAGAGCAGTATGATGATGGGGAGATACTCTTGAAGCCTTTGGGGGTTGTTTTTCAAGGAAAGAAGATCAAGGTAAAACAAAAGAAGCATTTCTTTTACATGGACGTGAAGTATATGTATTCTACAGCAACCTTAACAAACATTTTGTTTAGAATTGCAAATTGTAAAAAGAATTCTTATGCAGATAGACAAGTGATTCACAAGAATATTTGCTGGTATTTGGAGATGAGAAAAACGTCGATGGAAGCGGTGAAGACACTACCAAATGTATGAAGACTTGAATACTCTTCGTAAAAGGGGAGAATATATAATTCATAAGTTGCGAAGATATTCATATGCAAAGTCTTATATTGTAATGTCAATGGTAGTGTAGTTGTCTATATCGAAGTTTACGTAACTTCGATATATCTATTGTATATTTTTGCAAGTTAATAAAACTGTAACACCCAGTTTCCAGAATGAATCAGTTTAGGGCTTCAATGAGTCAAAGACATGGTTTTTGGGTAAAACCAGGTGTCACAACGTGACCATAGAGAGGTCACAACGTGACAAGTGATTAAATGAAAATGATGATTTAACTGAGCTCACGACGTGATACACTAGTGCTCACGACTTGATATGCGTTGTAGCCCAAGCCCATAATCTTTTAGGGTTTCCTTTGTATTTAAACCCCATAAACTTCATTTTAGGGTTCATTTACATTCTCATTCGTCCTCAAACACAGAAAAAACCCTAACCCTATCCTCTCTTTATGAATTTTGAGCTTTTGGTGGTGTTTTGGTGGCTTGAAGAAGAAAGGATGACCTTTGGAGCATAGATCCATCTTGTAAGCTTCATTTGCATCTGCTAGCAACATCTCTAAACCTTTGTGAGTAACCAAGATTCAAGCTTTGTGACTTCTTATTGCTAGACTTAAGGTTTTATGCATGATTATCCATGGTTAGATGAGTTATAGTGTTGGGACTCCATAAATTTAGCAACTTTATGGGTCCTTAGAGTCCATTGGTGATTATATGTAGTGGATCTGAAGTTTGTATGATGTTTGAGTTCATGCTTGAGTTTTGACCTCCTTTTTCTTCATGAATGCCTTAATTTGAGCTCAAGTCTTGCATTGGACATGCAAGGCCTTAACGCATCGATTTTTATGGTCTTTAGGATGTTAGGAAGCCTTCTAAAGAAGATGGATTAGTGGCTTAATGGATTAAGGAGTTTATTCATCAAAATGTCATTCAGACAGATTTCACGACGTGGGTCTATGTCTGTCACGTTGTGAGGATCAAAGAGTCTCGATTATTTTGTCTTTTATTAGCTCACGACGTGAGACTATGCTTGTCATGTCGTGAGGGGCAGTTGACTTGTTGATCGTTAACTTTTTGACCAATTTGACTTTGAGTCAAACTTGAAGGATTCATCCTGTTGACTAAGATTCTACCATGTTTTGGTGTTAGAAGGTTCGTGGGAGTAAGCAGTGCAAAAAATGGGGTGCGTCGCAGTGTTTCTAGGTTCTTCGATTCAGGTAAGTTTTCCTCACTGTGCTTGTGGGTTGAAGGCATTAATGTCGGCCTACTAGATTTGGTTATGTATCCTTGTGTTTAGGATGTTGTTGCGTTGTAGTGAGTTGTTAGATATATTTACATCCTTATGTGTTAGGATGCAACAGTAGTAGTATGCTGGTTAGAGTACTAGTAGGCTAGTTAGTTATGGTTATGCTTTTCATGAAGATTTGTTGGTAGCAGAGTACTGAGCTGTGAGAGGTCTAGTAGGCGATAGTGAGGTGGATGATTGGTAGTTACCTATATTTACGTGCCTACTTGATTTGTTAATTGTTTATATGTCGATATCTTGTAGCAGTTGGGTTGATGTAGCAGGCCAATAAACCTGGGGAGCAGTTGGGTTGAGGCAACATGCCAATAAACCCGGAGAGTAGTTGGGTTGAGGCAGGAAACCAACAAACCGGGAGAGCGGTTGGGATCGAGGCAACATGCCAACACACCCAGTATGCATGTTATATATGTATTTGTTGTGTAGGGTATTTTGGGGAAACTCACTAAGCTTCATGTTTACCCAACTGTTAATGTTTTTAGGTATCATCAGGGAACGTGGAAATGCGAAGACGTAACTGTACACATTCATCAGCAGCAACGAAGATTCCACATTTACTATAATGCTATGGTTTTCAAAAACGTGCCCTGGGACGAATGTTTTTTCTTAACTTGTATTCTGAAAATGAGCAGTTTTACCTTTATAAAAAAATGAAAATTTTTGGTTGTGAAAATGGGACGTTACAAGTTGGTTTCGGAGCCCTGATTGAGGTATTTGGATGAACACTCCTGAAATTCCAAACTCAAACTATGGAGCCGAGAGTTTTGCTAAACCTTTTTGAAGAATATTTGTTGAAAATTAAACATCACCACGAATAAAGGCTAAGATACCAGTTATTGTGTAACAGTTATATAAAGTAAAAAGATAAAAATGCGGAAAATATATATGGAATTATTAATCACTACATGATAGTTGTAAATGACTGAAAACTATAAATAAAATAAATAACTGTAAATAAATAACGTAAAGCTATAATAATATAAATGACTGTATTTAAATGGCGTAAAGCTATAATAATATAAATGATTGTATTTAAATGTTAGAAGTTAATAATATATAAATATACACGCGTAACGTTGGTTAAGTTATATGACTGATTGAAACGACTTGTCTATCAAGTAAGTTCGTCAAATGATTGACTGAACATGCTTAGGGTTGGACTTGTGTCTAATATACTTTGTTTCTATTTGTTCAATATTCAGTCGGGTTTGATTTGTCGGGCGGTGCAATTTAAAAAAAAATTGTTTTATTGGGTATTGTAGAAAATTAATTTAGCCTACATATAAAATGAGGTTTAACCCAATAGATAATTGAATTTAGCCCAACATAAAGTTCAAGCCCAAATCAAATAACTTGCAGAATTTTGACTTAATCTAATGAACAAAAACATTTTTGAACAATATTCATTTCAAGAAAAGAAAGGAGAAGATGTGATGTGTACAGTCAGTCGGAACTCAAAAAGTGATTTCCCAAAATATCCATACTTACTTTATATGTTGTATTTGACTTGTTGTTATATGTGTTATAATATGATGTGCATGCTATAATTAGACTAAGGATCTACTCAGGTTGCATGCTAGAATGCCTGCTTAGGATAAATGCCTTTTTGTTTGTGATATTTGAGTTGTTAGAGATGTTGGATAGTGTATGGGCTAAGGATCCTCAGGAGTTACGTGTTATAAATTCCTTATCCTTTTGATGTTCTGTTGCTTATTGATGTCAGTTAGCTATTAAGTGAATATATTAAGTTACATGTTGTAAAGGGTAAATAATCTTGGAATGATTTATTCAGCCCTATTGCGCAACTCTTGTCTAAGTCTAACCATTGTAGGGTTAGGTCTCTTAGTATAAAGATTAGTTAAGTTTTGTTGCATGTAATTGTATTCATAAGATAGTTAGTTGGCATTGGTAAAAGTTTCTTTCGCAGCTAATAGCATGGTGGGGGTGAGTGTTCCTAGTGATCCTGGAGGAGTGCTATATTGTACTTGTGTGAGCGTTGGTGTATGAGGAAGTTTAAGTTGGGAGTCTAGGTGGTTGTGGTGGCTTTTCTAAGCGTAAGGGTTTGCTGATACACCTGATAGTGGTAGAGTTCCTAGAAAATAATTCTAGTGCGTGCTCATGCGTGAGAAGAACCCTAGAGGGAGAGAGTCTAGGATGAATGGTAGTCTGTGCTTGGGGTGGCATAAAGATCTGAGATTGATAGTGGTTTGGTGTAGTCACTTAAGGACTTTGAGGCAATTCTCGGGACACGTACATATAGGTGTGGAAGGTAGTAGGGGCCTATACAACTGAAAGTACAGGATCTACGCGGATCGAGAAGGGTCAAAAAGGTTTCTAAGGAGGGTAGATATTGTGGTATAGCACTAGCGTTAGTTGCAGTTGTTCCTGTTGTTGTTGGCATGTCGACCATGATTTTTCAGAATGAGACTGGTAACTGATTGGGCCTTAGTGTCTGTGGCAGTTTGGGACTTTATAGTGCAGATCCGTGTGAGTTAGCTGATTCAGAGATCTCAGAGACCTTACTCGAAGTAGTACTAGTTTGAGTTGCGGGACTCAAGAAGGAAGCCACTGTGATGATCGAATCGAGAATTACAAGTTGAGGCTGAGTGGTCAGGCGATGGCAAGGGATGTTACTTTCTACATCGAGGTTGTGTTTTCCTGTCTCCCGTGCTCAAGAGAGGAGATAGATCGGATGTGGGTCATTTGATGGTTGAGATAGGAGATAGTGATCTCCTATTTGGTTCTATTGTAAGAAGTTGAAGTTTAGTTCACAGTAAATCATCTATGTATCATAGTGAAGTGATGTTTGAGAACAAATGGTTATTGTGGTTCGATGGCCAAGGTGAAGGCAATGTCGCAGGAGGAATATGTATTGCATGTTATAGAAGATCGGGTGTACTCGAGGAGGCATTGAGTTATTCCTGTCTTAGGATAGGAGTATTTCGCGGATATTCTGAGCTTTTCGGAGCTGTGTTTGAGCATCCATGGGGAAAATTCTTGAAGTCTGTAGAAGAGGATGAGGTTGTGGATCAACTCTCCAAGTGTAAGGTTTTTTGGGCACAAGTTCAATTCGAAAGGTGCTTAGCCTATCCAATGGTGTTCTGATCGTTTTCACTAAGTTTAGTTGACGATGTTGGGAGAAAGGTCTCCGAAGTCTCCATTTGAGATTCAGAGTCCTCTTGTTCGAATGATCACTTTGTGTTGTTTATACATTATGAGAGTCAAGTCGAGTATGACCACGGTTAAGACGTTCTGAGGTTTTGGTGTTGCAGACGTTAGTCGATGATGGTTCAAACCCTAATTTTGGGAGAACTGGGCTGCTTGGAGGATTATTGGTCGATTCGATTTCATGTTTCATTGCGAGGGGTCGGAGGAATCTGCAGTTCATGTGAGCTAGATTTTATGGCCGTATGGGGGGGGGGGGGGGAGGGTTAAGAAAGTGGTTTACCATCAAAGTGCTCATCATTTATAAGTTTCTCGTTGCGTGGATTTGTCGGAACCCTCCATGGATCTGGATAATTTAAGGTTTGGACATATCGTGGGTGTAGAGCAAGCTGTCGTTAGGTGCACGTCTTTAAGAACGCATGAGTTGTTCTCACAATAGAAAGTTGATGGGTAAGGAACTTGTTGTGGACAATAACTCCTTTTTGGGTAGCACCACGGATCTGGATGGAGGGGCTTTGAACCACTCGTTTGTGTATCAGTTATAGGCATCATGGTTAGCTCACAGTATGGGTCGGTTATTCTTGGCCGAGAATGGACAGTCATTATTGTGTGGGGCAGTTTCTGAGTTCTCTAAGAGTATTCTCACGGGGATCTTGTTTGGTATGTGTAGGGTCATCGGGTTTGGTTCCCGGTCCATTTTCGATCGTTGGTTGTTCGATTATCAGTAGCAAATGAGGTTATTCGAATAATTCAAGCTGAATCATCTAAGGGTGTGACTTATGAGATGACCCTTAGTCAAGTCTAGTAAAGTTGTGTTTTGGTCTCGGTGTGGGTGACCTCTTGATTTTCTTGGTTGTAAAATTGTTGATTCTTGTGATTTGAGATGATAGTTGGTCTTAGTTATTGGAAGATCGTATATCGAATTAACGATGTTCAATTTTCAGGAATGATTGTGGTTGCACAAGATGCCATTTTGGTAGATCGCATGGACTGGGTTGGTATTAGGATTTTTTCGAGCAGGATTTTGGCAACATTTCCGACCAATTTTGGAATCCTTCCCGAAGTTGAAGGTTTATTTGATCTTTTGCGTATTGGTGGGATATGTTCAGTTTGTCAAGGTATGGGATCTCAAATGTGGTTAATAGAAGGATGTGTCTAATAACGGTTGGGGATTTGTCGTTTCGTTTGATTTGCTGGTACGTCACCTTAGAGGTAAGGTCACGTTTAAGAAGAAACACACTTGGCCTTAGGAGTGTTGTGTTTTGTCCTTGGGACTATGTCATGTTGTGTTTACAAGATGGAGCAGACATTCGACTATCTATTTTGTTTCTTGATTATGTGCGGTCAGGTTTCATCTAACGTAGTGTTAGAGGCAGTTGGACTATAGAAGAGTGTGTGTTTCAGAATGGTATGGCTCCTGAAATTTGATAGTACTGAGTGGGATGTTGACTGGGTCCTTACTGGTCAGTGGGATGATGACAATGTGTCTTTAGACTGTTGGATGTTGGTTGGGAGTTCTCATGGTTGTGGCTAGGTGATGACAGGGGCAGTGAGGAGCCTTGAGCTTTTCATCCCAATGACTTGATGGCAACATGACGTGTCGTAGGCCATCATGGATTTCACTTGTGTGAGTAGGGCTGGCGGTTATGTAACAGAGACCCATGTTTTGGTTTGCTAGTCGTGTGGTATGGACGGGCGTTGTGCAATATAGTGTTGTCATTGGTGGCTAAGTGACCGGTAGGTGGAGTCGGGCAGCTGTATGGTGTTGGCTTGCGGGCGAAGTCATGGTGGTATATTAGCAGTCCATTATTGCGATTCTTATTAGTGGGTTGTGTTCGTCTTATAATGAAGTTTCGTGTGAGTCTTCTCACCGTACTGCTTGTGTCATAATGGTATGTATACTAGACTAGTTGAATCTTAGTAACTGGTGGCTGTATGAGTATTCTTAGAGTTGCTGATAACTCCAGGACTGCTGATAGTCCTCAAGACTACTAATAGACCTAGGGTTGTTGATAACCCATAACCGTTTAGATTGACATAAGGGTGGTGGTTCACTGGTTGAGAATACCAGGAGGCAGGTGGTGCTAGTGGTTTTGAGACCATTGAGAATTTTGGCAGATAGTTGTGCACCTGGCGTTTTTTTGGGAGCCTAAATGTCACAGGAGTTTTGATATTTGCTATGACTGCGATTGTAGGAGTAATTTGTTAGTTGCGACTTGTCAATAAGTTGGTTTTGCAGTTAAGGTCTCTAATTTTGATATCTGATTTTGGGTTGGAATAAGGTGAATCGTTGCTGTTCCGTTTGACTATCTCCATGGCTTGATGCAGGGTTTTTGGACCAAGGGGTTACTTCTAGAGTGGAAGCGAGAAATGATTTCGAGGACAAAATCTAATTTAAGTTGGAGAGAATTGTAACACCCAGTTTCTAGAATAGATCGGTTTAGGGCTTCAAGGAGTCAAAGGCATGGTTTTTGGTTAAAACCAGGTGTCACGACGTAACCATGGAGAGGTTACGACGTGACAAGTGATTAAATGAAAATGTTTATTTTACTGAGCTCACGACGTGAGATACTAGTGCTCACAACGTGAGATGCGTTGCAGCCTAATCCCATGATCTTTTAGGGTTTCCTTCGTATTTAATCCCCATAAACTTCATTTTAGGGTTCATTTATAGCCTCCTTCGTCCTCAAACACAAAAAAACCCTTAACCCTAGCCTCTCTTTATGATTTTTGAGCCTTTGGTGGTGTTTTGGTGGCTTAAAGAAGAAAGGATCACCTTTGGAGCATAGATCCAGTTTGGAAGCTTTATTTGCATCTGCTAGCAACATCTCTGGACCTTTGTAAGTAACCAAGATTCAAGCTTTGTGATTTCTTGTTGCTAGATCTAAGATTTTATGCATGATTATCCATGTTTAGATGAGTTATAGTGTTGTGACTCCATAAAGTTAGCAACTTTATGGTTCCTTAGAGTCCCTTAGTGATTATACGTAGTGGATCTGAAGTTTGGATGATGTTTGAGCTCATGCTTGAGTTTTAACCTCCTTTTTCTTCATGAGTGCCTTAATTTGAGCTCAAGTCTTGCATTGGACACACAAGACCTTAAAGCATCGATTTTTATGGTCTTTGGGATGTTAGGAAGCATTCTGGAGAAGATGGATTAGTGGCTTAATGGATTAAGGAGTTTCTTCATCAAAATGCCATTCAGATAGATCTCACGTCGTGAGTCTATGTCTGTCATGTCGCGAGGATCAAAGAGTCTTGATTATTTTGTCTTTTAGTGGCTCACGACGTGAGACTATGCTTGTCACGTCGTGAAGGGCAGTTAACCTGTTGACCGTTGACTTTTAGACCAGTTTGACTTGGAGTCAAACTTGAAGGATCCGGCCTGTTGACTAGGATTCTATCATGTTTTGGTGTTAGAAGGTTCGTGGGAGCAAGCAGTGCAGAAAAAGGGGATGCGTCGCAGTGTTTCTAGGTTCTTCGATTCAGGTGAATTTTCCTCACTGTACCTGTGAGTCGAAGGCATCAATGTCGACCTTCTAGATTTGGTTATGTATCCTTGTGTTTAGGATGTTGTTGCGCTATAATGAACTGTTAGATATATTTACATCCTTATGTGTTAGGATGTAACAGTAGTAGTATGCTGGTTAGAGTACCAGTAGGCTAGTTACTTATGTCTATGCTTTTTCATGGAGATTTGCTGGTAGCAGAGTAGTGTGTTGTGAGGGGTGTAGTAGGCGGTAGTGAGCTGCATGATTGGTAGTTGTCTGTATTTACGTGCCTACTTGATTTTTTAATTGTTTATATGTCGATATATTGTAGTAGTTGGGTTGAGGCAGCAGGCCAACAAACCCGAAGAGCGGTTGGGGTCGAGGCAGCATGCCAACACACTCAATATGGATGTTGCATATATATATATATATATATATATATATATATATATATATATATATATATATATATATATATTTGATGTGTATATTTTGGGGAAATACACTAAGCTTCGTGCTTACCCAATTGTTGATGTTTTCAGGTATCATTAGGGAATGTGGAAAGGTGAAGGCGTGACTGTAAACATTCATCAGCAGCAACGAAGATTCCGTATTTACTATAATACTCTGATTTTCAACAATGTGTCCTGTGACGAATGATTTTTCTTAACTTGTATTCTGAAAATGAACAGTTTTGCCTTAATTAAAAATAAAAATTTTTTATTGTGAAAATGAGACGTTATAAAAACAATGGAAATATATTGTATATATTCGCAGCTTACCTTTTGTTTATAATCAAACTGTTTTCTTTAATGTCGATGTAATAAATTTACAAATTTGCCTTATAACCAGTGTTTTGAAAACCGGACTGAACGGGCCGGTTGAACTGGTTCAACCGGGAACTGGCCACGTTACTGGTTTTTTAACACCCAAAAATTGCTTGAAAACCAAACCGCTAAAAACCACTGGTTTTGTTAAAAATCGGATTAAATCGGAAATAAAATCGGTTTATTGATCAAAATTTTGGTTTTCTAATATACAACCCAAGGCAGCAAGCCGGCTTATAAGAGCCAGCCGATTGGAATGGGATTTTTGATTATTCTTCCAAACGCTGGTAAGGCTCCTTTTATAGACTACATATTCCTTTTAACTTTTTCTCCCCCGTCGATGTGGGATGCCTCAAAATGCTTCCATATTCCTCCAATATGCTTCCAATTCCTTTACACTTTTACACAACATACCTTTTAATATATTACATATATATTTAAATCACACGCACATTATTCCATATATATTTAGGGGGTGTTTGGCTAAGCTTTTCAAAACAACTTATTAGGTTCCACACAATTATAAGTTAAAAAAGTGTTTGGATAAAAGTAACTTATTCCGATGGGGAACCTCTAATAAGTCATTTTTTCATAAGTTACCCTACACTTACTTATTAACTTATAAGCTAATAATTTAATAAGTTATAAACTAATAAGCAATGCCAAACACCTCCTTAAATCACACACATCATGTATATTTAATATACATATATAAATCACTCACATATATTTTTTATAGAACTGCCACATATATTTAAATCACACATACATTACATACATTACGTATATATTTAATATCCATATATAAAACGCACACACCCATATATATATATATATATATATATATATATATATATATATATATATATATATATATATATATATATATATATCCGGTTTTTTCGGTTTTTAGGACCGATCCAATTGGTCGGACCAGCTGAACCATCGACCCAGTAAGACGACCGGTTCAATGTCCGGTCCGGTTTTCAAAACGTTGTTTATAACCAAGTGACACATAAAATCAGTTTTAAATGTTGATGACAATTTGATAATTACTCGGCCCAACGTATTCAAAGCCCAACTGAGCTAATATCTAGATTTTAGCCTTTTTAGGCCATGTGAAGTGTTTCAAAAATTTCACTTCAGTCCTTGATTTTCAAATATATCTGATTTGTACCCTAAAAAATTTTGTTTTCTCACACGGGTATCTTAAGTACTTAAGTTACCACTGGAATTCCGTCCGCAACCATGGCGTCTTGTCTAAAACGAAGAACAAGTAAACTTCTATCGCAAAAGCCTCGAATCCTTTCATCCTTCTTCGCCGTAAGTTGATTGTAATTTTACCAATATTTGCTATATAATGGTTACTCTTAATTCTTTTCGGAAATTCGCGTGGGTTGTGATTAAATGCTTGTAGATTTCTAGGGTTTTTTTGTTCGTCAGAATTTCAAGATTTAGCAATCTTTTCTATTTTAGGTTTTTGTATTGCAGCCGTGATTTGGTTCTCTAATATGTTATTCCTAAACCCTGTAAACTTGCAGATGTATGTATGTACTTCAAATTAGGGTTTTATAAATTAAACTAGAACGATTGATCTGGATACGAAAGCAAACCAGCAATGCCTAGAGTTTCCATTCTTGTTATAAGAAACAGAGTATCCTTACCTTCATCAATGGTGTGCATTTGCCTGTTTGAACTTGATATCTAATTCGCTCATTTGATTAGCAGTTTACTGCATTCCCACAGTGCTCCTATTTTTATGATTACTCGAAGCTTTTTGTTGGTTGATTTATGTTCTTTCATTTATGTCATGTAGATGTTCTCTGTCATCTGCAGGAGAGATGGTTTGGTATGTTGGCTTACCAAGACCATTTAGCACATAAGACTAATACTTCCATTATCAAGAACCTTGCTTTAATAAAAGATGGGTTAACAGCTTCTTTTTCAACATTCTCTGATTCAACCAATGAACTGGTGGTAAGTTTTACTGTTATTCTTTTTCTTTGTTTGTTTCATGTCACTATTTAACTTTTGGTTTTTTCTCTAGGAAGCAGAAGTATCCACCAACATTCCCGATGAAAAAGATGAAACACTCCAAGATCAGGTCTCAATTTTAACTTCTTTAATCAAATTTTATTTTTATTTAAAAAAAAATGATGAAAATCCTTAACCTCTCTTCTATTTCCCTTTTTTCCTCCAAGAGTATCAGTTACCACCAAAAACCTGTCAAGATTTATTCATACAATGGGGATGCAACAACCACGAAACATCACAAATCTTTGAACGAATGCCATCTCTCCACAAAGCAAAACTCGATAAACTTCAATCCAAATTACAAATCCTTCATGACCTCGGATTCACCTCCTCTGACTTAGTCAAAATCATAAGCTGTAGGCCCCGTTTTCTCAAATCAAGACTCAACAACTGCCTCGATGAACGTGTCAACTACCTCGAAAACATATTCGGATCAAAACAAACCCTCCAAAAAGCCATTCTTAGAAACCCTTCCATTCTTACATACGATTTAAAAAAAATGATCAAACCCACAGTCGAGTTATACAAATCAATGGGTATAACCGGAGACGATTTAGCCCTAATGCTACTATCACGCCCCACCATAATCCCACGCACCTCACTAACACCTGAAAAATTGGATTACATTAAAAGAACGGGTGCTTCTCGAGATTCTAAAATGTACAAATACGTTGTTACCCTTATGGCGATTTCACGAATCGAAACAATTCGTGAAAAAATAGCGAATTTGGAGAAATTTGGGTTTGTTGAGGATGAGGTTTTTCGTCTTTTGGGCACCTCGCCACTTGTGTTGACTTTATCGGTTGACAAAGTTCAAAGGAATATGACTTTTGTGGTGGCAAGTATGAAATTACCAGCGAGGGTAGTGCTGAGTCATCCGTTTTTGCTTTATAATAATCTTGAAACGGTTATGAAACCTCGGATGATTGTTGCTGGGAAGATTGAGGATTTGGGATTGGTTCCGAGGATTGAGGGGTTTAAGGTTTTTACGGCTTTGAGGATGACAGAAAAGAGGTTTTTGAAGGCGTTTATTGATTGTCACCCTTTGGAGATTTCAAAGTTGTTGATGGAATGTTATTTGGATGCAAAACATGTGAAAAGATTAGCCGAAGAATCCAAGAAGATTTTGCATAAAGGGTTTCCTTTTTGAGGTTATATGTTTTTTAATGTGTTTGTCAAATTACTTGTGTAACTTAAGTTTAGCAAATGAGAATGATTTTAAAGATTACATTTTTCAATGTAAAGTTACATTGTTTGAGGACATGTTTGTTATGCGAAACAGTACATAACAAATTGTATTGGTTTAATATTTATTGGATTAGACTGATGTCAACGAGACAAAAGTTATAATTTTTCTTTTTCTTGGAAGTATGGGCAAGAAAGACAACAAAGACAGGCTCGTTTTGAATATCGTGTATGTTCAAAAGACGTTAATGCCCTTACTATCGATAGTAAACGAAAATAACTTATGTAACAAATGAAACCCTAAGATATAGAAACAATAGAAGAATCTCAACAGGAAGCAATATAGATATATATGTATGTTTTCTTTTAGATCAATTTTGACAAAATTCTACCTATCAAAGACAAGTTATTACATCCTCTAAACCTGATACAGACACATGACAACTTTAAACAATACAACCTTAAAGAAATCTTTAATGTCAGTAAAAATCTGTTCTTTTTCTTCATGAACAATTAAAAATAATAATAAGAAAAAAAAAAACTTCTGTTGATAAAAAAAAAAACCACCACCTTCAGCAACCCATCACAGCACAATTGTAGACAAAGTTACTACTCTGTTTCCTCCCAAGCATAGTCCACCGTGGCGGCCCATCTCGTGGGACCCACGAATTCACTTCTATAAACCCGGTCCCACTACTCCTGGGCCCACCAATCACAACAACCCGGTCACCACAACCCCTAAACGCGATCCCCCACCCGTTCATCGAGTCTGCCCGTTCGGGCAGCCGCCCGA
This sequence comes from Lactuca virosa, assembly GCF_052849685.1. Taxonomy (NCBI): domain Eukaryota; kingdom Viridiplantae; phylum Streptophyta; class Magnoliopsida; order Asterales; family Asteraceae; genus Lactuca; species Lactuca virosa. The sequence continues at coordinate 18,918,038 of NC_136429.1, read as the reverse complement.
CCGTCTCCCATTCTTTCCTTTTTTTATCATACTTTCTCACTTCCATATCTACACAGTCAGCAGCATACAGCTCATTATCCACCACCGCCACTAGCGGCGGCGCCTCCATGGTGGTTGCTGACGTGGCGGCCCGCACCGGCGACATATTCGGAATCTCCGTCCAAACCCGCGTAACCAAGTCAAACTCTTCACCACAAGTCAACGGGCTCATGTCAACACCTCCTACCCCACCAATCACATAAAACTTATTATCCATAAATACCCCTGAACACATTTTTCTTGGTTTCAACATGTTGGGAAGAGTCACCCATTCGCCTGACTCACTGTTGTAAAGCTCAGCCGAGTTCATAACCTTTCCAACCGGGTCCGACCCGCCCGCGACAATCGCGATCTGCCCGAGACTTGCTGACCCGAATAAACATCTGGGCGCGTTCATTAGCTGCCCGAATGACCATGAATTTGTTAATAAGCTGTACTTGTAGATGACATGATCAAGAACTTCTTTTCCTAACACGAGTAACTCGGTGCCAACTGCTAATGATTCTTTATCGGAAAATTGAAAGCATGTGTTTGATGACATTGTGGGAAGATGCATCCAATGTTGGTTAATCGGGTCGAAAGCTTCCCATTGGACCAGGTGGCAAGAAAAGTAAACCCAATGTTCGATGATGTTGTTTTTTCGTCTTAATCGGTATAGTTCACCGGTTCTGATGAGGTCACGGAAGGTCCGGTTTAACGATGCTAAAGCACCGTAATCGGACCGAGAGCATCGGAGGAGACAACTGATTGAGTTGTCTCGTCCGATTGCGTGGATTAGAGAACTGGAATCGGAATCGGAATCGGAATTGGAATTGGAATCGGGATTGGGATGATTGTTGGATTGGTCGATGGCGAGGTCGTGAAATCCTAATCCGAGTTCAAGATTTTCATACTTGGAGATTTTTCGGGTGTGAACGGGTTCTTCATCTTCGAGTTGTTCTAATGGTCGTTTTTCTTGATGGGATTCGATGTTGTTGATTGTGAAATTACTCATAAAACCCCAGGTGGTGTTGCTCTTGGTGTTGAAGGTTCTTGAAACAAAAAAGGATCGATCCTCCAACATGCCTTCTTGAATCAAACCCAAAAGAGATGGAAAACTTTTGGGTATCCCTGAATGAACACTATTATCAAGATTCTTGAATTCTTCTTCTTCTTTGATCACCACCAAGCAGGAAACTTTTTCAACTGAAATCGCATATAGGAATATGATTATTATATTACCAAGTTATGAATCAGATAGAGATTCTTATTCGCAAAAATTGATGTATTGGGAAATAATAGAATCAAGTAGGTGAAGAAACACAAACACGAAGCAGTAATCGAACTGCTGTTAATCTACAAATGGCAATAACGAATAACACAAATCATGATAAAAATCGAAACTTTGTAAGACAAGATGCAATAATAATTTGATATTGGAAATACTCAGATCTCTTAATCTCGATATCAAATAGAATTTAACAAAGTCAACCAATCCAATCGAATGATAGTGTCAAAACCCTAAATCAATCTACTGAAAATTGAAAGCTGAGGCACTTTTTCCCCAATCAAAAAGTTAATTAGATCTGTTTGATTGGAGATTACACTAATTAAATAAAAGGGTATTTAACTTACCGAGTGGATAAGAAGAATTTACACAGGACTGCCTCCTTTGTATCGAATTATGCCGAAAATTACTCTTTCTCTACATGAATTTGTTAGTTCATCAATGCTTTCTATCTTTCTCCAGCTTTCTGCATACAGGTGTCTGTGATGTGAGCTTCAGTTATTGGCGTTTCACAAAAACGAAAAAAAAAACTTGCTTTTGGTATATTTATATATATATATATATATATATATATATATATATATCTCTCTAGAAATCTGGAAAGCAAATGCTTTTTAGAGTTAATTTTTGTTGGGGTAAGAGAAATTAGGGAATAACAACAGGTTTTGTTATTGCTGTTTTTATTGCTTCATCTCTAATACAAATTCAAGACCTCTTTGTGAAATTTATCTCTATTATGAACAGATGTATACATAAATACATACATATATACATAGATAGACATATATATATATATATATATATATATATATATATATATATATATATATATATATATATATATATATAGAGAGAGAGAGAGAGAGAGAGAGAGAGAGAGAGACAGAGAGATAAGAGAGAGATATAGAGAGAGAGGGGAAGCGGGGGAGGTCGGATGGAGGAGAAAGAGGAGGACGGCGGTCGACGGTGGCGTATGGGACCCACAACCAGCTGGGTTTTTTTCTAACTTTGCGTCGAGTCGCCGCCGTGTTCGACTGTTTTTAAGGGGTTGAGGAGATTACCGGTAACCGGCAATAGCCAGTCTTGACACGTGTTTTGGTAATCTTTATATTGTTTTTGTCTTTTTGACAAATCGGTCACCCCCTTTTCATTATGAGTATTTTTCAATTTCTAGTTCTCACGATATACGAGTTTTGGGGCTTTTATTCGTGTACGTCTCTGCTCCACAAAGTAAATCATTTCTTCGATATTTAGGTTCCTAGGTTATAACAACATATTAAAAGAATATTCATACTTCAAAATCATAATATTGATTAATGATTTTCAAACGGCTATTAATTTACAAATTTAGATGATTTGTCTATAATAAAATGGTGGAAATATGAAATTCTAAGAGGGCCAATTCATTATACACACAACCAAAAACACACATTCACACAGATAACAACTACACTCACAACTACACACATATAACATTTTTGCGACCACACACATATACAACAGCAGTCGCACACACAAACACAATGGTTGATAATATATTAATTTATGTAATATTACTTAATTCAAGATTAATGAGAAAAAGTAATATTACATAAAAACAAATAAAATGAAAGTCGAGTTTGCACGACTTAAAATTATAAATTTTGAATTTTATTTCATAGTAACTTATAATTGTAATTCTCTTTTTAACTCGAAATAGTTAATTCTTATTATTTTAACTTATTTAGATAAGTCATAGAACTTTAACTTTTTGACAAAATTTCTAATTTAAACTGTTCAATCGAGATCTAAGTTGTTTATCTAACAAATTGAGTTACAAAAAAAAAAAAAAAAAAAAAAAAAAAACCAAAAACCAAAAAATCCAAAAAAAACATAAAAAGGTCATAAGTTGAATTGAGTTCAAAATCTAACCCAAATCTATCCCCTAAATAAACATGTAGGATCAAATTGAAAAACCTATGCTCTATTTAAACAAATCAAACTAAATCAAATCTATAGTTTATCGTTACATTTGCCCCTTAATATAATAATGTTTATATTTTTCAAAGTAAAAGACTATTGTTCAAAAACCATCTTATGGACCTTACAAATGAATTGATACATGTAGGCAAGTTATCAGTCACTTCCTCTCAAAGATGCTCATGATTTGAATATCTTCAAATAAACTTGAACTTACAACTTAAGACCGTCTGGTACCTTATTTGAACAAAACCAACCTCTATATAAGTAGCAACAACACCACCATGTTATGAATATTTGCGACTATTGCATAAAATTTTACTCCGTTCTCTTTGATTGTTGACCATGGTTGTAATAAGGGTAATTTGTTGACCAACTTGGGCGGAAATTTCCCATGTCGGCTATTCATTGATATATTTTGCATGTGACAACAATACTTTAACACGAAAAATAAATATACATTGCTATTTCTTGTATTTTATAAAAACATTTTAACACAAAAAAACAAAAGTAGATAGCTATTTTTTGCATAAGACTTAGGGGTGAGCAAACCCAAACCAAGAAACCGAGAAACCGACTAAAACCGACGAAACCGAAACCGAAAAAAAACGAAACCGAAGCAAAACCGACGGTTAGGGTTTAAATTTTTTAAAAACTGAAAAATCGGGTTCGGTTTCGGTTTTTACCTAGAAACCGACCCATCCAACCCGAGAAACCGACCCATACTTAAAACCGACAAACCGCCCCAAGAAACCGACCCATCCAACCCGAGAAACCGACCCATACTTGATTGTTTTTTGGTTGTAATAAACTATTTCGGGTTTTGGTTGTGACTTGTAATAGACTATTTGTTGTAAGACTCATGTTTTTTGAAGTATTTAACTTAAATTTGGTGTTTTTTGAAGTATTTAACTTGTTGCTTCAATTATGAAAAATGGGTTAAAACCCAAAACCCATGGGTTTAAACCCAGAACCCGTGAATGTATGGGTTGAACCCAAGAAACCGAAAAACCGCCCAAACCGACCTTAGAACCCGAGAAACCGAACCGACCAAAAACCGATCCTATTGGGTTCTGAAAACCAGAAACCGACCATTTATGGGTTGGGTTGGGTTGGGTTTGGGTCCAAAACCAACCCAAACCGACCCATGCACACCCCTAATAAGACTGCAACATGTTAACTCAAAAACTAAATGTAGATTGCTATTTTTTGCATTAGACAACAACAATTTAACACAATAATTATTGTATATTGCTATAACATTTCGTATGGTCCTGTTGGAAGCTTTGGGCTACCTCCTATTCTTCTAATCCTATTCATATAATAAGCTAGTTTGGTTTATTAGATAGCGAGTGATTTGAATTTGACAGTAACAATTTAGCACAAAAAATGAATCTAGATTGCTATTTCTTGCATTTGACAGCAAGATTTGAACACAAAAAATGGCAGAAAATTTAAGAATGTAACCTAGGGGATGGGTGACGGTTACCAACACATATGCACATTTTCATTTTAAACCGTGTAAGAAACTGGTATGTGACTAAACACACATCGCTAAAGTTCTGAAATTGATCCTACACATGAATCTTCGACTCCTACGAAACACACAAGAGACAACTAACATTATTTTTCCACGTTGAATTCTAGTTTAACAAAAGCACAAGAAAATGTAACTCAATTATATTCCTTTGAATATTTTTGTTTGGTTCATGAAGTCGAATGAATGTAAAGTGATTAAAAATGACATAAGTGCCCAACTCATAAAATTGTTAAATGCTTTGTCAGAACTTATAAATGCATAATTATGAATATTTTTATGACTATTTTTGGTATAAAAAATCGAAGAAATATTTGAAATTCCAATGCATCAATAAAGTCATAACAACTATGAACCTTGTCTCATTTTAGCACAGTCCCTGTTTGGTCTTCAAAATCAAAACGAAAAAATAACAATCATTACCCTGTAGAGTTATAGTTCTTATATAAGATTAGATTTTTTTTTTAATTTACACAATTTCAGAAGGATACGATATAGATAGTGTGCCTTTTAAACTTCAATTTAGGTGAAATAATTGGTTTTTAAAAGAAAAATCAGTTCTGAAGAAGGTCAATAAGGAGAGATAGCAGGCGAGATCTCAGGATTCAAAATACCTTCTAATTTTTAGTGTTGATTTTTAGGGACGTGACTCTAACTTTCGCTTAAGGAATAGGCGGGAATAAAATTAAAGGTTTAGGAGGAGATGCCATGTGGCAAAGAAGGGCCGTAGAAAAGAGACATGTGGCATGTTAAGGTTTTATTTATTAGAAGAGGAGATGTTTGGAACGTTTAAATTAATTCGAACTTTTCTTAAGTTGTCATTCTATGGAGCAAAAATAGTTTATAATTTAGTGTTTAAAAGGTTATTTAAACTAGTGTTTTATCGACATTATGAAATTTTATCAAATTTCTCCAATTATAAAAACCTCATTGTTCATATCACCAAAGCTTATCTTTTTCTATTTGACAAATTTACTATTATAATTAGTTTGTGTAATGGTTTACCATATTATATAGACACAGGTAGGATTATTATTTTGGATAGTTAAAAATTATAATGCTATATCACCTTATTAATAAAATGATGTAAATATTTTAACATTTTTAGCACTTAGCTTTTCTAATATGAAAAATAATGTCAAATTCTATATAAACCATTGTAATTTGGTTTTTTTAGTTTAACCAACATTTTTTTTTTCTGATTTAATTGTTGTTTTTTTCATAGAAAACACTATGAGTTTTTTAGTAATGAATTGCAAAAAGCATAGGAATTTTTTTTTGGTTAAAATGGCATCTATAGAAGAATTCAAAAGTTAATGTTAAATCGAAAATAAATTTCTTTTGGATGGTTAAATCGAATAAACACCAAAAGTAATATGGTTTTTATGGAATTTAAATTTTTATGTAGTGTTTTCATGGTCAAAATAATAAACAAAATTATTTTGATGGTTATACCGTTAAGATCATACCAGGTAAGAGGAAACATGTAAAACATATAGAAACTAGATATTCCCAACATCAACGATTCTTATATAAATTTAGGACAAATAACTAGAAGGTTTTTATGTACTTACAAAATGAAACCTCGCTACAAAATACCTACACCACTCTCAGAACAATACCTCACTAGTCTGGTTGCTGAATTGTATAGTATCTGTCTCAGTCTCATCCAAAGACGAGGCTGCACTAGTATCATTCATCTGGTAATTAATACTCAATTCATCAAGATTAATATAGTCATTAGTATATGATGGGTTTTGAGCATATCTACATTCCTATGTAATCATGCAACCCTAATTGCTTTGGATCTAAGTTTTCACTAGTTATACATTCAAATAGAAATTCCAAAGCAATAACCCTAATACTAGCATACAATTTCGAAATCCATATGAAAACTAGGGTTAGAAGATTACCTTGCTTGCTATGTAGTAATAACAAGAATTTCTTTGTAAATCTTGACTCTTAAAAGCTTAGTGCCTCAAGTGTTGCACCTCTAATGGAGTCACAAACACCACTAGCAAAGGATGAAAGGAGAGAGGAGGTAACTCTTTAGAAATTCGGCCAGGGTTCTCCAAGAAAGCATGGGGCCTAAAATCATATGCTAGGGGTTCCTTATATAGCTGAGACTGCTAGGGTTTTTAGGTGGAAACCCTAATTTCCTTGCTTAGGCCTTAAGCAGTCCATGGACCTCCTACTCTGGAAGCCTTGGACGAAATTCTATAGGGCCTCCTATAGATTTCGTCCACCCCATCCATAAGGAGTCCATCAGCCCAACTTTGCAACTATCAATGATTTGCAAAACCAGTCCCCGTTCTTTTAATCAGTTCCTTTAATCCCAAAATTAATTCCAAATTAATTTCTGATTAAATACTAATTAAATAATATGATTTCTAATTAATATATTATTCTTATAATATATTAATAAATCATTTATTAACCTCTTTCTCCAAAAGTCATCCTGTCAAGTTGCTATGGTGAAGGCAACCCAAAAGGACCATGTTACTATCAAATCAAGTTCATATCAATTATAGTTATGGGCTTAGATACCTAATCCAACAGTCTCCCACTTGGATAAGTCTAATAACTATAATTGCAAGTACAACTTCAGAATCTGACTAGCAATCGTAGCTCTCAAAAGCCGTTGTCGAACTCTGACCTAGTCAATGACGCGTCCTTTAGATAAGGGATCATATAATCCTCCGTTTTGCAAGATATCATGTGGACAAAGACATGGAACATAATCATTCTCATTGTCCAACAGTTTGTTTCCCGATTTCTGATTTGTTTGACAACGAACTTAATTGAACACATCAATTCAGTCTTGACTGGGCCCAACACATAAGTCAACACAAAATCATCGAGGGGCTCAAGATATCGCTTTTACCCCTCAGGATAAAAGGAACAGACAAACTTTGACTTATATGCTTGTACTATTTACTCATCAAATCCTACACAATAATACGTTTTATAACATCAAGTTACTGATGCATTTACGCATTATCAACGCACAACCAACTTGTAAACAACAACTCATATATCTCGGTTTAAAGATTATACGATATTATCGTCTCACAATTACTCGTGATAAATTCCATGAAGTAATTCAAATGAGCGTGGGTTTAATCTAATACTCAAATCCTATTTCAGGAGTAGTCATGAACGTTGCATCAAACATTTGCTATGTCTAAGCACTTAGACAATCTACAAGCCAATTCATGACAGTCTTAATTCACTACTTACTTCTAGAGTATGATTGATTATGGATAATTTAAACAATACAATTATTCAGGAAGTAAAACATGCAAAAGAGAAACAATAGTAAACAATTGACACAAGATAGTAAACAATACTCATAATCTCCATTACTTAATCATCAAATGTCAATTACATTTATCTATTACAAGTTTCTAAAATATCTATCTAATTACTAAAACTAATATCGTCCTTCAGACCAATGCTTCTCACATGCTGAACGTGCTTAATCCTACTCAGACCCTTTGTGAGGGGATCTACAGGATTCTCTTCTGACGATACCTCTTGATGACGATGAGTCCTTCTTCTACCCGACGTCTGATGAAGTGGTATTTTCTGTCGATATGTCTGGATCTGCCATGATCCCTTGGTTCCTTGGTTAAGGCAACCGCTCCTTCATTATCATAGAAAATCTCAATAGGCTCCTTTATGGCTGGTACAACTCCAAGGTCTTCAATGAAGTTCTTTAACCATATAGCCTCCTTTGACGCTTCGCTCGCAACTATATACTCTGATTCGCACGTTGAATCAGCTACAGTCTCCTGCTTGGAACTTTTCCAAGTAACTGCTCCTTCATTAAGGGTAAACATCTAGCCTGACTGAGAACGGAAGTTATCCCGGTCGGTTTGAAAGCTGACGTCACTATACATTGTCACTCTCAAGTCATCACTGCCACCAAGTACAAGGACCCACTCCTTAGTCCTTCGCAGATACTTAAGAATGTTCTTAACTGCTATCCAGTGGGCTTTACCTGGGTTCCATTGATATCGACTGACCATGCTCAAAGCAAAAGCCATATCAGGGCGAGTACATGTCATAACATACATGATCGATCCAACAACGGAAGCAAATGGAAACCGACTCATTTCTGCCATCTCGGCATCGGTACTTGGACTCTGGGTCTTACTTAGCTTGGTATTGCTCTGGATAGATAACTCCCCTTTCTTGGAATTCCCCATGCTAAAACGATTTAACACTTTATCCAGGTAAGTACTTTGACTAAGTCCAATTAGTCTTCTACTCCTATTTCTCAAAATCCTTATCCCTAGAATATAAGCAGCTTCCCCTAGATCCTTCATAGCAAAGCACTTCCCAAGCTAGGACTTAACCTCCTGTAAGGTTCGAACGTCGTTTCCTATGAGTAGTATGTCATCAACATACAATACTAGAAAGCTAACTTTGATATATACACATGACTCATCCTCATTCCTAGAGAAACCAAACTCTTTGACTTTCTCATCAAAGCAAAGATTCCATATGCGAGAAGCTTGCTTCAATCCATAGATGGATTTCTCAAGCTTACACACTCTATTGGAGTATTTAACATCCACAAAACCTTCTGGCTGACACATGTAAACATCTTCAGCCAGCTTCCCATTAATGAAAGCGGGTTTGACATCCATCTGCCAGATTTCATAATCATGAAACGCAGTGATGGCTAACATAACCCTAATAGACTTGATCTTGGCTATTGGTGAAAAGGTCTCATCATAGTTATCCCCCAGTGTTTGAGTAAAGCCCTTCGTAACCAGCCGTGCCTTGAACGTGTGCACCTTTCCATCAATGTAAGTCTTCTTCTTGAAGATCCATTTGCACCCAACTGTCTTTCAACCTGGTATATTGGCAACCAAGTTCCAAACTTGATTGTCACACATGGACTAGATCTCGCTGTCTATTACCTCTTTCCACCTGGCAGACTCAGGGCCCGCCATGGCTTCCTTGTAGTTAGCAGGTTTATCCAAATTTATCAGTTTACTATCACTAATAAACGTATTACCTTCTATAGTTATATGGAAACCATACAACACAGGCAGAACACTAACCCTACTGGAACTTCTAAGAGGCAATGACTCGTCAACTGGTTCAACATGAATCTCTTCCTCAGGTTGAGCGTTAGTGTTAGAGGTTTCTTCACCGCTTGATTCTTGAATCTCTTCAAGATCAATTGTCCTCCCACTGTCCTCTTGGCATATGAGTTCCCTCTCGCGGAAAACTCCCCTCCGCGCTACGAAGACCACGTTCTCACTAGGTCTGTAGAACAAGTATCCAAAGGACTTATGTGGGTAGCCGATGAAAATACACCGCTCACTTCGAGGTTCAAGCTTGTCGTGAGTCTCTCGTCTAATGAAAGCTTCACAACCCCAAACCCTGATATGTGCCAACGAGGGAACCTTCCCTGTGCACATCCCGTGAGGTGTTTTGGCAACCTTCTTTGACGGGACTAGATTAAGGATATGGGTGATAGTCTCTAAGGCATACCCCCAGAACAATATTGGAAGTGTAGCTTCACTCACCATGGAATGAACCATGTCCAACAAGGTCCGATTACACCTCTCAGCCACACCATTAAGTTGTGGTGTCCTAGGAGGTGTCAATTGTGAAACAATTCCACATTCCTTAAGATAGTCGTAGAACTCGATACTAAGATACTCACCACCCCTATCAGATCTGAGTATCTTTATCTTTCTGCCCAATTGATTTTTTACTTCATGTTTAAACTCGTTGAACTTTTCAAAGGTTTCTGAATTGTGCTTGATTAAGTAGATATATCCATATCTGCTATAATCATCGGTAAAAGTCACATAAAATCGATTTGCATCCCTTGTGGTGGATCTGAAGGACCCACACACATCTGTGTGTATGAGATCCAACAATCCTTTACCTCTTTCAAAAGAACCAGTGAAAGGTGATTTAGTAATCTTCCCAAGCAAACAAGATTCGCACGTGTCATCTGACCTAAGGTCAAATGACTTCAATATTCCATCCTTTTAGAGTTGGGTAATGCGCTTCTTGTTGACATGTCCAAGACAACAATGCCACAAGCATGCCTTGTCTAAACCATTAGACGAATCAATATGCAACACATTATTTCCTAAGTTATCTACTACCATCACAGTTTCATCTACACCATTACAAGGCAATGCTTCAAAATAAAATAAACCATTATAATAAGCATTAATATAACCAATTTCATTATTAAATGAAAATCTAAAACCTTGTCTGTATAAACCATGAAAAGAAATAATATTCCTTGTCATTTCTGATGAGTAGCAACAATCATTCAAATCTAAACCTAACCTACTACTAAGCACTAAAGAGTAAACTCCGATCTTGGTAACATGAGACGACTTCCTATTGCCCATTATCAGGTTCATCTTCCTATGCTCCACATCCCTACTTCTTCCTAGTTTCTGCAAATCAGAACAAATATGAAAACCACATCCTGTATCAAGGACCCAAGAACTAGCATGTGATGAGTTTTTAGACAGAATAATATAAATACCTGTAAAGGTGGGATTTTGTTGGATTAGTGTCTAAGTCCATAACTATAATTGGTATATACTTGACTCGACCCGGCATGGTCCATTTGGGTTGCATGGCATTGGAACAATTTGGATAGACCTTTTGTGAGAAGAGGATATTTGTGACATATTAATATATTATAAGTTCTGATGTATTAATATGAAATCATATTATTTAATTAGTATTGATCAAGAATTAATTTGGAATTAATTTAGTGATCAAAAGAGACTAATTAAATATATGGAGATTGATTGTGTAAATCATTCATTCTTATATATGTGGGCTTATGATCCATGATTCCTTATGTTGGGTTTAACCCATGTGGTGACCCATGGATACTCCATGGAGGTTAAAACCCATGGAGCATAAGGAATGGGTAAAGTCATGTGTTACATGGTGTAACCCTAATGTGCCCACTATATAAAGACCCCATTGGTTGGTGAAATCGGCACTAGTGCATACACAAGAAGGGCAAGCCGATTTCTAGAGTGAAGTATCTCTTCTCATGGTTATTCCAAGTTGTTTTGATGTTGTGTGAACTATTTGAGGTGTCATACTTGGGGCACTAGGCTCTTGAGCTCCATGGAATCAAGCTTCAACAAAGAGGTATGTAATTCTACTAGATTTTATATTACATGTACTTTATATTATGCTAGTTAGAACAATACCTTGGAAAATTGATATTTGCATGTATACTAGCAAAAACATAGATCCAATGTATTTAGGGTTTCATGTACACCATAGGAGTGTTAGAATGCTCATAACCCAACAGTGGTATTAGAGCCTAGGTTTGTTTTCAATTATACTTGATGCTATTTGCAAGAAAAATCGTTTTTTTAATCTGCCAGTTCACCACGAGGTGGTAAAATTTACCACGAGGTGGTGACTATTCAGTGGAAAAAAAATTAGTTTTTTGGCATGTTTTGGATTAGAATCATTACCACTAGTGTTTTTGTTCATAAAACTTGATTTTGATGTTATGGTAATGTTTATTCTCATCCAAATAAATGATAATTGTCAATAGATTCATGTTTTGTATTAGTTTAATGGTTTGGCTAATTTCATGAAAAGTGTTTGATTTGAATTATCTTGTTCTTATGAGTTGATTTAGATTAATAGAAAAGTTATGTGATAATATGTTTTCAATCCAAATTGATCTAAAAGTAGTTCATAAAATGTGTTTTTGCATCCCTCTTCCAGTTATAAATAGTTTGTTGGGTCCTAGCCTTAATATTTCATATTGGGTGTTATATTAAGGACTTAAATCAACTAAACTTGAATTTCTCCCTCATAAATGTTTATTTCAGACAACTATGGTCTTCCCAAATATTTAAGAACAAACCTTCCTAATGAAGATGATATCCCACATGGCAATCAAGGTGAAAGATTAATCCATTCGCATTAATGGGACTGTAAATCATGCTTCACTTCCTCCACCTCCTCCAATAATTCTCCCTATCCCACAAGTTTCAAGACTTGAAAAGTTCTAAGTCACTCAATCGCTATTGGCAAGCAAAGACTATATGTGCTTACGTCTTGGAGGTTAAGTCACATATTGGCAAGCCGGGAGAGTCGGGTGTCGAAGTCTCGAGGTAGCTGGCTGTTGACTTGGTTCTTCAGTCACTCCCTGATGACAGATCACGACATGACCCTTAGTGATCTTACCTATTTGCTTGATGCTGCTAAATTAGCAATGATTTGGAGCATTGGTAAAGCAAATTATATTGGAGGATCTACTTCCCAAACCTATTTGGACATTGACAATGGTGACATTGGAAGTCCAGAGAAGCTTTCTCTTCCCAATAGAAAGGGATTGGCCATGGTCAAGTCATTTGACCAATGGTAAAGAGAAAGGATAAGTCTGAGACAACCAATTGTACCATTTCCAAAAGGTCCATGTGACAACCCGAAATTTTTATCTTGTACAACACTTAAACTCAATCAAAGTCAGACTTGTTCCTGCTATCTTCTAGCACTATTTAGGGTCTGTTTGAGCATTCTAAACCTAGTACATCCAAAGAATGAGTGATAGGAAGTGTCAGTTGAAGTTCAAAACCATCAAACAAGCCATAAACCCCTTTCATAAGGAGTTTACGGCCGATACACATGAGTTTACGGCCGTAAAATCATGGTGGCCGTAAACTCTTGGCTATATATGTGAAACTTGGTCTTTTTCCAACACTTTTACCATTTCCAAGCCAAGAAATCGGGTTTTGCTCTCAACTATCACCAAGGATCTTCATTTTCTTCCAAAAATGTAAGTGATTTATCCTTTTATTAGTTACTACATCTTCTTATCCAGCATAACCCATTGATTCCATCCATTAACATCATCTTTTGGGTTAGATCTTCAAGAACTCCAAGAACACCAAGAACACCAAGAACACCAAGAACACACTAGTGTTTTGTTCCAAAATCAACCTTTTTAGCTTCTATATCATAAGTATTACTTCCCTATACTTGATATCTAGTAAGAACTCATGATTAGCACCTTGAAATCATCCCATATCCATGATCAAAGAGAGTTTACGGCCAAGAGCATCTCCCTAGGCCGTAAACCCTTAATAAAGGTGCAAATGTGGTCATAACTCTTCCTAGGGCATGGACTTAAGGCTAGAACACTTCCTTGTGGTTTCTGTGACCTTAAAACACCTTTTGGACACAAATCAACATGAGTTTACGGTCGTAAACTCATGAGGCCGTGAACACATGGACGTAAACACCAGGGTGTGGCCTTAAACTCCTTAGATGCAATGCTTTGTGATTATAACACTTCTATATAAGCGTTTCCTAGTTCCTAAGGTGTGTTCCTTACATGATTAGTAGTATAAACACTATATATATATATATATATATATATATATATATGTGTGTGTGTGTGTGTGTGTGTGTCTTTATATGCTTATTAGGATCCGTTGTGCTCAAGTCTTCACTTGACACCTAGCATCCTATACCACTCTTTCATCCAAACCACTCACTACAGGTGAGTTCTTACCCCTTAACTTATCTTTTAAATGATTTTAAATGCTTTTATGGGGGGGGGGGGGGGGGAATACAAGTTGAACTATTATAGGTATTATATCAATCACATGTGATTAATAACTACCAAACAAGTGGATTTCTTACATTTCAAACTGTGTTATCAATCAAACTGCTTCAAATCGTTTTATAAACTCTTTTACATGTTAAATACTTTCTATTAAACTCTTTTAAACTTATACTTTGTCAAATCATGTCTATATGAATATAGTTATATAAGTAGGATTGAAAGGACTTAGGACTGATAACTCTCCTTATTTCCTGTTCCTTGTTTGGTTGTGGACTTAGGGTATCGGTTGTTTGTCTGAAGGTCGTTTGAATCTTAGTTATATGTTATGTATATGTATATAGATATAAAAGTTCTTCATTCAGTTCAATACCTTTGGGTAGCAACGGTATACAAACATGTTCATTAATACAAACAACACTGCTAGTAAACTATAATAGGTATAGTTCAGGAAGTCACTAATACTATTACTAGAACAACGAAACATTCAACGAGTTAGTTCATACATGAGTCAATACATACTATAACGAGAAACAATACTCACTATAAAGAAAAACAGATAGAGAATACTATAACGAGAAACAATACTCACTATAAAGAGAAACAGATAGAGCATACTATAACGAGAATCAATACATACTACACACTATACACTAGAGAACATACTACACACTAGACAGAGAGAACATACACTACACTAGTACATGCTATACAAATACAAGAATACTATAACATTAATGTGAGATACTACTTCATGACTCGACATATACTGCTGTGTCACGTTTTGTACCCAGAGTCTCCTGGAGGGAGAACGTGAATTTGTGTATAGATCTATACGGGACTGACCCTCCTACACCTTGCTGCTAGCTACAGTGGGACCTGCAGGTCTGCGGGTGACGAATGTCATATCATTTCGACGTCTCGAACGTCGTGTTTTACTGGTCAATCAAGTATGGTTACAATCATATCACATTTTACCTTAATTAACTAACAAGTTTAAAGGTACTTAGTACATTAGTAGTTACCTAGATAAAACTACAGTGCATCTTTATTTTTCCCAATTCATTCACATTGTGATCTTCTCACATAAACGGTAATGAGAAACTATATTTTGGTAATGATAGTCATACTTTGGGAAAACTCACACTTTTACAAAAGAACAAACAAAGAGAACAGTTGAGTCTTGGTAGAAGACTACTTTAGTAGAAAATATAGGATTTTCTAGGAAGTTTACAAACATTTACATCAAATACTTACAAACTTTTACATCAAACATTTACAAACACTTCTTCAACCTTATACAAACAATGACACTAAAATACTTATGAACTCACCAGCTTTAATGCTGATCTACGCTTTCAAAATAACTTGTATTCTCAGGTCGCTAGTAGACAGGTACCGATGACCAGGTTTTCAAGAAGATGGAGCACGTTCAAGACTCATCTCTTATTTTGATTATTCATTTTGGTGTATTATAAACTTCAGAACACACTTGTATTAAAATTATTACTATTAATGCAATGGATGATGTTGTTGCTTGTTTACTATTATGCATTGTTGTGATACTGTACATGACGTCCTCCGCCCCAGAACGTTTCCGCCGTTCCGGTTTTGGGGTGTGACAGATTGGTATCAGAGCATTGTTTATAGTGAATTGAGTATATCAACCCATAAAAGATATACAACTATAAACACAATGGGATTAAAATACTCTGACCAAGCGTTTATACTTTTAAATAATAAAATATTTAACCCAAGTATACATACCTGCATTCATACTAAAATCAGTGTCACTAGGACAGAACAAAAGTATTACGATTGTTAGACAACGCGAGTAGTCTTGGGGACATATAATCAGATCTGGGAGTGATATAGCCTGATCAACTATATCTTTCCGAGAAGTGATTAGCATGTGTACAGGATTGTTTGTGATGTTGCAGCAAGTCTAAAAACTTACCAACACTACTACAACGAAAACATTAGAATAGAACATTAACTTAAAATACTATAGGAGTATTTTGTGTTACTATAATTACTTATGTGCAAACTAAAAAGGTCTTTATTAGTATGTCAATACTTGCTGAGTGGATACGCTAAAGTTATATGTGACTAAGGTGTTATAGACTTAGAATTTGTGATCTTTTCTTTACTTCCTGTTCCTTGTTTGGTTGTGGACTTAGAGTTAGGGTCACTTATTTGAAGGTCTATCCTGTTTTGGTTACATATGACTGGTATGCACTACGCAAATGTTGGAGTAACTGATAAGGATCATCTTATAATTATCTTAACTAGTTCATCTATTAATTATTTCTTTTACCCCTTTTCTCGCTTAGATAACATGGCTGGATTCCATATCCCCGGAGATCCGTACTTTCCCAACCAAGGCGACGGAGGATGGCTTGATGTTGAGCCTGAAGAGGAACCTGCAATTCCACTGGACGATGACTTTGCTGAGAACTTCCCGGAGGATTTTGACTCCGATCCAGAAGTCAACAATCAACCCCTGGTAGCTCCAAACCCACGTCCGGCTTTTCAAGGCCCGACGCCTACGTGGGTGGAAAGTCTGGAGACCTGGAGTCAGGAATAGGGCTAACCTATACCGTTCAATGGAGACCGAAGTTTCTACGATGTGAGCGAAGGAGGCTCAGCGGACAGGGTCCTACCTATACTGGTCCGCAGGGTTGCTCGTAACGAAATCCAGGGAAGGACGGCTCTCCAACACATTGTGGAACTTGATGCCAATACAGGGATCAACACTGTCCGCATTCGTCGACTGGAAGATGCTCGTGAGAGAGCTAAAAGAGATCGTGAGTCTCTACTTCAAGCACTAGCTAAGACTAGGGCTGAAGTCATAGAGCATCGCGTGCGCCAGCGAGTGTATGAGCGACGCCTTCTTGAAATGGAGTGTCTGATGGATGATCTAAGGGTTCGCCCAAGGGGTTCCCGCCGTCAGTAGGGGATGCTCTGATAATCTCTTTTCTTTTGGTTTAAGGAATAGCCTTCCTATCTATGCTCTAGGTAGCACTTTTCCCTATATTTTCCTGTAAATCGTAAGACCTTGAACTTTCGGTCGATTAGGTCTTAATTCTGTCAAATTTTCTCATCTTGGTTTGATGTAAGACCTACTTTTAGGTCGTTTTTCCCGAACTAATTGCATCTGTAATACCAGTATTATTGACATATATTAATCTTGTGAAAATTATTATCCAAATGCTTTCATCTTTCTAGTACTAGAGTTCTATCCAATCACACTTTCACCTGTGTTGTTGGGCTATGGAGAGTTAGTCCATGAGTCACTCTCATCATACTCTCTAGTAAATTCTTATCAATATCTTCATCTTTGTGATTTTATAGCTTCAAGATGCCTCCTCGTATGTCGAACAGGCATGCTACTCCAATAACCCCTCCTCCTCCTCCTCAATACAACCCAGCAGCTATCCAAGCTGCTGTGAATGCGGCTGTTACGGCAGCGCTAGCTCAATTCAACTCAACCGATACAAGCGGGAGTGGAACTAATGTGCCTCCCACCCTAGTTGAAATTCCAGTGCGCTCTAGGGAGTGCTCGTATAAGGATTTCACCAGCTGCAAACCCAGGGCCTTCAATGGAACTGGCGGAATCATTTCCCTCTCGCAATGGTTCGAGAAGACGGAGTCGATCTTTGAGATCTGCTCCTGTCCGGAAGGGAGCAAGGTAAAATTTGCCGCTTGCACCTTCGCGGACCGAGCTTTGACATGGTGGAACAGCCATGTCAAGTCACTATCCCTTATAGTGGCAAATGCCATCGGCTAGGAAGCTCTTAAGGAGCCGATGATCGAGGAGTACTGCCCGAGGGGCGAAGTACAGAAGTTAGAGCAGGAGCTCTGGAGCCTAACCATGAAGGGCTCCGACATAGTCTCCTACACTGCCAGGTTTAGCGATCTGGTAGCGCTATGTCCGGGAATGGTCCCTTCTGAGGCCAAGAAGGTGGAGAAGTACATATGGGGGCTGGTACCTCCATTTCAGGGGAACGTCCTAGCTTCCAACCCCACTACCTTCAATAGTGCCAAGCGATTGGTACAAAGGCTCATCGACCATGGGGTCCGAACCCCGTCAGCAACAACAACCCTAGCCATCTCAGGACCCTCCAAAGCCGCCGACAACAAGCGGAAATTCTGGGATGACAAGAAGAAGCAGAAAGCTGCCAAAAAGCATCAGGTCGTAGCTGTTCACGCTGCGATAGCACCTGCCGTTGCTGCACCAGTAAATCAGTACGCGGGAAACTTGCCGAAGTGCAACAAATGTAGCTTCCACCACAATGGACCCTGCAGTGAAATGCAGTGCTCTATCTGCAACAAGAAGGGGCACACTGCCCGTTTCTGCAAGGCTCCGACAAAGCCAATCAACCAAGTCCCCGACGCTGGTGTGGGCCAGGCTTGCTAAGGTTGTGGCGAGGTGGGCCACTACAAGAGGAACTGCCCGAAGGCAGGGAATGCCGATGGAGTGGAAAGGGTTTTGGCTATAGGCCATGAAGAAGCAGTTGCCGACCCTACAGTGGTCACTGGTACGTTTCTCCTCGATAACTCTTATGCATGCATTCTGTTTGATAGTGGAGCAGAGAGGAGTTTCGTGAACCAAAAATTTGCTCACTTACTTAAGAATAAATCGCATGCACTTAAAGAACCGTTTACAGTAGAAATGGCTAACGGAAAGACAGAGAGCACTAGCTGCATATACATAGGATGTACACTAACACTAGACAACCATTCATTTCCAATCGACCTCATGCCGGTCTCAATGAAAAGTTTCTACGTCATAATCGGCATGGATTGGTTGAGTTCTCATCGTGCCGACATCATGTGTTACGAAAAGGCTGTTCGCCTTAATCTGCCGTCTAGCGAAACCCTAGTAATCTACAGCGACAAACCCGACACCAACCTTCGCCTCATCTCGAGCATTCAAGCCCAGAAATTCTTGCGAAAGGAATGTCGCGCATTCCTTGCTCATGTTGGCGATGTGAGCCAAGAGACGAAAGACATAAAGAACATTCCAGTAGTGCGCAATTTTCCCGACATCTTTCCAAAAGAACTCCCTGGATTACCTCCGCAACGTCAAGTCGAGTTCAGAATCGAATTAGTTCCAGGGGCTACCCCCGTAGCCAAATCGCCCTATCGTCTAGCACCAGCTGAGATGCAGGAGCTATCTAGTCAACTTAATGAATTGCTCAGCAAGGGCTTCATTAGGCCAAGCTTCTCACCCTGGGGAGCGCCGATCTTGTTTGTGAAGAAGAAAGACGGATCGTTCCGTATGTGCATCGACTACATGGAACTTAACAAGTTAACCGTCAAAAATCATTACCCTCTGCCTCGCATAGACGATTTGTTCAACCAACTTCAAGGGGCGAACTTCTTTTCAAAGATAGACCTGAGGTCCGAGTATGACCAATTACGAGTGTTAGGGGAGGATGTTCCAAAGACAGCCTTCCGAACTCGTTATGGATACTACGAGTTTGTAGTGATGCCGTTCGGATTGACCAATGCACCCGCAATATTCATGGATTTAATGAATAGGGTGTTCCGTCCTTACTTGGATCAGTTCGTCATTGTCTTCATCGATGACATACTTATCTACTCTCGTAGTAAGGAGGAGCATAGTCAACATCTACGTCAGGTCATGGAAACACTACGATCAAAGAAGCTCTATGTGAAGTTCTCGAAATGCGAATTTTGGATCCGAAGAGTCGAATTCTTAGGGCACGTTGTTAGCGAAGAGGGAATACACGTGGACCCTTCCAAAATTAAAGCCATTGAGAACTGGTCAGCACCTAAGACGCCTACAAAAATTCGTCAATTTCTAGGCCTCGCTGGCTACTATCACAGGTTCATTCAGAACGTCTCACGGATTGCGAAACCGCTTATGACATTGACCCAGAAGGGCGTATGGTGGTTACGAGGCATTTCATGACAGGATCCGGATCAGGATCAGGACAGGGTGATTAGGAGGCCCCAGCGGCACCTGCGATTAGTCGAAGTCCCGGTGTGGACAGAGGATCGGGTCAGGGAGATCATCCGCGAGGAGGTGGTCGAGATTGTCCGAGGTCAGATTCTGGTGTTGTTCGGGACTATCAAGTCCGCTATGATGGAGTACTTTGATGACAAATATGCAGCCTTCGCTGAGACAGCGGCCGCTGTAGCCACCGCGGATGTAACAGTGGTAGGAGGGGGAGCGGGGCGAGTTTTCCAGTACCGGGACTTCGATAACACGAAGCCCCCGACTTTTGATGGTACTCGGGATCCCATTGTAGCCATGAGGTGGATGTCCGATGTGGAGGGGTGTTTCTTTACATGTTCATGTCCTACTGACCAGAAGGTCAGATATGCCCTAAACCTGTTGAGGTCCGGGGCAAAGGACTAGTAGAGATTGATGACGGGGTCTTATATGGATGACCAGAGAGCTGTTGTTACTTGGGAGCAGTTCAGGGACATGTTATGTACTCGCTACATTCCGAGGGTCGAGCGTGAGCGGTTATCTCAGGAGTTTTTGGAGCTGAAACAGGGTACTGAGACGGTGATGGAAATCACCCGCATGTTTACTGAGAGGGCGATGTTTTGCCTAGAGTTTGCCTCGGAGCAGGCTCAGATGACACGTTATCTGAGCATGCTCAAGACTGACATCCGTCAGTTTGTTGCCACTCAGAGATGCGATACTCTACTGAAGTTACAGGAGGCCGCCAGGCGGCGTGATTTAGTGCTTGAGCTGCAGTTGAGGGAGCAGCGGCAGGCCCCGACACAATCACAGCCGGCGCCGAAGCGGTCCAAGACCACTGATACTAGGACTGGGGGACAGCGTGCGGGAAGTCTCATTTAGGGACATGCCGAGCAGGGAGTGGGTGCCACCAATGTGGCAAGCAGGGCCATCTGGCCAGGGATTGCAGGCAGCCGACTCCGACTTCCAGTGTTAGGCTTTGCTATCATTATGAGCAGGTGGGCCATATGAAGGCCCAGTGTCCTCTACTAGCTGCCAAGCTGGCGCACGCTCCAGCATCGACTACTTTGAGGATCACGGATGGGAGACCTGTCACACCCCCAAACCTGAACGGTGGAAACGTTCGGGGGCGGAGGACGTCATGTACAGTATCATAACAAATTTAAAATAGTAAATAAAGCAACAACAACCATTGTATTGATAATAGAGTGTTTACATCGTTTACATAACGTAGATTGTTTGATTTCAAAAGTAGAAAACCAAAACTAAGAGTTGAAGCTACTATGCTCCATCTTCTTGACACTTGTACGAGTACCTGCTTATTAGTTTCCTGAGAATACAAGTGATTTGGAAAGTGTATCAACATTTAAGTTGGTGAGTTCATAAGTATTTGATTTAGAAGGTAAGTTTATTGTTTCTTGAAAATGTTCGTATGATATTACAGAAAATCCTATATTTTCTTAATAGCTTGAAGTGTAGCCCTTAGCATTGATAACAGAATATATTTGATTCTTACGTTTAAAGAGTGATATATGATACTTTGAATTTGTATATGAAAAGTGACCAATGTTATTTCCTACCATGATTACTTAGTGCATATAAGTTATATAAACTCAAAGACTTGAACCGGCAGTCGATTGGGTGAATCTGCCCTAAGTCCACAACCAAACAAGGAACAGGAGATAAGGCGGAAATCAAACATTCCACTGTCTATCAAATCTTCATTTTATATAACCTAAACATATCCACTAATAATCATATCAATATGTAACTATATGTAATTGTTTCCAGAAAATCCGATATTTTCTCATAGAAGGAATTATGAATCTTTGTTTGTATAGAATGAATGTGTCGAACCAGGAAAAACCAATTTTTTTTCCTAACAATGAGGAGTAGTCTCAAATGTCCAAGACTATGATTTGTAAGTAAATATGTCATACTTAGTTCGGTATCTTGTAGTTTTATTAATAAGTAAAACTAATTGAAGATGTGTTTACCCTGAGTTTTGAATGTGTTGATAATACCCTATCATGATTACCTAGTTCCTACGAATTATATATAACTAAGATTTGAACCGGCAGTCGATTGGGTGAATCTGCCCTAAGTCCACAACCAAACAAGGAACAGGAAATGAGGCGGAAATCATACATTCCACTGTCTATCAAGTAAAAGCCATATATAACCCTAATGTAAATACGAAGTAATCATATAGTTATTATCCCTTTGTGCTTGATTGAGTTGCGTATTACTAAGAGTCATTGTTTCCGCGTTGCGAGTTCCTATAACCATGCTAATATGACGGATATCCTTACTGTAAATGACATTTGTCACCCCGGGTCGACTGTAGCTAACAGTCAAGGTGCGGGATTGTCAGTCTCGTATAGATCTATACACAAATTCATGCTCTCCATCCAGGAGACTCTGGTTATAAGTGATGGACTTTCGTTTATTACTAAACAAAGCCGCTGTCTCACAGAAGATTCGCTAACAATAAGTTCACTAGTAACATTTGAAAAACCTTTTAGTAAATAAAAATAACGATTTTTATTTATAACCTTGTACGATAGAAAAAGTGGATTGATTTGTAAAGTATAGTCAATATAATTTATATGATTTTGTATGAAAAGATTATCCTTTCGACGGTGTTAATAACAACATAATGATGAGTTATATTTACTTGTAACTACATGGTGTTATAGTTGAAATGGTTAGCCTTGATATAATGTAGTATGCAAACGTATAAATAAAATGTATTTCATTTATAAAACATATTGTATCCCATAAGGGTAAAGTTGTGTTGTGAGGTGTTTTGCATGTTAACAATTTCCATATGATAGTTATAAAAGCAACATGAAAGGTATAGCAAAAGATTGATGTTTTCACTCGGGATTAACCGGGTGTTTACTTGTATTCCCCCCTATAAAACATATAAAAAGTTTAGAAAAGTGTAGGGGTATGAACTCACCTGGTAGTTTGAAGAAAGTGAGACAAAAGTCGAGCAGAACTTCGACTGGAGAAAGCTGAATTCTCGGGATCCTTGGGAATCTCGGGAACGTAAAACGTCCTTCAGGACTTTGAATATGATAACCGGGGCTTCAGGATGGCTTCGAGAGGTTAAACACAGAGCATAAGCACGACAAAGGGAAGAAGTGAGCAACTAAACTCGGAAAACCCTTGAGATCTATTTATAGGCCAACTTTTGGGGTCTCACGTCGTGAGCATGGGCTTGCTCACGTCGTGAGTTTTGATCTTATCCTCTTCCAAGCACGCGACATCTGCTGACAGCTCTGGAACCCATCAATCACGAGCTCACGTCGTGAGCATGGTTCCCTCACGTCGTGAGGCTGAGTCAGCCTCGGGTTTTGTGTCTCGAACTTGAAAAATCCGTAACTTTCGCGTACGAGCTCCGATTTCGACGTTCTTTATATGCACGCGTAGGTGTGAAAAGGATCTACAACTCTCGTTTAGACTCCGTCGGCTAATTTTGTCTTTATTTTTATTATATTATTTTTAACAGGTCGGGCCTGGAAATGTCCGTTTAAATTCCATAACTCCTTCATCTGATGTCCATTTTCGTCAGACTTTTTACTGTTGTACTCCTATTGTCGGGGTCTTCAACTTTCGTTTAGGTTGTGTCGGCTAACGACCGCTCGATCTCTATTTTGAGCTTTTAGCTGTCTACTTCTAGGTCAGAAACTTCGAAAAATCATAACTTCCCCATATGAAGTCAGATGTGGGCGTTCTTTTTATGTATGTTCACGGTTTTGGGATATCTATGACTTTCATTTAGACACCTAAGGTTGAAAAGTATTTTATTGAAATTTCTCGTTTTATGCTTAATAGTGCTTTACCGGTATTGTTGCGTATCTTCGATCAGTCATAACTTCTTCGTTATAACTCGGATTTTAGTGTTCTTTATATTTTTGGAAACCTAGTTACGATATCTACCACTTAGTATACTCAATTATGGTTACTGAACAAATTTATTTTTGACCTAATTTTGCTGGTGTTACAAGACCAGTCAGGGTAGAGCCTCCGAAGGCTGAGGGTCGTGCCTTCCAGCTTACAGCCGAGGAGGCCAGAGCAGCACCGAATGTGGTTGCTGGTATGTTTTTATCCTTACTCCCATTTGTTATATCTGTTGTATGCTTATCTGTTATACCTGTGATTAGGTACCTTTTTAGTAAACTCCTTACCCGCATTGGTGTTATTTGACTCGGGGGCGATTCGGTCGTTTATATCTCAGGCATTTAGTAGGGAGTTTGGTGTGCCAGTAGGCGAGCTAGAGTGTCCGTTGCGATCCTCTATCGCCAACGAACATGGAGTTTCTGCTTCTTCGATCTACCGAGGATGCGAGTTAGAGATCTTCGGAGTGTCCTTTCCGATAGATTTGATACCGATTCCCATGGGGGAGGTGTGCGTGATCGTAGGAATGGATTGGCTTATCCGTTTTGGTGCCATGATAGATTGCGAGGGTCAGCGAGTTGCAGTTCGAACCCCAAGTGGCGGAGAACTGATTGTTTATGGCGAGGGCACCAGGTTGGGTTCAGGGTTATGTTCAGCTGCCAGGGCTCGGCAGTACATTCAGCACGGATGTGCGGGTTATCTAGCGTACATAGTAGATACGCGGACCAGAGAACAGGTTTCAGTTTCAGAGGTTCTGGTGGTCAGGGAGTTTGCTGATGTGTTCCCGCAGGAGTTACCCGGAGTACCTCCGGAGAGGCAGGTCAAGTTCAGGATTGACCTAGTGTCGGGCGCGGCCCCTATCGCCCAGGCGTCGTACTGGTTAGCCCCACAGGAGATGCAGGAGCCTTCATCACAGCTGCAGGAACTGATGGGTAAGCATTTCACTCGACCTAGCAGTTCCCCATGGGGAGCACAGATACTCTTCATCAGGAAGAACGATGGTTCGCACCGGATGTGCATTGATTACCTGGAGTTAAACAAGTTAACGGTGAAAAACCATTATCCACTCCCGAGGACAGATGATCTTTTCGATCAATTTCAGGGCGCGTCTTGGTTTTTCAAGATAGACTTGAGGTCTGGGTATCATCAGGTCAGGGTCAGAGAGGAGGACGTGGAGAAGACCGTGTTCCGAACTCGTTATGGACATTACGAGTTTGTGGTGATGCCGTTTGGGATCACCAACGCGCCAGCAGGTATTCATGGACCTGATGAATCGGGTTTGCGGACCGATGCTCGATCGCTTGGTCATAGTGTTTATCGACGATATCTTGGTGTATTCCAAGACCCGAGAGCAATATGAGGAGCATCTGCGGGAGTTATTGGGCATTCTGAAGCGAGAACGGCTTTATGCCAAGTTCTTGAAATGCGAGTTTTGGTTACGAGAGGTCCAGTTCCTGGGGCACCTCGTTAACCAGGATGGGATTTTGGTCGACCCGGCCAAAATAGAGGCAGTCATGCAGTGGGAGGTTCCGAAATCTCCCTCAGATATCAAGAGTTTTCTGAGATTGGCAGGGTACTACCGGAGATTCATACAGGATTTCTCCAAGATTGCAGTACCCCTCACTGGTCTTACGACGAAGGGGGAAGATTTCCGGTGGGGCCCTGAGCAGCAAAGGGCATTTGAGACCCTCCGTCAGCAGTTGTGTGAGGCTCCCGTTTTGACACTCCCAGAGGGAGTTGAGGATTTTGTGGTATTCTGTGATGCATCCATCACAGGTTTAGGGGCAGTCCTCATGCAAAGAGGACGAGTGATAGCCTACGCATCACGGCAGCTGAAGCCGCATGATACGAGATACCCTACGCATGATTTGGAGCTGGGAGCGGCGGTGTTCGCTCTCAAGATATGGAGGCATTACCTATATGGGGTCCGTTGTACCATTTACACGGATCACAAGATTTTGATACATATCATGGATCAGCCGAACCTGAACATAAGGCAGCGCAGGTGGCTAGATGTAGTCAAGGACTACAATTGTGAGATCCTTTACCACCCTGGTAAAGCGAATGTCGTTGCGGATGCCTTGAGCCGCAAGTCAGCTGGGTCTTCCACCCCAGCAATATGTATGAGGATAGCAATGGATTCCCCGCTTGTGAGTTTGTTAAGAGATGCTCAGGTGGAGGATATGCGACTAGAGAATTGGAAATTGGAGAGGATCAGGGGCGAGAACGCCCAATTTGTGAAGGATAGTCGGGGGTTGCTGACCCGATGCGGTCGGGTATGGGTTCCGATGACTGGTGGGGTCAGACAGATGGTCATGGAGGAGGCTCATAAGTCTCACTACTCTATTCACCCGTGGGCCACCAAGATGTACCGGGATTTGAGTTTGAGCTACTGGTGGTCGTGCATGAAGCGAGAAATCGCTTGGTACGTCGAGAGGTGCTTGACCTGTAGGAAGGTCAAGGCCGAGCATCAGAGGCCGCATGGCAAACTACAGCCCCTGGAGATTCTCATGTGGAAATGAGAACAGATCACGATGGATATTATTACCAAACTGCCGAGAACGACGAAGAGGTTTGATGCTATATGGGTCATCGTGGATCGATTGACCAAGAGTGCCCATTTCTTGGCCATGCAGGAGAGTTCGTCGGCCGAGAAGTTGGCCGACATATATGTCCGCGAGATCGTTGCTCGCCATGGGGTTCCGGTCTCTATTGTCTCTGACCGGGATGTTAGATTTACCTCCCGCTTCTGGCAGAAGTTCCACAAGGAATTGGGCACGCTGTTGCACTTTAGCACAGCATTTCACCCTCAGACAGACTGTCAGAGCGAGCGGACTATTCAGACCCTCGAGGACATGTTGATGGTGTGTGTTATTGACTTCGGTGGGAGTTGGGATTCCCACCTACCGCTTGCGGAGTTCGCCTACAACAACAACTATCATTCCAGCATTGGCGCCCCGCCTTTCGAGCTGTTGTATGGACGGAGATGTCGCACCCCAGTTTGTTGGGGTGAGGTCGGACACAGGGTGATGGGTTAGACGGAGGTAGTCTTGCAGACTACCGAGAAGATTCAGCAGATTAGGCAGCGGCTGCAGACCGCTCAGAGTCGGCAGAAGAGTTACGTCGACCGGCGGCAATCTAAGTGAGAGTTTCAGGTCGGGGATATGGTACTCCTGAAGGTCTTGCCTTGGAAGGGTGTGATCCGCTTCAGGAAGAGGGGAAAATTGGGTCCCCGATATATTGGGTCGTTCAGGATCTATTCCAGGATTGGCAAAGTGGCATACAGGTTAGAGCTTCCGGAGGAGCTTAGTCAGATTCACAACACTTTCCACGTTTCGCAATTGCAAAAGTGGGTTATGGACCAGGAGGCGGTGGCATCACTGGATGACATTCAGGTCGATGAGCGCCTGAACTATGTTGAGAGGCTCGTGGCCATATTAGAGAGGAAGAGGAAGGTTCTGCAGAACAAGGAGATACCTTTGGTAAAGGTGCAGTAGGAACATCGGAGGGGGTCCGAGTGGACGAGGGAGCCAGAGGCAGAGATGCGGGAGCACTACCCGGAGCTGTTCGTCGCGGAAGACTTCGAGGACGAAGTCTAGTTAAAGTGGGGGAGAATTGTAACACCCCGATTCTCAGGTATTGATTTATATAAGAAATTCTTTGATTTCAAGGTCTACTCGACGAGTTGGTTACCCTACTCGTCGAGTAGCAGTGGGTTGGTCCACGTGTTTTAGTGACCTACTCTCCGAGTCCAAGAAGGGACTCGACGAGTAGGAGCTGGCAGATGAAACCCTAAATCCCGGGGTGTTGCACCCTATTTAAAGGATCATTGGCCTTCCCCAACCTCCCCTTTACAGTTACTTGACACCCTTAAACCCTAATTCGTGTGAGTGTACTTCATTTGTGTTCTTAAGCTTGGGAAGAGGATTTTTGGTGGGAAGAAGCTTGGAGATCAAGTGACGAGGAGCAAGGAACGTGTGGAACCAGAAATCTACCTCAGTTGGCATCCTTTTTGGAAGGTATTAAGCCGTTATCCTAACCCCCTTTTCATTCTAGATCTATTTTGGGTGGATTTTAGGGCTTTTCTAGCTTATTAGGAAGCCTTTCTTGTGTTTGAGCTTAGATCTGAGGTTGCAACCTCAGATCTGAACTCTCTTGGGTCTCTAAGTCCATAAAGTTTCCAGCTCTTGCAAGAATGAGACTCTCCTAAGGTGTAAAGCTCCATTAGAAGCTTAGATTGATCATTTAGAGTCTCTAGGGCCTTGCATGCACGTAAAGTTTGCAACTTTACATGATAAACATGCCTTAGAAGCTTGGATCTGCAATATGGAGTCGTTGCATGGCTTAAAAAGTACCTATATGGATGAAGGTCTGAAGGGACTTGGCGAGTTGCATAGTCAACTCGGCGAGCCACATGAAGATGGTCCTGTACTCGACGAGTTGGATGAACAACTCGGCGAGTCCGATGAAGATTGCCTTGGGCTCGGTGAGTCAGTCGAATGACTCGGCGAGTCAGCTAGGGTTTCTCCCAACCTTTGGACACGCATGAACTCGGCGAGTTCTAGGGGAACTCGACGAGTCAACCAAGGATTTCACGACTTCTCGAGTTCAGGAAGAACTCGACGAGTTGGTGATCTACACTCGACGAGTCGGGTCAACATGGACTGTTGACTTTGACTGTGGACTTTGACTTTGACCAAGGATTGACCAGTTGACCTCTGGGGGCATTTTGGTAATTTGGTTATTTATGGAAAAAGGGTTTTATGGTAACTATAGGTGGCGGAGTTTGTGTTGGTGAGTCGAGAGTTTGAGCCTATCATTTTCAGTGCGACATTGTGAGGTGAGTTTTCCTCACTATACTTAAGGGCTAAGGCACCAAGGCCGGCCCTTTGGATTGTTATTTGGTTAGGTTATGCTAGTATGATCTGTTAGATCGGCATCCTGGCAGATAGGATGGTGCTATGTGCTATGTAGTATGATCCGTTAGATCAAGTATTGTCTGTAGACTGTTATGTGATTATCTATTATATGTGCACATGTTTGTTTGGCGGTTGAGGCTTATCTGCTTTGTGCGAAAGCCAATAGACCTGGACATTCCAACCTGTTGGTTGTGGGCCTGGGGTATTCCAACCTGATGGTTGATTGGACCCATAGTGTGTTGGCATTCCAACCTGTTGGTTGAGGGCCTAGGATATTCCAACACGATGGTTGATTGGACCCATAGTATGATGTTTACGATTATATGTGTATTATTGTGGGTATGGGTATTTTGGGGGAACTCACTAAGCTTTCGGGCTTACAGTTTCAGTTTATTGTTTCAGGTACATCAGGGGATCGCGACAAGGCAAAGGCATGATCGTACAGCTCCTCATGAATCGTTTTTGTTTATGGGAAACTCTGATATTATACATTTTGAAAACAAAGTTGTAATGATTTTTAATGGTTTTAAATGTTTTTTAAAAGTTTTAAATTGGCTTGAATTTTACGGGTATTACAGGTTCATGATCGTCAGGATTGGGAAGGGAAACGTCTTCAGCAAACGAGAGAGAGAGAGAGAAAGAAAGTTTAGGTGTAAGAAGAGCAAGGGTCGAACTTGCTATTTATAGGGTGTCCAAAACATGTCCACGTCGTGGAGCATGGATGAATCACTTCGTAGGCTTGCCATCTGTGTTCTAGCTTCGAAAGGTGTCCGAATGATATTTCCACATCGTGGACTTAATTTCCACGTCGTGGGCTCTTAAAACATCACTCTCGTAGACTTAGCACTTGTTTTTCTAGCCTCGATTAGTGTTCTTGAATAATTCAACATCGTGGGCCTTATTTCCACGTCGTGGAGAATGGCTGATTAGGGTTTCTGCCACGTGTCATGCTCTTAGACTGCTACATCTTTGGAAGGTCATAACTTTCGCATACGAACTCCGTTTTTGATGTTCTTTATATACACGCGTAGGTGGAGACGTACTATACAACTTTCGTTTAGATCACTAAGGCTAAAAAGTATTTTATCATAAACTCACTTTTTACCATTCCCGGTGTCGTGACGGGTTTGTCGTGAAACTTCGACATGTCATAACTTCTTCATTATAACTCGGATTTCAGCGTTCTTTATAGTACGGAAACCTTGTGACATATACTATAACTTAGTTATGATTATTTATTCTAAATAATCCTCTATCAAAAAGTCATTTTTGACGCTTATCGTCTCTAAATTGACTAGTCCGAATCTGCGGGCATTACATAATACGAACACATAAATCTAAATAAGATCTTGTTTCAGTCTGTATTTTATGGTTTTTATACCTAGTCCAACAGTATTATCTGGAGTAGGTACAAGTGCAAGTTGCAGAGAGAATATGCTCAATTCCTAAGGATAAAAAAGTTACAACTTACTTGTGTACCTACTCTACTTATAGAGTACTGACGGATGCAAGATATATACTAGGACTTCGACATTAAAAGAAAATCCACATAAGTGCCTAGTAAAATACATACACATCGAAGTCATGAAGACCTTCATGTTGGGTTTTAATTCAAAAATTATTTCAAAAATATAAATTAGCAACAGAAGACTTTAGATTTGAACAACATAAAAGTAGCTTTATTCCCACAAAAAGATCATTTTGCAATACTTAGAAAGATTAAAACAACCATAGAAGGAAAGTATTGCAATATTTGAAGACTCTGCTTCCTTTTGGCAATTAGGAAGTTGATAAAGATGGCTTTAAGCTCCAAGGAAGAAGCTCTCTAGAAGTATCCACCAACATTTAGCCAACTTGATAAGATGCTAGTCTTCATCTTATAATAAAAGAATTTCTTAAGCCTTTACGAACAAAACAAAGATTTTGTTCTAAAGGAGAGTTCAAGTAAAGTATAAACTTCTTCGTACTTTGATCTTAACACTTTAAGAGAAAAAACTAGAGAGAATATAGATGTGAGAAGCTTAAAATTTTGTGGTTTTCACTTATGAAAGAAGGGAGAAAACTAGCTCTTTTAAATCCTTATTTAAGCCTTTATCCTATGGGTCTTAGCACTTTAGGACCCATGCTTTATCAAATCAACTAGCAATGCTTTCTAAGAGCATGGTGTGTTGAATAAATTAATCAAAACAAAGTCTTCTTTCTTCTTTATGGTCTCCTTGAATATTTTATAAAAAGAAGAAGCTAGTTTTTTTATAAAAAGTCTTCTAGTTTTTATAACTTATAAAACATATAAATCCATATAAGACAAAAACCCATTTTCGTCCAAAATGATGTACATGAAATAATAAATCATATCTTATGATATATTATGATATGTTTTGATACTTAACATTTAAAATTAATATTTACATGAAATAAATAATTTCCAATTAATTACAAGAATTATATTTATTTATCAAGGATAAAATTCTTATAAATAATATATTTGCATCAAGTTGTTGTTAGTGTGAACCTTAAGGATCATATATTATCTAGCAATATCATTCTATAATAACTCTTGGAAATATAGATCTTTCAATCTCCCACTTGCACAAGACTAATCATAGATTAATATAGACAGTGGTGAACATCTAGCAACATTTCACTGCCCCTGGTAATATATGACTTAGTGACATTCTATCAACATCTAATTTCCAAAAGCTCAAAGCTTCAATTGATGTATAAAGTAAGTTAATTAGTTACCCATTTGTTACAGACATCCTGTTGAACATGAGATTTGGATCACAATCAATCTCATTTGGTGTTCAACTTTAGGTAACATATGTTAGATGTCTAGGTCTTAACATATAAGAGGAACTAATCCCATCTTGACTATATAAGCCTCTTGCATAGTTCACACCATATCTGAAAGTGGCTTTTATAACTGTCCGATTAAGGATCAGTATTTTACCATATAAAGGCACAACACTCCCTACCCTTAAGTCCCACTATGTATCTCAGGTGCTAAGGATACACATGTTGAGTATTTGAGATATTGAAACTGATTTGGCATGTTTGGTTATTTAGGGAAGCCTTTTTAGGGTTAATCATTTTATGATTCCCTACGGTGCCTTTATAGTAGAAGTTCTTCATCGAGCTCCTCTAAGGCATTGGTTTTATATTAAGGCATTGGTTTTATATTTTTGGTAAATATTTTATGTTCCCTATAAATAATCATTAGTTTAGCATTTGATAAAGGCTTTTTTCTGATTAGGGTTTTCTTTGTATGTTCATATCATTATCAATATACACAAAACCTTTCTCAGATTACTTGCATATTATGGTGATTGATTCTTGATAATTCCTAATATTCCATATTCGTCATCTCAGGATTTATTCCCAACAAGTGGTATCAGAGCGGGTTCTTGTAGATCTCAACGATTATTGCAAGAATCGATCTTGTTTATGGCAAAATTTTTTCCTGAATCTCACCTTGTTCTTCAAGTTTTGTAAGTTTTCTGAAAAGGAAAAGTGAAATATCTCATTTTGTTGCAAAACCCATCTCAGGTCTGTTATCTTCTACTTATTATATTCTCTGATTTGTTCTTGAATCGTGATTTGGAAGAGAAATAGAAGAAAATTTTTGTGTTTATTCTCTAGAAACCATCTCAGATCCGTTTTCTCTCTCTAAAAACCATCTCAGGTCTGTTTTCTCTCTCTCTCTCTTCAAGTTTCATTTCCTGTTGAAGATTTAATGGAGAATTGGAGGGTATTAAAGCCCATGAAATAACTTGGATTAAGAGTTTCAGATCCAAAGTTTCATCTTAAAGAAGGATATATATTATGGGATGTTCCTGATCAATCTATGTTGAAGAATGCCATTGAGATTTATAATCTCTATGTTGATGAGAAGATTAGTGATTTCACATGGATTTCTTGTGGTGGATTGGAAAACAATCGTTTAGATGAAGATAAAGATTTGTTAAAGAAATTTTTCATTATCAGAGAATATTTAATTCTGATGAACATACAACAGAAGCTAGAGAAAGAAAGAAAAAAAAAAGAAGGTTTTCTTGATGTTCTTGATAAAGTTCATGAAGTTCTTCAAGTTTCTGATGAAAAAGTGACTCCAGATGTTCTTGTTGATGGGGAGTCAAAAGTTTCATTTTTTCAGAATCTTCACAATCCAAATCTAGTGTTTCAAATGGTGAATCGCAAAACTAATCTTCTGAAATCATGAAAGTGAAGAAGTTTTGTTCTATTGGAAATCAAACTGAATATTTTTCATGTTCTGATGATGTTTTTGAAGGAATGGTTCCTTACAGAAAGCCAATAATTTTAGATGTTCAGATTTACCAAACTCCAAAAGTTTGTGTATCGAAGGCTTGTGATGTTCATATTCTGAAAGGTGAAGAGGTTGTTCAAATCTGAAATTCATTTCTGAAGCCTAGAAATCAGAAAAGAAAGAAGAAGAACAAGAAGAGCAAGAGTAAAATGAAGAAGGTTTGGATGCCCAAGGTATAAGTACCTATTGCGTGTGAAAAGATTCAGAAAGCTGAAGTCAAGAATGTTCAAAGAAAAATCTATTTTTCTTCAGATGAATATGTTAGAAGTTGGAGAAAAGAGAAAAAAGAATTTGGTTGGTTTAATGAAATCTATGAGAATTTTTATTTTCCAACTAAAAAGCGGGTATTATTTTCAGATGATGATCGATTCTCTTCAAATAAATGGGTGTGCAAGAAACCAACTTCAATCTTGAATCTTAAATGGTTACCAAATGTCTTTTAAAAGTTTTGTCTTAAAAAAATCTAAAAAGGGGACAAAATTTGGTGAAAGCTGACGAATTTTGAGTCAAAAGGATGAAATCTTGTTGAAGGAATCAATTTTTATTGATTTTTAATTATTGAAAATGACAAAAGGCTGAAAAAGTTGAAAAAGTTGGTGAAAAGTGATTTTTTCTGCAAAAGGAGGGTTGCCATCTGACATATTTCAGCAAAAGGGGTGCAAGCTATCAGTGTACTATTGCAGGAGGGTGACATTCGGATTTATTGACAAATAGGGGTTCAGTTTCGGAACTTTGAAGATATAAAGGGCTGAATTCGGAATTATAATAAAAAATGATGTTTGATCGGTAGATTGGGCTGAATGTGTTACTTCACTGATTCTCAGGGGACCATATACGTAACTCTGGTGTAATAGTCTCCAATTGTTCTGCTAATATCCCGTCCATGAAGTTCAATAGGAATCGACAACGAAATCTGAAATCGGTAGTTCGTAGTCGGAGTTATTACGGGATTGCGAGGGTTCGGAATCAAAAATCTACAATCGACGAAGGTTCGCGCTATGTATATCGGGAATCAACCCTAAATCGGAACATATGAAATCGGAGTTCACTGACGACGAAGGTTCACAATCGGCAATCGATCGATGTTTACCATCATACTGCGAATAGCTCCGAACGTTCGGAGGCATTCGCAGTTCTAGGTTCAGAGGTTGCAATCGATTCGGAGTTTTGTCCTTTGCAGTTCTTGGCTCGGGGGAACCGGATTCGCAACTATAACACAAATTGGAGACGTTCGGAGGTCTGAAACTCACATTCGCTTTATATCGTCCACTGTGTTCATCCTCCGAGTCCTCGGAATAAATCGAATCGGATATTCACATCTTTCATTGCGAAATCGGGACTATTAGAAAATGCGTCTCGAAACTATATGAAGATGCGATCGAAATTCAATTTTGACTTTTTTAAGTCAAAACGCGTGTTAATCTGATTCAATGAAGACGATGGGTAAATTTTCATTTCCTATCCCCGAAGTTTGTATGGCTTGACAGACATATCCCAATATTTCACAATTTTTTTAGGATTTTACCATTTTTACCCCTTCTTACCAAACTATTTTCACTTCTTATCCTTTTCTTTGGTCTTATTCTTTTTAAACCCTTCCACATAAATTGCCTCTTATACTATTATTTTTGTCTAATATTTAAAAATCGAAAATTACAAAATTAATTTTTGTTATTTTTCCGGTTTTAATTTTTGAGAATTGGGTATATTCTAAAAGGATATATTTCATCTAATCTGACGGGGTTTGAAGATTGTTGGTGATTCTTCTTAACTTTCCGGATTCTCTCCATATTATTTGTTGAAGATTCAAGGGGGAGTGATGAAGATTCAAGGGGGAGTTCGTATTTGGAAGATAATATTTGTTTCTCTCGCTTTAAAGACCCCATGTACTGATGAGTCTCACAATTTGGGGGGAGAAATGCCAAGAAGATCGAAAATCGTGATATTCATCAGTTTCAGCATCTAGAGGGAGATTGTTGAGTATTTGAGATATTGAAACTGATTTGGGATGTCTGGTTATTTAGGGAAGCCTTTTTAGGGGTAATCGTTTTATGATTCCCTACGGTGCCTTTATAGTAGAAGTTCTTCATCGAGCTCTTCTAAGAAATTGGTTTTATATTAAGACATTGGTTTTATATTTTAGGTAAATATTTTATGTTCCCTATAAATAATCATTATGTTAGCTTTTGATAAAGGCTTTTTCCTGATTAGGGGTTTCTTTGTACGTTCATATCAATATCAATATACACAAAACCTTTATCGGATTACTTGCATATTATGGTGATTGATTCTTGATATTCCGCATTCATCATCTCAGGATTTATTGTCATCTCAGGATTTATTCCCAACAACACAGATAGTACCTTTAATCAAGTATCACTCATAGCTGCAATCTATGACTTGATCTTGTTGTGGGTCCGTTCAATACTAGTTTTCTAACAAGTACCGGTGATACTTGGTTACAACCACTTGCCCACTTTCATCTGATGAGAGTCAACCAATCCAATTTATATTAGTCTTAGAGTAAATTACATGAATAGTCCCTATGGTTTGTGGTAATTTGCACGCTTGGTCCCTAACTTGCTTTTTTAACTCAGACGGTCCCTATAATTTGGTTTTGTTGCGTCTTTGGTCCCTTCTAGACAAAAAAAACTATTTTACCCTTAGTAATTTCTTTTTTAACTTACTTTCATGTTATATTATTATTAAATCCAATAGGTCCCACCATCTCTTTACCACTCCATCAACTTATCTATCACCTTCTTCTTCCTTTCCAATAATTCCTTTACTCCGACATCTTTCCGACAACTCCATTCCTGTTACGATACTCCAACATCTTTCCAGCAACAAATACAGTCAAACCAAATTCATTCAAAATACAATCAATATAATCGATAGAAACATAATCAAACTAGAAATCCTATAAAGATGGTTTATGAACAAGGAAACAAAAATACATTCATTGAAATTAAATCAGAATAAAACTCTTGAGATAGAGAAATACAATCCCTTGAATTAAATCTGATGAACCTCGATTAATGAACAAGAAAACCATGTAAAATATTTATGTTCCTGAGAGATTTAATTAAAACAAACGTTTGACCTACATCAAAATCAAACCCTTAGACCTAATGAATCGTAATCAAAATTCTCTAGAATCAGACACAGTGAGCATAAATCCCAAACTGAACCATTGGAATTGCACCATCGATCCAAAAATTAAAATGCTTCGTCGAGAAAATCAAATACATCGATCTTGCCATTGACATCAACTGCACCGGTCTTGATAGATCGGGTTTGCTAGGGTTTGATGGCAAAAGAAAAACCATGTTCTATAGGTTCGGTAGATTTTGCTAGCCAGAGAAAACATGGCAGATCCAGAAAAATAAAATTATCGTTGGCGAGATGAGAGGAACGAGAGGCGATGACAGATCTGGACAAACAGTTTTCGGGGAGATCAATGAACTTTGGTAAGAGGTTTTGGTAACGGCAGCAGACTTATTTTAGTGATGAACTCCAATGACTTATTTCGGTAATAAACTACGACTATGGATTTTGGTGAAGTAACCTTCGGTAACAATGTAAAGAACGATTGAAGAGACAATGTGTGAAGATTTAAGAACAATATCTCTCATAGTCAAATACCTTTTTGTCTTTTATAATTATGAATAATAAAAATTAGAAATTAAATCAAAATAATAAGAATTATGTTAAAATAGTCTTTTTATGTCTGGAAGGAACCAAAGACGCAACAAAACCAAATTATAGGGACCGTCCAAGTTTAAAAAAATAAGTTAGGGATCAAGCATGCAAATTACCACAAACCATAGGGACTATTCATGTAATTTACTCTTAGTCTCACCTAATAATTTTTCACACAATTATAACCGACTGTGAACTATTAAAATAATCTGATTATTCATGCATTAAACATGTTAATATATAACGCAACAAGTGTTATTGTGATGATCATATTACAATATATCAAAGCATTATGTAATAGTTGTTGTTACAATGTTCCAATATCCAAATACTAAATTCAAATCAAAATCCCAGTTTTAGAATAATAAAGTCTTGTAGCTAAAGTATAACCACTCATACTTACCTTAAAGGGAATGACTTTATTAGTGGTTCCGACCAAATTTAATTTGTATGAATTATGTGAATACCATCATCTCCATATTTGAATTTACTCTAGGTATAGTTAAATTCCTTGGAGAATATTATTGGTGTTCTTTTGTGACATAGAGTGTCTTAACTTGATTAAGTATACTCTCAAAGTCACAAATATTTCTGTGTGATCCTTGAATGGTAGAAATCAACATTATTTTTTCATTGAACATATTCATCCAATCATAATTGATTTCAACTTTTGAACTAGTAGTGTATTGTTATTTAATAGGTTGTGTAATTATGTTTTGCTTGGACCTCATTCATACAAAACTTAATCTTTATTCCATAATGACATCATAATCCAATTATAATTCATATATATATATACATACATATATATATATATATATATATATATATATATATATCCGTTATGAAGTTAGCATCTTATGTAGCTATTTGCATAAAGATCTTCTTCTAAACTAATTATGTCATGAACATTCTCTTAGTTCTTCTTAATTACTCTTAGAGTGAAGGGTCCAGTTAATGGTTTGGTCTAGGCTTTAATTGTATTAGTTCAGTATGAGTCTTTAATGCAGTTTTTGGGTTGTTTAGGTGTTTACGGTCAGGAAGTGAGTTTACGGCTGTAAACCCAGTTTGCGGCCCAGTCGAGTATATATAGTGGAGGTGCAGGTCTTTGTCTGGTTGTTGATGCCATAGTGTTTACAGTTTATTCCATCGAGTTGTACCTGATGTTTTTATGATATAAACGTGTGCAAGCTTGATTTCTTTTCTTCTTCTACTTCTATTGTGATTGTTTGTTGCTTGATCATTGGTAAAGATCCTTTTCAGGACCTTACAATTGGTATCAAAGCAAAAACCGGTGTCAAAGCTTCATTCAATCGAGTTTTGGGCTGCTTAAACTGACATTCTTATTGTTCGAAATTGGTTTTAGTGTTTTCGTGGTTAAAGGGACTGAATCTACTGCAAAAACGTGTTTTTGAAGACCTTCTGGGAGTTTACTGCCAACCGTAAACCCTGTTTACGGCTGTAAATTCAAGAACTTGAACAACCGTAAACTGTGAATCTTCATTAACCGTAAACTAAGCCTCAATAACCGTAAACGCTTAAACCGTAAACGTCCAAACCGTAAACATAGTTTACGGTCGTAAACACCTCAACCGTAAACCCAGTTTACGGTCGTAAACACTTCAACCGTAAACAAAGTTTACAGTCGTAAACTCATTAACGGTAAACACAGTTTACGGTCGTAATCTCATCATCATCAACCGTAAACTCTTTTGTGACTTTAATTTGCTTTAATTTCAAATGGAATCTCAAAGTCAAACTCATTTTCACGAACTTGATACTGTCATGGGCACAACTACGCGCATTCCAAGATTAATGTCTGCAAATGGTTTTCCTGAGTGGAAATACAGGATTGAAAAATACATTAAAATGAAGGACTTTAAAGTCTGGAGAAGCATTCTTAGAGGCCCTGTTAGAATCACTATGACAGTTGGAGGACAAGTGATTGACAAGGCTGTTGAAAACTACACAGATGAGGAGTTTGAGAAAGTTGAAGAGCAGGAAAGGGCTTTAGCCACTCTAACCATGGCATTATCTCCTGATATTGCTCAAGGTTTCCGAGAGTACACTTCAGCTAAAGATTTGTGGGAAGCCCTAATTGAGGTATATGAGGGCAATGAAGATATAAAGGAGAGTCGTCAGGACATGTTGCGACAAAATTTCAATATGTTCAACTACATTCCAGGAGAGACTCTTGAGGCTCAGCTGCAGCGGTTCACAACTCTCACCACTGACATGAATATATCTGGGATTTTCTTGACCAAGTCAGAAATTAACAAGAAGCTTCTGAATGCTCTTCCTAGATCATGGGACATGAATGTTGATGTGATTAAGAAGACCAAGGATCTAAATCGCCTCACTCTTGCTGAAATCATGGCGATCATCAAAGCTTGTGATATTGATGACAAACAGAGAGAAATTAACCATGTGAACTCGTACTCTACTGCGAATCTTGGAATCTCATCCAACAATGCTCTCTCATCAATCATGACTTCCTCAGGTCAAGTATTTGCCGCTCAACAACCTCATATTCAGACCTTCGCTGCTGCATCATCCATTCCTCATCCTCAAAACCAGCCATTTGTCCCTCCACAAGCTGTTCCCCCTCCAAATGTGCCAGTGGTAGCCTCTTCCTCAAACACGAAAGACACTGATGAAAATCTGGCTCTAGCCACTGGGCTTGTTAACTGCTACAATGCTTTTGTAGCTGGAGAGCTTCCACCTCAACTGTCATTTGCTAACCTGGATCAGATTCATCCAGAAGACATGGAAGAGATGGACATTACATGGCAGATTGCTATGGCTGTTTTCAGGGCCAAGCAGTTTGCTAAGAAGACAGGGAAGAACAACTGGGGCATGAATGGTGATAAGAAGGTGGGATTCAACAAGGGCATGCTGCGATGTTTCAACTGCCACGAGCCGGGTCACTTTGCTCGTGAGTGTCCAAAACCAGATCGTAGGACGAACAACAACAGGACGATGGTTGCAGTGGGAAACAACCGTGCAGGTGTTGCGGTTAATGGTGAAACTGCTATGGTCGTTTAGTCCTTTGACTGGGAGGACCAGATTCAGGCTTTGAATATTTCAGGGCCAGAAAACGCTCACCTAGCTCAAATTGATGATGATCCCCTAAAGAATGATGCAGCTGACCCTGAAGCAGAAATGATGGAGCTGCAGTTTGCTCTGATGGTGTCTTCTACTTCCGAGCCCAGGAAGAATGATGTAAATCTCCCTTCTTGCTCTCAGGCATGTAATGAATATGTTAAACTTCTTCATGATGAAATTCAATTATTACGTAGAGAAGTAGAGGACCTTAGATATGAGGGCTATCAGCTTAGGAAAGGACAGAAACCCCTTAAGGCCAAGTTAGAGACAAAAATAAAGGACTTTAAGAGAATTCAAACAGAATACAGTGAAAAATGTGAGCTTTATGATTATCTTAAAAGACAAAATGATGAGCTAATTACCGAGCTTGATACATTAAAAATACAATTTGAAACTGCAAATTTTGATTTTAGAAAATTTGATGGATCAAGCGAGGTAGTTGCCAACATGATTGATCACTGCATGCAGTTCAAACGAAACCAACAAAAGGGTCTAGGATATGATAGTGTACCCCCTCCTTATAATCATACATATCAGTATCAACCCCTATCCAAGGATGAGATTGCCAACGAATCATTTATGGTTTATGGCAAGCCATCTGGTTTCGTTTCAGGAGGATTTATTAATGTTGAAAGTACTAACATTTATACTTCCCCTTCAGATCAACCATTAGATCAGGCAAAGCGTGAAGCTGGAGAATCTGTTTCTGTTTCTGTTTCTAATTCTGATATTTCTGTTTCAAATCAAAATGTTTTTGTTTCTGATGTTAAAACTGAGAATATTTCGTGTGATGCTTCTACTTCTACTACTGTTGAACTTAATTTCTTTGATATGTTTGATGAACTGTTTGGTAATTCTGATGCTTGTGATTCTCATGAAAATCCATCAATTCCACAAGTCACACCTTCTGAGGCACCCTCACTTATCTCACAACCTATTTCTCATGCATGTTCTTCTGAGAAGAGTAAGAGTGTCTGTCAAGAAAATAAATCTGAAAAATGCAGTACAAGTTCAAATAATAAACAGATTTGTTTTAATTGTGGTGTTGGTGGTCATATAGCTAGGAATTGTCAAAATAGAATCTTTGTGAACTATATGTCACCAAGAGGAGAGAACGAATCTCGAGGAAGGTCTTTAATTAGAAAATCCTCAAGAACTCGTTCTCGAAATGATGATTGGAAAGATGATCGAAGCAGAAAAAGGGCTGTTTTTCAAAAGAATAAAACGGTTTTTAATAACAAAGCTCCAAATAGTTTGCCAAAACCGAACAAGGCTCCGCCAAGATCGGTTTCGTCAAAAAGCAATTCTGGATCTTCAACCACTTCTGGTAGAACATCCAGAGGCTCAGTGCAAACTAATAAGAAACTTATTTCAAAACCACCTGAGAATGTTATAAAACCTAGATATCATTGGATGCCCAAATCAATTTCCAATCCATCATCACCATCCTCTGAAGTGATTAGGAATGAGGATCCTAATTTGAAAACATTAAAGGATAAATCAGAGAAAGCGAAAAGGAAACCCAGGACAGTGATGACCTGGGTTCCCAAATCTAAATGATCCCACTCATTTTGCAGGGACAATTGCGGAGGAATGTCGTCCGTCCTTGGTACGTCGACAGCGGCTGCTTCCGACATATGACAAGAGACATCTCCCAATTGAGCGACATTCAATCTTTTAATGGGGGGTATGTTTCCTTCGCGGGCGGAGATGGTGGCAAGATCACTCAGAGAGGAATCGTTACAAATGGAGTGCTAAGCTTTGAAAATGTCAACTTTTCTCCTAAGTTAAAGCATAGCTTGTTGAGTGTTTCCCAAATTTGCGACAAAGGCTATTCTACCCATTTTACCGATAAAGAATGCATGATTCTCAAGCCAGGC
This sequence comes from Lactuca virosa, assembly GCF_052849685.1. Classification (NCBI taxonomy): domain Eukaryota; kingdom Viridiplantae; phylum Streptophyta; class Magnoliopsida; order Asterales; family Asteraceae; genus Lactuca; species Lactuca virosa. Next base: position 18,875,837 of record NC_136429.1, on the reverse strand, counting down.
ATTGTCATCCCGGAAGAGTGGATTCTCGTCAAATCTAAGCGGGATGGGAATGCTTACATTATTGACATGAACAGTAACATACCTGAACAAGTCACTTACCTATTTTCAAAAGTCTCCGAACAAAACACAATGCTGTGGCACCGAGGACTCGGTCATGCTAACGCGAAAAACCTGAATCGCCTTGCTAGGAATGAGATGGTCCGAGGCTTACCTGTCAGAGACTTTATTACATTTGAGAAGTGTGTGTCCTGTGCCCAAGGAAAACATCATAGAAAACCACACCTACCTAAGCAAGTCAACTCAATCAGTCAGGTGCTCCAATTATTGCATATGGACTTATTTGGTCCGGTCAACGTCCTGAGCATCAACATAAGTTCGTATTGTCTTGTTGTGATCGATGATTTCTCTCGTTTTACGTGGGTCTTCTTCTTATCCAACAAAGCTGGGGTTGCTGATCTGATAAAGAAGTTCATTGTGATGATTGAGAATCAAACCAACAACCAGGTGAAGGCGCTTCGTACTGACAATGGAACTGAGTTCAAGAATGCGGTTCTTGACCATTTTTGTGCATAAAAGGGGATCGTACGTCAATACAGCTCTGCTCACACGCCTCAACAAAACGGTGTTGCTGAAAGGAGAAATAGAACTTTAAAAGACGCTGCAAGGACAATGCTTTGTGATTCAAAATTACCTGTTTTCTTCTGGGCCGAGGCGATTAACACTGCTTGCTACGTGCAGAATCGTGTTCTAATCAACAAAGCTCAGGTGAAGACACCGTACGAGATTCTCTATGGACACAAGCCTTCAGTCAGCCATTTCCGTGTATTTGGCTGCCCTTGCACCCTTCTTCGCTTGGAATCCAACCCTAAATTCAATGCCAAAGTCGATGATTGTTATTTCATAGGATATGTTGCGCGCACCGTGTATAGGGTTTACAACAAGAAGACTAAGCAGATTGTCGAATCCTATGACGTGCGCTGGTTGGAGGAGAATGAAACAGACACTCGAGTGGGTCCTGACTGGTTATTTGATTACAAATCGCTTTTCAAATCCTTAAATGTGTCTTCAGATGGCTCAAATGGATCCTCTTCTGGTTCGAAGATTGTTTCTGAAGACGAAGACGAAGAAGTTGTTTACAGACCTCCAACGGTTGAGGGGGAGTCCTCTGCTCCATCTGAGGGGGAGTCCTCTACTCCACCTGAGGGGGAGTCATCTGATCGAATTGATAGTCCAGAGTCTAAAGTTCAAAATGGAACTCCTGATACTGATGCTACACCTCTTACCCCTGTTGAAAGAGACTTCATGTCTAGAGATGCTTCCGCTGTTACTCCAACTTTTATGGAACTACTCTTTCCTGAAGAAATTGCTAATGAGTTTGTAGCAGATTCATCTAATGTGGATCAATCAGCAATTGATGGAGGTTTTAACATTCACACTCTTCCTGTTTCACTCAATGATATCAGCCAAGGCATACCTTCAAGAATTCAACGCGATCATCCGATCGATAATGTCATTGGCCAGCTGGGTGACGGAGTTAAAACCATAAGTCAGAGTGGAGATGTCAATGCATGTCTCTATTCTTGCTTTATATCTCAAATAGAGCCCAAGAACGTTGACATGCCTTTGAATGAGCCCAGCTGGGTAGATGCGATACATGAAGAGCTAAATCAGTTTGAAAAGCTCGGGGTTTGGAAATTGGTTGAGTTCCCAAAGGGCAAAAGGTCTCTTGACACGCGTTGGGTCTATCGTAACAAGCAGGACGATTCTGGTGTAATAGTGCGCAATAAAGCAAGGTTGGTGGTTCGCGGGTTTCGACAAGTTGAGGGTCTTGATTATACTGAGGTTTACGCACCAGTTGCTCGATTGGAGGCTATTCGTATCTTTCTCGCATATGCTTCCTACATGAACTTCACGGTCTACCAAATGGATGTTAAGACAGCGTTCTTGTATGGCAAGGTGAAGGAAGAAATCTACGTTGATCAGCCCCCTGGGTTCGTTAACTCAAAGTTTCCTAATCATGTCTACAAGTTGGACAAGGCGTTGTATGGGTTACATCAAGCTCCTCGAGCATGGTATGCGACACTAACAAAGCACTTGCTCGAGCATGGATACTCTCGCGGCACCATTGATCAAAATTTATTCATCAAGCACGTTGGTAATGATCAGATTCTAGTACATATCTACGTTGACGACATTATCTTCGGGTCTACCAGTCCACAACTATGCAAAGAGTTTGAAGGCGTGATGAAAAAGCGGTTTGAGATGAGTTCACTGGGTGAAATGACCATGTTTCTGGGGCTTCAGGTCAAACAAAATTCAACCGGAATCCTGCTACATCAAGCTAAATATGTGGAGGATATTCTTGAGAAGTTCGGGTTTCAAGACGCAAAACCTGCTTCGACACCAATGGCTGAAAGACCCCTGCTGAATCCAGATATTGATGGCGAATCCGTAGATCAGACCCACTACAGATCGATGATCGGATCGTTGATGTATCTTATTGCAAGTCGTCCCGACATCATGTTTGCAGTTTGTCAATGCGCTCGCTATCAGGCTAATCCTAAACTTTCACATCTTATTGCTGTCAAAAGGATTTTTCGGTATATCAAAGGCAGCCCAAAATTGGGTCTTTGGTATCCAAAGAATTCTGAATTTGATTTATATGCTTTTGCTGACAGTAATTATGGAGGCTGTGAGCTTGACAGGAAAGCTACTTCAGCAGGGTGCCAATTTCTTGGAGATAGGCTGGTGTCGTGGCAGTGCAAGAAACAGCATACCGTCTCTACCTCAACAGTAGAAGCGGAATACGTTGCTGCATCTGCTTGCTGTTCTCAAGTTATCTGGATCCAACATCAGCTGTTGGACTACGGTTTGAACTATCTAGAAACCCCCATTCACTGTGATAATGAGGCCGCAATTCAGATTACTAAAAATCATGTCCAACATTACAAAACCAAGCACATTGATATCAAAATTCATTTTATCAGAGATTGTTATGAGCGCTCGCTCATCCGGATAGAACAGGTTCCCACTGCCAATAATGTGGCGGATCTGTTCACCAAGCCTTTTAACAAAGCTCGATTCGATGTGCTTGTGGGATTTTTAAAAATGATTCGTTTTGAGGATTAAATTTTCGCTTAGGTTAGTTTAAATTTTGCATTTTAGTGATTTCATTCTCACCCATGCACAAATTTAGGGGGAGAAATAAACAAAAACCAAACAAAAAATTGAAAATTTTAAAAATCCAAAAACATTTTAGTGATTTCATTCTCACCCATGCACAAATTTAGGGGGAGAAATAAACAAAAACCAAACAAAAAATTGAAAAATTAAAAAATCCAAAAACATTTTGTTTCTGTTTTATTTTTTTTCAGAAAACATTCAAAAATCCAAAAACATTAAAAAATTCTGAAAAATCAAAAATATTGTCGCTTACAGTTTTGCTTGTTGATGTAGTACTGGGAAGTGATATTATCAAGTAATAACAGGAAATCTGAGTCTGTGTAACGTACCCAAAATTAAATTGTCTATGCTCTGGGTTTGATGCGCTGGTAGGCACGAAAGATTCTAAATGGACTTGACTAGGCAGAGCTGAACTTAAGAAATTATAGACTTGACAAATCTTGACCTAGTTAGATCCGTTTAGCCTGACAATACGACGCTTGGATAGATTGAGCAGGGAGATAAATATGGGAATCTACTGGTCACATTAAAAGAACCTATACTTGGAACCGTGGATTAACTTTTCCTCGATGTGCGGATTCTGTCCTTAATTCCGGTATTGATGGGGTGACAGGTGAATTCCGATAAATTAAGTCTGTAGAAAATTGTTTTCTCTCTATCTGTCTGTTAGTCATATGTTGCTTCCTTTGCGTGATCGAGAGATCCGACCTGGACTGTAACGTATGCAGCTCTATTTCTCTGCATCATCTATCTATGCAATTCTTTCTATCTGTTAGCCATATACTGTCTCCTTTGCGTGACTCACAATCCGACCTGGTACACAGTATATGCATCATTCTTTTTCTCAATCCCTCTAAAACTTCAGTTAGTCATATGTTTCACCCTCTGCGTGATTGGAAGAGATCCGACCTGGGTGTATAGCATATGCATTCTAAATCTATCTTCTCTCTTAATAATTGTCTTCTCACCCGATGTAAGGAGTATTCTGGAAGTCCTTGATTACTGGAGCATATCAGGAAGCGGGAACCATGTTCTAGTACAATTAAAATTGAACACTTACAGATTGTCTATAGATCTCGCTGCTCAATTTAGGTGGACAACAATATCCGTGGTCGTGGTCAGCTGAATGGTCCTTAAGAAATATTATCTACGAACTTAGGATCACTTTGTCTTGTAACTAATGGTATGTCCTAATTCTGTCACAATTTTTCGTGTTTAAGTGGACCACAATACCGGCGATCGACCAGACAAAGACGTGAAGATAAAAGGTATCGACAAGTGGATTAAGGCGGTCTAACAACTTTGATCCCATTATCACAAGATAATTTTCAGTGATTTTTGAGATAAATTTTGTCTGTGTTTATTCTTATTTTATTTTTATTTTATTTTTATAATTGTCAAAAATTTAATTTTTAAATTCTTTAATTCTTAAATTTTAGAAATTAGTTTATTTTATTTTTAGTTTAATTTTAATTTTAATTTTACTTTTATTTTAAAATTCTCAAAAGTTTTATTTTTGAAAATTTAATCGGGATTTGGACTGTGCCTTATACTGTGTGGGAGACAGGTAAATATTCAAATGAGGTATAAAAGGTGGAGTTTACTGCTGTAAACCCTTTTCCACCTCACTTTTCATCTTCCTAGCCGCAAACTCTCTCCACTCTCTCTCATCCTCGAAATTTTTTTTGTGAGATTTTGCAAAATCAGTTAGTCCACATCAAAGGTATGATAAAACCGACTGAGGATATGTGGTTTGTTCATCGATTCGACTGAAACTGGAGGATTAATCGAGGTTTTTGTGTTCGTCGGCGTTTACGGTTTAGGGAGGGTTTACGGTTGAGCTTACGACCGTAAACGGTCTGGGCTTACGGTCTGGAAGTTTACGACCGTAAACTCCCTTTGAGTTTACAACCGTAAACTCAGTTTGCGGTCAGGAGACCAATGCAATGGGTTTACGGCCGTAAACCCAATTTGGACCGTAAACTTAATTTTGACCAGTGTTGACCGTAAACTCACTTTGGACCGTAAACTCAATTTTGACCATGTTTGACCGTAAACTCCAAATTTTTGATCAAAATATTTTTTTAAGGCCAAAATGAAATTGATTAATTAAGAAAACTTAAAGCTTTAATTGTTTAAATACTTTGTTTTCTTACTTGGCCTGGTTTAGTGTAGATCAATGGCAAGTCTTAAGTTTGCTGACATGCATAACCTGGCAATTGTATTGGATGACCCTCCTACTGCTCATGGAGATTTCAGGTCGATGATATACAGACTGAGAGAATGCTGCCTGGCCTTTGCCATCACTGTGAATCCAGTCATCTATCAGAAAAATGTGAGGGGGTTCTGGCAGACTGCTAAGATGACATCAGACAAAGGAGCTGTTACCATTGAAGCTATTGTGAAAGGATGCAAAATTACGATCACTGAGCATTTCATCAGAGAAACATTGTTGATCAATGATCAACCCAATTTTCCTACTGAAATCGGGATTGATGATGTACAAAAGATTCTCAAGAAGATGGGGTATGAAGGCATCTACCCTCCCATGGTGAAAAAGCTTCTGCCACCCTACTGGAGATTTTTGGCGCATGTGTTCGTGAGCTGTATCTCGGGCAGAATATCAGGTGTTGATGAAATCTCACTCAGGAACACAGGGGCAATTGTTTCACTGGCTGCTGGCATCAAATTCAACTTCTCAAAGTTCATATTGGACGAGTTCTTAGTAAACATCAACGCTATAAGCCGGGAGACCAGAGATGCCTTCTTGCTGTACCCTAGGTTTATTCAGATGTTCATTGACACCCAATTTCCTGAGATGGTCAAAGAGGGAGACACACTGGATATAAAGTCGTTAGGCCCACACACGATTGGTCTCATTAAGCAGAATCGAAAGTCCAAAGTCGTCATCCAAGGATTACATCCTCTCGTGAAGTTCGGCAAATTTGCTGAGATAAATGAATCTTCCGAATCTCATGGAACGTCTGACAAGGTGTCATCTGAGCCTACTTCTTCCGAGAGAGTCATTTCGGAAGATGATGTCATTACTGTGTCAGATCGTGCTGAAGAAGAAGAAAATCCTGCTACTCATGCACAAATAGCTGCAGAACATGAGCTGACATCTGTTCACATTCAAAGTAATTATAATGAGGAGTCTTCAAGGGGTGGAACAGAATCTGAGACGTATGAAGACTTTGATCTCACCGGTTTCGATAACGATGAAATCCCTCTCAACTTCGGTAGTAATGAAGACTTCATGACCGGTGTAAACCTCAACACGCTGCTTGAAAATATCAATGAAGTTGCTCATCCAGCAACAGAGATAAGGGAAAATGAAGACGTTCTCGAAGCCACGCCTCCTCCTACCAATCCAACGGCGGAAATAGCAACTCCTATGGTGACAGCGTCAGGGATTCCTCCCCTTGATGTTGTTACACCTACATCTGAGCCATTGGAAAGTGATCACCCAACTACACAGGCCTCTCAACCTCCAACAAAAAGACGAAGACTTGACCCTAGATAGGAAATTCCTGATTCGGGTGTACTTCAAAGCTTTACAACTCCACCAACAACAACTCCTGTTATCGTTTCATCTGAACCTGTAAGTGAAGGTCCTAGTACCTTCTATGAAGTTGGTGGCTCTTCCTTCCCCACGGGTTTCTCTCCTCCCAGGCCAGAGCATGATGCTGCTTCTTTGAGGCTAGCCATGCATTTCGCCGAAGAACAATTCACAACGCCTCCCTCACGTGGCAAAGGAATTTCTATTGGGGGTGGCAGCTCAGGAGAAGAGAATCCTTCAATACTTGGACTTCAGAAGGAGATTAATGCTCTGAATCAGAAAAATATTGATTTAGATCAAAAAAATATTGAGCTGGATATCAAGATTGCAGACCTTCAGACAGAAAATGCAAAGCTCAATATTCAAGTCGCCGAACTTATTGAAGATAAAGCTCTGAAGTCGAAGCAAATTACTGATCTTCAGACACATTTCGGCTTATTGACCGCCAGCTACTACGATCTTAAGAAGAAGTTGGAAGAAGATTTTGGCGACAAATTCAAGTCATCTGTTGATGAGCCAAAGATCTATCTTCCTGATCAAGATGCTCCCATAGTTCCACAACCTACAAGAACAACCACCGTTGTTGACCGTTTTGAAAAGGAACCGGCTCAGGCTCCGAGTGTAATGGCATTGAAACGCGCTAAATTGGCCAAGTCAGATGAAAATGGTCAATTTCTATTCAGAAGGAGCGCAAATCATCATACTCCCTGGGATCAATCAAAGATCACCTTTACGGATCTGGGAGAACATCGTTTCAGAGACGTTTATGGTGATAGGTCAGGAATCATTTCGTGGGGATTCCATGACACTATGAACATGTGGATGGTGAGAAGAAAGAGCGGCAATACTGAAATAAACAAAGATGCTCACGATTTTCACTCTTTTACTAGGGTTGATCTTACAGAGCTGTCTAATGCTCCCTTCTCAAATCCATCAAACAATCCCAGGGTGACTCAGTTCAAGACTTTTTTAGAAGATCAAGTAGCTAGGGGCTTCCCTTCAATGAAGACTGCAGAGTCTATCATCAAGATTTACCCTAGCGTCATTGATCCCAAAACAAGTCAGCCACTTCGGTCAGTGATGTGTCCCGCTACTGCTCAAGTAAAGCAGATTCCCGTTCTTCAAAATTATCCAGATGGATCTCTCGCATCCATGCAATACTGGGTGTTTGATGAATCTACAGCTGCTACTGTCATCAAGCTTAAAGACGATTGTATTCGCTTGTATGACAAGAGGGATTTGCTTCAATTTGGTAAGTGGGATATACATCAGCTCTCCATTCATCAGATCAAGGTGGCTGAAGACATTTTTGAGTCCGTTGAAAAAGAGTACACTTCGATGGTTGCTGAGATTATCGAGAAAGAGATGTGGAACGGAGCTATGGGAAAATCTGATGTGCTGGTGGTCGACAAAAGTTGAGTCCAAGCTAGCACCAAACCAAGGGGGAGATTGAAGGGTCCAGTTAATGGTTTGGTCTAGGCTTTAATTGTATTAGTTCAGTATGAGTCTTTAATGCAGTTTTTGGGTTGTTTAGGTGTTTACGGTCAGGAAGTGAGTTTACGGCCGTAAACACGTTTATGGCCGTAAACCCAGTTTGCGGCCCAGTCGAGTATATATAGTGGAGGTGTAGGTCTTTGTCTGGTTGTTGATGCCATAGTGTTTACAGTTTATTCCATCGAGTTGTACCTGACGTTTTTATGATATAAACGTGTGCAAGCTTGATTTCTTTTCTTCTTCTACTTCTATTGTGATTGTTTGTTGTTTGATCATTGGTAAAGATCCTTTTCAGGACCTTACATAGAGTGTTCTTATAGTCATCCAATGACTTAACCATGTATTCAATTTGTTTCACATGATATATTCATAGCATAATCATATACCTATTCTTGTGTATAAAATGACATAAATGATGGATTCGTTTTGCCAAGCAAATAGAATATAAATCATTTCATCTAGCTCAAACCTATGAGCTAGGTCCTTTTGATACAGACTCAAAATGGTGTCATGTGACAATGCTAAGAATCCTCCAAATGAATCCTGTATCTTGACCACTTCCAACTTATTGTTAATTCATGCAAAATAATTTCAAACTTTCAACATTAATCTTTATATGTCTCTATAGATACTACATTCCAAGAATATATCTTGTCATTCATGTTGAGAGAAAAACTTTGAGACACACTTGAACAAACGTTAGAACAAGTATAGTTGCGGAATAGTTAATCTCGAAGGATCTAAAAGCTCAACAATAATATTAATAAGTTAGAGTTAGATAGTTAGAGTGTTAGTTGCAGAAAAGTAAAGAAATGGAAATGACAACAATTGTTATATCAAGTATACACATAAGTTGATTCATAACGAGGAATGCATTCAAACCAAGTTAGTATGTGAGATCAAACTTAGTGATTAAGTCACAAAGGACTTGCTCCGAAGAGAGATTGTGATCAGATATATTCTAGAGAAGTTTGAGAGTATGAAGAGATGCGTAATCAGATAGAGAGATAGAAAAGATAGCTTCAGAGTTGTATTGAATAAGAACGAATGAGCTCTATTTATAGAGTCTCAAGAAATACACTAGATTACGTCTCTCATAGTAGCCATGCAAGGCATACTGGACAATAGAGAGTATTACAAAAAGTAGACAAAGTAAAGTAATCTAGTAACTAAGAGTGACTGTGGTTGATGATGACTGCGGATGTGGCCTTGACTGCGGTAGCTGAAGTTCAAGAGGGTCACTTTTCATGATTCAACAATTTCCCCCTAAGTGACCGCTTTAACTTCACTTCAGTTGTCAAGTTTTAGAAACTTGATTAATATCCACCAAAATTTCCTGATGTTTTCTAACCAGGTGATCCTTTGTAACGCCCCGATTCCAGGTATGGATTTAAATAAAAGGTTAATTGGTTAATGCCCTACTCGACGAGTTGGTTGACCTACTCGTCGAGTAGCAGCGGGTTTGGAACGCGTGTTTAGTGACCTACTCGACGAGTCCACTAAGGGACTCGACGAGTAGGAGCTGGCAGATGAAACCCTAAATCTCGGGGTTTTGCACCCTATTTAAGGAATGATAAGCCTCCTATGGCCTCTTTGCAGTCCATTGAGAGTCCAGAAGAACCCTAATCGTGTGTGTGTGTGTATTCTTTGGTGTGTTCAAGCTTGGAGGAGGAACTTTGGAGAAGGAAACACTTGGGGAAGCAAGGAAATCAAGGCTAGGAACTTGTGGGGAACTAAGAGAATCATCAATTGTCACTCTCTGGAAGGTATTAAGCTGTTCCTTTAGCTCATCCTCTTCTTATCCCTTTTTGTGTATAAGTTTAGAAAAGAATTCTTGTGTTTAAGCCAAGATCTGAAGTTGTAACTTCAGATCTGGACTCCCCTTGGCTTCTGGATTCATAAAGCCATCAGCTTTGCCTATTAGGAGCCTCCTCTCAAGGATGTGACTTCATTGCAAGCTTAGTTGTGCCATTTTAGGGTCTTAAAGCCTTGCATGCACGTAAAGTTTGCAACTTTACGTGATAAGCATGCCTAAGGAGGTTGGATCTGCAATTTGGGGCCTTGACATGGCTTAGAAAGTGTCTGCATGGTTAAAGGACTGAAGGGACTCGACGAGTCGCATAGTTGACTCGGCGAGTCATATGAAGATAGGCATCGAACTCGACGAGTTGGATGAACAACTCGGCGAGTCCGATCAAGATTACCATAAGACTCGGCGAGTTGAAGAACAACTCGGCGAGTCGGATGAGTTTTCCCTAGGATATGTTTGCGTGTATATCCGTCAAGTTGCAAGGAGGGAACTCGACGGGTGGCCTTAAAGTTTGAACGAGAATCGAAGCAACTCGACGAGTCACCCCGACGACTCGGCGAGTTGGATTGTGCTTCAAGGAACTCGGCGAGTAGCCGAGGGTACTCGGCGAGTTGGGGTCAACATGGACTGTTGACCTTGACTGAGGACTTTGACTTTGACTAGGGGTTGACTAGTGGGTTATGGAGTACCTTCTAAGGTTAAGGACTTATGAGTATATTGTGCTATGGTATTAGGTGGTGGAGCCTGTGCCAAGTGACTCGAGGGTTGGGTTTTATCTTCCGGGTCGACATTTGCGAGGTGAGTTATCCTCACTATATCAACAGGGTCTAAGGCACCAAGGCCGGCCCTTAGTGATTGGGTTCGGTCGATATCCTAGTTACAGGATTATGCTATGATATGACCTGGGTAGGTCGGAGTCCTGGTGTAGGACGTTGCTATGCTATTTGATCTGTTAGATCGGTTTGCCTGTTATTATGATAGCCTATGGATGTATATGCACATGTTGTTTGATTTGGGTGTCGGGTTGAGGCAGTACTGCTTTGTGCTGAAGGCCAACATACCCAGGGCGGTTCGGATAGACTACAAAACCCAAGAGGGTAGGATAGTTAGACCGAAGGCCCGGTGAGCAGTCCGGATAGGCTGAAGGCCCCGCGAGGCGGTCCAGACGTGCCGAAGGCTCGGAGAGCGGTCCAGATACACTGAAGGCCTGTGAGGCGGTCCTGTCAGGCTGAAGGCTCATTATGCTTGCTGTTTGGTTATATGTTTATATGGCATGGTTATGTGGTTGGTATTTTGGGGGATAGCTCACTAAGCTTTCAGGCTTACAGTTTCAGTTGTTGTTTCAGGTACCTCTGGTGATCGCGGGAAGGCGAAGGCATGATCGTACCGCTCCTCTCATTGTTATGACTTTTATGATTTGATACTGGGATACTCTGATAACTGCATTTTGAAAACAAATTATGTAATGACTTAATGGATTAAACTGTTTTTTTTAGTTTAAATTGGCTTGAATTTTTGGGTGTCACATCCTTCTCAAAATCTCGAACTTGACTTCGGCAGTTGTATGTTTTGACTTTTCAACTGCGGTTCTACAAACTTCGATCTGCTTCCTTGTAAGGCGGTTCATGTCAGTCAACGGAATGAAGTATTTTGTATCGTTGAGTTTCCGTTTAAAGATGACTCCGACGTCTGGGAAGTTTGTTGCACCTAAGGATCTTTCTTGGAATCCTTCAGTAATCATGGGTGCGGGGTCAAGTGGTGGAAGATTAAATTTTGTAGCCAGGATAGGATGAATGTCTGCATCAATTTTGGCAAAGTCGCAGACAGTTTCCTTTAAAAACGTACTTGCCTTCTCAAGCGCTACCTTCATCTTTGGATGCTTCTCCGACTTGTTCTGGAACACCTTGGCTATGAGGAAGACTTCTTCAGAGTTCATGCAAGGGAAGTCTGCTTGGGTGCGGACATAGTCGTGTTCCCTTCTTGTAAGAGTGTATTGAATGAAGTCAGCCTTCATGAACTTCCGGGGTTTGTAGTTTTTGACTGCGGATGGTATATCGTTAGACCAGATTTTCTCTATGGAAGACGCATGTTTGGCATAGAACCGATTCAGTCTTTCGAATTCCATAGGCAGTCTCTTGTGGTCGGGAAAGTTGCAGTCAAATGGCTCCAATACAGTAAAGTATTTAGCATTGGGAGAGATTGGAAGATCCCAATAGCCATCAGAAGGGGGTTCGGCATAGGTAAGGTAGGGTTTGTAGTCATCATCAAGTAGTCTGCGGTGAGGGTTGATCCATGAATTCGCTAATGATTCATCCATTGTGATGTCAAGTCCGTTTTCTCTCCAGATGAGCTCCGCAAACTTGGCTGCTTTCCAATCTTTCTTTCTTTGTTCGGTTGCGGGGGAGTCATCAGAGTGTTCGGATGACATGTGTGAGGCAAGATTTTTGTAGTGGGGAGGAGTCTCCGGTCGCTTAGGAGAGGGAGGGTTTTGAGTGATTTCCTTCTGCGGTGGAGACTGACGTTGCGGTGGAGTATGATGGCTTGGACTTGAGTGAAGAGATGGTTCCGGTGAGGGAATTTTGTCATTTATGATGGGGGGACTTTGATGGTGCGAAATGCTGTTGGAATGATGGTCTTCATCATCACTTCCCCCTCTTGAGGAATGCAACACCGGAGCATCCTCAAGCCATTGTCTGAGACCATCAACCTTGGTATAGACTTCCTGGAACTGGTCTTTAAGAGCATCCACCAGTTGTTGATTGTTGGGGATGGTGGTGTTGAAGAGCAGCCTGTGAATTTCCTTAGTGAGTTGAAGAATTGCGGGACCATGGAAGTTGGAGGATAAGGATCGTTGCAGTCGGTTGATTGTAGCTTGAAGGACTGAGATACTGGACTCATATGCAGTGTGAGTCTCAGCTATCAGCTTTTGAGATTGGGTGGATTGGTCCGCAATGGCTGCTTGTAAGTCTTTCTTGATTACGGTCACCTCAGAGATGAGGCGTTCCGCAGCAGCCAGGAATTGCTTGTGATCAGCTTGGCGACTGATGTCCAGGGACCGGATTCCCATTTCAACCTTGAGGGAGATGCGCTCAGCAGCCAATATCTCACGAGTTTCCAATCTTTCTATCCATTCCATCAAGGACTGTGGTCCGGGAATGTCTTCTGGTTGCGGTTGTGTTAGCTTGACCGCAGCGATAATCTGATCGACCTTTGCTTGCAGGCTTAAGAATTCTTTTCTTGTGACAGCTTTCTTCTTCTTCTTCTTCTTCGCTTTAGGCTTGGAAGTGGAGTGTTGAGAACCACTCGATTCTTTATCTTCATCGAAAATCATTAAATCGTCATCAGAGGGAGGAGGTTGATTTACCTCATTCATATCGAAGTCATCGAAGCCGAATGTGGGAGCTGAGCTGACTTCGATTGCGGTACCTTCTTCTTGTGATTCTCGAGCAGTTGGAGTTGGGATTGGACTTGGAGTTGGAGTTGGAGTGACTTTGGAGGGACTTACATCTTCATGAGTGGACTAAGCCTTGCGGATCGTTTCAGCCATCTCAGACATCCAATCTTGGACTTTCAGGATGGTGGCTACGATATTGGCATTATTGATTGTGTCTACCCAATACTTAGCCACAAATTGAATTTCCTGTTCCTTTTGCTGCTGTTGCTTGATTTGCTGATCTTTTCTTGCTTGGAATGCCCTACGGAAAGCGACATACTTTTTGAAATCTGACTCAGACACCGGAGTGTAGTGTAACCATGAGTCATTTGATTCTTCTCCGTCAAATCCTTGGTATCGCACCGAAGTGTCCTTCGGGTTCACGGATCCTTGCACATTGGTGCTCACCGTGCCTAAACCACCTGTAACAGATGTAAGCAGAGTAGGATTTCCTAAGCTTCCTCGGTCTCCTTGACCCGTAGTCAAGTCTGGCCTCGGCTCAGTTCTGGAAAGGGCAGAAGAATTGCCCTGCCGTTGGGAAGGTGCTTGACGTGTTTGGGTTACATTCAAGAGGATGGAGTTCAACTCCTCAGGAGAAAAGAAATGGAGTCGGGAAGCCCTGGAGACTTTAGGGCGTGAACCAATTTCATCCTCTGGGGAGTGAACTGGGGGGGAGTCTCCACGATGTGGTGAATTAGACATACTCTCTGTGTCTGATTGGAAGATTATTGTGGTGTTGAATGGGTCTGCGGCCACCCCAAGGACTACCGGAGCCTTTTGAGAGGCTGTGATATCCGTCCGGTCACGCATTTGGCCAGTGGGATCAGTTTTCCTTTTCTTAATGATGGAAATAGGTAGTGTATCCTCCTCAAAATCACTCTCAGTTGATTCGTCATCTGAGGGCACACTTGGTGGGATTTTTCTTTTCTTTTAGGGTTCAGTTGGTTTGGGAGCATCCTTCTTTGGGGTTCTTTGTTTCTTGGAGACATTGCGGGGGCCTTGATGGACAGAGGCTAACTGTTTCCGTCTTTGGGAAGAGAGAGTGGTGGATGATGGGATTGCGGTACTACCAGGAATGTAAGTGCGGATGTGGCTTGTAGAGGCGGGGAAGAAAGGTATGGGCTAATACCTTCCGTAGCCTCAATATGGTCTGTGACATCAGGGGTTTCAAGTCCAAATGATGTCAAAATGTGAACAGGTAGTCGTCTGATAGGACCGAAGTTAGATTGGTCTTTGGAAGGATTGTACCTTTTGAGATCTTTGGTGATGAAGAGGTTGGTGTCGTTGCCCATCCTGATTCCTGCATCCGCATGAACATCTGAGATGCACAAGGACCAGAACCTTGCAAATGTGAGTTTGGTGGGGTTTTCTCTTGGGCTCTCCTTGGGAATGTACTGCAGGAAGTCATACCACAAGATCTGACCGTAGTTTACGTCGTGGCCAGTGAAGATGCTCCAAACTAGTTCCAATAGTTTAAGACTCATGTTGTCTGTGCCTCCGGTTTGGCCTAATAGACTGCGGATGACAAAATAACAGACAAATTGCCACACCGCAGGCAGTTGATTCTTCTTGAACTCGCCGATACCCTTGAGTTTTTTCTGATAACCCATCTGGTAGAGGGCAGAAAGGATGTCCGCCATGCTTGGAGAGAAAACTTTGGTTGAAGGATGAACCAAAAGATTAATGGCGTTGAGGAACTTTTCTTTGTTCGGAATGACCAAAGAATCATTTACTAAGTTCAGATGTACTTCTTGAGGATTCTCGAGGGGTCTGTAAGCAGAAAAGGCACATTTGAACAGTGTTGAGAGAGGAACAACGTCTGTGAATGCATCAAAGGGGCCAAACAAGGGATGATTGTTCAAGAACTTGATCATGAGCTTGATAGGATCATTGTAGGAAGAATGCTCTTCGAACACTGCCCTAAAATTGCTTGAAGCAATCATAGGCATTTGATTCCTAGTTGCAGAATTAGACCCAGTTGTGTTCGCAGAGCCAGAAACCTTGGAGATTTTTTCGAAACGCCTGATTTCACCATTGTTGAGTTTGAGAGAGAGAGAGAGAGTGCAGAAACAGAGTGTTAGGGAGAGAGTTTGAGATAGAGTGTTCAGAGAGCGTAAACTGTTCTTGGGGAAGAAGAAAGGGTTTTATAGGAATGGATTTGAGCGGTAATTGATTTTACCCTGGGTGAAGGTAAATAGGGTAAAAAACGTTTGGGTGTTTTTCTATGATTTGGAAGGAGTAATCTCAGCCACATATATAAAACGATTTAAATTATTTTGAGATTTACCAAAAAAGGTTTGCATTTAATGAAATGTCAAACGTACAACATCACGTCTGGTGATCGTGTGGTGGGGGTTGATTTAATCCGTTGTGCAAAGAGAAGTTGTAATGGATTGGACGTGCTGGGTAAGAGGAAAAGACAGATTAAAGGATTTGTTTATGGAAAAACGTTCTTTTTGTCATCATACCTAAAATAGGTCTGACACAAGGTTTATTCAAAAAAAAATGGGACAGTTTCTCAAGGAATGTTTTTATTTAATGTTTTCTTATTTAATGAAGGATCATTATGATGGGTTTTGAGCATTCTAACACTTCCTAAGTGTACATGCAACCCTAATAACCTTGGATCTATGTTTATCTAATTATCATGCAAAGTTGAATTCCAAGGTTATATTCCTATCTAGCATACATGGGGAACATTTTTAACTTGAATGAAAGATAGAATAACTTACCTTGTTGTTGATTATGATCCTTGAAACCTTGTGAGCCTAGCACCCCAAGTGTGATGCCACAAATGCTTCACACAACACCAAATGCAAAGGAGTAAACTTTGAGAGAATCTTACACTTGCAAAATCGGCTCTAGCACTCTTGTTTCTTAGTGTCACCGATTTTGGGGAGAACACCTTTGTTTATATAGTGTGTTGCATTAGGTAAACCCTAATGTAACGTGACTCTTCATTTCATGATCCATGGGTTAACTCCATGGAGCATCCTATGGGTGGAACCCAACTTGATAATCCATGGAGCCTCTTAGCCCACTACATAAGATATGGAAGATTTACGTAATCTACCCATATATTTAATTAGTTATCTTTTGATCACTTAATTAATTCTTGATCAAACTAATTAAATAATATTATTAATATATTAGAACTTATAATATATTAATAAACCATAAGTGTTATTTCTCTCATTTTAGTTTATCTAATTGCATGGTGCCATGCAACCCAAATGGACCATGTCGGGTCGGGTCAAGTACATACCAAAAATAGTTATCGACTTAGACACCTTATCCAACAGTCTCCCACTTGGATAAGTCAAATAACTATAACTGCAAGTATGACTTCAGGAACCGATCAACAATCGTAGGTCTTTCAAGGTCTCTCAGAACTGAGAAGATTATGATACGCCATTTAAGATAAGTGATCATATAATCCTCTGTTCTAGATATCAGCCGGACAAATACATGGAACAATGTCTTGCTTATTGTCCAGCAGTTTGTTTCCTGATTTCCGATTTGTTTGACAAAGAACTTAATTGAACACATCAACTTAGTTCTGACCGGGCCCGGTACATAGGTCAAAACAAAATCATCGAGGGGCCCAGATATCGCTTCTAATCCTAGAAGGAACAGATAAACTTCGACTCATATGTTTGCTCTACTACTTGTTGAATTACACACAAAAGCACGGTTTATAACATCGAGTTACCAATGCGTTTTCGTGCAATCAATGCATAACCAACGCATAGGCAACAAATCATATCTCTAGGTTTGAAGACTTATATGATATTACCGTCTCACGATCACTCGAGATAAATTCCATGAAGTGATACAAGTGAGCGTGGGTTGAATCCAATACTCAGAACTTATGAGCACTCATGAGTGCTGTAGCCCCGCTTTGTCTAACATCTTAGACCTCTACAAGCCAACCCATGACAGTCTTGATTCATATCTACTTCCAACATATGACCGACTGTGGAGAGTTTGAATAATATGATATAAACCATAACATAATTATTCTGGAAGTCAAAACATGCAAAAAGAAATAATAGTAAACGATTGACAAGAGATAGCAACACTTTACTCATAAATAACAGCTTTTATTTATCATCAAATGTCAATTACATTTTACAAATTTCAAGATTATCTAACTACTAAAACTAATATCATCCTTCAGCCCTATGCTCCGAGCATGCTGGAGATGCTTAGCCCGAGTCAGTCCCTTCGTGAGGGGATCTGCTGGGTTCTCATCCAATGATACCCTCTTTGCCACGAGGATTCCTTCTTCTATTCGATGTCTGATGAAGTTATATTTTCTGTCAATGTGTCTGGATCTCCCATGATCTCTTGGTTCCTTGGCTAAGGCAACCGCACTATTGCTGTCACAGAAAATCTCCATTGGCTCCTTTATAGCTGGTACAACTCCAAGGTCTCCGATGAAGTTCTTTAGCCATATAGCCTCCTTTGCTGCCTCGCTTGCTGCTATATACTCTGATTCACAAGTGGAATCAGCCACTGTCTCCTGCTTGGAACTTTTCCAAGTAATTGCCCCTCCGTTTAGGGTAAAGACCCAGCCCGACTGAGAGCGGAAATTATCCCTGTCAGTCTGAAAGCTAGCATCACTGTACCCTACAACTCTCAAGTCATCACTCCCACCGAGGGTAAGGACCCAGTCCTTAGTCCTTCGCAGGTACTTGAGGATATTCTTTACCGCAGTCCAGTGTGCCTTGCCAGGGTTCCCCTGATACCTGCTAACCATGCTCAAAGCAAAGGCTACATCAGGTCGATCAATCTGGCGTTTCTATGGATGGGTAACTCTCCTTTCTTGGAATTATGCATGTTGAACCTTTTCAACACTTTGTCCACATAGGTGCTTTGACTAAGTCCAATTAGTCTTTTACTCCTGTTTCTCAAAATCCTTATCCCTGGGATATAGGCAGCTTCTCCAAGGTCCTTCATAGCGAAACACTTCCCAAGCCAGGACTTTACTTCCTGCAGGGTTGGGATGTCATTTCCTATGAGTAGTATGTCATCCACATACAGTACCAAAAAGCTGACTATACTCCCACTAGCCTTGATATAGACACAAGATTCATCTTCACTCCTTGAAAAGCCAAATTCTTTGACTTTCTCATCAAAGCAAAGATTCCATCTGTGAGGTGCATGTTTTAATCCATAAATGGATTTCTCGAGCTTACACACTCTACTGGGGTACTCTGTACTGACAAAACCCTCTGGCTGAACTATGTAAACATCTTCAGCCAACTTTCCATTAAGGAAAGCGGTTTTGACATCCATTTGCCATATTTCATAATCATGAAATGCAGCAATGGCTAACAGAACCCTAATAGACTTAATCTTGGCCGCTGGTGAAAAGGTATCATCATAATCAACTCCCGGAGTTTGAGAATAACCCTTTGCAACCAGTCGTGCCTTATAAGTGCGTACATTACCATCCATGTCGGTCTTCTTCTTGAAGATCCATTTGCACCCAACTATCTTACGATCAGGTACATTGTCAACCAAGTTCCAAACTTGATTGTCATACATGGACTGTATCTCGCTATCCATAGCCTCTTTCCATTTAGCAGCCTCAGGGCCTGCCATGGCTTCCGTGTAGCTGTTAGGCTCATCCAGATTTACCAGTGTGTTATCACTGATAAGTGTCTCACCTTCTGCAGTAATATGAAAACCATAATAATGCTCAGGTGCATTCCTAACTCTGGTGGAATGCCTTAGAGGTATAGATTCTTCAGTCGACTCAACAGGAGTTTCCTCCTCAGGTTGAGGGCTAGGGTTTGAGGTTCCTTCACCACTTGACTCTTGAATTTCCGCAAGGTCAATTTGCCTCCCACTGTCTCCTTGGCTCATGAATTCTCTCTCTCTCTCTCTCTCGAAAGAATCCTCTTCTTGCTACAAAGACCACATTATCACTGGGTCTGTAGAAGATGTAACCAAAGGATTTCTGTGGGTAGCCGATGAAAATACACCTTTCGCTTCGAGGTTCGAGCTTATCGTGAGTCTCTTGTCTCACGAAAGCCTCGCAACCCCAAATCTTGATCTGGTCTGGATTGGGAACTTTTCCAGTCCACACCTCGTGAGGTGTTTTGGCAACCTTCTTTGTAGGGACTAGATTAAGGATATGGGCGGCAGTCTCTAAGGCATACCCCCAAAATGAGATTGGTAGCGAAGCTCGACTCATCATGGAACGAACCATGTCCAACAAGGTCCGATTGCGCCTCTCAGCTACACCATTCAACTGTGGTGTCCTAGGAGGTGTCAATTGTGAGACAATCCCACATTCCTTAAGATAGTCAAGGAACTCAGTACTAAGATACTCACCACCACGATCGGATCGAAGCATCTTAATGTTCCTGCCCAACTGATTCTCCACTTCTTGCTTAAACTCTTTGAATTTCTCAAAGGTTTCTGACTTATGCTTGATTAGGTAGACATATCCATATCTACTAAAATCATCAGTAAAAGTCACATAGAACCGATTAGCATCTCTTGTGGTGGTTCTGAAGGGTCCACACACATCCGTGTGTATGAGGTCCAACAAACCTTCACCCCTAGCACAAGTGCCAGTAAAAGGTGACTTTGTCATTTTACCAAGCAAACAAGATTCACAACTATCATCTGACTTTAGGTCAAATGACTCCAAGACTCCATCCTTTTGGAATTGGCCTATACGTTTCTTGCTTACATGTCCAAGACGACAATGCCGTAAGGATGCTTTATCTAAGCTAGTGGAAGATTTAATACACAATACATTATTTCCTAGATTATCTACAACAGATACAGTTTCATACACGCCATCACAAGGTAATGCTTTAAAATAAAGAACATTATTAAAGAAAGAATCAATACTACCATTATTATTATCAAAATAAAAGGTAAAACCTTGTTTATACAATGCATGAAAGGAAATAACATTTCTTGCCATTTCTGGCGAATAATAACATTTATTCAAATATGATGTAAACCCACTATTTAGCACTAAGGAATAAACTCCTATCTTGGTGACAGGTGAAGCTTTCCTGTTTCCCATGATCAAGTTTATCTTTCCGTGCTCCACATTCTCACCTCTTTTAAGTCCCTGCAAATCACAACATATGTGAACACCACAACCTGTATCAAGGACCCAAGACTTAGAATGAGGTGAGTTATTAGACAATATAGTGTATATACCTGCATGGTTGGGTTTTACTTTCCCATCCTTCAAATCTTGCTGGTACTTTGGGCAGTTTCGCTTCTAGTGCGACTTTTCATGGCAATAGAAGCATTCAGCCTCATTAGGGTTAGCAGAAGGAGTGACAAAACCTTTCTTGGTTTTGCTTGAAGAGGAGCCTTCAAGGGTCTTACCCTTGGTACCCTTAGAAGGGTTCTTTCTCTTCTTCCCTTTGCCATGCCCGATTGCCAAGACATTGGCCGTAGTTGGAGTAGGAGTAGGAGTAGTAACAACCGACTTACCCTTTAGACCACTTTCGGCGGTCTTCAAGAGTCCTTGAAGTTTGCTGAGGGTGACTTCTTCCTTGTTCATGTGATATGTCATGCGGAATTGATCATAACACGATGGCAAGGAGTGAAAAATGATGTCTATTGCTAACTCCTCAGGGAAGTTCACATTCAGCTTCAGTAAACGGTCCACATACCTTTGCATTTTATGTATGTGGCCCGTGATGGGTTCACCATCCTTCATTCGGGTTGTTATCATGGAGGAGATTATTTCATATCGCTCTTGACGAGCACTTTGATGGTAGCGGTCCATCAAGTCCTGGTGCATCTCAAAAGGATAATAGTCCTCATAGGACTTTTGGAGCTCGACTGTCATGGTGGCCATCATGATGCATGCCACTTTTGTAGCATCTCTTTCATGTACCTCATATTCAGCAAGCTCTTCAGGAGTAGCAGTTGGCTCGGGTACCTTCAGCTCCTTGTCGAGAACATATTCTTTGTTCTCATACCGAGTGACCATCCTGATGTTTCTGATCCAATCTGTAAAGTTGGACCCATCAAAGATGACTCTCCCACAAAGATTCATGAGAGAGAAGGAGCTAGTAGGGTTTGAGCCAGAAGCATTGTTATTGGAAGACATCTGAAAAGAAGAGGGAATAGATTAGATTAGATATAGAGATAGTCCTTAACAAAACACCCAAATGTAATATTAAGGCTAGGACCCAACACAATATTTTATAACTTAGAAGAGGGATGCCGTAATCTAAGCTATAAGATATTTGAAGGTAGGTGAATGACGATTCACCAATTTCCACCATGAAAAACGAAATATTTAATTAGGTTTTAATTGGTTTAGAAACTCCTAGATTCTTTGAGATTCATTGAACTTTCTTCAATGGCATGTTTCAATCTCGAGTGTGCCCTTCAAGTTTTATGACTGGGATGCCGAGGATCACAAAACAAGGTGTGAAGTAACCATGCAAATTACTTGGTACCCTTAATGTATTACCCCTCAATCGATGTGCCGGTTAACCACACACGCTCCATCGATACTATGATAAACATTAAGTCACCCTTTACCTACCTTGTTAAGTTCAAGTTAGTGTGTCGGTTAACCACACACGCTCCACTAACGACTTAAACAAAGTGTAAAGTGTAATTTCATGGATTAGCACCTTATTCACATTTTCCTAAAATAACTAAGATTGGGAATTCAATAAAGTTTAGTTACTTTAGTATTATCATTATACTTTTAATGAGAATTTATAAGTCCTTGTCCTACCCGTTCGGCTAACGACCCTCCACCGATCAAGGAAGCGGTGGGTGAGAGTGGACACCCATTAAGTTGCCATTTTATAGGCAACAACCTTATACCCCCCTTATAGACCGGCTTCGTGAATGAGGCGTACTAGCGGTAAGACGACTTGATCTTATACATATATAAATATTATTAAACTTATAATATTATAAAGTATAAGGGTTGAATTTTAACTTTTAAAATTCTAGGGGTTGGAACTAAAGTTTTTAATATGACTTTACATGTTCCAAAACTTGAGGGCAAGTTTTGTAAACTTTCAAGACTTTTCATTTCTCATAACTTATGAGTTAATGGTTATTAAAAATGAAGACTCTTCATTTTTTGTAACCTATGTGTTCTTTTAATGGTTATTTATAAATGTGACTTTTGGTTATCCATAACTCAAGAACTAGTTATGGACTCCATTAAAACACATAAAGATCAAGAATTAATCTAATCAATTATTAGCACATAATTTCTATGATCTTCTAAACTCATATGTTTATGAATGTTCATATCAAAAAATTTCAAGAATCGTAAGTACATATACAAAACTTGAAATTTTGATACGAGCTTTTGAACAAAACTTCGATTTTCAAGTTTTTTTTTTTTTTTTTTTTGCATCAAGTATCAAATAAACAAACCAGGCTCTGATACCACTGATGGGTTTTGAGCATTCTAACACTTCTTAAGTGTACATGCAACCCTAATAACCTTGGATCTATGTTTGTCTAATTATCATGCAAAGTTGAATTCCAAGGTTATATTCCTATCTACCATACATAGGGAACATTTTTAACTTGAATGAAAGATAGAATAACTTACCTTGTTATTGATTATGATCCTTGAAACCTTGTGAGCCTAGCACCCCAAGTGTGATGCCTCAAATGCTTCACACAACACCAAATGCAAAGGAGTAAACTTTGAGAGAATCTTACACTTGCAAAATCGGCTCTAGCCCTCTTGTTTCTTAGTGTCACCGATTTTGGGGAGAACACCTTTGTTTATATAGTGTGTTGCATTAGGTAAACCCTAATGTAACATGACTCTTCATTTCATGATCCATGGGTTAACTCCATGGAGCATCCTATGGGTGGAACCCAACTTGATAATCCATGGAGCCTCTTAGCCCACTATATAAGATATGGAAGATTTACATAATCTACCCATATATTTAATTAGTTATCTTTTGATCACTTAATTAATTCTTGATCAAACTAATTAAATAATATTATTAATATATTAGAACTTATAATATATTAATAAACCATAAGTGTTATTTCTCTCATTTTAGTTTATCCAATTGCATGGTGCCATGCAACCCAAATAGACCATGTTGGGGCGGGTCAAGTACATACCAGAAATAGTTATGGACTTAGACACCTTATCCAACACATTAAATAGCACACCATGATTCAAAGATTACTGAAACAGTTGAGAAACTATCAAGGTGGTTGCGGATTGAAACTTCATTGCGGATGGATGCTTTATCATTGCGGATTAACAGATGTCATTGTGGATGAACAGATGGATGTCTGTAGTAGAAGAACTGAGGAGAACACTTGTACAAGAAGTTAGTAACAACAAACAATAAGGACCAGTGAAGGATAAATATGATATATGGTTGCGGTACATAGACTACGGTACACAAGATATACCAAAACCATCTATCATAAGTATCTTTCAGTTAGGACCGCAACAGAGACCAAGAATGGTATGCGGTACCTATCAATTCAAGAAGAATTATGGGTCCGGATTCATCATTCCTAACATTTGTAAGAAACTGTTGAGTTTTGTAGAGTCAAGCGCCTTTGTGAACACATCAGCAATCTCTTCATGAGTATGGACAAAGATGAGTTCAATGTTACCTTTCAGGATGTGGTCTTTGATGAAGTGATACCGTAGTTCAATATGCTTTGTCTTGGAGTGCTGAATTGGATTGTAAGAAATAGCTATAGCACTTTCAGAGTCACAGTAAATTGGTATCTTCAGCATTCTATATCCGTAGTCCATAAGTTGTGTTTTCATCCATAAGACTTGTGAACAACAGCTGGCTGCGGCCACATATTCGGCTTCTGCGGTAGACAGAGAAACACAACTTTGTTTTCTTGAAGACCAGCTGACGAGTCTTCCTCCCAGAAATTGACATCCTCCTGAGGTACTTTTGCGATCTAGTATGCATCCAGCGTGATCCGCATCTGTGAATGCTTGAAGGCTGAAGTCATTGCCTGCGGGGTACCATAAACCGAGAGTTTTGCTTCCTTTCAGGTATCTTAGAATCTGTTTGGCTGCGGTCATGTGTGACACTTTTGGGTCAGCCTGATACCTTGCGCATACACCTGTTGCGAATACAATATATGGTCGGCTTGCGGTGAGGTACATCAAAGAGCCAATGATACCTCTATAAGTCTTGTGATCCACTGATTCGCCAGAAGGATCAGCAGAGATCTTATATCCAAAGGCCATGGGAACCTTAGCCGAAGAACAGTTGTCCATTGAATATTTCTTTAATAGTTATGTGGTGTATTTCTCCTGATGAATGAATATTCCTTGAGGAACTTGTTTTACTTGAAGTGCTAGAAAGAAGTTAATCTCTCTATTCATGCTCATTTGGAATTTGTTGGTCATGAGCTTAGCAAATTCATTCACCATTCCTTGATCAGTTGATCCGAAGATGATATCATCCACATATATTTGTACAAGCATAAGGTGATTACCATTTGCTTTTCTAAATAAGGTGGGATCAATCACTCCTCTTTTGTATCCGGAAGAGACAAGAAATTCAGAAAGGGTTTCGTACCACGCTCTTGGTGCTTGCTTTAGACCGTAGACTGCTTTTTCAAGCTTGTAGCAGTGGTCTGGGAATTCAATACTTTCAAAGCCTGGAGGTTGCTGAAGATAAACCTCCTCTTTTAATTCCCCATTGAGAAAAGCACTTTTTACATCCATTTGATGTACTTTGATGTTCTTGTGAGCTGCGTATGCTAAGAAGATTCGGATGTCTTCCATACGTGCAACCGGAGCATACGTTTCATCATAGTCAATACCTTCAAGTTGACTATATCCCTTTGCAACTAACCTTGCCTTGTTTTTTACTACCGCACTAGATTCGTCCAACTTATTTTTGAATACCCATCTAGTACCAACAATGGTGTGACCATGCGGCTTCGGGACGAGTTATCACACCTTGTTTCTTTTGAATTCTTCTAGCTCTTCTTGCATTGCGGATATCCAGTCTGATTCTAGTAATGCTTCTTTGATCGTTCGTGGCTCGACCGAGGACATAAATGTTGCGTAGTGGCAATGATCAGATAAATCCTTGGAAGATCGAGTCTGGATACTTGCGGATGGGTTGCCAATGATTTGACCTGGTGGTGGTCCTTCATCCATACGTGTAGACGAGGTTGTAGATAATCAGCAGCTGCGGTAGAGGGAATGTCTTCTATATCAGAAGACTCTGCGGTTGGAAATGGCAGTTCCCCCTGGATGTGAGAACATCCTCCAGAATTATCTTGGATTGTTGGAGAGAAAATTGAATTTTCTTGAGCAGTTGGAAGAGGTTCTCCCTGGATTGCGGACGGGAGTTCCCTTGGAACCTGAGGAGGTTCCCCCTGGAATGCGGACGGGAGAGTGATAACTCTTGAGTCTGTTCTTGTGTCAATGTTTTCTATGTATTCATCATCCGAGTCGGAAGAAACGTTTGATGGTTAAAATTCTCTACGGATGGGAGCTTGGGTTGCATCAGGTACTGGAACCTCGATGGTTGCTATTTGATCCGGAGTAGAGCTTTCCCCCTCAACCGGCGAGGTGGAAGTATTGATAGATGCTACTTCGGATGGAGATGGCCCTGATACGTCAGCATGTTGTTGCTGGGCTTCCTGAGACACAAGAACTTCGGATAACTTGGCAGTTTCGACCGGGTCGAAGAGATCGTCATAGTTGACTTCAACTAAATTTAATGGACCCGAAGAGGCAGGAATATCGCTTTCTAGAATTGTTGTGGTTTCAGTGGATGGAGGAGTGTTGCGGATGTGATAGTCATCAAATTTCACATCAAAGCTTTCAATGATTAGCCTTGTACGTCTGATGAGAACCCTGTAAGCAACTTTGTTTGTGGAGTAGCCAAGGAAGATGCCTTCATCAGACTTCAGTGCAAACGTGTTTAGGTGATCTGTGTTGTTGATCACAAAACATCTACACCCAAAGATATGAAAGAAGCGGACATTTGGCTTGCGGTTGTCAAGGCCCTCATACGGTTTTTTGTTGAGACGTTTGCATACAATGCTTCGGTTCTGTACAAAGCATGCAGTGGCCACTGCTTCAGCCCAGAAGTAGAGAGGAAGGTGTGCGAAGTTGAGCATGGATCTGGCTGCTTCTACTAGAGTGTGGTTCCTTCGCTCTACTACCCCATTTGGTTGCGGTGTGTAAGGAGCAGAGAAATTGTGAGTTATGCCCTTTAAAACCAAGAAATTGTTTAGAAGATGATTGGTAAACTCGGTTCCATTATCACTTCGGATGCGTCGAACTGGCAGTTTGATTTGGAGTTCTATCTCCTTGATGAAATTGATGAGAATCTGCGGTGTTTCTGACTTGAGTCTTATGAAGAAAACCCATGGGAAGCGTGTGAAGTCATCTACTATAACCAGTATGTATTTCTTGTGATGGAGACTGGCTACGGTGGATGGACCGCAGAGATCAATGTGAAAAAGCTCTAGTGGTTCAGAAATTGAAGAGTCAATCACCATGGGGTGACTTGATTTGGATTGCTTTCCACATTCACATGCAGGACAGAGAGTATCATTGCTGAACTTAAGAATAGGGAGTCCTCTGACTAGTTCTCCGGTGACCAAATTGTTGATGTACCTGAAGTTGAGATGAGCCAGCTTGCGATGCCATAGCCAGCTGACTTCGGATACGGCTTTGGATAGGAAACATAACTGCGGTTTGCCTATGATCAACAATACGTCCAGAGGATACATAGTACCTTCGGATCGGGACTTGATCAGACACGTGTTCCTATCACTTGTCATTACATAGCAAAATTGATCATCAAATTCAACACGATGGCCTGCCTTACATAGTTGGTCAACACTAATGAGATTGTGTTTAAGGCTTTCTACATAAGTAACCTTTTGAATGGAGAAGTTTCCCGTAATGAGAACAGCATAGCCTCGGATGACCCCATTCGCATTGTTGCCGAATGTGACATTTCCACCGTTGTAAATTGGCCTGAAATCCCGAAGGTATTCTAACCTTCCGGTCATGTGCAAGGAGCAGGCATTGTCAATTAACCATTCATCTTCTTGTTCCTCCTTGCACAAAGCCTGAGAATTACACGGTTAGTTTAGGCATCCAAACTAGTTTGGAGCCTGGGGCAATAGGTAAATTTCTGATTGATGCATGAACCGAGGTTGCAGGGACAGGTTTCGTATTAACTTTTAAGCCTAGTCCTGGGTGTTTGTAAGATTTTGGAGTGTTGTGTGCTTTTGAAAAATTACGAGGTTTCTGAAACCTCCAAGATTTCACATGAGATGAACCATTTTGACAACTACACTGACATTGACAAGTTGATATTTTGTCTTTTGTTCTGACACCATGTTTGGTCAGCGGTCTAAAGGATGAGTTGGGCTTGTGACCGGTCCGAGGTTGGTAATATCTGACATGAGTGCTGTTCGGCTTTGAAAAAGTTTGTTTCGAAAAAGGTTTAGCACGTGTAGATCTTTGGGACCTTTTTGTCGGATTAGGAAGAATACCCTTCCACTTGTTAAAAATTTGATGTGATTTTAAAAGTGTTGGAGTGGGTAGGATACCCTTCCATTTTGGATCATCTGAGGAATAGACTTGAAAACCATTGTTTCGAAAAGACTTTACACTCTTTTGGGTTGTGTCAGATGAATTAGGAATGACTGTTGAAACTGTACATTCCTTTTTGTAAGTTTTCTTGATGGGAGAGTTTTTCGAAAAATAGTGTGAGAAAACAAACTTTTCTGGACTCTTGGACTTTGGAAATCTGACATGCTTCTTGTTTTTCGAAAAAGTTTGTCTATTTGTGCCTCGGGAGCGAATTTCCTCTTTGAAAGCCTTTTAGCAAAAGTTTTTGGGGAACCGCAGTCATTGATGTTCAGCTGCGGTTTCCTGGAATCCTTTGAAAATTTATGAAAACGAGGGCTTGATTCATCCGAACTTGAAGATTCGGGGATTTGGGAACATTGACCTACTTCAAAATTTTCTATAGGTAATTTGTGATGGATTGGTTGAAGAGTCGCAGAACTTTTGTTCGAGGACTGCGGTAGGGATGATTTGACTACCGCAGAATAAGTCTTAGTTAGGACTTCAGTGGGACTTTCGTGGGCCTTTTGTGGTTCATGATTACAGTGAGAGAGACTGTGGTCTGAGGGTAGAGATGGAAAGTTTTGCGAGACTTCCGGACCCTCAACAACAATTTCCTCAATGACACAATTATTACTTATATTATGAAGTCTACCGAAGTGTGTTCTGATGTCTTCGGGAAATGTCTTGTTATTGACAGGATAATGGAATTCTCGGTCTGGAGGGACATACATTCTATCTTTGTTAAACCGGGGTGAGGAATCCATTGCGGTAGGATATCCATTTGACCAACCCCAATTGTATGTATTGTCCACGGTTCCATTATTTACCAAATTTTCAATAGCTTCACTTTCATTGAACAATTTTTCGATTAAAAGATTTAAGCGTACAATTTCACTCTGAGCTAAATCTCTCTGGTTCAAAGCTATCTCTAATTGTGTTTCACTCAACATTCTTGCATCTTTTTCTAACTCTAAGTCCTTTTCTAACATAGCCATTTTGAGTCTTTTGTTATCCAGTCGTCCTCTTACATGGAACATCTCTTGGGACGCAATGTTCTTCTCATCTAAGGCTTTGTTATAGTCTGTAAGGACGGCAGCACATGTGTCATTAAGATTATCTATGAAAGGTTGACAGTCATGCATGCTATAGTTTAGAGTTTGGATCATGAGTTTTACCTGTTCAACGATGCTTAGAGTTTCATCCTTTGCCATGTAGCAGTAGTTCTTTTCCAGCTTTGTAGACTCATCATCATCCGCAGTTGCCAGCATGCAGATTTTGCCTTTTCCTTTGATACTATTGATGGCTTCATCTTCATCTCTGGATGACCAAACTTGATGGTCTCTTTTGACATGGGCTACGTATGCCCTTGTCTTTTCCTTATCTTCCAATTCTTGAGCTATTCTCAGGTAGAATGCTCTGTCTTTCACTACATTGGCCTTGCAATCCTTTGCAAAGTGATTCTCTTTGTTGCACTTGTGACAAATTACAATATCACTTTTGTCTTCTGTAGTACCAGAGTCAGTGGACTGCGGTGCTTCCTTTGGTTGAGGATTTTGGGATTGCGGTAATGGATGAGAACTTTTGGTATATCGAGGATGGTTATTTTGTGGGTATGACTGTGGGTTGAAGTTACGATTGAACGGAGGTTTATTGAACTGCTGATTTTTATGAAAAGAGGTGGGTGGTAATCGATTGAATTGTTGGCTAACAAGAGCAATAGCCTTCTGAAATTCTTCTTCATCATCATACTCTAAGTCAGCTTCGTATGACTGCGGAGGGGTGTCATATGATGGAGAGTAGGACTGATTGTGTGGTGCTTGTGCTACGAGGGCAAGTGGTCCTCCGAAGTCAGCATAGTCTTTGAGTACGGTGGATTCTTGTGCTTGCAATTCTCTGTAGAGCTTGTAGAGAGACAAAGAGTGAATCTTTCTATCTCCTTGGACTATCATCTTAGCCGTAGTCCAGTGTCTTCCCAAGCCATTAAGAAACTGAAGATTCGTTTCATGGTTGCTGCGGATGGTGCCAGCATTAGATAGCTTGGTGACTATTAAGTTGAATCTTTTGAAGGATTCTTCCAAGCTTTCTCCAGTGTGAGCTTTGAAACTATTGAGCTCATTGAGTGCGGTTGTCATCTTCTTGTCTTGTGCTTGTTCTGAGCCTTCGTACAAATTCTTGAGAACTTCCCAGATCTCTTTTGCTGATTGACAATTTATGATAATGTCGAAGTTGTCATGAGCAACTCCACAAGAGATTTCATAAAAGGCAATAGCATCATTTTCCATTTTATCGAGATCATCTTTGGTGGGACGGTTCATGACTGGTTGACCTCCTCCTAGTCTGGCAGTAGCGTCGTCAGTTTGGACAGGTGTAAGGATTGGGACATGTGGTCCTTCTTCTACGGATCGCCATACATCTCTACCAAGTCTCTTTAAGTATCTTTCCATTCTTTGAGACCAGTGGTGATATTCATTTGCCACCAATATTGGGGCTCGGTTAGAACCACCAACACTGTTGGAAACATTCAGAGATAACGATTGTGCCATATTTCCTTGTTTTTTTTTTGAGAAATGAGCTTCAGTGGTATAGAAGGCCCTTTGAAAATTAGAGTTTTGTTTTCAAAAAGCAACCACTATGGCTATGATACCAATTGTTGAGAGAAAAACTTTGAGACACACTTGAACAAACGTTAGAACAAGTATAGTTGCGGAATAGTTAATCTCGAAGGATCTAAAATCTCAACAACAATATTAATAAGTTAGAGTTAGATAGTTAGAGTGTTAGTTGCGGAAAAGTAAAGAAATGGAAATGACAACAATTGTTATATCAAGTATACACATAAGTTAATTCATAACGAGGAATGCATTCAAACCAAGTTAGTATGTGAGATCAAACTTAGTGATTAAGTCACAAAGGACTTGCTCCGAAGAGAGATTGTGATCAGTTATATTCTAGAGAAGTTTGAGAGTATGAAGAGATGCGTAATCAGATAGAGAGATAGAAAAGATAGCTTCAGAGTTGTATTGAATAAGAATGAATGAGCTCTATTTATAGAGTCTCAAGAAATACACTAGATTACGTCTCTCATAGTAGCCATGCAAGGCATACTGGACAATAGAGAGTATTACAAAAAGTAGACAAAGTAAAGTAATCTAGTAACTAAGAGTGACTGCGGTTGATGATGACTGCGGATGTGGCCTTGACTGCGGTAACTGAAGTTCAAGAGGGTCACTTTTCATGATTCAACAATTCCTAAGTCTTTCACTTTCGAAATACTTTCCGAGTCAAGGTGAAATGACCTTGCATAATTGGAATTCCATTTCAAATGATAAAGTACGTATTATTCATACAAGATTAGGAATATCACTATCCTCCCACTAGTTCTTAACAAACACACATGTTCTTTTCATTTTGATATAAAATCATACATTGTATCTTCATATTAAAATGACTATTCCAACCTTGATATTTTTTCTTTATATCCACAAGTGGATCTTAAGAATTACACATTTTGTTAGGATAACATCGATTAAGAAAACCTCCAGGCTAAACTATATAGATGTCTTCTAGTACATGTCTATTAAGTAAATCAGTCTTTCTTGAAATCTATTTGCTATATCTTTTATTAAGAATATGAAGTTATAGTAAATAATATCCTTGTTGATCTACTCATAGCTACTTGTGACAAGGTTTGATCATAGTCAATGTCATGAGTATGATAAGGATAATAGTCAACGACATGAGTATGATAAAATCCTTTTATGAAAAGTCTTGCTAATGTGTATGATATCCATGTATATATTCTTTCTAAAAGAATCTCTTACTCCTTCTAGCCTTGCTATAGAGAGGAAGACTAATCAAGCCAATACTTGATTATTACACATGGATTACATCTTAATGTTCATGACTCTAAGTCGTTTATCGAATTCAAGATTTGATATAGTTTCTTGGTAGTTGATGAATTTGCCTGAAACCATCAAGAAGAACTCTTCAGTGATATATTCCATATTTCTCAAGTCAAAGATGATTTCTACCATTAATGCGAACAATATGTGTTGTGAATAGCTATTATTCAAGTTAAATAATTCCTTGTTGAAACTAGTGCCAACAACTGCTACATTATGATGTGGTTTTTTAGCCTCTTCAAGTACCATGTGCCTCCCACTTGCTTTGTCACTAGAAGCTTGTTTTCTGTTGACTCAACATTCAGAAGATAAGAGAACTTATTCTTGATGGGTTTGTATATTCTAAATGCCCTTTTAGAATATTATACGGACATGTAATTCATTGGTGTTTGTATTCTAGATACAGTTAATAGTGATTAGGGTATAATCCCAAGAGCATAAAGGAAAACAATTTCTAAAGATTAGAAAGTAAACATTATCCGCTATGGTCTAATTCATCCTTTATTATCACTTAAAGCTGTAGATGGTGTTACTAGATTGTATCTTAACTTTATGTTTGAGTCTCCAACAAAGGTTTCACAATTATGCTTTACCATGTAAAATATAATTATAGCTACTGTATTTGTTAATAAAGTTGATTTGGTATCTTGCATTAAATCTTATACATTCCTTAGAAAGGAAGTCATACAATACATTTTATAGTTACTTAATAATTATTTCCTCTACAGATTAGTGAAATATGATTAGGAATCTTTTATATATAAATAGGATTCACATATATCAAATAAACTAAATTATTTTCCTTCAAAGATCCTTTTATTGTAGTTGGAATATGTGTATTTTATTTATACAATAAAGATAACAATGTCATAGATAAATTTGATTTAAAACAAGTTTAAGTCAAAAGTTCTTGCATATAGGACTTAATTTTATTTATTAAAGTTGTGATATTTACTTTATAATTCTATTAAGAGATCTAGTCTCATAAATAGAAGTCAATCATTTTAGAATATGAATATTATCGTTATGAAAAAAAATCAAGTAACTAATCAAACATTTAAATAAAATAACTGAGACATATATATATATATATATATATATATATATATATATATATATATACATGCTAAATTTTATGCATACATTGTTTTATATACCAAGTACTTTAGTGTTATTTAAAAAGTACGAGTTCTATCTAGTAGATATCTGAAGTACTAGTCTCTCCTAGACTTTCTTTTCAGATAAGAGAGGCAGTTTCTCTTTCAATATCTAGTTTCTCCACAAAAGAAACAAGATCCATCTATGTGGGCCTTCTTGTACTTCTTGGGATTAAAGATGAATATTCCATAAAACATAGGCTTCTTAGATCACACAAGGTGACTCCTTTTAGCCTTGCATTATTCCATTGTTTGAACAAGTTTAAAACAAATATCACTTTATTTATTGGAATATTGCTTAACATGTTATATCATATATATATATATATATATATATATATATATATATATATATATATATATATATATATAATTATCCAAGACTTCCTGCAAGTAAGGAATAACTATTCCTAGTATGATGTTAGAAGCATCTTGAGCGTCATTGTAATGCATTTACTAGGTATCACGTTCATGTTTATTGCTCAAAGCAAATTGTTTAGGAGTAGGACCTTTAATTGTATACAATTTCACACCTCTCACGAGATTGTCTCTCAATACATGAACCCATTAATTAAAGTTGTATCTATTGAATGTTATTGTTTTATCAAGTCATTTCAAGAAAATGACTATTCATGGTAATGAGAGTGGATTATTTATATCTACAAAATTTTAACAAAATTAATTTAGTATTTTGAATATTTAATCTTTAGTAATTAGTACCCTTTTAGTTTCCAAAAAAATTAATTATTAAAATCAAGGATCTAAGTTGCAAAACAAATAAATGGTTAGCTATCATTTATCCCATCCATTTGAACTGAACCTAGTAGATATCTATTATCAATTATATCTTACTATATAATTTTTAGATTTATGGAATCGTCAATAACAAATTTAATTAGACATGTTTGATCCCATATTGAGCATCATTGTCATGCATTTACCCCGACCATCAAAAGATAACACTAAGTAGTTAGGTATCATTTATTCTACTAGTGCATACAAGAGATGTGCGAGTGTTCTTTAAAAATGATTGCATAGATTTAAGGTTTGTAAGGGATCTTTGATGTTTTTATAATTCTTGTTAAAAAAAAATATATCATGGTTATTGCATGCATCCAATAAGCCATGGTATACTTTAAAAAATCTTATTATATTTAAAAGCACATTTTAACAATGTTGTTTCACAAAATCCGGTTTTATAAAATTGGCGCGATCAAATATTAATAAGTAGTATTAAGTTCTACGTTTGAGCACTTTAGAAAATTTGCAACCTTTTAATACAACTTCATTTTATAATTTAATTTTTGGAGTTTGATAAGTTTATAAATCTCTATTTTAAAATTATATAATTTTAATCCCGAAATTTTACCGGTTACTAGTTTTAACGATAAAGCTTGTTTTATTTTAAAATTAGTTCACCATTTTATATTAAAAGGTAAATTTTTGTTAAAACCAAGCTCCTTTGTCATGTTTGTTTATGTTCAAATATTATTTTGCATTTGAAAATATAATTTATCAACCAAAACATATTAATAACAACATAAAATTAAACAACACAAACATGTTAAAAATATATGTACATAAACCAACCAACTACTGACATTTTGTGAGCCGTCACAAAATGTCAAGCCCATTCATAAAGAGATTAAAGGGACCAAAAATATTCTAGGAATGTTGTTATATAATTTTCCACTTGAGAAAACACTCATTGCGTGCAAAAAGTTGAAAGACTTCTTGAAAGTGAAAATTCAGCAACAGACAAAACTTTTCAGAAAAGGCTGCAGAAAGTGTTGCATTAGGACCATCAGCTCCAAGGGAAACTGCCAATAGCAACACCTTTAGCAATAGTTTGCAGAAATGTTGCTTTTGCCCCTGCGCACTAAAAAGTTGCAAAAATCACCTTGTGATCTTCAAAAAATGGCTCCATCTTCATTTCTTGTTAAATTCTTATACAAATAAATTATTTCCAAAAGCTAATCTATTTCTTTAAAAAATAAATGAAGAAAACTAATCTATTTAGTTATTATATACCATATGAATAAATAACTATTACAACCACTTTTTCAACAAATTAACACAAACAACAATACAAAGGTCATTGGCTAGTTTATGCACATCATACACATTTATATACTGAAAATTATATAAAACAACTCTTTGTTTTCCTAAGACAACTTTTATGACTGACAAGATGCATGTAAACTTCTAGTCATAAAAATAACAATTATAAACATTTAAAGTAGTCATAGAAAATATGTATGGATTTTTCTTGCAAAGATAAAACCATCCATGTTTTCCAAAAACAAAGATTTCATTAACTTAACCAATTGTTGGGTTTTATTCAAAAATTGTTTCAAAAACATAAATATAGCAACAGAAGACTTTAGATTTGAACAAAATAAAACTAGTTTTATTCCTACAAAAAGATCATTTTGCAAGACTTAGAAACATTAAAACAATCAAAGAAGAAAAGCATTACAATCTTTGAAGACTTTGGTTCCATTTGGCAATTAGGAAGTTGATGAAGATGACTTTAAGCTCCAAGGAAGAAGCTCTCTAGAAGTATCCACCAACATTTAGTCAACTTGATAAAATGCTAGTCTCCATCTTGTAATAAAAGAATATCTTAAGCCTTTAAGAACAAAATAAAGATTTTGTTCTAAAGGAGAGTTCAAGTAAAGTATCAACTTCTTCCTACTTTGATCTTAACACTTTAAGAGACAAAACTAGAGAGAATATGGAGGTGAAAATCTTAAATGTTTGTTGTTTTCACTTCTGAAAGAAGGGATAAAACTAGTTCTTTTAAGTCCTTAGTTTAAGCATTTATCTCATTGGTCTTAGCACTTTAAGACTCATGCTTTATCAAATCAACTAGTCATGCTTTCTAAGAGCATAATGTGTTGACTAAATTAATCAAAAGCAAGTCTTCTTTCTTCTTTATGGTCTCCTTGAATATTTTATAAAAACAAGTAACTAGTTTTTCTATACAAACTATTCTAATTTTTATAACTTATAAAAGTTAAATCCATATAAGACAAAAACCTCTTTTTCGTACAAAAAGATGTACATGAAATAATAAAACATACCATATGATATATTATGATATGTTTTGATACCTAACATTTAAAATTAATATTTCCATAAAATAAATAAATTCCAATTAATTACAAGAATTATATTTATTTATCAAGGATCAAATTCTTATAAATAATATGTTTTCATCAATTTTTTGTTAGTGTGACCCTCTAGGATCATATATTATCTAGCAATATCCTTCTATAATGACTCTTGGGCATACAAATCTTTCACTTTGATACTTATAATAGTTCGCTACTAATATGACTACCTAAGTTTCAATATATCACAACAACTAGACTCTACATGTTAATCTTTCTTTCGAAGCCATTAGGCTTGACGGAGTAGCTTTTCAAATACGAAAATACCACATCGGGTGCTCGGTAAGCTTGTTGTTGTTTTCTCTAGGAAAAGATGGGCTGAGGTGGAGCTCTGTTAAATTAACAACGCTCTCACAACCATATAATTGACAACTGACACACAGACACATCTTAATCTTATTACTAAATCTATATATTTGCCTTCACTTAATCAATTAGAAAATGAGTGTATTTTTAACACATGTGATACCGCTAAACCATATGTCACTTAGTATTCAATATATATCCTGATTACTATAAAATATTATAATCATAATTAAATAAATTTAATTATTCAAAGGTTTTTAAATTATATTTTTAAATTTTTAAATAAACTATAATTAGGTCGGATGCACTGAATTGGATAATCTAGGATAAACAGTTATAAATATCTAATGGATGAAATTGATTCCATCGAATATATAACTTAATTAGATTAATTGAAACCAATATGCATTAGACAGATATATTGGATCTATTGTATTAAAAATAATGGATATAA
Source organism: Lactuca virosa (assembly GCF_052849685.1). Lineage (NCBI taxonomy): Eukaryota > Viridiplantae > Streptophyta > Magnoliopsida > Asterales > Asteraceae > Lactuca > Lactuca virosa. The sequence continues at coordinate 18,838,773 of NC_136429.1, read as the reverse complement.
ATCGATGAACACCTTTAAAAATCAATTCTTTTCTAATAAAGAAAAAACACTCGAATATATAGAAAATGATAAAGAAATAAAAATAAAAAATAAAATAAAATAAGACACTAAATTACTGATAAATAAAGGAAAATAAGTATTTTTATCTATTAAAAAAGAATATTAAATACAATATATTTTTTTGAGTATTTTTAATATGAAAATGGTTTCCATGAAACTGATAATCCTAATCCTTTGACGGCTACACATCCATTGATGTTGACTTTGATCGGTATCCTCCAACGTGGGGGTGTTATAGGGTGCGTTTTAACCGGCTAGAAAGGATAGAGATGATCGGTGACTAAGGAAAAAAGAATACTGATGGGCAATGGTAGTTAAAACTATTAGCGATAAGTCATAGTTATTTATTGTATTTATCTAGTCTCTGTATTTTAGCATATTTTGTTATGTTATCTTTCTACTCTTTGTGTTATATAAAGTATTGAATACAATGAAATCTTTTAAGGTGAACTTTACATCGATGGCACCACAGTCGCCCCTTCAAAAACTTTATCCCCTAATGCTAATGGTGTTTCTGCCCCAAACCCTGAGTACGCCTCCTGGCTCAAAACAGATCAGAAAGCTTTTCTCATCATTCAAGCTTCTCTCACCGAAGCTGCAATGGCCGAAACCCTAGGTCTTACCACAGCTCACGAAGTATGGAATGCTCTTCAAGTTACCTATCGACAAGATTCTTAAGAACGTATGCATGTTCTTCGTGACAGTCTGCGTCAACTTCAAAAAGGATCATTTTCTGTTTCATAGTTTGGTGCAAAATTCAAATCTATCTGTGATCAGCTAGCTGCTATCGGCAGCCCTGTTGATGATACAGACAAAAACCATTGGTTTTTATGTGGGCTTGGAGCTTCGTTTGAAACCTTCTCCACTATTTATCGTGCCCTCAAACTAGCTCCAAGCTTTCGTACCCTCGTATCTAAAGCTGAATCTCATGAATTATTTCTAAAAACGATCCATGGAACTACTGTTCCCACTGTTGCTTTCAACGCCACTCGCCAGTCCTCATCATCTACTGCTTCCTCTCGTGGTAATTCATCTGGTGGCCGATACTCAGGACGAGTAAGGGGTGCTCCCAATGGTGGTCGGGGAAGGGGGCGTCGCCCTCCTCATTGTCAGCTGTGTAGGACAAATGGCCACTATGCAAACTCTCGTCCCTAATTGAGCACCTTTGCAAATCAAGGATCGGCTTCCACCACCAATCTTGCTCAAGATTTTCAAGCTCAATGTCATGTCACCAATAATTCTCCTGATTGGTATGTCGATTCTGGGGCAACATCACACATGACATCCAATTCAGCGAATGTTGACTCTACTACTCCTTATGCTGGTACTGATCAGGTCATCTTTGCAAATGGTAACTCTTCTTCTATTTCCCATATTGGCACAAAAACTATATCTCCAGCTGTCACGTTATCTGATGTACTTGTTATCCCTAATATAACCAAAAATCCCCTAAGCATTAGCAAGCTGACTCATGATGCTCCTCTTGATGTGTTATTTTCTAATCCATTTTTTGTAATTCAGAATCGGGTAACAAAGGAAATACTGGCAAAGGGCAAATGTGAGAACGGATTATATGTGTTGAAGCAAGGACATCAACTTTTTCTTTCTACTTTAAAAACTTCCAAAATAAGTGCATCATATGAATTGTGGCACAATCTCTTAGGTCATGTTTCATTTGACATTATTTCATTACTTAATAAATTGGGTGTTTTCTCTATTTCATCCTTATTACCTACACCTCATGTTTGTTCTTCATGTCAATTGTCTAAAAGTAAACAACTACCGTTTCCAATCAATCCCAAACGATCACTAAAAGTACTAGATTTAGTTCATTGTGATCTTTGGGGACCTGCACCCACAGAATCTACAGATGGTTATAGATATTATTGCATATTTATTGATGACTTCTCAAGATTTACGTGGTTTTATCCTTTAAAGTTAAAGTCTGATTTCTTCAATGCTCTTACCACATTGTTAGCCTTTGTACAAACTCAGTTCTCCTGCAAAATAAAAGTTTTTCAGAGTGATTGTGGGACTGATTTTGTTAATAATCGGGTCCGCTCACTTCTTTCCACTAATGGGACCCATCATCAGCTCTCGTGCGCCTATACTCCTCAACAGAATGGCAGAGCAGAACGAAAAAACAGGCATCTTACTGAAACGGGTCTCGCTATGTTATTTAATGCACAAGCTCCAGCAACTTTGTGGGTTGATGCTTTCAACTCAGTAGCCTACATTATCAATCGAATGCCTTCTAAGGTTCTTGGCTATAAGAGCCCATTTGAGCTTTTGTATGATTCATCTCCAAACTGTAATGTGTTTCGAGCTTTTGGGTGCATTGTCTTTCCTTATTTACGTCCTTATGCATCAAATAAATTGGAACCTCGAAGTGCTCCATGTGTTTTTATCGGTTACAGTTCTCAATATAAAGGATATCGATGTTTGGATCCCACATCTGGACGAATTTATACCACATGCCATGCTGTGTTTGATGAAACCCAATTTCCATTTAGTGGCATCACTTCTCAATCCGAAAGGGCCACCTTGGTATTTTCTCGGTTTGATGACCTTGCCTCGTCACTTTTTCCAGATCCACCTCCCGAGGAACCAGCTTCACAGCCATCATCAGCTACGCTTTCTTCTACTCCGGTATCTTCATGTGTCTTACGCTCTCCATCAGCGGCCCCTACTCCTTCGAATATTGTTCCACTTGCTGAAGCCATACCGTCACAGTCTTCATCCTCGATAGAGAATGAAGCACCACCTGTACATCCTGCTAATGCAGACCAGCCTCTAGTCACGGTGCCTTTCAGACCTTCATCTTCCACACATCCTATGGTGCCTCGATCCCAGGAAGGTATTTTCAAAACTAAGCATTTTGTTGATCTTGCTTATCTTGAACAGTCACCATTGCATCAATTACTTTTTGCTGCTAAAGAGCCTTGTGGTTTTAAGTCTGCCTCTAAAAATCCATGTTGGCTATCTGCTATGGAAGATGAAATGCATGCACTACGCTCTAATAACACTTGGTCTTTGGTTCCTCGTCCACCCAACTCAAATGTAGTTGGATCAAAATGGGTATATCGTATTAAGTATAACTCTGATGGCACAGTACAACGTTACAAAGCACGTTTAGTTGCACAAGGTTTCAGTCAGATTTCTGGTCTTGATTATACTTATACTTTCAGTCTTGTGGTTAAGGCCGCAACTGTCCGCATTGTTCTTTCTTTGGCTGTCATGCATCGCTGGCCCTTGCACCAATTAGATGTTAATAATGCATTTCTAAATGGGAGGCTTACGGAAACAATCTTCATGGAACAACCCCCAGGATTCTACGACACACGATTTCCTAATCATGTTTGTCAACTTCACAAAGCCCTCTACGGTCTTAAACAAGCACCACGTGCCTGGTTTCAACGTCTCAGCTCCTTTCTTGTCAGCCTTGGCTTTGTTTGCAGTCGAGCAGATACCTCACTTTTTGTTTTTCAACGTAACTCATATATTTTGTACCTGTTGGTATACGTTGATGACATTATACTCACAGGTAATGATTCTTCTCTCATTCGCAAATTCATTTCCAAATTACACTTTGAATTTGCTGTCAAAGATCTTGGAACTTTGAATTATTTTTTGGGCCTTGAAGTCTCCTACACAAATGATGGTTTATTTTTTATACAAGCCAAGTATGCCCATGATATTTTACTTAGAGCCAACATGTTTGACTCTAAGTCTGTCTCTACGCCTTTAGCCACTTCCGAGGCACTTGTCTCCACTGGCTCTCCATTTTCTGATCCTACTACATATCGATCATTAGTTGGTGCCCTACAATACCTCACCATCACTCGTCCAGATTTTTCCTTTGCTGTTAATCAAGTCAGTCAGTTTCTGCATGCTCCAACTAATGATCACTTTCAAGCAGTTAAACGAATTCTACGATATGTTAAGGGCACTCTAACTTATGGGTTGCACTTTACTCATCCAAGATCATCTTCAATCCTTGGCTATTCGGACGCGAATTGGGCTAGGTGTATTGAGACTCGTAGGTCTACCTATGGCTATTCAATATTTCTTGGTGGAAATCTTGTTTCCTGGAGTGCTAAGAAACAACCTACTGTCACCAGGTCTAGTTATGAGTCTGAGTACCGAGCCATGGCAAACACAGCTGCTGAAATAGTGTGGATAACTCATTTATTACGTGAACTCTTTGCTCTTCCTCCTGATCGCCCTACGTTGTTATGTGACACTAAAAGTGCTTTATTTCTCAGTCAGAATCCAATTTCCCACAAAAGAGCTAAGCATATTGATATTGACTATCACTTTATTCGTGAGCTCATTGCTTCTAGACGGCTATACACGCGTTTTGTGCCAACCTCTTTACAGATAGCAGACATCTTCACCAAAAGTCTTCCAAGGCCTCTATTTGAGAAATTTCGAGCCAAGCTGCGTGTTGGTCCCCCACCTCTGCGCTTGCAGGGGGTATTAGCGATAAGTCATAGTTATTTATTGTATTTATCTAGTCTCTGTATTTTAGCATATTCTGTTATGTTATCTTTGTACTCTCTGTATTATATAAAGTATTGAATACAATGAAATCTTTTAAGGTGAACTTTATACGCCTTATAAAAACACAAAAGAAACGTGTGGAAGATATAAAGCCTGATTTTTGGAAAATGCATTCTCCCCCGACGTCTATTTATATAACGAACGTTCCAGATAGAGAAATGGAGAATAATTTATGGAAAGTATGTGAAAAATATAGTGTGGTTTCAGACATTTACATTGCTCGTAAAGTGTCAAAGTTTGGCAAAAGATTCGATTTTGTGAAATTTAGAAGAGTTGATAATGTTGATCGATTGATTCAAAACCTTCGAACTACTTGGCTGTGAGACTACCACCATCTGTTTGCCTCAAATGCCAGAATTCGGCAAGCCGAAGAGAAGTTAGTAATGGACCTCAAAAAAAAGTTATAATTAAGAAACTGAAGTTGTGAATGTCCCTAGGTGGTAACAAGTCGGTCGACTAGCAACTAGGGATTAGTCGGCCTAGTTGGTGACTAGTCGAAACTCTAATGTTTTAAATTCATTAAACTATAAAAAATTAAATATGACTAATATCATAACAAAGTTTGTAAATACCACTAATATCATGTCAAATTTGGTTTATATGATTAATACAACACTAAACATTCATCAAATAATTTCAACTGAGATAGAACTTCTTTAAAGTGTTAAAAATTCATCGGCTTCCACAGCGTCACTCATTGTCTATGCATGGATTAATTGCTAGGCATCTTCTAGTCAGTCGGTTAGAGCCTAAGCACTAACCGAAGATTAATAAAGGCCTAGTCGGGATTTTTACAACACTCAAGAAAACAAGGATGACCGTGGGAAGAATCCTATGAATATTACAAACTCCTCTACTTTGGTTTTAAAAGGAGAGAATCACTAGACATGCAGTAAACAATAAAAAATTATCATGGAGACGAAGGATTTGTTGATGATCCCAGATTCTGATTGTGTGTTAATTGGGACAGGTACGGGATGTGCACTTTATTAAAAACCTTTACAGGCTATTTTATAAAGAATAGTTTAAAGGGGTGCCGATTCATTACATTGGAGTCTTATGGGTTTCGTCAGACTATAAATCTAGATATGCATGCACAAACTTTATTCAATATGAGGAGAACAAATGATACTTCAAACAACTGAATCCGATAACTAAGAATTTTCGAGTTGATAAACAGATGATATGGGTAGAGATTAAAGGTCCGCTTCTTTGTGATTGGTTAAATAAAGTGTTCAAAAAAATAACAAGTAACTCGGGAAAAGTGATGTTCAATGATGAGGATGAAAATGTGAATGCAAGTATATGAAGGGTGTGTATTAAGACAACAAAAAAATTAAAACTCATTGTAGATGTTATGGGGTTATTATGGAAAGGGTAAGGTATGAAGTAAGGATAAATAAAGTCTAGTTAGTTTCTGAAAATGGATAAGTTCATGGAGGAACATCGTGACAATATGAATGATATTATAGATTCATAAGAAGAAAATGTAAGTGATAATGAGGATGGTTTTGAAGATCATATATAGGACTATAATAATTATATTAGTGATGGTATAAGTGGAGGTGAAAATTATGATCATGATTTTCCCAAAGACAATTGCAGAATTTGAAACAATACAAAGAGGAATAAAAGGTAGATAGTCAAGAGGATGTTACTGATAAGGAAGAGGGTAATATAGGAAAATCGAAAACAATTGAGTGATATGTTGGATAATCTTGTGGCATAAAATAATTCTCAAAAACAAAAAACAAAACTTCGAAGTAGATGAAACCGCATAACCACAACAGAAAAATATATTTGATATGTCAAGACCGCCGAGATTTAGAGGGAAATAATGTACCTATACACCAGCATAATAAAAGGGGCATTTTGTTGCATTATTGAAATTAAAAAATACTAATATATTTCCATACATATCGATTGAAGGCATTATTGCATTATTTGATGGCATCAGGGTTGGTGGTGCGTCGAAGGTTGTTAAAAGGAGAGGGCATTCCATGTCTTTTTTTAGCCACCTCTCAACCATCTCGGTAAGAAAAAAGATTATGTGTTGGAAAAAATGTAATTATCTAATGATTTTACTAAATATATTGAGTTGGGAAAACATTTGGCTATGATATGAAGGGTGTAAAGAAAATTATATGAAAATGATTAATCGGATTGGTGAGAACAACGGTGATAAATGAATATATTAATACTCAATATTTTTGGGCTCGAGAATACAACAAAAAGAAAAAATGCAATTATATAGTTTCAAGTGACTAGAATGGTGCTTCTTGATATGTTTGTGTTGAAAAGCATTTAGGGAAATTACCAATTTGATTTTGCATTTAGTGATGCTCCAGGGAGATCAGATGCCTTATTTCAGTATGGGATTATACGGTTTTCAAGAAGGTTAGTATTACATGTACACAAAATCTATTTACAGTAGAAGGTGTGTAAAATATCTTGAATGTGAGATATTTTATGGTTAATGTGTATGCTCCCAAGATGATAAAGCAAAAAATAATTTATGGTATGTTATTATGTAATTTGTTGATGGCCATCTAGGTCATTATGTTTAATTTAGTGACTTTAATGTTGTTTGTGATCCTACAAAAAGGACCGGTTCTATATTTTCTGCCATTACTGCTCGTCATTTTAATGATTTTATACAATAGTTGGTGCTTGTTGATATTCTGATGGAAGGGTTATATTTTTAGCGGATTACTAAGTAAACTAGATAGATCTTGTTCAGTGTAGAGTTAATGGAGTTGGTCCCATATCTTTTGTGATGGATCTTGAGAGAATTACGTCAGGTCATCAGCCTATAATGTTGAAGCAAAAAATGGTGGATTATGGCCCTATTCCTTTCGATATGTTTAACACTTGGTTGGAATTGGAGGATTTTGAACAAACAGTGAAAGCAGACGTGGGATACAGATAGAGGTTCAAGTCATCATAAGAAGTTTTTGGTGTTTAAAAATAAACTTAAACATCAGATCTCATGCCGTGAGTCGCTATGCCTCACATCGTGAGATCAGTCCGGAACAAAATTTACATATTCACCCTCCTCACGTCGTGACCAATCAAAGGTCACATCGTGAGACCCCATTTTTTCCAAAATTCGACCTTTTGACTCCTTGAAATGCTAAATCGATCCATCATGGAAGAAAGGTGTTATATCAACCCTTATTGGTTAAAGACATTAGTCTAAGGTACAATGACTACATAAGCATTTCTGGATACATTTCTAATACATGATACTAAACATATTATGCCCCTTAAACTAAACAATGTATGTTTTTGTCCCATGATTTCACTAGGAAAGGGAAGTCACATATACACTAGAACATATATTGGCTTAATTAAACATCGAAGCTCCCATTGGATCGTCTCACACAACACTAGCAACCTAAGTCTAAACACAACAAATTAAACTATATTTCAAAATTAGACCATTACTTCAAGTTTTTATATTCTAATTTTTTTTAATCCTAGTCATTTTTTATTTTTCAAATCAATATGTTTGCATCCCTATATTCGACCCCCTACCCCACATTTAATTCATGCAATGTCCCCATTGCATGCATAAACAATTAAAGAATATAGAAGTAATGAGGGAGAAAATGGAACAAAATCCCTTAGGACAGAAGTGGCGAGCTTGAATCGAAAGTTGTGTGGTTGACATCTCGTATAATGGATGGAAAATAGTACTTTTGGACTTTCTACTCGTGAATGTGTCGAATAACCAAAAGAAACATCTTCGAAAAGTGTGATGAACTGGGCCACGACGTAGGAAGCATAAACCACGTCGTGGAGGCGAGTTTGATAGAGTCTGATTGCGATAATACCAAAAGCCATGGCGTGGAGGTGATGGCCACGTCGTGTTTACTGGGCTTCATAGAACGTCTTTTGAGCCAAATTGCAATGCATCTCTCTACTTCTTAATGGCTTTGGACCATTCCAAACCTCTTCTTTTTTTGAAAAATTCTTTCAAACTCCTCCCGTCATCTGATAGGCACCCCACACTTATTTAAATATGTGGCTCTCGGTTATAGTCTTCTAATATCCTCTTGGCTTTTTCCAATTAAGCTCCTTCGTTGCTTTCATTTCTTTTAACATTGCAGTATGAGATCAAGAACTAGAGAAACACACCATCATTCGGTTAAACAAAGATAATTTTATACAAAAAAAACAAAAAAGAAAAAAAGAAAAAGAAAATGTGAACTCTATAAAACATCAGGTCGCCTCCGGTAATCGCTTCTTTTTTTAGGAGTCTTGAGTTGGACTCCTTCCCACTCTACGTTGTTGCGGTTGGGAGTGGGGTCTCCCTTTTCTCCTTCTGTTCTTTCTACTTTATTTTATAAGCCATTATTCACCTTATATACGGCTTCTTCGTATTTTCCTTCTTCTTTTTATTGGCACTTTCCTCGTTTTTGCGTTTCAACCCCTTTCTTTTTCCAGCAAGTTGCGTCTTTCCTTCTTCTTCTTCTTGTTCCCTTGATTTCTCTTCCATCTTGTCAAGGATTGGCTCGTTTATGTCTTGTTCAATCTCCTTTTCGCTCATCTCCTCATCAGAATAATTTTTTTTTCATTTTCCACATTTGGTGTAGTGAACACAAATACTTCAAAGGTCATTAGAATTGAAGCTCGAGGTTTGATGGGCTTAACATCTTATTTTGGTTGTGGTATCTTCCAAACTTTTATCTCCTCCTCCATCATTTTCTCTATTTCTTCTATCTCATTGACTTCTTCCTCATTTTCCTTGTTCTCCGTTACCATTTCATTCATAGATTGGTTTTGACTATCTCGTTGGTTCATCCCGAAAGTTATTTCTTCATCGTCCACTCTAAGTGTGAGCTTAGAGTCATAGATGTCAATAAAGGCCCATGAGGTACTCAAAAATGGTCGTCCCAAAATCATGAGAAGGTCTTCGTCTTCTTTCTTGTCGACCACAACAAAGTCAACAGCAAAAATAAATTTCCAAACCTTGACTAATAAATTTAATACAATTCCGCGTTGATGGGTAATTGAGTGATTTGCCATGTGTATTGTCATTTTTATGCTCTTCAGTTTTGGCAACCCAAGCTTTTTGTAAAAGAAATAAGGCATTAAATTAATGCTTGCCCCTGAATCAGCTAAATCATTTATAATAGTAGAATTGCCAAATTCACAAGGTAAAGTCAATGGACCCGGATCACCCATTTTGGTTGGTAATCCCTCAATGATGGAAGCAAAATACAGTTCGTTAAGCACGATGGTGGATGCTTTATCGTACCTTCCGATTTGTCATTATATCTTTAGAAAATTTTGGAAGTTTAGTCATGGATTTGATGAATGGGGCGTTTATTGAGAGAGATATCACTTGTTCCATGAATTTCTTCTGCTCCAGCTCCAATATGTTTCGCATGGCTCCATAGGGATAAGGAAGCGGAGGCTGATACTGTTTTAAAGAAGAATGATTTTTATTCTGGGTAGACCAATTTTTTGCTTTTGCTTCACGCTTCACTTCTTCCGGCTGCGGATCGGGTTGTCTTGTAGTTGCATCGTGAAACACTAATGGCTCAGAATTAACCTTTTTTCGGTGTATATTGCCATAACATGAGATTATGGTTTTTGGTCGGGATTTTTTAGTGGTAACCGCTCATTTACAAGTTTGTTCAGTTGACCCAATTGAGTTTCAATGTTTATTATCGCGGCTTGTTAGTTTCTTATCGTAGCATCAGTTGTGTCATGTCTTTTCTAAAAAATAGATGCAAAGCGTGCAAACATTGACTCAAACTTGGATTTGTTCTCAGACGGTGGTTGTTATTTTTGATAAAAATCCTCGACCGGTTTGCCTAAACTTTTCTTCATTATCCTTCTTGTATTCTTCATAAGGCAACCATTCCTTCTTATGCTTCCTCCAATCTTCATCATATTTGTCTCCACTTTAGTAACAGACTTGAGCTTTACGATTCCCATTCTCATCCAACCTGCAATCCTTAGTCAAATGCGGCCCATTGCAATTATCACATCCCACTTGTATTGCGTGAATCGATTGGTCCATCTTTTTCATTCTTTGGTCCATACTCTCGAGCTTTCCCATCACAGCTACCAAGTCCTCAGAAGCTCTGTTGCCATTCGTTTCCCCTCTTGTCACATCCTTTATCGGGTTGTGATACTCTCTCTATTAATTATTTAATAGTAGTCGGGATCTTCTTTGTCATTGGTCCTTGAGAATCAAGGAGTTGCCTCGTTGTCACATTCACCCCATCATAGAAGATAGAAACTTCTTTCCGTACGTCGAGATCATATTGAGGGCAATTTCTGAGCAATCCCTTACATCTTTCCTAAGCTTCACATAAAGACTCGCCATTTTCTTGATGAAGGTTAGCAATATTCTTCTTCAAGCTTGAAACTTTGGAAGTTGGACTGAACTGTTGAATGAATTCTTCTTGATGGTTAGCCCATGTACGAATAGCTCCAAGTGCAAGTGACTTTAGCCAGTTTTTAGCTGCTCCTTTGAAAGTTACTAGAAGCATTCTCATCAACACCGATTCGCATGGAACATTGGGAACATTAAAGTAATTTGCAATGTCCAAAACTACATCAATATTCTTGTAGGCATATTCAAGGTCCTTCCCACAGAATGGGATATCTTTAAGCATAGTGAGAATATGCCCCTCGAGTTCGAAATTGGTGGCTGATGGAATTTCGGGTGGTACAAGACCCGACCCGTTGTCGTTACGCATCCGCTTCTTGTACTCTTTCATCGTCATTGTTGTAATGGCTGCCATCTCTTCTTCCTTGATTTTTATGTCTTCCTCTGAACCATCCTCGGTTTCTAGTTCGTGCCTAATGCCCTTCTCGTTAGGAGTTTTCTTGAAGCTTTCGAAATCCTTGTTTGATTTGAAAGTGCTACTTGATTCGTAGACCTTTTTATCTTTCTTCTTATGGAAAGAGGATTATGGATCTTCGAGTGGTGGTATGATAGGAAGTTGTAATCCCCTGGTCATAAATTACTGAAAGAAAACAAAAACAAAACATGTAAAAGTAAATAAATTGAAACTGCATGCACAATACCCACGATGTGGACAATCAAGCCCACGACGAGGGTACTGAATATGCAGAAAAATTGAAACAATGTAGCAAATAACTTTTTGCGGTTTTTACCCCACAAAAAGGATCGATTAACAAAAGTAATTAAATTAAAAATCAATATAAGTCGTTCCACGGCAACGGCGCCAAAAACTTGATGTGCAATTTATATACTACCTAGTTTTAAATTTATAAGTCTAACCTACTTAACTAACTAATTGCACTTAGGCAGTGTACCTGGTCAAAATTATAGAATAGTTTAGTTAAGTCGGATGTCGAACACAGGGAACGGAAATTCAATTTATAAAATAACTACTAATAATTAAGCTAAGAAACAAACTTTAAATGGGGGTTTTACTGATTTTGCAAGATTAGAAGAACTTAAATCAAACAACTCCTATTAAACTAAGCAAAGAAAACGATTTGAATCCAATTTTAAAGAGTACTTTCGTTAGATCTGAATCTCACATTTCCTTATGGTTGATTTTTATTAAATTATTATTGTTGGTTACCAAATTATGACGTAACTAGTTATTATGATCAAAATTCCTAGTTGTTACCAATTTATGACTTACTATGTTATGATCAAAGACAAGTAAACACGAAAATGATATTAAGATAAATTTGGTTATGCACGATAAATCTAAGAGTTACTTTTCTATGATCAAGTCAAACAACCAAACACTAATTATGGGCCAATTATGCTCTCTAACACAGTTAAAGTTACCAACTTTAATGAACTAATCTAAGATTTGTTCAATCCTAACTCTAGCAATTTAATAATCATAAACCACTAGGTAAACAAATTCATGTAAATAGAATGATCATCTACTACATAAAACTTGTATCAAGGAAATTAAAAACTAGAACTTAAACATGCAAGGTTTTGATTTAACAACACTAGAAAAAACAACAATAGTTAGCCATAAGATTGAAATCAACACATACTTCAAAGGTTTCTTCATCACCAACGAAAGTAGAAGGGTTTTAGCCTATACTCATAGCAGAAAAACGCATAGAATCGAAACAAATAATACTAGACATAATTAAAGCTAGCAAACTGAAAGATTTAATATTGTTTTCTTCTAGATCTCTTCAACAATTTAGCTCTAATCCATTTCTGAACTTCCAAGGGTTTTCCAAGGGGTTTTTAGTCTTTAGTAGTTGAGAATAACTTGAAGCATCTGTTAGGGTTGAAGGCAGAACTGAAGTATTTATAGTTTCCAAAAGAAGGCTCTCACACCGTGGAAAATAGGCTCCACGACGTGGCGATCTGTAATTACGTGTATTCCCCAAGTCAGCTTCTCTGATCGCGAACTTCTTTTCACCACGACGTGGCTAACGATCTCCACGTTGTGGGCTTCAGAATTCTTGATTTCTTTGACTTTGGTTGACTTGGCCCACTTTTTTCTGCTTCCAGCTCCGCAATTCGTTTCATTTTTATTTCGAGCATGTCTTCACTACTACAAAACAAATTTCAAACATATTAAGTATATTTTGTCCTAAAATAAGTACAATTGTAGCTCAAAATATTAAGATAATACACAAAATATATGAATAAATATGCAAATATCACCGTAACAAAACTAAAAAATGACGTAACCGGGTTACCCGCTCACGTAACCGAAACCGTCAGTTGCAGGACTTGTTCCAAAAATTTAAGAACCGCCTACACGGGTTCCGATTACGGTTCTAACTTCACAGGAACCGCCGGTTCCAATTCCGATGAAATAAAATTGATACCCGTCTATACTCATCCCTAATCAAAACATACCTTTTATATTAACTTAATATAAATTTTAATATTTTAAATTAATACAACGATACGATATAATTATATTTTAAAAAAACAATTCGTTTAGTTTAAAATGCCACATGGAGGGTAATTGTATACAGAGCGGTTGGTGAGTGACAATTTGGTTATTGGACACGTAGCGGTTTGATTGGATGAAAAAGCGTCGATCGGCGAGAAGTATTAGTATAATTGTTTGTGCACGCCGGAATCTTTTCTTCTGGGGTTTCGGGTTTTTAATTGCTTCGTTTTCAAGTTTGTTCAATTTTAGCAAATTTTTATTTTTACTTCATTTTTAATTACTCAAAATCTGAGTCAGGCACGTGTCAATGTCTAACAAAGCTAACCCCCCTAATATTTTAGATAAATTATTGTAATAAAACTAGTTAATTACTTTTAAACGATGATCTTGCACTTTAGACAAAATCTAATAAACTTAGCACACGTGAGCAACATGGGTTATGGAATTTCAGAGTGGTTTGATCTTTTTCACTGTCTGTAAATAATGCGAAAATAGTTAAAAATGTAACAACAAAATCCAATTGAATTTATATAACTTGAGAGTGTTTGTCGTTTTGCTTTCTTAATATATATATATATATATATATATATATATATATATATATATATATATATATATATATATAAAAGGTTGAAGGGATAATAAGTGTTATATGAAACAAATTAACAAGTCTTCATCTGGCTTTTGTATTAAAGTTAAATGCACCGATTTTTCTTATATTTTCGTTAAAGTATATAAAACTCCTAAAAAAACGTTTTTTGTTTATTGAATGTATAGGAAGGTCTAAAGTATACATCCAAGAAAGTTATTTAAAACGTATAGCTAACTTGATTACAATAATATAAGAGAAATCAAATATTTTTTCTTTTATTTTTATTTCTCTTTCCTATTCATTCCTCAAAAAAAAGAATACTAAAAAATATAATTAATAGATTTCACATGTCATTATTTATTTGAATAGGAAGATTGATAGAAAACAAAAGATATTTAATTATGTATTCAATTTGTTTATTTTTTCTTCTGAAAATAAAAAATTATGACTCTAATGCAATAAATTTTTTTTTGAATGACGGATACATTAAAAAGACTAGCAAGAGGCTAGAACAAAATAGAGTACAACCATTGTAAATTACAAGCTCTAAAAGGGGAACTATACTAATCGAACCAACAAAGACGATTAAAAGAAGATCTATGATTTGTCCAATTAAACGAAATCAACTCGGTATCATATGTCGTCTTTAGGAAAGAACATTGCTTTCTGTTAAAAAAACACGTTGTTGCACGCCTTACAAATGATCCAGATCACCGAATAAAGAAGAACCAACATGCCTTTCTCATTTTCTTTTCGTGACCGGAGGCTCCCAAAGCCATAAGCAAGTCTTCTTTATTTTTCGGATAACAGGAAGCAACCCACACCAGCTACCAAGCCAATCCCAAATATCAGCCGAGAACCTGCAATTGAAAAAAATATATGATCAACATCCTCTTCCTTAGATTGGCAAAAAGGACACACCATGGAATTGAGAGCAACACCTTTGATAACGAGATTCGGAGCCACTGGAACCCTATTAAGCAACATCTTCCAAACAAAACAATTAACTTTGATTGGAGCCCAATTAACCCACTTAAAACCTTGAAGATGGATTTTGGAATACATTTTCTCAGCTATCAAATAGTTTTCTCCTCTAAACTTATTAAACATTTTTGTGTCCTATCTTTGTTCCCTGCAATATACATGTCAACAATGTTCCCATACTCCTTGAATATCTTCCATAAACTGGAACTTTTGCAATCATCAGGTAAGTTGGACCCAAAAAGGTAGTTGCACTCCCCTTAAGCTCACTAAAGTTTTATCCTATAAACTTATTAAACATTTTCTTCTTCTGCATAATTGTTCTGCATCCCTCCTTAGTCTCATCATTGTATCCTTATTCATAGATTTTCTCTCCCGTCATAGTTCTCTAGTACAACAAGTAATGAATATAATTAATAATCAGGTAAAATCAAAAGATATGATGTTAAGTAGTTATTAAATAGAAATGGTGAGAGGAGGCTACCTTATCTTACCCCTCTATTGATTTGAAATTCTTTTATAGAAGAGCCGTTAACCAAAATCGAGGTCCTACCAGAAGATAAACACCCATTTATCCAATTCCTCTATTTCCACCCAAAACCAATTTGATCCAAAATACAGTCCAAGTAGCTCTAATTACGGGAATCAAAAGCCCTATCAAAATCAACTTTAAACATACAAACTTGTTTTTTCACCTTCACCATCTTTGGAGACTCTTCTAAAGCACAAGTATTGTTCACCTTGATGAATAAAATGAATGAAAAGATATCACATTTCCTATCTTTGTTCCCTGCAATATACGTGTTAACATTGTTCCCATACTCCTTGAATATCTTCCATAAACTGGAATGATTGCAATCATCAGGTAAGTTGGACCTAAAAAAAGGTAGTTGCACTCGCTTTAAGCTCATTAAAGTTTTCTCCTCTAACCTTATTAAACATTTTTTCTTCTGCAAATTGTTCTCCATCACTCCTCATTCTCATCGTTGAATCCTCATTCATAGATTTTCTCTCTCGTCTTAGTTCTCTAGTACAACAAGTAATTCACATAACTAATAATTAGGTAAAATCAAAAGATATGATGTTAAGTAGTTATTAAGTAGAAATGATGAGAGGGGGCCACCTTTTCTTACCCCTTTATTGATTTGAAATTCTTTTATAGGGAGCCGTTAACTAAAATCGAGGTCCTACCAGAAGATAAACATCCATTTATCCAATTCCTCTATTTCAACCCAAAACCCAATTGATCAAAAATATAGTCCAAGTAGCTCCAATTACAGGAATCAAAAGCCTTATCAAAATCAACTTTAAACATACGAACTTGTTTTTTCACCTTCACCTTCTTTAGAGACTCTTCTAAAGCATGAGGATTGTTCACCTTGATGAATCAAATGAATGCAAAGATACCTCGTGTCCTATCTTTGTTCCCCGCAATAAATGTGTCAACATTGTTCCAATACTCCTTGAATATCTTCCATAAATTGGAACGGTTGCAATCATCAGGCATGTTGGACCCAAAAAAGATAGTCGCACTCCCCTTAAGCTCACTAAAGTTTTCTCCTCTAACCTTATTAAACCTTTTCTTCTTCTGCATAATTATTCTCCATCCCTCCTTAGTCTCATCGTTGTATCCTCATTCATATATTTTCTCTCTCGTCGTAGTTCTCTAGTACAACAAGTAATGCACATAATTAATAATCAGGTAAAATAAAAGATATGATGTTAAGTAGTTATTAAATAGAAATGGTGGGAGGGGGCCACCTTATCTTACCCATCTATTGATTTGAAATTCTTTTAACCAAAATTGAGGTCCTACCAGAAGATAAACACCCATTTATCCAATTCCTCTATTTCCACCCAAAACTCATTTGATCTAGAATATAGTCCAAGTAGCTTCAATTAGGGAATCAAAAGCCTTATCAAAATCAACTTTAAACATACAGACTTGTTTTTTCACCTTCGCCTTCTTTAGAGACTCTTGTAAAGCATGAGTATTGTTCACCTTTATGAATCAAATGAATGCAAAGATACCTCGTGTCCTATCTTTGTCCCCTGCAATATACGTTTCAACATAGTTCCCTTATTCCTTGAATATCTTCCATAAACTGGAATGGTTGCAATCATCAGGTAAGTTGGACCCAAAAAAGGTAGCTGCACTCCCCTTAAGCTCACTAAAGTTTTCTCCTCTAACCTTTTAAAACCTTTTCTTCTTCTGCACAATTGTTCTCTATCCCTCTCCAGTCTCATCGATATACCCTCATTCATAGATTTTCTCTCTCGTTGTAGTTCTCTAGTACAACAAGTACTGCACATAATTAGTAATTAGGTAAAATCAAAAGGAAATTGAGTAATCTAACCCTTATAAATGATCTTTTTGACATAAATGACCTAATTTTTTTTGAAAAGTAACCACATTCTCCAAAACACATTGTTCCGGAGAGCTCTCCGGAATTTCAGAGTACGGTTACAGAATACAGTTTCCTAGTTTTTTTTTTGTTTTGCGTGTATCATGTGGTTTTTCTTTTAGAGTAAGTTTTGGTTTTATAATGTATAAGTTTTGTTTTTATAAAATTTATACCTTTTGGTTTTATCAAATATAAAATGCAATTAAAATCAACAAACAACTAATAAATACATAAACTAAATAAAGGATGTCTATGTAGGTCATATTACAAATAAGATGTTTAAATTATCTTTGTCCTTGTACCGCAAAAAAGTTTCACTAGTCGTTTTCGATAACCCAAAGCCCATGGACCGGTTTTACCCTCTATAGAAATCGATTTCCTAGTGATCAACGCCTCAAGGAACCAACACAAATACACCCCACAATCCCTTCTGTTGTGGTACGTCTGGGGCCTTTTCCAGGGTCATCTTGAAGCTCTCAAGTGGAATTGAATCAGTTGGTTTGGTACCCAATAGTTGACTCCCACTAGCAGTTTGTGGATGCAGGTTGTCATACATATAAACCAATCCTCATTTTCTGAACAATAGCCACCCTTCCAATAACTATCGTATATAGTCATTTTGAATTTCCTCAAATCCGAAGAATCCAAAAACCAATGAGCTTGTGGTATGTTGATTGGGATGTAAAGCTACAAAAAGGTTAGAAATAATTAATTAGTATATACATACTCATGTAATGTAATCCAAACAAAATTATATCTTATCACACTCTGTCCAAGATGGGTAAACGGATTTGTCAACCATGTCACTCCAGTCACATGTGTCAGTGTTGAAATTTGACGACACAAACCGTCCACTGAGCATCATCCGCTCTATGCTCTAGTAGAAATGAGATCCACATCATGACGTGTTGCCAAATATTTTTTTTGTAGTAAAGTATTATTATTAGAAGTGTAGTATATAATAAGAAAATAATTATATTACTTACATCACATGACAACCATCCTCCATGACTATCCGTATATAACTGTGTCCAAAACTCAAGCATAGAAAAACCGGTCAAATAATTATGATCAAACAACAGCGAACCATCCTATTCTTTATATACACTGTGTACGGTAGGATCTACAAGATTGTCCACGGGTGCTAGTTGTTGCCGTGTAACACTTTTCCTCTTCATTTGTATCCATGGCGACTATACCATACAGACATAACTTTTTGGCGTTTAGAACGCCTAAGAGGTGCATGTGCTGGTGTTTTGTATTCATCCTGCAGAATCTCTATTACATTCGACGATCGAATAACCGAAGACGGCTGCTCGGGGCTGACATTCAACGGTTGTTCAGGGACATCATTCAGCGTCTGTTCAGGTCCGACATTCAGCGAATTTTCGGGGGTGCTTAAGACATAATCATGCTCCCATAACTCATTGTCATTGTAGTATCCCCGTATGGTTTCAATAATGTATACTTGTAAATGATGCAAAAACATAACGACCATAAGCGATGAAATAATTAAAAATGTACCTCCATCCCCTTCGAGGTACCAACATCGTCTCTGGGAGTCTTATTGATAAGTTTTAGAACCATGGCTAAATTAGCCTCATGCTCTGCTAAACGCTCCTCTTAAGACTGTAACTGCTCGCGACATTCACGGACCTCATTTTTCAATTGACCGACCTCGTTCTGCAAGTCACTAATAAATTGGCCCTTGTCAATTGATAGGTTAGCGGCTGATGGTGGTGGTGGTGGCGGGTGAGATGGATCATCTATCTGTAACTTCTTTTCTCGATGCTCATGGGTAGGGGAGTTTTTGGGTGATGGTGTTAGGGAAGGTGCCCTGTGAACTTTAGTGTTGGGAAAATCAAGGCGATCAATCCACACCGAGCTAACAATCGACCATTCAGCACACATCTTATCTTCCGTCGGCTCCAACTTCAGTACAAGTCTATTACCATGCTAACAAAATTATAAAATTATAAATGAACATAAATTATAAAGTAAATAAATATTTAAATAATAAAGTACTCATACGTCGTCTATTTGTAAAATCTGGTTGCAGTGAGTCTTTTGTAACGGCCTCGGTTTTGATCATGCAACAGCCCGAGGGATCACATTCTGTTGTCGGGTACCAAACAAGCTGCTCACCGGAAAAGTCTCAAGAATCCATATGTGAATGTTAGCAAATAAATAAATAAAAAATAATTAGAATGTTAGCAAAAAATAAAATAATAAAGTTTTCATCATATACTTACCTTAAAAGCGTATAAAAACCCCTATAGGGTGTAGGTCAAGTTTTGAGGTTCGTTCTCTTTCGGTTCATCTGGATGTATAAGTTTCTCAACCTTATTGAATACGGTAAAAAGTTGTTTGTACAATTGATCCCAAATTATTCTCCTCATGGATATCTGCCACATAAAAAAGTAGTTAACAACTAAATTTCTAAAAAAATATTAGTTACAATCAGTAATTACAATCAATAATTATAAAATAGACGACATTATACATGTTGAATTCATCAAGGTTGGATAGCAAAGCGAAATGTCTTCTATAACAGGGTGTTTAGCCAACCTCCCATTGAAATCCTTCTCTAACAGGTATAGAAGACATACATGGACTGCATCCTCTTCCGGTAACTCATTAAGTGATTGTTTAAACACATCCATAACATGCTGTAATTTGATGGAGCCATTCGTTTGGGCCATAGGAAAGGCACGGGAACGAAAGGCGACGTCGGATGCAGAAGCAGGAAAATAGTCACCAAATCGGAATCCGGTGATGAGACAAAATGCTTTCTCCGTGAAAGACAGCTCGTAACCCCAATATCAAAAAACTATATCCTCTACTTGGATTCGGGGCTCGGTGACAACTTTGTGGCAAAAGGCGTAATGTAGAAGCAGATGATCCACATCTACATTAGGAATGTCTAACCACCTCCTAAAACATGTATTCCAGAACATAGTCTCGCATTCAAGTCTGTTTCTGAACGCCGCAAGAATTTCCCCGTCGATTTTGGGTTTACACGAAAGTGTAATTGATGCATCACAAACCATGTCGTGCTGCATAAATAAAAAAGGTGTTATCACTTCATTCTAAAATGGAATGACTAATATTCTGGACCTATTCTGGATCAATTCCGGACCTATTCTTTGTGTTCCAGATGAGTTCATCGTGTTCCAGAACAATTCTTCATATTCCGGAGGCTTCCAGAATGAAATTTTAAGATCCAGAACACGACTTTTCGATGTAAATCAACAATACCTAAACATCTAAACTACTTTTCAGTTGGTCCTACAACAGTGGCATCTTTAATAAAAGCTCCAGAACATTTCCAGTTCATTCTGAAGGTGGTATACGAATTCCGGAACAATAAGTAACAGTAGAAAAATAGAAACCTTAATCAAACAAAGAGAAAACGAAGAATGTACCCGTAAATAACGGGGTCGTAGTGCTCGTCTTCCATGTTGGAAATGGGTGTCGATGCGTGTCGTAGATGGGAGTTGTGTGTCAGAATCGAGTTGGAACTATGGAATCGGAATGCGCCTTTCAAAAATGAAATTGTCGCCTCAAATTATATTGCGGATGTTGAAATTCAAAATCCCGATCCGGAATATATATGACTGATCCAGAATAGGCATTCCAAATCCAATGAAATGGGTCAGGCCACCCGAAAAATAATCCGGAATTTGTTCCGGAACAACCCATTCCAGAATATGTGGTTATTTTGCAAAAAAAAAAAAAATTTAAACAAAAACCCCGAAAAAAGTGGTTAGATTACTTTATTTCCCAAAATCAAAAGATATGATGTTAAGTAGTTATTAAATAGAAATTTTATTAAAATTAATTCATTATCATTAGTTGTTATAGCAACTCTAATATAATGTTATCTCATTAAATTTGGAGTAGTTTTCTTTCCAACTATTTTATTTAAACTCTTTCAGGAGATGAACTGTAATGCAATAAGTTTCGCTAGTTATATAAAGTTTCGTGTATTTAGAAAAAATAAAGAATTTGGTTTTCCATATACGTTGTTAAAGAATTGATGTAAAAATTACAACTAATTTATGTAAAGCATATAATTACGATAATGCTAATGGATACATATGTGGACTTAATACATTCATATCGTCTCATAGTTATACCCACCATGTAGCAATTCTAAGATCGTCTATGGTGTGTCACACAATACCACCCATCTCGTCATCTTTAATGATTGTTCATCATTAACAACAATATCGATCACCTTCAAGTTCTAATATTCAAGCTAATTGTCAAATATTCCATGAAATTATCATCCATGTCATTAATCTCGCATACCCTTTGTCATGTGTTGCCTGGCATCACATATGGTTCATGTATGTTGGACCTTTAACAATATTACATTTCATAATCCAATTTAGTTCTTACAAGTCTTTGGCTAATTACTTTAAACCAACCTTGTTCACACTTCCTCTTATCTTCTAGGATAATTTTATCCATTCTGGATATCACCATCTTGGGACCATTACATCTTGATTTCACCATCAAAAGGGAACTTACCATAACTTCTTAACCAAATTCCAGTCAATCATTATCGTCGTGAAATGGAAAATTTGTCAACTTTTATCTTCTAGAAAAGTGATCATGCTTCATGAATTCATTAGATAACTCATCATATTCAATTGTACATTCTATCATTCATCACCTTTATGCATTCCACTTGGATTACCTCTCACCACTTCCATATGCAATCAATTTGAAGGTTTACGGATCCTTTGACTTCTTAGTGCATGATATCTTACTACTATCATTATTGTTATCATCATAATGCATCGACGTACGCATACCCATCTCATTCTCAATTCTCCATCAAAAGAAACACATCTCCTTTTTATCAACTATCATATCTTCCTTAATTGGTCATCAAATATCCATAACCGTAGGAGTATTGTGTTATACTTGATGGCAACTAAATGTGGTAATAGCTTAACTATCACAAAAATATTATCATCAACATCATCTACTTCAAGGTTCCTTTTGATAAGGGTTACTGTGAATGCTTAATAAGCATTTAAAAATAAAACTGATTTCCTTATCCATATATATATATATATATATATATATATATATATATGTCAACTCTTATAAACAATCACAGCCAAAAAATTATAGAGATTTGAAAACAAATTGTCATGCCTAACTTTTACATGCCATAACTTTATGCATGAGTAGATTTTCAACAGGGGCAATACCAACATATGTCCCATAAATAAAGTATATAGAAGTTATGATTCTTAATGCATATAGTTTAATTTTAAGACATATTTAATAAAGGGAGCAAAAGAGAAAGAATAGTTTAACATGTTGTTAGTGCTCTTTATTTATAGAAGGTTGAGAGCTATAAATTTTGCTTTGTTAGCCAATGAAGGATAAAACTTTTGATAGATTGATGAACCCTTTACCTAAAATGATCCCAATTAATGAAAAGGGAAAATGTTAAAAAAGACCAACAAACTAATTCATTTATGTAATTCTAGTCGCTCAACTTATTTTTGTCCATTTTAGGTAATAGACTTTCCAAAATCGTCTCCTTAGTCCTTTAAAAGACTATATCCCTTAACATGCTTACATGATATTTTTAATGATTTAGGTTAAAACTTCATTAGAAATAAAATAACCTGGCTTTTAAAAAATTGACTTGGTATTTGCTCCTTTAAAATAACATATCCAATTGGTCTTGGAGCGAAATTAAACTTTGTGTGTTATCTTCATTTTCAAGAAACATGAGGTTCTAACACTTAAATAAACTATAAAGGCAATATACTTTTAACAGTTAGCCATAAAGCTAATGTACTATCTAAACAAAAGACAATTTCAAATCCAAGAAGCGATAAAGGCAATGTACTATCTAAACAAAAGATATTCCAACCAAAAGAACATTAAAAGCAACCTGCTTTCTAATTAATCATCTCATTAGTCCTTTAAAAGACCACATCCTTTAACATGCTTACATGCCATTTTTTAATGATTTAGGTTAAAACTTCATTAGAATTATGATAACATGGCTTTTATACATTTGACTTGGCATTTTCTCCTTTAAAATAACATATCCAATTGGTCTTTGAGCGAAAATTGAACTGTGTGTGGTGTCTTCGTTTTCAAGAAATATGAGATTCTAACACTTTAATAAACCATAAAGGCGATATACTTTTAACAGTTAGCCATAAAGCCAATGTACTATCTAAACAAAAGGCAATTCCAACATGCTACCCTTCCCTCCAAAAAGCGATAAAGGCAATGTACTATCTAAACAAAAGACATTCCAACCACAAAAACATTAAGGGTACTTCCTCATTTTCACCAAAAATACTCATCCATAGTCTAGGTTAGATTAATTGGAAAACAAAATGTAGCAGTTTGAATAAGGTCTATTGTTGGTTAATTCTAATAAAATTTTAATACAAACCATTATAAATCAGTAAATATTTATTAAGTTAATTTTCATTATTTTTTTCCCTTGCTAAATTTAGTTCTTTTATTTTAACGAGCACAAAACAACTATAATTAATGTTAGGGTTTATATATATATATATATATATATATATATATATATATATATATATATATATATATATTCACTAGTTTATACCCATGGGTTATAAAATTAATTAAACTTTCATAATAAAAATTTATAATTATTAATCAATTGTTTTAAATAAATTATTAATAAGAGATATATCAAATTTTTAAAGTTATTATAAATTCAAATTTAACATATAATTAGAAAATGTAAATTTGAATTTTGAAATGAATTGTCTAATATATTTACACATGGAATAATATTAATGAGGAGTTGTATTAGAGTGATACTTGGCAAAAGAAGATTAAATCTATTCATTTATTAGAATAATGATTAATCATTATTTTTCTCAGATGATGAAATAGGTAGCTAGATAGCGGCTTTTTTTTTAATGTGTGGAAGTACAAAGAATTTCATATAATAAAAGTCTAACAAAGTATCAGGCAAAACAAACGAATATACTGTTATTTATTTTCTCTAAAATGTTCATCTTCAGCAAGGGTTTTATTTACTATTAAATTAATTATTTTATTTTCTTGAGTTAAAAACATTATTGTCGTTGTTAACTATAAACATGTGTCTTGGTTAACATATGTTAACAACTAAAAGAAAATCTGTACACTTTTCAATTTATAAACATACCTAAAAACTA
This sequence comes from Lactuca virosa, assembly GCF_052849685.1. Taxonomy (NCBI): domain Eukaryota; kingdom Viridiplantae; phylum Streptophyta; class Magnoliopsida; order Asterales; family Asteraceae; genus Lactuca; species Lactuca virosa. Next base: position 18,814,085 of record NC_136429.1, on the reverse strand, counting down.
TGTACAGTAAACATATGTCATACTGAATTCGTTTTTTTAAGAATCTTTTAATTGGTGATAAAAAAGAAATGATTTATATTTGAGATAGCAACCAATCAAACTTTATTCTTTGAATGAATTTTCCACATAAGTTTGGTCCCCGACGACTTTATTGTATCAAATGGATCACTACATCTACTTGTGTTGCTTTTGTCAACACTCATTATCTAAAATACGTTTGTATCATGTCAATTCAAAAACAAACGTCTCCATTTCGTCCACCATAAAAAAAAAATGGTTCTAATACGACCTTGTGTTTGTGGGTCCATGAGATTCCTACACGTTTTGATTTCAAAATTATTTAAATATTTAATTCAAAAGAATTGAGGTTGATGAACAAGCCGTCATGGCCTTGCTGTATTTCGCTTGACGACGCGTATTGTGGGCAGCATGCCATAAATGGTAAACATGTGAATCGATCGTTTTTTGAACTTTTTGACATGTCGGAGTCTCTTAAGTCTCAAACGATGTTCGTTCGTCGAAGGATGATTTAGCAAGTCATAGCTCTTAAAAAATATTCAAACATTACAAAAATTAATATAAAATAAGGAACGAAGTTTTTGACATTAGAACCCAATTACAATCAAATTTTCCTCAAAAACTCAAAACACGATTTTCGTTTTAAATTTTAATAAACAGAATGTTAGTTATAGGAAAAGAATTTTGTTTTAAACATTTCATGATCAATTTGTCTTTAATATATCAAAAACTAACAACGGGGGGAATTATTTAAATAACTAAATATTTTAAGTATGTTTGTAATAATCGAAGAATAATTTATCAGTTAATTTTATTTGGTGTTACAAAAAGACAAGAAATACCAAATTTAACGATATTTATGTGTAACATATTTTGAAGTATTCTATATGGCTACAAGATAAAAACTTCAAAAAAGAATATATTTTTTTCTTCCCTTACAAATTTATTATTTTGTTTGAAATGAATGTAGGGTTTAATACACAAGGGGTATTTTGGATTGCTTCTCAAATTAGCTTCTTAACTTATTGGATTTTCAAAAATCTAATAAGCTAAAAAAATGGTTGAGTTGTTCAAAAATGTTTTTCAAACAACTTTTTTGGATACCAAAATAATGAAGTTTCAAAAAGCTACAAAATACTAGCTTTTTTATTACTTTTTAGCTTTTTTTTCCTATATTTTTTACCTTTAAAAAACTAATTCAAACACTTTTTAAAACTATCTTATTGACTTTTAACTTGTTTCATAACAAAAGCTAGCCAAAATACTTTTTAAATTTTCTTTTCTTGCCAATAAACATTTTTACCAAAAACACTTTTGATATTAAAAATCACTCTCAAACACACCCACAAAATATGTAACATAAATTTTAGACAAAATTACATAATGGTCGTTATGGTTTACTAAAGGTCAAAAATTTAATCCTTGCTAATTTTTTTATACGAATGATTCTCATGGTTTCTAAACTTGCTTGAATGGTTCCTATGTTTTCTAAAACTTGCATGCATGATGTTTTATCTACATAAAAAATTGGTTGCTTATGGATAGTTGGAAGTATAATAATGGATGAACCATATTGACATTATTATGAATAGACATGAATTTATTAACAATGAGTTCTGATATGACAAATATGGAAATGTTTTCATAATGTATTTACTCTTTTAAAATTTCTTTTATTTTTTTAAACTAAAGTTAATTATTAAAAATAAGAAAATAAATAAACCCCTACACATCCCACCCCTTATGACATCCTCTATTTTCCCAAAACAAAAAAAAATATTTTTCCTTTATGCTTTCAAAAACCATGTTATTTTTATTTGCGGAAAAGTCAGCATATTAAAATATCTTGAGTTTAAATGATTGTTTCAAAATAGTAAAAATCTAAGGATGTCATAATCACTACAACGTAAAGACCTAACAGTCATGAACACTATTACAAGTCTTATCTTTAATCAATCAACATCATATTTGTGACACCAGTCAAAGTTTGGTCAAAAATTAATTGATCAATAATCATAATTGGGATGAACCAAGTGGTAGAGTTTGTAACAAGGTTTCCAAAAACATAAAGAACACTGAAATCCGAGTTATAACGAAGAAGTTATGACCAATCGAAAATCCGCGGTAAAACCGGCAAAACACTGTTCAGTGTAAAAAGCGAATTTTCGATAAAAGGATTTTTAGCCTTAACAATCTAAATGAAACTTGTAGAATATGTTAAACCGAGAACGTTCATAAAAAGAACGTGAAAATCCGACTTCGTATGAGGAAGTTATGATTTTTCGAAGTTTCGGTTTAGCAGTAGACAGCTAAAAATTCGAAATATAAATCGATCGATATTTAGCCAGCGCAACTTAAACGAGAATCGAAGGTCTCGTCAAAAGTAGCACAACGGTAAAAAGACAGACAAAAACGGACGTCGTATGATGAAGTTATGAATTTTTAACGGATTCCCGTCCCGGTCTGTTTAAAATAATAATATTAAAAATAAATTCAAAATTAGCCGACGAAGTCTAAACGAAAGTCGTAGAGTATGATTTTACCTACGTGTGCATATAAAGAACGCCAAAAACGGAGCTCGTATGCGAAAGTTATGATTTTCGCAAGTTTTGGCACAAAAATAAAGAAAAATAAGAAAAACCGGGCAATTTCGCATGTGACACGTCACCTCGCCCGTGGCAGCTGCTGAGTGGACCGAAGCCATGCGTGACACCTCCTGATTGGACCGCAGCCGAGGTCCACTAAGAAGCGAACAGCTTCGCATGAGATGCCCCGGAGACACCCCTCGGACACCCTCCTTCGCACGTATCCTCCTTCTATTGGACCGAAGTTCGGTCCAATCCGAGCCAGCCAGCAGCGAGCCTCCGGTCCGAAGGAGCTCCCTCCCTTCGCCATCTGTCCGATGCGTGGCAGCCTCGCATAGGCTCGGGTTCGAACCTTCGGACTATATAAAGCATGCGAGGGTTCCGGATTTTTTTACACTTTTAACCCCAATTTTCATTCTCTTTCACATTTTCCACTTCCACAAACTCATATACAACCCCTAAAGCCCCGGTATCAAGTCTCGAACCCTATGCAAGCCTCGAAGCCCCGAGATTCCCGAGAAGTAACCTCTCTCATGTCGAAACTCTGCCCGGTTTGAGTCGGTTTCTCGTTAAATAAACTCTTTACGGGAAACGAAACGCTGCCCGAATCACCGCTTATCAAAGTGAGTTCATACCCCTATAATATACCTATTTAAATGGTTTTATATGCTTTTTAGGGGGGGAATACAAGTTTAACACAATATTAAATTGTGTTAATAACTGTATGTGATAATAATCACACAAAGAATTTCCATATGCTTTTAAGAATTACCAAATACTTTCAAAATAACGTGAAGCCATGTTAAATCCTTAAAGTCATGTAAAAACTCCGTTAAATTCTTTGAAAAATGTTTTATAAACTATTTCAAATTATAAATGCCAAAATCATGTTTATATATGTATAAATATATAAATAAGATTTGAAGGGCTTAGGACTAATGAATTATCCTATATCCTTTTCCTTGTTTGGATGTGGAATTAGAGTTGTATTATTTGTCCGAAGGTCGTTTCCTTCTTAATTATATATATGTTATACATATATGAGTACAAAAGGTTACTCCTTTTGGTATTACCACCTTTGTATCAGGCTGAGCAAAGGTGTTCATCCATGAGAAACCATGCTAATCAGATAGAACATATAAATTATAATAGGTATAATTTATCATTCAAAACTAAAGATACAAGTATGATTTACAACTGTATACTTTCCAAGGAAATTACCAAAATTCATTCAACTATACCAAGATATGTATAATACCTTTAATATACGAACAACATATTAAAGAAGTAAAGATACATCATACCTAGTTTGCATTAACAAAGGTACGATACAGAGTACCAGGGTTAGCAAACACGTGGTAATGCCGGGTTTGCATTAACAAAGGTACGATATACAGAGTACCAGAGTTAGCAATCACGGGTAATAATACATCATACCGGGTTTGTATTAACAAAGGTACGATATACAGAGTACCAGAGTTAGCAATCACGGGTAATAATACATTCTGCCGGGTTGGCATTAGCAAAGGTACTATACAGAGTACCCGAGTTAGCAAACTCGAGGTAATAATACATCTTACCGGGTTTGCATTAACCAAGGGTACGATACAAAGTACCAGAGTTAGCATTCATCGGGTAATAATAATAATACATCGGAAATCTCGTTGAAACAATAAATTTGTGAGACCCTTCACGATGTACTTATCTAAGTACGACCTTTTTAAGTCCTGAACTATTAGCCAGAATCTCTTGTAGGGAGAGCGTGAATTTGTGTATAGATCTATATGGGACTGACAATCCCGCACCTTTACTGTTCGCTACAGTTTGCCGGCAGGCCTAGGGTGTCAAATATCATACCGTTCTGACGCCTGAAGAACGTCGCCGCAGGCATTTCCGTCATATTAGTATGGTTAATAGGACTCACATGGATAAAACAACGAGTGAATTACAAAGTAATACACTTCTCTTATAACAATAAGAAAAGTTAATTACATCCCGACCATATATACCTTCAGTAGTTTTTACTTACAGTAAAAGCTACGTATCATGAAACCATGTATTGTACTTCTGGTTTTGAACATTTAAAACCACAAGGCAGTATTATGGATAATACAATACTCTCCAGGATTAATACTAAGGAACAGATATAACTAAGAACACTTTTACAAATGAAATGGTTTATGGGATTAAACTACTTTTACAAATGAAACGGTTTATGGGATTAAACCACTTATCAAATGAAACTTAGTCATTCAATCTTTGTAAACTAGTATAACATAAAAGACCTTTAGTGGTTGATTCTATAATTCCTTAGTTATTACATCAGAGTTGTACATAAATAATATCCGATTGACAGTGAAATGTGTGACTTCCGCCTTACTTTCTGTTCCTTGTTTGGTTGTGGGCTTAGGGCAGATACACCCATTTAACTGTCAATTCAATATTATGTTATGTATATTCAGTATAAACTAAGTAATTACAGAGGGAAACTATTGAGGTTATCAGTTAATCACCTCAGGAGATATAGGATTTCCTGGAGAAACCAGTGAACTTATTCAAAGAACTTAGGGTATACTTAACAGAACTAAAATACTTATGAACTCACCAGCTTAAATGCTAATCTACTCTTTCCAAATAACTTGTATTCTCAGGAATCCAGTAGACAGGTACACTCCCGAAGCTTTTGAGAAGACTACCTAGTACCGTACCGCGACTCTTGTTTTCTCCTGTACCTACTTCAGTGTTTGAATATGTAATGTTTAAACGCTTATGTAAAACTTATACTTATTAATGCAATGGTTGTTTGTACTTTGATTACTATATTGCATGTGTTGTGATACTTACCTAAAGTCCTCCGCCCCCGAACGTTTCCCCCGTTCTGGTTTGGGGGTGCGACAATATTCAAGTTCCAACAGCCTTAATATTGCTACCTGTGATGTATGTAAATTTAATGGGTCGGGTTGGGAAACTTGGTGAGATATAAACGTTTTTCAATCCTACAATGTTATTATGATAAAATCCATAATCAATAAACCTACAAAACCACTTGTTACCAAACATTATAGATATATAATCCAACAAAAATATCTATAAGACAATGTACCTATACATACCCCCAATCGATTCTCACGAATCTTAATCAACGATCACCTAGAAAAATCACCTTACCTGACAAATCGTTTAAAGCAACTGTTTGACTACACACCTAGGGGGTTCCTCAGCCGATGTAAGTCATAAAAGGCAACCCTAAGGAGGATGGAGCACAGGGAATGAACACACAATCCTTTCTCCCGGATAGTAAGATTTTTAACACATACATGTAATGAGCCTGCTAGCGGTCCACTAGACTGCCTAGAATGGTCTGTGGTTGTCATCTTACTCCGCTAGATGACTGGTACGGAACCCACACCCGAGCTCACGATAGTGGCATGGAAATAGAACTCCCCTCTTCGTTCCAATCTCACACACGCCCCATAATTGAGACTACCTAATATCCAACTTATCAAATAATTCTAGTACGTAACTCGAACCCCGACATGTGATAGTGCCATAGAATAGAGCTCTACTCTCCATTCAAATATCGCATACATCCGTTGTATGATTACTACCCATTTATTCAACTTACTTTGAACTCAACGTCCCTTGTAATTCTTAGTTTATAGCTAGCCCATACTATAATATAAATAGTCAATTCTCAATACAATATCATGTGACACAAGTTATAACAAAGCAATTATTCAACTTACCTCAATTAATCATCCTTTATATGTCTTATTTTATCACTAGAAAAGACTATGATGCATGTAATTTCCCGTTTTATGAAATACTTTCCATCCTACACGTATTTATATTCTACACATAATTTAATCAGTAAGTATTTACTAAACCTTAAATCTTTTTAAGTAATAATACTTGTAATAACATTGTCATGTGGTATAACTAAAAATACTTTTAGCACTTATATAATCACATCTGGCTCGCATAGAGTGTTATCTAGTATTATCAAATATACAATTAACATGTATTCCATATACTATCAACATAGAATACAAATAACAAACTTTCAACATGTATTTAATCCGTTAAGTATTCAATATTAATATTCAATCATGTTCATGAAAGTAACTGTGGACTCACCTGATTAAGGTGGAAGACTCACGAGAAAGTTATCTCATCAACTAATATTTTAACTTTTCCCTTTTTAAACGACCTAAGTACAAATATTACTATGCTTTAGTATTCATTCATATTTATAAGGTTACATTAATCATTTCCCAGATTCTTCAATTATCCCAAAGAATACCGATTTCTATCAAATAAAGAATGACCAAGTAAGATAACTTTAGAGGTAGGATCTGTTTGGTATATAAAGTATATTGTAGTGAAAATTCACTTTAAACACCTCACAGATCTATCCTAGACATCACTCCTATAAGTAGATCGATCAGTATAATGACTAGAATTATTGATAAAGCTTATTTATAGGTTCATAATAACGACAATGAATATAAATATAAGTTACACTTAAAAGCATAGTAAGTGGAACTCACCTTATTGTTATCTAGAGAAAACTTGAAAACTTCGCGGGTGGCACATCGACCTCGAATACTTCTTTCTGTCGGTATTTTTGATGTCATAGCGCCCCAATAAAATGCCCAAAAAGTCAGAAAAGTCAGAATTTCTAGAGAAAAAAAGTTGACAGAGAAAAGGGATGGAGAAAGAATGAAAAACGAGGCTATTTATAGGCTGCCTAATGGGAGGGTGCGTGTGCCCCTGTCGTAGGCGCATCATGCCTTGGCGTAGGTGGCAAGACTTGCTTCTAGTTGTGACACTTCATCTTAAGCAAATATTTTTTGTAATGTGTAAAAAATCATAACTCTCGCATACGAGCTCCGTTTTCGACGTTCTTTATATCCTCAATGTTGTATCGACGAGTACTATAACTTTCCTTTAGGCTTCAACAACTAATTCATAGTCTTTTTTAATTTACAGTCTATTAAGGTTACAATGTAAACACTTTGCGAAAATCATAACTTCTTCATACGAACTCTATTCTCGACATTCTGTATATTGACATATTCGTATTTCCAAGTATATCAATTCTCTTTTACATTATTTTGGCTAAAAAGCAACTGATATCTAGTTCACTTTTTATGAAACACAATGTTGTGTCGGATTGCACTCGAAACTTCAAAAAATTATAATGTTTTCATGCCGAGGCAGATTTTGGTTTTCTTTATATTCTTGGGCTCATGATCACGAATACTACAACTTTCGTCGAGACTATTTATCCTAAATAATCTTTTATTTTTAAACGTTTATTTAACGTAATTCGTTAATTTTATAATAAAGTTTTATACAAATATTATAAGCACATAATATTTGTCTATGAAACATGTACGCTATATATATATATATATATATATATATATATATATATATATATATATATATATATATATATCATTATATAATCTGTATCGCGTACGAAGAATTCTTATTTATTTAAGATTATCCTATTCAAGGAGTTAATTGTTTGATAAAACGAATATTTATAACTTATAATCTTTAAAATGTCTATCTTGAATTCGCGGGTGTTACACTCCCACCCCCTATTCCCCTTCCTTCTGGTACTTCTTTCCATATCTATTAATTACCCATCCATCATTATTGTTGTTTCATATCCACACTCGAAATTTGATGTTTAATTCCTAAACATGTTACCATGTCTATACCTAATCATATACAAGTTAGGGTTTAAACCCATAAATTGTTTTGATATCCTCACATATCGAGCTTCAAACCAGAACTCAGTTCCACATCTCTGTTATTTTTAGTTACATGTCATGTAAGTCACATCCTATTAAAAAAATTCGGGTTAGAAAGGGTTTTGTAAAATTCAGATCTTCAAGGTATTATCTTTAATTAAATATTTTATTTGATATGGAAGTCCACGACATGTTGAAGCACCACGACGACGTGGAAAGACCTAGATAAACGCGTCTTATTTAAGTCTCCCACGACGTGGTGTTATGTTGGCCACGACGTGGGGACCGTTTTGAGCCAAAACCCTAATTTGCGGGGTTGGTGACCTATTTAAGGGAACTAACTCGTAGGGTTTCCTCATTTGGCATCCTCCACCCTTTGAGAAACTAAAACATCAAAACCCTACCCCCTTTATGGAAGATATTGAGTTTATATGGTCATTTTGGTGGTTTGAAGGAGAAGGATTCATAGAGGAAGCGTTGATCTAGGCAAAAAGTCTCATCATGATCTTCTTGTTTGCTTTCTAGACCTTTGTAAGTATCCAAGACTCAAGATTTATGTTAAGAGCATGCTAGATCTACGTTTTGGCCATTTTTCTCTATGTTGGGTAGGGTAGAATGCTTGGAATCCATAAAGTTAGAAACTTTATGGATTGTTGAAGTCCCTTAGTAGAAATATGATCCAAATATGAAGTTTGTTGCTATTTTGGGCTTCATACATGTGCTCCTTGGTGGTATTTCTTCATTTTGACCTAAGTTCGAGTGTTAGACTTGCATTAGACATGCAATACTGAAAAGCATATATCTTTGTGAAGTATTAGGCCTTAGGATGGGATTTGGAAAGTTTAAGGGAATGGCTTAACAGATTAAGAGCTAAATTTGTTAAGCTGTTGGAAACCCAGTTCCCACGACGTGACGACTGAGGAGGGTACCAATTATTTTATCTTTTAGTACCCACGACGTGGCCTATGGGTGGCCACGATGTAGAGACCTGTCAAAGTTGACTTTAATCGTTAACATTTAGTGTTGAATTTTGACCATAGTTGACTTTTGGTCAATTTAAAGGTTTAGGGTGTAGACTGAGTGGGTACTTCTTTATTGCTATTAGGTGTTCTATAGTTCCAGTCTTCACTATGTAAGAGCAGTGGTGTTCTAGCTTCTATCTGCGAGGTTAGTCTTCTCACTCTACTATAGGACACTAGGTGTCGATTGTGCATGTTTTCTTTGTGACTATTGCTGATGTGCATGTATGAGGTATGCATGGATCCGATCTGGGCTCGGAATCATTACATACTTGGCTTGATACGTACCTAATGCAACCGATCTGGGCTCGGAGTCATTACGGACTCGGGGTTCTTCCAAACTTGATATAGCTAGGTGTTGTTGTATATGTTGTATGTGGTATTTTGTGGGAAATCATTAAGCTTCATGCTTACCGTTGTTGATTTACTATGTTTCAGGTACTTCAGATGATCGCGGTTAGGCAAAGGCCAATAGTGCGAGTACTGACTTGTTCGTAGAAAAGAAGAGTCCTGACTAGTATACCAGCTTGATTGTACACATCCACTTGCAGTTTCTGTGATTCCTCCTGTTTAGATACTCTGGTATTTGGGATGATTATGTTGGATATTTATGTTTTGTTTGACTTGGGTTTTATGGAAACAATTATTTTATCTTATTAAAAATGATTTTTTTTGAAAAAAATGGGACGTTACAAGTTGGTATCAGAGCCCTGGTTTGATGGATTTGGATGAACACTCGTGGGATTCCAGACTGAAACTAGGATCTAAGAAAATATATCATAAAACGTTTTTTTAAGGAACAAAGAATTTCAAGGAAGAAAAAAGGAGGAAGTGGTGTGTACAATTAGTCGGAGGTCGAAAGTGATTTCCCTAAATACCCATACTTTTGTTTTGCTGTATTTGAGTTATTACATGAAGTGATAAAGAGGCATGCTAGTGATAGGCTAAATGTCCCTAAGGAAATGCATGATAGAGTTGCATGAATAAGTGATTCCTTTTTCCTTGGAGATTGCTTGTGTTGCTTTGTAGGATTGAAACTAAAGTTTTTAATTGATTTGTGTATACTTTAAGTTGTACATGTTGGGTTTTAAGAACTATAACACTCATATGGTGCACATGCAACCCTAGATGCTTTGGAACTATGTTTTCTCTAATTATACATGCATTCTTCAAATTTCTAAAGCATACAACTTAACTAGCATATAATTGAACATAACAACTAGTTAGATAGCTTACCTCTTGTGTAGTTCTTGGCATTGGAAGCTTGAGCACCTCAAATGTAATGCCTCTAATGTGTTACAAACACCAAATGCAAAGAAGGCTTTTAGAGAATAGGTTTGCTAAGCTAAAATCGGCTCACATTCTTGGTATGATGAGGTTCACCCAAATTTTGGCTCAAGGGGCTTCTTTATATAGTGTTTCAAACTCTAGGGTTTCATCCATGTAACCCTAATGCACCATGACCTTCCATATCCCTTAGGCTCCATGGGTTAAAGCTCCATTGACTATCCATGAACTATTTAGCCCACCCTAATGGATCTTTGGCCCACACTATAAGAATGATTGATTTACATAATCAACCCCATATATTTAATTAGTCTCTTTTGACCACTAAATTAATTTCAAATTAATTCTTCACCGATACTAATTAAATAATATGATTTCTCAATTAATATATTATACTTATAATATATTAATAAATCATCAATAACCTTATTCTCAAAAGTCCATTCTATCAAATTGCACCGGTGAAGGCAACCCAAAAGGATCATGCTACTATCGGGTCAAGTACATACCAGATATAGTTATGAGCTTAGACACCAAATCCAATAGTCTCCCACTCTCCTATTTATATCGTCTTTTCCTTTCTATGTAACTGTACTCTCTTTTATGATTCAATAATGAAACCCTAGCAATATTTTGTTCAGTAGTTTTCAAACACAACATGAAAAACTGAAATATGATTTGATATGATATGTGTGATACATTGTGTCATGTTCTACTACAAAACATGGCTAGTTAAAGATTCTAGTTCGCTACCCACAAAGTAGACATGATCGATACTCGTTGTGAAAGATTCAAATTAATAACACATTTTCAGATTCATGTCATATTTCATGTCCGTAATTCGAATATCAAAATTCCCTTATTCTTTATTCAATTTTATTTGAATTCGATTGTTGTATCCTCGAGACATACTCCGTACACTGGCACTTTCTATCTTAAAACACTACGTGGTTGTTTGTTTTTTTTTAAATCCACTTCTGGTTGTGGTGCGCAACACTTGGCCTTTCACATTTTTTTTTTGAAAAGACTTCTGACTTAAAAACTGTTGTGTGTTTGCTACGTGGCGCCGCACTGGACCCTACTCTCCACACTACTTCTCATATTATTTTAAGTTATATTCTTCAACATAGATTTGTCTTAATTTTTTAAACAACGTGTTTATTATTTTAATAATGTGATGAATGATATTATAAACAATTCAAGTACACTTTACATAATTTCAAATAGGTTTAGTAAATTTCATATAAATACTTTTTTGGGTTATATTATCTATAATCAAATATTAATAAATTATAAAGTTAATTACTAAAATTACCAAATCTATTGAAGCTGGATGTCAACGGGGGAAAACGGGACGGTGATTGCATCCCCCGCCCCCGCCCCCGAAATTTCCCCGTTCCCCCGTCCCCGCCCCCGCCCCCGAAATGTTCAGCCTTCCTACCCCCGTCCCCGCCCCCAAATCCCGTTTATTATCCCCACCCCCGCCCCCGTTCCCCCGCCCCCGATTGATTTTAGGCTGCTTTTTTTTTTTGCTAAAAGAAGTTGTCATTTAGGCTAAAAAAGCTATTTTTAGGTAACAAATAATTATTTATAGCAAAATTTTACATGTTAAATATAAAAAAGTTATGACATCTTAAAGACATTATACTAGCAACTTAATAACATGTTTTTTGATGAACTTTGGAAGCTCAAAATCATGTTATTGTTTATTATATTTATATAATTAATAAATGTAAATATATGTGTAATTTATTAACGGGGTCCCATGGGGGTTTTGGGACGGGATTGTCTACCCCCGCCCCCGCCCCCGAAATTAAAACGGGGGTTAACCTTTCCCCCGCCCCCCGTCCCCGCCCCCGAGTTTTTAAAAAAAAATTCCCCCAAACGGGACTGGGCCCCCACGGGACTTTTTGACATCCCTAGAAGCTAACCGAATAAATAATCATGGTCTTGGAATATTTAACAAAATGAACATGGTGTTCGGTAAATTAACAATTTTATTTATTGTTATTTAACAATTATTATGATTAATTATTTTATATAAACATCTTTAAAAATCATATCATCACAATGATCTTTATATCCGATTTGCATATGATTAAAACTAAATAAAATTTTGATTAGAATTATTTTTTGTTAGATATAAGGATTTCAGAATAAACAGTAAAACTTGGATATTGTTTGGATCGTGATTACTTCACTTTCCGAAATCTATAATTCGTTATTTATAACATGGGGTGCACGAATTGAGAAGTGGGAAAGAAATCTGATTTGGATTACATGCCTAATCCAAATCTTAAACACAGAATACCTTGTGATGTTATGTGTTCTTTAGAGATAGAGAGATTGATAATCATCACTTTCGTATATGTTAATGATCAACCCTTTTCGTGGAATCATTACATTGTATTTACACAAGGAGGGAAATGTAGTTGAAAGTTGGTTACACCAAATTGGCGCCAGAGGTAGGTTTTAGACACAACCGACACTTACATCACCATGATGTCATCAGTAGATTTTGGTGGGAAGTTGCATTGATGGATTCTTTCCATATATAGAAATCCGTTTAGGTTTCGGGATGCTGCCCCAAGCCCTGCGGCCAAGGGCTCTGCACATTGGACTCCACTAAAGGCACTGCCCTTAGACCTCACCAGGGGCGTTGCCCCTTGGAACCCTGTACCCAGGGGCGTTGCCCCCATACCCCTATATCCCCGAGTTCACATTTAACATTTCGAATGTGCACCCCACACCTCCAGTCTGAGGTAGTGAACTGAACTTGGCATGTCTCGACAATAATAACAATTACACTAAAATATGCTGATAACACTAAAATTACCAACGTTTTATACTATTGTATGGTTAATTTCAGTTTATTATATCATCTTGCCGACATTAAAAACAAACAAACATATTATTGCAGTTTACAGACGTTTAGTTCATCTCTTCTGTTGCAGAGGGTTGCAAATGTGGTTCGCAGACTACAAACGTTTTAGTATCGAAAAAAGAACAACACCTCCATATCATGCCTCCATATATAAGATATATTGCCTCTAATATTAAAAAATTAAGTACATTTTAGTAATTCTAATTGCAATTATTTAATAAAATTTTGTATATTTGTTTATGTTGTTGTAAATATTCTTTAATTGTTGATTTATCATCTTACAATCATTTCGTTTGCTTTTTCTTTCGCTAGTAATAAAATTCACTTGTTCCAAAAAAAATTATTAAAATATGATAGAAAATAATTTTTTGTGGTTAAAATGATAACATGATTAAAAGTAAGTCGCTAAGTTGTTTTTCTTTGGATTTAACTGAAAAAAACGTAGTCTAAAAGGATGTCACTATATTATGTATTTTGTCTTATTATGTAATAACTAATAGATGGTAAATTGTAATTTTTGAATAAATAACTTACAAAAAGACCTAATATTTATCATAAAAACAAACTTATGAACAAATTGTATCTATCTAAAAACAAAATAAGTAATAATTTAATTTGTTTTGGTATTTGATGCAAGGTAAGGCCCAAAAGGGGATATGTTACTTTATTGTGTGTTATGATCATGAGAATTTTGGTCGGTCTAAGTCATTTTCATTCCAAAACTTGGTTATAGATCAAAAGACAAAGTTGCCCCTTCAAAGACATCAAAAGTTGTGGATCAGAAAAGGTAAAAACATCATTTCAAGAAGATAAATTATTAGAAGTTGCTTAAGGGAGGTTGCCGAATACAAACAAAAGTGATTTAAAAGCGTGATCATATTAATGGGTCAATAAGCATAATAATTAGAGGTGATCAAAACAAACTTGGATTTTAGTTACTTTTATTTTATTTATTTTGACCCCTAAAAATATATAATAGCGGAGGGTAATTAAAGTGACAGATTGGATAACAACCTAAAAAAAGATAATAGAAAACTAATGTCTTTGTTTGGTCAATCTCTTCTCTTTACTCTTATAAATGAAGATTTTTTTTGTTACATGAAATACTCTCATTTAATTTGTCAAATATCATTTTATGGTTATTTTGAATTATTTTTTTTTCATATGTTATTTTATGGGTTTTCTTATTTTATTAAATTTTATATAATATTTTAATGTAATAATTACAATAAATGTAGTAATACATACATATCGATTTCATTAAGGAACTTACCTTCTAATTTCAAAATTTCCAAATTAAATTTTATTAGTTTCTTTTATTTATTTATTTAAATTATCTGTTTAAATTTAAAAGATAAAAAACAATTCAATTTTAATAATTCATTACTTGTCTTATTTTCTTATAAATTCAAAGTTATCAAATATTTAGACTTTTATATTTAATTTTTTTTTTTAAATTAACACATGTAATACATGAGTCACAACTAGTTGAAAGTATAATAAAAGACAAATAAATAAATCTATATATTTTATCTTTATAAATCTTATAATTAAGTTGTTTAAGTCAATGTGTTTCAATATTTAAATCATCTATTTTGAATTATATTCATCTAAAACAACCATATTTTCAACTTATGTTACTTAATTGTTTGGTTAAATAAAAATGGTGTCTATATAACAACATTATTTTCATTTTCGGTTAATCATATTTGCTTCTTTTCCCAATGTTATTATTATCTAAAGTGTATGAAAATGGAAAACAATGCACACATAGGTATTAAAAGTACATAAATATACATCTACAATAGGGAAAAAAATTATAAAGAGATATACGGAAAGAAAAGTGTAGAGTGTATGTTTTCTTACATATAGATCGAGCCCTAACCACAATATTAAAGGTGAAAATGATTTATAACCATCTAATTTTTGGAAAAAAAAAGAGTTGAATGATGAAATATATCAAAGAGAACTAATGATGAGTATGATAATCAAGGTTTTGAAAGACTAAAACGTATATGAATTATTTTCTTTGTTTCGATTATATCTACCTCTTATTCATTTCCACTTTCTTTAGATTATAAGAAAAAGTTTATGGTTGTATATTTAAAGCTAAAAAAATGATTATGTGACAACCCGAAAGTTTTGGATCAAGCAAGGTCTAAATTATAATCCTATTAAAATAAAACCTTGAAAACCAAAAGGGAATGAGTGCATGTATATGGCTATGTACACTTTGGAAATCATGGATAAGATAACCTCTTGAAAAGTAAACAAGTTTATCAAGACAAAACTAGACCAATAGATTGGAAAAGGAATCATGGATTCAAAATATTGTCTATTAGTATTTAGCCTAGTATCCCACCTACCCTGGAACATTGAAAGCCATGAAGAACATGTTTTATATAAGCTATTATACATACTTAAACTTTCAAGACCATATATATAAGATAACCCCTTGAAAGTAAACAAGTTTAATAAAACAAGAATAGTAAGAGTGGGGGAATAGAAATCAAGAAATGTGAACATTGTTTTAACATCCAGCCTAGTACCCTACCCTAGAACATCTCATGACCAAAATCACTTCAAATAAGCCATCCCTTGGCCGTAAACACTTCCTAATGATCCACTAAGGCCGAAAACCCAAAGGAATTAACCCATTAAGGCCGAAAACACTAAAGGAAAGGGCCTAGAATCGAAAACACCTCCTTGTGATGAATGTTTGGCCATGAACCCCTTTAATGGGGCATGGTTTGGCCGTGAACTCCTTAGTGGACCATCCTATGGTCGTAAACACATTCCATGAGGGATGCATAGACCGTAAACCCTTCCATGGGGCACCCCTCAACCGTAAACAACTCCAAATTAGACTTAGTTAATGGGGTTTACGATCTAGGATGTGAATAAGACAAAATCAATTGACTTTAAGATGTGATACTCTTCCTATTTCCCATGAAAGTTCCCAGTCCCCCATGTAATTAACCAACAGGTACCCATGAATTATCCCACGAATAACCAAGCTAATATTCCCCCATATAATCTAGTAAACATCCTAACACCCTTCCATCTTTTGCTCACGACAGTAAATCCTCTCAAAGAGAAAGTTACAATCTTCCAAGTTCAACCATTCTCTAAGCTTGGTCCCTAGATCCTTGTAAGTATTTTCGACATCTACGAATGAATCTACACATTATTATGTTGATTCCATCCTATTTACACATAATATTATGTGTTAACATCCTTAGGGTAACAAAAGCTTCAAAGGGTTCATCAAACACTCCAAGTGTTTTAGGCTCAAAATCTTCACTTCATCACTTCAAATCATCCACCAAAGCAAACCAATGTGAGTTCATACCCCCATATTTTCAATCTTTTTCCATGTTTTAGGGGGGGGGGGGGGGGTGGGGATACAAGTCAAACTTCGTTTATCCCACAAATAATTTCATGTTTTTCACCTTCATGTTGAAGATAAAATCTTATTATATAAGTTTTGGTTTATACTAGTTTTTGGGTATAAATATTTGTGATTTGCAACAAACATAATCTATGTCATAAAACCATAAGAAAAGTTATGATTTGTAAAACTACATGGCTTTTGGGAACTTATACTAAAAGATAACTTTACTATCAGAAATGATACATTATAGTCATTTGCTAAACTAATGGGTTTTTAACACCAAAATATTGTGTTTTGAGTTCATAGTTTCATGCTAGAATACACCTTTATATGGATATAAAAGATTATATAAATAGTTTCAACCCAACAAGATAAATTATAGTTGGTATAGTTTGGAAGTCACAAACCACACCTTTCGTAGATACGTATAATTATTTAAAGGTATAATTATCTTGTTTTACAAGTAAAAGGAGTCATAGTTCACGTAAGTCTGTTAATGCTCTTGTGAGGCTCTCCTTCGTCGTACTTACGTAGCGTATACCGGAAGTCCTGTAGTTATAACCAGAGTCTCCTGGAGGGAGAGCGGGGTAATTGTGTATAGATCTATATGGGGTTGACACCCCCACACCCGAGTTGTTCGCTACAATTAGACGGGTCAGTCTAGGGTGACAAATATCTTATTAGAAACCAACACCTGAAGAACGTCAAGACATGCGCTTTAGTCGCATTAGCATGGTTATAGCGACTCATGTATGGATTAACGAAAATGATTTTGGTTTACAGGGAGCTTATACTTTATTGGTTTTATTGAAAGAAATGAAACTATAAACTATTTTCTATATGATACTCACTTCCATCGTGGTCTTAGGGTTTAAGACCATAGTTCATCTTTAAGGAAAATACTGCATTTTCTGGAACTATATATTATTACTTTACAAGGAAAAGATACCAAGGAATTACTTTCAATTTCAGTTCGTATTAATGAAAATATTGGATTTTATGGGAACACACTCTCTACAAGTATAACAAAAGAAAATAAAGGACACACATGCATATATTCACAGTTTTAGAACGAGGCTTACAAACTTTTTTTTTTTGAAAATATCGGATTTTCTAAAAGTACTACGTGAATTATTCTAAACAAATGCAAAACTATTTTATACAAAAATCTTATGAACTCACCAACTTATTAGTTGACGCTTTTCAAAACGACTTGTATTCTCGGGGATCTAGCAGACAGGTACTCAACCCTTCTTGAGAGTTGGTGTCGTCATTTCATGTTTTTCCTACTTTTTAGTTATTTGTATTTGACTTTTGAACAATTGTGTTTGTAAACAACGTAATACTTGAAATCTAAATGTATGAATGTTTGTGTTGCTATGTTTCGTTACTATTCAATTGTTATGATATTGTATATGAAGTCACTCCATCCGCCCCAGACGTTTCCGCCATTCTGGTTTGGGGGTGTGACATATTCTATTTCTATTTGTTTGTTAAAATTGTTACAAATATATGCTCTTAGTTTGCAATATCATCTTTGATTGTTTGATTGGATTCTGTAATCGGATATGTAACTAATATAACTAAAAACGTATAATTATATTATCGATGAATATGTTACTTGAATATATACAATTAAAAATATATGAAAATATGACAAGGTGTCCAAGTTCAATGTAATAAAAAGGAAACACAAACTATATATATATATATATATATATATATATATATATATATATAAGTTTGTGTTTTTCCTGTTAGGTTTTTACCATTTATTGATGGAGTGGAGATACTTAGGCGATGAATAGTATGTCGTTTTATGTTTTTTAAATTTGGGACTATCATCTATTTTTTCAAAATATATATATATATATATATATATATATATATATATATATATATATATATATATATATATATATATTGCTTTGTAATGTCATTTTTAGTGTTTTAATTTAGGGTTTAATTAAATAATATGTGCTATTAATTTATATGTTATTTATAAATATTATGACATAAATAAAAAAATAAACAAAATTTTGAAAAAAAGAAATTAAAAACATCAAAAAAAAAATATGGGTGTTATCACATATTATTTGTTGTTGTCTATTTCCATACTAGGTGTTATAACACCAAAGGATGATGAGATTGACATGTTGGGTGTGAGAACATGTAACAACATGTTGACCACACCCCGTAGTCTAACAAAAAATACAAATAACAAAAGTTCAAGCTTAAAAAATAATGTACAATAAAATAACACAATAAATATATATATGTATAACAATATAGTCCTGAAATTGTAACACCTAACACTAACCTACTTGGTTTTCTCATGTATTTTGATATATCAACAAATGCAATCTCTCGCTTAATAAAAAACAATAAACAAATGCATTTACACTTTGCAGGAAGAAAAGTGATGTTGGCTTATTTATGGCAGTGGAAGAAAATTTGAAGGCCTTTGGTCAATGGATGTGTGGGAAGTGTATGAGTTTGCAGGCTCTTAGCCGTTATTGTCATCACCCGGATGGTCGTGCGAGGTTTGTTACAGGGGATGACTGCTCGAGTCGTTATATTGTCGGTATTCTAAAGCCGTCAACTAAAGAGTCGGTGACAAATGCTCTTGGAGGTTTGGTTTTTGATGTTGCGCTCCTTGATCGTGTTTTTAAAGAGCCTATCACTACTGTCAAGAGTATCCCCCATAGTTGTCGTCTTGCTTTCTCTCAGGCTTTGAAGACCGCTCTTTACAAGGTGATTGCCCAACCTGGCTCGGTTGAGGCATGGATGTGTTTGTTACTTCTTCCTCGATGCACACTGCAGGTGTTTAGACCCAAAAATAGACAATAATGTAGGTCTGGGAATAGAAAATCCTTACAGCAAAGCTCCATCCTGAAGTCCTTGGATACATGGGGGAAAGAGGGTGGGATCACGAAGTTAGTTCAAAATATGTTAGACAATCCTGAGGTTGGAGCTATGAGACAGGATGGAGGCATCCTTCAGAAGAAGGCTACATCAAGTAACACCAACATCAGACAGTGTCTCCGTAAGGTTGCAGATGGTCATTTTACCGCAACAGTGAAAGTGTTATGCTCATCGGGTGTTGCACCATATAATGGTGATACTATTAAAGCTTTGGAGGACAAACACCCTTTTAGACCACCCCCATCCATGCCCTTGTAGCAGACACCCTCGAGCCCAATAATTTCTGAACCTCCCCTTGTAGCAGACTTTGACTGTGTATTTGGTTGCATAAAATCCTTCCTTAAAGGAACTTCTTGCGGGAGAGATGGCTTGAGGGCTCAACACTTACTAGACGCCCTTTGTGGAGAAGGGTCTACTATTGCCACAAATCTCATACATGCTATCACTTTAGTTGTTAATTTATGGTTAGCGGGAAGATGTCCAACCATTTTGGCAGAGTTTGTTGCATCCGCTCCTCTCACGCCTCTACTTAAACCTGACAACGGGATCCGTCCGATTGCAGTAGGCACTATATGGAGACGTCTGGTTTCCAAGGTTGCCATGAAAGGTGTGGGTAAAGAAATGGCCAAGTACCTTAATGATTTTCAGTTCGGGGTTGGTGTATTTGGCGGTGCTGAGGCTGTGTTACACAGTGCCAATAGGGTGTTGAGTGAACACCATGCTGATGGGTCTCTTGTAATGCTGATTGTGGATTTTTCGAATGCCTTTAACCTGGTGGATCGATCAGCATTGCTCCACGAGGTTAAGAAGATGTGCCCTTCCATTTCTTTGTGGGTGAATTTCTTGTACGGGCAAGCAGCGAGACTTTATATCGGAGACCAACATATATGGTCTGCCACTGGGGTGCAGCAAGGTGACTCCTTGGGCCCTCTTCTTTTTGCCCTCGTTTTGCACAAGATTAGAGACAATTGTAATCTCCTTCTCCATGCTTGGTATCTAGATGATGGGACTGTCATTGGGGATTCAGAGGAGGTGGCTAGAGTGTTGAACATAATTCAGTTGCATGGTCCAGGTTTGGGTCTTGAGTTGAACATCAAGAAAACGAAGATTTTTTGGCCCTCCTGTGATGGTAGGAAGCTTCGTGCCGATTTATTCCCAACGGATATAGGGAGACCTTCTTTGGGGGTGAAGCTCCTTGGGGGGGGGGGGGGTTGTTAGCAGAGACGCAGGGTTTATTAGCGGGCTGGCCATGAAGAGAGCGGTCAATGCTGTTGATTTGATGGGCCTTCTTCCACAACTATGTGACCCGCAGAGTGAGCTCCTTTTTCTTCGATCATGTATGGGCATTGCAAAACTTTTCTTTGGTTTAAGGACATGCCAACCGGTACACATAGAAGAGGCAGCGTTATTCTTTGACAAAGGATTGCGCAGGTCTATCGAGGATATGGTGGTATGTGGAGGCCCCTTCTTTGGAGACATTCAGTGGCGCTTGGCTTCCTTACCTATTCGTTTCGGTGGTTTGGATTTGTACTCGGCCTACGAGGTTTCCTCCTACGCATTTGTAGCCTCGAGGGCCCAATACTGGGCATTACAAGACCACATCTTACGTGACAGTGGCGTATGTGGTATGGACTCGGATTACCTATGTGCTATGACTCGTCTTCACGATACGATTCCGGGATTTGACTGTAGCGGTTTCACTAATAAGGACACCGCCCCCCCTAAATCCCAAAAAGCTTTGGCGTGTGCCCTTTTTAGCAAAATCGTCCAAGATATGGAAGTCGACTTCGACATGACTGTCAGACAGAAAGCAGTCTTTGAGTGTCTGTGGGCGCCTCATGCTCGGGATTTTCTGCTAACTATCCTATTGATGGTCTTGGCCAGCATATGTCTCCTGTGGAGTACCGAACTATCCTTCGTTACCGCCTCATGATTCCCATATTCCCAATTGGTGAGATATGCCCAGTTTGTCGCAAGGCATGTTTGGATACCTTTGGGGAACACGCGGTTCATTGTAGAGAGCTCCCTGTTTTCAAGTATAGACATGATGTGGTTCGGGATGCTCTCTTTGATGCTTGTCGGCGTGCTGGTATTTCTGTGAAGAAAGAAGCGCCAGTGAACTTTTTGATGGACCCGCAGGATGGTAGGTCCACACTTAGACCGACTGACATTTTGGTCTTTGGATGTATAGGAGGGAAGCATGCGTGCGTGGATCTTACTGGGGTCTCTCCTCTCGTTGGTTTAGGGAGCGGGGGTTTCACAGCTGGGCATGCCACTTTGAAAGCCGCTGCGTGCAAAGTGGTAAAGCACGAGAATGCATGTATAGAAAATCAACATGTGTTTGTTCCTTTTGCATTCGATACATTTGGTTTTCTCGCACCAGAGGCGGTGGAGCTCCTCAATAGAGTCCAACGGGTCATGCATTCTAATGTCATATCTCCTAGATCCACAAATGTTGTTTTCAAAAGAATTGGTTTTGCCATCCAGAAAGGGCTAGCGGCGCAACTTGTTGCCCGTTTGCCTTCAATCGATATGTATTGAACTATAATTATCGGTTCATGTTAACAATTAAGTTTTTAATAGTGGTTATGTGGGGTTTTTATAGAATTCTTTAATTGTATACTTGGTATAATACTTTTTTAAATAGTTGATTTATATATATATATATATATATATATATATATATATATATATATATATATATATATATATATATATATATATATATGAACACATTTTATAAAATGAAATAATATTAAACGTCCACCAATTATGAATTGTCAAATAACCTCTCACCCACTTGTGTTGTTAGAAAATTATTTTCTTAAACATAAGTTGAGTGCATGGTTTGAAACTTTAATTTGAAACAAATATACAAAAAAAAAAGTTATAACTTAAAATTCAAAAAATTTAGAAATACTATTGCTAATTCTTCTACAACTTATGCATCTTCAATACACATTTATCGTTATTGTTCAACTCGTAGTTGTGGTGCTACTACAACAACTACAAATATATAAGTAAGTTTTCAGATACACCATGGTTTGTAAGAATATAGCTAAAACAAATAGTTTCATTCCTTAAGCATATATCAAGTACACCTCAGTCTATAAAAAATATATAGATAAAAACCTTAACACACAAAAAACTTATGATGTGAAAAAAATGGATATAAAAAACATGGTACATTCTATTTAGAACATTTAGACTAAACTAAAAATTTCATTATTTTAGTGATAAAGGATGTACACTCTCATTCTTTATTACTTTAAAGAAAGCAAACTAAGTGACATCTTCATAATTCTTATAGAATAATAGTGCTTACTTTTACTAAATGAAGACCATATTTGTTCTTCCATAATATTTCTTTAACAACGAGTTTGACATTTACCATTCAAGTTGGCTATGTTTTCATCTACACAAGACATATTTTCGTCACTCGCAATTCAACTTCTTATTTTCTTGTATTTTCCATAACTTTATCAACATTCAATGTTTAATTCTCCATATATCGTCTCATTAGATTGAAAATTATCAAAATGTATAGTATTATCTTCGAATACATTTTGCTCCACGTGAAGCGATTCTTTATTACGATAACATTTTGGAGCATGTTTGATGATAAATCGATTGATGGCTCCTCTTTGACTATGAATAAATTGTTCTTCTTTTTGTTTTAGCTTACATTTTAAACAACACGATTCAAAATTTATAGAGGGAGGCATAGTCTCTTTTTTTATATAAAAAAAATCAATGATAACATAACAAAATATATTGGTAATAAATTTAACATAATTAGGGTATTTGGACAAACAATTCTATTAAATAGAACATAAAACCACAAATTTACATATTATATCAATCGAATTTATATACTACACTTATTTATATTATTTTATGCTCACTGTTCAAATTTCTTCGATTGCAATTGTCAATTGACAAATGACCTTGAACAGTTGAACACGAAATACAGTTTGGGAGTTTGTATGACTATGATTTCTCTTTTGATTATTGTAGATGTAGACTTAGTTTAAGTTTAAAGCCCAAATACAGTTTGGTATTTTGTATGATTGTGATTTCTCTCTTGATTTTTGTAGATTTATACTAAGGTTTGTTTGTTTTTTCTAGGGCAAATGTTTGCAGTCTGCGGACCACATCTGTAGATCTCTGTAGTAGAAGAGGTGGACCAAACGTCTGCAGTCTGAAAAAAGAAGACTGTTTTTTAACATCTGCAAACTACTAAAATAAACTAAAATCTAAATAAACTGATTTTTTTAAAAGTTCAAAGTGATTTTTTTATTACTTTTATGATTTTGTTATAAATAATTAACAAATCTAGATCAACTTTTATGTATTATTGTATAAAAATTGAAAATAAAATGGTACGAATTAACGTATATATTTGATAAAAATCAATAATTTTGGTCGCAAAGTTATACCTAAACATTGTATATAGGAATTAAAGAATTTGACACATAAATTGATGGAAATAAACTTCGATTTTTTTAGTTAAATCAATTAAAAACTTACCATAAATATTTTCCCAAGAAATGACGATATATATTAAATAATGTTTTATAAAATTTGGTACAAAAAATATAAGAATATATTATGATTTTTTTCATATTTATATAAACAATTTCAACGACCATTGTAATAAATCTTTATTTATAAATTTGTCATAAATGATATGTTTGTGTTGTCGAACCTTTTTTTAAAATGTTGTAACTTTTTTTTTCAAATTGTTTATAAATTAAAAATAAAGATATATGTGTTTTTTAGGCTATAAGATGTTGAAGACTATGATCCACATTTGCGCCAAGAAGAGGGCGCTCAGACATTTGTAGGTCTGCATTCTTAAAAAAAACAGTTTGCGAAGGTTAATGTTTGCGCATGGTTTGTGTGGCCTATACAGAAGAGGTCAAAAAGATTTGCAGACAAAAAACAAACACCTTAGTTTGAGCATATATATACTTAGTTTGAGCTTAAAGCCCAAATTCAATTTTAAGTTTTGAGTTGCTTTTGAACTTTTAGTTTCGTTGACATTTAACATTTTTATATGGATACCTAAATTCAAAATGATATTAATAATATATTTAATAAACTTAAAATTTATCATATCATATCATATTATTTCATACTATATTATAAATGAAACATTTTGCATATCATCATATATATTTTAAACCGTCATGAAACTTTCAATTTCCAACTTAATATATGTAATTTATTAATTTAAAATATGTTATTAAATACAGAATAGCATCTTATTATTTATATACTTTTAAAATTATATATTTTTGTTAATTTAAATGTTACGTTAAATCCAAAACATAATAAATAAACTCAAAAAATATATTCAAATACTATTTTTCAAAAAAGTTAAAAATGTTTAAATATTGTGAATATAGAACGACAAGTCAAATTAAATAAAAGATAGAAAAAAACTATTTTTTTTATTATAATTTGAGTTTTTTCAATTAGGTGGTTTTTATTTAATTAATAGAAAATTACATTGCGTTAAATTACAAACAATAATATGAATTAAACATCATGATCAAAATTTAAAAAACAAATTAGTAGATAAGTTATTGCTAAATTAATTAATCAATCATAATTTAAATTAAAATTATAAATGGAGAACTATGTTTAGTTTTATTTAAACACAAACAACAAGTAAATGCTATTGAATGATATGATTATGATATATGTATATTTTATAATATGCTTCATAGTAATTACAAATTTATATATCTACTTAGTAATAGAGTTATTATTTTATAGTTAATGTGTTATTATTTCAATATGTATATTTAAAATTTTTAACTATATAGTTTTATTCTACACGACATACGGATATTCGTTTAGTTGTTAGTAAAACATGAATGAAAATAATTAGTAGCATGCAACTATTCTTTAAAGGGGTAATTACTAATTTAGCCAAATTAAGGAAGTGATTAGCAATTTTTAGCCAAAAATTAGTAAATGTCCAAATATAGCCCAAGAACCCGTAGGTTTCTATATTCATCTACTGTTTCGCCAATTCGTCTACTGTTTCGTGTTTTGTATAATTTTTTTTTTCATTTCTAAGATACAAAACCGTAGGTTTTTAAAGTCTACTGTTTTGGGGTTTAATCTAATATTTTGTCAAAAAAGCTACGGTTTTATTTTTTTATTTTATTATTATTATTATTATTATTATTATTATTATTATTATTATTGTGATATAGAGTATTAAAAATAGTGTTTATAAGATGTAGAATTACTTTGTTAAAATTTTTTTAGAATTCAAAAATAGTAGACTTTAAAAAAAAATTAATAAAAAAAAACCGTATTTTTTTTGTGATATAGAGTATTAAAAAGAGTGTTTATAAGATGTAGAATTATTTTAACAATTATATTGTTTATAAAATGCAGAGTTGTTTTTTGACAATTATTTTGTTAAAAAATATTTTTTGTAAAATATAAACTAGTTTTTTAAGAATTAATACAATATTGTTTTGCTAAATTGTAGATTATTTTTTTGAATTTGTTGACTGGTTTTTTTGGTAAATTTGTCTACTTTTTTGGTAAATTTGACTACTTTTTTGTCAGAGTTGAGTAATGTTTTGCTAAACTTGACTACTTTTTTGTCTATGTAATATATTTGCTATTGTGTTTGTAATATATTTGTAATATATTATGTTTTTAATATATTTGACATTGTGTTTGTAATATATTTGAAATATATTATGTTTGTAATATATTTGTCATTGCCTTTGTAATATATTTTCCATTTGTTCGTGCTGTTAAAAACGACGTAAAATAACATAAGTTGTCATTTTTAGCTTACGATAAAAGTATGTCTTTTAGTGTGATTTTCATGTTTTATATGTTGGTTACGTTGTTTTTACATAGTTCTTCGTCGGAAAATATCCGGATTCCAAATCCGATATCGTTACATCATTGGTTTTACCCTCCAAAGTATGTTTCGTGCTGTTAAAAACGACATAAAATAACATAAGTTGTCATTTTTAGCTTACGATAAAAATATGTTTTTAGTGTGATTTTCATGTTTTATATGTTGGTTACGTTGTTTTTACATAGTTATTCGTCGGAGAATATCCGGATTTCAAATCCGATATCGTTACATCATTGGTTTTACCCTCCAAAGTATGCTTCGTGCTGTTAAAAACGACATAAAATAACATAAGTTACCATTTTTAGGTTACGATAAAATAACATAAGTTGCGACATAATAAACATAACATAATTAAATTGGTTTCCACAGATTAGGAAACTGTTTGGGATACAAATTTTGTTCACGATCGATAAAATCCCCTCTAATTCTAACAACATCTGTTAGACGGTCCCGTTCAGCTTGAAGCTTATTAAACTCCGTATTTGCATCTCGAATCCATTTCTTAGCCTCTTTGATTTTTTTTGGTAGTTTCAGCAATCCATTTTTCTTTTTCAATTACTTGATCTGCTAGGTCGTTTGCACGTTGGTTGAGTATGCGACTAATTTGAGAGTCCCTTTCGTTGGCTTCTTCAGCGACCTTCATAGCTTGGAAAATGTCGTCAGGCATGTTATCTAGGAGTGAGAAATCTGGGCCTTTCGGAATTGGGTTGTTATCGGAACAAACATAGCAATCTTCTTCTTCACAATGCCAAACACGGAACTCAGATAAATTCATTCTAAATTTTTGAATGTTGTAATGTATCACGTTTAAGATGTATGTTAGTTGCATATTAATAGGGTGAGACCAACAAAGAAGTACTGTTTGAAAGGACAATTTTACTATTCGAAATGACAAAACATTATTAACTCTAGAAACTAGTAGTCAAAATTTATGAAACTGTTGTGAAATAATGTGAAGGAGTAGTCAAATTGTAGTATAACTTACATAAATATACTGTTTTAATTTTACAATAACTATATATTGTAGATGCTATTAATTGTTAAAGAAGAGTAAATGTTGCAATGCAATTTGTTTGAATTTTACCACTTAATGTTTAGTAAATATTTTTTGATTTATACCACCTAATGTAATATAAACAGTATGGTTTTGTAAAATGGAAATGTTCATTACCACAATCTCAAGTTACTCCACATCGAATATTATACGCTTGCATCATTTATTAAAACCACAATATCAGGGTACTCCACATCGATTTAAAAAAAAGTATTAGCAAATAATAGTAAAATAGGATTACATAGGGATTAAAACGACCATCAACGGCTATGGTATTTCCCATTCAGATGCAGGGGGAACAACGTTCACATTTCTAGTCTGGTATGTAGTTCGAAACACATCAGCCAGATAATATATTTGAACCATATCGGTTAATTCCGTGTTTTTTGTATAACGTGCTGCAGCAATAGCTAGGGGCGTCGATCGGGTAAAATTTTTGGGTTTCGGGTAGAATGGGTCGGGTAGTTCGGGTATTTCCTTAAAATAATAATACCCGATGCCCGACCTATATTGTAATTCGGGTTCTCGGGTTTCGGGTATTCGGGTTTTAGGTCGGGTCGGGTATTTTCGGGTATACCCGAAAATTACTTAAAGTGTTACTTATTAATTTTTTTTAAATCTTTTTGCATTTCGGTTGCTTTATTAAAAAATTTAGTAGCAAAATATTTCATACAATTAACAAGTACATATACCATAACAACACAAGTCATTATAATATGTTTTGTGATTTTTGCATTCCATTTCAATTTTTTATAAAAAAAAAACAGTTTATGGAGTACATGATCGGGGTTTGATCAAATTTGGATTAACCAAACATGTTATCTAAATTACAGGGACTAATTATATAACTATATTTCAATTCACAAAGAAGAAACGTAGACTTGTTTGACAAAAAAGAAACATGTCGTGGTGCACAAAAAATGAAGGGGGATCTAACATCTCATTCATTTTCATTATATTTATTTATATTTGGTGTAACCTTTTGTTCAAAACTCCATTTCATTTTCAACAATTTCTTTTGTATTTATTATATACCGTTCAAATAGTGAAGTCATATAACATTTGATTTAGACTATAAAAAACAATAATTATGTAAAATAATGATACAACTTTAATAGTTATTATAACTAGTGTATTAATTAGATTTTTTTTAATCGGGTATTCGAGTATACCCGAATTTTTTTAAACTTACCCAAGACCCGACCTATTTAAATATAGGGTTACCCGATTACCCGAATTTTCAAACCCGATACCCGATTTACCCGACCCAATCTACCCGAATTCAAAACGGGTGGGGTCGGGTAATCAGGTATCAGGTATTTTCCACAGGGCTAGCAATAGCATGACCACATGCTATACCCAGACTGCGCCATTTCCCACAAGAACATGTGTGTCGATTAAGATCTACAACACATCTTCTTTTTAGATCAAAAACTCGGAAAATGTCAGAGGGGAACGGAGACGGGATCTCAGGTGTAATTTTAGTTGCTTTCCATCGTAGAGACTTTTGCATCCTCCTGTGAAGGACCATCTCTTCGTAAGGGGCGAATACGGTGTTCAACATCCCCGAAAAGTAAAAGGATAGTCAATTATGGATATTTTAATGGTTTATAAAAACTTTCTAAACTACCTCCTACGACAATGCGTTCTGCAAACGTCTGTTGGATGTACTGAACAATTCCATCAATTAGCGTTATTATCGGTACATTGCGTTGAGTAACCGATAACACAATTAGGAATACTGAAATATTAATGTTTAGTACATTCCAACATATATGAGGGAAATAGGCCCGTGCCCATTTCGTTTTTCCGATGTTGGCAAGAATCTCACGTGCAGCTATTAAAAGGAATACAGTAGTAGTCAAATGCTAGTAAACAGTAGTCAATGGCTATAACACAGTAGTGGTAGTCAAATGCTAGTAGACAGTAGTCAATGAATATAACACAGTAGTTAAATTACAATCATGTGCCCGAAATTCACTGTACGATAAGACAACACTTAAAGTAGTAGTCAAATGCTAGTAGACAGTAGTCAATGCCTGTAACTGTTGGGTTATGAGCATTCTAACACTCCTAAGTGTACATGCAACCCTAAATACCTTGGATCTATGTTTTCTCTATTATACATACAATTATGAACATCCAAGGTATTATCCTAATCTAGCATACAAAATAATAAATATAACAAGATAGAATACATACCTCTTTGATGTAGAATGTCTTCATGAAGCTTGAGTGCCTAGTGCCCCAAGTGTGACACCTCAAATGGTTCACACAACACCAAATACACTTGGAATAACTTGAGAGAAACTTGAACACTCCTTGAAATCGTCTAGCCCTCACACTCACACATTAGTGCCCGATTTCTTGAGCCATGGGATTCTTTTATATGGTGGCTATTAGGGTTACACCATGTAACTCATAACTTTACCCATTCCTTATGCTCCATGGATTTTAACCTCCATGGAGTATCCATGGGTCACCCCATGGACTTAGTCCAACATAAGGAATCTTGGATCACAAGCCCATATATATAAGAATGAATGATTTACACAAGCAACCCATATATTTAATTAGTCTCCTTTTGATCACTTAATTAATTCCAAATTAATTCTTGATCAATACTAATTAAATAACCTTATTAATATATTAGAACTTATAATATATTAACCAACCTTGAGTGTTATTTCTCTCATTATAGTCTATCCAAATGCATGATGCCATGCAACCCAAATGGACCATGCCGGGTCGGGTCAAGTCTTACCAATTATAGTTATGGACTTAGACATTAATCCAACAGTCTCCCACTTGGATAAGTCTAAAACTATTATTGCGTATGACTTCAGGAACCGATCAGCAATCGTAGCTCTCAAAAGCTTCTGTCGAACTCTAACCTTGTCGATGAACTCTGACCTTTGTCAATGACTTGTCCATTAGATAAGGGATCATATATTCCTCCATTCTAGATATCATATGGACTGAGACATGGATTATCAATCATTCTCTCTGTCCATTTGTTGTTTCCCGATTTTCGATTCATGATGACTGACTGATTGAACAAATCAAATCAGTCCTGGCTTGGCCAAGCACTCACATGTATCATCTTTAAATCATCGAGGGGTCCACATATATCGCTTTTATCCCGAAGGTAAAAGGAATGGATAAACTTCGACTCATATGGCTTGTTCTACTACTTGTTGAATCATACACAAAGGCACGTTTTATAACATCGAGTTACCAATGCGTTTTCATGGAATCAATGTATAACCAACTCATAGTAACAACTCATATCTCTAGGTTTGAAGAATATAAGATATTATCGTCTCATGATCACTAGTGATAAAATCCATGAAGTGATTCAAATGAGCGCGAGTTGAATCCAATACTCAGAACTTATGAGCACTCATGAGTGTTGTAGCACCACTTTTGTCCACCAACTTGGACCTCTACAAACCAACCCATGACAGTCTTGATTCATATCTACTTCCAACATATGACCGACTGTGGATGGTTTGAATAACTTAATCATTCAGGAAGAGCGACTTAGTTATTCTGGAAGTCAAAACATGCAAAGTGAAACACAAGAATAAATGAATCAAATATGGTATCAAACCCTATGAATATAAATAAACACTTTTATTTATCACCATACTGATTACTCATTATTCATTGTTTCGGTTTTATCAACTTTATACTTGAATTTAAAACAATAGTTGTCCCATGCTCCAAGCATGTACACTATGTTTTCTAAACACTAGTCATGCCATACACCAAGTATGCATACTATGTTTGTCTATGATCTTTACTTTGTAAAATAGATCAATTGAACATCACTCCAATGATCCTCTTTTCACAGTCCCAAATCCTTACTGCAAATGCAAGAATTCCAAATTCATGCCATTTACTGAAATCTGTTAGATTCTAAACTTATATGCATTGATCCTCTTAATGATTATGCACGAAGTCAGAAAGACTTGACAACAATCATTACAGAGCATTCCAAAGGAGATCAGCTCCTTGGAAACATCCTTCTTTCATTAAGTTTCCTAATCTAACACAGATTGAATAATTTCTAACTTTGAAACATTTCCATATTCCATTTTGACTATCACTTCTGAACAAGAGTTTCCTCCTTACAGATTATGTCAATATGGTCCTTCCAGAATTAACATTATACTTCCAATTGTCCTTGAGCAACCAATCTTTGGTAAACCTTAGATTGTCCTCGACAATTGCTTAATCATTTTAGTCATATCCAATTCTAGACCTTTTCCCTTCATAATGCCCCAGGCATTTGGAAAATTTTAGAAAGGATGAATATAGCACATGTAATCAATCCTATATCCGAAGCATATGGGACACGATTCATGATGTCTCACATAAAGACTAAACCAGTCTTTTGCTATAATATTTCCATTTCAATTTGCCAAGTTCTCAAAATTCAGATTATGAAAAGGGATGCCGTAATCATAATCGAATTTTAGAACGCAAATAATGGACCCATATATAGAATTTCCTTATGTTGAGCCATTCCAACATGAAATTCATATATATATCCTTGATTAAATACGATTAAAATCTCAATCTAAGCTTTTAGAATTGAAATGAAGTATAATTTCCTCTCCCTTAATTATAGCAAAACAACTTTTTCAATCCCCGCAGCCACACAAATTGAAACTTTTGTTTTTCTATAATTAACATTGCTAACTTGCAACACTAACAATAATTATCATGCTCCCACTAACATGATGATTATTAGCATAACACTTATGCTCCCACTAGCTTTGACATGTACTCAGAAATCAGCTGGACTTCTAGAAATCAATACTTTATTGACTTCCTTACCAAAGTTCAGATTTCTGATACGAGATGCTTTGATAAAACTTTATCAAAATCATACAACTTTCCTTAGATAGCATGCATGTGTGTCTAAACAATTTCAGAACTATGAAAAGAGATGCCGTAATCATAGTCTCAATTGTTTAGACCTTTTGCCATCTGCTTCAAATCTACTTGGTGGAAGTGTTTCCTCACCATCATTTTCATGAATCGGAGAGAAACCTTATGACCCTTAGATTTTATGGTGTATGTGTTCTTATCCATGTGAATCGTCAAAACCATAGTCACAAGACAAGGATAATGACAAATCCAAACTCATATGGACTGAACTTATGCAATCTTAACTTCTTGCCACCTGGCAGTACAGGGCCTGCCATTGCTTCCAAGTTGTTATGCAACCAATTGAGAACTTTCAGAACTCCTATGCAAAGCCAAATTTAACTGGAATGGGCACAGAATATGTCAACATGATAGGTTATAAACCTCAAGTCGTGTGCTAGTGAAGAACCTCAGGTTTTATTCTTGATTAGTTCTTGAAATTCTTTCAGGATCTTTTAGACTCCCACTGTCTCCTTGACCTATAAGACTTTCTTGCCAAATATTCAAGAGATAGTGTGGATTCTAATCAAGACAGACACTTAACACAATTGGCCTTAGTTGATCTTTGTTTTATCCAAAACATCACAAATTACCAATTTCAAATGTACAAGAGTAGAAAACTTTTACTCTTACATTTGACAAGTGTTTTTAAACATCTTTTAAGACATGTCACTCAAGTTACAATCTTAGAGTATAACTCTAAGAATTGTTTTTGGAACGATGTATGAATCATCTTCTTGATTTAACCACTTCAACAATTCATAACTCCTCTTCTTAACTATCAGAATGCACTTAGAGGATGAATTGTGATAAGGTCTCAAAATCATTAAGATGATCTTAAAACATGATACTAAAGTACTCTCCCATCTTTTCAGCTTTGAGAAACTTTTATCCTTCTGCCTAATTTGATTCTTCTCATTCGTTCTGTCATACATTGAAACTTTTCCAATGTCTCAGAATTATACTTAAGCTTGTAAGTATAATCATATTTACTAAGCCTTAGTAAATCATGACGAATAGTCTTATCGATCTTTTATGGTGGACTTGATCAGTGCACAAGAATGTGTACTTGATCCCTTAGTCCTTCACTTGACTCACATATACATGTGAACAAGGAACTAGTCTTAATTTTCCAAAGTTGAAAATACTCATTCATCATACTATACAACTTGCATGATTCCAAGTTTCTATCCAACTGAAACTTGGGTGATGAGAATCTTTCCTTATTTGGTAAATTTGGACACTACCACAAATGAAAGAATCAAATTCATATTTTCACTCTTGCTCTTAATGGAATCTTATAAGCAACAAAGATTTTTCACAAATACCATTGTAAGGATATTTTAAAATAAATAAAATCAAAAATTTTCCTTTTATTTTAAAAACTTTGCGGAAAAAACTATCCTTATAGTGCAAAAGCACATGAAAACTTTGTTGTTATCTATTCCTAAGCAATATATCATAACTCCTAAGAAGTAGCTCAAGAATCCGATCTTCAAACTATGCGATAGAAATCCATCTACGCGATCAGATTCAACATATTCTTTCTTTAAGTTTCTTCACTTTTATTTGATTCTTCAAACATCAACATGTGACCCAGTCACATCATGTAATAAGAATCTCCAAGTAGGAACTTAATAGAGTTAGACAATGGACTTTACCTGAAGTAGAGTCAAACTTATTGACTTTAACATCCTTAGGTAAATTTGGCAGCTTCGCAACCAATGCCCCTTGCTTTGGCAATGGACCCTTGATAATGGGACTATCTAAGACTTAGCCTCTCTCTTTACCATTTGGTCAACCGAGTTGACTATGGCCTATCCCTTTCCATTGGGAAGAGAGAGCTTTACTGGATATCCAATGTCATCATTGTCAATGTCCATAAAGTTTTAGGAAGTTGATCTTAGCAAATAGATAAGATCATTAAGGGTCTTGTCATAGTCTGTTTCATAGGAGTCCCAAAGGAACTCACTATGTGACTTAGAAAGTAGTTGAGCCACCAACTTTCTCAAGACTTTGACACCCAACTCTCCCGGCTTGTCAATATGTGACTACATCTCCAAGATGTGATCACACATAGACCTTTGCTTGCCAATAGGGCTTGAGTGACCTTAAACTTTTAAGAACTTGTGGGTTAGGGAGAATAATTAGAGGAGGTGGAGGAAGTATGATATCCATGGGACATCATCTTCATTTAGGAAAGTTTGTTTCAAGAGATTTGGGAAGATCATAAATGTCTAGACCAGACATCTTTTTGGGAGATATTCAAGATAGTTGATTTAAAGTCCTTAATATGACACCCAATATAGTCCTTAATATGACACCCAATATAGTCCTTAATATGACACCCAATATAGTTGATTTAAAGTCCTTAATATGACACCCAATATAGTCCTTAATAAAGTCCTTAATATGACACCCAATATAGTTACTTAGTATTTATCATTAATACTTTTAATGAAAGGAGAATTATAGTCCTTGTCCTACCCGTTCGGCTAACGACCCTCCACCAGTCAAGGAAGCGGTGGGTGAGAGTGGACACCCATTAAACTGCCATTTTATAGGCAGTAACCTTATACCCCCCTTATAGACCGACTTCGTGAATGAGGCCTACTAACGGTAAGACTAACTTTACTCTTATACATATATATAAATATTATTAACTTATAATATTATAAAGTATAAGGGTTGAATTTTAACTTTTAAAATTCTAAGGGCTAACTTGGAATTAAAGTATTCATAAGTGAAAACTTTTCAAATTCCAAAACTTGAGGGCAAGTTTTGAAACTATTCAAAACTAATTAATTCCATAACTTATGAGTTTAAAGTAGTTTTAATTAAAAAAAAAAACTCTTCAAGTTCCATAACTTGAGGACAAGTTATGGAAGACTTTAAACTAATTAACTTGAGGACAAGTGACTCTTGAACCTCCATAACTAGAGGACAAGTCATGGAGTCATAAAACCATTTAATTAGAACTAGACTCTTCATTTTGTAACCTTTGCCAACTTTTATGAGTTTTATGATTCTTAAATGTGACTTTTCATATAACTTGAGGACAAGTTACAAAAACACACTTTGGAATCAACTCTTAGATTAAAATGGATTGAAAACAACTATTTCACACAAATTTTCTATTAATCTAAGAACCTCATAAGAACAAGATAATTCAAATCATCAATCTTCAAGAAATTAGCATGAACATACAAACTAATACAAATCTTGAAATTATGACAATTATCTTAGAAATTGGATTAGCATGAACATTACCACATCAAAAACAAGTTTATAAGTCCAAAAACATCTTAGGGTAATGTTCCTAGTCCAATTCCAGCCAAAACAATCGAATATATGCATCCAACTCGATTTTTCAGCTACTTTTGCAAGTATAACAAGAAAACAAGCCTAGACTCTGATACCACTGTTGGGTTATGAGCATTCTAACACTCCTACGTGTACATGCAACCCTAAATACCTTGGATCTATGTTTTCTCTATTATACATACAATTATGAACATCCAAGGTATTATCCTAATCTAGCATACAAAATAATAAATATAACAAGATAGAATACGTACCTCTTTGATGTAGAATGTCTTCATGAAGCTTGAGTGCCTAGTGCCCCAAGTGTGACACCTCAAATGGTTCACACAACACCAAATACACTTGGAATAACTTGAGAGAAACTTGAACACTCCTTGAAATCGTCTAGCCCTCACACTCACACATTAGTGCCCGATTTCTTGAGCCATGGGATTCTTTTATATGGTGGCTATTAGGGTTACACCATGTAACTCATAACTTTACCCATTCCTTATGCTCCATGGATTTTAACCTCCATGGAGTATCCATGGGTCACCCCATGGACTTAGTCCAACATAAGGAATCTTGGATCACAAGCCCACATATATAAGAATGAATGATTTACACAATCAACCCATATATTTAATTAGTCTCCTTTTGATCACTTAATTAATTCCAAATTAATTCTTGATCAATACTAATTAAATAACCTTATTAATATATTAGAACTTATAATATATTAACCAACCTTGAGTGTTATTTCTCTCATTATAGTCTATCCAAATGCATGATGCCATGCAACCCAAATGGACCATGCCGGGTCGGGTCAAGTCTTACCAATTATAGTTATGGACTTAGACATTAATCCAACAGTAACACAGTAGTCAAATTACAATGATGTGTCCGAAATTCACTGTACGATAAGACAACACATAAACTAGTAGTCAAATGCTAGTAGACAGTAGTCAATGCCTGTAACACAGTAGTCAAATTATAATCATGTGATAAGCCCCTTACCTCCACAACCTTAGGCACTCTAAGTAATTGGTAACTGTCTCTTGTAACTGATTCGAAATGAGTTTCTCTGATAGTGAGCATGAAGAAAGCTTTTACAACTTGCCTGTTTACCTTCATAACCTAATCCATTTGTTCGTGCTGTTAAAAACGACATAAAATAACATAAGTTGCCATTTTTAGCTTACGATAAAAGTATGTTTTGAGTGTGATTTTCATGTTTTATATGTTGGTTACGTTGTTTTTACATAGTTGTTCGTCAGAAAATATCCGGATTTCAAATCCGATATCGTTACATCATTGGTTTTACCCTCCAAAGTATGCTTCGTGCTGTTAAAAACGACATAAAATAACATAAATTGCCATTTTTAGCTTAGGATAAAATAACATTTTTAAGTCTGATTTTCAAGTTTTATATGTTGGTTAAGTTCTTTGTACATAGTTGTTCGTCGGAAAATATCCGGATTTCAAATCCGATATCGTTACCTCATTGGTTTTACCTTCCAAAGTATGCTTCGTGCTGTTAAAAACGACATTAAATAACATAAGTTGTCGTTTTTAGCTTACCATAAAAGTATGTTTTTAAGTCTGATTTTCATGTTTTATATGTTGGTTACGTTCTTTGTACATAGTTGTTCGTCAAAAAATATCCGGATTTGAAAAGAAATTAGAATTACAAATAAACATAACGTTACTAATAAACATAACATAAAACTAAAAGGAAATTAAAATTACAAGTAAACATAACATTACTAATAAATATAACATAAAACTGAACGGAAATTTGAATTACAAATAAACATAACATTAATAATAAAGATAACATAAAAACTGAAAGGAAATTAGAATTACAAATAAACATAACATTAATAATAAAGATAAGTTAACATATTACTAACGTGCAAATGGTGGTAAGACGACCATATTTTCAACTAGTATTTCCCAATGCAGAATGATTGGAATAGGATTAACCGCCTCAGCTTGGAATGCATTTCGATACACCGCAGAAGTCAACTTATAATTTACCAATTGTTGTATTTCTTCAACTGTAAGCCTTCTTAGCGATGCTATACCATGTTCACAGGGTATGCCACATTTTTTTCCATTTGCCGCAAGTACACATACCACGTTCAACTTGTACCGTTTCTATGGTTAAATTTAAACTCACTTCAAATTTGTCACTACCAATATGTGTAACCTCATAACCATTAGACTGGTTCATTCTTCTTTCAAGCATGTGTTGTGCATAAGGGGTAAGATGACCATGTATTCCCTCTCTGAAATTATTTGAATTACAATCAAATAGGGGGTATATTAAGGTAAAAGTTAAATAACAAATATTTATTACCTCCGAATGCAGCTCGATAGCCGTACACTGTTTGTATCGACTGATGGACCACTTCAACGATTGACGTTATTGGTAACTCATGTGTGTTTGTTGTTAGCCTATTCAATCCAATCGGAATGCTAATATATTTCACATTGAAACAGACTTTAGGAAAAAGGCTCGAGCTCATTTTGCAATTGAAATATTTTCAAGCCAGTGAAGATCATTCCCATTAACCTCATTTGTTAATTTGTTCAAACAAACATTAAATTCAAACACACTATAAGTTTTGCATGTCTTCCAGAACAACTGTTCCACAACGGTATGTCACACCCCAAAACCAAGAACGGCGGAAACGTTCAGGGGTGGAGGACTTCATGTAAAGTATCATAACAGTGCAAAGTAGTAAACAAGCAACAACATCATCCATTGCATTAAAAGTAAAGTTTTAATACATGAGTGTTCTTTCATAGTAATAAGACACCAAAATATGTAATAAAAATAAAAGACGAGTCTTGTCAGTGCTCCGTCTTCTCAAAACCTAGTCATCATACCTGTCTACTGGTGACCTGAGAATACAAGTTATTTTGAAAGCGTAGATCAGCATAAAGCTGGTGAATTCATAAGTATTTTAGTGTCATTGATTTGTAAAGCTGTTATGAAAGACTTGCAAATGTTTAATGAAACATTTAGTATAAGTGTGAAAACCCTAGAAAATCCCATATTTCCTACTAGTATAAAAGGTAGTCTTCTACCAAGACCCGAATGCTTTGAAGGTTTGCATTTCTGTATCAATGAAGGTTTTTCCCATGTACAAATATTATTATAAAAATATAGTCTACCTCATCGTTTATGTGAATATGTCACAAAATAAAAGTAATAGGGAAAATTATATAATCATTGAAATCGTATCCTTTTGCCTTAGGATAATCACGGCGTGGAAACTCGCCGAACAGTACAACCGAGAACATCCGTCGACGAACAGGTCCCGCTGTAGCTAGCAGCCAGGTGTAGGATGGTCAGTCCCGTATAGTATATATAGTATATCTCTCTGTATAGTATATAGTATTTCTCTCTGTATAACAAGTAATAGTATCTCTTCATATAGTATTTAGTATATTTGTATAGACTCATGAATGAACTGACTCTTGTGTAATTCCTTGTACTAGGAATGGTAATTTGTATCCCCTAAACTATACCTATAATAGTTTACTGGAATGTAGATTGAATGTCCAAGTAGGTTTATACACCCTTGCTACTCAAGAGTATTGGAACTGAAGAAAGAATGAAAGCCCTCATATCAATACATATATACATGAAACATAAGTGTATAGATATGGTTTTTATCAATAAGTTGAAAGAGGTTTTGTAATACATTTAAGGGTTTTGAACAATAAATAATAATGAATTGATGTTGGTTTATACAACGATTCAAAAGTAGTTTATTTGATAACAAAGTATAAAATAACTGAAAACCATTGCATTTAACACATTTTGAAGTATGTGAAAATCAGTTGGTTGAAAACACCGTTATAAATCACATGCGATTGATTCTATAACTTCCTGTTTTCTACTTGTATTCCCCCCCCATGAAAGCATTTAAAATCATTTAAAAGGATTGATTAAGGGGTATGAACTCACCTGTAGTGAGTAACTCGAATGAAAGATCGATATAGGATTGTTGGGTGTCAATTGGAGTCTTGAGCACAAACGAATCCTATTTAACATATATGAATACATTCCATGTATATAACCACTAAAAGTGTTAGGGACACGCCTTAGGGACATAAAAACACTTAGAATTAAGTGTTACAACCATATATGATTGTATATAAGGGTTATATGGCTATACAAGGGAGTGTATGGTCAAAATGCACAACATTTATGTGTGTGCGGCCAGGGTGTGCGGCCTGGATGTGTGTGCGGCCGCACACTCCCTATGAAATGTGACAAAACGTATTTTAAGGCTTTAGGACTCATCTAGGAAGGTTTCTTACTTCATGCCTTAGCCTTTTATGGAGTTTATTGCCATTTTTGGACCTAAAAAGGGTGTGTGCGGCTACACATGGTGTGTGCGGCCGCACACCCTTTATGAAGATGATAAAATCGAGTTTTTCTAGTATATCATCAAGTGTTCTTAGCATATAACAAGTTATGATAAGTGTATACACGTTATAGAGGCTTGAAAGGGTGATTAAGGTCCAAAACTAGTGTGTGTTCTTGGTGTTCTTGGCTAAAAATGGATGTTTTCATGGATCAAACCAAAGGGTTTTGCTAGTTACGGTCGTGTATCAACAAATAAAAGGAAGGATTACTACCTTTTATGAAGATCAAGATGAAGATTTGGAATCTCGAAGGGCCCTATGTATCTTGGATTTAGCTTTCCACGCTTTCCGAAGCGTATCAAGCCTTTCCAGGGTGAGACCTTCAATAGAACACGGTCGCCCACTTGGAATTCCAATGGTTTCCTTCGTTTATCTGCGTAGCTTTTCTATCGGTCTCTAGAGGATTTCAATCGTTCACGAAGCTGAACGATCTTCTCTGTCGTTTCCCGAATGATCTCCGGACCTGTGAGAGTGCTGTCAGGAACTCGTCCTTTAGCTAACTGGGTATCACCCACCTCAGCCCAGCACAGAGGGGATCTGCACTTTCGGCCATAGAGGGCCTCGAATGGAGCAGTCTTTATGCTCGTGTGATAACTGTTGTTGTAGGAAAATTCGACAAGGAGTAAATGAGTATCCCATGCCTGCCCAAAGTCGATCACACAGGCTCGCAACATATCTTCCAAGGTTTGAATAGTCCTCTCACTTTGTCCGTCGGTCTGTGGATGGTAGGCTGTACTCATGTCCAGCCTAGTTCCTAGGGAACTTTGTAGCGACTGCCAGAACCTCGAAGTGAATCTACTATCTCTGTCCGAGATAATGGATATGGGAACACCGTGCAGTCGTACAATCTCCCGTATGTAAGTTCTTGTAAGATTCTCCATCTTGTCTGTTTCTTTGATAGGCAGGAAGTGTGCGGACTTGGTCAATCTGTCGACGATGACCCATATGGTATCAAGTCCACCCGTTGTCTTGGGCAACTTGGTTATGAAGTCCATAGTGATCCGCTCCCACTTCCATTCCGGTATCTCCGGATGCTGTAGTAGACCGGAGGGTTTCTGGTATTCGACCTTGACCTTGGCGCAAGTAAGGCATTTACTCACGAAGGTAGCAATCTCTGCTTTCATGTTAGGCCACCAGTATAGCTTTTTAAGAT
Organism: Lactuca virosa; assembly: GCF_052849685.1. NCBI lineage: Eukaryota > Viridiplantae > Streptophyta > Magnoliopsida > Asterales > Asteraceae > Lactuca > Lactuca virosa. The sequence continues at coordinate 18,772,410 of NC_136429.1, read as the reverse complement.
CCAGATACATCTTATCTGAACCTGGGTGGACGGAATAACGAGTGTTGTGTGCCTCGGTCATGACCCAGTATCTGAAACCACCGTGTTTCGGTGTCCAGATCCGATCCATGAGATACATGGCTCCGCCACCTTTGACTTCCAAGTTCTTATCCATCCCTCTCAGGGATTCACTCGCCACATTTTCAGGTTTCAAAGCGTCGAGCTGAGCCTCCTTAATTTGCGTGGACAGGTGTGAATGGATAGTTAGAGTCAAAGATTTGACTCTACGACCAGAGTATTCTTTCCGACTTAGGGCGTTAGCTACTACGTTGGCTTTACCCGGATGATAACGAATTTCACATTCGTAATCATTGAGTAGCTCGACCCACCGTCGTTGTCTCTTGTTGAGCTCCTTCTGGTTGAATATATGTTGTAGGCTTTTGTGGTCTGTAAAGATAATGCTTTTTGTACCATACAGGTAGTGTCTCCAGATCTTCAGAGCAAACACAACTGCTCCTAGCTCAAGATCGTGGGTGGTGTAGTTGACTTCATGTGTCTTCAGCTGTCTCGAGGCGTAGGCGATGACCTTACCTCGTTGCATCAGAACACAGCCGAGCCCTTGATTTGAAGCATCGCAATAGACAACGAAGTCTTCTATCCCTTCGGGGAGGGATAGTATTGGTGCGGTGCACAACGCTTGAGCGTTTGGAACACTCTCTCCTGCTTCTCTTCCCATTCAAAGGCTACGCCCTTCTGGGTCAAAGTGGTAAGAGGTTTCTCAATTCGAGAGAAGTCCTGAATGAACCTGCGATAGTAGCCAGCGAGACCTAGAAATTGACGAATTTCTGTAGGTGTCTTCGGTGCTGACCAGTTCTCAATGGCCTTGATTTTGGAAGGGACCACGTGAATTCCCTCTTCACTAACTACGTGGCCCAAGAATTCGACTCTTCGAATCCAAAATTCGCACTTAGAGAACTTCGCATAGAGCTTCTCCGATCGTAATGTTTCTAAGACTCTTCGTAGGTGTTGACTATGTTCCTCCTTACTTCGAGAGTAGATGAGTATGTCATCGATGAAGACAATGACGAACTGATCCAAGTAAGGAAGACACACCCTATTCATTAAATCCATGAATACTGCGGGCGCGTTTGTTAATCCGAATGGCATCACTACAAACTCGTAGTGTCCATAACGAGTTCGGAAGGCTGTCTTGGGAACATCCTCCTCTAACACTCGTAGTTGGTGATACCCAGATCGTAGATCTATCTTCGAGAAGTAGTTGGCTCCTTGAAGTTGATCAAATAAATCGTCAATGCGGGGTAGAGGATAACGATTTTTACTGGTAAGCTTGTTGAGTTCCCTGTAGTCGATGCACATACGAAACGATCTGTCTTTCTTCTTGACGAACAAGACCGGTGCTCCCCATGGTGAGAAGCTTGGCCTAATGAATCCCTTCTTGAGAAGTTCGTTAAGCTGACTGGAAAGTTCCTGCATCTCTGCTGGTGCCAGTCGATATGGAGATTTGGCTACTGGAGTAGCCCCTGGCACTAAGTCGATTCTGAACTCGACTTGGCGTTGAGGTGGTAATCCCGGTAGTTCTTCTGGAAAGATGTCGGGAAAGTCGCGTACTTCTGGGATGTTCTGAATGTCTTTCACTTCTTGACTCGTATCGACTATGTGTGCGAGGAATGCATGATTTTCCTTTCGCAAGCACTTCTGAGCTTGGATACACGAAATGATGCGAAGGTTCGTACTAGGTTTGTCACCGTAGATAACTAGAGTTTCGCTGTTAGGGAGGTTAAGACGAACTGCTTTCTCAAAGCACATGATGTCGGCGCGACGATGACTTAACCAATCCATGCCGATTATGACGTCGAAACTTTTAATTGGGACCGACATGAGGTCTATTTTGAAAGTATGACCATCTAGAGTTAGAGTACAACCTACGTATATGCAGTTAGTACTTTCCGTTTTCCCGTTTGACATTTCTACAGTGAATGGTTCATCCAGTGCACGTGGTTTTTGTCTAAGCAAGTGTGCAAATTTCTGGTTTACGAAGCTTTTCATCTCCACTGTCGAAAAGTATGCATGCATAAAAGTTATCGAGGAGAAACGTACCAGTGACCACTGTGGGGTCGGCAATCGCTTCCTCGTGGCCTATGGCCAGAACTCTTCCTACTCCGCCAGCTATCCCTGCCTTAGGGCAGTTCCTCTTGTAGTGGCCCACTTCGCCACAACCGTAGCAAGCTTAGCCCACACCGGCGTTAGGAACTTGAGCGATCGGCCTTGCTGGAGTCTTACAGAAACGGGTAGTATGCCCCCTTCTGTTGCAGTTAGTGCACTGCATTTCCCGGCAAGGTCCGTTGTGGTGGAAGGTGCATTTGTTGCACTTCGGAAGATTACCGGCATAAGGCTTACCTGGTAAGGGATTAGCAGGGACAACAGGAGTTACCGTGGCAGCATTGATTGTAACTAGTTGTTGTCTCTTTGAGGATTCTTGCGAAGTCCCGCTTTTCCTCTTGTTCCACCCCTTTTTCTTGTTTTTGTTGTTGTTTCCCTTTTGTTGCTCGGGTGTAGTAATCGTTGGGTTCTGGTAGTTTCCGTGATCGATAATAGATTGTGCCAGCTCTTTAGCGCTGTCAAAAGTAACAGGCCTTGATGCTAACACACTTGACTGGATCTGGGGCGACAGTCCCTAAATATATCTCTCTATTTTCTTGCTCTCAAGAGCAACCATATCCGGGCAAAGAATTGCCAGATCACAGAATCTATTAGTATAGGTTGATATGTCAGAACCAACCATTACTAGACCCCAGAGTTCCTGCTTGAGTTTTTGAATCTCCCCTCGTGGACAGTACTCTCTCATCAGCATGGCTTTCAAGTTCTCCCAGCTTATCGAATTTGCCACTATTAGAGTCAGTGACTTAACGTGGCCATTCCACCAAGTTAAAGCCCTGTCAGAAATGGTACAAGTAGCAAACTTGACTTTATTGTTCTCTGGGCAGGCGCAGATTTCAAAGACTGCTTCTGTCTTTTCTATCCACTGCCTTAAAATCATAACCCCTCCAGTTCCATTGAAATTCCTGGGTTTGGCATTCGTAAAATCTTTGTAAGTGCATTCTCGGGGGTGCCCATGACTCTCGCCATGGTTAGAAAGAGGTGCCCCAGTTCCCGATCCACTAGGGACAGGAGTATTGATGTGTAACATGGCAGCCGCTACAGCCGCCGTGACAGCTGCTTGGAACATAGCAGCTTCGAACTGAGGAGGTGGTGGTGGTATCGGTCTTTCGTTATTATTGTTAACCTTGGATTTCTGCGAGGAGGCATCTTTTAACTTCAAGTTTAAAAGATAGAAACAATGATAAGAATCCAATAGTATAGAGAATGAAAGTGTCTTGTGAAGTAAGTCGCCATAGTTCGATATCAAATGAGAGTATGAATTTCTGAATAGATTAGATAACTGCCGAAATTACTGGTATAAAAGATGTAAATAAGTTCGGGAAAATGACCTAACTATAGGTCTTACATCATACCATAAGGAAAATGTCGGCAGTTTAGAAGTCTAATAAAGTACTTGAGAGACAGGAATATTTTACAGAAGAGTGCTACTTAGAGCTCAGTTAGGAAAGGCTATTCCTTATATCAGAAGAAAAGATGTACTAGACATCTTCTACCGGCGACGGGAATTCCTGGGGAGAATCCCTATATCCGCCAGTTGACGTACCACTTCTTGGAGATGTCGCTCGTGAGCCCTCTGACGAACTCGAAGTTCTAGGATTTCGGTCCGAGATGCAGCTAACTGTTGCCGCAGAGTCTCATTGGTTCTTCTCGTCCCTTCGACAGCGTCTTCCAGATGTCGAATGCGGACGGTGTTAACGCCTGAGTTGGCATCAATTTCAATGACTCGGTCGATGGCTGCTCGACGTTGCTCGACGTTCCGAGCAATCCTACGGATCATAACAAGCAGAGCTCGATCCGCAGAGCCACCTTTGCTAAGTTCATAGAAGCTTCGGTCCCCATAGTAGGGTAAGGGTTGACCATGTTCGTCGCTCCAGCGATTCAAGTTTGTTGCCCACAAGGGTGTGGGACTTTGAAACGCGGGTTGGGGGTTGAGATTTGGGGCCTGACCCACTTGAGGTAGGTTGTTGACTTCAGGCTCTGAGTCAGAACTATCAGAAAAGCCTTCAACATGGTGATCATCCAAAGGGATTGGGTGATCATCTTCTGGTTCTTCCTCTAGCCATCCAACATTGCCTTCGTTTGGGAAGTACGGGTCGCCGTGGGGATGGAATCCAGCCATAATATCTACGCGAGAAAAGGGGTACAAGAAGTAATTAATAGACGTACTAACTAAGATAATTATAAGATGATCTTTATCAGTTACTTCAATACTTGTTTAGTGCATACTAGTTATATGTACTCAAAACAGGATAGACCTTCGAATAAGTGACCCTAACTCTAAGCCCACAACCAAACAAGGAACAAGAAGTAAAGCAAAGATTCATAGATTCTAAGTCTATGACGCCCTAGATACATATAGCCTTAGTGTATCCACTTAGCAACTATTAACCTACTGATAAAGACCTTTTTAGTTCGCAGATAAGTAATTATAGTAACACCAAATACTCCCATAGTATTTCATTGTGGTAGTGTTGGTAAGTTTTTAGATTTGTTGCCATATCACAACCATTCTTGGGCATATGCTAATCACTCCTCGGACCAGCATAGTTGATCAGGCTATGCCACTCCCAGGACTGACCATACATCCCCGAGCTTACTTGTGATATTCAACAATCGTAATACTTTTGTTTTTGTCATTGTGACACTGATTTTAGTATGAATGCAGGCATGTATACTTAGTTAAATATTTTATTATTTAAAAGTATAAACTCTTGGTCAGAGTATTTTAATCCCATTGTATTTATAGTCAGTATATCTTTTATGGGTTGATATACTCAATTCACTATAAACAATGCTCTGATACCAATCTGTCACACCCCAAAACCAAGAACGGCGGAAACGTTCAGGGGTGGAGGACGTCATGTAAAGTATCATAACAGTGCAAAGTAGTAAACAAGCAACAACATCATCCATTGCATTAAAAGTAAAGTTTTAATACATGAGTGTTCTTTCATAGTAATAAGACACCAAAATATGTAATAAAAATAAAAGACGAGTCTTGTCTGTGCTCCGTCTTCTCAAAACCTGGTCATCGTACATGTCTACTGGTGACCTGAGAATAGAAGTTATTTTGAAAGCGTAGATCAGCATAAAGCTGGTGAATTCATAAGTATTTTAGTGTCATTGATTTGTAAAGCTGTTATGAAAGACTTGCAAATGTTTAATGAAACATTTAGTATAAGTGTGAAAACCCTAGAAAATCCCATATTTCCTACTAGTATAAAAGGTAGTCTTCTACCAAGACCCGAATGCTTTGAAGGTTTGCATTTCTGTATCAATGAAGGTTTTTGCCATGTACAACTATTATTATAAAAATATAGTCTACCTCATCGTTTATGTGAATGTGTCACAAAATAAAAGTAATAGGGAAAATTATATAATCATTGAAATCGTATCCTTTTGCCTTAGGATAATCACGACGTGGAAACTGGCCGAATAGTACAACCGAAAACATCCGTCGATGAACAGGTCCCGCTGTAGCTAGCAGCCAGGTGTAGGATGGTCAGTCCCATATAGTATATATAGTATCTCTCTCTGTATAGTATATAGTATTTCTCTCTGTATAACAAGTAATAGTATCTCTTCATATAGTATTTAGTATATTTGTATAGACTCATGAATGAACTGACTCTTGTGTAATTCCTTGTACTAGGAATGGTAATTTGTATCCCCTAAACTATACCTATAATAGTTTACTGGAATGCAGATTGAATGTCCAAGTAGGTTTATACACCCTTGCTACTCAAGAGTGTTGGAACTGAAGAAAGAATGAAAGCCCTCATATCAATACATATATACATGAAACATAAGTGTATAGATATGGTTTTTATCAATAAGTTGAAAGAGGTTTTGTAATACATTTAAGAGTTTTGAACAATAAATAGTAATGACTTGATGTCGGTTTATAAAACGATTCAAAAGTAGTTTATTTGATAACAAAGTATAAAATAACTGAAAACCATTGCATTTAACACATTTTGAAGTATGTGAAAATCAGTTGGTTGAAAACACCGTTATAAATCACATGCGATTGATTCTATAACTTCCTGTTTTCTACTTGTATTCCCCCCCATGAAAGCATTTAAAATCATTTAAAAGGATTGATTAAGGGGTATGAACTCACCTGTAGTGAGTAACTCGAATGAAAGATCGATATAGGATTGTTGGGTGTCAATTGGAGTCTTGAGCACAACCGAATCCTATTTAACATATAATTACACATATATGAATACATTCCATGTATATAACCACTAAAAGTGTTAGGGACACGCCTTAGGGACATAAAAATACTTAGAATTAAGTGTTACAACCATATATGATTGTATATAAGGGTTATATGGCTATACAAGGGAGTGTATGGTCAAAATGCACAACATTTATGTGTGTGCGGCCAGGGTGTGCGGCCAGGATGTGTGTGCGGCCGCACACTCCCTATGAAATGTGCCAAAACGTATTTTAAGGTTTTAGGACTCATCTAGGAAGGTTTCTTACTTCATGCCTTAGCCTTTTATGGAGTTTATTGCCATTTTTGGACCTAAAAAGGGTGTGTGCGGCTACACATGGTGTGTGCGGCCGCACACCCTTTATGAAGATGATAAAATCGAGTTTTTCTAGTATATCATCAAGTGTTCTTAGCATATAACAAGTTATGATAAGTGTATACACGTTATAGAGGCTTGAAAGGGTGATTAAGGTCCAAAACTAGTGTGTGTTCTTGGTGTTCTTGGCTAAAAATGGATGTTTTCATGGATCAAACCAAAGGGTTTTGCTAGTTAGGGTCGTGTATCAACAAATAAAAGGAAGGATTACTACCTTTTATGAAGATCAAGATGAAGATTTGGATGATACTTGAGAGGATTTCCAGTTCTAGCTTTGACGAAGTGGAAAAGTGTTCAAAAATGGCTAAGTGTTCTATATATAGGTGGGAGTGTGCGGTTGGGATGGGTGTGCGGCCGCACAATCCTGTGTGTGGCCGTACACTCAAGTGTGCGGCCGCACACTCCATGTGTTGGAGTGTTTGGCCCGATTTTGCTTGATATGCATCGTGTTATCCCATTTCTAGGTTCTTACCTTAATTGTACTGGGTTTAGAACACTCAAATAGACCCCAAATAGTGCTAAAAGCTAGCAAAATGAGTCTATCTTTGATTAAATTGATCCAATGATCGAGATAGAAATTTCGGGTTGTCACACGGTACTTCCTGTGGAAGCCCTAACTTTATCGGCTATATTTTTACAACAATACCCATGATATGAATCTGGGCATACCCGCTGAATGGCGTAGTCTATGGAATCAGACATATGGCTTATGAAACCAACTTCAATAGTGTCACCTAAGCATTATTTTAACCTTCTCATGAACCAAATCCAAGCCTCGTCACAGTTTATGCTTCCCAAAGCGAATGCTATGATCAGGGGTTCATGATTACCATCCAAAGTAAGAGCAACATACATTGTCGTTATGTTGGCCCCAATAAGGGGTACATGACCAACAAATATTGTTGGTATCATGGATGTGAGAAATGTAGTAATTTGTAAGAAACGATACCAACATTAGGCAAATATAAACTTGAAATAAATAATAACTTAGTATAGAGAAGGACATACCACGCATCCCAATGCGACAAAGCAAAATTGAAACCGGTCTCTCATATCTTTCTTAATGATTGTGAAAGAGTTACGATTTGTTCTTTCAAGATTATGAAAGAATATTGGTAGGTTGGAAAAACTTTTTTTGTATACCTCATTGAATCCACTCATTTTGCCAATTGGTATGTTCAATGAATAAGGTGTCCACTATAAATGGATTTCATTCCAAAATGAATGCATGGTCAATTATTCGTTTTTAGAGTAGTCATTTCGAAATAAGAATACATTATGCAGGGTAGAAAGTAGTCAAAGTATGTAAAACAGTAGTCAAATAATGTCAAAGAGCATTCAAATTGTCAGATAACTTACAATAATGGATACTGTTTGGTATTTATTTATCAGCCACAGTAGTCAAATTACAATCATATGTCTGAAATTCATTGTATGATAAGACAACATATAAACTAGTAGTCAAATGCTAGTAGACAGTAGTCAATACTTAGAAAATAGTAGTCAAATTACAATCATGTGTCTAAAATTCACTGTACGATAAGACAACACATAAACTAGTAGTCAAATGCTAGTAGACAGTAGTCAATACCTATAACACAGTAGTCAAATTACAATCATATGTCCGAAATTCACTGTACGATAAGACAACACATAAACTAGTAGTCAAATGCTAGTAGACAGTAGTCAATACTTATAAAATAGTAGTCAAATTACAATCATGTGTCTGAAATTCACTGTACGATAAGACAACACATAAACTAGTAGTCAAATGATAGTAGACAGTAGTCAATACCTATAACACAGTATTCAAATTACAATCATATGTCCGAAATTCACTGTACGATAAGACCGCACATAAACTAGTATTCAAATGCTAGTAGACAGTAGTCAATACTTATAAAATAGTAGTCTAATGACAGTATATAATTGAAGATATATTTACCTCTCAACACTAATAAAAATTTACTTCTCATAAACCAAAGAAATGACAATTTGCAATTGTGGGGCTCAATGTATTATAAGGACCTCAAGAACTACCAACAACCCTGTACGGTTATTTTACGCTTGTCCTAAAGAGGTATTTGGGTTATCCTCTAATTATTTATATTATAATTTATTAGTGAATATTTACAGAATATACATAATTTTTTTGATATTTATTTATCAGTCACCACAGTCTGGGTTTATTTGTTGGGTGGATGATGCAAAAGACAATAATTCGTTGATAATTTCTAACTTAGCTCGATCGAAGAAGAAGCTTCAAAGTAAAATACTGCACTTGAAGATAACATTACTTTGTAGTTAGATTTTCTTTTTTTGTGTTGTTGTCTACAAGTTGTAAAATGTAAAATGTAATGTATGTTATTATTTGTAATGGTTTATGTTTCCATCTATGGTAACTTGTTGTGCTATCCTTTTCATATTGTTTTGTACAAGTTGTAATCTATTTTTTTTTTCTGATTTCGTTTAACTGTAGAACACATGTTGTTTACAAATAAAATTGTCAAAATTAGCAGACATGTTATTTGACTTGTAACATTTTTAATTTTACATCTTTTTTTGTCCGGTAATAACCTCGACCCATTTCATAATGAAACAAGTGAAAGACGCGACTCCAAAAACAACCAATATAACATTGTGGGGAAATAAATTATTTAAGATTAAAACACATCATAGGTATCTACTATACTGTTGGAAATAAATTACTCATTAAAATACAATTACTTGAGATTAAACTCATTCAAATACAATTATTTAACATTAACATAATTAGATTACTAAACATAGGTAAACCAAATACTCTTACAAATTTATTTTTCCTAACCAACCACTAATAAAAACAAAGATACATATATATTACCTAAAAATTACAAATAAAAGACATGTATAGACAAGTATTCTACCTTATAATTACTTAAACAAACAAGCAAATTATTAAAATATTACTCATCTTCTTCCCAAATCGGAAACTCGAAACTACCAAAACACAATGTTATTTTATCAATACATTATACCTTAAAATGTCTACCCATTATAAACATAGAAACTTCTTCAAATGGAAAGTACATTGCTATTGTATGCTATAATCACGACATAGAATATAACATACTTTATCACAAAATGAAAACATGGAATTATTACATATACACAATCGTTAAAAATAGGTAGGAACATTATTTTTTTTGAAGAAAAATGAAAAAAAAAATAGGTAGGAACATTATTTTTTTTGAAGAAAAATGAAAAAAAAAAATATAAAACAGTAGGTTTTAGGAAACCTACAGTTTTTTTCTAAAAAAAAAAATCACGGAATCGATATTATTTTTTTTTTCTAAAAATATCACGGAATCGATAATTATAATTTTTTTTATTAAAAACCCGAAAAAAAAAACCATAGGTTTTTTGGAAACCTACGGCTTCGCTATTTTTTTGTGTTTTATGAAAAAAAAATCATCAATATATTACATATATACAATTCCGATCGTGTATTATCAAAAATATATTTTTCCGTACGGTTCATACGAAACCGTAGGTGTACAAGTCGACAATGCACAATCTGTGCATTGCTCACTTGTACACCGTAGGTTTCGTATGAAACCTACGATTTTATTTTATTTATTTTTTTTATTTTTTTCAAAAAAAACTTAACCATATATACAAAAACTAATTCTAATCACAAACACGGTAAAATTTGGATGAAAAGTAGACAAACCTGGTTGTTCTTCGGGTGCTCAATTGAGAGAAAAAAGTAGCCAAACCAAGAAAACAATAGGAAAAATGACCTAATCTGAAATTTTTTACATTATATACTTTGGGCTAATTGGCCACGAAAAAGTAAACGGGCCCGTGAAACAGTAGCCAATTAGGGGAAAAGAGTAGTCTTAGGGGAAAAAAGTAATCAACTGCGGAAAAGAGTAGTCAAATGTAGGTTGACTACTCTTTAGTGGGCTATTTTTGGCTTAGTGATTTTTTTTGGCTATTTTTTGATAATTAATTAATGATTTTGGCTAGATTTGTATTTTTCTCTTCTTCAATAAATATATTATTACTTTTTTCTTCAAATTTAGTAACATAATATTAAAGGGGATATATGAACATAGACTCTTATGATTGCAGACCCATACAACTGCACCACCTGCATACCCTAACACCTTATGGACGCCACCAGTGGGAGGTAGTAAAAAATGGTGACTGATAGTGGTGATGATTTCAAATACTCGATCCGTCTCAAAATTATAGTCAATCTTTCTTTTTTGGTTTGTTCCAAAATAATAGTCAAATTCCAAAAATAAATAACATTTTCACCAAAATACCCCATCATTATTACTTAACCAACTAAGAATTTAATTGAACATTAAATGCAAAATAAAGACGAAAGTGTCATTTTATTGTATAAAGTTAGTGGTAATTAATGCTTCTTTAATTTGTGTGTTTTTTGTCTGTGGACAACAATTTTGGGACGGAGGGAGTAATAAGATAACTTTACTAATTGATAAAATGATTAATTTTAGGGCAAAATGGAAAATATTAAAAAAAAATTAGGTATCGCGACAACGCCATGTGGATGAAGATGGACCTGTAATTGCCTATATGTCATCATGGGGGCGTTCATGAAAGAACAAAATGGGCAACTATATAGGACTCAATTTTTTGGACCCAATTTTTTATTATATTATATATGTATATATATATTTATTTAAAAATAAAAAACTTATAATAACGATAAAAGTTCTTTTTCTTACTCGTTCAGAGCATTTGAAGATATTTAAATCCTGATGATCGCCCTACATATCATGTAGGTTGGTAACATGCTTAACCTCCTATGGCCTGTCTTAATAGTTAGATGGTGACAAATTAAAGTTTCTAAGGTTTAATTCAACTCATTTTAATGTCAATGACCAAATTATAAAAAAATCGAAACTTTCATAGTTAATTTTATCAATAATCCAAACAATAAACACGGTAGATTCAAATACAGGTGTAACAGCCATGATTGTTGTTTGTTGATGCAAGTTGGCTATAGGTATTTGGTTTTTAAATTTTAAGTTATAAATATTTTGTTATCCTTATTCACACATGTTTATGAATAAATTTGACATATTTGAAGGATTGAACATAAGATATTATTTTAGAGTTTAGAGGAAAGTGTTTTATTTTATTTTACTTCATAGTAATCCGACATTGTTGCTTTTGTTAGTGTATTGTTGGCAGGGGTGTTATTTGGTCGTTTTTCGGTTTAATCGTTCGGTTTTTTTGGTTTTTTTACTTCTTAAACTAATCATAACCAAACCAAATAAGGTTCGGTTTAATTGGTTTTAGTTAATTCGGTTACGGTTTATTCGGTTCGGTTTACCGGTTAAACTAAATAAAAGTTCGCATATAAAAATAAATACTAAACTAAAGGGAAAAAAACTTAATAAAATTTTACTAAATGACAAAAATACATTAATACATAACATATTATATTTGGTTTTTCATGATATGTTGTCTTGAAGTGACGATGTAGTTATAAAAGTTGTAAATGCGAGTTAATATAGTTTTAGTGAGGAAATAAATGACCGAAAGTTAATTAACATTGTGCTTATAATGGTTAATAATTAAACAATAAGTTATTAAAAAAAATAGTAACTGATCCATCAATTTAAATATAAAATATTGTTAGTAAATTATTTTCCCATAAAGCACCAATTTACATTCCATCAATATATAATACAAAATATGGAAAGAGCTATAAGGAAAGAGCTATGACTGTGGGCAAAATATACAAGGGCCACACAATTAAACAAATAACAATGGAAAATACAATATACAAATATATATACTGCTAATATCCCCCCGCAGTATGAACGGGAGGTCTTGAGCGAACGTTTAGACTGGATCTGAAGTCAAGGAACAATGTGGAAGGCAGCCCTTTTGTGAATATGTCAGCATACTGAGACGAAGATGGGACATGAAGAACTCGAATCTGACCCATAGCGACTTTGTCTCGCACAAAATGAATGTCAATCTCTATGTGTTTTGTACGTTGATGCTGAACCGGATTGGTGGACAAGTAAACAACACTGACGTTATCACAATACACAAGTGTAGCAGAAAGCGGCAGATAGAGGAGCTCACGTAGGAGATTGCGCAGCCAGGAAGTCTCAGCAACAGCGTTGGCGACACCCCGATATTCAGCCTCAGCACTGGACCTAGATATCGTACCCTGTCGTTTTGAGGACCAAGATAAAAGATTTTGACCCAAAAATACACAGTAACCAGAGGTGGAACGTCGGGTCGAGGGGCAACCAGCCCAATCAGCATCGGAGTAAGCAACCAGACCTCGAGAGGGGGATGAAGATAATTGTAAACCATGATCAAGAGTACCATGAAGATATCACAGGATGCGCTTGAGAGCAGTGAAATGGGGCTCTCGAGGATCATGCATGTAAAGACAAACTTGTTGGACATCATATGTGATGTCGGGTCTCGTGAAAGTAAGATACTGAAGAGCCCCTGCAAGACTTCTATAGAGGGTCGGGTTAGAGACAGGAGGACCAGTGCCATCAAATTTGGCAGATGTATCAGCAGGAGTGCGAGCTGGCTTGCAATTGAGCATTTTAGCCCGGTCTAGAATCTCTGTAGCATACTTTTGTTGAGATAAAAACATGCCATGTTTGTCTCTAGAAACAGCAATGCCAAGAAAATAGTTCAGAGTGCCTAAATCAGTCATGGCAAACTCTGAGCGAAGAGTGGTGATGATCTGTTGAAGAAGAGTGGTACAAGAAGCGGTCAGAACAATATCATCCACATAAAGTAATAAATATGCAATCTGAGGACCCTGTCTATAAATAAATAGAGACGAATCAGACTTGCTGTTGATGAACCCAAATCCTGTAATAAACTGAGCAAACCGATGATACCAGGCTCGAGGGGCCTGTTTGAGTCCATATAAAGACTTCTGAAGTAAGCAGACATGATCTGGAAAATTCTTATCACGAAATCATGGTGGCTGATGCATGTAAACGGTCTCCTGGAGGTGTCCATGGAGAAAAGCATTCTTCACATCCAGCTGGTGAACCGGCCAGTCATGTGAAATAGCTAAGCTGAGAACAATTCGAATCGTAGCCGGTTTAACAACCGGGCTGAAGGTCTCATCACAATCAATGCCGGGTCGTTGACTACGACCGTTGGCAACAAGACGTGCCTTATACCGAGCTAATGATCCATCTGTATTATGTTTCTTTTTAAACAACCAAATACAATTAACAACATTAGCAGTTGGGGGCCGAGGCACAAGTATCCAAGTCCGATTAGAAATAAGAGCATTAAATTCTTCAGTCATAGCACTAAACCAATTAGGATCAAGAAAGGCTTGAGAGTAGTTTTTGGGAAGAGGTGAAGAGGAGAGATCAGTGTGAAGATTTAATTTATCAATGGGTTTGAAGATGTCGTGACGAGAACGAGTCTCCATATGATGAGTGCGAAATGAGGTAGAAGGAAGAGGATGAGTATTTAGAGAAGGAGTAGGGGCTGAAGGGGGTTGATTTGACTGAAAGGTGGATGGTTCGGAGGTGGAAGAGTGAGAGGAAGAAGGGTTATCGGCAGCAACAGGGGCAATGGGAGGAGTGTCAGGGTTGCTGCTGACAATGGGAATGGTGGTGGTATGAGTTGTGGGGTTAGTTTCAGGAATCATAGGAGAGGGTTGAGGTGGACGGGTTGGATCATTGAAGTAGTTTATGTGATTTTCGATGGTAAGGAAGTCATAATCGGGAGCCTTATTTGGAGTTAAGGAACCGAATGGAAAGATGGATTCATCAAAGGTAACATGACGGGAAATTATTATTTCTTTTGTATGGAGGTTAAGGCAATGATATCCTTTGTGATTAGATGGGTATCCAAGGAAGATGCAAGGAACGGAACGGGGTTGCAATTTGTTAATAGTGTTGAGATGGGGGTAGCAAAGAGAACCGAAAACACGAAGGTGTGTATAGGATGGGAGTTTGTTAAAGAGTTTGTGAAAAGGGGTGTCGTGTTTGAGAGTGGTAGATGGAAGAATATTGAGGAGATGGGTGGCCATATGAAGAGCTTCAACCCAATATGTGGGTGGAAGATGGGCTTGGAATAAGAGGGTTCGAATAGTATTGTTTATAGTACGAAGCATGCGTTCTGATTTGCCATTTTGTTGAGATGTGTATGGACAGGAAAAATGCATGTGAATACCATTGGAGGAACATAAATGGTGAAATTGGGTGTTATCAAATTCTTTGCCATTGTCACATTGGAAAATTTGAATATCGGTTTTGAATTGGTTGGTGACATATGCACGGAAGTGAAGAAACTTAGAAAAAACATCAGATTTTTTTCGTAGTGGATATACCTAAACAAAGTGAGAATATTGATCGAGAAAAATGACATAATATTTGATTCCACTATGGCTAAGTAAAGGAGAAGTCCAAACATCAGAATGTATAACTTGAAAAGGAGAGCTAACATTAGTTTGCGACAAATCAAACGATAAACGGACAAGTTTGCCCAGTTGACAAGCATGACATAAGACATTGGGGTCTTTTTTATTACACGAGATGAATTTTTTTGATAATAAATGCTTGAAGACTTAGGAGCCGGGATGACCAAGTCGTTGATGCCAAGTGGATGAACTTGCAGCCAAAAAAACTTGAGGGAGTTGGTTGGTAAAAGGATAAAGGTTGCCCCTACTGTCACATCGGATGAGAATTTGTTTGGTGAGGTAGTCCTTCATAGAAAAACCAAATTCGTCAAATTCAATAGGGCATTTATTGTCACGGGTAAATTGACGAACATAGATAAGATTTTTAATAATTTGAGGAGTAATAAGGACATTTTTAAGAAATAATGTACGAAAAGGATGTTGACTAAGGGAAGTGCTACCAACATGGGTAACGGGAAGACGAGATCCATCACCAACTACAACTGAAATATTATTACAATTATTTCTAACAGATTTTAGAATACCTGAGTCGTGGTGGAGGTGAGCAGTTGCCCCAGTATCCATGTACCAATCTGTATTCCCGGGATCTTGAAGATTCATGGTACTAAATGCTTGAGGGAGAGCTGTAGGCTGATCAAAAAATTGGGTCTGCTGCCAATTAAATGGTTGCTGATTTGGAGGTCCAGCAAGGAGAGCATGGTGGGCCGGTTGCTGAGTAAGCCAAGGAAGCTGCTGTCGAGAGTGGGTTGTGGTGAATTGGGCCAACGATTTTGCTGGGGAGAAGGGAGCAGCCGAGCAGCCTGTTGTTCGGCA
Organism: Lactuca virosa; assembly: GCF_052849685.1. Classification (NCBI taxonomy): domain Eukaryota; kingdom Viridiplantae; phylum Streptophyta; class Magnoliopsida; order Asterales; family Asteraceae; genus Lactuca; species Lactuca virosa. Next base: position 18,756,390 of record NC_136429.1, on the reverse strand, counting down.
GGAATAAAGACCCAACGACCACTGGGGTTAGCTACTGCGTGTTGAGAAATTGCACCGCCTCCATTAAGTCGCTGGCCACCACGACCCCTGCCGCCATTTCGCCCTCTTCCACCGCCTCGATTCCGGCCACCACCACGTTGATTTCCACGATTGCTTCCAGAATTGGTTGTTTGTGGCTGGTGATTAGAAATCAGAACCTGATGAGAAGAAGATGAGTCCGTGTGAGATGCTTGAGGGATTCGGCTGAGTTGATTCTGCAAAGTCTGTTCTTCAATTGACAACATCGAACGCATCTCAAGGAGAGTTGGAAACGGAGTCTTGTGACGGATGGTAATGGCGATGTGGTCAAATTTGGAAGATAACCCGTTGAGGGCATAAGTAACTAGGGTTCTTTCAGGAACTTTGGAACCGATGTTAGCTAAGAGATCAGAAATTGATTTGATGCGTGTGTAATACTCCATGACAGTGGAGTCGCCTATAGTAATATTCCGCAGTTGGTTCTCGAGTTCAATGGCATTTGCTTCCTTGTTGTCACAGAAAAGATCTTCAATAGCCTTCCAAAGTTGAGCTGCTGTTGCATCAGGTATCAAAATAGATTGAATAAGAGGTTGTGTGAGAGTACCATAAAGCCATTGTTTGACAATGGAATCAGCAGTACACCAATCTTGATCATCGGGTTTATGGTTGGTGCCATCAAGGTGGCCAAAAACCTTATAGGCAGTGCAATGATTTTTGAAGAACTCGCGCCAGGCATCATAGTTTAACCTGTCAAGATCAAGAATGAGAGAAACATACGATTTGATATTGGTGATGCCATACAATTTATCCAGGGCAATAGTCATGGTAGAGGAGAATTAAGGAAGAAGAAAGAATGGGAGGGAAGAGATGTCGACACAGACAGGGAAGCGGCTAGGGTAAAATTTGGCCTGATACCATGTTAGTAAATTATTTTCCCATAAAGCACCAATTTACATTCCACCAATATATAATACAAAATATGGAAAGAGCTATAAGGAAAGAGTTATGATTGTGGGCAAAATATACAAGGGCCACACAATTAAATAAATAACAATCGAAAATACAATATACAAATATATATACTGCTAACAAATATATATATTAATTAAATAGCTTATTCGGTTTAATCAAAATAATAAAGATTTAACGAAAACCAAACCAAATAAAGTATTCTTTTTCGGTTAACCAAACCAAAAACTAAATAAACCAAACATCATTTGGTTCGGTTCGGTTCAGTTATTCGGTTTCGGTTTTTTATCGCTCCTCTAATTGTTGGTTGATATGTGTTCATAGGGAAGTGAAAAAAGAAGCCTTGACAGTTGACTTGGAGAATTTTAGTAGAACAATCGAAAAATGTTGTCATCTTTTACAAAGTTCTTCTTTATTGGTAAATTAAATTTAGAGTGGAAAGTGGAAATGAAGTTGCTTGAAAAGATATTGAGGTCACTTTGACAAGTAATAAAATTGGAGTTTGGTATCCCGTAGGGGACTTCTCACACATTTCACACACGCCTGGAGATCTCGGATTCGATGGAGGATTTGATCAAAACAATAAAAGCATCAGCATTACCCAAAGTTGGAATGATTACGTGCAAAGTCGGTGGTCAACTGAGGCAAACTGCTTTGACGCTATTGAGTATTGAGTAGTATACTAATCAAATCCTTGCAATCTTTTTATTTATTTATCGTAAAAAATTTATATTGAGTTGGAATTGTCATAAAAAATTTATATTGATTTGGAAGGCAGGCAACAATAAACTTAGTCGTTAATGTTTTTTCTAAATAATAAAATAAATTCTTTTAAAAACTATATCATTAGTTCTAAATATCATAATATTATTATGCATGACTTGTTAGACTCTACTAAAGAGCTCCACATTAACAAGCACAAAGAAACCAAACTTATCAAATGTGAATGATATAAACATGTTAATTTTTCATGCATGGTTTCTCATGCTTTGCATTTTATATGATGCAACTTTTAAAGTGGTTTGTCTCGCCGTGAAACTCTCATTCCTCGAGCCCATGAGAGGAGAAACTCATATTAGATTACATATGTGTATTTCCCTCTAACCCATCCAAAACACAAAACATCAATCATTTTAAGTGTCGATCTTCCTTCTAACAGTCAAATCAAGAAGTTCACATTGGCCGCTTTCTTGGCGAAAATCCTGACACGCCTAAATACATCAAAAGAATATCTCTAATCATATTATGTCGGTACTTGAAACTCGGGAATTCTATATAATGATCCGCATGTTCCCCAAAATAGTTTAAGCATGCCTTGCGACAAATTGGGCATCTCCCATCAACCGAAAATAGTAGAATCATGATATAATATTGAAGGCAGTGTTGTAAAACTCGCCGAGTTGGTCAATTACTCCTCCGAGTACTCGCTACTCGGCCCCTTACCGAGGCGAGTTATAGAATCCCGAGTACTCCCCGATCGGCCCCTTACTGAACTGAGCAGTGTTGTAAAACTCGGTCAACTCGACGATTAATATGTATAATATATGTAACGATTTAATATTTAACACACACACACATGTGATTATTACTACAAATATATCTTAAATTTTCAGTAATTATTCACGAAGTGAGACCATTATGTGTTTTTCAGTTTTTGTGTATTCACATGTATCTAATTTTGTTATATATTTCAATCAACTTAAGATTTTAACTTATGATTTTGACATATATAAGTTCCCTAAAAAAATTTCTACATGAATTACCGAATCCGAGTACTCGCCGAGTACTCCTGAGTACTCGCTACTCGGTAGTCGGCCGAACAGGTACCGAGTAACGAGATCTACAACCTTGATTGAAGGATGTATAATACTCTATGGTGACATATGTTTCCGAAGACCATCTATATGGATAGCCAAAAGAAAATCCTTAGCATGTGGCGCTTGTAGACACTCAAAAATAGTTTTTTGTCTAACAACCATGTTGAAGTGTACTTCCATGTTTTGGGATAATTTTACTAAAAATGGTACTCACCAATCCATGTTAGGCTCTAGGGGGACTGTCCTTTTTAGTGAAACTGTAAGAACCTAAAATTAAGAGAGATATAATTTTTCGTCAAATATCGACCAAAAGGGAAAAATGGTCATTAATGAGAATTTGTGAGATTATGAATTTGTGACTTCATGAAAATGGTCAAGATGAGTTTAAGTCACTTATAAGAGGTAAAATGAGTAAGTTCGAAAGAAATAATGCATGAGAATATGCATTTTGACCAAAATGGTAAAATAGGTATTTTTATGCTTTTTTGGGCTTTGTGACCTAATAGATTAATACCCATATTAAGTTAGTGAGAAATGACTAAATGGATTTGTAGAGTACGTTCCCACCTTCGTATGGATATAAAGATAAAAAGATATAGAAAAACGAAGTTATGCACGTTCGAAATTGGAGGAAAAGTTGTCCTCAAAGTTGGAATGAAATCAACAATGCACTTTGTTGATCTCCAGGTACCGCGACACGGTAAGCAGATAACCATGATGCAGAGGCGTAAGTTGGTTGCTATTAACCGAAGTCAAATGATCACCAAGACACGGTGGAAAAAGACAGGTTTTAGACCTGTTAGAGCTCATTCTAATCCATTTCATGGGGAGATCAATTAGGAGATCAAAGGTGGCGATTTTGGAGTAAAAGCCATGCCAAGAGAAGTTAGAGATTATGGATTGTTAAGATTTTCATCCTCTCCACATGGAGGTATGTTTTCTCCACTTTTGGTGAAATTATTAGTTTGTGTAGATTGCTTAAATTGATCAACCTATAGTTGGATTATGATGTAGATAAGAGTGTTTAGAAGTGTAATGTCTCAAAAATAAGACCCAAAAATTTCATTTTTAAATTTGTAAAACCAATATCCAAAGAACATCATCATAAAAATCCAGATAAAACAAATATATCAATTAACGTATCACATCAGAGTAAATCAAGAAAATGTGGAACGAGGTGGTGTGTGTCCTACAATCATCCCGAGCTCTTCTCTTTGGATTTGGAAGTACCTGAAACATAAACAGAAAGCCCTAAGCACAAAGCATAGTGAGTTCCCCAAAATACCACATACCATACATAATAAACACACAATGGGCCCCGCCCGTCATCGAGCCCCGCCCGACATCGGGTCCCGCTCGGTATACAGATCGGGCCACGCCCAACATACATATAAACATATATCATATAAACACATACACATGCAATAATCACATAGATACATAGCATACCAAATGGTCATCGAGCCCCACCCGGTAAGCATACAAGTACATAAAACATGCAAGAGTCACGTAGGCATCTAGCACCATAAAATAATATAATCATGAGCCGATATTAGTGCCTTCAACCCGCTAAACCCAGTGAGGAAACTCACTTCGAACTGTTGAATCACATGAATAAATCTTTGGCTGCTGGCCTAGCAAATCCCCGAGCTATCAATACCAAATAACATCCAATTAATAAATGGATTCCGATCCATAACCATCAGTCCAAATTTTGGGTAAAAAGACCATTTTACCCCTTACCTAGTTTGGTCCAAGACCAAGGTCCAAACCTACAATCCAAAAGGCCCAAATACCAAAATAATTATCCAAGGCCGAAAAATGGCCCAATCCAAAGACCCAATAATCCGAGGCCCACTTTGTTAAGTATGCGGGGCGTACTCAACTCGTACGTGCAACATACTTTGATGGGTTTTGATCACTATAACAATCTTATGGTGCACATAAAACCCAAATGCTTTGGATCTAAGTTTTCTCAAGGTATACATGCAATTTTCATATTATCCAAAGCATGAACCCTAACTACCATACAATTTTGAGATTTACAACATAAAACAAGTTAGATAAATACCTCTTTGTTGTAGCTTGTAGAACTTGGCCTTTCAAGAGCTTAGTACCTCAAATGTGATACCTCAAATGAGTCACAAACACCAAAAGTAAGAGGAGGCTTATGAGAGAGAGGTTAGGAAGCACCAAAATCGGCTAGGGTTTCACCTTGGAAATGATTGGCTGATTTTCGGAAGGCTAGGGGTTCAATTTATAGTGTGGAATCCTTAGGGTTTCTTACATAAAACCTAATTTACTTAAGCCTTTAAGTATTCCGATAATCCATATGATAGGCCCTTTGGACTAACTCTTCCTGGACTCTCACATAAATTTAGTCCATCCCTAGTCAACATGGATCATTAGCCCAAACTATAAGTATTACTTATTTACCTAATCAGTCCCTGTAAATTTAATCAGTCTCTTTTGATCACTAAATTAATTCCAAATTAATTCTTGATCAATACCAATTAAATAATAATATATTATTCATATAATATATTAATAAATCACAAATAACCTCTTTCTTAAATATCCATCCTATCAAATTGCTCCGGTGAAGGCAAACCAAAAGGACCATGCTACTATCGGGTCAAGTACATATAAATTATAGTTATGGGCTTAGACACCTAATCCGACAGTCTCCCACTTGGGTAAGTCTAATAACTATAATTGCCAATGTAACTTCAAAATCCGATTAGCAATCGTAGCTCTCAAAAGCTGTTGTCGAACTCTGACCTATTCAATAACGTGTCCTTTAGATAAGGGATCATATAATCCTCTGTTCTTCAAGATATCGTGTAGAAAAAGACATGGAATGAAGTCACACTCATTGTCCAACAGTTTGTTTCCCGATTTCTGATTTGTTTGACATAGAACTTAACTGAACACATCAATTGTGTCCTGACCGAGACCGGCACATAAGTCAAAACAAAATCATCGAGGGCCCCATGATAACACTTTTAATCCTCTTAGGATAAAAGGAACAAATTAACTTCGACTTATATGCTTGTACTAATTATTTGCTAAATTATACACAACAACACGTTTTATAACATCAAGTTACTGATGCATTTTCGTACTATCAATGCACAACCAACTTGTAATTAACAACTCATATATCTTGGTTTGAAGACTATACAATATTATCGTCTCACAATCACTCATGATAAATTCCATGAAGTGATTCATGTGAGCGTGGGTTTAATCCAATACTCAAATCTTATTTTAGGAGCACTCTTGAACGTTGTAGCAAACGTTTTCTATGTCTAAACACCTTAGACAATCTACAAGCCAATTCATGACAGTCTAACCTCATAGCTTACTTCCAAAGTATGATTAATTGTGGATAGTTCGAATAATCATATTATTCTGGAAGTCAAAACATGCAAAAGTGAAACATAAAATAAACAATTGACAGAAGACAGTAAGCTTTACTTATAAATAAAACCCTTATTATTTAATCATCAAATGTCAATTACATTTATTTATTACAAGTTTCTAACTACCTATCTAATCACTAAAACTAATATCGTCTCTTAGGCCAATGCTCTTAGCATGCTGTAAATGCTTAACCCTACTCAGTCCCTTTGTAAGGGGATCTACTAGGTTATCCTCTGACGATACCCTCTTCACTACGAGGAGTCCTTCTTCTACTCGATGTCTTATGAAGTGATATTTTATGTTGATGTGCCTGGATCTGCCATGATCCCTTGGTTCCTTGGTTAAGGCGACCTCACCCTCGGTGTCACAGAAAATCTCCATAGGCTCCTTTACAGCTGGTACAACTCCAAGGTCTCTGATGAAGTTCTTTAGCCATATTGCCTCCTTCGATGCTTCGCTTGTTGCTATGTACTCTAATTCGCACGTTAAATCAGCTACAGTCTCATGTTGGAACTTTTCCATGTTACTGCTCCTCCACTTAGGGTAAATACCCAGCCCGACTGAGAGCGGAAATTATCTCTGTCGGTCTGAAAGCTGGCGTCACTATACCCTGTCACTCTCAAGTCATCACTCCCACCGAGGGTAAGGACCCAATCCTTAGTCCTCCGCAGGTACTTAAGAATGTTCTTACTGTTATCCAGTGAGTTCTACCAGGATTCCCTTGATATCGAATAACCATGCTCAAAGCAAAAGCCACATTAGGGCGAGCACATGTCATAGCATACATGATCGAGCCAACGGTAGAATCATATGGTACTCGACTCATTTCTGCTATTTCGACATCAGTACTCGGACTCTGAGTCTTACTCAGTTTGGTATTGTTGTGGATAGGCAATTCTCCTTTCTTGGAATTCTCCATGTTGAAACGTTTCAACAACTTGTCCAAGTAGGTACTTTGACTAAGTCCTATTAGTATTTTACTCCTATTTCTCAATTGTTGGATATAGTGTCTAAGTCCATAACTATATTTGGTATGTACTTGACCCGACCCGACATGGTCCATTTGGGTTGCACTTCACCCGAACAATTTATGGATAATCGTTTGAGAATAGTATAAGTTATGATTTATTAATATATTATAAGTCCTAATATATTAATATAAAATCATATTATTTAATTAGTATTGATCTATAATTAATTTAGAATTAATTTAGAGATCAAAAGTATGACTAATTAAATATGGGCTCTTGTATTTATATAGTGTGGACTAATGCTTATTTGGAATGGGCTAGGCTTGCATGGAAAGTCCATGGATACTCCATGGAGCTTTAACCCATGGATCTCATGGAAATGAAAAGACATGGGTATTAGGGTTTACATGGATGTAACCCTAATCCACCACACTATATAAAGGAGGCTTTGGTTCTTGAAATTGGACGAGTTGATGTGTGTAAACTAAGAGGGCCGATTTCAAGAAGTTTGTGACTATTCTCTCAAGTTTCCAAGTTTGTGGTGATTTGTGACTTCCATTTGAGGCATCCACATTATTGGTGCTAGGCTCTCAAACTCCAAACAATCAACTACTACTACAAGGTAAGTAATTCTACTAGTTTTATTTGATTCAAGTACCCCATGCCATGCTAGTTAGGATAGGAACCTTGGAAAAATAATTATTTGCATGTATCTTAGTCAAACATAGATCCAAGGTTTCTAGGGTTGCATGTACACCATAGGAGTGTTAGAATGCTGAAAACCCATCAGTGGTATCAGAGCCTGGTTTGTTTATTTGATACTTGATGCAAAAAAAAAAAAAAAAAAAAAACTTGAAAATCGAAGTTTTGTTCAAAAGCTCGTATCAAAATTTCAAGTTTTGTATATGTACTTACGATTCTTGAAATTTTTTTATATGAACATTCATAAACATATGAGTTTAGAAGCTCATAGAAATTATGTGCTAATAATTGATTAGATTAATTCTTGATCTTTATGTGTTTTAATGGAGTCCATAACTAGTTCTTAAGTTATGGATAACCAAAAGTCACATTTATAAATAACCATTAAAAGAACACATAGGTTACAAAAAATGAAGAGTCTTCATTTTTAATAACCATTAACTCATAAGTTATGAGAAATGAAAAGTCTTGAAAGTTTACAAAACTTGCCCTCAAGTTTTGGAACATGTAAAGTCATATTAAAAACTTTAGTTCCAACCCCTATAATTTTAAAAGTTAAAATTCAACCCTTATACTTTATAATACTATAAGTTTAATAATATTTATATATGTATAAGATCAAGTCGTCTTACCGCTACTACGCCTCATTCACGAAGCCGGTCTATAAGGGGGGTATAAGGTTGTTGCCTATAAAATGGCAACTTAATGGGTGTCCACTCTCACCCACCGCTTCCTTGATCGGTGGAGGGTCGTTAGCCGAACGGGTAGGACAAGGACTTATAAATTCTCATTAAAAGTATAATGATAATACTAAAGTAACTAAACTTTATTGAATTCCCAATCTTAGTTATTTTAGGAAAATGTGAATAAGGTGCTGCTAATCCATGAAATTACACTTTACACTTTGTTTAAGTCGTTAGTGGAGCGTGTGTGGTTAACCGGCACACTAACTTAAACTTAACAAGGTAGGTAAAGGATGACTTAATGTTTATCATAGTATCGATGGAGCGTGTGTGGTTATCCGGCACATCGATTGAGGGGTAATACATTAAGGGTCCCAAGTAATTTGCATGGTTACTTCACACCTTGTTTTGTGATCCTCAGCATCCCAGTCACAAAACTTGAAGGGCACACTCGAGATTGAAACATGCCATTGAAGAAAGTTCAATTCATCTCAAAGAATCTAGGAGTTTCTAAACCAATTAAAACCTAATTAAATATTTCATTTTTCATGGTGGAAATTGGTGAATCGTCATTCACCTACCTTCAAATATCTTATAGCTTAGATTACGACATCCCTCTTCTAAGTTATAAAATATTGTGTTGGGTCCTAGCCTTAATATTACATTTGGGTGTTTTGTTAAGGACTATCTCTATATCTAATCTAATCTATTCCCTCTTCTTTTCAGATGTCTTCCAATAACAATGCTTCTGGCTCAAACCCTACTAGCTCCTTCTCTCTCATGAATCTTTGTAGGAGAGTCATCTTTGATGGGTCCAACTTTACAGATTGGATCAGAAACATCAGGATGGTCACTCGATATGAGAACAAAGAATATGTTCTCGACAAGGAGCTGAAGGTACCCGAGCCAACTGCTACTCCTGAAGAGCTTGCTGAATATGAGGTACATGAAAGAGATGCTACAAAAGTGGCATGCATCATGATGGCCACCATGACAGCCGAGCTCCAAAAGTCCTATGAGGACTATTATCCTTTTGAGATGCACCAGGACTTGATGGACCGCTACCATCAAAGTGCTCGTCAAGAGCGATGTGAAATAATCTCATCCATGATAACAACCCGAATGAAGGATGGTGAACCCATCACGGGCCACATACAGAAAATGCAAAGGTATGTGGACCGTTCACTGAAGCTGAATGTGAACTTCCCTGAGGAGTTAGCAATAGACATCATTTTGCACTCCTTGCCATCGTGTTATGATCAATTCCGCATGACATATCACATGAACAAGGAAGAAGTCACCCTCAGCAAACTTCAAGGACTCTTGAAGACCGCCGAAAGTGGTCTAAAGGGTAAGTCGGTTGTTACTACTCCTAATCCTACTCCAACTGCGGCCAATGTCTTGGCAATCGGGCATGGCAAAGGGAAGAAGAGAAATAACCCTTCTAAGGGTACCAAGGATAAGACCCTTGAAGGCTCCTCTTCAAGCAAAACCAAGAAAGGTTTTGTCACTCCTTCTGCTAACCCTAATGAGGCTGAATGCTTCTATTGCCATGAAAAGTCGCACTGGAAGAGAAACTGCCCAAAGTACCAGCAAGATTTGAAGGATGGGAAAGTAAAACCCAACCATGCAGGTATATACACTATATTGTCTAATAACTCGCCTCATTCTAAGTCTTGGGTCCTTGATACAGGTTGTGGTATTCACATATGTTGTGATTTGCAGGGACTAAAAAGAAGTGAGAATGTGAAGCAAGGAAAGATAAACTTGATCATGGGAAACAGGAAAGCTTCACCTGTCACCAAGATAGGAGTTTATTCCTTAGTGCTAAATAGTCGGTTTACATTAGATTTGAATAAATGTTATTATTCGCCAGAAATGGCAAGAAATGTTATTTCCTTTCATGCATTGTATAAACAAGGTTTTACCTTTTATTTTGATAATAATAATGGTAGTATTGATGCTTTCTTTAATAATGTTCTTTATTTTAAAGCATTACCTTGTGATGGTGTGTATGAAACTGTATCTGTTGTAGATAATCTAGGAAATAATGTATTGTGTATTAACTCTTCCACTAGCTTAGATAAAGCATCCTTATGGCATTGTCGTCTTGGATATGTAAGCAAGAAACGCATAGGCCAACTACAAAATGATGGAGTCTTGGAGTCATTTGACCTAAAGTCAGATGATAGTTGTGAATCTTGTTTGCTTGGTAAAATGACAAAGTCACCTTTTACTGGCGCTTGTGCTAGGGGTGAAGGTTTGTTGGACCTCATACATACGGATGTGTGTGGACCCTTCAGAACCGCCACAAGAGATGCTAATCGGTTCTATGTGACTTTTACTGATGATTTTAGTAGATATGGATATGTCTACCTAATCAAGCATAATTCAGAAACCTTTGAGAAATTCAAAGAGTTTAAGCAAGAAGTGGAGAATCAGTTGGGCAGGAACATTAAGATGCTTCGATCCGATCGTGGTGGTGAGTATCTTAGTACTGAGTTCCTTGACTATCTTAAGGAATGTGGGATTGTCTCACAATTGACACCTCCTAGGACACCACAGTTGAATGGTGTAGCTGATAGGCGCAATCGGACCTTGTTGGACATGGTTCGTTCCATGATGAGTCGAGCTTCACTACCAATCTCATTTTGGGGGATGCCTTAGAGATTGCCGCCCATATCCTTAATCTAGTCCCAACAAAGAAGGTTGCCAAAACACCTCACGAGGTGCGGACTGGAAAAGTTCCCAATCTAGACCACATCAAGATTTGGGGTTGCGAGGCTTTCGTGAGACGCGAGACTCACGATAAGCTCGAACCCCGAAGCGAAAGGTGTATTTTCATCGGCTACCCACAGAAATCCTTTGGTTACATCTTCTACAGACCCAGTGATAATGTGGTCTTTGTAGCAAGAAGAGGATTCTTTCGAGAGAGAGAATTCATGAGCCAAGGAGACAGTGGGAGGCAAATTGACCTTGAGGAAATTCAAGAGTCAAGTGGTGAAGGAACCTCAAACCCTAGCCCTCAACCTGAGGAGGAAACTCCTGTTGAGCCGACTGAAGAATCTATACCTCTGAGACGTTTCACCGGAGTTAGGAATGCACCTAAGCATTATTATGGTTTTCATATTACTGCAGAAGGTGAGACACTTATCAGTGATAACACACTGGTAAATCTGGATGAGCCTAACAGCTACACGGAAGCCATGGCAGGCCCTGAGGCTGCTAAATGGAAAGAGGCTATGGATAGCGAGATACAGTCCATGTATGACAATCAAGTTTGGAACTTGGTTGACAATGTACCTGATCGTAAGATAGTTGGGTGCAAATGGATCTTCAAGAAGAAGACCGACATGGATGGTAATGTACACACTTATAAGGCACGACTGGTTGCAAAGGGTTATTCTCAAACTCCGGGAGTTGATTATGATGAGACCTTTTCACCAGTGGCCAAGATTAAGTCTATTAGGGTTCTGTTAGCCATTGCTGCATTTCATGATTATGAAATATGGCAAATGGATGTCAAAACCGCTTTCCTTAATGGAAAGTTGGCTGAAGATGTTTACATGGTTCAACCAGAGGGTTTTGTCAGTACAGAGTACCCCAGTAGAGTGTGTAAGCTCGAAAAATCCATTTATGGATTAAAACAGGCACCTCGCAGATGGAATCTTTGCTTTGATGAGAAAGTCAAAGAATTTGGCTTTTCAAGGAGTGAAGATGAATCTTGTGTCTATATGAAGGCTAGTGGGAGTATAGTCAGCTTTTTGGTACTGTATGTGGATGACATACTACTCATAGGAAATGACATCCCAACCCTGCAGGAAGTAAAGTCCTGGCTTGGGAAGTGTTTCGCTATGAAGGACCTTGGAGAAGCTGCCTATATCCTAGGGATAAGGATTTTGAGAAACAGGAGTAAAAGACTAATTGGACTTAGTCAAAGCACCTATGTGGACAAAGTGTTGAAAAGGTTCAACATGCATAACTCCAAGAAAGGAGAGTTACCCATCCAGAGTAACGCCAGATTGAGTAAGACACAAAGCCCTAGTACTGAGACTGAGATAGTAGAAATGAGTCGAATACCTTATGCTTCAGCTGTAGGATCGATCATGTATGCTATGACGTGTACTCGACCTGATGTAGCCTTTGCTTTGAGCATGGTTAGCAGGTATCAGGGGAACCCTGGCAAGGCACACTGGACTGCGGTAAAGAATATCCTCAAGTACCTATGGAGGAGTAAGGACTGGGTACTTACCCTCGGTGGCAGTGAGGACTTGAGAGTTGTAGGGTACAGTGATGATAGCTTTCAGACTGACAGGGATAATTTCCGCTCTCAGTCGGGCTGGGTCTTTACTCTAAACGGAGGGGCAATTACTTGGAAAAGTTCCAAGCAGGAGACAGTGGCTGATTCCACTTGTGAATCAGAGTATATAGCAGCAAGCGAGGCATCAAAGGAGGCTATATGGCTAAAGAACTTCATCGGAGACCTTGGAGTTGTACCAGCTATAAAAGAGCCAATGGAGATTTTCTGTGACAACAATAGTGTGGTTGCCTTAGCCAAGGAACCAAGAGATCATGGGAGATCCAGACACATTGACATAAAATATCACTTCATCAGACATCGAATAGAAGAAGGAATCCTCGTGGCAAAGAGGGTATCATCGGATGAGAACCCAGCAGATCCCCTCACGAAGGGACTGACTCGGGCTAAGCATCTCCAGCATGCTCGGAGCATAGGGCTGAAGGATGATATTAGTTTTAGTAGTTAGATAATCTTGAAATTTGTAAAATGGAATTGACATTTGATGATAAATAAAACCTGTTATTTATGAGTAAAGTGTTGCTATCTCTTGTCAATCGTTTACTATTATTTCTTTTTGCATATTTTGACTTCCAGAATAATTATGTTATGGTTTATATCATATTATTCAAACTCTCCACATTCGGTCATATGTTGGAAGTAGATATGAATCAAGACTGTCATGGGTTGGCTTGTAGAGGTTTAAGATGCTAGACAAAGCGGAGCTACAACACTCATGAGTGCTCATAAGTTTTGAGTATTGGATTCTACCCACGCTCACTTGTATCACTTCATGGAATTTATCTCGAGTGATCGTGAGACGGTAATATCATATAAGTCTTTAAACCTAGATATATGATTTGTTGCCTATGAGTTGGTTATGCATTGATTGCAGGAAAACGCATTAGTAACTCGATGTTATAAACCATGCTTTTGTGTGTAATTCAACAAGTAGTAGAGCAAACATATGAGTCGAAGTTTATCTGTTCCTTCTAGGATTAGAAGCGATATCTGGGCCCCTCGATGATTTTGTTTTGACCTATGTACCGGGCCCGGTCAGAACTAAATTGATGTGTTCAGTTAAGTTCTATGTCAAACAAATCGGAAATCGGGAAACAAATGATGGACAATAAGCAAGACCATGTTCCATGTATTTGTCCGGCTGATATCTAGAACAGAGGATTATATGATCACTTATCTAAAATGGCGCTTCATAGTTCAACAGAGTTTAAAGAGCTACGATTGCTGATCGGTTCCTGAAGTCATACTTGCAACTAAAGTTATTAGACTTATCCAAGTGGGAGACTGTTGGATATTGTGTCTAAGTCCATAACTATATTTGGTATGTACTTGACCCGACCCGGCATGGTCCATTTGGGTTGCACTTCACCCGAACAATTTATGGATAATCGTTTGAGAATAGTATAAGTTATGATTTATTAATATATTATAAGTCCTAATATATTAATATAAAATCATATTATTTAATTAGTATTGATCTATAATTAATTTAGAATTAATTTAGAGATCAAAAGTATGACTAATTAAATATGGGCTCTTGTATTTATATAGTGTGGACTAATGCTTATTTGGAATGGGCTAGGCTTGCATGGAAAGTCCATGGATACTCCATGGAGCTTTAACCCATGGATCTCATGGAAATGAAAAGACATGGGTATTAGGGTTTACATGGATGTAACCCTAATCCACCACACTATATAAAGGAGGCTTTGGTTCTTGAAATTGGACGAGTTGATGTGTGTAAACTAAGAGGGCCGATTTCAAGAAGTTTGTGACTATTCTCTCAAGTTTCCAAGTTTGTGGTGATTTGTCACTTCCATTTGAGGCATCCACAATATTGGTGCTAGGCTCTCAAACTCCAAGCAATCTACTACTACTACAAGGTACGTAATTCTACTAGTTTTATTTGATTCAAGTACCCCATGCCATGCTAGTTAGGATAAGAACCTTGGAAAAATAATTATTTGCATGTATCTTAGTCAAACATAGATCCAAGGTTTCTAGGGTTGCATGTACACCATAGGAGTGTTAGAATGCTGAAAACCCATCATCCTCCAGAATGTAAGCAGCTTCTCCGAGGTCCTTAATAACGAAACACTTCCCAAGCCAGGACTTAGCCTCCTGCAAGGTTGGAACGTTGTTTCCTATGAGAAGTATGTTATCCACATACAACACCAGAAAGCTAACTATACTCCCACTAGCCTTGACATATACACATGAGTCATCCTCACTTCTCGAAAAACCAAACTCTTTGACTTTCGCATCAAAACAAAGATTCCATCTGCGAGATGCATGCTTTAATCCATAAATGGATTTCTCAAGCTTACACACTCTATTAGGGTACTTCGCATCTACAAAACCCTCTGGATGACTCATGTAAACATCTTCATCCAACTTCCCATTAAGGAAAGCGGTTTTGAAATCCATCTGCCATTTTTCATAATCATGAAATGCAGCTATGGCTAGCATAACTCTTATAGATTTAATCTTCGCTACTGGTGAGAAGGTCTCGTCATAGTCAACTCCAGGAGTTTGAGTAAAGCCCTTTGCAACCAATCGCGGCTTATATGTGTGTACGTTCCCATCCATGTCGTTCTTCTTCTTGAAGATCCACTTGCAGCTGACCGTCTTACGACCTGGTACATTTTCAACCATGTTCCAAACTTGATTGTCATACATGGACTGAATCTCGCTGTCCATTGCCTCTTTGCACTTTGTAGACTCTTGGCCTGCCATGGCTTCCTTGTAGTTGTTAGGTTCATCCAAATTTATCAGTGTGCTATCACTGATAAATGTATCACCTTCAGTTGTTATATGAAAACCATATAACACAGGTGGAACGCTAACTCTACTGGAACGTCTCAGAGGTACGGACTCGTCAAGTGGTTCAACAGGAGTCTCATCCTCAGGTTGATTGCTAGTGTTAGAGGTTCCTTCATCGCTTAACTCTTGAAGCTCTTCAAGGTCAATTTTCCTCCCACTGTCCTCTTGGCATATGAGATCTCTGTCACGAAAGACTCATTTCCTCGTAACGAAGACAACATTGTCACTCGGTCTGTAGAAGAGATATCCAAAGGACTTCTGTGGATAGCCAATGAAAATACAACGCTCACTACGAGTTTCGAGCTTTTCGTTAGTCTCTCGCCTTACGAAATCCTCGCAACCCCAAACCTTGATATGCGCTAACAAGGGAACCTTCCATGTCCACATTTCGTGAGGTGTTTTGGCAACCTTCTTAGTTGGGACTAGATTAAGCATATGGGCGGCAGTCTCTAAGGCATACCCCCAAAATGAGATAGGTAACGAAGCTCGACTCATCATGGAACGAACCATGTCCAACAAGGTTCGATTGCGCCTCTCAGCCACACCATTAAGTTGCGGTATCCTAGGTGGCGTCAATTGTGAAATAATTCCACATTCTTTAAGATAGTTGTGGAACTCGATACTATGATACTCACCACCTCGATAGGATTGGGGCATCTTTATCTTCCTACCCAATTGATTCTTCACTTCTTGCTTAAACTCTTTGAACTTTTCAAAGGTTTCTGACTTGTGCTTGATTAAGTAGATATATACATATCTGCTATAATCATCGGTAAAGGTTACATAGAAGCGATTAGCATCCCTTGTGGTGGATCTGAAGGATCCACACACATCGGTGTGTATGAGATCCAACAGACCCTCACCTCTTTTACAAGTACCAGTGAAAGGTGACTTGGTCATCTTTCCAAGGAAACAAGATTCGCACGTGTCATCCGACTTTAAGTTAAATGACTCCAACACTCCATCCTTTTGGAGTTGGGCTATGCGCTTCTTGTTAACATGTCCAAGAAGACAATGCCACAAGCATGCTTTGTCCAAACCATTAGACGAATCAATATGCAATACATTATTCCTAAGTTGTCTACAACCATCACAGTTTCATATATACCATTATAAGAAAATGCTTCAAAATAAAATTTACCATTATAAAAAGCATTAATAAAACCAATTTCATTGTCAAATGAAAATCTAAAACCTTGTTTATACAAACCATGAAAGGAAATAATGTTTCTCGCCATATCTGACGAGTAGCAACAATTATTCAACTCTAAACCTAACCCACTACTAAGCATTAAAGAGTAAACTCCAATCTTGGTGACAGGCGACACTTTCCTATTCCCTATGGTCAAGCTTATCTTCCCATGCTCCACATCCCTACTTCTTTTTAGACCCTGCAAATCAGAACAAATGTGAAAACCACATCCTGTATCAAGGACCCAAGAACTAGCATGTGATGAGTTATTAGATTGAATAGTGTAAATACCTGCGAAGGTGAGCTTTGTCTTCCCATCCTTAATGTCCTGCAAGTATTTAGGGCATCTTCGTTTCCAGTGCCCTTTTCATGACAATGGAAGCACTCTGCTTCCTTTGGATTGGATGAGGGAGCAGCAGAACCACCTTTGGATCCACTAGAATAAGATGCATCATGAGACTTTACCTTGTGATTCTTTGAGGAAGCTTTCCTCTTCTTTCCCTTCCCATGTCCAATTGCCAGGACTGGGGCAGCAGCAGTAGGAGTGGATACAACAGACTTGCCTTTTAAACTACTTTCATCAGTTCTCAGTAGGCCTTGAAGCTTGCTTAGATGACTTCCTCCTTGTTCATATGATAATTCATTTTGAACTGATCATAACAAGGAGGCAAAGAGTGTAGGATAACCTTTGTCGCGTCCATCTCATGAGCCCTATACTCAGTCAGTTGCTCAGGAGTAGCAGTTTCATCATCAATCTCCTTTAGCTCTTTGTCGAGGACATATCCCTTTTCCTCGTATCGAATGGCCATGCGAATTTTTTGAATTCAGTCATTGAAATTCGACCCATTGAAAATGACCCTCCCACATAAGTTCATGAGGGAGAAAAAGCCATAAGCATTTAAGTTTGAAGTAGACATCTGAAAAAGAAAGACAAGTTTCATTAAATAGAAATTCCTTAATATAACACCCAAATGAAATATTAAGGCTAGGACCCAAAAATAATATTTCACAATTCGGAAGAGAGATGTCGTAATCCAATTGCAAAATATGTGAAGGTAAGTAAATGACGATTTACCAATTTCACCACCCAAAACTGAAATTTTAAAGAATTAAGTTTTATGAAATTCCTAGTTCTTTGAGATTCGTTGAACTTTTCAATGGCATGTTTAAATCTTGATCATGCCCTTCAAGTTTGTGATTGGGATACTGAGGATCACAAACAAGGTGTGAATAACCATGCAAATATGCATGGTACTCTTGATGTCATTTATCACTTAATCAATGTGTCGGTGAACCACACACGCTCCATTGATCTATGACAAACATCAAGATATCCTTTTCCACCCTTTTTAGTCGAAATTAGTGTGCCGGTAAACCACACACGCTCCACCAACGACTTGGCAAGGTGCAAAGTGCAAATTCATGGAATAGCATAAATTTCACATTTTTCCTAAAGTAACTAACATTGGGAATTTATGAAAAACATTTAGTTACTTTTATAATTATCATTATACTTTTTAATGAGAATTAATGTCTTATCCTACCCGTTCGGCTAACGACCCTCCACTAGTCAAGGGAGCGGTGGGTGAGAGTGGACACCCATTCAATCACCATTTTATAGGCAATTTCCTTATACCCCCTTATAGACCAGCTTCGTGAATGAGGTTTACTAACTGTAAGACTGACTGTCTTATACATATATATATATATATATATATATATATATATATATATATATAGAGTCAAGATCAAATAAGAAGGAAATTTATGGTAGGAAGGTAAGAAGTTTTTTTTCTACATATTTTTTTCGCGAACAAACAAAATGAATCATTAGATGATTCATTTGTAAGATGATTCACAAGAAAAAATTGTCAAAAAAACATCTTGATGATTCATTTATACAATGATTTTGTTGTTATTCACTAAAATTGTCATAAAAGTGAATTTTTTCTTAATTTACTTAAAAATGAATCATAAAGATGTTTTTTTGGGAATTTTTTCTTGTGAATCATCTTTCAAATGAATCATCTAGTGATTCATTTATTTTGTTCGTCAAAAAAATATGTAGAAAAAAAACTTCTTACCTTCCTACCAAAAAAAATTTCTTACCGGATCTATATCCTATATATATATATATATATATATATATATATATATATATATATATATATATATATATATATATATATAATTATTAAGTTATTAATATTATAATAGTATAAGGGTTGAGTTTTACACTTTTAAAACTCTAGGGTTTAGAATTTAAATATTTCAAAATTAAAACTTTTTAATCAATTTTTAAATTCCAAAAACTTGAGGGAAAATTTTGAAACTTTTCAAAACTCTCTTGGATCAATTTGAAAACAATTAAATTAATCATATAATTAACTATATCACAAAATTGACCTAATCTAATTTCATATAGCAAGATGATTCAAATCAAATTCTACAAATAATTAATTTTTTCACAAAATCAAGTAATTATCTTAAAATTTGACAATCATCATTCAATTGGATGAGGATAAGCATTACCTTATCAGAAAAATCGAATTTTATCAGTAAATACAGTTTGTGGTAATGATCCTAATCCAAATGTGGCCAAAAACTCGAAAAATCCGCCAAACAGATGATCCAACTCGTCGAGTTAGACAATGGACTCGTCGAGTTCCTTCATAGGACTCGTCGAGTCCAGCAGTCAGACGCCAAAAATGATTTTTTTTTCAACTTTGAAAACAATACAATTGCATCAATATAACAGAAAAACACCCTAGGCTCTGATACCACTGATGGGTTTTGAGCACTATAACAATCCTATGGTGCACATACAACCCTAATGCTTTGGATCTAAGATTTCTCAAGTTATACATGCAATTTTCATATTATCCAAAGCATGAACCCTAACTAGCATAGAATTTTGAGATTTACAATATAAAACAAGTTAGATGAATACCTCTTTGTTGTAGCTTGTAGAACTTGGCCTTTCAAGAGCTTAGTACCTCAAATGTGATACCTCAAATGAGTCACAAACACCAAAAGCAAAAGGAGGCTTATGAGAGAGAGGTTAGGAAGCACCAAAATCGGCTTGGGTTTCACCTTGGAAATGATTGGCCGATTTTGGGAAGGCTATGGGTTCAATTTATAGTGTGGAATCCTTAGGGTTTCTTACATAAAACCCTAATTTACTTAAGCCTTTAAGTATTCCAATAATCCATATGATAGGCCCTTTGGACTAACTCTTCATGGACTCTCACATAGATTTAGTCCATCCTTAGTCAACATGGATCATTAGCCCAAACTATAAGTATTACTGATTTACCTAATCAGTCCCTCTAAATTTGAATAGTCTCTTTTGATCACTAAATTAATTCCAAATTAATTCTTGATCAATACCAATTAAATAATAATATATTATTCATATCATATATTAATAAATCACAAATAACCTCGTTCTCAAATATCCATCCTATCAAATTGCTCTGGTGAAGGCAATCTAAAAGGGCCATGCTAAGCGTACCTAATCCAATTATAGTTATGGGTTGGACACCTAATCCAACATACTTACCTTAGGGCTTGTACGCTAAGCGTACCTGCTTGTACGTCCAATGTACTCTCTCATTCAGCCATCTTCCATTTCCAGCTTTTAACTGATTAATACATCACTCCAGAACTTAGATCTGGCTTCCTTGGGATGGTTTATCATGTAAAGTTGCTAACTTAGATCTGGCTTCCTTACGTGCATGCATGGCTTAATGAAACTCTTAAATCTCAAAAGGAATTAATAGATGACTTAATGCACGCATGAGGCCATAAATACCATAAAGTTTGCACCTTTAAGCTTAAGCGGCTCACAATATGCCTAGATTTGAAAGAATAAGCCCCACAAATGACTTAACCCATCAAACTAACCCAAAAAGGGACCAAAAGTATAACAACCTAGACATGAAGAGATTTAAGCAAGGAGAAGATAAGGTATGAACTTTATACCTCAAAAGACTTGGAAAATGAGTGATGATTCTGGATGTGTAAGCTTCACACTATGCAATACACCTTCAATCTTCTTCAATAAATTCAAAATGAGCAATATAGTCACCAACTTCTTCTTAAGAGCTCAAAGACACAACAATTAAGGCTAAGGGTCGATATTTAGGGTTTTAGGGCAATGGAGGCTGGCAAAGAGGCCAGCCCTAGGGACTTAAGGATAGGGGTGTTCACGGGGCAGTTCGGTTCGGATAATAATAAAATTATGAACCGTGACCACGGGGCGGATACCTTACATGCACTATCCGTAACCGAACCGAATTGTGTAAAAAACCGAACCGTATAAAGGCAGGTAACCACGATGCGGTTCACGGCTACCCGCTAAAAAAATCAAATTTTGTTGGAGTTCTAACACTATACATTACCAAAAAATGATAAATCTGATACATAGACATAAATAAGATACCATACATTCATACATTTGACACAAAACATATCATACATAATAATATAAACAAATATAAAAAAAAATTGAGAAAAAAAAAACAACAGACGTGTAAAGTCGTTAAGTGGTACAGGGTAATAGGGTATGTATTAAGAGTCTAATTTGGTCAAATAGTCAGATTATTCTGCAGTGTTCCATTAATAACCACAACTAATAAATCATGACATAAGACATACCTATCAATTATATATGCAGGACTAAAATAAAAACATTTAATTTAATGAACTAATGCTTCAATAATGTGTAAAGTATATATATATATATATATATATATATATATATATATATATATATATATATATATATATATATATATATATATATATATATATATATATATAATGTAATACGGTTCGGTTCGGGTATCCATGGATATCTAAATATCCAAACCGAAAACGACTCGTATATATCCGGTTTTTTCGGTTTTGGTTTTTCACGGTTTCGGTTTTTTTCGGTTTCGGGTTGACCGAATCGGTTTGGTTTTTCGGTTTTGCGGTTTTTTTTTCACACCCCTACTTAAGGACCTTATATAGGGTGCAATACCCTAAAATTAGGGTTTTCTCATCCACGTATTATGCCATGTGTAACCCTTGTACGGCCAACGTATGAGGCTTCGAACCCGTGATCACTTCCCTCCTTAGTATGCTAAGTGTACCATGTGGTACTCCCCGTGTACTGGCTTCTCAGCTAGTACGCTAAGCGTACCATGTGGTATGCCCCGCATACTACTCCAAGGACCAATAATGCAAAAAATTAAATATAAAGGGAAAATAAGGAACATACTCTAACAAGCGTTACAAGAAGCTTTAACCAACCATAGAAAGTGATTTCCATGGTGAATTCAATCTAATGATAGTTAGGGTTTGAAACCCTAACTTGTGGTAACGTGCATTAATGTATTAGATTGGATTATAATGAATTAGGTAGTGTGGGATGTTTAATTCATTGGTTGGAATAGATTAATAGATATAAATTGAGAAGATAGAATTATTATCCATTAAGTGGTCATTTTCGATATAAGAGTCACTAAGCTCTTAATAGGATAATACAAGTATTAAGAAACTTGTATACGTGTATGAATAGTCCTAAGAGAAAAGAATATGGATCAAGAATTCATCAATTGAACAAATAAGCCAAAGAGGTAGTTAGTCCTCACTAGCCTAACAAGGTGAGTTATTAATCTCAATATCTCTCTTTCTCTTTCTCTCTATTTATCTATCTATCTCTCTTGATAATGATATATATATATATATATATATATATATATATATATATATATATATATATATATATATAATTGTATACATCTATGTACGTTTGTATGTAAGAGTGTTGTATTTGAGCATGGCAAATATAAAGAAAGAATAGGATTATATGTACTATAATCCTCTGTAAGATTATGTACTTGTGATTATACATTTAAGATCATGTATCTGAGCATGTGTGTATAACCAAAGTATGTATAGATGTATAAGGAAAGGATTAGGGTATTATAAGTAATACCTATAAGAGTACATAAAGAAAGAATTGGATTATATGTATTATAATAATATATGTGAGTAGATGATGAGAAAATGTATTTGTGGATACCTAAGATATGGTAGATAGAGATAGAGTATGATTGTATGTAATATAATCATAAGATTATGTTGGTATATCTAGACATTCATGGTATTGTGTAGAATACCTATATGTTAATAGACATTGATAAAGATTAATTATTTAATGAGTTAAGTACTATATGTATAGTAGAATATCTCTTCATGAGATAAAAGAGATAAAATGTCCATGGGACAATTATTATGTGATGAATCACATAATAGAGATAGAGATGTTTAGAAAGATGATTCATTTAGGATTGAGATAGAGATTCCTTCGGGAATAAGAATATGGTTCCTTTGTGAACGAGATTATTTCCCTGCATGGAAAGAGATGATGATTCCTTGTGGGATGTTGATAAATGGTTCGTGTGGGAATAAAGATTTGTGTATCGTTATAGAAGATAGAGAAAAGGTTCCATGAGTGGAACGAGACAAGAGATTTTTATGCTCTCCGCATCAAGGTATGTTCTCTCTATTTTTGGTGAAAATTTTAGTTTGTGTAGATTGGTTAAATTAATCAACTAGTAGCTTGATTATAATGTAGATAAGAGTGTTTAGAAGCTTTAACTAAGCTTAGAAAGTGATTTCCGAGGTGGAATCAATCCAATGAGAGTTAGGGATTGAAACCCTAACTAGTGGTAATGTGAATTAATGCATCAGATTCGATTATAATGAATTAAGTAGTATGTGATGCTTAAATCATTGGTTGGAGTAAATTAATAGATAGAAATCGAGAAGATATAATTATGATCCATTAAGTGGTCATTTTGTACATAAGAGTCATTAAGCTCTTAAAAGGCTAAGACAAGTATTAAGAAACTTGTATACGTGTATGAATAGTCCTAAGAGCAAAGAAGATGGATCAAGAATTCATAAAATGAACAAAGAAGCCAAAGGGATAGTTAGTCCTCACTAACTAAAAGGGTAAGTTATTACTCTTACTATCTCCCTCTCCCCTTTCTCTCTCTCTCTCTCTCTCTCTCTCTCTCTCTCTCTCTTTCTCTCACTCTCTTAATAATTGTAAGGACATAAATTTTCAAACAAATTTTTCGATTTAAAATCACATAATTCTCATAACCCATTTTACAAAATCCCCTTTATTTTATTTACAAAACGCAACTCCATAATTGTTTGATTAATAATCTAGGATCCTCCAAAAAATATAACTCTTTCTCTGGTATGTACAATCGAACTGGCGCCCTCCCGCGATCCTGAGAAGAACCTGAAACACATATCACATAACACTGTAAGCACGAAGCTTAGTCAGTTCCCCAAAATACCACATACAACACATTAGCCACTCGAGGCTATAGCTCTGTAAGACCCTCCGGTCAATGTGTCTCAATAGGACCCTCCAGTCCCACAACTCTGATGGACCCTCCGGTCCTAACTCTGTGGACCCTCCAGTCCTAACTCTGTAAACTCTGAATAACACATAGCATAAATCACACAGACATAATGTAGTAATATCACAGTACTCAAATAAACACATAAGACCCTCTAGTCACACATAGATACCACTCTAGGTAAAGTATAGTGAGAAGACTCACCTCGAGGCACGCAAGCAATTATCCCTGTACTCGAATCTCGAACTAGCCACCGCCTAACACATAGGGTAAATATTCTCTAATTAATACTCGATTCTCAACTGTAAGTAAACCAAAGGCTACTCTCTCTCTCTCTCTCTCTCTCTAACTCCGGAAGTGGGTAAAAGACCATTTTCCCTTCAATGGTCTCCATTACTCAGGTTTAACCAACTAGAAGTCAAAATCGAGTCAAAATTCCTTGTTTGACCCGACTCGTCGAGTGCACTCATGCAACTTGTCGAGTCCCCTCTTTTCCTCAGATGTCTCAAGGAAGTCAAACTCAGCTCGTCGAGTTGACCCCCAACTCGCCGAGTTATCGCATGATCAAACTCATCGGGACAAACCCTAACCGACTCGTCGAGTCAGTTCATGGACTCGGCGAGTCCCTTCAGCCTGTTTTCTCATTCAGACGTTTTAAGGCAGATCTACTACCCTAAACTCTAGATCTAGCCTCCCAAGGCTCGACTGTCACGTAAAGCTTCGAGCTTTACGTTCATGCATGGCATACTTGCTCCACAATGCCAATACAAGTTCTAACAAAGGTTATAGGCTCAAGGTCTTGTCTCTAACTCAATAAAGTTCGGGTCTTTGGGCTCACAAAGCCTCCTACAACTCAGATCTGAGGTTTCAACCTCAATCATGCTCAAAGATCACAATGACACCAAAAGAATGGGAGAAACCCTAGAAACTCCCTAAACCAAAATCTTCATAAGGAAATGACCAAGTTAGCATCTTTTTACCTCCAACTGAAGCAAAACTCTGAAAAACCTCTAGATCCAAAGTGTCACACCCCCAAGCCGAAACGGCGGAAACATCCGGGGGTGGAGGACGTCATGTTTAGTATCACAAGACATGCATCATAGTAATCAAAGTAACAAACAACCATTTCATTAGAAAGAAAGTTTATACAAAGTATGTGGTTCACATAACATAGACTACAAAGTAAATAACAAAACAAGACATGAAGCTATTATGCTCCATCTTCTGAATCCCAGTGCGCGTACCTGTCTACTGGTCTCCTGAGAATACAAGTTATTTTGAAAGGGCAGATCAGCATTTAAGCTGGTGAGTTCATAAGATTTTAGTGATGTAAGTAAGTTGTAAGTTCTTTTTAGAAAAGTTCGCATGTTCCTCCAGAAAATCCTATATTTCCTGCTTTGATGAAAGATAAGTAAAAATGACTCTACAATCCTTTCTATAAGTACTAAATGGATACAAGTTATATAAAACCCAGAGTAAACAAACAATCGATTGTGTGTATCTATCCTAAGCCCACAACCAAACAAGGAACAGGAAATGAGGCGGAAGGCACACATCCCATTGTTTGCTAGATCATTGTTGTATATAACCCTGGCGTATTCACTTAGTACTCACGGAGTTAACTATAATAGTTCCTTTATATTTGAATAAGAGATTCTTTAAGAAACCCTTATTTCTTTTAGTAAAAATAGTAACCACAATAGTTCCTTCTATAATCACTTAGTTTATACTAGCTATATATAATCTAATATCGAACAGATAGTTAATTATGAGAATCTACCCTAAGCCCACAACGACAAAACTGCAAATTTAGTCCTTGTGGTTTGAAAAAAACTTTGGATAGGGTCCAAAAAGTTTCTGACTTGCATGAAAGGTCCAAAATCAAAACTTTTATGTGGTTTTGGTCCAAATAAATATGAAAAGACCATTTTACCCTTATTATTTCTTTTTTACATTTTTTATTTATTTCAGAATTTAAATAATTATTAAAAAAATAATAAAATAAAACTACACCCCCATCCCTCTCCATCGTACCCCTCCTCCCTTTCTCTCTCCTTTTCTTTTTTTACTCTTTCTCTCTCTCTCTCTCTCTCTCTCTCTCTCTCTTTGTCTCTCTCTATCTCTCTCTCTTATTCTTCCTCCCGACATTTCACCTGCAATTTCTAGATGAACAAACCAGACCAGATCCATCATCACCCACCTCCAGCAACCTTGCCAATCTCCAGCCACCTCTCCCATCGTCGACATCCATCGCCCACTCGACCCCACCTAAACCCACCGTAGCCTCTCTATCTCTCTAGATTTCTGGGTATGAACATAAAAATTCATATGATATCATTTTTGGTTCTGCGTACCAAATACTCTTCTGTAATCTCCCCATTCTTGACCCTATTTAATGGAACCCACAAATCAGCTTGTCTCCCCAGTGATATGTCATAATCACCAACAACCAGCGTCCCTCAATTTGAAGCTCTAGCCATTCTCAGCATATCCAAGAAATCAGAATCATCAGAAAACTCGATTTCTCAAGAACCAACCTGCAACAACAACAAAATCCTTTGAAAACTCCCACTTGAAATGCTTTAATGACGACATCGATTCAGTGTCCTTCGGTTCAAAGTAAGATGAGAAGTAGATATGAGGGATGGGAGGTGGGTGTTGACTTCGATTTCAGTTTCAGAAAGAGGCATACAAAGCTTTTTGATTTGGATCTTATGGGGGAAACAATTTCCAAAAGGAAACCTACACATACACACATACATAAATCGATTGTAGATTGGATTTTATGGGTTTTCTTTTGCGATAGAGATTGTCGTGTGTATGTATGTTCATCAGAAATTGGTGGAGTAACCAGTGAAATGAGAGAGAAAGAGTCAAAAGATAGATAGATAGAGAGAGAGAGAGAGAGTACGGTGAGGGTGGGGGTGGGGGTGGAAATTTTTTTTTTCTTTTTTTTTTTAAAAATCAAAATAGCATTATAATACTTATAGAAAAAGGAAAAAAGAAATCAAAAGGGCATATCTGTCATTTTAAGTTTTTTTGGACCAAAAACCCAGAAAAACCTTGATTTTGGACCTTCCATGCAAGTTGAAAACTTTTTGGACCCTATCCAAAGTTTCTTGAATACCACAGGGACCAAATTTGTAGTTTTGTCGCCCACAACCAAATAAGGAACGGGAAGTAAGGCGGAAAGCACACATCCAACTACCTATCGGGTATTAATTATATAACCCTGATGTATAAACTAAGGTATTATAGAATTAACCACCTAAGGTCCTTTAAGTTATACTGGTTTAAATAAATGGATTAAACCTTTACTGGTAAGTTTCTAGTTTTGTCTACCAAATGTTCTATTTGAAACGTATGTTTTGTACTAGAAAACAGTGCATTGAATTAGTGTACTATGACCTGACCCATACCTGGTACTCCTTATGATTTATTGGTGTATACGGAATATATATATATATATATATATATATATATATATATATATATATATATATATATATATATATATATATATATATATATATATATATATAGCTAAGATCGGATAGATATTAGGTTGGGGGAATCTGCTCTAAGCCCACAACCAAACAAGGAACATGAAATGAAGCGGAAAGTACACATCCTACTACCTGTCGGATCCGATTAATATATATCCCTGATGTATAAACTAAGGAATCATAAAGTTAGCATTATAGGCCCCTTTCTACTGAATGTACTAGACTTGACTGTTCTGTTTGTCACTTGTAATGATGTAAGTTTTCCCTAGTTTATAACTATCTTAACTCGAAAATAGTTTGCATTATCTTTCAAGTGAGAGTTTCTCAATATGAAAGTAATGGGAAAAATGAAAGTATGCAGTAGTCTTTTAAATTGACATACTGAAGTACTTGTTCATGTTACTAGTATGTTATGTAGCGTTGTTCTATTGTTTAGAAAATTACTAGGAGTAATGAATCCTATACTCTTAACGCCTTTAACGATACTGTTGTGAGTTTTGTATATATTTATGTGTTTTATTTATTAATATCCGGTACTTTGTAGATGTACCCCTTTATAAATAAAACCGATACTTTGTAGGTGTACCCCATATATAACTCCGGTACTTTGTAGATGTACCCCATATATATAAATCATGGCATATTGTAGATGCACCATATATATATATCCATTATACCACTTTTATTATCACCTTTTGTCTAGAACAATGAGTTAGTGATACGTTCCCTTCCTAAGTTACTGGGAAGCATTGGTATAATTGTGTTAATCATGATTTGTTCTTCTGTTATAGTGTATTGTGTGTTCTCTCTGTTATAATGTATTGTATCTTCCTCCCTATTTCTCTTTATAGTATGTTCTCTATGTTCTAGTGTATTGTATATTCCTCCCTGTTTCTCTTTTTAGTATGTTCTCTCTATTCTAGTGTCTAGTATGTTCTCTCTGTTCTAGTGTCTAGTATGTTCTCTCTGTTATAGTGTAAACTGAACCCCTAAACTATACCTATTATAGTTTACTAGTATGTTTACTTGAACAGTTACTGACTTGAATAAAAGACTCATTTATCTACTAAGTTATGATTGTACTTTAAAAACGGAGTTTTATAAACTATAAAGTAACATAACTTTAAAAGATTTTTTGAAATGTTTTGATCACTCGTGAACACATAAGTAATCCTTTAAAATGATGTTTATTACAAAACATTTACACAATTATCATTGTGTTCAACTTGTATCCCCCCTAAAAGCATTTAAAACAGTTAAAAGATTGATTATAGGGGTATGAACTCACCTTATGTGGGTGATTCAATTACAGATTCGTGTAAGGATGAGAAGTTCCACGAATGAAGTCCCGAGACACAAACGAGTCCTAAATGACATATAATGGCATATATTGGCATGAATTTAGTGTTTAAAAGCAACTAACATGCAAGGAAACACCCTTAGGGACTAGGAAACACTTGGACTAAGTGTTAGAATCACATGTGATTCACTAAATGGGGTATACAGACACACCACGGAGTGTACGGCCAAGAGGTGTACGGCCATGGAGTGTACGGATGTACACTCATTAGAAAAACATGCTAAAGGGTTGTTTGATCCATGGGGAAGCTAGTGGGTCTATTGCTCAACAAGAATATGAACTAAGTTCTCATTTTGGAGGGCCTTTTGGAGTGTTTTGAGGTGTGTACGGACAAGCAAGGGTGTACGACCGTACACTCCTTTTGTTCCAGTAAAATGGTCGCTTCTAGGGTGTTAAACAAGAGTTTCTAACGTATACTAAGCATATGGAAAGGTTACGTACGATTTGGAAGCTTGAAGAGGGTTCACGGCCACCAAGAACAAGTGTGTGTTCTTGGTGAAATGGATGAATATTTGAAGATCTAACATAAAAAGATGTTTTCATAGATGAAATGAAAGGGTGATACTAGATTAAGAAGGATAACAACTCAAAGCTGGAAGAATCACTTACGTTTTCGAAGATCAAGGTGAAGAACTCGATAATAGTTGATAGGGAATCGATTTTCTAGACTTGAAAGTGTGAGAAATGAATAGAAATGAAGGGATATGATAATTATGGGGTTGAGTTCAGGGCCATCATGGGTGTACGGCCGTACACTCCCTTTGATGGAGTGTTCGCCTTGAATCCAATGCGAAGAACCTAAGCAACTCAATCCTATACCCAATCCTTGAATGTGCTGAGCTTAGAACCCTTAAAATGACCCTTAACAACGCTAATTGATAGCATAAACGAGTCTGAAACACGGTTGAATTGAATGGCTGGACGTACGAGGAAAAAAATTTCGGGTTGTCACACAAAGCCTCCTCTTGAACCAAGCTTTGATGCTCTCAACTTCTCCTTCAACAATGCCCTAAAATCCACAATATTAGCCTCTTTCTCTCTCTCTAGATCAAATGGACGATTAGGGTTTCTCTCAAGGAAGTAGGGTGACTGGTGAGGCACAAATGGGGCTATAAGTTCCCTTATATAGGCCCCAACCCCGGGAAATTAGGGTTTCTCTGCCCAGCACCTACTCGGCGAGTCGGCTATCTGACTCGTCGAGTCCGTTCATTAATCCCACATGGACATTCGACTCTACTCGACGAGTTGGACTCACAACTCGCCGAGTCACTCCATAAATCTCAAGATTAATGACACAATAATATACCTGAAATTTCGGATGTTACAATAATGATATATATAATTGTATACATGTATGTATGTTTGTATGTAAGAGTGATGTATCTGAGCATGACAAAGAGAAAGAAAGAACATGATTATATGTACTATAATCCTATGTAAGATTATATATTTGTAGTTATATATTTAAGATCATGTATCTGAGCATGTATGTATAACCAAAGTATGTATAGATGTATAAGGAAAAGATGAGGATATTATGAGTAATATTGTAACACTACATTCAAGTTATTCCCTTTAAGCCCTTCATTTGAAAGTTTCTTGCATTTTTTGCCCTTGTCGAGTACGCTAGGCGTACACCAGGAGTATGGAGAACGTAATGGCTCCATGGCTTGGACGCGGAGGTACCCACCTATGTTGGTCGTACGATCATCAGGGGTAAACCCTAATTTTTAGGGTTTGTGCCCTATTTAAACAGCTTAAGTTGCTCTTAGACTTTGATATGACCAGCCTCCATCACTGAGAACAATACCCTAGACTTCAGTTGAGTGTTTGTGAGCCATTGTTGTGATCTTGTGGTGTTTTTGGATTCTTTGGAGGAGGTGAAGCTTGGTGGTGAAACTTTGGTGGATTTGGAGCTTGAAGATTCAAAATATTCATCAACTTTGCAAGCTTTATGAGGTATAAAACTTCCACCTTGTTAACTCCAATTGATAGATATAGTTTTGGGCTTTGTTTTGGTATGTTTTAGCCCCATGGGTCCTCTTTGTGAGTATGAGTCACTCCAGGAGTTGGAAATCCTAGATCTTAGCCTCTCTAATGTTCCTTATGGATAAAAATGCTACCTTGATGTCTTATTTTGGACCATGCATGAATTAGGACTCTCATTATGAGTCTTACTGGTAAAAAACGAGTATTGGGTCCCTTTAAACTCCGGTGTGGTGAAAGTTGCACTTTCCACACTTCGGAAGGTTTCTAGCATATCGACTGGCAGGTGCTGAAGCAGTAGGCGTCGTAGCGGCGTACATAGTACTCGCTCGTTGCTCTTGCGGGGTGTCTTGTGTTATTCGCTTTTTCTTCTTCTTGTTCCCCAACTTCTGATTATAGTCTTCTTCCCTTGATGGCTCGGGAATAGGGACTTTTACGCCATGGCGGACTCCATGGTCGATGAGTCGCTGAGCCAGGCGTTTAGCACTATCGAACGTGGCTGGGTTAGAAGACAACACATTTCCTTGGGTCGGAGCAGTCAGACCCCAAATGTATCTTTCTATCTTCTTGCTCTCCGAGGTAATCATCCCGGGGCATAGAGCTGCTAGTTCGCTGAACCGGTCAGTGTAGGTCACTATGTCTGAGCCGACCATAGTGAGATCCCACAGCTCTTGTTCCAGTTTTTGAATCTCGCCTAACGGGCAGTATTCCTCCCGCATTAACTCTTTTAGGTTTTCCCAACCTATTGAGTTAGCCACTGATAGAGTCAGTGATTTAACGTGGCTGTTCCACCATGTTAGGGCCTTGCCAGAGAAGGTGCAGACATCAAACTTCACCTTGCTTCCTTCTGGGCATAAACAGATTTTGAAGATTGACTCTGTTTTCTCGAACCATTGCATGAGGGCGATTACTCCGTGAGTCCCATTAAAGGACAATGGCTGGCATTTGGTGAAGTCCTTATAGGAGAACTCTCTCGAGCACCCGAGGACCTCACCTCGAGTAGAATCAGTAGGCGTTCCACCTCCATTGGTACTGATGGAGTGATATTGAGCCATGGCTGTTGCCACAGCCGCAGCCACTGCAACGTTTATAGCTGCCATATCGATTTGCGAAGGAGGCGGTATTGGAGTTATCGGAGTAGTGCGTCTGTTAGATCTGCGAGGAGGCATCTTTGCTAAAAGAATACAAAGATGAGACGGAATAAGTCTAAAGCAATGGACACAAGCCGAAAGCTGAAAAGACAAGGTTATCCTAGTTCTGGATGTATCGGGTCCTGACTTCCACAGGGTTCTAGAAACAATTCATAAAAGAGTCTATACCTAATAAACTCTATGAATTTGAAATAACTATCCTCGAATGAATATCTGTTTCCTGAATAACTGTTACCAGTTGCATGTAAGAAAATAATCTTAACATATAATGTGAGCAGTGTTTCCACTCGCTCATTAAATTAACCAGATTATTATTTATTAGTGTGACGTGTAAGACGTTTTGGTTACTTCGGCTGATCCTTCTTTGCAAACTTCTCATGAACTTGTTCTTGTTCCTCCTGGACTCTTCTGTTGTCTACTATGAGGAAGTGGTTACATCTATCTGGGCTTGTCGTGCGAGAATGAAAGTGACTAAAGAATCTATGAGCTTTAAGGTAACTTTATGGGGTGATCCTTACGGAGTCCTCCTATAATTGCACAAGGTACACAAGTTTGTATATATTTGAAGATTAAATAGACCTTCGAATAAGTGATCCTACTCCAAAACTACACCCTTAAGAGGAATGGATAGCGAAGCGTAGATCACATATTCTAAGTCTATAAGATCTTGATCATATATAAAACTTTAGGAATATACCTTGCAAGATTATAGACCTATCCATAAGGGTCTTTAAGTTGTCACATAAGTTATTTATATGAACTAAAATACTCCTATAGTATTCTAACGTAATGTACTTGTTCTGGTGCTCAGGTAAGTTTTAACACTGTTGCAACACCACATCATTCCCAAACGCATGTCGGTCACATCTCGAATGAATATAGTTGATCAGGCTATATGATCCTAGCTATGATTACATAACTGTTCAGGTTGACCATAGTGCCCAACCTTTAAATACTTTTAGTTATGTTCTCCTCGTGACACTAGGTCTATTATGTACATGTATAAGCAAGTAGGTATATTTTTTTATAACCTATAGTTATATTCTAAAAATATATCATTATCCAGAGCACTTAAGCCCCATTGTATTTATAGTTGTATATCTTTTATCGGTTGATATACTTAGTTCACTATAAACAATGCTCTGATACCAATCTGTCACAACCCAAAACCGGAACGGCGGAATCGTTCGGGGGTGGAGGACGTCATGTTTTAGTTTCACGAGATATGTATATGGTAAGCAAGTAAAGAACAACCATTTCATTTCGAAGGAAAGTGTTTACAATGTGTGTGTTCACAAAACATAGAATTCATAAACAAATAACAAAACAAGACTTGAAGCTATAATGCTCCATCTTCTGAATTCCTAGCACGAGCACCTGTCTAATAGTCTCCTGAGAATACAAGTTATTTGAAAGAGTTGATCAGCAATTAAGCTGGTGAGTTCATAAGATTTTAGTGATGTGAGTAAGTTGTAAAGTGTTGTTGAAAATGTATATGTAAAAATGGTTTAAGTTGTAAGTTCTGTTTTGAAAAGTTCGCCTGTTCCTCTAAAAAATCATATATTTCCTACTTTGATGGAAGTTTAAGTAAAATGACACTACAACCCATTCTATGGGTACTAAGTGGGTACAAGTTATATAAGACTCAGAGTAAACAAACAATCGATTGTGCGCATCTGCCTCAAGCTCACAACCAAACGAGGAACAGAAATTAAGGCGGATAGCACACATCCCATTGTTTGTTAGATCGTCGTCATATATAACCCTGGTGTATTCACTTGTTACTCATGGAGTTAGTTGTGATGGTTCCTTTGTATCTAATGAAAAGTTCTTTAAGAAAACCCTTATTTCTTATAATAAAGTGGTGACCACAGTGACTACTTTTATAATAGCTTAGTTTATATTGATATACATAATCTAATATCGGATAGAAAGTTAATTGAGTGAATCTGCCCTAAGCCCACAACCAAACAATGAACAGGAAGTAAGGCAGAAAGCACACATCCAACTACCTACTGGGTATTAGTTTTATATATATAAACATGATGTATAAACTAAGGTATTATAGAGTTACTCACCTAAGGTCTTTTAATTTGAACTGGTTTAATAAAATGGATTAAACCCCTGGGAAGTTTCTAGTTTTCTATACCAAAAGTACTGATTTTGGAAAGTGTGTTTTGTACTGGAAAAACTGTGCTTTGACTCTGTGTCCTATAACCTGAGCCATACCTGGTACCCTTATGATGACTTGATGTATACTAAGCATACATATATATAGAATCGGGTAGAAAATAGATTGGGTGAATTCGTTCCAAGCCCACAACCAAACAAGGAACAGGAAATGAAGCGGAGAGCACACATCCTATTACCCGTCGGACCCTATTGGTATATATATCCTGTGATGTATACATTAAGCAATCATAAGACTAGCATTATGGTCCTTTCTTTTAATCGTAGCCTTCTACCAAGGCATCTTCTGTTATGTGCTAGACTCGACTGTTCCGTTTGTCATTTGTAAAAATGTATATTTTCCCTAGTTTATAACTATCTTGACTCGAAAATAGTTTGAGTTTGACTTGCAAGTGGTACTGTCACTTTATGAAAGTGATGGGAAATGTAAGTACACAGTTGTCGTTTATAATGACATGCGGATGTACTAATAACCTAAAAACATATTTGTTTTATTACGGTTATAATGTGAAGGCTAGAACCCCTACTAAATGCTCTCCATGTCAAGAGATTAAGGGAACCAAACGCGACCTCTGCAAATTCTTGCAAGCCGTGTAATTCACATTAAAGTATATGATCATGTATACCAAATATAACTATCACCTTTTGTTTAAAACAATGAGTTAGTGATTCATTGGTATAATTAGATCCTGTATGTGTTCTCATGCTATAGCAACCTAACTTGTTTGTTTTGTACTGTATATTGTACGTTCTCTCTGTATGGTATTGTTTGATTCTCTTCACTATATGTTCTGTATGGTATTGTTTGATTCTCTTCACTATATGTTCTGTATGGTATTGTTTGATTCATGTAAGAACTGACTCTTTGTGTGCTTCATTGTACTAGAACTAATGAATAGCATTCTCCTAAACTATACCTTTTATAGTTTACTAATGTTCTACTTGGACTGTTACTGAAAAGACTCGTTTATCTACTAAGTTATGCTTGTACCTTTAAAAACAGAGTTTTGTATAACTATAAAGTAACATAACTTTAAAAGAGTTTTTGAAATGTTTTGACAACTTATAAATAACATAAGTAACATTTTGAAAGATGTTTCTAACAAACATTTACACAATTTTCATTGTGTTCAACTTGTATCCCCCCCCCCCTTTAAACAGTTAAAACAATTAAAAGATTCATTACGGGGTATGAACTCACCTGATGTGGGTGATTCAAACGGGTATGCGTGTACGGATGAGAAGTTCCACGAATGAAGTCCTAAATGACATATAATAGCATATATTGACGTAAATATAGGGTTTAGAAGCAACCAAATGCAAGAAAACACCTCACGGGACTAGGAAACACCTTGCCCAAGTGTTGGAATCACATGTGATTCAAACTAAGGGAGTGTGCGGCCACTTAAGGGAGTGTGCGGCCATGGGTGTGCTGCCAGGGGAGTGTGCGGCCGCACACTCATGGTAAAGTGTGCTCAAAACGTTTTCCAAATGGTGGGGAGGCTTGTAGGGCTGATGCTCATCAAGTGTTGAAGCTAGAAAGGCACTTTGGAAGCCCTAAAGCACCAAACAAAGGGGTGTGTGGTCACATGAGTGTGTGCGGCCGCACACTCCTTGATGAACATGTTTTGGACATTTTCTAAGGCTCATATCTAGTAGGTAACAAGCTTGGGGAGTGGTATTTACAGTATACAAGCCTTTAGGGGTGTTTTGGTGGTGTTTTTGAGGGTGTTTGAAGGGTGTACGGCCACATGAGTGTGTGCGGCCGCACACACCATAAGGTCACGAGTTCTGGGCATTTCTAAGGACATAAACAAGTGTTCTTAACAAGTTTCAAGCATTGGGAAGAAGTACTTACGATCCAGAAGCTCGGGAAGGCTCAAAATCGCCAAGAACAAGTGTGTGTTCTTGGTGTTCTTGGTGAAATGGATGAAGATTTGAAGATCTAACCAAAACACGATTTTAAATGGATGAAATCAAAGGTTGTAACTAGTTTATGAAGATTAGCAACAAACCAAAGGAAGAACACTTAGATTCTTGAAGATTTAGGCTGAAAATCGGGTGGTAGTTGAGAGCAAAACCGAGTTCTAAGCTTGGGAGGGTGAAAAATGATTAAAGGAGGCTGAGTTCTACACTTATACCCGTGAGTGTGCTGCCAGGAGAGGGGTGTGCGGCCGCACACCCATGTGTGCGGCCGTACACTCCTTGTGTTGGAGTGTAAGCCCCGGTTTTGATGCTAAAAGCGCACGCGATCCTTTTCTATGTTCAATGCTTGAATGTACTAACCTTTGGACCTTTAAATGGACTCTAAACAAGGCTAAATGATAGCAAACATGAGTTTGACACTCAGCTGAGTTGACTGGCTGAGCTTTACCAGGCAAAATTTTAAAAAATTTCGGTTTGTCACACCGGCCCTACCGGTATTGACCTTCCGGTCCATATCCTCTTGACCTTCCGGCCCACATCATATCACATACATATCACATAACAACATACAGTACATACACCTCATAGCTTACAAGTCCTTCCGGTCACACATAGGTACCTTTCCAGGTACAGTATAGTGAGAAGACTCACCTCGGGTAACTCGGATAATCTTGCACACGGAAACACTGATCTAGTTCCAAATGTTGACCAAAACCCTAAAAGTCAATGATAGTCAACAAGGGCAGTACGCGGCGCGTACCAGATCTTGTACGCGGGGCGTACTCCGGCAATCCAGAATTGGGGTCTCAGACGCTTACGCTGCGCGTACTGAGATTTACGCCCAGCGTAAGTCTCAGTTTCATGCATTCATGGATTTTGGTCTTAAACGGCTAAGACATAAACTCAAACTCCAGATCTGACTTCTCTAAGACCACTTAATCCATAAAGTCGAGACCTTTAAGCCTTTGCATGGCTGAAAAGGTCCCTAATCACTTTAACACCTTTCCTTCTTCCTCATAAAGTCTAGATCTCATGCATGGCTCAATATCCACGTCCAAGATTGGATTTTTATGAACCTACAACTCATTTCACTCTGAAATATGGCAGATCTAGGCTTATGGAGACCATTTGCTCATAAAGTCTCCACCTTGGGACCAAAAACCGTAAAAATTGGTCCAAGAAGTACAAATCACAAATGACAAGGAAAGCTTTAAGCTTTTTACCTCAGAAAGAAACTCCAACCTCTGAAGAACTCAGATCCACTCTTGTCCACCCACTTCTAGCTCCTACAATGGCCTCCTCTTCTCCTTCACCACCTTGAAATGGCACTTTGAAGCTTAGAACACACACACACAAGCTAGGAACGAAGGGTATCTCTCTATTAGGGTTTCACTCACAGTAATGGTGGTTGAGGATAAGGCCTTAACATTCCTTTTATAGTGCACAAGCCACAATTTAGGGTTTGCATCTGGGCCGGTTACGCCCGGCGTAACCTTGGGTACGCCCAACGTACCTAGGTGAGTCCGCGTCCAATTTAAGCGCATGAGTACGCGCAGCGTCCTCTTCAGTACGCCCAGCGTACTCATTTGCCTAATATTTCCTTTAAGGGGCCAATCTTGACAACTTGGAAAAGAAGAAGGGTATAAGAGATGTACCTGAATTTCGGGATGTTACACAAACACTTCACACAATTGGCCTTAGTAGGTCTCTGTTTTATCCAAAACATCACAACTTACCCAATTTCAATTGTACAAGAGTAGAACACATTTTACTCTTACATTTGACAAGTCTTATAAACCTTCTTTAAGATATGTCACTCAAGTTACAATCTTGGAGTATGACTCTAAGACTTGTTTTGGAACGAAGTATGTATCACCTTCTTCATTTAACCATTTCAATAATTCATGACTCCTCCTCTTAGCCATAGGAATGCACTAAGATGTCCCTAGAGGATGAATTGTGATATGGTCTCACAATCATTAAGATGATCATAAAACATGATACTAGAGTACTCTCCCATCTTTTCAGATTTGAGAAACTTTTATCTTTCTGCCAAATTTGATTCTTCTTATCCGTCCTGCCATACATTGAAACTTTTCCAATGTTTCAGAATTACACTTAAACTTGTAAGTATAACCATATTTACTAAACTTTAGTAAATCATGACGAATAATCTTATCGACCTTTGTGGTGGACCTGACCAGCGCACAACCTAGTGTACCCAATCCTTCAGTCCTTCACTTGACCCACACATACATGTGAACAAGGAATTAGTCTTAATTTCCCAAAAATGAAAAATTCTCACTCGTCATGCAATACAACTTGCATGATTCCAAGTTTCTATCCAACTGAAACATGGGTGAGGAGAATCTTTCCTTATTTGGTAAATTATGACACTACCACAAATGAAAGAATCAAATCCATTTTCCAATATTGCTTATCAATGGAAACATATACACAACAATTTTTCACAAATGCCATTGTAAGGATAAATAAAATCAAAAGCTTTTCTTTTATTTTAAAACTTGCAGAAAAACTTATCCTTACAATGCAAATGCATATGAAAAATATGTTGTTATCTATTCCTAAGCAATCTATCACAACTCTTAAGCAGCAGCTCAAAAATTCTGATCACCGAACCATGTGATCGAAATCCATCTTCGCGATCAGAATCAACTTACTCTTCTTTAAGCTTCCTCTCTTTTCTTTGATTCTTAAAACTTCAACATGTGACCCAGTCACATCATGTAAAAAGAATCTCTAAATAGGAACTTAATAGAGTTAGATAGTGGACTTACCTGAAGTAGAGTCAAACGTTTTGACTTGACCAACCTTATGATCTTTCAGGTAAATAGGGCAGCTTCGCAACCAATGCCCCTTCCTTTGGCAAAATAAACATATGGACCTTTTAGAAATGGTACACTTGATTGTCTCAGACTTAGCCTTTCTCTTTACCATTGGTCAAATGACTTGACCATGGCAAATCCCTTTCTATTGGGAAGAGAAAGCTTCTCTGGACTTCCAATGTCACCATTGTCAATGTCCAAATAGGTTTGGGAAGTAGATCTTCCAATCTAATTTGCTTTACCAATGCTCCAAATCATTGCTGATTTAGCAGCATCAAGCAAATAGGTAAGATCACTAAGGGTCATGTCGTGATCTGTCATCAGGGAGTGACCGAAGAACCAAGTCAACAGCCAGCTACCTCGAGACTTCGAGACTTCGACACCCGACTCTCCCGGCTTGCCAATATGTGACTTAACCTCCAAGACGTAAGCACATATAGTCTTTGCTTGCCAATAGGGATTGAGTGACTTAGAACTTTTCAAGTCTTGAAACTTGTGGGATAGGGAGAATTATTGGAGGAGGTGGAGGAAGTGAAGCATGATTTCCAGTCCCATTAATGCACAACAAAGGGATTAATCTTTCACCTTGATTGCCATGTGGGATATCATCTTCATTAGGAAGGCTTGTTCCTAAATATTTGGCAAGACCATAGTTGTCTAAAATAGACATTTATGAGGGAGAAATGCAAGTTTAGTTGATTTAAGTCCTTAATATAACACCCAATATGAAATATTAAGGCTAGGACCCAACAAACTATTTATAACTGGAAGAGGGATGCCGTAATCCAAGTTATAAAATATTTGAAGGTAGGTAAATGACGATTTACCAATTTCCACCAAGAAAATGAAATATAATTAAGTTTTAATTGGATTTGAAACTCCTAGATCTTTTTGAGATACATTGAACTTTCAATGGCATGTTTGAATCTCGATTGTGCCCTCTCAAGTTTGTGACTGGGATGCCAAGGATCACAAACAAGGTGTGAATAACCATGCAAATTAACTTGGTACCCTTAACTTTATCACCTAATTGATGTGCCGGTTAACCACACGCGCTCCACCAATCTATGATAAACATTAAGTTACATCTTGCCACACATTGTCAGTCCCATGTTGGTGTGCCGGTTAACCACACACGCTCCACTAGCGACTTAACAAAGGTGCAAAGTGCAATTTCATGGGTTAGCACCTTTTTCACATTTTCCTAACTAACTAAGATTGGGAATTTATAAGTGTTTAGTTACTTAGTATTTATCATTATACTTTTAATGAAGGGAGAATTATAGTCCTTATCCTACCCGTTCGGCTAACGACCCTCCACCACTCAAGGAAGCGGTGGGTGAGAGTGGACACCCATTAAACTGCCATTTTATAGGCAGTAACCTTATACCCCCCTTATAGACCGGCTTCGTGAATGAGGCCTACTAACGGTAAGATTGATTTTATCTTATACATATCTATATAATTAAAATTATAATAATAGTATAAGGGTTGAATTTTAAACTTTTAAAATTCTAGGGTTTGATTTGGAATTAAAGCATTCATAAGCAAAACTTTACAAATTCCAAAACTTGAGGGCAAGTATTGAAACTTTTTAAAACTCTTGGATTTTCATAACTTATGAGTTTAGTTAAAGTTTTAAAGACTTTAATGAAGAGACTCTTGAACATTCATAACTTGAGGACAAGTTATGGAGTTCATAAAACTATTTATGACAAAGATGACTCTTCATTTGTAACCTATGGCACTTTTATGAGTTTTAAGATTCATAAATGTGACTTTTCATATAACTTGAGGACAAGTTGCAAAAACACATTTTATGAACTACTTTTAGATCAATTTAGATTGAAAACATATTATCACATAACTTTTCTATTAATCTAAATCAACTCATAAGAACAAGATAATTCAAATCAAACACTTTTCATGAAATTAGCCTAACCATTAAACTAATACAAAACATGAATCTATTGACAATTATCATTTATTTGGATGAGAATAAACATTACCATAACATCAAAATCAATTTTTATGAACAAAAACACTTGTGGTAATGATTCTAATCCAAAACATGCCAAAAAACTAATTTTTTTTCCACTGAATAGTCACCACGTCGTGGTAAATTTTACCACCTCGTGGTGAACTGGCAGATTCCAAAAAAACGATTTTTCTTGCAAATAGCATCAATTATAATTGAAAACAAACCTAGGCTCTGATACCACTGTTGGGTTATGAGCATTTTAACACTCCTATGGTGTACATGCAACCCTAAATACCTTGGATCTATGTTTTCGCTATTATACATGCAAATATCAATTTTCCAAGGTAGTGTTCTAACTAGCATAATATAAAGTACATGTAATATAAAATCTAGTAGAATTACATACCTCTTTGTTGTAGCTTGATTCCATGGAGCTCAAGAGCCTAGTGCCCCAAGTGTGACACCTCAAATGGTTCACACAGCATCAAAACAACTTGGAATAACCATGAGAATAGATACTTCACTCTAGAAATCGGCTTGCCCTTCTTGTGTATGCACTAGTGCCGATTTCACCAACCAATGGGGTCTTTATATAGCGGGCACATTAGGGTTACACCATGTAACCCATGACTTTACCCATTCCTTATGCTCCATGGCTTTTAACCTCCATGGAGTATCCATGGGTCACCACATGGGTTAAACCCAACATAAGGAATCATGGATCATAAGCCCACATATATAAGAATGAATGATTTACACAATCAATCTCCATATATTTAATTAGTCTCTTTTGATCACTAAATTAATTCCAAATTAATTCTTGATCAATACTAATTAAATAATATGATTTCATATTAATATATCAGAACTTATAATATATTAATATGTCACAAATATCCTCTTCTCACAAAAGGTCTATCCAAATTGTTCCGATGCGATGCAACCCAAATGGACCAGGTCGGGTTTGGTCAAGTATATACCAATTATAGTTGTGGACTTAGACACTAATCCAACAGTCTCCCACTTGGATAAGTCTAATAACTATTATTGCAAGTACAACTCCAACCTGACCAGCAATCGTAGCTCTTAAAAGTTGCTATGGAACTCTGAACAAATCACTAACGCGTCCATTAGATAAGTGATCATATATTCCTCCATTCTAGATATCATATGGACTGAGACATGGATTATAATCATTCTCTCTGTCCATTTGTTGTTTCCCGATTTCTGACTTATGACGACCGACTAATTGAACAAATCAAATCAGTCCAGGCTTGGCCAAGCACTTAGGGTGTCATCACTAAATCATCGAGGGGCCCACAAATATCACTTTTATCCCTTTAAGGGTAAAAGGAATGGATAAACTTTGACTCATATGCTTGTACTAACTACTTGTTGAATCATACATAAAGCCACGTTTTATAACATCGAGTTACCAATGTGTTTTCGTGCAATCAATGTATAACCAACTCATAGTCAACAACTCATATCTCTAGGTTTGAAGAATATAAGATATTATTGTCTCATGATTCACTCGTGATAAAATCCATGAAGTGATTCAAATGAGCGTGTGTTTAATCCAATACTCAGAACTTATGAGTACTCATGAATGTTGTAGCAACTTATGCTATGTCCAACACCTTAGACATCTACAAGCCAACTTCATGACAGTCTTGCCTTAATACCTACTTCCAATGTATTATCGACTATGGATGGTTTGAATAACTTAGTTATTCGGGAAGTCAAAACATGCAAAGTGAAACACAAGAATAATATTAATCCTATATGGCCCCAACACTTTGAGAGTAAATAAAACACTTTTTATCTAAGCACCATATTGATTACTCATTATTCATTGTATAATGTTTCGATTTATCAACTTAATACTTGAATTAAAACAATAGTCATTCCATGATCCAAGCATGCACACTCTATTTGTCCAAACAATAGTTATGCCATACTCCAAGTATGCACACTATGTTTGTCTAATGATCCTTACTTTGTGAAACAGATCGATTGACAATATTTCAATGATGCTCATTTCACAATCCCAATCCTTATTGTAAATGTAAGAATACCAAACTCTTGCCATTTATTGTAATCTGTTAGATTCTAAACTTATATGCAATGATCCCCTTGTAATGACTATGCCCAAGTCACAAAGACTTGGCAACAAACATTACAAAGTATTCCAATGGAGATCAATTCCATGGAAACGAAGTCTCACATTCAAAGTACATTCCTTTGAACACCCTTCTTGCATTAAGTTCTCTAATCTTACACAGATTCAAAGAATAACTTCCACGTATGGAGACAATTCCATATTTCCATTTTGACTATCACTTCTGAACAAGAGTTGCCTCCTTTCAGAATATGTCAATATGGTCCTATCTCTATACTTCCAATTGTCCATGAGAAACCAATCTTTGGTAAACCTCATATTGTCCTCGACAATTGCTTAATCATTTAGTCAAATCCATTTCTATTCCTTTTTCCCTCTTAACGCCCTAGCATTTGGAAAATTTAGAATGGATAAATTTTATAGCACATGTAATAGATCCAATACTCGAAGCATATGGGACACGACTTACATAAAGACATGATACTTTACCAGACCTTTTATTTGCCATTTTATTTATCATGTTCTCACAATTCAGATTATGAAAAGGGATGCCGTAATCATAATCGAATTTTAGAACGCAAATAATGTTCCCATATATAGAATTTCCTTATGTTGAACCATTCCAACATAACATTCATATATATATATATATATATATATATATATATATATATATATATATATATACTTGATTAAATTTGATTAAAATCTCACAATCTAAGCTTTTAGATTTGAAATGAAGTATATTTTCCTCTCCCTTAATTATAGCAAAACAACTTTTCCCAATTGAAACTTTTGTTTTCTATAATTAATATTGCTAACTTGCAACACTTATCATAATTATCATGCTCCCACTAACATAATGATTATTAGCATAACACTTATGCTCCCACTAGCTTTGACATGTACTCAGAAATCAGCTGGACTTCTAGAAATCAATACTTTATTGACTTTCTTACCAAAGTTCAGATTTCTAATAAGAGATGCTTTGATAAAACTTTATCAAAGTCATACACCTTCCCTTAGATAGCTCATATGTGTGTCTAAACAATTTTAGAATTATGAAAAGGGATGTCGTAATCATAGTCTCAATTTTTTAGACCTTTGCCATTTCTCACAAGTCAATGTTAGTGTGCCGGTTAACCACACATGCTCCACTAACGACTTTGAGAATGCAAATATCACAATTGCTATCTACTTAAAATCTACTTAGTGAAAGTGTTTCCTCACCATCATTTTCATGAATCGGAGAGAAACCTTTTGACACTTAGATTTTATGGTGTATGTGTTCCTATCCATGTGAATTTGTCAAAACCATACTCACAAGACAAGGTCAGTGACAAATCCAAACTCATATGGATTGAACTTGTGCAATCTTAAA
Organism: Lactuca virosa; assembly: GCF_052849685.1. NCBI lineage: Eukaryota > Viridiplantae > Streptophyta > Magnoliopsida > Asterales > Asteraceae > Lactuca > Lactuca virosa. Next base: position 18,711,592 of record NC_136429.1, on the reverse strand, counting down.
TTCTTGCCACCTGGCAGCACAAGGGCCTGCCATTGCTTCCAAGTTGTTATGCAATCAGTTGAGAACTCTAAGAACTCATATGTAAAGCCAACTTTAACTGGAATAGGCATAGAAATATGTCAACACGATAGGTTATAAACCTCAAGTCGTGTGCTAGTGATAAACTACAGGTTTTATTCTTGATTAGACACTTTCAAGATCTTTTAGACTCTCACTATCCTCTTGACATATAAGACTCTCTTGCCAAATATTCAAGAGATAGTGCAGATCCTTTAACAGGACAAACACTTCACACAATTGGCCTTAGTAGGTCTCTGTTTTATCCAAAACATCACAACTTACCCAATTTCAATTGTACAAGAGTAGAACACATTTTACTCTTACATTTGACAAGTCTTATAAACCTTCTTTAAGATATGTCACTCAAGTTACAATCTTGGAGTATGACTCTAAGACTTGTTTTGGAACGAAGTATGTATCACCTTCTTCATTTAACCATTTCAATAATTCATGACTCCTCCTCTTAGCCATAGGAATGCACTAAGATGTCCCTAGAGGATGAATTGTGATATGGTCTCACAATCATTAAGATGATCATAAAACATGGTACTAGAGTACTCTCCCATCTTTTCAGATTTGAGAAACTTTTATCTTTCTGCCAAATTTGATTCTTCTTATCCGTCCTGCCATACATTGAAACTTTTCCAATGTTTCAGAATTACACTTAAACTTGTAAGTATAACCATATTTACTAAACTTTAGTAAATCATGACGAATAATCTTATCGACCTTTGTGGTGGACCTGACCAGCGCACAACCTAGTGTACCCAATCCTTCAGTCCTTCACTTGACCCACACATACATGTGAACAAGGAATTAGTCTTAATTTCCCAAAAATGAAAAATTCTCACTCGTCATGCAATACAACTTGCATGATTCCAAGTTACTATCCAACTGAAACTTGGGTGATGAGAATCTTTCCATATTTGGTAAATTATGACACTACCACAAATGAAAGAATCAAATCCATTTTCCAATATTACTTATCAAAGGAAACATATACACAACAATTTTTCACAAATGCCATTGTAAGGATAAATAAAATCAAAACCTTTTCTTTTATTTTAAAACTTGCGGAAAAACTTATCCTTACAATGCAAATGCATATGAAAAATATGTTGTAATATATTCCTAAGCAATCTATCACAACTCTTATCCAGCAGCTCAAAAATTCTGATCACCGAACCATGTGATCGAAATCCATCTTCACGATCAGAATCAGCTTACTCTTCTTTAAGCTTCCTCTCTTTTCTTTGATTCTTAAAACTTCAACATGTGACCCATTCATATCATGTAAAAAGAATCTCCAAATAGGAACTTAATAGAGTTAAATAGTGGACTTACCTGAAGTAGAGTCAAACTTTTTGACTTAACCAACCTTATGATCTTTTAGGTAAATGGGGTAGCTTCGCAACCAATGCCCCTTCCTTTGGCAAAAGAAACATATGGACTGTCACACCCCAAAACCGGAATGGCGAAAACGTTCAGGGGCGGAGGAAGTCATGTACAGTATCACAACAATGCATAATAGTAAACAAGCAACAACATCATCCATTGCATTAATTGTAATAATTTTAATACAAGTGTGTTCTGAAGTTTAAAAGACACCAAAATGAATAATCAAAATAAGAGATGAGTCTTGAATGTGCTCCATCTTCTTGAAAACCTGTTCATCCGTACCTGTCTACTGGCGACCTGAGAATACAAGTTATTTTGAAAGCGTGGATCAGCATTAAAGCTGGTGAGTTCATAAGTATTTTAGTGTCATTGTTTGTATAAGTTTGAAGAAGTGTTTGTAAATGTTTGATGTAAAAGTTTGTAAGTATTTGATGTAAATGTTTGTAAACTTCCTAGAAAATCCTATATTTTCTACTAAAGTAGTCTTCTACCAAGACTCAACTGTTCTCTTTGTTTCTTCTTTTGTAAAAGTGTGAGTTTTCCCAAAGTATGACTATCATTACCAAAATATAGTTTCTCATTACCGTTTAGGTGAGAAGATCACAATGTGAATGAATTGGGAAAAATAAAGATGTACCATAGTTTTATCTAGGTAACTACTAATGTACTAACTACCTTTAAACTTGTTAGTTAATTAAGGTAAAATGTGATATGATTGTAACCATACTTGATTGACCAGTAAAACATGAAATTCGAGACCTCGAAATGATATGACATTCGTCACCCGCAGACCTGCAGGTCCCACTGTAGCTAGCAGCAAGGTGTAGGAGGGTCAGTTCCGTATAGATCTATACACAAATTCATGTTTTCCCTCCAGGAGACTCTGGGTACAAAACGTGACACAGCAGTATATGCCGAGTCATGAAGTAGTATCTCACATTAATGTTATAGTATTCTTGTATTTGTATAGTATGTACTAGTGTAGTGTATGTTCTCTCTATCTAGTATGTAGTATGTTCTCTAGTGTATAGTGTGTAGTATGTATTGATTCTCGTTATAGTATGCTTTATCTGTTTCTCTTTATAGTGAGTATTGTTTCTCGTTATAGTATTCTCTATCTGTTTCTCTTTATAGTGAGTATTGTTTCTTGTTATAGTATGTATTGACGCATGTATGAACTGACTCGTTGAATGTTTCATTGTTCTAGTAATAGTATTAGTGACTTCCTAAACTATACCTATTATAGTTTACTAGCAGTGTTGTTTGTATGAATGAACATGTCTGTATACCTTTGCTACCCAAAGGTATTGAACTGAATGAAGAACTTTTATATCTATATACATATACATAATATATAACTAAGATTCAAATGACCTTCGGACAAACAACCGATACCCTAAGTCCACAACCAAACAAGGAACAGGAAATAAGACGAGTTATCAGTCCTAAGTCCTTTCAATCCTACTTATATAACTATATTAATATAGACATGATTTAACAAAGTATAAGTTTAAAAGAATTTAATAGAAAGTATTTAACATGTAAAAGAGTTTATAAAACGATTTGAAGCAATTTGATTGATAACACAGTTTGAAATGTAAGAAATCCACTTGTTTGGTAGTTATTAATCACATGTGATTGATATAATAACTATAATAGTTCAACTTGTATTCCCCCCCCCCCCCCATAAAAGCATTTAAAATCATTTAAAAGATAAGTTAAGGGGTATGAACTCACCTGTAGTGAGTGGTTTGGATGAAAGAGTGGTATAGGATGCTAGGTGTCAAGTGAAGACTTGAGCGCAACGGATCCTAATAAGCATATAAAGACACATATATGTATATAATTAGTGTTTATACTACTAATCATGTAAGGAACACACCTTAGGAACTAAGAAACACTTATATAGAAGTGTTATAATCACAAAGGATTGCATCTAAGGAGTTTAAGGCCATACCATGGTGTTTACGGCCATGTGTTCAGGGCCACAAGAGTTTACGGCCATGTGTTCACGGCCTCATGAGTTTACGACCGTAAACTCATGATGATTTGTGTCCAAAAGGTGTTTTAAGGTCACACAAACCACAAGGAAGTGTTCTAGCCTTAAGTCAAAGCCCTAGGAAGAGTTATGACCACATTTGCACCTTTATTAAGGGTTTACGGCCAAGGGAGATGCTTTTGGCCGTAAACTCTCTTTGATCATGGATATGGGATGATTTCAAGGTGCTAAGCATGAGTTCTTACTAAATATCAAGTATAGGGAAGTAATACTTACGATATAGAAGCTAAAAAGGTTTATTTTGGACCAAAACACTAGTGTGTTCTTGGTGTTCTTGGAGTTCTTGAAGATCTAACCCAAAAGATGATGTTAATGGATGGAATCAATGGGTTATGCTAGATAAGAAGATGTAGTAACTAATCAAGGGATAAATCACTTACATTTTTGGAAGAAAATGAAGATCCTTGATGATAGTTGAGAGAAAAACCCGATTTCTTGGCTTGGAAATGGTAAAAGTGTTGGAAAAAGGCCAAGTTTCACATATATAGCCAAGAGTTTACGGCCACCATGAGTTTACGGCCGTAAACTCATGTGTCTTAGCCGTAAACTCCTTATGAAATGGGTTTATGGATTGTTTGATGGTTTTGAACTTCAACTTACACTTCCTATCACTCATTCTTTGGATGTACTAGGTTTAGAATGCTCAAACAGACCCTAAATAATGCTAGAAGATAGCAGGAACATGTCTGACTTTGATTGAGTTTAAGTGTTGTACAAGACAGAAATTTCGGGTTGCACATCATCCCCCCGTTAGAGAGACTTTCGTCCCAAAATTAAAGTTTAACAAATAAGCTATTACAAATACCTAAACGAACAGATGAGGATATTTCAGTTTCATTTGATCCTCGCGCTCCCAAGTGAATTCGGGTCCTCGCTTGGCGTTCCAGCGAACCTTCACTATCGGGATACGACTTTGCTTCGTTTGCTTGACCTCTCAGTCCATGATCTCTACAGGTTCTTCCACGAAGTTGAGTCTCTCGTTGATCTCGATCTCGTTGTGTGGGATTACAAGAGTCTCGTCGGATAGACACTTTTTCAAGTTCGAGACGTGGAAAGTAGAATGTACGTTACTAAGTTCGTGAGGTAGTTTGAGTTTGTAAGCTACAGGGCCGATTCTAGCGAGAATCTCGAAAGGCCCTACATATCTTGGATTTAGCTTTCCACGCTTTCCGAAGCATATTAAGCCCTTCCAGGGTGAGACCTTCTATAGGACACGGTCGCTCACCTGGAATTCCAACGGTTTCCTTCGCTTGTCTGCGTAGCTTTTCTGTCGGTCTCTAGAGACTTTCAATCGTTCACGAATCTGAACGATCTTCTCTGTCATTTCCCGAATGATCTCCGGACCTGTGAGAGTGCTGTCAGGAACTCGTCCTTTAGCTAACTGAGTGTCACCCACCTCAGCCCAACACAGAGGGGATCTGCACTTTCGGCCATAGAGGGCTTCAAATGGGGCAGCCTTTATGCTCGTGTGATAATTATTATTGTAGGAAAACTCGACAAGGGGTAAGTGAGTATCCCATGCCTTCCTAAAGTCTATCACGCAGGCTCGCAACATATCTTCCAAAGTCTGAATAGTCCTTTCACTTTGTCCGTTGGTTTATGGATGGTAGGCTGTACTCATGTCCAGCCTAGTTCCTAGGGAACTTTGTAGCGACTGCCAGAACCTCGAAGTGAATCTACTATCTCTATCAGAGATAATGGAGATGGGAACACCATGCAGTCGTACGATTTCCCTGATGTAAGTTCTTGTTAGCTTCTCCATCTTGTCAGTTTCTTTGATCGGCAGGAAGTGTGCGGACTTTGTTAACCTGTCTACGATCACCCAAATGGTATCGAGACCACCCGTAGTCTTGGGTAACTTGGTTATGAAGTCCATCGTGATCCGCTCCCACTTCCATTCAAGTATCTATGGTTGCTGAAGTAAACCTGATGGTTTCTGGTATTCGACCTTAACCTTGGCGCAAGTAAGGCATTTACTCACGAAGGTAGCAATCTCTACTTTCATGTTAGGCCACCAGTATAACTTTTTAAGATCTAGATACATCTTATCTGAACCTGGGTGAACGGAATATCGAGTGTTGTGAACTTCGGTCATGACCAAGTCTCTGAAACCACCGTGTTTCGGTGTCCAGATCCGATCCACGAGATATAAGGCTCTGCTACCCTTGACCACCAGTTTCTTATCCATCCCTCTCAGGTATTTACTCGCCATTTTTTCAGGTTTCAAAGCTTCGAGCTGAGCTTCCTTAATTTGTGTGGAAAAGTGTGAATGGATTGTCATAGTCAATGATTTGACTTTACGACCAGAGTATTCTTTCCGACTCAGGGCGTCAGCTAGTACGTTGGCCTTGTCGGGATGATAACGAATTTCGCATTCGTAATCACTGAGTAGCTCGACCCACCATCGTTGTCTCATGTTGAGCTCCTTCTGGTCGAATATGTGTTATAGGCTTTTGTGGTCTGTAAAGATAGTGCTTTTTGTACCATACAATTAGTGTCTCCAGATCTTCAGAGCAAACACCACTGCTCCTAACTCCAGATCGTGTGTGGTGTAGTTGACCTCGTGTGTCTTCAGCTGTCTTGAGGCATAGGCGATGATCTTACCTCGTTGCATCAAAACACAGCCGAGCCCTTGATTGGACGCATCGCAATAGACCACGAAGTCTTCTATCCCTTCGGGGAGGGACAGTATCGGTGCGGTGCATAAAGCTCGCTTTAGCGTTTGGAACGTTTTCTCTTGCTTCTCTTCCCAGGAAGATATCAGACAATCCGCATAAATAACCGGGAACCAACTCCCGACTAATCCCTAGGGGTTGTGACTTCCTTGCTACGCGTATGGATCCTGTGCTTTCAGTAGTATGGGCCCCTACTACCTTCCACACCTACCCATATTTGTCTCAAGTATCACCACAACACCCTAACACTATACATACACTTGGTGGTCACTCAACCTTACTCCTAGAGGAAGGCTAATTGTCTCACAACTGACCTACCGGTCTCACACAACCCACCCATCCATGAAACTTCCACCAACCCCTGCAGCACTAGTGTATGCTAGCCATACATAACGCTGGACCCTATAGACTTTCTAATATCCAATCCTACCCTAAGCTCCCAATCAAACAAGAACAGAACATAAGGCCAAATCAAACATTCTCAGCCTATAAGATCTTAATTATGTATCACCGTGATGCATACACTAAGCACCTACAGTAATGATGTCAATCTTATATGAAGGAAACCCTAGGCTAGCATGCATCATGTAATCAGACAATTCTATCATGCAATTCCTGAAGATCCCTAGCCTACCACTAGCATGCTGTTCTAGCATATCACATAATAAAATAACTGTATGGTATTTTGGGGTCTACTTACTGGCTCTGGCTGATCGTACACTCTGCATCCTCTTTTACTTATTTTGAAAACCATTTAAAAATCATTTTTAAATCCTTTCCTTGATTTGAGACTGGATTCACACAGGTGTTCCTCTAATTCACTCAAACCAAGGCTCTGATACCAACTTGTAATACCTATAAAATTCAAGCCAATTTAAAACTTTTAAAAAACATTTTAAACCATTAAAAATCATTACAACTTTGTTTTCAAAATGTATAATATCAGAGTTTCCCAGAAACATATACGATTCATGAGGAGCTGTACGATCATGCCTTCGCCTTGCCACGATCCCCTGATGTACCTGAAACAATAAACTGAAACTGTAAGCCCGAAAGCTTAGTGAGTTCCCCCAAAATACCCATACCCATAATAATACAGATATAATCGTAAAAAGCATACTATGGGTCCAATCAACCATCGAGTTGGATTACCCCAGGCCCTCAACCAACAAGTTGGAATGCCAACACACTATAGGTCCAATCAACCATCAGGTTGGAATACCCCAGGCCCACAACCAACAGGTTGGAATGGCCACATACTATAAGTCCAATCATCCTCGGGATGGAATACTCAAGGCCCACAACCAACAGGTTGGAATGCCCAGGTCTATTGACTTTCGCACAAAACAGATAAGCCTCAACCGCCAAACAAACATGTGCACATATAATAGATAATCACATAACAGTCTACAAACAATACTTGATCTGATGGATCATACTACATAGCACATAGCACCATCCTATCTACCAGGATGTCGATCTAACCGATCATACTAGCATAACCTAACCAGATAACAATCCAAAGGGCCGGCCTTGGTGCCTTAGACCCTTGAGTATAGTGAGGAAAACTCACCTCACAATGTCGCACTGAAAATGATAGGCTCAAACTCTCGACTCACCAACACGAACTCCGCCACCTATAGTTACCATAAACCATTTTTCCATAAATCTCCAAATTACCAAAATGCCCCCAGAGGTCAACTGGTCAATCCTTGGTCAAAGTCAAAGTCCACAGTCAAAGTCAACAGTCCATGTTGACCCGACTCATCAAGTGTAGATCACCAACTCGTCGAGTCCTTTCTGAACTCGAGAAGTCATGAAATCCTTGGTTGACTCGTCGAGTTCCCCTAGAACTCGCCGAGTTCATGCGTGTCCAAAGGTTAGGAGAAACCCTAACCGACTCGCCGAGTCAGTCCACTGACTCGTCGAGCCCAAGGCAATCTTCATCAGACTCGCCGAGTTGTTCATCCAACTCGTTGAGTACATGACCATCTTCATGTGGCTGGCCGAGTTGACTATGCAACTCGCCGAATCCCTTCAAACCTTCATCCATACAGGTACTTTTTAAGCCATGCAACGGCTCAATATTGCAGATCCAAGCTTCTAAGTCATGTTTATCACGTAAAGTTGCAAACTTTACGTGCATGAAAGGCCCTAGAGACTCTAAATGACCAATTTGAGCTTCTAATGGAGCTTTACACCTTAGGAGAGTCTCATTCTTGCAAGAGCTGGAAACTTTATGGACTTAGAGACCCAAGAGAGTTCATATTTGAGGTTGCAACCTCAGATCTGAGCTCAAACACAAGAAATGCTTCCTAATAAGCTAGAAAAGCCCTAAAATCCACCCAAAATAGATCTAGAATAAAAAGGGGGTTAGGATAACGGATTAATACCTTGCTCCTAGTCACTTGATCTCCAAGCTTCTTCCCACCAAAAATCCTCTTCCCAAGCTTAAGAACACAAATGGAGTACACTCACACGATGTGACAACCCGAAATTTCTATTATGTACAACCATTCACTTCAATAGGAGTCAAAACTGTTTCTGCTAATTTTCAAGCTTTTTGGAATAAGTTTGAGTATTTTAAGATTAGTACTTCAGGAGATAACAGGAGAGAGGATGCCCTAGGTTTTATTGTGCAACAATAATGTCCCAAAACTCCAAGAGTTTGGAGTTTACGGCCTAAACAAAGGTGTTTACGGCCGTAAACCCTAAAAGGGGGTATAAATATGACACTTAGTCATATTTTACCACTTTTCACATTTTCAAGATCCAAATCTCAATTCTCTCTCAAGTATCATCGACTTTTCTTCTTGATCTTCAACTATGTAAGTGTTTCTTACCCTAATAAGTTGATATATACCTTAATCTAGTGATCTAACATGATTCCATCCGTGAAATCATTCCAAAAGTGTAGATCTTCAAGTTTCACCAAGAACACCAAGAACACACACTAGTGTTCTTGGACTTTTAGCACCTTTTCAAGCTTCTACCTAGTAAGTACTTCTATCCTAGAGTATTATAGAGCTTGTTACACTTCTAAACATCAAGAAAACACCCAAGAAACCAAGGATCAAAGGTGTTTACGGTCCAAGATGTTCTTGGACCGTAAACCCCAAAAAGGGTGCCAAAGTGTGCCCTAGTCCCTTCTAAGCCTTGGAAACTAGCCTAGATCCCTTCCTTGATGTGCTTAGTACTTGAAAATATCAAAAAACCATAAACCATTTGGGTTTACGGCCGTAAACCCAAAGGGAAATTGTCCAAGGACCGTAAACTCCTAAAAGGAGTGAAATGGTGCCCTAATCTCTTCCTAAGGCTTAAACATGAAGTAGGGATGCTTCTTGTGATCTTTAAGGCTTCAAAACACAAGATGGTCAAAGAAACTTAAGTTTACGGTCGTAAACTCATGGGTTTACGACCGTAAACTCAATGAGTTATGGTTGCAAAACCGTAAACTCCAATAAAGGGTCCCCTTGAACCCCAAACTCAATAGCAATGTCCTACAACACTTAGATGCAATCCTTAGCACTTATAACACTTAAATAAGGTGTTTTACATGTCCTAGGATGTCTTAAATTTGTTAATTAGTTGTTTAAAGACTAATTGGATACATATATGTGTTATTATATGTTAACTAGGATCATTGTGTGTGTGTACAAGTCTTCACTTGACACCTAGCAATCCTATATCATCAGTTCATCCAAACCAATCACTACAGGTGAGTTCATACCCCTTAATTAACCTTTTAAATGTTTTTAAATGCTTTTATGAGGAGGAATACAAGTTGAACTATTATAGTTATTATATCAATCACATGTGATTAATAACTACCATAAAAGTGGATTTCTTACTTTTCAAACTGTCTTACAAACTCTTTTACATACCAAATGCTTTTACAAACTCTTTTACATGTTAAATACTTTTACTTAAACTCTTTTAACTTATATTCTGTGTATCTATATAGATATGGTTATATAAGTAGGATTGAAAGGACTTAGGACTGATAGCTCACCTTACTTCCTGTTCCTTGTTTGGTTGTGGACTTAGGGTATTCAGGTTATTTGTCCGAAGGTCGTTTGAATCCTAGTTATATATCATGTATATGTGTGTAGGTATAAAATGTTACTTCTTTCATTCAGTACAATGCCTTTGGGTAGCAAAGGTATACAAACATGTTCATATACACAAACAACATTACTAGTAAACTATAATAGGTATAGTTTAGGAAGATACTATTACTAGAACAATGAAACATACAATGAGTCAGTTCATTCATGAGGAATACATAGTGATGAGAAACAAACATAATACATAGTGAGGAGAAACAAACATAATACATAGTGATGAGAAACAAACATAATACATAGTGATGAGAAACAAACATAATACACAGTGATGAGAAACAAAACATACATGCTAGACAGAGAAAGAACACACAATACAGCTAGCACATACATATACATATACATATACATTACTTACAGTTATGTGAGCCACTTAACGGGGGCATGACACTACGTGTCATGACCCGTTTTGTATCCAGAATCTCCTTAAATGGGGAGCGTATGAGTTTGTGTATAGATCTATACTGGATTGACTATCCTACACCTTGCTGCTCGCTACAGTGGGACTTGCAAGTCTACGGGTGCCAAATGTCATTTCTTACGACGTCTTACGTCGTCGTTTTTCTATAGAGTCGGTAGCAGGATACAGGCCGATCACATGGTACTTTAAATTACAATTGGTTTAAAGTAATTAGTACAACAGTAGTTACTTAATACAACACTACAGTACTATTTCATTTTCCCTTTACATTTACTTTGTGATATTCACACAATAAACAATAATGTAAAAACTATATTTTTGGTTAATGATAGTCAGATTTGGGAAAATACACACTCTTACAAGAGACACACACACATATACTAAATGCCTTGGTAGAAGGCTACTTTTAGTAGGAAACATAGGGTTTTCTAGGAGAGTTCAAACAATTACAAACTTTTACAAAACTTATACATTACAAGACTTACAAACACTTTCATAACAAATACATACACTAATATACTTATGAACTCACCAGCTTTAAAGCTGATATACTCGCTTTCAAAATAACATGTATTCTCAGGTCGCCAGTACACAGGTACCAGAGCCAGGTTTTTGAGAAGATGGAGCTTATTCAAGACTCATCTTTTATTTTGATGTATATTTTTGGTGTCTATAAAACTTGACAGAACACACCTGTATTAAATTATATTATTAATTCAATCGATGATGTTGTTGCTTGTTTACTACTTTGCATTGTTGTGATACTGTACATGACGTCCTCCACCCCCGAACGTTTCCGCCGTTCCGGTTTTGGGGTGTGACAGATTGGTATCAGAGCATTGTTTATAGTGAATCAAGTGTATCAACCCATAAAATATATATGAACTATAAACACAGCGGGATTAAATACTCTGATAAGGAGTTTATACTTTTAAATAATAAAATATTTAACCAAGTATACATACCTGCATTCATACTAAAATCAGTGTCACTAGGACAGAACAAAAGTATTACGATTGTTGGGGAGCACAAGTAGACTTAGAGACATATGGTCAACCCTGGGAAGATGTAGCCTGATCAACTACATTATCCGGGGAGTGATTAGCATGTGCCTAAGTGTGGTTGTGAGGTTGCAAAAAGTCTAAAAACTTACCAACACTACTACAATAAGAACAGTAGAACAGAACATAAACTTAAAATACTATAGGAGTATTTTTTGTTACTTTAATTACTTATCTGAGAATTAAAAATGTCTTTATTAGTATGTCGATAGTTGCGGGGTGGATACATTAAGGTTATAGGTAACTAGGATGGCATAGACTTAGAATCTGTGATCTTTGCTCTACTTCCTGTTCCTTGTTTGGTTGTGGGCTTAGAGTTAGGGTCACTTATTCGAAGGTCTATCCTGTCTAGGTTACATATGACTGGTATGCACTACGCAAATGTTGGAGTAACTGATAAAGATCATCTTATAATTATCTAGTTAGTTCGTCTATTAATTATTTCCTTATCCCTTTTCTCGCGTAGATATAATGGCTAGATTCCATCTTCCCGGAGACCCGTACTATCCCAACCACGACAATGCAGGATGGCTGGGAGAAGAGCCAGAAGATGATCACCCAATCCCTTTGGATGATCACGAAGCTGAAAGCTTTTCTGATGGTTCTGACTCAGAGCCAGAAGTCAACAACCTACCCCCAGCTGCGCAGGACCCAAACCTGAATCCTCGTCCAGCATTTCAAGGACCCACACCCCTGTGGGCCACAAACTTGAATAGATGGAGTCAGGAACAGGTTCAACCCATTCCCTACAATGGAGACAGAAGCTTCTACAACCTCACCGAGGGAGGTTCAGCTGACAGGGTCCTACCCATCATGGTTCGTAGGATTGCTCGGAACACCGAGCAAGGTCGAGCAGCTATTGACTGAGTAGTGGAGATTGACGCCAACTCTGGCGTTAACACAGTCCGCATTCGCCAGCTAGAGTCTGCTCATGAAAGGACTCAGGTCCGCAATGCAGTTCTACAGAGGGAACTTGCTGAAACCCAAGCTGAAGTCAGAGAACTTCGAGCTCAGCAAGCAAGATCTGATACGCGCGTGAGAGACATAGAACGCCTTCTGTCGGATTCAAGAACTCACTCTAGTAGTTCTCGTCGCCGATAGAGTCTCATCGACTTCTCTTTTGGATGTAACCTAGTTAGTGTAAAAACTCTAGTCTAATTTCCTATCTTTGTAAATCTTAGACCCGTTAGGTCTTGATTAGGTAGTAGTCTGTCAAGATTTTCCCATCTTGGTTGATGTAAGGCCTACTTCTAGGTCATTTTTCCCCGAATTCATTACATCTGTAATCCCAGTATTATTGACAGATATCTAATCTCATGGAAATTATATCCAAATGCTTTCGTTTACAATCAATCGTGTTATTCATTTGTGCTGTTGGACTATGGAGAGTTAGTCCATGAGTCATTCTTATCTATTTCCTATTAAATTATTATCAATATCTTCATCTTTCTAAACTTATAGTGAAAAGACGCCTCCACGTAAATCAACAAGACGCGATCCTCCCGCACCGACGCCACCTACTCCTCAATTCGACACGGCAGCCCTGAATGCTGCTGTAGCTGCAGCTGTGGCTACAGCCATGGCTCAATATCATTCTTCGGGTTCCACTGGGGAAGGAACTCCTGTCCTATCTACTCATGGTGAAATCCCTGTGCGCTTGAGAGAGTGCTCCTACAAGGACTTCACAAACTGCAAACCCAAGTCCTTTAGAGGGACTGGCGGATTCATTGCCCTTTCGTAATGGTTCGAGAAAACCGAATCGGTTTTCGAAATCTGCTCCTGTCCAGAGGGGAGCAAGGTCAAGTTCGCTGCTTGCACCTTTGGAGACAAAGCCCTGACATGGTGGAATAGCCATGTCAAGTCACTATCCCTAATGGTGGTAAATGCTATGGGCTGGGAAGCCCTGAGAGAGCTAATGGTTGAAGAGTACTGCCCGAGGGGCAAAATCCAAAAACTAGAGGAAGAACTGTGGAGCCTAACCATGAAGGGCTCCAACATAGTCTCCTACACCGCCAGGTTCTGTGAACTGGTGGCCCTCTGTCCCAACATGGTTCATACAGAGGGGAAGAAGATTGAAAGATACATATGGGGGCTGGTGCCTCCATTCCAGGGAAATGTTTTGGCTTCAAACCCCACTACATTTGATAGTGCCAAGCGATTGGCACAGCGGCTCATAGACCATGGGGTTCGTACCCCGGCCACAACAACAACCCTGGCCATCTCGGAACCCGCCAGAACCGCTGATTCCAAGCGGAAGTTTTGGGATGACAAGAGAAAGACGAAGGCTGCCAAAAAGCAGCAGGTCATGGTAGTTCATGCTGCGATAGCACCTGCCGCCGCTGCTCCGGTAAAGCAGTACGCCGGAAGTTTGCCTAAGTGCAACAAATGCAACTTCCACCTCGTAGGAGCCTGCCGGGAAATGCAGTGTTTGAACTGCAACAGGAAGGGGCACACTGCTCGTTTCTGCAAAGCTCCGGCGAGGCCAATCAACCAAGTCCCCGACACAGGAGTGGGCCAAGCTTGCTACGGTTGTGGCGAGGTAGGCCACTACAAAAGGAACTGCCCGAAGGCAGGGAATGTCGGTGGAGTGGCAAGAGTTCTGACCATAGGCCACGAGGAAGCAGTTTCCGACCCCACAGTGGTCACTGGTACGTTTCTCCTCGATAACTTTTATGCATGCATACTGTTTGATAGTGGAGCGGAGAGGAGCTTCGTGAACCAAAAATTTGCTCATTTACTTAAGCAAAAATCACGAGCACTTAAGGAACCGTTCATAGTAGAAATGGCTAATGGAAAGACGGAGAGCACTAGCAGTATATACATAGGGTGTACCCTAACTTTATATGGCCATTCTTTTTCAATCGATCTTATGCCGGTCTCAATTAAAATTTTCGACGTCATTATCGGCATGGATTGGTTGAGTCTTCATCGTGCCGACATCATGTGTTACGAAAAGGCTGTACACCTTAATCTGTCGTCTGGCGAAACTCTAGTAGTATATGGCGACAAACCCGACACGAACCTTCGTATCATCTCGAGCATTCAAGCTCAGAAATTCTTGTGAAAGGAATGTCGCGCATTCCTTGCTCATGTGGTCGATGTGAGCCAAGAAACGAAAGACATTCAGAACATTCCAGTAGTACGCGACTTTCCCGACATCTTTCCAGAAGAACTCCTAGGATTACCTCCGCAACGTCAAGTTGAGTTCAGAATCGACTTAGTTCCAGGGGCTACCCCCGTAGCCAAATCGCCCTATCGTCTAGCACCTGCAGAGATGCAAGAACTGTCCTGTCAACTTAACGAACTGCTCAGCAAGGGCTTTATAAGACCAAGCTTCTCACCCTGGGGAGCTCTAGTCTTGTTCGTCAAGAAGAAAGACGGATCGTTTCGTATGTGCATCGACTACAGGGAGCTCAACAAACTGACCGTCAAAAATCATTATCCTTTGCCTCGTATTGACGATTTATTTGACCAACTTCAAGGGGCGAACTTCTTTTCAAAAATCGACTTAAGATCCGGATATCACCAACTACGAGTGCTAGGGGAGGATGTTCCGAAGACAGCCTTGCGAACTCGTTATGGGCAATTCGAATTTGTAGTGATGCCATTCGGATTAACAAACGCCCTCAGTATTCATGGACTTAATGAATAGGGTGTGTCGTCCTTACTTGGATCAGTTCGTCATCGTCTTCATCGATGACATACTTATCTACTCTCGTAGTAAGGAAGAACATAGTCAACATCTTCGTCAAGTCTTAGAAACGCTGCGCGCGGAGAAGCTTTATGCGACGTTCGCGAAATGCAAATTTTGGATCCGAAGAGTCGAATTCTTAGGGCACGTGGTTAGCGAAGAGGGAATACACGTGGACCCTTCCAAAATTAAAGCCATTGAGAGCTGGTCAGCACCGAAGACGCCTACATAAATTCATCAATTTCTAGGCCTCGCTGGCTACTATCGCAGGTTCATTCAGAACTTCTCCCGCATTGCGAAGCCACTTACGACACTGACCCAGAAGGGCGTGGCCTTTGACTGGGAAGAGAAGTAGGAGAGAGCATTCCAAACGTTCAAGCGAGCCTTGTGCACCGCATCAATACTATCCCTCCCCAAAGGGATAGAAGACTTCGTTGTCTATTGCGATGCGTCGAATCAAGGACTCGGATGTGTTCTGATGTAGCGAGGTAAGGTCATCGCCTATGCCTCGAGACAGCTGAAGACACATGAGGTCAACTACACCACAGACGATCTTGAACTAGGAGCAGTTGTGTTTGCTCTGAAGATCTGGAGACACTACCTGTACGGTACAAAGAGCACAATCTTTACAGACCACAAGAGCCTACAACATATATTCGACCAGAAAGAGCTCAACATGAGACAACGACGGTGGGTCGAGCTACTCAGTGATTACGAATGCGAAATTCGTTATCATCCGGGTAAAGCCAATGTAGTAGCTGACGCCCTAAGTCGGAAAGAATATTCTGGTCGTAGAGTCAAATCATTGACTATGACTATCCATTCGCACTTGTCCACACAAATTAAGGAGGCTCAGCTCGACGCTTTGAAACCTGAAAATGTGGCGGGTGAATCCCTGAGAGGGATGGATAAGAACTTGGAGGTTAAGGGTGGCGGGGCTTATTTTCTCATGGATCGGATCTGGACCCCGAAACTTGGTGATTTTAGAGACTTGGTCATGAACGAGGCGCACAACACTCATTATTAAGTCCACCCAGGTTCATATAAGATGTATCTGGATCTTAAAAAGCCATACTGGTGGCCTAACATGAAAGCAGAGATTGCTACCTTCGTGAGTAAATGCCTTACTTGCGCCAAGGTCAAGGTCGAATACTAGAAACCCTCCGGTCTACTACAACAGCCAGAGATACCGGAATGGAAGTGGGAGCGGATCACTATGGATTTCATAACCAAGTTGCCCAAGACAACGGGTGGACTTGATACCATATGGGTCATCGTCGACAGATTGACCAAGTCCGCACACTTCCTGCCTATCAAGGAAACAGACAAGATAGAGAAGCTTAAAAGAACTTACATTAGGGGGATTGTACGACTACACGGTGTTCCCATATCTATTATCTCAGACAGAGATAGTAGATTCACTTCGAGGTTCTGGCAGTCGTTACAAAGTTTCCTAGGAACTAGGCTAGACATGAGTACAGCCTACCATCCACAGACCGACGGACAAAGTGAGAGGACTATCCAAACCTTGGAAGATATGCTGCGATCCTGTGTGATCGACTTTGGGAAAGCATGGGATACTTATTTACCCCTTGTCGAATTTTCCTACAACAACAGTTATCACACGAGCATAAAGGCTGCTCCATTCGAGGCCCTCTATGGCCGAAAGTGCAGATCCCCTCTGTGCTGGGCTGAGGTGGGTGATACCCAGTTAGCTAAACGACGAGTTCCTGAAAGCACTCTCACGGGTCCGGAGATCATTCGGGAAACGACAGAGAAGATCGTTCAAATTCGTGAACGATTGAAAGCCTCTAGAGACCGACAGAAAAGCTACGCTGATAAACGAAGGAAACCGTTGGAATTCCAGGTGGGCGACCGTGTTCTATTGAAGGTCTCACCCTGGAAGGGCTTGATACGCTTCGGAAAGCGTGGAAAGCTAAATCCAAGGTACATAGGGCCTTTCGAGATTCTCTCAAGAATCGGCCCTGTAGCTTACAAACTTAACTTACCGCGCGAACTCAGTAACGTACATTCTACTTTCCACGTCTCAAACTTGAAAAAGTGTCTGTCCGACGAGACTCTTGTAATCCCACTCGACGAGATCGAGATCAACGAGAGCCTCAACTTCGTGGAAGAACCTGTAGAGATCATGGACCGGGAGGTCAAGCAAACATAACAAAGCCGTATCCCGATAGTGAAGGTTCGCTGGAACGCCAAGCGAGGACCTGAATTCACTTGGGAGCGAGAGGATCAGATGAAACTGAAATATCCTCGTCTTTTTACTTAGTTATTTGTAGCTACTTATTTGCTTAAATTCTAATTTCGGGACGAAATTCCTTCTAACGGGGGGATGATGTGACAACCCGAAATTTCTATTCTGTACAACCATTCACTTCAATAGGAGTCAAAACTGTTTCTGCTAATTTTCAAGCTTTTTGGAATAAGTTTGAGTATTTTAAGATTAGTACTTCAGGAGATAACAGGAGAGAGGATGCCCTAGGTTTTATTGTGCAACAATAATGTCCCAAAACTCCAAGAGTTTGGAGTTTACGGCCTAAACAAAGGTGTTTACGGCCGTAAACCCTAAAAGGGAGTATAAATATGACACTTAGTCATATTTTACCACTTTTCACATTTTGAAGATCCAAATCTCAATTCTCTCTCAAGTATCATCGACCTTTCTTCTTGATCTTCAACTATGTAAGTGTTTCTTACCCTAATAAGTTGATATATACCTTAATCTAGTGATCTAACATGATTCCATCCGTGAAATCATTCCAAAAGTGTAGATCTTCAAGTTTCACCAAGAACACCAAGAACACACACTAGTGTTCTTGGACTTTTAGCACCTTTTCAAGCTTCTACCTAGTAAGTACTTCTATCCTAGAGTATTATAGAGCTTGTTACACTTCTAAACATCAAGAAAACACCCAAGAAACCAAGGATCAAAGGTGTTTACGGTCCAAGATGTTCTTGGACCGTAAACCCCAAAAAGGGTGCCAAAGTGTGCCCTAGTCCCTTCTAAGCCTTGGAAACTAGCCTAGATCCCTTCCTTGATGTGCTTAGTACTTGAAAACATCAAAAGACCATAAACCATTTGGGTTTACGGCCGTAAACCCAAAGGGAAATGGTCCAAGGACCGTAAACTCCTAAAAGGAGTGAAATGGTGCCCTAATCTCTTCCTAAGGCTTAAACATGAAGTAGGGATGCTTCTTGTGATCTTTAAGGCTTCAAAAAACAAGATGGTCAAAGAAACATAAGTTTACGGCCGTAAACTCATGGGTTTACGACCGTAAACTCATGGGTTTACGACCGTAAACTCAATGAGTTATGGTTGCAAAACCGTAAACTCCAATAAAGGGTCCCCTTGAACCCCAAACTCAATAGCAATGTCCTACAACACTTAGATGCAATCCTTAGCACTTATAACACTTAAATAAGGTGTTTTACATGTCCTAGGATGTCTTAACTTTGTTAATTAGTTGTTTAAAGACTAATTGGATACATATATGTGTTATTATATGTTAACTAGGATCATTATGTGTGTGTACAAGTCTTCACTTGACACCTAGCAATCCTATATCATCAGTTCATCCAAACCAATCACTACAGGTGAGTTCATACCCCTTAATTAACCTTTTAAATGTTTTTAAATGCTTTTATGGGGAGGAATACAAGTTGAACTATTATAGTTATTATATCAATCACATGTGATTAATAACTACCAAACAAGTGGATTTCTTACTTTTCAAACTGTCTTACAAACTCTTTTACATACCAAATGCTTTTACAAACTCTTTTACATGTTAAATACTTTTACTTAAACTCTTTTAACTTATATTCTGTGTATCTATATAGATATGGTTATATAAGTAGGATTGAAAGGACTTAGGACTGATAGCTCACCTTACTTCCTGTTCCTTGTTTGGTTGTGGACTTAGGGTATTCAGGTTATTTGTCCGAAGGTCGTTTGAATCCTAGTTATATATCATGTATATGTGTGTAGGTATAAAATGTTACTTCTTTCATTCAGTTCAATGCCTTTGGGTAGCAAAGGTATACAAACATGTTCATATACACAAACAACATTACTAGTAAACTATAATAGGTATAGTTTAGGAAGATACTATTACTAGAACAATGAAACATACAATGAGTCAGTTCATTCATAAGTAATACATAGTGATGAGAAACAAACATAATACATAGTGATGAGAAACAAACATAATACATAGTGATGAGAAACAAACATAATACATAGTGAGGAGAAACAAACATAATACATAGTGATGAGAAACAAACATAATACATAGTGATGACAAACAAACATAATACACAGTGATGAGAAACAAAACATACAGGCTAGACAGAGAAAGAACACACAATACAGCTAGCACATACATATACATATACATATACATTACTTACAGTTATGTGAGCCACTTAACGGGGGCATGGCACTACGTGTCATGACCCGTTTTGTATCCAGAATCTCCTTAAATGGGGAGCGTATGAGTTTGTTTATAGATCAATACTGGATTGACTATCTTACACCTTGCTGCTCGCTACAGTGGGACTTGCAAGTCTACGGGTTCCAAACGTCATTTCTTACGACGTCTTACATCGTCGTTTTCTATAGAGTCGGTAGCAGGATACATGCCGATCACATGGTACTTTAAATAACAATTGGTTTAAAGTAATTAGTACAGCAGTAGTTACTTAATACAACACTACAATACTATTTCATTTTCCCTTTACATTAACTTTGTGATATTCACACAATAAACAATAATGTAAAAACTATATTTTTGGTTAATGATAGTCAGATTTGGGAAAATACACACTCTTACAAGAGACACACACACAGATACTAGATGCCTTGGTAGAAGGCTACTTTTAGTAGGAAACATAGGGTTTTCTAGGAGAGTTCAAACAATTACAAACTTTTACAAAACTTATACATTACAAGACTTACAAACACTTTCATAACAAATACATACACTAATATACTTATGAACTCACCAGCTTTAAAGCTGATATACTCGCTTTCAAAATAACATGTATTATCAGGTCGCCAGTAGACAGGTACCGGAGCCAGGTTTTTGAGAAGATGGAGCTCGTTCAAGACTCATCTTTTATTTTGATGTATATTTTTGGTGTCTATAAAACTTGACAGAATACACCTGTATTAAATTATATTATTAATGCAATGGATGATGTTGTTGCTTGTTTACTACTTTGCATTGTTGTGATACTGTACATGACGTCCTCCACCCCCGAACGTTTCCGCCGTTCCGGTTTTGGGGTGTGACACACGAATTAGGGTTTAAGGGTGTCAAGTAACTTTAAAGGGGAGGCTGGGGAAGGCCAATGATCCTTTAAATAGGGTGCAATACCCCAGGATTTAGGGTTTAATCTGCCAGCTCCTACTCGTCGAGTCCCTTCTTGGACTCGGCGAGTAGGTCACTAAAACACGTGGACCAACCCGCTGGTACTCGACGAGTAGGGCAACCAACTCGTCGAGTAGACCTTGAAATCAAAGAATTTCTTATATAAATTAATACCTGAGAATCGGGGTGTTACAGAACCGGTGACCATTTCTAGTCAGATTCTATCAACTCACGCTACTAATGTGAGTGCATAGTTACTTTCATCTTACACATATATATGAAGTCTTTAATATAAATTATGTGCTATGTATGCATATTATCTGTATACTTGCTATCTATGTTGGATGAACAATTTTATACATGTTTTAATTAATTTAAACTGTATATGTATTTTATATCTACAAATATGTTCGGTAAAACATGGGTAAATGAATTAAATGATGTGTGATGAAATAAAAATTGATGAGAGGTCTCGATGTTTAAGATGATCTAGTCATCTAGCAGAGTATAGACAACGACCACAAACTATTCAAGATAGTCCAGTGGAACGTTAGCAGGCTCGTAACCATTAGGTATTTTTGAACTAAGTGTTCACTAGGTTCTTTTGAACTAAGTGTTCACTAGGTGTTCATTAAGTATTTTTGAACTAAGTGTTCACGAGGTATTTTTGAACTACGTGTTTACTAGGTATTTTTGAACTACGTGTTCACTAGATGTACTCTAAATATCTTGGCAGCTGCGCCTAAAGGATAATACTGGCAGTTGTGCCTAACCTTTGAACTACATGTTCACCAGTTGTAATTTAAGAACTCTGGCAGCTATGGACTTAGTGCCTATTAGAAAAAAAAACCTGGGAACTATGGAGTTAGTGCCTTATAAACAAACATTCGCAGCTATGGATTTAGTGCCTTACAAATGAACGTTGGCAGTTATGGATTTAGTGCCCTATAGATGGACATTGGCAGCTATGGACTTAGTGCCTATCAGATAATATCGGCAGATATGGACTTAATGCCTGTTAAATAAACCCTGGTAGCGATGAACTTCGTGCCTATTCCTTAGGACAATCCTTAGGAATGAATGAGTGGATGATAGATGATTCTTAGGATACATCCTTAAGAATAAAGAAGATAATGGGGATGGGTAAATGGGTTTATTATTTGATGATTAAACATAATAATTATATTATTGTGGGTTGAAAACCCTATGTGCTCACCAGGTTTCCCAACCTGACCCACTCAACTTATTTGTATCACAGGTGTCGATACGAAGCTACATTACACTGAGAGATTAAAAGAGATGTGGATCATTAGTGTAAATGAATGTAAGGTCTGTTTATGCTTATTTTTCTGTATTGACAATGACATCCTGAAGTTTTAATATAAACAAAATACATTTCTTCGGAAATGCTTTGATAATATGTTTATCTTGTTTTTTTGGGGACAAATTCCTCAACACTTTTCTTTAAAAGGATACTCTTATTTTAAAAATAAAGCATAAACAAATCGGTCTTTTCTGGCTGTGAAATTGGGGATGTCACGTATTAACTCTGATTTCCTTACGATTTATTAAAAAATTGTTCAAACATCCTTTCAATTGGTATCAGAGGAGGAATCTACACATCGATTGAAGAATCTTTTTCTCGTTTTCATTTTATTGAATCGTTTGTTCCGATTGAATCATTCCGCAAGTGAAAACGTAATTCTTCTTTCGATCATTGTGATTTAACGATTCTACGATCGATAATCAATCGTTTATATCCAATTACTTTCTCTTCAAGTTTATCGTATTTTTCTCCTTGATCTAATGGTGAATTTGAATGTTAACAACATAATAAACGTTTCTAATATGATTGGATCTTCCACTAAGATTCTAATTTTCTTCCATAATACTACGATCAATAGGCAGATCATATGGAAAATTACCTCAATGGTATTGATGAAGATCTTTGGAGATCATATAGGAACTGCTGGTGCTGTAGAAGATATCATTATTCAATATAAGAAGAAAAAGGAAAATAACAAGAGATGTCTTCACGAATTACGTGGAGGTTTGCCACCTGTAGTGTACAACTACGTCTGTGGCTGCAAGACTACACAAGATATCTAGAAAATACTCAAGGAAAATTCTAAGGAAATGAGTGAACAATAAAGAGCTCAATGAATCACTACTTATTGAAGTTTGATGACTCATTTACAAGTGTACCAGGCATGGTATTGTTCGCACTACTCTCGAGTTCAACATAATTTTCATTCTAGAGCTGAAGAAGGAATGGAAGAATATCTATCTTATGATCAAGACTCAAAAGAACTTTGAGAATTACTCATTGTCGAATATCTACAACCTTCTGAAAGCTCATGAGTTAGAGGTTAAAGAGACAACAGAGGAAAATAGCAAAATGAACTTTGGAGGTCGTTTGGCACTAGTCTCGAAAACCACTTCGAAGGAAGCTTGTTTTGATGGTGAAGTGAATGATGGTGAAAAGGTCTTTTGATGAATTAGGAAGACAAATTTGTTGCCTTTTATTCAAATAATAGGGTCAATAAATTTTATAAGAAGTTAATGGGTGGAAACTTGAATAACAGCTCAGTAAAGAAGTCGTTGTCGAATTCTGGTATTGGTCAAAAGGGTGTCGAAAAAGTGGAAGAGAAAGAAGAGAAGAAGATTGAGAAGAAGCTTAAAGGGGATTCTGGTTACAATTGAAATTATTGTAATGGACAGAATCATCTTGCATGGGATTGCATGTTGAGGAAGCAAGATGAGAAGAAGGAGAAAGTAAAAGACGAGGCCTACTATGCAATGAAAATTGAGGAGCATCATCAAAAGTCAAAGTATATCTCTCATGTGGCAAAGAACTCCAATAAGGAAGACTGAACTTACTAGATTTCGACTTCTGGTTTCGACGATGAGGAGATGTGCCATCATACTCATGGTGTCATGTATGTGAAGCACGTTGTTGATAAGTCGGAAGAAAAGAGCATATTTGGTGATTTTATGGAGGAGAGTGAAGATGAGAGTGTAGAGAAGGAAGAGATGATAGAGGGAAAATGTTTCGTGTCGATATCTTCAAAGTCTCATACGACTAAGAAGGTATATGATCTCCTTATCTCTATTAATGTTCCTTTAAATTCTTATAATGATATTTTAACTGATTTTGATGATACATGTTCTTACTTGAATGATATGTTGATTTCTATGATTAGCGAAGTGGAGAAAAATAAAGCTTTTCTTTATGAAGCGAGAAATAAGTTGGAGGAGAAGAAAACTAGGATTCAGGGCTTAGACTTCAAGATCACAAATATCATGATAGATAGAGACTCTTTGAGAAAGGATAATAGTTTACTAGTTCAAACAAAGGAGCATATATTGTAATACGGATAAAAGGTTTTATGGTAAAATAAATAATCTCTATCATTCGTCACAAATTTGTAAGGAACAACACCGAAAAATATTCACTTTCATTAATTTTTAGCGCGAACTAGTTGACGAAATTACTTATGACTGTGAGAGTAAGGTAGCTAAATATGATCAAGTTTCAAATGATTCGTATGCTTATGGTATTGTTAATATCGATGATTGTTTGGATGCTGATGATTTGGTTGATATTGTGAATGATACTCTGTGTAAAAACGAACAACTGCAAATTTTTAACAAAACTGAGACTTCTACACCAAGTACTCAACAAAATTTTGCTGATATCGAAGATGATTTTGATAATATTAGTGAAATTGAGGAAGAGCAATGTGTTGATTGCTCAAAATTGTCTGCTATTAGAATCACTTCGTTAGCCAAAAACATAGAAAATGATGATTCAAAATCAAAGCTAAACAATGACTCATCTTCGACAACCAAAACTAATGATTCTCAAGAGTTTGTTACTGTCGAATACATAACAAATAATGAAAGTGATAGTGATGATGATTCAAGTGAAAACAAAATTCCACGAGTTGTTGAAGCTTAAGTGTTTGAGGATTCAGATGAATATACAAATATTATGAAAGAAAATGGAAAACATTTTCTTGAACAAAACTTAGTTCTTTTTCCAAAATTTAATAAGGAGTTTCCGAATCAAGTTTTTGTCACAAATGGAAAAGGAAATAAAGTTTATCCTAAGTTGAATGAACTGTTGCATGAAGATAATTTGAAAGTGACTGATAAATTATTCAAATCAAAATGTTATGGAAAATGGTTTGAATCAAAGATAAAAAACTTTTCAATGTCAAAAGTGTCATAAATATTTTTAAAAGGATAATAAAAATAACAAGAATGGTGTTTGGGTTGTGAAAACTACCATGTATGATGTCGAAATTGAATCAAAGAAAAGTTGTGAGAAGTCTTTACCGGATGATTTGAAGAATAAAAGAAAGACTCGAACTTTCGAAGAGGAATTTTCCAAAAAAGAAAGTTCAAAAGAAAACTTATTGGAAGAAAAGAAAATTTTTTCAGAAGGAAAAGAAATTACAACAAAAATCACCACAAGCTCAAGAAAAGAAATATTTACAACAGTCTAAAACTCAATTTTCAAAATAAACCTCAGAAGTTGTTCATAAGGGTGTTAAAAAAATTGCTGAGAACAAAAATCAAAATGTTTTTTTCACAAAAGTCGAATGTTGTTCAGATTTCAATGAAGGAACAAAATCATAAAGGTCCTAATTTTGAACAGAGACGTGTTCAAAAGAATTTTCCTCAAAATCATGTTTGGAAAAATGTTCAAATGAATTTTTCACAAAATCACAGAAGCTTTCAAAAAGAGTCTCGTTTTGGATATCAAAATCATTTTCAACAAAAATCACAACAATCGTTTTCGAAAAAAAGTTCGTCAAAACCAAAAAATATTGTGAAGAGAAATGTACCATTCAAACCTTATGTTCAACATTTTCCATATCCATCTTCTTTACATAAATCAAAATTTTTATTTGTTAAAGGCAAAAATGAAATGAAAATTTTCAATAATTGGTTTGAAGGAAAAGGAAAGAAATTTCAATCGATTGGGTATTCTCAAGAACAAGTCCAACATGATTATAAGAATTACTTGAATGAATCAATGAGTGACAGTGTAACATCTTGTATCTTGTCATTTCCTATTTTAGGGTCGTGGGCTGGAAATTGATTGTGAAAAGGCTTTGAGCCTCAAGGACGTAAATTTTAGACCTTTTGGGAGCTGATAATGATGATTGTAAGATCTAACCCTTGAATTTTTTATTGGACCAAAGGGTAAAAAGGGAAAAGTCATAAAACGTATTTCTTGCATGAAATACAGATTTTAGTTCGAGAATTTTTTAGTCCAAAATAACTAGATTAGATTGTGGGGCTCTTCAACACCTTTCCGTGCATATAAAGAACGCCAAAATCAGAGTAGAATTGAAGAAGTTGTGGTGGTTTGAAATTTGTGTTGAATTGAAAGAATGGTAGTAAGCTGGGCGTACTCTAGGCATGATGGGCATACTAGCTGCTAAAGAAATGTGCCTCTAATGGAGTACACACGACGTGCATAGCCAGATCCTAAACCCTAAATCTGGGGTTTTGAGCCCTATTTAAGCACCTTAACTCTTCTAAACCTCTTCCATTCTTAGCCTCCATCTCTCCAATGTCCTCCCTTGAAACCCTAACCCTAGTTTGAGCATTTTGAACCAAAAAGTGTGCTTTTGGGTGCCTTTAAAGGAAGAAGAAGGTGGTGATAGTGGTTGTAAGCTTGAAACAACTTTGGATCTAGAAGTTCTCCTCCCTCATTCATCTCCAGAAGGTATAATTTTTACCTTTATGTCTCCATTGATAGATCTATCTTAGATGTTAAAGTTGTTGGGGTATGAAGTCTTGTCCAACATGGAACACTTAGATTACAATGGAACAATTGGAGTTCATGGAGCATGTGACAATGGAATGGATCATCTGAGAAAGGAATGGATCGTCTGAAAAAGGACCGAATCAAGTGCCAAAGGAACGAATCATGCTAAGGGGGTTTGGAGCACTTGGAAGAGGTTTGGAGCACTTGGAACTGATATGGAGCAACAAGGGGATCTTGTTGTGCCATATGTTAAAGGGATGGGCCAAGAAGGATGCTCTTGCTCCATGGCATTCCTTTCTTGTGCCATAGTGCTCCCTCTTGCGCCATGAGGATCCTTCTTTGGCAGCGAGGTTTGTTCTTGGGACATGCATGTCTTTGTTGCGCCATGCATGTTCCTGTTGCGCCATGGTGGTGTTGTTGCTCCAATTTTGATGTTCTTGTGCCACATTTGAAGCAACTTAAGCCATCCATAGTCCTGTTGCGCCATGATGGCGCAAGATGGAACATCTTGGTCCTTGATGATCCAAGTATACTATGAAGTCCTCTATGATGCGCAAGATGGAAGAATGTTCCAAACGATGCTGCATTGCGGAATTTGATTGGTTGTGACCATTCATGGGCCTAAGGGCCAATGGGCTTGGCCCATTAGGGTTTTAGGTTTGATCCATCAAGTATAAATAGGTTATACCCCCATCATTGTAAATTGATAGATTTCTGTGATAGCTCAAAGTGAGATACAATTTTGAGTGCTTGTAATAGTTCTAGAAAGTTAATAAAATCCTATCTCTCTCGTTCGCCTGTGGAGGTAGGTCATCTTGACCGAACCATGCTAAATATCGTGTTCTTCTGATTTACGTTTTTCAGAAGTTTTGTGAGTTCACCGAAGTTTGTTTTTGATATTTGTCTAAAGTTCTTAACATTTTTGTTGTCACCCAACAAACAGGTATCAGATCTATGGCTGAAGACAGGAAAGTTAAATGGAAAATATTTTGGTTTCTGGAAGATGCAAATTGAAGACTACCTCTACCATAATAATTTACATGAACCTTTATCAGAAGATAAGTCGTTCCTTATGAAGTAGGAGGGTTGCGAGTTGTTAGATCAGCAGACACTTAGTGTGGTGCGTTTATCATTGGAAAAGAATGTTGCTTACAACATTGTCAATGAGAAGACAACTTATGGGTTTATAAAGGCGCTATCTAACATGTACGAGAAACCTTCAGCAACGAATAAGGTTCACTTAATAGCCTTCTTATTAATGAGGAAAGAAGAAGGAAGCCTAATGGAGGGAGTAAGGGTAGAGGAAGATCAAGGTCGAGGAAGAGAAGTGTATCAAAAAAACAGTAAGGACATCACCTGTTGGAACTGCAAAGAAAAGGGCCATTTCAGGAATCAATGTCTGAAGTGTCTTGCAGACAAAGGTAAGAATGGGATTAACATTGCATCAGACTCTAAAGGTGATGCTCTTATATGTGCAGTTGAAAACTCAGTTGAATCTTGGATCACGGATTTTGGTGCGTCATTCCATGCTAGTCATTCCAAAGATGTAATGCAATATTTCTGGCAGTACCAAGGGAAGGTCAGACTGGCAGACAAAAAGAGCGTTGATATTACAGGTGTTGGGGATGTGGTCCTCAAGACTACCTTGGGTACGAAGTGGAATTTGAAGAATGTCAAGTTCATTCCAGACTTGAAAAGAATGTTAATATCAGTGAGGCAACTTGATGATGAAGGTCACCATATCACTTTTGGTGATCATTAATGGAAGGTGACGAAGGGAAACTTGGTGGTTGCTAGAGGTCAAAAGCAGGGTACACTTTACATGGTGGAAGTTTCTGATGATGAGGCACATGTTGTTAAAGAAGTTGGGACATCCACTCTATGGCACCGAAGATTTGGTCATATGAGTGAAAAAGGAATGAAGATGCTTGCCTCCAAAGGAAGAATTCCATATCTGAAGAACATGACAGTAGATTTCTGTGAGCCATGTGTTCTTGGAAATTAGAAGAAAGTTACTTTTGCAAATATAGGACATCCAACCAAGACAGGGAAATTGGAGCTTGTTCATACAGATGTTTATGGTCCCGCTTCAGTTGCTTCAGTGGGAGGATCCCAGACTACACTAGGAAAGTTTGGGTCTATTTCTTGTAGCAGAAGTCTGAAGTTTTAAGTGATTTCAAGAAATGGAAATCAATTGTGGAAAATGAAACTAACTTGAAAATCAAGTGTTTCAGATCCGATAATGGGGGCAACTAGGGTAGAAAAGAATTTGTTGAGTTTTGTGCTGAACATGGAATTAGGATGC
Source organism: Lactuca virosa (assembly GCF_052849685.1). Taxonomy (NCBI): domain Eukaryota; kingdom Viridiplantae; phylum Streptophyta; class Magnoliopsida; order Asterales; family Asteraceae; genus Lactuca; species Lactuca virosa. Next base: position 18,682,623 of record NC_136429.1, on the reverse strand, counting down.
AGAAGACCATTCCAGAAACACCTCAGCAAAATGGAGTAGCTGAGAGGATGCAAAGAACATTGAATGAAAGGGAGAAGAGCATGAGACTGCATGTAGGTTTACCCAAGATATTTTAGGCAGATACGGTTAACAGAACTGCATACCTAATCAATAGAGGACCCTTAGTTCCCATAGGGTTCAAGATTCCAAATGAAGAATGGCAAGGTCACGATGTTTCATTCAAACACATGAAGGTCTTCGGTTGTGTCTTGTATGTAAAATTCAAATACTCTGAGAGACAAGGTAGAGGAAAAGTCAAGGAAGTGAACCTTTATAGGCTCTGGGATGGACGGCATGGGATATTGCTTCCAGGATAATGAGCACAAAAAGTTTATCAGAAGTCGGGATGTAGTTTTCAATGACAATGCTCTATACAAGGATGAAATTGCTATAGGCTCAAATAGTAACAAACAATAGAAAAAGAAGAACAAGTTAAGTTAGAAGAAACTTCAGAAGATAACATTATAAAACCTATAAGTACTCCAAAGATAGGTGAAATTTCAGGAAGCAGTGGGAGATATGATGAAACTGGAGATAGTGGGAGCATAGATGATAGTCGTTTAGAGAATGAAGGTGTAGAAACTAAAACTCCTACTGTTCGTAGATTCACTAGAGTGTGAAGGCCTCCAGTCAGGTATTCTCCTTCAACAAACTTCTTGTTGCTGACAGAGAATGGCGAACCTGATTCTTATCCAAAAGCCTTGAGGATGAAAGAATCCATACAATGGAAGAAGGCTATGTAAAAAGAAATGAGACCTCTTGATAAGAATCACACTTGGTCCTTAGTCAAGATCCCATTAGGGAAGAAAGCATTGCAATACAAGTGGGTGTTTCGGGTTAAGGATAATATTGATGGTACCAACAGATACAAGGCAAGATTGTTAGTCAAGGGTTTCCAACAGAAGATAGGGGTTGATTATAATGAAATCTTTTCTCCATTTGTAAAGATTACTACAATCAGAATAGTTTTGGGAATTCTGGTCTCTGAAGATCTCCATCTAGAGCAACTAGATGTGAAAACATCTTTTCTCCATGGCGACCTTGAAGAAGACATCTACATGGCACAACCAGAAGGTTTTCCCACAGTTGGCAAGGAAAATATGGTGTGCAAACTAAAGAAAAGTTTGTATGGTGTGAAGAATTCTCCAAGGCAGTGGCTTTTGAAGTTTGAAAGCTTCATGGAGAGGAATGGGTACAATAGATTTGAGATGGATCACTGCTGCTATTTGAAGAAATTCAAGTCCTCTTATATCATCCTATTGTTATATGTTGATGACATGTTGATTGCTGTATTCGAAATGCAGGAGATTAACAAGCTAACGAAGCAACTGGCCAGTGAGTTCGAGATAAAGGACTTAGGGGCTAAATCTGAGATAGTCCCGTGTATCATTCCCAAAGAGTCCATAGGTTTCTATTGCCAAAGGAAGGGGCATTGGTTGCAAAGCTGACCAAATTTACCTGATAGTCTGTAAGGATGGTAAAGTCAAAAGTTTTGACTCTACTTCAGATAAAGTCCATTATCTGAATCTATTAAGTTCCTATTTAGAGATTCTTATTACATGATGTGACTAGATCACATTTTGATGTTTTAAGAATCAAAGTGAAGAGGAAGCTTAAAGGAAGAATTTTGAGCTGTTACTTAAAAAGTTGTGATAGATTGCTTAGGAATACATAACAACATTTTTTTTTCACATGCATTTGCATTGTAAGGATAAGCTGTTACTTAAAAAGTTGTGATAGATTGCATTTGCATTGTAAGGATAAAACAAAGACCAACTAAGGCCAATTGTGTGAAGTATTTGTCTTGATAAGAATCCGCACTATCCTTTTAATATTTGTTTGTCAAGGAATGGTTCTTGGCAAGAGAGTCTTATATGTCAAGAGGACAGTGGGAGTCTAAAAGATCCTGAAAGAGTTTCAAGATCTAATCAAGAATAAAACCTGCAGTTTATCACTAGCACACGACTTGAGGTTTATAACCTATCGTGTTGACATATTCCTATTTCTGTGCCTATTCTAGTTAAAGTTGGTTTTGTATTGTGTGAAGTGTTTGTCTTGATAAGAATCCGCACTATCCTTTTAATATTTGTTTGTCAAGGAATGGTTCTTGGCAAGAGAGTCTTATATGTCAAGAGGACAGTGGGAGTCTAAAAGATCCTGAAAGAGTTTCAAGATCTAATCAAGAATAAAACCTGCAGTTTATCACTAGCACACGACTTGAGGTTTATAACCTATCGTGTTGACATATTCCTATTTCTGTGCCTATTCTAGTTAAAGTTGGTTTTGCATTGGGTGCATAACAACTTGGAAGCAATGGCAGGCCCTTGTACTGCCAAGTGGCAAGAAATTAAGATTGCACAAGTTCAGATTTTTCACTAACCTTGTCTTGTGATTATGTTTGACAAATTCACATGGATAGGAACACATACACCATAAAATATAAGTGTCATAAGGTTTCTCTCCGATTCATGAAAATGATGGTGAGGAAATGCTTTCACTAAGTAGATTTTAAGTAGATAGCAATTGTGATATTTGCATTCTCAAAGTCGTTAGTGGAGCGCGTGTGGCTAACCGGCACACTAACATGGACTTTTGAGAAATGGAAAAGGTCTAAACAATTGAGACTATGATTACGGCATCCCTTTTCATAGTTCTGAAATTTTTTAGACACACATGTATGCTATCTAAGGAAAGGTGTATGATTTTGATAAGTTTTATCAAAGCATCTTGTATCAGAAGTCTGAACTTTGGTAAGAAAGTCAATAAAGTATTGATTTCTAGAAGTCCAACTGATTTCTGGATACATGTTAAAGCTAGTGGGAGCATAAGTGTTATGCTAATAATTATCATGTAAGTGTGAGCATGATTATTATGTTAAGTGTTAATTATAGAAAACAAAAAGTTTCAATTGGGAAAAGTTGTTTTGCTATAATTATGGGAGAGGAAATTATACTTCATTTCAATTCTAAAAGCTTAGATTGAGATTTTGATCATATTTAGTCAAGGATATATATATGAATTTTATGTTGGGATGGCCAAACATAAGGAAATTCTATATATATTGCGTTCTCAAACTTCGATTATGATTACGGCATCCCTCTTCATAGTCAAATTTTGAAAACATGGCAAATAAAAAATATATTGTAGCAAAAGACTGGTCTATGATCACGTCTTTATGTTAGACATCATGAATCTTGTCCCATATGCTTCGGATATAGGATCGATTGCATGCTCTATAATATTCATCCTCTCTAAATTTTCCAAATGCTCAGGGCATTAAGAAGGGAAAGTCTAGAATTGGATATGACTAAAATGATTAAGCAATTGTCAAGGACAATCTAAGGTTTACCAAAGATTGGCTGCATACGGACAGTTGGAAGTATATTGTTAATTTTGGTGGGACCATATTAATATATTCTAAAAAGAGGCAACTCTTGTTCAGAAGTGATAGTCAAAATGGGAATCTGGAAAGGTTTCCATAGGTGGAAGTTGTTCTTCAAAATTGTGTAAGATTAGAAAGCTTAATGCAAGAAGGATGTTCCAAGTAATGCACTTTGAATTTGAGACTTCGTTTCCATGGAATTGCTCTCCATTAGAATACTCGGTAATGTCTGTTGACAAGTCTTTGTGACTTTGTGCATAATCATTACGAGAGGATCAATGCATATAAGTTTAGAATCGAACAGATTTCAGTAAATGGCAGGAATTTGGAATTCTTACATTTACAATGAGGATTTGGGATTGTGAAATGAGCATCATTGGAATCATGTTCAATTGATCTATTTCACAAAGCAAAGATCATAGATAAACATAGTGTGCATACTTGGTGTATGGCATGACTAGTGTTTAGAAAACATAGTTTACATGCTTGGAGCATGGGACAACTATTGTTTTAATTCAAGTATAAAGTTGATTATTTGAAACATTATACAATGAATAATGAGTAATCAATATGGTGTTTAAATAAAAGGTGTTTTATTTACTCTCAAAGGTGCTTGGGACCATAGAGTGATTAGTATTATTCTTGTGTTTCACTTTGCATGTTTTGACTTCCAGAATAGCTAGGTTATTCTTCCCGAATGACTAAGTTATTCAAACGATCCACAGTCGATAATAAGTTGGAAGTAGGTATTAAGGCAAGACTGCCATGAATCGGGTTTGTAGATGTCCAAGGTAATGGACATAGTAAGAGTTACTACAACATTCATGAGTACTCCTGGAATAGGGATTCGAGTATTGGATTCAACCCACGCTCATTTGAATCACTTCAAGGATTTTATCACGAGTGATCATGAGACGATAATATCTTATATTCTTCAAACCTAGAGATATGACTTGTTGCCTATGAGTTGATTATACATTGATTGCACGTAAACGCATTTGGTAACTCGATGTTATAAAACGTGCCTTTGTGTATGATTCAACAAGTAGTAGAACAAGCATATGAGTCGAAGTTTATCCATTCCTTTTACCCTTGGAGGGATAAAAGCGATATCTGTGGTCCCCTCGATGATTTGGTGATGACAAGCGTAAGTGCTCGGCCGGGCCTGAACTGATTTGATTTGTTCAATTAGTCAGTCGTCATAAATCAGAAATCGGGAAACAACAAATGGACAGAGAGAATGATTATAATCCATGTCTCAGTCCATATGATATCTAGAATAGAGGAATATATGATCCCTTATCTAATGGACGCGTCATTGATTTGTTCAGAGTTCGACAGCGGCTTTAAGAGCTACGATTGCTAGTCGGGTTTTGGAGTCATACACAATAAAAGTTATAGACTTATCCAAGTGGGAGACTGTTGGATTAGGTGTCTAAGCCCAAAACTATTATTGGTATGTATTCGACCCGAGAGTAGCATGGTCCATTTGGGTTGCATATCATCAGGACAATTTGTTAGGATGGACTTTTGAGAGAAGAGGTTATATATGATTTATTAATATATTATGAATTCTAATATATTAATATGAAATCATATGTTTTAATTAGTATTGATCAAGAATTAATTTGGAATTAATTTAGTGATCAAAAGAGACTAATTAAAACTATGGGGACTAATTATGGTAATTAGTTATATTTATATGTGTTGGGCTTATGATCCATGTTGGACCAAGTTTATGTATGGATACATAAAGAGTTGGGCCACATGAACCATGGATCATAAAACCAATGGATATGGGTTTGGGTTATACCCATGACTCTTAGTATTCAACACATATGAATGCATATATTATGACCTAAAAACCGCCACCCTTAGGGTGTGTGTGCATGTTCTTGGAGTTCATGAAGGTTTTAGAGTGCATGGAGATTCTCTCTCAAGTCCTACCTTTGTACTTGATGTGTTGTGACTTCATTTGAGGCTTCCACACTATTGGGGCTAAGTTCTTAAGGCCAAATACATCAAGACTTCCAGCCACACAAAAGGCATGTTACTCTATCTAGTATTTTATGTAGTTTGTATGACAATTGCATGCTAGCTATAGGTTTAATACCTTGGAAACCATTTGCATGTATAATTAGTGAAAACATAGATCCAAGGTATTTAGGGTTGTATGTGCACCATAGGATGTTGTATTATACCAAAACCCAACAAGTACACCATTGGGGAATCAGTTAAGAGTTACCAATAAGCAATCCCCAAAAACGGAAGAAGATAGAGAATACATGGCTAAAGTTCCCTAAGCATCTGGAGTTGGTAGTTTAATGTATGCAATAGTTTGGACTAGACCAGACATTGATCATGCAGTGGGAGTTGTGAGCAGATTCATGTCAAATCCAGGAAGACAACATTGGGAAGGAGTGAAATGGTTGCTATGCTACTTAAAAGGAACAACTGAGTGTTCCTTGTGTTTCAGAAGAAAAGGAGTAGTTTTAGAAGGGTTCGGTGATACAGACTTAGGTGGATGTGCAGATTCATCCAAGGGAACAACGGGTTATGTGTTCATAATTGGAGGTACAACAATCAACCGGATGTCAAGGTTACAAAAGTGTGTTTCTCTTCCAACCACAGAAGCAGAATACATGGCACTCGCAGAAGCTGCCAAAGAGCTCATATGGTTGAAGAGTTTCTTGTTAGAACATGGGTTGCAGCAGGAGGATTGTGTACTACATTGTGAAAACCAAAGTGCAATTCACTTAGCAAATAATCCAATGTTTCACTGTAAAACGAAACACATTTAGATGAGGTACCATTTCATTTGAGAGTTAATCAATGGAGGAAGTCTAAACTTGAAGAAAATCATTGAAATGAAGAATCTAGCTAATATGTTCACCAAGGTGGTTACCACTGAGAAGTTGAAGCTTTGCATGGCTTCAAATGGCCTTTCAAAAGTTTGAAGAGAAGGGATTGACAAAGAGAGAGAGAGTGAGAGAGAGTGAGTGAGTCCTTTGAGGAATGGTGAATTTTGAATGACAGATGAAGTTGTTCAAGAATTCAAGTGGGAGATTGTTGGGGTATAAAGTCTTGTCCAACGTGGAGCACTTAAATCACAATGGAGCACTTGGGGTTCATGGCTTATGTGACAAAGGAATAGATCTTCTGAGAAAGGAATGGGTCATTTGACAAAGGAACGGATCAAGTGCCAAAGGAACGGATCATGCAGAAGGGGGTTTGGAGCACCTGGAAGAGGTTTGGAGCAATTGCGAGTGATATGCAGCAAAAAGGGGATGTTGTTGTGTCATATGTTAAAGGGATGAGCCAAGAAGGATTTTCTTGCGCCATGACATTCCTTTTTGGCACCATAGTGCTCCATCTTACGCCATGAGGGGTTCCTCTTGTGCCATGAGGTATGCTCTTGCGCCATGCACGCTCCTATTGCGCCATGGTGGTGTTGTTGCTCTAATCTTGATGTTCTTGTGCCACACTTAAAGCAACTTACGCCATCCATATGTTTGTTGTGCCATGATAGCGCAAGATGGACCGTCTTGGTCCTTGATGAGCCAAGTATGCTATGAAGTCCTCTATGCTGCTCAAGATGGATTAATTTTCCAAAAGATGATGCATGGCGGAATATGATTGGTTCTCACCATTTATGGGCCTATGGGCCAAAGGGCTTGGCCCATTAGGGTTTTAGGTTTGATCCCTCAAGTATAAATAGGCTCATACCCCCATAATTGTAAATTGCTAGATTTTTGTGAGAGATCAAAGTGAGATACAATTTTGAGTGTTTGTAATAGTTCTAGAGAGTTAATAAAATCCTCTCTCTCTTGTTTGCCTGTGGACATAGGTCATCTTGACCGAACCACATTAACGTGTTCTTTCGATTTACGTTTTTCGGAAGTTTTGTGAGTTCACCGATGTTTGTTTTTGATAATTGTCTGAAGTGCTTAACTTTTTTTTGTTGTCACCGAACAAAAGTTATGTCTTTTTGTCCTACAAATTGGTCCCTGTGAGTGTGAGTTGTTCTAGAACTTTTGAGGTGCATTTCTAGGTGTATTTGAGGGTGTTAAGTCATAAAAATGCTATCTTAGTCTTGTTCTTCCATTCATGCATGAGTTATGAAGCTTAGAATCTTATAATAAGTTAGGGTTTTGGATTTGGACCCTTTCTAGCCATGCAAAGAAATACATTTGGAAACTTTATGATTTAGGATGTCATTTGGGGCAAGATTTGAGTGTTAGACGAAAGGACACGAAGGAAAAAGTGATTAATGGAAATATTAGAAGCAACTTAAGTATGTTGTGCGGACTTTGGAGTGTCACATCCCCATTTTCATGGCCAGAAAAGACCAATTTTGTTTATGCTTGTTTGAAAATCAGAGTAACATTTTAAATAAAAGAGTTGCGGAATTTGTTCCAATACAAAAATATGATAAATATTTATCAAAATCATTCCATAGAAATGTATTTCATTAAAAGACTCGGGATGTCATGTTCGATACAGATCATAAGCATAAACAGTACAACATAAGCCTTACTATATTATTTCGTATTTACAGGCCTATAATCCCTTATCTCTCATCAAAACATCTATGCTCATGCACCACTTCCTGTAATACAAAAAACTGAGTGGGTCAGGATTGGGAGCCTGGTGAGCACATAGGGTTTTGAACCCACAATAAATTAATTTATTATTTTCATCAACCAAACAAACCCAATTACCCCTTCCCGTTATCCTCACTTTACGTCCCTAAAACATCTAACACAAGGGACCTAGTCTAAGGACTTTCATCGGGGTGACAACACATGCTTCGGGGGTTCCTCATCAATTCATGTCAAATAAGGCAACCATGTGGGGGATGGAGTACTTCTGGTGAGCACACAGTTCAAATAAACACCTACAGATTGCGAGCCTGCTAGCGTTCCACTAGACTGTCTAGAATAGTCCGTGGTCGTCATCTATACTCCGCTAGATGACTAGATCATCAATAACATCTATAACGAGGCCTCTCATTATTTTATTTGGCTACACAGCAACTATCACATCTACCCATGTTTTACCCAACATATTTTGTAGATATAAAATACGTATACAGTTTAAAACATTTAAAACATGTATAAAATCGTTCATCCAGCATAGATAGAAAGTATACAGATAATATGCACACGTAGCACGTAATTTATATAAAATACTTCACATCTATGTGTAAGATGAAAGTAACTATGCACTCACTTGATTAGGTGGTGACTTGGTATTCGAACAACACTTCGTTATCTCAAAACAATTTTTCATTGACCAAAACCTAGTATCAATACCACTAGGGTTTAGTTTTAACGTAACCGCGACTAATTAATAGTCTAGCTATTATTACTATTATATAAGCGTTAAATAACACTCTATATAACTCATAATAATAGCCCAAATAATTATTTTAAGGACCTAATAACATTACTATAATTATTTAAAAGCTATATTAAAAATTGCGTAGGCGTAGCTCACTTACAACGGGTTTTCTTAAAAACCGGCCTTTGCTCGGAGCAGCGTTTCCGAACCGAATGACCCTTTTTGTCGGGACTCCGGGAGCCTCGGGGCTTCCTTTGGGTGCTAGGGGTTTTTCCTAGGGTTTAGGGGTGGTTTGGGATCTTAGAAAGAGAAAGAAACTAGAGAGAGAAAGAGAATTGGTGTGAAAAATCCGAAACTCTTGCCCCCCTTTTATAGCCTGCGAGGCCTTGGACTATGCTGGGCGTAATCCTTGGCTACGCGGGGCGTAGATCGGATAAGGGCTCCAGCTCGCGTACAGCTGGCTCGCACTCGGACTCGGAAGGGATAAGACCGGAGTACGCGGGGCGTACTCATCCTCGGACGCGGGGCGTAATTGTGAGGCGACATGTCGAAATCCGAAGCGAAGCCTTGGGCAACAAGCAACGGCTCAGATGCGGCCACGTCATCACCCTTCTCGCAGATTCGCAATTTTGCTTCCCGACTTCTAAAATTCATAACTTTCGCATACGAGCTCTGTTTTTGATGTTCTTTATATCCACGCGTAGGCGGGAATGTACTCTACAACTTTCGTTTAGACTCCATCGGCCAATTTGAATTTATTTTAAAAGTTATATTTTTAACAGGCCGGGACAGGATTGGTCCGTTAAAAATTCATAAATTCTTCATCCAACGTCCATTTTCGTCTGTCTTTTTATCGATACGCTATGATTAACGAGATCTTCGATTCTCGTTTAGGTTGTGTCGGCTAAAAACCGCTCGATCTAATATTCGAATTTCGGGTTGTACACTGCTAAGCCGAAACTTCGAAAAATCATAACTTCCTCATACGAAGTCAGATTTGGGCGTTCTTTTTATGGACGCTCTCGGTTTAACATTTTATACGACTTTTGTTTTGATCACTAAGGCTAAAAAGTCCTCTATTGTAAATTCACTATTTACGTCTTCCCGGTGCCGAGCCGGTCCCGTCGCGAAACTTCGACGGGTCATAACTTCTTCGTTATAACTCGGATTTCGGCATTCTTTATATCCCCAGAATCCTTGTTTCGACCACTACAACTTTATCTAAAGATATCGGGCTTCTATCACACTTTAATTTTGACGCTTATGTAATTCTTTATTAATTATACCTTTATAATTAAGTATAAAACACATAAATTCACATAATTCACATAATACTCAAATATTTAATTTTTATTACTTCAAAAAGAGTTACAATAGTTGACCTAGACTATTACATCGTCTAAAAATGCTTAGCCCCGAAACCCGGGCGTTACATGGACTATGTTGGGTGGACTAGGATCTAATCGTGTACGCTGAGCGTTGGTTGGAGTACGCTGGACATACATAACCTCCCTTGGACTTTGACTTTTTGGTGACTTCCATTGACCGTTGACTTTTTGACCAAGTTTTACTTTGGATCAAACTTGGGGGGTTTGGACTGTGGATTAAGATTTTACCTGTATTTGGTGATTAGGTGAGTTCTCCTCACTGTACCGATGGATCGACGGCACTAATGCCGACCCACTAGTTTTGCTTATCATTTATTAGAAGGATACCCTAGGAACTATATGTTCGGGTGTCAATCTCACCTCTGGTTACATATGGTTATGCATTGATTGCAGAGTCAATCACATATCCTTGTGTATAGGATGTTGTTATGTTGCAGTGATATGCTAGATTTATACACATATATATATATATATATATATATATATATATATATATATATATATATATATATATATATATATATATATATATATATATATATATATATATATATATATCATGGCATGATAGGATGCAACAATTGTGGTATATGCTTAGAGTACCAGTAGGCAAGTTATCGTTTAGTGGAGTGTCCTAGAGACTGTACATAGTCATGTAGGATAGTCTGAGAACTCATGATCGCCTTCTTGCCTATTCCTTTTTGGTTGTAAAAATGGGACGCTACGAGTTGGTATCAGAGCCCTGGTTTGAGTGAATTAGTGAAACACTTGTGTGAATCCAGACTTTAATTAGGATCCGAGAATTTTCAAAAAAATGTTTTTGAAAAAGAATTTTTAATAAAAGGGTTGGGTTATGGACATGGGCTCTGTCTCTTGTCATGTTCTTGTTTTAGTGTTGGCTTGGGATCGGGAATGTGGAGCTTGACTTAACTTTGGTTAAAGGAAGATGAAGTGTGTATAGTCAACCAGAGCCTGAACAGGAGAGTAGTTCCTAGAGTACCTATACTTGTTATATGTGTGGTGTTTTGATTTTGCTGATATATGGATTGTTCGAAGAGCATGCTAGTGGATAAGGTTCTTTTAGGATTTGTTGGATAGTAATGCTTGATTTTTGTGATGCCTTATGGTATATGGAGTTGCTTGTTATATGCTACTAGATTATGTGATTGCTAATGTATGTTGATTAGTTGTATATGGTCGAGATAAAATAGCCTTAGAATGATCGACTTAGCCTTTTTTTTTGTTCCTTGTTTGGTTGTGGACGTATGGCAAGTTGATTATTCGACAGTCTATCTGACCCCGTATTGTGTAAAACAATCATGCACAAAAGCAACCAATGGTGTGGGAATGAGGATAATATTAGCAAGAATAACTAGGAAGTTAGTTATAACTTTTTGGATCATGTAAGTGTTAGCACGCCTAGAAGTGGTCTAGCATAGTGACCTAGGACCTTGGGATGAATTCTGAGTGGACTACGGATAGGTGTTGAAGGTAGTATGGGCACGCACTACTGAAAGCATAGGATCTATATGACATTCAGGAGGAACCTTGAGGCTACTAAGGAACTAATAGGAGTGTGGTTTGATTTTTCCATGGTATATTTTCAGTATGGTGGTTATTGAAGGTTCAAGATCAGGAGCCGGTGGCACTGGGAGAGCAGGTTTGAGTGAGGAGGAGATCTGTGGGATCATTGCTGCCGGAGTGGCCAAGGTGATTCCGGGGTTGCTCGGGTCCGTCTAGACTGTGTTGATCGAGGAGTTTTACTGGCACTTTACCGCCGTCAAGCAGGTAGCTGCTGCCGCTGCCACAATAGTCGTCACCATTATATGATCTCAGAGAGGCAGGGCGATGCAGTACCGGGAGTTCAATGATACGAATCCTCTAGAGTTCCAACGCACCAGGGACCCGATTATTTCTTTGAGGTGGATTTCTGATGTGGAGGGATGTTTCTTCACATGTTTGTCTCCCAAGAACCAGATAGTGAAGTTTGTGCTTACTCTTCTTCGTTGGGATGCGAAGGATTGTTGGGAGTTTGTGACTCAGGGATTTTTGCAGGAAGAGTGAGCCGTGGTGATTTGGGAGTAGTTTTTAGATATGTTCTGCGCTGAGTATGTTCCTATTGTAGAGAAAGAGCGACTGGCATAAGAGTGCCTATCGCTCAAATAGATGACGGAGTCAGTGACAGAGATCACCAGAACATTTATGGAGAAAGTTCTTTTCTTCCTAGAGTATGCCACTTCAGAGTAGGCACAAATGTCGCGATACTTAAGTATGCTCAATTCGAAGATTTGAGAGTTTGTATCTACTCTGCAGTACCCGAACATGATCGATATGAAGTCAAGCGCCAGGAGGAAGGAGATTGAGTTGGAGATTCAGTAGAAGGAGGAAGGAACAACTTCAGGACAGTATTAGCCGGCGGCCAAATGGGTCAAGTCCGCCGACCCGGGTTCAGGATCAACTGAGGGGAGGAGTTCTGAGTGTGGGGGGTGCGGGAAGTTTCATGATGGAAGGTGCCAATATTTTGTATGTCGTAGGTGCGGAAAGAATTGTCATTTTGGTAGGGATTGCAAGCGGAGTTTGCGAGTTCCATTGCGACTTTGAGAGCCACATCAGAGGTCACTTTCCCTTTCTCACTTTTGGTGAGGTGTTGGACCCTTCAACCCTAGCTTGGAAATTACTCGACCATCATTGTGGAATAGCCGAAGTCTTAGAGATCGAAGTTTGAGTTATCAGTTCTTCTATTTAGTCGATTGTTGCAGTGTTGGTATTCATATGTAATTTCTGTTTATTTTTCGAAGTTCAATTGTAATCTTGGATGACCAGTTGAATGGAATTATCTTATTTAGCTCTATTTTTATATCATTTATTATTATGAATGAATTAATTATCATGGTCCTTGATTGCATGTGTGTTGGAATTTCTAAATTTTATCTGAGATTAGACTGTCTTGTGTACCTAGATACCAGTGGTTGGGATCAAGTAGTAGAATTCAAGTTGGTCTGGGTATCGAAGGATTGTGAAGTTGTTAGATTCTAGCATATTCCAAGTGGGGGAGAGTGGAACCTTGCAGCAGGAAGACCTTATGCCAAGGTTCAGTTCTCAGTCCTATTTCTTCAAGTTCAAGACTTTCTCACAAATGTTGAATCTTCTGATTTTGCATCACGATCATCGTCAACAGTTGGTTTTCCCTCGAGTCGTATTAGTTTTTAGCTGTGATAGAAATCTATTGGGCGTGCTTGTGGTATGGCCTCTAGGGTGTTAGGATCCCAGGTTGAAGGATGTGATGAGAGCTTCCTTATTTTTTCTTTTCTGATTGGGGCTTGGAAGTCTGAGTCAGGGCCCAAAGGCCTAATAGTGACAATTAATTCTTGTTGGGATCGATGTGTCTCTTGTTAGGCTGCGAGTGATGATGTTGGTTAATGGATCAGGTATAAGATCAAGTGCTGTTTTTTATGGGTTTTGAGCATTCTAACACTCATATGGTGTGCATGCAACCCTAGAAACCTTGGATATATGTTTTCTCTATTATAAATGCAAACTTTCATTTTTCCAAGGTTTCATCCTAACTAGAATATCATGGGGTATATGTAATATAAAAACTAGTATAAAGACATAACTTTCTTGTAGCTTGGATTCCTTAAGACTTTGTGAGCCTAGCACCCCAAATGTGATGCCTCAAATTCTTCACACAACACCACCAACAACTTGGAATAACTTGAGAGAAGATTGATATGCACCAAAATCGGCTAGCCCTCACTAGTATCACTTAAGTGCCGATTTTACAAGGATGAGGCTTCTTTATATAGTGTCCATATTAGGGTTACACCATGTAACTCATGTCTTTCCATATTCCTCATGATCCATGGGTTTTAGACTCCATGGAGCATCTATGGGTCACCACATGGGTTTAGCCCAACATGAAGAACTATGGATCATAAGCCCACCATACAAGAATGAATGATTTACCAAATCATTCCCCATTTATTTAATTAGTCTCTTTTCATCACAAATTAATTCCAAACAAATTCTTGATCAATACTAATTAAATAATTCATATTAATATATTAGAACTTATAATATATTAATAAATCATAAATATCCTCTTCTCACAAAAGTCTATCCAAATTGTTCCGATGCCGTGCAACCCAAATGGACCATGCCAAATCGGGTCAAGTAAATACCAATTATAGTTATGGACTTAGACACCTTATCCAACAGTCTCCCACTTGGATAGGTCTAATAACTATAGTTTCAAGTACGACTTCAGGATCCGACCAGCAATCGTAGCTGTGTCAAAGTCTCGTGGAACTAAGTTGTGCCATTTTAGATAAGTGATCATATAATCCTCTGTTCAAGATATCAGCGGGACAAATACAAGGAACAACGTCGTACTTATTGTCCGACAGTTTGTTTCCCGATTTCCGATTTGTTTGACATAGAACTTAATCGACCACATCAATTCAGTTCTGACCGGGCCCGACACATAAGTCAAAACAAAAACCTCGAGGGGCCGAAGATATCGCTTTTAATCCTCCAAGGACTCAAAGGAACATATAAACTTTGACTCATATGCTTGTACTGACAAATCATCAAATTGTACACAATAGGACGTTTTATAACATCAAGTTACTGATGCGTTTTCATACTATCAATGTACAACTAAGTCATAGTCAACAACTCGTATCTCTTGGTTTGAAGACTTATATGATATTACTGTCTCACGATCACTCGAGATAAATTCCATGAAGTGATACAACTGAACGTGGGTTTAATCCAATACTCAGTACTTATGAGTACTCATGAATGTTGCAGCAACATTTGTATGTCTAATACAATTCAGACAAATCTACAAACCCAATTCATGACAGTCTTATTTCAATACCTACTTCCAAAGTATGATCGACTGTGGATAGTTTGAATAATATGATATACCATAACATAATTATTTTAGAAGTCAAAACATGCAAAATGAAACAATAGTGAATGATTGACACAAGATAGTACATACTAGTAAATAAAACACCTTTTATTTAAACATCAAATGTCAATTATATTTCAACCATTATAAGTTTTGAAAGCTATCTAATTACTAAAACTAATATCATCCTTCAGCCCAATGCGCCTCGCATGCTGTAAATGCTTAACCCTACACAGTCCCTTCGTGAGGGGATCTGTTGGGTTCTCATCCGATGACACCCTGTTTGCCACGAGGAGTCCTTCTATTCGATGTCTAATGAAGTGGTATTTTTTGTCGATATGCCTGGATATGCTGTGATCCTTTGGTTCCTTGGCTAAGGCAACTGCACTCTCGTTATCAATGAAAATCTCCATAGGCTCCTTTATAGATGGTACAACTCCAAGGTCTCCAATGAAGTTCTTCAGCCATATTGCCTCCTTTGCCGCCTCGCTTGCTGCTATATACTCTGATTCACAAGTTGAATCAGCTATTGTCTCCTGCTTGGAACTTTTTCAAGTAATTGCTCCTCCATTTAAGGTAAAGACCCAACCCGGCTGAGAGTGGAAATTATCCTTGTCTGTCTGAAAGCTAGCGTCACTTTACCCTACTACTCTCAATTCATTATTCCCACCAAGGTTAAGGACCCAGTCCGTAGTCCTTCGCAGGTACTTGAGAATGTTCTTCACTGCAGTCTAGTGAGCCTTGCCATGATTCCCTTGATATCTGCTGATCATGCTCAAAGCGAAGGCCACAACAGGGCGAGTACAAGTCATAACATACATGATCAATCCTACAGCGGAAGCATATGATACTCGACTCATCTCAGCTATCTCAGCTTCTGTACTCGGGCTCTGAGTCTCGCTCAGTTTGGCGTTACTCTGGATCGGTGTCACAATCCGAAATTTCTATCCTGTAAAGTCAAACACAGCAACCAAAGGTCAAATTTATAGGTTTCTAAGCCTAGTGTAAGTCAGGGTTGTGTGTTAGGAAGTGAACCACTAAGTAAACGAGTTAGGAGTATTGCATTCGGGCCATAAACATCATCAAGTGAGGTTCACGGCCGCAAACCATGTTCACGGCCGTGAACCCTCCTTAGGCCATGAACTCACCCTATATATATATATATATATATATATATATATATATATATATATATATATATATATATATGTGTGTGTGTGTGTGTGTGTCTGTGTGTGCGTGTGTGTGTGTTTGGGTCATTTATCCTTCATTTCTTCTTTCTTGGCGGTTAACCACCCCATTCTCTCTCAAGTATCATACTCAAGAACACCCTTTTCTTCCCTCAAACACTCCTTTTCTTTTGCATCTCTTTGGTATACCACGAAAAGACTTCAAACACTCACCAAACAACAAGATCTTCAGGTGTTCTTCCCTAAAGTTGGGCCATGAACCATTCTTCATGGGCCGTGAACACCTCATGGGTCGTGAACCCCATCAAGCCCAGCCGTAAACTCCCTTTCAGCCTCCTAACTTGCTTCTAACACTCCTTTGGTGAGTTATTCTTGCATCCTAGGTTGTTTCCTAATCACTTTTGTAGTTAGATTCACTAATTTCATGCCTATATGTATCATTACATGCTATTTAGGACTCATTTGTGCTACGGGACTTCGTTCATGAGTATAATATCCTTATTCCAGTCTTTAATCGAATCACTCACATAAGGTGAGTTTATACCCCAATAATATACCTTTTTAAATGATGTTAAATGCTTTTTTTTTGGGGGGGGGGGGAGGGGGGATACAAGTTAAAACACAAGAAATCTTGTGTTTATAAATGTAATTTTACTTATTTCGTTATCTTGCCATCAAAATGAATGAGAACATGAAACTTGTTAAAACCTGGAAATAAACTTATAAACTATGATAAATATAGTTTATGGAACAAATGGATCTTTTTACAAAACTATTAGTTGTTTATAAAAAGGTTTTCACATTATTACTTGTAAAGTCGTTAATCTAGTTTGTGAGACACGTCTTCGGTACTCACTTACGTACCAGTTGAAATCTAGCTTTATGATTCAGAGTCTCCCTGAGGGAGAGCATGAGTTTGTGTATAGATCTATATAGGAATAACAATCCCTCACATCTACTGCTCACTATAGTTGGACCGGCAGGTCTGCGGGTGACAAACATCATATAACGATATCGATGTTCGATTCTCGTCATATCAAATCAGTATGGTCATATAACTCACAAATAGATAACAACGATATATTTACGTAGTAATATACTTTACCTAAACTTTTGTAAGGGATATTAACTATATGATACTCAGTATATGCAATAAGGTTAGATAAAACTGAAGTCCGGTAGACAGTGGAATGTGTGGTTTCCGGCTTACTTCCTGTTCCTTGTTTGGTTGTGGGCTTAGGGCAGATTCACCCATTCAACTGTCTGTTCGATCTCGGTTATATACAACTCGTATGTATTAAGTGATCATAGGAGGGTAGTATCGCCGTATAAGGTATTCAGGGTAAACAAGTCTTTATTCAGTTTAACTAATCAACAAAACTAGATATCATTAAAGTAAATACTTGTACTTTTCGGTCTTGGAGCAAGTAAGACTACAAGTCGCTTTTATAGAAAATATAGGATTTTCTATGGTAAACATCGTCATTTGAAGGTAAAGAGTTTTCGATAGAACTTTCTGAAAAAAATAACAATTATTACTAAAAACAACGTTTTACATTAGAGTAAATGGAATTAAGAACCTTATTACAAAAGGTTCAACACTTGTTAACAAACTAGTATAACATCAAGGACCTTTATTGGTTAATTCTATAATTCCTTAGTTTATACATCAAAGTTATACATAAATGATATCCGATAGGCAGTTGAATGTGTGATTTCCGCCTTACTTGTTGTTCCTTGTTTGGTTGTGGGCTTAGGTCAGATTCACACATTTAACTGTCCGTTCGATATTAGGTTATATATAGCTAGTATAAACTAAGTAATTGTAGAAGGAACTATTGTGGTTACCATTTTACTAAAGGAAATATATGATTTTCTTAAGGAATATTTTCATCAGTTATTAACGAACTATTACAGTTAACTCCGTAAGCACCTGGTGAATACGTCAGGGTTATAAACAATGAGGATCTAACAAACAATGGAGTGTGTGACTTCCGCCTCATTTCCTGTTCCTTGTTTGGTTGTGGGCTTAGGGAAGCCACACAATCGATTGTCTGTTTGATCTGGATTGTAAATAACTTGTATTCATTAGGTACTTATAGAAGGAATTGTAAGAGTCATTTTTACTTATCATGCATCATATCAGAAAATATAGGATTTTCAGGAGGAACAAGCGAACTTTACTAAAGAACATTGAGTATAACGTTTCTAACAAAAATACTTATGAACTCACCAACTTAACTGTTGATACACTTTCCAAATAACTTGTATTCTCAAGAAACTAGTAGAAAGGTACACGCATCGGGATTTAGAAGATGGAGTATAATAGCTTCATGTCCTTGTTTTGTTAACTACTTTTAAAGTCATTTTTTTGTGAATCGAATACATTGTAAACGCTTTAGTATTAATGTAATGGTTATGGTTGCTTGTTTTACTATTCTAGATTTGTTGTGATATTGAGCATGACGTCCTCCGCCCCCGAATGTTTCCGTCGTTCCGATTTGGGGGTGTGACAAATTAGTATCAGAGCATTGTTTATAGTGAACTAAGTATATCAACCTATAAAAGATATGCAACTATAAATACAATGGGGCCGAAGAGATATGACTGAAAGTATACTTTTAAAATATAAATAATATTTCTATAAGAGTATACATATATACGTACTAGAACAAATATCACAAGAAGAACAAAACATAAGTATTTAAAGGTTGGACACTGCGGTCAAACCTGGACAGTTATGTAATCATAACTGGGATCAATATAGCCTGATCAACTATATTTATTTGAGATATGACCAAAATGTGTTTGGGAGTGATAGTGGTGTTGCAACAAGTCTAAAACTTACCAACCATATATATAAAGAAATACTAGAACAAAACATAAAGTTAAAATACTACAGGAGTATTTTAAGTACCATAACTAACTTATGTGAAAACTAAAAGACCTTTACTGGTAAGGTTATAATTACTGAGTATATACATAAGGTTATATATAATTGAGATTTTATAGACTTAGAATTTGTGATTTTCACTGTACTTCCTTTTCCTTGTTTTGGCTATGGTTTTAGAGTAGGATCACTTATTCGAAGGTCTACTTGATTTGGATTATATATAATCTGTATACACTAAGTGATTATAGAAAGACCTAGTAAGGATCATTCTCGTAAAAGTTTATTTTAATAAAAAAAATTATTAATCTCGAAGATTCTTTAGACACTTCCATTCTTGTACAACCGATACACCTAGACCTCGCAAACAGTCAGAGGAGTTGAGGCAGAACCAAAAGAGGGTTCATGAGGAGGATTCTGAGAAAGAAATAGTTGAGGAGTAAATAAACTATAGAAACCACCAAGTGCCTTTAGCTTATTAAGGGCTCTGATGAGAAGTTCGCATGAACTTCCGGGATTCAAACTCTTCATTATAAGGTAATGAGGGATCAGTGCCAAAACTTGAAGTATGATGGCATGAGAATTCAATATACCTACGAAAGAGAAGGACACCATATAGATACCAAGAGAGAACAAATATTTACCGTTAAGAGTAGAACAGAGAATAGAGGAAAACCACGCGTGATACATGCGGAGTGTTTGAGTACTTTTGCGTCACTCTAATAACTAATAAATTGATACTACCTAGTGAGTTCGTAATTATACTACTCACGTTAGGTATTAAGCTCATCGCCTTTTTCCGTTACAACTAATAACAGTAAATCGGATCACGAAATTTCATTGAGAGTGATTATTTATAAAAGTTCAAGAGTATGTTTTATATAGACTCTGTTATGCATTGATTTCAAACCTTTTTGAAAGTTGGAACATGATATCCACCAATCTAAGATATCTTAGTTTGGACAACACTCAGTTTATAACCATTCTAGAAACATACTCTTGCTTTTTACCAGGACTGCATCATAGGGATGTAGGTCGAAACATTGAGAACTATACAACAAAACAAGAAATTTATATGTAGATATAAATAGATAAAGTATAACTAACAAAAACCATAAGTACTTACGATTTCATTTCATATCATATAACAGAGTCATGTCTTCACATGGAAATAACCGGCCAACCGACGAAACCCCGGTCCTACATGTAGACTCTGATACATTCCATGCCGCAGTAACAGCTGCCGTGACAACTGTCATGGAGGAATTCAATGCTAACAACCCAAACGAAAATAGAAACAGTGTCGACACTTCAAACCGTAGTAACAATCAAGGAAACCAACGAGTACTTACCTACGAGAATACCTCAACCCACATACCTAAAACAAGAAACGAAAGTTTTGGAACAAAAAGGAGCGCAAGTTAGCTCAAAAACTTGCCAAGAGACAGCAACCCGTGGCAACCCCTAAAGCTACAACATTTGTCGCCCCTATAGCCACAACATCTGCTACCCTAGTAACAATGCCAGTACGACAATATGCTGGAAACCTACCGGATTGCAAGAAATGCAACTTCCATAACACGGGAAAATGCCGCAAAATACATTATAAGAACTGTCACAGGAAAGGACACACCACTCGTTTCTGCAGATCATTGGTTCCACTAACCACCCAAGTTCCCGGCGCTGGAGTAAACTAGGCATGTTACCGGTGCGGAGAATCTGGACATTTCAAAAGAGATTGTCCAAAAACGAGGAATGCTGAAGAAGTTCGTTTATGTATGACTCCGACCCAACACATAACTTCAACCACCAATGCTAGTACAATTCAAGTATGCCATGCATGTGGTGAAATAGGACATTTCAAGAGAGATTGTCCAACAGAAAAGAATGACGGAGGAACGGGAGGATTTTAACAATAGGACATCAAGAAGCAATGAGGAACCTTCTAGAATTTTGGCACGTTTTCTAAAACAACAATAATTAAACATCGAGTTTTCACGGAAAAATATTTAACAATTAAAGTTTAAAATCGTAAGTTAACACTGTTGAAACATTAAAGTGACCCTCTTAAACTTAAAAGAGATCCGAAGTTGTTTCAGCAACCGCAGTCAATCTCTCCCCGCAGTTAAGATCAGCAACCGCAGTCATCATCATCAGTTCTTAGATTCAGTCTTATATTTCTCTTTTGTATAAGTACTTTCTTTTATCCAAAGTGCCCTGCGTGGCAACTCTTTAAAAGATTAGACTGTATGTAATCTTCAAGACTCTATAAATAGAGTTCTCCACTTCTCAATGAAAACACCTCTCTTACGCATCTTGAATCTTATCACTCATTTTTCTCACTACTATCTTATCACCCAAATATAATCGTAACTCTTTGTAATATCTCTTCAGAGCAAGTCTTTCTAGACTTAATCACTAAGTTTGATCTCACTTGCTAACTTGGTCTGATTGCATTCTTTGTTAAGAATCAGCTTAAGTGTATACTTGATATAATACTTGCTGTCTTTTATATTTCCTTATATTTCTGCAACTAATCATCTAACTATCTAACTCTAACTATATTATTGTTGAGCTTTATGATCCTTTGAGATTAACTATTATTTCCGCAATATAAACTTGTTCTAACGTTTGTTTAAGTGTGTTTCTCAAGTTTTTCTCTCAACAATTGGTATCAGAGCCAAAGTGGTTGCTTTTTGAAACAAAACTCTGATTTTCAAAAGGCCTTCTATACCACTAAAGCTCATTTAAAACAAAACTATTTTCAAAACAAGGAAATGACACAAGCATTATCTCTCAATGTTTCCAACAGTGTTGGTGGTTCTAATAGAGCCCCAATATTGGTGGCAAATGAATATCATCACTGGTCTTAGAGAATGGAAAGATACTTAAGGAGACTTGGTAGAGATGTATGGCAATCTGTAGAAGAAGGGCTACATGTCCCTGTTCTTACACCAGTTCAAACCGACAACACCACAACCAGACTAGGAGGAGGTCAACCAGCCATGAATCGTCCCACCAAAGACGATCTCGATAAAATGGAAAATGATGTTGTTGCATTTTATGAGATTTCGTGTGGAGTTGATCCTGACAACTTCGACAATATCATAAACTACAAGTCAACAAAAGAGATCTGGGATGTGCTCAAATACTTGTATGAGGGTTCAGAACAAGCTCAAGATAAGAAGCTCACAACTGCACTTAATGAGTTCAACAATTTCAAAGCTCATACTGGCGAAAGTTTGGAAGACTCCTTTAAAAGGTTCAACCTGATAGTGACTAAGTTATCTAATGCTTGCACCATCCGAAGTAACCATGAAACAAATCTTTAGTTTCTCAATGGTTTGGGAAGACACTGGACTACTGCTAAGATGATAGTCCAAGGAGATAGAAAGATTCATTCTTTATCTCTCTACAAGCTCTACGGGGAACTACAAGCACAAGAATCCACTGTACTCAAAGATTGTGCTGACTTCGGAGGACCACTTGCTCTTATAGCACAAGCTCCACATACTCAATCTTACTCTCCCTCGTATGAAAATCCTCCACAGTCATACGAAGCTGACTCAGAGTATGATGATGAAGAAGAATATCAGAATTCTATTGCTCTTGTTAGCCAACAATTCAACTGGCTACCACCTCTACTTTTCGTAAAATTAAGCAGTTCAACAAACCTCCATTCAACCGCAACTTCAACCCTCAGAATAATCACTCTCGATATCCCAAAAGTTCTCACCCACCACCGCAACCTCAGATTACTCAACCCAAAGAGGCACCGAAGCCCATGAATCCAACTGACTCCGGTACCTCTTCAGAAGATAAAGGTGATGTTCTAATTTGTCACAAGTGCAACAAAGAGAATCATTTTGCAAAAGACTGCAAAGATAACATAGTGAAAGATAGAGCATTCTACCTTAGAACGGCTCAAGAATTGGAGGAAAAAGAAAAGCCAAGGGCATACGTAGCCCATGTAAAAAGAGACCATCAAGTTTGGTCATCTGGAGATGAAGATGAAGACATCAGCAACATCAAAGGAAAAGGAAAGTTTTGCATGCTGGCAACTGCGGATGACGATGGGTCTACAAAAATAGAAAAGAACTACTGCTACATTGCAAAGGATGGAACTCTAAGCATCGTCGAACACGTAAAACTCATGATTCAAACTCTAAATTATAGTATGCATGACTGTCAACCCTTCATAGACAATCTGAATGACACATGTGCTGCCATCCTTCCAGACTATAACAAAGCTCTAGATGAGAAGAACATAGCATCCCAAGAGATGTTTCATGTAAGAGGAAGACTGGATAACAAAAGACTCAAAGTAGCTATGTTAGAAAAGGACTTAGAGTTAGAGAAAGATGCAAGAATGTTGAGTGAAACACAGCTAGAGATAGCTTTGAACCAAAGAGATTTAGCTCAGAGTGAGATTGTACGATTAAGTCTATTAATAGAAAAATTGTTCAATGAAAGTGAAGCTATTGAAAATTTGGTGAACAATGGAACCGTAGATAATACCTATAATTGGGGTTGGTCCAATAGATATCCTACCGCAAAGAAGTCCTCACCCAGGTTTAACAAAGATCGACTTTATGTCCCTCCTGACCGAGAGTTCCATTTCCCAGTCAATGGCAAAACCTTTCCCGAAGACATCAGAACTCACTTCGGTAGACTTCATAATCTAAGTAACAACTGTGTCATTGAGGAAATTTTGCCTGAATTTTCGGGTCACTCAAGTGATCAAATTCCTAATTCTCAGACTTCATCAGTTGTTGATGAGGAAATTGTAATAGAGAGCCCCGATGTCTCAATGGACTTTCCATCTCTGCCCTCAGACCGCAGTGTATCTCACTGCAGTCATGGACCACAAAAGTCCCACAGAAATCCCATAGAAGTCCCAACTCAGTCCTACTCTGCAATAGTCAAATCATCCTTACCGCAGTCCTCAATCAAAAGCTCAGTGACTCTTCAGCCAATTCATCATGAAATACCCATAGAAAATTTGAAGCGGGTAAATGCTCTCAAAGTCCTGAATCTTCTAGTTCGGATGAATCTAGCCCTCGTTTTCAAAAAATTTCAAAGGCTTCCAGGAAACCGCAGCTGAACACCAATTACTGCGGTTCTTCAAAAACCGAGGCTAAAATGGCTTTCAAAGAGGAAATTCGATCCCGAGGCAAACATCGGGAAATCTTTTCAAAAAACAAAAAACATGTCAGATTTCCTAAATCTAAGAGTCCAGAAAAGTTTGTTTTCTCACATTATTTTTCAAAAAACTCTCCAATCAAGAAAACATACAAAAAGGAATGTACAGTTTCAACAACCATTTCAAAAACATCTGACACAACCCAAAAGAAAGTAAAGTCTTTTCGAAGCAATGGTTTTCAAATCTATTCCTCATAGGACCCAAAATGGAAAGGGATTTTACCAACTCCAACACTTTTAATATCACCTCAAAGTTTTCAGAAATCACTCTCCAGGAAATCCTTCCGTGCTCTCACTTCTACAAAATGTACTTTTTCAAGTACCAACGCCACTACTGCCAGATCTCACCACTCTCGGACTGGTCACAAGCCTACCTCGTCATTTAGACCGTTGACCAAACAAAGTGTCAGGGTAAATGAAAAAATTTCTGCATGTCAGTGTATTTGTCAAAAAGGATCATCTCATGTCAAATCTGGTTCTTTTCAAAAACCTCGTAACTTTTCTAAATCTCGCAACACTCTAAAAAACTCACCCATGACTAGGCCTAAAAGTTGACACGAAACATGTCCCTGCAACCTTGGTTCATGAATCAAACAGAAATTCGTCTTGTATCCCAGGCTCCAAACTAGTTTGGATGCCTAAACTAACTGTGTAATTCTCAGGCTTTGTGCAAGGAGGAACAAGAAGAAGAATGGTTAATCGACAGTGCTTGCTCCTTGCACATGACCGGAAGGTTAGAATACCTTCGGGATTTCAGGCCAATTTGCAATGGTGGAATTGTCACATTCGGCAACAATGTGAATGGGATAATCCGAGGTTACGGTGTTCTTACTACGGGAAACTTCTCTATTCAAAAGGTTGCTTATGTAGAAAGCATTAAACACAATCTCATGAGTGTAGGCCAACTATGTAAAGCAGGCCATAAGGTTGAATTTGACAATGAGTACTACAATGTAACGACCAGCGATTGAAGCACTTCTTTGATCAAATCCAAGTCCGAAGGAACCATGTATCCTCTGGACGTCTCTCTGATGATTGGGAAACCACAACTATGCTTTCTATCCAAAGCAGTATCTGAAGTCAGCTGGCTATGGCACCGCAAGCTAGCTCATCTTAACTTCAGATACATTAACAATCTGGTCACTGGAGAACTCGTCCGAGGTCTCCCAATTCTCAAGTTCAGCAATGATACACTCTGTACTTCATGTGAATGTGGCAAACAATCCAAAGCAAGTCATCCAATGGTGATTGATTCTTCAATTTCTGAACCACTAGAACTTCTGCACATTGATCTTTGCGGTCCATCTACCGTAGCCAGTCTTCATCACAAAAAGTACATACTGGTTATAGTTGATGACTTCACTCGTTTCACATGGGTCTTCTTCCTAAGACTCAAATCCGAAACCTCGCAGATACTAATCAATTTTATCAAAGAAATTGAACTTCAGATCAAGTTAACAGTACGCCGCATCCAAAGTGATAATGGAACCGAGTTTACCAACCATTACTTAAACAGTTTCTTGGTTTCAAAGGGTATCACTCACAATTTCTTAG
Organism: Lactuca virosa; assembly: GCF_052849685.1. Classification (NCBI taxonomy): domain Eukaryota; kingdom Viridiplantae; phylum Streptophyta; class Magnoliopsida; order Asterales; family Asteraceae; genus Lactuca; species Lactuca virosa. Next base: position 18,656,717 of record NC_136429.1, on the reverse strand, counting down.
CTCCCCACATTGCAACAAAATGGAGCAGTAGAGAAAAGAAATTGAACTCTGGTAGAAGCAGCCAGATCGATGCTTAACTTCGCACATCTTCCTCTTTACTTCTGGGCCGAAGTAGTGGCCATAACATGCTTTGTTCCAAACCAAAGCATTGTTTGCAGGCGTCTCAGTAAAAATCTGTATGAGGGCCTTAACAACCGCAAACCAAATGTCTGATTCTTCCATATCTTTGGGTGTAGATGTTGTGATCAACAACAGAGATCATCTTAACAAGTTCGCACCGAAGTATGATGAAGGAATCTTTCTTGGCTACTCAACAAACAAAGTAGCTTATAGGGTTCTCATCAGACGCACAAGACTAATAGTTGAAAGCTTCGATTTCAAATTCGATGACTATTACGTCCGCAACACCGCTCCATAAACCGAAACTAAAGCAATCCTAGAAAGTGATATTCCTGCTTCCTCGGGTCCACTAAACATAGTTTAAGTAAACTATGATGATCTCTTCGATCCTATAGATTCAACCAAGTTATCCGAAGTCTTTGTGTCTCCGGAAGCTCAACTGCAGCATGCTGACGTATCTGGTCCATCTCTATCCGATGAAGTATCACTAAATACTTACACCTCGTCGGTTGAGGGGGAAAGCTCCACCCCGGATCAAGTGACAACCATCGAGGTTCCAGTACTTGATGATGCAGTTCCAGTTCCTCTCCGCAAAGAATCCTTACCATCGAATGTTTCTTCTGACTTAGATGATGAAGATATAGAGAATATTGACACAAGAACTGACCCGAGAATTATCACACTTCCAACAATACAGGCGGAACCTTCTTAGGTTCAAGGGGAACTCCCGTCCGCAATCCAAGGGGAACCTCCATCATTTGCCCAAGAAAACTCCAACCCCACTTTTCCAATTCAAGACAATTCAGCGGGCTGCTCACATGTCCAGGGGGAACTACCGTCCCCAACCGTAGAATCTTTAGATATTGTAGATATTCCTTCCACCGCAGCCGCTGACCACCTTCAACCCCGTCTACACGTATGGACGAAGGACCACCCACCAAGTCAAATCATCGGAAACCCATCAGCAGGCGTCCAAACTCGATCTTCACAAGACTTATCTGATCACTGTCACTATGCTGCTTTCATGTCTTCGATCGAACCCAGAACCATCAAAGAAGCATTAATGGAGCCTGATTGGATAGCAGCAATGCAAGAAGAACTGGAAGAGTTTAAAAGAAACAAAGTGTGGCAACTCGTTCTAAAGCCAAAAGGTCACACTATTGTTGGCACCAGATGGGTGTACAAAAACAAATTGGATGAATCCGGTGCGGTAGTTCGAAACAAAGCAAGACTAGTCGCTAAGGAGTATAGTCAACTTGAAGGTGTTGATTATGATGAAACATACGCCCCAGTAGCTAGAATAGAAGCCATATGCATCTTCTTAGCGTATGCTGCTCACAAGAATATCAAGGTACACCAAATGGATGTAAAAAGTGCCTTCCTCAATGGTGAATTGAAAGAGGAGGTTTATCTTCAGCAACCTCCGGGCTTCGATTGTCTTGAATTCCCAGATTACTGCTACAAGCTTGAAAAAGCAGTCTACGGTCTTAAACAAGCTCAAAGAGCATGGTACGAGACTCTTTCTGAATTTCTTGTCTCGTCAGGATACAAAAGAGGAGTTATTGATCCCACCTTATTTAGAAAGGCAAATGGTAATCACCTTATGCTTGTACAAATATATGTGGATGATATCATCTTCGGATCAACTGATCCGGGGATGGTGGATGAATTTGCAAAGCTCATGACCAACAAGTTCCAAATGAGCATGAATAGAGAGATTAATTTCTTTCTACAACTTCAAGTGAAACAAGTCCCTCAAGGGATATTCATCCATCAGGAGAAATACACCTCTGAACTACTAAAGAAATACTCAATGGACAACTGTTCTTCAGCCAAGGTACCCATGGCCTTCGGATATAAGATATATGCTGATCCTTCTGGCGAATCAGTGGATCAAAAAACTTATAGAGGAATAATTGGCTCATTGATGTACCTCACTGCTAGTCGACCAGACATTGTTTTTGCAACAGGAGTATGCGCAAGATACCAAGCCGACCCGAAAGTATCTCACATGACCGCAGCCAAGCAGATTCTTAGATAGTTAAAGGGCAGCAAATCTCTAAGTCTCTGGTATCCCGCAGGGAATGACTTTAGCCTACAAGCATTCACTGATGCGGATCACACTGGATGTAGATTGGACAGAAAAAGCACATCCGGTGGATGTCAGTTTCTCGGTGGAAGACTCGTTAGCTGGTCATCAAGGAAACAAAGTTCTGTCTCACTGTCTACCGCAGAAGCTGAATATATGGAAGCATCCAGCTGTAAAGTTCTGTCTCACAAGTCTTGTGGTTGAAAACGCAACTTATGGACTACGGATACAGGATGCTGTGGATACCGATTTACTGTGACTCAGAGAGTGCCATAGAGATTTCTCATAATCCTATTCATCACTCCAAAACAAAGCATATTGAGCTACGGTACCACTTCATTAAAGACCACATCCTGAAAGGTATCATTGAACTAATTTTTGTCCATACTCATGAAGAGATTGCTGATGTATTCACAAAGGCACTTGACTCTACAAAACTCAACAGTTTCTTACAAATGTTAGGAATGATGAATCCGGATCCGCAATTCTTCTTGAATTGATGGGTACCACAGACCACTCTTGGTCACTATTGCGGTCCTAACTAAATATACCTATCTTACATAGTTGTGGTATATCTTGTATACTACAGTACATCTTTTGTACCGTAATATACCGTATATACCGTAACCATATATCATACTTATATTTAAAGGGTCCTTATTGATTGTTATTTCTGATTGTGTTCAAGTGTTCTTCTCAGTTTCTCCTACTGCAGTTGTCTAACCTCTCACCCGCAATGAAGTCTTCATCCGCAATGAGGTCTCAATCCGTAATGAAGTTTCAAACCACAATCTCAGTGATTGAACTTTCAACTACTTCATAAGTTCTTGAAACATTGTGTGTTATTTAATGATCCTTCATTAAATAAGAAAAACATTCTCAAAAAATATTCGTTTTGTCGCATATGATCGTTTCAATTTTTATTTTCAAATAAACTTTTTGTTAGACCCATTTTAGGTGTGATGCCAAAATAAATCCGTTTCCAATAAAATAAATCCTTTTAGATAATCTTTTCCTTAAACAGTCTTTTCCACTTAAGCCCAAAACGTCAAATCCATTACAAATTCCACCTTTATTCAATGGTTTGTCACCCCTCACCACACGTTCAGCACACATGGGGTGTTGAGCCTGACACTTCATTAAATGCTCCTTTTGAAATGAACAAAAACCTTTCGTTAAAACGAATTTCTGGCTGATTATATATATTTAAAAAAAATATTTTTTACCCTTAATCACATTTTAGGGTAAAAACAATAACCTTTTGGAATCCGCCACTATAAAAACCTTTTTCTTCTCCAAGAGAACTTTACGCTCTCTGATCCCTCAAGACGAACAACTTCATCTTCTTCCCCCTTGCAACTCAAGTTTTTCTGCAATTTCTTCAATCTTTTTCAAAATGGTGAAATAAGGAATTTCCAAGAAACAATCAAAAGCCTCAGCCTCTGTTCAACCCACTGGTTCCGATTCTGCTACTCGGAACCAATCGCCTACCATTGCATCTAGCAATTTTAGCGCAATCTTCGAAGATCACTCTTCATACAATGAATCGATTCGCCTCATGATCAAGTTCATCTCCAATCACCCTCTGTTTGGACCTTTCGACGCTTTCACTGATGTGGTTCCCATCTCCACATTGTTCAAGTGTGCCTTTTCTGCACATCGTCCCCTCAACAATCTGCAAGAAGTTCATCTGAACTTAGTAGATGATTCTTTGGTCATCTTGACTAAATAAAAGTTTCTTGCTTCCATCAACTTACTGGTACATCCCTCAACAAAGTTCTTCTCACCCAGTGTTACTGACATCACATCCACACTGTATCAAATGGGATACCAGAAGCAGATCAAGGGCATTGGAGAGTTCAAGAAGAATCAAATACTTGCGGTATGGCAACTTGTATGCCATTTTGTGATCCGCAGTTTGTCTGGACGAACCGGAGGCATAGACAACATGGGCCTCAAACTTCTTGAGCTCGTATGGAGCATCTTAACTAGCCATGATGTTAACTACGGTCAAATTCTTTGGGATGATTTCCTGTAGTATATCCCTAAAGAAAGTCCAAGAGAAAATCCTACGGAGCTTACTTTTGCAAGGTTTTGGGCTCTCTGCATTCGGATCTGCATTCAGACGCCAAGATCAGCATGGGCAATGACATCAACTTCTTCGTCACCCACGATCTCAAAAGGTATACTCCTTCTAAAGATCAGTCTATTTTTGGACCTATCAGACACTTACCCATTCACATCCTGACTACAGTTGGACATAAGACGCAAATTGTCACAGATCACATCGAGGCTACGGAAGGTATTGACCCATACCTTTCTAACCCGCCTCTCCCAAGTCAAAACATATTAACCTCAACCGCACCCTATCAACCAGAGAAATCTGCAGTTCCATCTTCTACCACTCTATTCAATGCCTCAAGGCTCAAACAACTTGTTTCTCCTAAGAAAGGCCCCCGCAGCAAAGGAAGAACACATACCATGGGTAAAACTCGCAGGAAACATAAAGCATCCAAGACAGCCAAAGCTCCTAAGGAAGCAGAACCTTCGAAGAAGAGAAAACACCAACATGTTCAACAATCAGAAAATGACTCTCAATCCAATCAATCTTCCGACGATTCTGATCTCGACTCTGCTCCCATTGCTATCCTCAAGAAAAGGAAAACCAAAGCCAGTAGACAAATGCATGACCGGACCGATACCGAAGCCTCTCAAAAGGCTCCAGTAGTCCTTGGGGTTCCCGTAGACCCATTTGCTACTACCCTCTCCAGCTACTTGAACACATCAAGTGTGCTCGTTTCTTCTCAACGTGGAGACTCACCCCCAACTAGATCCCAAGAGGATCTAATTGGTTCCTTTCGCCCTAAGGTCTACAAGGCTTCTAGACTTCATTTCCTTCAAGAATCGGAGTTGCGCTCCATTTTAGACTCTGTAATCCAAACACTCAATACACCTACCCAACCACAGGGCGATTCTTCAGCTCATGCCAGAACGGAGTCGAGGCCACACTTGACCACGGGTCAAGGAGACCAAGGACACTCCGGAAATCCTACTCTGCTTACATCTGTTTCAGGTGGTTTAGGCACAGTGAGCACAAATGTGCAAGGATCTGTGAACCCGAGGGACACCTCGGCGCGTTTTCAAGGACTTGACGGTTACGATTCAAATGACACTTTTGCTCGCTATAGACCTGTATCTGAATCAGGTATAAAAAAAGCTTGAAGCTTTTCGAAGAGCTTTAGCGGCAAGAAGAGATCAGCAATCCAAACAGCTTCAACAAAAGTAGCAGGAAATTCAAACCTTAGCCAAATACTAGGCCGATGCAATCAACAATGCCAATACGGTTGCGACAATCCTAAAGGTCCAGTACTGGATGGAAGAAATGTCTGAAACTATCCACAAAGCTCAGGCCAATCCAGTTGATGTAGGTTCAGCCAAGCCCCCTCTTACCACTACTGATAATAACTCTCAAGAGGATGGAACAGCTATCGATGACTTCGATCTAAATGAAGTCAATCAACCAGAGCAGTCAGAAGATGTTATGATGTTTTTCGATGAAGAAGAAGAGTCTAGCGGATCACAGCAGTCAACGTCTAAGCCAAAGGAGAAAAAGAAGAAAAAGAAGCAAGCAGTCTCTCGAAAAGAATTTCTGTCTCTACAAAATAAAGTAGATCAGATTCTTGCTGCAGTTAAATCTTCTCAACCGCAATCTGAGGACTTGCCTGGCTCGCAGTCTCTCATCGACCGCATCGAAAGATTGGAAGCCAGAGAGCGTCTTGCTGCAGAACACGTATCCCTTAAAGTGGAAATGGGGATCCGAGCCCTAGACAACAACCGCAAAGCTGATCATCAACACTTCATCTCCACTGCTGAAAAACTCATTTCTGAAGTTTCCTCCATCAAATCGGATCTTTAGACCATTATTTCAGATCAATCCTCTCTGTCGAAGAAAGTTGTTGAAGAAACGCATAATGCGTATGAATCCGCGATCTCTGTTCTACATTCAACAATCAACAATCTCCGCAGGTCACTATCCTCCAACTTTCATGGTCCTGAAGTCCTGCAACTCACCAAGGAGATTCACCGATTGCTCTTCAACCCCGCAATCCCAAACAACCGACAACTTCCTGATGCTCTAAAAGCCCAGTTTGACCATGTTTGTGGAAAAATTGATGGTCTTAAGCAATGGCTTGAGGAAGTACCAGTGGCTCCTCCCTCAAGAGGGGGAAGCGAAAACCAAAGCTCAGAACAAATCTCTCATCAGCATTCCCATCCGTACCAACATAGAAGGTCTCCCGTCATCAATGAAAAAGTTCCTACTCCTCAACCTTCACCGCAACAACCACCAATTCAAACTCCACCACAATCTCCACCACTTCAATCCCCACCACTTTCTCCTGAAAGACCCGAGACTCCCCCTCATTTCAAGAACTTAGTTTCCCACATGTCATCATATCACTCAAACGACTCTCCCGCAACCAAACACAAGAAAGCTGAATGGAGATCAGCTAAATTCACTGAGATGATCTGGAAGGAAAATGGAGTTGATATTACAATGGATGAATCCCTCATCAAGTCCTGGGTCAATCCGCACAGTAGATTACTGGATGACGATTACAAGCCCTACCTCACATACGTAGAACCTCCTTCTGACGGTTATCGGGACATTCCTATCTCCCCCAACGCAAAATACTTCACTGTGTTTGAATCCTTTGACTACAGTATCCCCGATAAGAATAGGTTACCCTTAGAGTTTGAGAGACTCAACAGCTTTCATGCCAAACATGGGTCTTCTATAGAGAAAATCTGGTCGAATGAGAGACCCTCCGCAGTAAAAAATTACAAACCTAGAAAATTCATGAAGGCAGAATTCATCCAGTACACGCTTACCAGAAGAAGCTCAGACTATGTCCGAACCCAAGCTGACTTCCCTTGCATGAACCCAGAAGAAATCTTCTTGATTGCAAAGGTATTTCAAAATAAGTCTGAAAAGCACCCAAGGATGAAGATCGCTTATGAAAGAGCATGTATCTTTCTCAAGGAGATTGTATGTGACTTCGCAAGGATCGATGCTGATATCCACCCTGCACTTGCTCATAAATTCAATCTTCCTCCTCTTGAACCAGCTCCGGTCCTGACTGAAGGCTTTCAAGAAAGATCTCTTGGAGCAACTAACTTCCCAGATTTTGGAGTCATTTTCAAACGGTTAAATGATGATACTAAATACTTCATCCCGATGACTGGCATGAATCGTATCACCCGGAAGCAGTTGGAGATTATTCAGGCAGCAGTAAACAAATCCAAACATATGACTGCTGAAGTGAAGTTTGAAATATCAAGGAGGATTGCATGGCTTAAGGAAGTTAGGAAGTTCTGGTGGATTCTTATCAAGTTCCTCAAGCTCAACACTTGAAAGAAAAGTTGAAGAGGTCACTTAGGGGAAATTGTTGAAACATTAAAGTGACCCTCTTAAACTTAAAAGAGATCCGAAGTTGTTTCAGCAACCGCAGTCAATCTCTCCCCGCAGTTAAGATCAGCAACCGCAAAGTGCTTAGATTCAATCTTATATATGTCCTTTGTATAAGTACTTTCTTTTATCCAAAGTGCCCTGCGTGGCAACGTTTTAACAGATTAGACTGTATGTAATCTTCGAGACTCTATAAATAGAGCTCTCCACTTCTCAATGAAAACACCTCTCTTAAGCATCTTGAATCTTATCACTCATTTTTCTCACTACTATCTTATCACCCAAATATAATCGTAACTCTTTGTAATCTCTCTTTGGATCAAGTCTTTCTAGACTTAATCACTAAGTTTGATCTCACTTACTAACTTGGTCTGATTGCATTCCTTGTTAAGAATCAACTTAAGTGTATACTTGATATAATACTTGCTGTCTTTTATATTTCCTTATATTTCCGCAACTAATCATCTAAGTATCTAACTCTAACTATATTATTGTTGAGCTTTATGATCCTTTGAGATTAACTTTAATATCCGCAATATAAACTTGTTCTAACGTTTGTTCAAGTGTGTTTCTCAAGTTTTTCTCTTAACAAACACATCGTTCAAATCAGAATTAAGAACCCTTGCAGGTAAGCTATAATGGCTTAATGTATACGTTAGGGTCATTTATAATTAAGATTTGTAGGCATAGAGTGAGCAATTCTACCTTATCTCCTATTCCTTGTTTGGTTGTGGATTTAGGGCAGGGTCACTCAGTCGACTGTATTTCCAATCTTAATTATACATGACTTGTATACACCAAGCGATTATAGAGGGACCTAGTAGAGATAAAACAAGGATAAAACAAACACTTTTTCTTAATCGACTTAACAACCGTTACAATAAGAAGTTCTGATGTCATGGATTGGTTTGGTCCTCACCATACCTATTTCCTATGACACGTAATGACCCTTCGCTCTAAATGACTGACTAACAAAACTTTCGTCCCTCATAACAATAAACTAGATACGAACCTCAGAATCGTCTTTCACATCAAAACTTCAGAAGTACCCATGCGAGAGGTACCACGTCTTCCTAGTTTATTCCGTAGACAAGAAAACTTAAAGTGAAAAACACCAAGGGTATTCTGAAAGTCTGTGATTTCCCGAAGGATTCCCAACAGATATTTTTGGAAACACCACATATGCAGCAAGTCAGGTTCAAGCATACAGGCTAGGGACAAATACGGTTAACCTATTACTGTTAAGTGTATATGCAAGAGTAGTATATAATTAAGATTCTATAGACCTAGGATGTGTGTTTCCGCCCTATCTCATGCTCCTTGTCTGGTTGTGAACCTATGGCAGAGTCTTACAACTGACCATCTTATTAATCTTAATTATATACAACTTATATACACGGGGTAATGATAGATGGATCAGGTATAAATCCTACTGTGAAATTGAGGACAAAAACTGCCCAGAACTACGAATGGATATCTTACCAGTTGGATAAACGTAGTTAAGTAAATCAAACCCACCTACTTTCTATCGATCAAAACAGCAAACGCAAAAGTGAAGATCTGTTGGAACACCAGCAAGGATCAGAAATTCACTTAAGAAAAAGAAGTTCCGAGGAAATCGAAGTACTCATTTCTTTCCCAATTCCTAGTAACCACTCAGAAAGCTAATTTCAGGATGAAATTCCATCTAACGGGGGGATGATGTCACAATCTAAAATTTCTATCATGTAAAGTCAAACACAGCAACCAAAGGTCAAATTTATAGCTTTCTAATCCTAGTATAAGTCAGGGTTGTGTGTTAGGAAGTGAACCGCTAAGGAAACGAGTTAGGAGTATTGCATTCGGGCCATAAACCTCATCAAGTGAGGTTCACGGCCGCAAACCATGTTCACGGCCGTGAACCCTCCTTAGAATGTGAACTCACCCTATATATATGTTTGGGTCATTTATCCTTCATTTCTTCTTTCTTGGCCATGAACCACCCCATTCTCTCTGAAGTATCATACTCAAGAACACCCTTTTCTTCCCTTAAACACTCCTTTTCTTTTGCATCTCTTTAGTATACCACGAAAAGCCTTCAAACACTCACCAAACAACAAGATCTTCAAGTGTTCTTCCCTGAAGTTGGGCCGTGAACCACTCTTCATGGGTCGTGAACACCTCGTGGGCCGTGAACCCCATCAAGCCCAGCCGTAAACTCCCTTTCAGCCTCCTAACTTGCTTCTAACACTCCTTTGGTGAGTTATTCTTGCATCCTAGGTTGTTTCCTAATCACCTTTGTAGTTAGATTCACTAATTTCATGCCTATATGTATCATTACATGCTATTTAGGACTCATTTGTGCTACGCGACTTCGTTCGTGAGTATAATATCCTTATTCCAATCTTCAATCGAATCACTCACATAAGGTGAGTTCATACCCCTATAATATACCTTTTTAAATGATTTTAAATGATTTTTAGGGGGGGGGATACAAGTTAATAGACAAGAAATCTTGTGTTTATAAATGTAATTTTACTTATTTCGTTATCTTGCCATCAAAATGAATGAGAACATGAAACTTGTTAAAACCTGGAAATAAACTTATAAACTATGATAAATATAGCTTATGGAACAAATGGATCTTTTTACAAAACTATTAGTTGTTTATAAAAAGGTTTTCGCATTATTACTTGTAAAGTCGTTAATCTAGTTTGTGAGACGCGTCTTCAGTACTCACTTAAGTACCAATTGAAGTCCACCTTTATGATCCAGAGTCTCCCTGAGGGAGAGCGTGAGTTTGTGTATAGATCTATATGGGACTAAAAATCCCTCACCTCTACTATTCACTACAGTTGGACCGATAGGTCTGCGGGTGACAAACGTCATAAAACGATATCGACGTTCGATTCTCGTCATATCAAATCAGTATGGTCATATAACTCACAAATAGATAACAACGATATATTTACATAGTAAAATACTTTTCCTAAACTTTCGCAAGGGATATTAACTATATGATACTCAGTATATGCAATAAGGTTAGATAAAACTGAAGTCCGGTAGACAGTGGAATGTGTGATTTCCGCTTTACTTCCTGTTCCTTGTTTGGTTGTGGGCTTAGGGCAGATTCACCCATTCAACTGTTTGTTCAATCTCGGTTATATACAACTCGTATGTATTAAGTGATCATAGGAGGGTAGTATCGCCGTATCAGGTATTCAGGGTAAACAAGTCTTTATTCAGTTTAACTAATCAACAAAACTAGATATCATTAAAGTAAATATTTGTACTTTTCGGTCTTGGAGCGAATAAGACTACAAGTTGGTTTTATAGAAAATATAGGATTTTCTATTGTAAACATCGTCATTTGAAGGTAAATAGTTTTCAATAGAACTTTCTGAAAACAATAACAATTATTACTGAAAACAACGTTTTACATTATAGTAAATGGAATTAAGAACCTTATTACAAAAGGTTCAATACTTGTTAACAAACTAGTATAACATAAAGGACCTTTATTGGTTAATTCTATAATTCCTTAGTTTATACATCAAAGTTATACATAAATGATATCCGATAGGCAGTGGAATGTGTGATTTCGGCCTTACTTCTTTTTCCTTGTTTGGTTGTGGGCTTAGGGCAGATTCACACATTTAACTGTCTGTTCGATATTAGGTTATATATAGCTACTATAAACTAAGTAATTGTAGAAGGAACTATTGTGGTTACCATTTTACTAAAGGAAATATATGATTTTCTTAAGGAATATTTTCATCACATATTAAAGAACTATTACAGTTAACTCCGTAAGCACCTGGTGAATACGTCAGGGTTATATACAATGAGGATCTAACAAATAATGGAATGTGTGACTTCCGCCTCATTTCTTGTTCCTTGTTTGGTTGTAGGCTTAGGGCAGATCCACACAATCGATTGTCTGTTTGATCTGGATTGTATATAACTTGTATTCATTAAGTAATCATGGAAGGAATTGTAAGAGTCATTTTTACTTATGATGCATCATATAAGAAAATATAGGATTTTCTGGAGGAACAGGAGAACTTTTCTAAAGAACATTGCGTATAACTTTTCTAACAAAAATACTTATGAACTCACCAACTTAAATGTTGATACACTTTCCAAGTAACTTGTATTCTCAAGAAACTAGTAGACAGGTACACACACTGGGATTCAGAAGATGGAGCATAATATCTTCATGTCCTTGTTTTGTTAACTACTTTTAAAGTCATTCTTTTGTGAATCGAATACATTATAAATGCTTTAATATTAATGTAATGGTTGTGGTTGCTTGTTTTACTATTCTACATTTGTTGTGATACTGAGCATGACGTCCTCCACCCCCAAACGTTTCCGCCGTTCCGGTTTGGGGGTGTGACAATCAGTAAGTCACCTTTCTTGGAATCCTACATGCTGAATGTTTTCAGCACCTTATCCAAGTAGGTACTTTGACTAAGTACAATTAGTCTCTTACTTCTGTCTCTCAATATCCTTATCCCTAGGATATAGGCAACTTCTCCAAGGTCTTTCATAGCGAAACACTTCCCAAGCCAGGAGTTAACCTCCTGCAAGGGTGGGATGTCATTTCCTATGAGTAGTATGTCATCCGCATACAATACCACAAAACCAACTATACACCCACTAGTCTTAACATATACACAGGACTCATCCTCACTCCTCAAAAAACCAAACTCTTTGACTTTCTCATCAAAACAAAGATTCCATCTGCGAAATGCTTGTTTTAATCCATAGATGGATTTCTCAAGCTTACACACTATATTAGGGTACTTTGCATCAACAAAACCCTCTGGCTGACTCATGTAAACATCCTCAGCCAACTTTCCATTGAGGAAAGCAGTTTTGACATCCATTTGCCATCTTTCATAATCATGAAATGCAGTAATGGCTAGCATAACCCTAATAGCTTTAATCTTCTCTACTGGTGAGAAGGTTTCATCATAATTAAATCCAGGAGTTTGAGTAAAACCCTTCGCAACCAGTCGTGCCTTATAAGTGTGTACATTCCCATCCATGTCGGTCTTTTTCTTGAAGATCCATTTGCACCCGACTGTCTTACGACCCAGTACATTGTCAACCAAGTTCCAAACTTGATTGTCATATATGGACTGAATCTCGCTGTCCATAGCCTCTTTCCATTTGGCGGACTCAAGGCCTGCCATGGCTTCCTTAAAGTTGTTAAGTTCATCCAAATTTACCAGTGTACTATCACTGATAAATGCATCACCTTCTGTAGTAAAATGGAAACCATAATAAAAATCAAGTGTGCTCCTAACTCTTGTGGAACGCCTCAGAGGTACAGACTCATCAATCGGCTCAATAGAAGTTTCCTCCTCATATTGATTGCTAGTGTTTGAGGTTCCTTCACCGCTTGACTCTTGAAGTTCTTCAAGGTCAATTTGCCTCCCAGTGTTTCCTTGGCTTATGAATTCTCTCTCACGAAAGACTCCTCTCCTCGCCACGAAGACAACATTGTCACTCGGTCTGTTGAAGAGATAACCAAAAGATTTATGTGGGTAGCCGATGAAAATACACCGCTCACTTCTAGGTTCGAGCTTGTCGTGAGTCTCGCGTCTCACGAAAACCTCGCAACCCTAAATCTTGATGTGGTCTAAAGTGGGAAATTTTCCAATCCACATCTCGTGAGATGTTTTGGAAACCTTCTTGGTAGGGACTAGATTAAGGATATGGGCGGGAGTCTCTAAAGCATAACCCCATAATGAGATTGGTAACGAAGCTCGACTCATCACGGAACGAACCATGTCTAACAAGGTCCGATTACGCCTCTCAGCCACACCATTCAGCTGTGGTGTCCTAGGAGGTGTCAATTATGAAACAATTCCACATTCCTTAAGATATTCAAGGAACTCGATACTAAAATACTCACCACCTCGATCGGATTGAAGCATCTTTATCTTCCTGCCCAACTGATTCTCCACTTCTTATTTAAACTCTTTGAATTTCTCAAAGGTTTCTGACTTATGCTTGATTAAGTAGACATAGCCATATCTATTGTAATCATCAGTAAAAGTCACATAGAAGCGGTTAACATCCCTTGTGGCGGTTCTGAAGGGTCCACACACATTAGTGTGTATGAGGTCCAACAAACCTTCACCCTAGTAGAAGTACGAGTGAAGGGTGACTTAGTCATTTTTCCAAGTAAACAAGATTCACAACTATCATTTGACTTTAAGTCAAATGACTCCAAGACTCCAGCCTTTTGGAGTTTCCCTATGCGCTTCTTGTTGACATGTCCAAGACGACAATGCCACAAGGATGCCTTATCCAAACTAGTGGAAGAATCAATATGCAAAACATTATTTCCTAAGTTGTCTACAACCGAAACAGTTTCATATACACCATTACAAGGTAATGCTTTAAAATACAGAACATCATTAGAAAAAGCATTAATACCACCACATTCATTATCAAATGTAAAAGTAAATCCTTGTTTGTACAAACCATGAAAAGAAATAATATTTCTCGCCATTTCAGACGAGTAACAACATTTATTCAAATCTAATGTCAACCCACTACTAAGCAATAAAGAATAAACTCCAATCTTGGTGACAGGTGAAGCCTTCCTATCCCCATGATCAAGTTTATCTTCCCGTGCTCCACATCCTCACTTCTTTTTGGGCCCTGCAAATCAGAACAAATGTGAATTCCACACCCTATATAAAGGACCCAAGAATTAGTATATGGTGAGTTATTAGACAATATAGTGTAAATACCTGCATGGGTCGGTTTCACTTTCCCATCCTTAACATCCTGCAAGTACTTAGGGCATCTTCACTTCCAGTGCCCTTTTTCCTGACAGTAGAAGCATTGTGCATCCTTCGGTTTGGAATAGGGAGTGGAAGAACCACCTTTGGTTCCACTCGAATAGGAGTCATCAAGAGACTTTCCCTGGGTACCCTTCGAAGGGGTCTTCCTCTTCTTCCCTTTACCTAGCCCGATTGCCATAATAGGGGCGACGGTAGAAGTAGTAACAACAATCTTACCTTTGAGACTACTTTCAGCAGTCCTCAAAAGTCCTTGAAGTTTGCTAAGTGTGACCTCCTCCTTGTTCATATGATAGGTCATGCAGAACTGATCATAACAGGAGGGTAAGGAGTGTAGAATAATATCTATTGCTAACGCCTCATCAAATTTCACATTTAACTTTAGCAAACGGTCCATGAATCTTTGCATTTTCTGCAGGTGGCCCGTGATAGACTCTCCATCCTTCATTTTTGTTGTTATCATGGAGGTGATGATTTCATACCTTTATTGACGAGCACTATGATGGTATCTTTCCATCAGGTCCCGGTGCATCTCATAAGGGTAGAAATCTTCGTAGGATTTCTGGAGTTCTGCTGTCATGGTAGCCAACATGATACAAGACACCTTAGTGGCGTCCTTCTCATGGCTAGTGAACTCAGCAATTTCCTCAGGAGTAGCAGAAGACTCATCGATGACCTTAAGCTCCTTGTCAAGGACATATTCCTTGTCCTCATAATAAGTGACCATCCTTATGTTACTAATCCAATCATTGAAATTAGTTCCATCAAAGATGACTCTCCCACAAAGGTTCATGAGAGAGAAGGAGCCAGTAGGGTTTGAGCCAGAAGCAGCATTGTTGGAAGACATCTGAAAAGGAAGAAAGACAAGTTTAGATTACATATAGAATCCTTAATAAGACACCCAAATGAAATATTAAGGCTAGGAACCAACAAAATACTTTACAACTTGGAAGAGGGATGCCATAATCCAAGCTACAAAATATTTAAAGGTAGGTAAATGACGATTTACCAATTTCCACCATGAAAAACGAAATAGATTATTAGGTTTTAATTGGATTGATACTCCTAGATCTTTTGAGATTCATTGAACAATTCAATGGCATGTTTAAATCTCTATTATGCCCTTCAAGTTTGTGACTGGGATACCGAAGATCACAATCAAGGTGTGAATAACCATGCAAATTAACTTGGTACTCTTAAATTTATCACCTAATCGATGTGTCAGTTAACCATACACGTTCCACTGATCTATGATAAACCTTAAGCCACCCTTGTTAAGTCCAAGTTAGTGTGCCGGTTAAACACACACGCTCCACTAACGACTTTAGCAAGGTGTAAAGTGTAATTTCATGGGTTAGCATCAATTTCACATTTTCCTAAAGTAACTAAGATTGGGAATTTATAAAAGGTTTAGTTACTTTGTATTTATCATTATACTTTTAATGAGAATTATAGTCCTTGTCCTACCCGTTCGGCTAACGAACCTCCACCAGTCAAGGAAGGTGTGGGTAAGAGTGGACACCCATTAAGCTGCCATTTTATAGGCAACAACCTTATACCGCCCTTATAGACCGGCTTCGTTAATAAGGCCTACTAACGGTAAGACTGAATTGTTCTTATACACACACACACACACATATATATATATATATATATATATATATGTATATATATATATATATATATATATATATATATATATATATATATATATATATATATATACATATTGTTTGTATTAACTTATAATACTATAAAGTATAAGGGATGAATTTTAAACTTTAAATTTCTAGGGTTTGGAATTAAATTTTTACTAAAGTGACTTTAGAAATTCCAAAACTTGAGGGCAAGTTTTGAAACTATTCAAAACCTTTCATTTCTATAACTTATGAGTTTTAATGATTTTAATGGAAAAGACTCTTGGAATTCCATAACTTGAGGACAAGTTATGGAGTCCATCAAAAAGCATTTAGATCAATAATTAAACTAACAAGCGTGTGAAATAATTTCTACGATCTAACAAAACTCATAAGCATGCATAATTCATATCAACAATTTTCAAGAATCATATGAACTTAATATAAAACTTGAAACTTTGACAATTACCATTGAAATTGGATAAGCACAATCATTACCACATCAAAAACAGGTTTAACAATCTAAAAACAATTTAGGGTAATGATCCTAGTCCAATTCCAGCATTCAAACTCGAAATTCTACACTTAGGGCCTCCTACTCGTCGAGTGCAAGAACCTACTCGACGACTCGGATGAGTTTTCACATGGACTCGGCAAGTTCACTGAACAGTGAGCAGAAAAATCGATTTTTTTTAGCAATTTGCATCAAGTATAATTGAAAACAAGCCTAGTCTGTGATACTACTGATGGGTTTTGAGCATTCTAACACTCCTATGGTGAGCATGCAACCCTAGAAACCTTGGATCTATGCTTTCTCTATTATACATGCAAACTTTCATTTTTCCAAGGTTTCATCCTAACTAGCATATCATGGGGTATATGTAATATAAAAACTAGTAGAATGACATACCTTTCTTGTAGCTTGGATTCCTTAAGACTTTGTGAGCCTAGCACCCCAAATGTGATGCGTCAAATGCTTAACACAACACCACCAACAACTTGGAATAACTTGAGAGAAGATTGATATGCACCAAAATCGGCATGCCCTCACTAGTATCACTTAAGTGCCGATTTTACAAGGATGGAGCTTCTTTATAGAGTGTGCATATTAGGGTTACACCATGTAACTCTTGTCTTTCCATATTCCTTATCATCCATGGGTTTTAGACTCCATGGAGCATCCATGGGTCACCATATGGGTTTAGCCCAACATGAAGAACTATGGATCATAAGCCCACCATACAAGAATGAATGATTTACCAAATCAATCCCCATTTATTTAATTAGTCTCTTTTTATCACAAATTAATTCCAAACTAATTCTTGATCAATACTAATTAAATAATTCATATTAATATATTAGAACTTATAATATATTAATAAATCATAAATATCCTCTTCTCACAAAAGTCTATCCAAATTGTTCACATGCCATGCAACCCAAATGGTCCATGCCAAATCGGGTCAAGTACATACCAATTATAGTTATGGACTTAGACACCTTAGCCAACCGTTTTCGGTAAGTGGATTGGGGGTGAGCCTGAGTGTGTCAGAGCCGAGAAGGAGCACGATCTAGTTTAGTATGTGACCAGTTGGTTTTGGTCGCGATGGTGCACTTACATATGGGATTAGCATGATGGAGTTTGGCTAAAAGGTTTTGGGCGGATTAAATCTGTGGATTTTCGGTCACTTTGGTTTATGTGACGGTCACGTCAGGGACCAAGTAGGGAAGGGGTTCTTTCCATCGTGATTTAAGGAGGTTGCGTGGAGACATTTTCTTTAGGCCGTGTGGTATCACCAAAAGTTTTGGGCTAGAAAAATTATAAAGAGATGGTTGATTGCTAAAGATGCTACAGTGAAGATGAATCAGATCTTGGAGTCAGGTTTGAAGGACCATCAAGGGGTTACATTGTGAAGTGGAAGCAAGAAATGATTTCGAGGATGAAATCTAATTTAAGTGAGGGAGAATTATAACTGTTGGATTAGGTGTCTAAGCCCATAACTATAATTGGTATGTACTTGACCCGAGAATAGCATGGTCCATTTGGGTTGCATATCACCACGCCAATTTGATAAGATGTAATTTTGAGAAGAGGTTATTTATGATTTATTAATATATTATAAGTGTTGGGTTATGAGCATTCTAACACTCCTAAGTGTACATGCAACCCTAAATACCTTGGATCTATGTTTTCTCTATTATACATACAATTATGAACATCCAATGTATTATCCTAATCTAGCATACAAAATAATAAATATAACAAGATAGAATACATACCTCTTTGATGTAGAATGTCTTCATGAAGCTTGAGTGCCTAGTGCCCCAAGTGTGACACCTCAAATGGTTCACACAACACCAAATACACTTGGAATAACTTGAGAGAAACTTGAACACTCCTTGAAATCGTCTAGCCCTCACACTCACACATTAGTGCACGATTTCTTGAGCCATGGGATTCTTTTATATGGTGGCTATTAGGGTTACACCATGTAACTCATAACTTTACCCATTCCTTATGCTCCATGGATTTTAACCTCCATGGAGTATCCATGGGTCACTCCATGGACTTAGTCCAACATAAGGAATCTTGGATCACAAGCCCACATATATAAGAATGAATGATTTACACAATCAACCCATATATTTAATTAGTCTCCTTTTGATCACTTAATTAATTCCAAATTAATTCTTGATCAATACTAATTAAATAACCTTATTAATATATTAGAACTTATAATATATTAACCAACCTTAAGTGTTATTTCTCTCATTATAGTCTATCCAAATGCATGATGCCATGCAACCCAAATGGACCATGTCGGGTCGGGTCAAGTCTTACCAATTATAGTTATGGACTTAGACATTAATCCAACAGTCTCCCACTTGGATAAGTCTAAAACTATTATTGTGTATGACTTTAGGAACCGATCAACAATCGTAGCTCTCAAAAGCTTCTGTCGAACTCTTACCTTGTCGATGAACTCTGACCTTTGTCAATGACTTGTCCATTACATAAGGGATCATATATTCCTCCATTCTAGATATCATATGGACTGAGACAAGGATTATCAGTCATTCTCTTTGTCCATTTGTTGTTTCCCGATTTCCAATTCATGATGACTGACTGATTGAACAAATCAAATCAGTCCTGGCTTGGCCAAGCACTCACATGTATCATCTTTAAATCATCGAGGGGCCCACAGATATCGCTTTTATCCCGAAGGTAAAAGGAATGGATAAAATTCGACTCATATGGCTTGTTCTACTACTTGTTGAATCATACACAAAGGCACATTTTATAACATCGAGTTACCAATGCGTTTTCGTGCAATCAATGTATAACCAACTCATAGTAACAACTCATATCTCTAGGTTTGAAGAATATAAGATATTATCGTCTCATGATCACTCGTGATAAAATCCATGAAGTGATTCAAATGAGCGCGGGTTGAATCCAATACTCAGAACTTATGAGCACTCATGAGTGTTGTAGCACCACTTTGTCCACCAACTTGGACCTCTACAAACCAACCCATGACAGTCTTGATTCATATCTACTTCCAACATATGACCGACTGTGGTTGGTTTGAATAACTTAATCATTCAGGAAGAGCGACTTAGTTATTCTGGAAGTCAAAACATGCAAAGTGAAACACAAGAATAAATTAATCAAATATGGTATCAAACCCTATGAATATAAATAAACACTTTTATTTATCACCATACTAATTACTCATTATTCATTGTTTCGGTTTTATCAACTTTATACTTGAATTTAAAACAATAGTTGTCCCATGCTCCAAGCATGTACACTATGTTTTCTAAACACTAGTCATGCCATACACCAAGTATGCATACTATGTTTGTCTATGATCTTTACTTTGTAAAATAGATCAATTGAACATCACTCCAATGATCCTCTTTTCACAATCCCAAATCCTTACTGCAAATGCAAGAATTCCAAATTCATGTCATTTACTAAAATCTGTTAGATTCTAAACTTATATGCATTGATCCTCTTAATGATTATGCACAAAGTCAGAAAGACTTGACAACAATCATTACAGAGCATTCCAAAGGAGATCAGCTCCTTGGAAACATCCTTCTTTCATTAAGTTTCCTAATCTTACACAGATTGAATAATTTCTAACTTTGAAACATTTCCATATTCCATTTTGACTATAACTTCTGAACAAGAGTTGCCTCCTTACAGATTATGTCAATATGGTCCTTCCAGAATTAACATTATACTTCCAACTGTCCTTGAGCAACCAATCTTCGGTAAACCTTAGATTGTCCTCGACAATTGCTTAATCATTTTAGTCATATCCAATTCTAGACCTTTTCCCTTCATAATGCCCCAGGCATTTGGAAAATTTTAGAAAGGATGAATATAGCACATGTAATCGATCCTATATCCGAAGCATATGGGACACGATTCATGATGTCTCACATAAAGACTAAACCAGTCTTTTGCTATAATATTTCCATTTCAATTTGCCAAGTTCTCAAAATTCAGATTATGAAAAGGGATGCCGTAATCATAATCGAATTTTAGAACGCAAATAATGGACCCATATATAGAATTTCCTTATGTTGAGTCATTCCAACATGAAATTCATATATATATCCTTGATTAAATACGATTAAAATCTCAATCTAAGCTTTTTAGAATTGAAATGAAGTATAATTTCCTCTCCCTTAATTATAGCAAAACAACTTTTTCAACCCCTGCAACCTCACGAATTGAAACTTTTGTTTTCTATAATTAACATTGCTAACTTGCAACCTTTGTCATAATTATCATGCTCCCACTAACATGATGATTATTAGCATAACACTTATGCTCCCACTAGCTTTGACATGTACTCAGAAATCAGCTGACTTTCTTACCAAAGTTCAGATTTCTGATACTAGATTGTTTTGATAAAACTTTATCAAAATCATACACCTCTCTTAGATAGCTCACATGTGTGTCTAAACAATTTTAGAACTATGAAAAGGGATGCCGTAATCATAGTCTCAATTGTTTAGACCTTTGCCACTTCTCACAAGTCCATGTTAGTGTGCCGGTAAACCACACACGCTCCACTAACGACTTTGAGAATGCAAATATCACAATTGCTATCTAGCTAAAATCTACATAGTGAAAGTGTTTCCTCACCATCATTTTCATGAATCGGAGAAAAACCTTATGACACTTAGATTTAATAGTGTATGTGTTCTTATCCATGTGAATTTGTCAAAACCATAATCACAAGACAAGGTTAGTGACAAATCCAAACTCATATTGATTAAACTTGTGCAATCTTAAATTCTTGCCATTTGGCAGCTCATGTGCCTGCCATTGCTTCCAAGTAGTTGTGCAACCAATTGAGAACTCTCAGAACTCCTATGCAAAGCCAACTTAAATAGGCACAAAAATTTCAACACGATAGGTTATAAACCTCAAGTCGTGTGCTAGTGAAGGACTTTAGGTTTTATTCTTGATTAAGTCTTGAAACTTTCAAGAGCTTTAAGACTCCCACTGTCCTCTTGACATATAAGACTCCCTTGTCAAATATTCAAGAGATAGTGCGGATTCTTTATCAAGACTAACACTTTACACAATTGGCCTAAGCTGGTCTCTGTTTTATCCAAAACATCACAACTTACCAATTTCAAATGTACAAGAGTAGATAACCTTTTACTCTTACATTTGACTAGTGTTAACAAACCCTCTTTAAGATATGTCACTCAAGTTACAATCTTGGAGTATGACTCTAAGAATTGTTTTGGAACGAAGTATGACTCATCTTTTTGATTTAACCATTTCAACAATTCATGACTCCTCTTCTTGACTTTAGAGGACCAATTGTGATATGGTATCTTAATCATTAAGATGATCATAAACATGATACTAAAGTACTCTCCCATCTTTTCAGATTTGAGAAACATTTATCTTTCTGCCATACTTTGATTCTTCTTATTCGTTCTGTCTCACATTGAAACTTCTCCAATGCTACAGACTTATACTTAAACTTATAAGTATAACCATATTTATTGAACTTAAGTAAATCATGACGAATAGTCTTCTTGATCTTTTGTGGTGGACTTGACCAGTGCACAAGAATGTGTACTCGATCCCTTAGTCCTTTCCTTATTCACATAAGGAATTAGTCTTAATTTTCCAAGCTGAAAGTTCTTATTCATCATACTATACAACTTGCATGATTCCAAGTTTCGGTCCAATTGAACCTTGGGTGATGAGAATCTTTCCTTATTTGGTAATATTAGACACTACCACAACCGAAAGAATCAAATCCATTTTTCCAATATTGCTATCAATGGAATTTTATAAGCAACAACTTTTCACAAATGCCATTGTAAGGATACTTAAAATAAATAAAATCAAAACCTTTTTTCTTTTATTTTAAAACTTTGCGGAAAAACTTATCCTTACAATCCATATGAAAACCTTGTTGTTATCTATTCCTAAGCAATATAAATATCATAACTCTTAAGTAATAGCCCAAAATTCTGATCACCGAACCATGCGATTGAAATCCATCTTCGCGATCAGAATCAGCATGTACTTAATAGAGTTAGACAATGGACTTTACCTGAAGTAGAGCCAAACTTATTGACTTTAACATCCTTAGGTAAATTTGGCAGCTTCGTAACCAATGCCCCTTCCTTTGGCAATAGTTACCTATGGATCCTTGATAATGGGACTATCTCAGACTTCGCCTCTCTCTTTACCATTGGGTCAACAGAGTTGACTATGGCCGATCCCTTTCCATTGGGAAGAGAGAGCTTTACTGGATATCCAATGGCATCATTGTCAATGTCCATAGCGTTTTAGGAAGTTGATCTTAGCAAATAGATAAGATCATTAAGGGTCTTGTCTTAGTCTGTTTCATTGGATTCCCAAAAGAACTCACTATGTGACTTAGAAAGTAGTTGAGCCACCAACTTTCTCAAGACTTTGACACCCAACTCTCTCGGCTTGTCAATATGTGACTACATCTCCAAGATGTGATCTCACCTAGACCTTGCCTTGCCAATAGGGCTTGAGTGACCTTAAACTTTTTAGGAACTTGTGGGTTAGGGAGAATAATTGGAGGAGGTGAAAGAAGTATGATATCCATGGGACATCATCTTCATTTAAGAAAGCTTGTTTCAAGAGATTTGGGAAGATCATAAATGTCTAGACCAGACGTCTTTTTGGGAGATATTCAAGATAGTTGATTTAAAGTCCTTAATATGACACCCAATATGAAATATTAAGGCTAGGACCCAACAAACTATTTTATAACTTAGAAGAGGGATGCCGTAATCCAAGCTATAAAATATTTGAAGGTAGGTGAATGACGATTCACCAATTTCCACCATGAAAAACGAAATAATTTATTAGGTTTTAATTGGATTTGAAAGTCCTACATCTTTGAGATTCATTGAACTGTTCAAAGGCATGTTTCAATCTCGAGTGTGCCCTTCAGGTTTTGTGACTGGGATGCCGAGGATCACAAAACAAGGTGTGAATAACCATGTAAATATACTTGGTACCCTTAATATTTACCCCTTAATCAGTGTGCCGGTTAACCACACACGCTCCACCGATACTATGATAAATATTAAGTTACCCTTTGCCTACCTTGTTAAGTCCAGGTTAGTGTGCCGGTTAACCACACACGCTCCACTAACGACTTAAGCAAAGTGCAAAGTGTAATTTCATGGGTTAGCACCAAATTCACATTTTCCTAAGTAACTAAGATTGGGTATTAATAAGAGTTTAGTTACTTAGTATTTATCATTAATACTTTTAATGAAAGGAGAATTATAGTCCTTGTCCTACCCGTTCGGCTAACGACCCTCCACCAGTCAAGGAAGCGGTGGGTGAGAGTGGACACCCATTAAACTGCCATTTTATAGGCAGTAACCTTATACCCCCCTTATAGACCGGCTTCGTGAATGACACCTACTAACGGTAAGACTGACTTTACTCTTATACATATATATAAATATTATTAACTTATAATATTATAAAGTATAAGGGTTGAATTTTAACTTTTAAAATTCTAAGGGCTAACTTGGAATTAAAGTATTCATAAGTGAAAACTTTTCAAATTCCAAAACTTGAGGGCAAGTTTTAAAACTATTCAAAACTAATTAATTCCATAACTTATGAGTTTAAAGTAGTTTTAATTAAAAAAAAAACTCTTCAAGTTCCATAACTTGAGGACAAGTTATGGAAGACTTTAAACTAATTAATAAAAAAATAACCTTCTTTTTATTGTAACTTATGGAACTAATTAAGGTTACACTTTTTTTTTTAATTTAATGAAGAGACTCTTCATTTTGTAACCTTTGCCAACTATTATGAGTTTTATGATTCTTAAATGTGACTTTTCATATAACTTGAGGACAAGTTACAAAAACACACTTTGGAATCAACTCTTAGATTAAAATGGATTGAAAACAACTATTTCACACAACTTTTCTATTAATCTAAGAACCTCATAAGAACAAGATAATTCAAATCATCAATCTTCAAGAAATTAGCATGAACATACAAACTAATACAAATCTTGAAATTATGACAATTATCTTAGAAATTGGATTAGCATGAACATTACCACATCAAAAACAAGTTTATAAGTCCAAAAACATCTTAGGGTAATGTTCCTAGTCCAATTCCAGCCAAAACAATCGAATATATGCATCCAACTCGATTTTTCAGCTACTTTTGCAAGTATAACAAGAAAACAAGCCTAGGCTCTGATACCACTATTGGGTTATGAGCATTCTAACACTCCTAAGTGTACATGCAACCCTAAATACCTTGGATCTATGTTTTCTCTATTATACATACAATTATGAACATCCAAGGTATTATCCTAATCTAGCATACAAAATAATAAATATAACAAGATAGAATACATACCTCTTTGATGTAGAATGTCTTCATGAAGCTTGCGTGCCTAGTGCCCCAAGTGTGACACCTCAAATGGTTCACACAACACCAAATACACCTGGAATAACTTGAGAGAAACTTGAACACTCCTTGAAATCGTCTATCCCTCACACTCACACATTAGTGCACGATTTCTTGAGCCATGGGATTCTTTTATATGGTGGCTATTAGGGTTACACCATGTAACTCATAACTTTATCCATTCCTTATGCTCCATGGATTTTAACCTCCATGGAGTATCCATGGGTCACCCCATGGACTTAGTCCAACATAAGGAATCTTGGATCACAAGCCCACATATATAAGAATGAATGATTTACACAATCAACCCATATATTTAATTAGTCTCCTTTTGATCACTTAATTAATTCCAAATTAATTCTTGATCAATACTAATTAAATAACCTTATTAATATATTAGAACTTATAATATATTAACCAACCTTAAGTGTTATTTCTCTCATTATAGTCTATCCAAATGCATGATGCCATGCAACCCAAATGGACCATGCCGGGTCGGGTCAAGTCTTACCAATTATAGTTATGGACTTAGACATTAATCCAACAATAAGTTCTAATATATTAATATGAAATCATATGATTTAATTAGTATTGATCAAGAATTAATTTAGAATTAATTTAGTGATCAAAAGAGATTAATTAAATTAATAGGAACTAATTATGTAAATTATTTACGTATATATGGTTTGGGCTTATGATACATGATGGACTAAGTTTATGGATGAATCCATAAAGAGTTAGCCCACTTGAATCATGGATCATGGATAATAAGCCCAAGTGTATGGATTAGGGTTTACCCATGACTCTTGGATTCGTACACTATATATATGAGACCCTATAGCCTAAATATGGAGGCATAAGTTTTGCTAGAGTGTTCTTGGAGAGCCATAACCGATTTTATGTGCATAAATGTGACATCCCCATTTTCACGGCCAGAAAAGACCAATTTTGTTTATGTTTTATAAAATCAGAGTACTTATTTTAATAAAAATGTTGCGGAATTAGTTCCCAGTAAAACATGATAAATACATTATCAAAGCATTTTCGAAGAAATGTATTTTTATTCATTTTAAAACATTTGGGATGTCATCGTCAATACAGAAACATAAGCATAAAAAGAACTTACATTCATTTACACTAGTGATTTACATCCCTTTTAAATTTCTCAGTGTAAAGTAGCTTCATATTGACACATGTGATACAAATAAGCTTGAGTGGGTCAGGTTGGGAAACCTGGTGAGTACATAGGGTTTTCAACCCACAATAATATAATTATTATGTTTAATCATCAAACAATCAATCAACCCAATTACCCATCCCCATTATCTTATTTAATCTTAAGGATCTACCCTAAGAATCAGCTATTCATCGTTCATTCATTTCTAAGGATTATCCTAAGGAATCGGCACGAAGTCCATCGATGCCATGGTTTACTCAATAGGCACTAAGTCTCATAGTCGGTAGGGTTATTCTCTTTTATCGACAGTATCGATTCCGAGACTCCTCTCACAACACATGTCAAGGGGTTTTTTTAGAGTACAGCTGGTGAGCACACAGTTCAAAACACCTACAGGTTGCGAGCCTGCTAGTGTCCACTGGACTGTCTAGAATAGTCTGTGGTTGTCATCCATACTCTGCTGAATGACGGGGCCAACACATGGGTAAAAGGATTCTCTCATGGTTTACCTCTCACCCTTATCTCATGGTCTATATAACCTCTCATCGTTTTGTTTTTGTCACACAGCAACTATTTCATCTACCCATGTTTTACCCAACACATTTTGTAGATATAAAATACATATACATTTTAAATCATTTAAAACATGTATAAAAATCTTTCACCCAGAACAGACGGCAAGTATACAGATAATATGCACACATAGCACGTAATGTATATTAAATACTTCATATCTATGTGTAAGATGAAAGGGACTATGCACTCATTTGATAAGGTGGTGGCTCGGTACTCGGACAGTGCTTCGTTTTCTTTAAAATAATTTCCTTCGACGAAACCTAGTATTATTACCACTAGATTTTAGTCTAATATTTACCGTGACTAATTATTAGTCTTATTATTATTATTATTATTATATAAGCGTTTAAACAATATTTTCCAACCACTATGTACAGACAGGGGCCAGACATAAAACACCGGAGGGCAGGATCATTTTGGCATATAGCACTTTTGAAAACCAACAACCCAGGCGGCCCTTCAAACCTGATTCCCCGTACCGCGAGTTTTTAAAAAGATACTATAACGACACTTATATAACCCATAATAATAGCTCAAATAATTATTATAAGGTCCTAATAACGTTACTATATTTAAATAAAAGCTATATTAAAAATTAGGTAGACGTATCTTACCTACTAGGGGGTTTTGCTAGAAGCCGCGCTCTGCAGGGGCAGAACTTCCGAGCCGAAAGTTCTTCTTCTCGGAGCCGTCGAGCGCTCCGGGGCTTTCTTCTAGCGCTAGGGGAGTTTTGAGAGGTTTAGAGAGAGAGTAGAGAGAGAAGGGTGGAGGTGTGAAGAAATGAGGGTGGAATGAGTTGTATTTATAGGGTGAAATATGGCTAAATATAGTGCCACATGTCACCATCTAGTGGCAAGCCTTGGGGAGAAAGCAATGGCCAAGATTGTGCCACATCACCCCTTTTGCAGCAGCACCCTGCCGACTTCTAAACCTCGTAACTTTCGCGTACGAGCTCCGTTTTCGACGTTATTTATATCCACGCATAGTTAAAAATAAGATCTACAACTTTCATTTTGACTATGTCGGCTAATTCTCGAGCGATCTTAAATTTAACAGTACGAGGAGATTATACTATTAAATGTCCGCGTAAAATTCATAACTTATACATACGGACTCTGTTTTCGTCTTTCTTTTTACCGTTGAGTTCCTATTATTGAGATCTTCAATTCTCATTTAGGTCGCATAGGCCAAAAACCGCTC
The DNA here is from genome assembly GCF_052849685.1 of Lactuca virosa. NCBI lineage: Eukaryota > Viridiplantae > Streptophyta > Magnoliopsida > Asterales > Asteraceae > Lactuca > Lactuca virosa. The sequence continues at coordinate 18,628,668 of NC_136429.1, read as the reverse complement.
GATCTAAAATTCGAGTTCCGGGCTGTGCACTGCTAAGCCAAATCTTAGAAAATTCATAACTTCCTCATACGAAGTCAGATTTGGACGTTCTTTTTTTGTATGTTCTCGATTTAACGTATACTACAACTTTTGTTTAGATTTCTAAGGCTAAAAATTCCTCCATCGTAAATTCACTATTTACGTCTCCCAGTGCCGTGCCGGTTTTGCCGAAAAACTTCGACGAGCCATAACTTCTTCGTTATTACTCGGATTTCGGCGTTCTTTATATGTACGGAACCCTTGTAACATATACTATGACTTGTTTAAGATTATTCATTCTAAATAATATTCTATTAAAAAGTCATTTTTAACGCTTATCGTCTCTAAATTGACTAGCCCGAATCTACGGGCGTTATAATTATCTCCACCTTAGGATGATTACGTCCCGGAATCATCAACGAAACAGGGTTGTATAATGACTCCGTACGTTATCTCTTTATCATAGGTAATATTCGTAACTTTTATGTTCCTTCGAATGAGTATCTAATTTTTGGACTTCTCGACTGCAGGCGGTGCTCGATGTTGCACTTGCTCCTTATCTCACGTTAGACTCTAAATTATGACCTTCAAGTCACAATCTCGATCCTCACTAGATACGAACTTAAGATAAGTTTTTTTATTACTACAATGGACCGATGTGTCATATTCTAATGACCTATCATCGTATGTTGCAACGCTTAGACTCAGGTCTCTTAGAGTCAAATTCCATAATGGAATATACTTTCCATCATGTTCTAATGTGATGTAATCACATTTTAACATGTAGCATTTCTAGCTACTAGCTTCTTTAACAACGATCACAATACTTCTATTGATCGCTTTGATTATCTTTCACTTTAATCTTCTGGCTTAAGTCGGATGCTACATCAAACTTGGTTCTCTGAACCACATAACATACTCATCTTAGTCGGACTCGATATGATATGACCACTAGGATAGAATAACAACAATCTTCTTAGTCATTACCGAAACGTTGGTAATGACATACATGAACAAAACAAAATCAATTACTAGCTCCTTGGTAACCTTGTGACTTTCCCTGATCCAAGCGTGAGTCCTGTGCTTCCGGTAGTATAGGCCTGTACTACCTTTCACACCTACTCATACTCGTCCCAAGTATTGTCTCGCAGTTCTCCAAGTCATTATCACAAAAACAATTTTAACACATACAAATGTGTCCAAACAATCATATAATTTTCCCTAGAATCTACTAGGACTTCTTCCATGCGCATCTTCAATCATCAACTCTGCTTCAACTCGGTTGGTGATGGAAATGTCAGATGATGGGATAACTTCATGCATTATACCAAAAATCTTTCTTTCTGCTAATCGAAAGTGTACTTCTCTCGCACTAGACATATTATTTCTTAGACGCGTTCTAAAGGCAAGATATCATTCTTACGATATCTTCCGATAGGTACCATTCAATATCGTAAGCCTTCTCATTTCCTCCATTTAATCAATTCACTACGAGTCTTCACCATGATGTTCTACACACCAAAGCATTCGTTTGGTGTATCGAGACGAGAATATAGATAGAGGAAGGTTTAGACGCGTATTCCTCCTTATTACTTCAAAAAAAAAATTATATGCCAGTTCTAATATCGTAATTAAACGTTTAGAAATCTGAACACATAAAATTTCCAGATCCGGTCGGCAATAGACCATAGATCCAATCAAACGATAGCATAAAGCATCACAAATTATTAAGCACATAAAAACAATTTAGACATCTTCCCTAAATGAGCTAGTGCCTGTGTCTATTCAGGTGTACTTCCTAAAATATATTAGACATACTCCTCATGATCATCGCTTAGCATTCTAAGTTTAAGTCTAGAAATAAATCCTTATTCCTAGTTCGCTTAAACTGATGCTCTGATACCAACTGTGACATCCCCATTTTCACGGCCAGAAAAGACCGATTTTGTTTATGCTTTATAAAAATCAGAGTACTTCTTTTAATAAAAATGTTGCGGAATTAGTTCCCAGTAAAACATGATAAATACATTATGAAAGCATTTTCGAAGAAATGTATTTTTATTCATGTTAAAACATTTGGGATGTCATCGTCAATACAGAAACATAAGCATAAACAGAACTTACATTCATTTACACTAGTGATCTACATCTCTTTTAAATTTCTCAGTGTAAAGTAGCTTCATATTGACACCTGTGATACAAATAAGCTTGAGTGGGTCAGGTTAGGAAACCTGGTGAGTACATAGGGTTTTCAACCCACAATAATATAATTATTATGTTTAATCATCAAACAATCAATCAACCCAATTACCCATCCCCATTATCTTATTTACTCTTAAGGATCTACCCTAAGAATCAAATATTCATTGTTCATTCATTTCTAAGGATTATCCTAAGGAATCGGCACGAAGTCCATCGATGCCATGGTTTACTCAGTAGGCACTAAGTCTCATAGTCGCCAGGGTTATTCTCTTTTATCGACAGTATCGATTCCGAGACTCCTCTCACAACACATGTCAAGGGGTTTTTTTAGAGTATAGCTGGTAATCACACAGTTCAAAACACCTACAGGTTGCGAGCCTGCTAGTGTCCACTGGACTGTCTAGAATAGTCTGTGGTTGTCATCCATACTCTGCTGAATGACGGGGCCAACGCATGGGTAAAAGGATTCTCTCATGGTTTACCTCTCACCCTTATCTCATGGTCTATATCACCTCTCATCATTTTGTTTTTGTCACACAACAACTATTTCATCTACCCATGTTTTACCCAACACATTTTGTAGATATAAAATACATATACATTTTAAATCATTTAAAACATGTATAAAAATCTTTCACCCAGCACAGACGGCAAGTATACAGACAATATGCACACATAGCACGTAATGTATATTAAATACTTCATATATATGTGTAAGATGAAAGGGACTATGCACTCACTTGATAAGGTGGTGGCTCGGTACTCGGACAGCGCTTCGTTTACTTTAAAATAATTTCTTTTGACGAAACCTAATATTATTACCACTAGATTTTAGTCTAATATTTACCGTGACTAATTATTAGTCTTATTATTATTATTATATAAGCGTTTAAACAATATTTTCCAACCACTATGTATTGACAGGGGCCAGACATAAAACACCGGAGGGCAGGATCATTTTGGCATATAACACTTTTGAAATCCAACAACCCAGGCGGCCCTTCAAACCGGATTCCCCGTACCGCGAGTGCTTAAAAAGATACTATAACGACACTTATATAACCCATAATAATAGCTCAAATAATTATTATAAGGTCCTAATAACGTTACTATATTTAAATAAAAGCTATATTAAAAATTAGGTAGGCGTATCTTACCTATGAGGGGGTTTGGCTAGAAGTCGCGCTCTACAGGGGCAAAACTTCTGAGCCGAAAGTTCTTCTTCTCGGAGCCGTCGAGCGCTCAGGGGCTTTCTTCTAGCGCTAGGGGAGTTTTGGGAGGTTTAGAGAGAGAGTAGAGAGAGAAGAGTGGAGGTGTGAAGAAATGAGGGTGGAATGAGTTGTATTTATAGGGTGAAATATGGCTAAAATTAGTGCCACATGTCACCATCTAGTGGCAAGCCTTGTGGAGAAAGCAATGACCAAGATTGTGCCACATCACCCCTTTTGCAGCAGCACCCTGCCAACTTCTAAACCCCGCAACTTTCTCATAAGAGCTCTGTTTTCAACGTTATTTATATCCACGCGTATTTAAAAATAAGATCTACAACGTTCATTTTGACTCTGTCGGCTAATTCTCGAGCGATCTTAAATTTAACAGTACGAGGAGATTATACTGTTAAATGTCCGCGTAAAATTCATAACTTCTACATACGGACTCTGTTTTCGTCTTTCTTTTTACCGTTGAGTTCCTATTAATGAGATCTTCAATTCTCATTTAGGTCGCGTAGGCCAAAAACCGTTCGATCTAAAATTCGAGTTTCAGGTTGTGCACTGCTAAGCCAAATCTTAGAAAATTCATAACTTCCTCATACGAAGTCAGATTTGGGCGTTCTTTTTTTGTATGTTCTCGGTTTAACGTATACTACAACTTTTGTTTAGATTTCTAAGGCTAAAAATTCCTCCATCGTAAATTCACTATTTACGTCTCCCGGTGCCGTGCCGGTTTTGCCGAAAAACTTCGACGAGCCATAACTTCTTCGTTATTACTCGGATTTCGACGTTCTTTATATGTACGGAACCCTTGTAACATATACTATGACTTGGTTAAGATTATTAATTCTAAATAATCTTCTATTAAAAAGTCATTTTTAACGCTTATCGACTCTAAATTGACTAGCCCGAATCTACGGGCGTTATAATCAACTCTCTCAAAAGTGATCCTTTGTCTAAGGTGTGTTGTGAACCATTTGAGGTGCAACATTTGGGGCACTAAGTTCTTAAAGGCCAAATACAACAAGTTCTACAAACTACACAAAGAGGTACACTTCTGACTAGTTGTAGACTTAATGCTTTGGAAATATTGCATGTATAATTAGAGAAAACATAGATCCAAAGCATTTAGGGTTGTATGTGCACCATAGGATGTTGTAGTATACTAAAACTCAATAGTGGTATCAGAGCCTAGGGTCGTTTTGCATTGCTTAATTTTCAAAGCTTGAAAAATCGATTTTCTGCATTCTGCCTGATGAACTTGCCGACTCCTTGAACAGAATCGACGAGTCCACTCAGTAAAGCATGAAATCGGCGAGTCCAGATCATGAACTCGTCGAGTAGGTGCTCCAGGGTGTAGAATTTCGAGTTTTGGCCAGAAATTGGATTAGGATCATTACCCCAAACTGTTTTTTGAACCATATGTTTTTTCATAAGGTAATAATCATGCTTGTCCAATTTAAAGATAATTGTCATAATTTCAAGATTTGTATTAGTTTATATGATTAGGCTAATTTCTTGAAGATTGATGATATAAATTATCTTGTTCTTATGAGTTTAGTTAGATCATGAATAAACTATTTGATAATTTTTGTTAGTTAAAAAATATGATCTAATTGCGTTAATGAAATCCATAACTTGTCCTCAAGCTATTGAAAATGAAAAGTTTCTTTTAAAAGGTTATTAAAACTCATAGGTTATGGAAAATGAAAGGTTCTAAGAGTCATTTTAAATGGTTTTAAAGTCTTCCATAACTTGTCCTCAAGTTATGGAACTTGAATTTTTTTTTTCATAAAAACCACATTAAACTCATAAGTTATGGAAACCAAGAGTTTTGATAGGTTTCAAAACTTGCCCTCAAGTTTTGGAATTTGTAAAGTCTCACTTTTGAATACTTTAATTCCAAACCCTAGAGTTTTAAAAGTTAAAATTCAACCCTTATACTATTATATTATTATAAGTTTAATAATTATATATATATATATATATATATATATATATATATATATGTGTGTGTGTGTGTGTGTGTGTATAGGACAAGTCAGTCTTACCGTTAGTACGCCTCATTCACGAAGCCGGTCTATAAGGGGGTATAAGGTTACTGCCTATAAAATGGCAGTTTAATGGGTGTCCACGCTCACCCACCGCTTCCTTGACTGGTGGAGGGTCGTTAGCCGAACGGGTAGGATAGGACATTAATTTTCATTAAAAGTATAATGATAATTATAAAGAAACTAAACTTTTATTAAATTCCCAATCTTAGTTACTTTAGGAAAAATTTGAATGTGGTGCTAACCCATGAAATTGCACTTTCCACCTTGTTAAGTCGTTAGTGGAGCGTGTGTGGTTAACCGACACACTAATCTGGGACTGACAATCTGTGGCAAAGGGTAACTTGATGTTAATCATAGATCAATGGAGCGTGTGTGGTTAACCGGCACATTGATTAGGTGATATGTAACATTGGGTGTACCAAGCTAATTTGCATGGTTATTCAAACCTTTTGTGATCCTCGGCATCCCAGTCACAAACTTGAAGGGCACAATCGAGATTTAAACATGTCATTGAATAGTTCAATGAATCTCAAAGGATCTAGGAATTTCAAATCCAATTGAAACTTGATAATCTATTTCGTTTTTCATGGTGGAAATTGGTAAATCGTCATTTACCTACATTCAAATATTCTACAACCGGATTACGGCATCCCTTTTCGCAATTGTAGAATATTGTGTTGGGTCCTAGCCTTAATATTTCGTTTTGGGTGTTATATTAAGGACTTAAATCAACTAACTTGAATTTCTCCCTCATAGATGTGTAGTTCTGACAACTATGGTCTTCCTTATCCTTTTGGAAAAAGCTTTCGAATGAAGATGATATCCTACATGGCGATCAAGGTGAAAAATTAATCCCTTTGTCGTGCATTAATGAGACTGTAAATCATACTTCACTTCCTCCACCTCCTCAAATTATTCTCCCTAACCCACAAGTTTAAAGACTTGAAAAGTTTAAGGTCACTCAAGGCCTATTGGCAAGAAAACACAAAGATGGAAGTCTGTATGTGCCAACATATTGGTGATAAAGTTACATATTGACAGGATGGGAGAGTTGGGTGTCGAAGTCTCATGGAAGTTGGTTGTTGACTGGGTTCTTCATTCACTTCCTGAGTCATATATCAGGTTCATTAATGACTACTATATGACAGACCACGACATGACTCTTATCGATCTTACCTTTTTGCTTGTTGCTGCTGAATCAGCAATGATTTGGTGCACTGGTAAAGCAAATTTGATTGGAAAGTCTACTTCCTAAACTTCCATGGACATTGACAATGGTAACATTAGAAGTCCAAAAAAGCTTTCTCTTCCCAATGGAAAGGGATCAGCCATGGTAAAGTTAATTGACCAAATGGTAAAGAGAAAGGCTAAGTCTAAGATAGTTCAGTACATTATTCCCCAAAGTTCCAATTGTTCCTATTGCCAAGAGAAGGGGCACTGGTTGCAAAGCTGCTCTATTTACCTGAAAGATTGTAAGGATGGTAAAGTCAAAAAGTTTGACTCTACTTCAGGTAAGTCCAATATCTAACTCTATTAAGTCCCTATTTGGAGATTCTTAATACATGATGTAATGTAATTTCATTTTGATGTTTTGGAGAATCGAAGAAAAGAAAGGAAATTTACAGGAAGAATAAGCCGATTCTGATCACGAAGAGATGGATTTCGATCGCGTGGTTCGGTGATCATAATTTTGAGCTGTTGCTGAAGAGTTGTGATAGATTGCTTAGGAATAGATAACAACATAGTTTTCATTTGTAATTGCATGGTAACGAAAAGTTTTTCGGAAATTTTATAAATAAAGATTTTTTTTTATTTTATCTTATTTTAAGTTTCCTTACAATGACATTTGTGAAAATTGTTGTTTATATGATTCCATTAATAGCAATATTGGAAAATGGATTTGATTCTTTCGTTTGTGGTAGCGTTAAAATTTACCAAATAAGGAAAGATTCTCATCACCCAAGTTTCAGTTGGATAGAAACTTAGAGTCATGCAAGTTGTATTGTGTGATGAATGAGAATTTTCATCTTTGGGAATAAGACTAATTCCTTGTTCACATGTATATGTGAGTCAGGTGAAGGACTAGGGGATTGGGTACACTTGGTTGTGCGCTGGTCAGGTCCACCACAAAGAGAGATAAGACTATTCGTTATAATTTACTAATGTTTAGTAAATATGTTTATGCTTACAAGTTTAAGTGTAATTCTGAAACATTGCAATAGTTTTAATGTTTGGCAGAACGAATGAGAAGAATCAAATTAAGCTGAAAGATAAAAGTTTTCCAATCTGAAAAGATGGGAGAGTACTTTTGTATCGTGTTTTCTGATCATCTTAATAATTATGGAAAACCATATCACAATTGATCCTCTAAGGATATCTTAGTGCATTTGTATGGCTAAGAAGAGGAATCGTGAATTGTTGAAATGGTTAAGTCAAGAAGATGAGTCATACTTCATTCCAAAAACATGTCTTAGAGTCATACTCCAAGATTGTGCCTTGAGTGACATAATGTTAAGAAAGGTTTATAACACTTATCAAATGTAGAGTCTAATGTTTTTGTTGAGTCTATGGGTTGTGCCATTGGGCTTTATTAGTTCGGTCCATTTGTATACTCGGTCTGGGCCTGTCCAGCCGTGTTTTGTTTTTAGGGTTTAGTATATATATATAGTGCATGCATGCATTATATTGATTACGCTTCTTGATTATCATTTAAAACAGATGCTGTACTATAACCCTAGCACACCTCTACAGTAGCAATTCTCAATGAATTCTTCTGAGGTGGAGCATATTAATCATTCGACACTCGTTTGATTTATCGTGGTGTTTATCATTTTCTATCACTTGTTATTGTCTTATTGATATCTGTTTGAATCTATCAATCATAGAGAATATTATTCTCATCAATTGGTATCAGAGCAGGAGACTGTGTAATACATACACATCTCTTCTGTTGGAAGAATATTTTTAGGGTTTCCGCTTTTATCGAATCTGTAGGAGCCGTCATCTCTTCATTGACATTGTTTCTTGCTTTTGATAAAACCCTATTCAATCTTTACAAGTCTGATTCTTAGCAGATATCTGAAAAAGGTCATCATGTCTCAAGATAAGTGTTTTGATGCCAAACCTGTGAGCGAAAGGATCAACAACTGCGATCAGTTGATCAAGAAGGTACAATCCATTCTCGAATCACTTAAAATACCTATAACAAACTATGAAAAGGAATTAAACGAATTAAAATTCAAATTTTCTAGTTTAAGTGGCAGTCTAATGCAAACACACCTCATAAATGCTAACCTAACCGATCAAATTATCAGAGTGACATCCAAGAATGAGGAGCGAAGGATGTGGATAGAGAAGACGGAGTTAAGTTAGTTAGGGCGAGAGATGAAGTTATTTATTTGCAACGTGATAACTTGAAACTTTTGAAACAAAGACACATTTTTTGCTTGATTGCTAAACGTTTATATACTAATATCACTCAATTGCATTTAGAGTGTGAAATTGGCAAAAAGATTCACAAAATGATTTTTCCCTTCCTGGAGTTAAAGGAGGACGAAGTTGATATTAATGGTTATAACTGTGAATATATTGTTTCTTCAGATAACATATCTGACGCCTATAGGATTGGTCTGGACAAAATCGAGTCCTTTATCAAGTCCAAAGACCATAAGAACATGCTTAAAAATCTTTTGGACGAGAATGATAAATTGAAAATCAAGACCGAAACCATACATAAATTTGATTCGTTGAGTACCAAGTTGAGTTCAGAAAACAAGATAAATGTAGAAAATACTTCTGAATTTGACGAGGACAGTGATATGAGTGAATTTTCTGTAGAGGATGTGCTTGACTGCTCTGAATTCCCCAAAAGAGAACCCAAAATGGCAAAACCACTCATATCTGAAAACTCAGTTGAGTTTGCTCGTATGTCCAAGGACAAGTCCAAAGTCCTTAAAGAAAAGGTGGTTGTATATAAAAAGGTGCAAACAGTACCGAATCAAGTATACGCCACCACTGGAGTTACCAAGAAGCAAACAGTAGAGCTAACTTCTTTAGTTGATGAAGACAACGCTGATGGGTGTGATAATTTCTTCTGGTCAGCTCCCATTGACAATGCAGACGAAACAGTAGGTCTGTCGGAGCAACCCTCATGGAGATTCAATGGTAGATATGTGGCATAACCTCTTAACAAGCCTTCAAGCTTTGATAAGACAAGTACAAGTGGTACTAAAGAAATTCAAGGCGAACCGGTAAAGGCATCAAGAGAATCATCTCCAAGCGAAGCTCGTGAAGATAAACGAAAACCAAAAGCAAACATTCACAAATCGCAAAAACAACTTGTTGAGCGGACACGTCAAAGGAACAGAAGGTACCAGAAGAATCTCAAAGAGAGAAAGCAGTTTTGGAATTCTCAAAACGCTAATCACATTCACAGGGTATCGAATCCATAGGCGAAAGTAAGCCCTCAGACAAACAAAGGTCCATGCAGTCACTGCCAATCCTGCAAGCAAGCAAACCGAGAGCCTAGTTTCGGTCCCAGATCAAGTGGTGACAAGAACCAAAAGCCTAACTTCGGTCCTAAACCTCATCCTCCTCATTCTCAACCAAAGCAGAATCGTAACAAGGATGTCAAGGATGGCAAGGGAAAAGGGAGGCTCGTCTCGGAAGACAAAACGCTGACAAAGAAAACGTCAGCTAACCCTAGGAAACATGAAAATAAGTTTGTTAAAAATCAAAACAAAAATCCTCAATTTGATTTAAAAAAACTCAAGGTATTTACCATCAAAAGGAAACACGAAACCACACTAATAAAAAGAACTTATATGGTTGATCTTTCTATTGCTATTCCATGTTCTGTAAAAGGCTCACGTGGACCCAAGCAACTTTGGGTTCCTAAATCTGCTTGATTTTTGCAGGTTATAAGTGACGAGCAGTTTGACGACGAATGGTACATTGATAGTGGCTGCTCACGTCACATGACAGGAAGGAGGGAAGAGCTAAGGGAGTTTTGGGCCCTTAAGGATGGTGGATGTGTCAAATACAGGAATAATTCATATGGAACGATCAAAGGCTACAGAATGATCACAAACGGTGAATTCTCTATCCGGAAGGTAGCATATGTAGAGGGATTGCATCACAATCTCATCAGTGTCTCTCAACTGGTTGTGGGAACTGGCTTGAAGGTTTCGTTCGATGATGAAGGTTCGAAGATTGTTGAAAAGAAGACGAAGACTGTCCTGTGAAAATCCAAGCGAAAATGAGAAATGTACCCTCTAAATCTTAACCCAATTCGAGGAAAACCAGTTGTATGCCTTTTAATGAAAGCACACTCTGACGAAAGTTGGCTATGGCACCGAAGGCTCTCACATCTCAACTTTAAGGATATCAACAAGTTGGTTATCGGTGATCATGTACGAGGACTTCCACTTCTCGAATTTGATAAGGAAAACTTGTGTGCAGCATGCGATATGGGAAATCAAAGCCGAAAGAGTCATCCCAAAATTGTCAACACAAAGATCATCGAACCACTTGAACTTCTACACATCGACTTGTGTGGTCCTTCAGCTATCGAAAGGATCGGTGGTAGTAAGTACATTTTAGTAATTGTTGATGACTTTTCACGCTTCACCTCGGTTTTCTTTCTTAAACAGAAATCAGAGGCGACTTCAAAGCTCAAAGAATTTATAAAGCAAGTGGAACTTCAATTGCGAAAGGTGGTTAGAAATGTCCAAAGTGACAATGGGCTGGAATTAAAAAACCAAGAGTTTGAAGAATTTATCGCTGAAAAGGGAGTGTCTCACAACTTCTCTGCTCCCTATAATCCACAACAAAATGGCGTAGTTGAAAGGAGAAACCGTTCGTTGTGTGAAGCGGCCCGAACCATGCTCAGTTTCGCTTCTCTACCTCTGTACTTCTGGGCTGATGCAATTGCTGCTGCCTGCTATACCCAGAACCGAACCTTCCTCAATAAGAGATTTTCCATCTCTCCATACGAAATCTTGAATAATCGCAAGCCAAATGTCTAGTTCTTCCATGTATTCGGTTCAAGGTGCTTTATTTTCAACTCCAAAGAGAACCGAAACAACTTCGATGTAAAGGCAGATGAAGGGATTTTTCTTGGTTACTCGCTAACTTCAAAGGCATATAGGGTTCTCAATAAACGTTCAAAGAAATTTGAAGAAACCTACTATGTCACCTTTGATGATGATTACATGAAGAAACTTCAATCAAGAAAAGGACCAACGGAGGAAATCTTTCCAAAATCAGGTCAAGTCTCGGTTTCAAATTTCCAATCTATTTGAAGAATACATGTTGCTCTTTGATGAACCAGAGATAGAAATTCATTCTGAGACAAATGCAGCTGACAACAAGATCGACAACTTGAAGAAAATTATCGATGAAGCAGCAAAAGAAATGTAAAGCGAACATCAAGGACCAACCGAACAGCCAGGTCCAAGCGAACCTCGAGATCAAGGCGAACCCCAAAGCTCGAGCGAACCAACTCATAGATGTTCTACATTCCAGTGGGAGAGTTCATCTACACCAAGGCGACCTGACTTACCATTCCAGGGGGAGAACCCATCTCTAACAATGACCCATGTAAGTCCAATCGCGGGGGAGAATTCTGCACCGGGTGTTGAGTTTGTTTCGTTATTCGAGGGGGAGAATCATAACACGAATGATGATTCGGATACTCAATCAGAATTGGAAGAGGAAATAAATACCGAAACTATAAGAATGATGGAAGCTGAATCAGTACCGAAACTACTTTCGCCTCATTAAAATTGAACAAACAAAATAGAGCGAACGCTCGGTCTATTTTGGCTCCGGATTTTTCGGGAAGCGAAATGAACCGAACGTTCGGTCCATTTCGCTTCACTAATTTTAGGTGAAGTTCCGGTTGTATACCTTGTACACTATGTATATCTTTTCTTAATTCATTTCTTCTCATAAAATTCAAAAATATTTTCCTTTCTGTTTTTATTTCTTTTTCAGAAAATTCATAAAATCCAAAAATATTTTTTTGTTCTTGTTGCTTTTTATAAAAATTAGAAATACCAAAAATATCACTAAAAGGTATCATGGATCATTCAAATGATGGAGCTGGGACATGTATAACACTCTTTATCTATGTACTAGCTAAATGTCCCTAGAAGCATGCTGCTGCATGTCGACCGAAGCCTCCAAGACTTTGTGTGAAGCCTTACTGATTCGATATATACAAATCGTTTATTCCCAATTAGGCTGATAAACTCACTCAAGTCATGAGCAACCTTACTCTTCTCACATTGAGTTAAGAGTTATCTGCTTGGTCCGTCTTTAATAGAAGAGTACTTTCGGTTATTTAACCTCCTTATCACTTTTCTCCATCACACTTTGGTTCATAATCGTAACCCTTAAGTCTCTCAGAATTTACCACTGAGGTTTATGGTTACACAACATCTGTGCTAATGATCTTAGCTTTGTTTCACCACGTGCTAAGTGAAACCCAAAATCCAACACCTACAATGAATTGACGGTGAACAATCAACTATTCTAGCTTTCACCCAAGTATTAACGAAACTACTATTAGTTATTGGTACCAAGAAATCTCTTTTTAATTTTTGTACGATCTTTATGAAATTGTCTGACACCAAGATTTTTCTTCCCATAAGATCCAGTTTATTTTTTTTTTTTTGAGATTTCTACAAAACTCACCAAGTTACTGAATATATTCTCTAACCTACTTGTTTAATAAGCCACACTAGTCTCACAAGTACTTCATCCAACTTTCGATCTTATGTCAAGTACTGAAGTTCGGTTGAAGCTAAGCCACCCCTTATAGCTTAAATTTGAAAAGATTCCTTTCAATGTTTCTTATTAAACATTTGATCGTATTTCAACGGGAAACCTCACAGACACTTCTAAGTCTCTCTTGACTTTGAAGGAAGAGATTCGTGCCCGGGATCCATAGTTTCGTGTCTAAATAGACATCACTTAAATCCCACAAATACTTTGCTTTATTTCTTTTCTATTGGCATACTCTTGCACGAAGATCGTTATAATTTTCCCAATTCTTGTTCGTGGTACTAATGGCAATTTTTCAGATTTGCTGCTTCGGTTGTAAATTTTATGGTGGTACACTATGTTGGGAGCGAAGGGCAATTTTATATGAAGCGAAAGGATGACTTAACATTTCAACGGGAATTTGGATCGTTTCAAAATTCAAATAGGAGATGAAAGGATAATATCTAAAAGGCGCATGAATTTCAATCGTTTTCTTTCTCACGCCGCCTGATACGCATAACACACTTTTCGGGGTAACAGTTGTCAAATCGCGCTTTTTCAGGCGATACATCAGCAGATCGTACAATCATACCTTCATATTTTTTTCTCTCATGGTAATCGTATAAAGAGATTTATCAACTTCCTTTTACGCTCTTACCACTTACAAATCCTCTCAAGCACTATACGACGAATTCTCTCTCTACTGTTCATCTCTTTCTTCAAGGTTCAACAATGGCAGATTCCTCTTCTGTTCATGAACAAACTGCCGAGTCCTCTCTTCTCACCATTAAACCAAATCAAAACCTCATCATTGATCTCTCACCTTTCCAGTATGATCCCTACATGCTGCAAGTAGTTGAATGCCTCAAATATTCACCACTTGTAGTTGCCCTAACCAACGTGGAGTATGTTCCTATGTCGCTACTTTCTCAGGTCTACTCAACTGTTGTCTACGATAAAGTTAATGAGAGAATTTTCTTTGAGATCTTCAATCAAAAGACGTCGATTTCAAAAGCTAGGTTTTGTTTGCTGTTAAGGATTGCTATCGACGATTCCATGATCAACCATGATTCCATTACCACCACTCAACTCTTCACATTGTTCTATGATATGGGGTACACTGAGGTTCTCACCACTCTCACAAAGTTCAAGAAATCATGCCTTCCATCTCAGTGGAATGGTCTTTTTACCCTCCTCTTTAAGGGTTTATCGGAGAGGGTTGCAGGTTCTGATGGAGCGAGCAAGGCGTTCATGACCCTTCTCTACGGTGTGTACCATGGGGTCAACATGGACTTTGGATCTATCTTATGGTCTCAAATGGTTCAAAGTATTAGTTCTACTTCACGCTACACTGAAATCTCTTGTGCTAGGTTTTGGACTCGTGTTACTCAATGGGCGATGGAGAAGTTTCAAATTCCAACAATGGCATACTCGCTGATGTCGTCTATTGATACTTTCCACAAGACGAAGATAATTGTTTCTGATCCATCGAAGTTTATATTTATTGGTTCGGTTCCGGAATCCATGTACAAGTGTGTTTCCAGTGAAAGCAAAGTGATAGCTGAGTACAAGAAGCTACCCCCTACAGGACCAGGGAAGCTTACACCAGAAATGAAAATCTCGCTAGACGCCGCAGATAAAGCAGCAAAAAGAGGGAAGAAGCCTGAAAGAAAAGGGGAGAAGGAAGGTCAATTCTCTAAAGTTTCTAATCCCAAGAAGAGAAAGTCTGAACAAGCAGCCCCTTCTGCTCCAAAGAAACGCAAGACTAAGAAGAAGGCACACAAGGCGAAGGCTCATTCTTTAAGTGATTCTGACTGTGTTCCATCTGACCCACAGCCCGAACCAGAGTCTAGTGATGATGAAGTTTCTCAACACGAGAGTTCGGTTCAAGGTAATTCGCCTCCATCCTCACCATCTCATGAAGGTAACCGAAACTCACCTCATCCTTCTCCTACACAATCGGTTCCTATTACCATTGCTACATTCCCACCTCCCATCTCATCTTCAACTACAACTTCAATTCCCATTGCTACCGCTTTATTCACCGAAGTTACCACAACTACTACTACTACAACCGAACCTAAACCTACTTCAGAATCTAAACCTCCAACTACCTCAAAACCTCTATCCCCACCTTCCTCATACGAATCTGACCCTATTCTTGGAGGAGCAGAAGTGGAATTTGATTGTGTTTATTTTAGCCCATATTGAGTACAGAGCGATGATGATGATGACGCTCTTGTCAAGAAGAGGCATATAAAGGATCTGGATAACAAGCTTGATCAATTTCATTCTTCTTCCTCTTCTACTCCAAGTAATGCCTACTCTGAAGCAGCAATCAAGGCTCAGTTGGCAACTTTTGTAAAGGAGCATGACACTTCCATTTCCAGTGCTGTCAAAGCTATAGATGCTTCCAATTCCACATGCCAGAAAGCTTCTACTGCAGTTGAAGAATCCACCAAATATTGCAAGCAAGCGACCGCAAACGTCGAAAAACTAATTTCTGATGCTTAAGTTTTTCTTGATTCTCTTTAGGCTGTAGCTCAGAAGAATGCTCAAATGGTGAATGCTTCTGTTGATAATCTTATCAGCTCGTTTCAAGCTGAAAAGAAGCACTTTGAGGAGACACGCCAAGCTATCAAGTCTGCCAACACCGAGCTTCAAACATTAGTTTATGCATGTCTTACTCAACTCGAAGCCGAACTAGCTGTGGAAAGCAAGATAATAGATGAGTTGGATCGTCGAACTGCTTAGCTTAAAACTCAGAACTTGAAGCTCAAGATGGCGAACAAGGAAATTGATGAACTTAGGTCTGAGCGAGCAATCGTCAAAAGCTCTGTTGGTGATGTGCATTCTATTCTTTTACATCTTCTGGACGCACATGACTCGGTCCTTATAATCTCGGTTCGACGCCACTTGGATGAGAAATTGAGACCTGCTCTAGACATTCTAAGTAGAATTGAAGGTGTTCCAGAGCCCGTTGTCCCTCCGAAACAAGGGGGAGAAGAGATTAGCCAGGATCAACCACAACAACCTCCAATAAGCAAACCCATCACCCAACCAAAAGTCACTGCTGAACCGAAGGGTAATGAAGCTTCGGGCAGTATGAAGGACAAACGAAAGAAGAAAATTGATGATGATGATGATGTTGAAATCGAAGATGTGGTTGAAATCGAACAAAAAGCTTCCAAAACCAAAAACCTCAAAATCAAGCCAAATGATCGAGAGCTTGAGGAAAAGCTTCGTAAAGCAAAGGAAGAAGTTGAAAGGCAGAGGAAACAAAAAGAAGCGAAAGATGCATTAGAACGAAGGAAATCTATGTTTTCCCTCTGTGGACTATGGAAAAGCTTCTGAAGGAGGTAATTGAATCTCCAAGCACACATTGGCTCGAACCGTTCCTTTCATTCGATCTTGACAATTCCAAGGATTCACAATTTGATATGCCAATCACCCGAAAGGCATTCATCTTTCATTGTTTTGAGTTAACAATTGCCATCCCCTCTCCTGACCCGAAGGTTGATCGAGACCTGATCGAATACTATCTTACGTTCTCTCAACCGCAATACCTGACTTGGAGTAAACAGAAGATCACAACAGTCAAGGTATTGAAACCCACTTCAGCAGGGAAGTTTATCAATGTCAAATGCAAGGTGACCCGAGGCTCAGACAGTTCGGTTCACATGATCTCCTTAGCTGATCTGCCAAATTTGAATCCTCATGACTGGATTCTCCTGAAAAATATTTTGTTGACTAATCAACAAGAGTACGAGCCTATCATCGATCATATCAAGCGAATACTGGTGTGCTATATTCTTGAAGTCGCAAAGATGGATCAGGAAATCGCCACTGCCTTGAGAAGGAAGCCCACTATCAAGCCAATAGGAAAGGCAAGCGACATCAACGTGATGATGAAGGGAAAAATCGACCCACAGTTTCAAATAGTCATGTTCATCAGGGGCGAAGTTCAAAAATGCCTGTTCGCTCTCGTTGATAAACACGTGTTCTCTACTTCTTGCTTGGATCATATTCTCGATATCATAAACAGGTGCAATCAGAACAGTGAAGCCGATAAGAAGATGTTTTCAGATATGCTTTGGTGGTACATTAACTTTTGTCAAACTCTTCTTGCCATCATACCAAAGCTGCTCAAGACTGTGAAGAAAATCACCGTTACTCAACCGAAGTGATCTCTCGCCTCAATTAGCGCAAAGGGGGAGATTTTTGAGTCTATGGGTTGCACCATTGGGCTTTATTAGTTCGGTCCATTTATATACTCGGTCTGGGCCTGTCCAGCCGTGTTTTTTTTTTAGGGTTTAGTATATATAATGTATGCATGCATTATATTGATTACGCTTCTTGATTATCATTTAAAACAGATATTGTACTGTAACCCTAGCACACCTCTACAGTAGCAATTCTCATTGAATTCTTCTGAGGTGGAGCATATTAATCATTCGACACTCGTTTAATTAATCGTGGTGTTTATTGGTTTCTATTACTTGTTATTTTCTTATTGATATCTGTTTGAATCTATCGATCTTAGAGAATATTATTCTCATCAGTTTTCTACTTTTGTACATTTAAAATTGGTAAGTTGTGATGTCTTGGACAAGACAAAGACCAACTAAGACCAATTGTGTGAATTGTTTTTTTTTGATAAGTAACCGCACTAACTCTTGGATATTTGTTTGTCAAGTAAAGTTTCTTGATAAAAGAGAATCTTATATGTCAAGAGGTCAGTGGGAGTCTTAAAGATCTTGAAAAAGGTTCAAGAACTAATCAAGAGTAAAGCATGTTGTTAATCACTAGCACACGACCTGAGGTTTGTAACCTATCGTGTTGACATATTCTTGTTTCTGTGCCCATTCGAGTTAAAGTTGACTATGCATGTGAGTTATATGAGTTCTCAATTGTTTGCATAACAACTTGGAAGCAATGGTAGGCCCTTGTTCTGCCAGGTGGCAAGAAATTAAGATTGAACAAGTTCAGTCCATATTAGTTTGGATTTGTCACTAACCTTGTCTTGTGATTATGATTATGACAAATTCACATGGATAGGAACACATACACCATAAAATCTAAGTGTCATAAGGTTTCTCTCCAATGCATGAAAATGATTGTGAGGGAACGCTTTCACTAAGTAGATATTAAGGAGATAGCAATTGTGTTATTTGCATTCTCAAATTCGATTATGATTACGGCATCCCTCTTCATAGTTCGAATTGTGAGAAATGGCAAAGGTCTAAACATTTGAGACTTATTGTTGTAAGTGCTAAAACTGTTTAGACATACATGTGAGCTATCTGAGGAAAGGTGTATGAGTTTGAGAAGCCTAGATAAAGTCTTATCGAAGCATCTCGTTTCAGAAATCTGAACTTTGGTAAGGAAGTCAATAAGTATTGATTTCTAGAAGTCCAGTTGATTTCTGAGTACATGTCAAAGCTAGTGGGAGCTTAAGTTTTATGCTAATAAGAATGTAATTATTATGCTAGTGGTAACACAATTATTACGTTAAGTGTTGCGAGTTAGCAATGTTAATTATAGAAAACAAAAGTTTCAATTCACAAAGTTGTATGGTTTGAAAAGTTGTTTTGCTGTAACTAAGGGAGAGGAATATATACTTCATTTCAAATCTAAAATCTTAGATTGAGATTTTAATAAAATTTAGTCAAGGATATATATGTGAATGCTATGTTGGAATGGTTAAACATAAGGAAATTCTATATATATGGAAATGTTGATTGCGTTCTCAAATTCGATTATGATTACGGCATCCCCCTTCATAGTTCGATTTGTGAGAACATGGCAAATAGAAATATTGTAGCAAAAGACTGATCAAGTATCATGTCTTTATGTAAGACATTATGAATCATGTCCCATATGCTTCATGTATAGGATCGATTGCATATGATATAATATTCTCGTGTTCTAATTTTTCCACATGCCTAGGGCATTAAGAGGGAAAAAGGAATAGAACTGGATATGACTAAAGTGGTTAAACAACTGTTAAGGACAATCTAAGGTTCGCCAAAGATTGGTTGCTTATGGACAGTTGGAAGTATATTTTGAATTTTGGAAGGACCATATTGACATATTCTGAGAAGAGGTAACTCTTTTTCAGAAGTGATAGTAAAAATGGGAATATGGAAATATTGCCATAAGTGGAAGTTAATAATAAAATCTATGTAAGATTAGAAAACTTAATGCAAGAAGGATGTTCAAAGGAATGTACTTTGAATGTGAGACTTCGTTTCCATGGAATTGCTCTCCATTGAAATATTTTGTAATGTTTGTTGCCAAGTCTCTGTGGCTTTTGTACATAGTCATTACAAGAGAATCATTTCATATAAGTTAAGAACCTAACAGATTATAGTAAATGGCAAGAACTTGGTATTCTTACGTTTACAGTCAAGGTTTTGGAGTTGTGAAATGAGTTACATTTGTGTTCAATTGATATATTTCACAAAGAAAGGACCATAGTCAAACATAGTGTGAATGCTTGGAGCATGGCATAACTGTTGTTTTAATTCAAGTATTAAGTTGATTATTTGAAACATTATACAATGAATAATGAGTAATCAATATGGCGATTAGATAAAAGGTGTTTTATTTACACTCAAAAGTTTTGGGGCCATATACGATTAGTATTATTCTTGTGTTTCACTTTGCATGTTTTGACTTCCCGAATAACTAGGTTATTCAAATCATCCACAGTCGATCATACTTTGGAAGTAGGTATTGAGGCAAGACTGTCATGAATGCGTCTGTAGGATTGTCTAAGGTGTTATACATAGCACAAGTTTTCCACATTGTTCATGAGTACTCCTGGAATAAGATTCAAGTATTAGATTAAACCCACGCTCATCTGAATTACTTCATGGATTTCATCACGAGTGATTGTGAGACTATAATATCTTATTCTTTAAACGGAGACATATAGTTGCAGTTTACAAGTCGGTTGCACATTGATGATATGTAAATGCACCTGTAACTCGGTGTTATAAAACGTATCATTGTGTGTGATTTGATGAGTAAATAGAGCAAGCATATGATTCGAAGTTTATCCGTTCCTTTTACCCTTAGAGAGATAAAAGAAATATCTATGGGCCTCTCGATGATTTAGTGATGACAAACCCTAACTGATTGGCCAATCCTGGACTGATTTGATTTGTTCAATTAGTCGGTCGTCATAAATCGGAAATCGGGAAACAACAGATGGACAGAGAGAATGATTATAATCCATGTCTTAGTTCATATGATATATTGTAGAATGGAGGAATATATGATCCCTTATCTAATGGACGCGTCATTGACTAGGTCAGAGTTCGACAGCGGCTTTTAAGAGCTACGATTGCTAGTCGGGTTGTGGAGTCGTACTTGAAATAATACTTATTAGACTTATCTAAGTGGGAGACTGTTGGATTAGGTGTCTAAGCCCATAACTATAATTGGTATGTACTTGACCCGCGAGTAGCATGGTCCATTTGGGTTGCATATCACCACGACAATTTGATAGGATGGACTTTTGAGAATAGGTTATTTATTATTTATTAATATATTATAAGTTCTAATATATTAATATGAAATCATATGATTTAATTAGTATTGATCAAGAATTAATTTGGAATTAATTTAGTGATCAAAAGAGACTAATTAAATTAATAAGAACTAATTATGTAAATTAGTTATGTATATATGGTTTGGGCTTATGATACATGACATACTAAGTTTATGGATGAATCCATAAAGAGTTAGCCCACTTGAATCATGGATCATGGATAATAAGCCCAAGTGTATGGATTAGGGTTTACCTATGACTCTTGGATTCCTACACTATATATATGAAACCCTATAGCCTAAAATTGGTGGCACAAGTTTTGCTAGAGTGTTCTTGGAGAGCCATAACCGGATTTAGTGTGCATGAACTCTCTCAAAAGTCATCCTTTGTCTAAGGTGTGTTGTGAACCATTTGAGGTGGATCATTTGGTTCACTAAGTTCTTAAAGGCCAAATATAACAAGTTCTACAAGCTACACAAAGAGGTAAACTTCTAATTAGTGTTTTATGTTGTTTATGCCAATTGTTTGCTAGTTGTAGGCTTAATGCTTTGGAAACAATATTGTATGTATAATTAGAGAAAACATATATCCAAAGCATTTATGGTTGTATGTGCACCATAGGATGTTGTACTATACTAAAACCCAACAGTAACATCCTGTTTCTTATCATTTCCTATTTCAGGGTCGTGGGCCGTAAATCGATTGTGTAAAGGCTTTGGGCCTTAAGGAGGTAAATATTAGACATTTTGGGAGGTGATAATGATGGTTGTAAGATCTAGCCCTTGAATTTTGTATTGGGCTGAAGGATAAAAAGGGAAAAGTCATAGACCGGGTTTCTTGCATTAAATACTGATTTTAGTTCAAGAATTTTTTGTCCAAGATAACTAGATTAGATTGTGGGGCTCTTCAATACATTTTTGTGCATATAAAGAGTGCCAAAATCCGAGTTGCATCGAAGAAGTTGTGGTGGTTTGACATTTGTGTTGAATTGGAAGAATGGTAGTACGTTGGGCGTACTCTAGGTACGTTAGGCGTACTAGCTGCTAAAGAAAAGCACCTCTCATGGAGTATGCTGGGCGTACACAGCCAAATCCCAAACCCTACTATCTTGGGTTTTGAGCCCTATTTAAGCACCTTAACTCTTCAAAACCTCTTCCATTCTCAACCTCCATCTCTCCAACATCCTCCGTTGAAACCCTAACCCTATTTTGAGCATTGTTAGCAAAAAAGTGTGCTTTTGGGTGCCTTTGAAGGAAGAAGAAAGTAATGATAGTGCTTGGAAGCTTGAAACAACTTTAGATTTGGAAGTTCTCCTCTCTCATTCATATATAGAAGGAATAAATGTTGTACCTAATGCTTATTGAATTCCTTAAGTTCATCTTTCTAATACCTAATGCTTTGATAAGCCTTTATCTAAGCTTTTTAAGCTCATACATCTTTGCCTAAGATAGCTCACATGTGTGTCTAAACAATTCAGAATTTATGTTACTGAGTCCCAAATGTTCAGACCAATTGCAAAATCTCATAATTCGAACTATGAAAAGGGATGTCGTAATCATAATCGAATTTGAGAATACAATTTTCACAATTGCTATCTTCTTAAAATCTCTCTTAGTGAAAGCATTTCCTCACAATCATTTTCATGAAGGAGGGAAACCTTATGACACTTAGATTTTATGATGTATGTGTTCCTATCCATGTGAATTTGCCACAACCATAATCGTAAGACAAGGTTCGCGACAAATCCAATCTCATATGGACTGAACTCGTTCAAACTCGATTCCTTGCCTCATGGTAGCACGAATGCCCACCATGTCTTCCAAGAAACTCACCCCTACATATCAATGTACTTTCCATTGATCAAGGTGCTTTGTCTTTATGCATTCAAATGAGAACTCATAGAACTCACATGCACAATTAACTCAACTGGAATGGCGCAGAAACAAGATAATGTCAACACGATAGGTTATATACCTCAAGTTGTGTGCTAGTGATGATCAACTAGGTTTATTCTTGGTTTGTTCTTGAAACTTTTCAAGACCATTAAGACTCCCACTGACTCCTTGACATATGAGTTTCTCTTGTCAAGAATATTTCTCGACAAACAAATATTCAAGAGTAACTGTAGCTTCTTATCATGTTTAACACTTCACACAACTGGTCCTAGTTGGTCTTTGTCTTATCCAAGACATTACAACTTACCAATCTCAAATGTACAAGAATAAGAAATTATACATTTGATAAGTGTTACAAACCTACTTAAGACTTGTCACTCAAGTCACAATCTTGGAGTATGACTCTAAGACTTGATTTTTGGAACGAAGTATGATTGACTTATTGATTTAACTATTTCCATAATTCTCGATTCCTCTTCTTAGACATACAAATGCACTAAGACTCACATAGAGGACCATTTGAGAAATAGTTCTTAATCATTAAAGTCTATCATAAAACAAAATAAAAGGTACTCTCCCTCTTCTTAGAATGAAAAAACTTTTATCTTTCTGTCTACTTGATTCTTCTTATTCGTTCTTCTATTGATTGAAACTCTTTTAATCAACTCAGAATTATACTTAATCTTATAAGTATAACCATATTTACTAAACTTTAGTAAATCATGACGAATATCTTTATCACTCTTGTGGTGGACTTGATCAACGCACAACCTAGTGTACTCGATCTCCTAGTCCTTCTCTTGACACTTTGTCAAAAAATAGTCTAATTTCCAAATATGAAGTTTCTCATTCATCACGCAACCAAGTTGTATGATTCCAAGTTTCTGTCCAATTGAAACTTGGGCGATGAGAATCTTCCTTTAATTGTCAAATTCTCGACATTTCCACAAATAACATAATTAAGAATCAAATCCATTATTTCTAATAATAGAAACAATTAAACATCAATTTTTCATACACACCATTGCAAGGATAAATAAATAAGATAAAATCAAATTTTATTTTATTGCGGAAAAATTTGTCCTTACAATTCAGTTCAACTGAAAACTATGTTATTACATATTTCTTAGAAATCTATCCTAACTCTAAAGTAGTGGCTCAAAAATCTGATCTTGGAATCCATACGATCGAAAACCATTTCTTCACGATCAGATTCAGCACGCTTCTTCCTTAAGCTTCCTTTCTTTTCTTCGATCCTACAAAACATCAAAATGTAATTTTATCACATCATGTATTAAGAATCAAAGAATAGGAACTTATAGAGTTAGTTAATGGATTTTACCTGAAGTAGAGCCATACGTCTTGACTCTCCCATCTCTCAGATCTCTCAGGTAAACAGGGAAGGTTCGTCTCAATTGCCCCTTCTCTTGGCAATAGAAGAAAATGGACTCTTTTGGAATGATACAAGGAACTATCTCAGAATTTACCTTTTCTGGATTTCCAATGTCACCATTTTCAATGTCCATTGAAGTTTGGGAGTTTGATTCACCAGACAAATTTGCTTGATCAGCACGCCAAATCATTGTTGATTCAGCAGCTATAAGCAAATAGGTCAAATCAATGAGGGTCACGTAATGGTCCATCATATAGTACTCTCTGACAAACTCACTATATGATTCAGGAAGCGACTGAAGAACCCAGTTAACAGCCAACTCACCTGAAATCTCGACACCCAACATCCTTAACCTGTCAATGTGTGACTTTATCTCCAAGACGTGTGCACACACAGGTTTCCCATCTTCGTGTTTACTTGCCAATAGGGCGTGAGTGAGCTTGAACTTTTCAAGCCTTTGAACTTGTGGGTTAGGGAGAATAATTGGAGGAGGTGGAGGAAGTAAAGGATGACTCTCATTTCCTTGATTGTATCGTGGAACGTCATCTTCATTTGGAAAGCTTGTTCCAAGGGACTTGGGAAGACCATTGTAAGATTTAGACATCTTTAAAACGGGAGAAAATTCAAGTTAGTTGATAAGAGTCCTTGATGTAACACCCAAATGAAACATCAAGGCTAGGACCCAACACAATATTCTACAACCTAGAAGAGGGATGCCATAATCTAGTTGCAGAATATTTGAAGGTAGGAAAATGACGATTTACCAATTTCCACCATGAAATTTTTTTTTTAAGTTTTAAATGAATTGAAACTCCTAGATCTTTTGAAATTCATTGAACTTTTCAATGGCATGCCGAGGATGCCCTTCAAATTTGCGACTGGGATGCCGAGGATCACAAACAAGGTGTGAATAACCATACGAATCTACGTGATGCACTCAATGATACTATCACCTAATCAATGTGTCGGTTAACCACACACGCTCCATTGATCTATGATAAACATCGAGCCACCCTTCGCCACCAATGTCAATCCCAAATTAGTGTGTCGGTTAACCACACACGCTCCACTAACGTTTGACAAGGGTACAAAGTGTAATTCCATGGATTAGCATACAATTTCACATTTTGCCTAAAGTAACTAGAATTTGGGAATTTGTAAAAGCATGTAGTTACTTTGTACTTCATTATACTTGTAATGGAAGGTTTCGTCCTATCCTACCCGTTCGGCTAACGACCCTCCACTAGTCAAGAGTGCGGTGGGTAAGAGTGGATACCCATTCAATCGCCATTTTATAGGCAATTTCCTTAAACACCCCTTATAGACCAGCTTCTTGAATGAGGCCTACTAACGGTAAGACTGACTGTTTACTCATAGATATATATAATATTACACTTTTAATGTTATATATAGTATAGGGTGTATTTTACACTTTTAAAATACTAGGTGGTCTAATTTAATAAATTATACTTTTAATTTAATTAAATGTAAACCAAAACTTTATGGGTTTATAAAATCTCCTTTAATTATAAACCTTAATTAATAAATAAAACCATAAGGGTGTAATTTGAAATTTTTCAAAATACGAGGGTTTTAGAATTTAACATTTCAAAATTAATCTTTTAATCAACTTTTAAATTCGAAAACTTGAGGGCAAGTTTTGAACTTTTCAAATCATTAGGGTTTAGAATTTAAATATTTCAAAAATTAACTTTTAATCAAAAATTTAAATTCCAAAACTTGAGGACAAGTTTTGAAACCATTCAAAACATTAGGGTTCAACTATTCAAATTTCAAAAACAAAACCTTTAAGTTCAAATTTAAACTATAAAACCTAAAGGGGAATATTGAAACTTTTTCACAAGATAATTCAAATCTAAATTACAAATAATCAATCTTTATCTAATAAAACAAACGATTATCTAAATTTTGACAATTATCTTCTATTTTGGCAAGGATAATCTTCAAATATTGATAAAAATCGGATTTTATTAATAAAAAACGTTTTAGATAATTATCCACAGCCAAAACAGGTCAAAATCCCGAAATCAGCTCCATCTGACTCGTTGACTCGTCGAGTCAGGCTTGGACTTGTCGAGTTCACTATGGACTCGGCGAGTCAGCCAGTTGACTCGGCGAGTCAAGTCGAAAAACCTCAAAAAATTCGATTTTCAGCCAATTTTCGATCAAATAAGCATCAAATTCACTAACAAACAGCCCTAGGCTCTGATACCACTGATGGGTTTTGAGCACTACATCATTCCTATGGTGTACATGCAAACCCTAATAGCTTTTGGATCTAGTTTGTCTAATGAACATGCAGTTGAATATCCAAAGCTATAAACCCTAGATCTATCATATAAGAACTGAAATAAGGGTTTAGTAATTACCTTTGATTATTATATAGCAATGACAATCAATCTTTGCTTTGATTGGCTTCAGAAAGCTTAGTGCCTCAAGTGTGGCACCTCTAATGGAGTCACAAACACCACTAAGCAACTGGATGAAGAAGAGAAGAAGAGAGGCACCCAAAATTCTTCTAAGAACCCTTAGGAATCAGATCCACACGTTTTTGGGGCCATAGGGATCCTTTATATACTTGTGTGGGCTGCTAGGGTTTCAGTCAAAACCCTAATGGACAGCTTAAACTCTAACCAGCACCTGGAACCTTCGGGAATAAGGCCATGGACGAAAATATGATGGGGTCCCATCATAATTTCGTTCACCCCTTGTTCCTTTAACATTCCCTAGCCCAATAACTCAACTATCCAATAATTACAATCCAGTCCCCTATATTTATTTAATCTCTTTTAGCCACTAAATTAATTCTTAATTAATTCTTGACTAATATTAATTAAACAATATGATTTCTCCTTTAATATATTATTCTCATAATATATTAATAAATCATAATTAAACCTTTCTCTTCTTAATTCATCCTACAAATTGCTATGGTGAAGGCAACCCAAAAGGACCATGCTCACAATCGGGTCAAGTACATACCAAAATAGTTATGGACTTAGACACTAATCCAACAAAAGTTATGTCCTTTTTGTCCCACAAATTGCTCCATTTGAGTGTGATTTGTTCCAGAACTTTTGAGGAGCATTCCTAGGTGTATTTGAGGGTGTTAAATCATAAAAATGCAATCTTGGTCTTGTTCTTCCATTCATGCATGAGTTATGAAGCTTAGAATCTTATGATAAGTTAGGGTTTTGGATTTGGACCCTTTCTAGCCATGCAAGGACATAAATTTGGAAACCTTATTGTTTAGGATGTCATTTAGGGCTAGATTTGAGTGTTGTACGAAAGGTCTTGAGAGAAAAAGTGCTTAATGGAAATATTGGAAGCAGCTTGAGTATGTTAGGCATACCTAGAAGTACGATGGACGTACTAGGCTTCAATCGCGTACGATGAGTGTAGGTTGGAGTACGTTAGGCATACTCAGCCTGCTTGGACTTTGACTTCCTTTGACTTCCGTTGACCGTTGAATTTTTTACCATGTTTGACTTTGGGTCAAAATTAGGGGCTTTGGACTGTGGATTAAGATTTTACCTAGTTTTTGCGATTAGTGGATTCATGAGAGCAAGCAATGCAGAAAGGGGAGTGTGTCTCAGTGTTCTGTGGTTTTCATTTTAGGCGAGTTGCCCTCACTCTACATGTGGGTCAAAGGCACTAATTCCGGCCCACCAGTTCTAGTTATCATTTATTAGAATGATGCCTTAGGGACTATATGTAGTCACGTAGGATAGAATGAGGACTTCTGATCTAGGCTTTCCTTCATGTTCCTTGTTTGGTTGTGGCTCTAGAATAAGATCATCTCTCCGAGTGTATATCTTACCTTTGGTTACTTATGGTTATGCATTCCTTGCAGATTCAGTCACATATCCTTGTGTATAGGATGTTGCTATACTGTAGTGATCTGTAATATATAAATATATATATATATATATATATATATATATATATATATATATATATATATATATATCCTAGCGTGGTAGGATGCATCAGTAGTGGTATACTGCTTAGAGTACCGGTAGGAAGGTTATCATTTAGTGTGGTGTCTTAGGGACTATACATAGTCATGTAGAATAGCCTAAGAAGTCCTAATCTAGGCTTTCTTTTATGTTCCTTGTTTGGTTGTGGCTCTAGAGTAGGATCATCTGTCTGTGTGGCTATCTCACCTTTGGTTACTTATGGTTACGCATTCCATGGAGGTTAGATGGTAGCGAGCAGTGTGCTATGAGAGATCTAGTAGGCAGTAGCGAACTGTATGATTGATATTGCTTGTATTATACGTCTAGTTGATCCTTGTTTTGTTTATATGATGACATATGGTAATGGTTGAGATTGAGGCGGTCTTGTTGTGTGTTGTAGGCCAAGATACCTGGTGTGGGCCAGCTGCTAGCCATAGGCTCGGAGGCTCGGGAAAAGCGGTTGGGTTGAGGCGACATGCCAAAAAACCTTGGGTATTGTAGTCCGATGACTGATTGGACCCGTTGCATGTTAGCATTCCATTTTGATGACCAATTGGTCTATGGTATTCCACTTCGATGATTGTGGGCCTGTTATGCATGCTTGTATGTTTGTTGTATGGTGTATTTTGGGGAAAACTCACTAATCTTTTTTCTTACCCAGTTGTTTATATTTTATGTTCTATCGGTGAGCATGGGAAGGCAAAGGCGGGACTATACACACTCATCAGTAGCATTGATGATTCCATGTTTATTATAATACTCTGATTCTTTTTGATAAATGTAATTGGGAATAAATGGTTTTTTTCTTAGAAAGGATTTGTAATTGGGAAGTTTTACCTTCATAAAAATGAAACTTTTTTTGGTTGTGAAAATGGGACGTTACAGGAAGTACTTCATCTCAAGAATCATTTTCGAAGCCATCAAAATGGAAAGAAGTTAAAATAAACAAGAAAGATGATTTTTCTGTATGTCAGGTTGAAAAAGAGAAAATCAAAGTTGATTCTTCGATATTGAATGATTTTACATCTGTGCCATAAACTGATGAGGTTGATTTAATTGACAAAATCAAAAAAAAGGTTTTTAGTTGGATTTTTAATTCGAAATTATACACAACTTTTCACACTAATGTCCACAAGACCCAAAAAGCCTTGGGGACCTAAATCTATCTCAATGATTTCAGGTTCTATGCGACGACCAATATGATGAAAATTGGTACATTGATAGTGGATTCTCGTGTCACTTAGAACCTTAGAGATTTTAGGAAAGTCGAGAATGTTGGAGTTGTGAAGTTTGGAAATAATAAAAATGCAAGGTCAAAGGTTATGGAAATGTGACGAATGGAAAATTTACTATGAATAAATTCACTTGTGTCGAAGGTTTAAAACACAACCTTATCAGACTTTCTTAACTTGTTGTTGGAACTGGGAATCAAGTTCTCTTTGATGAAGAACAAAGTGTGATTTCAAATAAGGATACATAGGAAGTCTTGTTAAAGTCGAAGAGGAAGGATAATATATTCACTCTATTTGCCTACTATCGAAGGCCACTTCTGATCTCAGTCGGATTTGGCATCGAAAGCTTTCCCATTTTAATTTCAAAAATTTGAATAAACTTGTTACAAATGATCTTGTTCGAGGTTTACTTGTTCTAAAATTTGATAATTTTTCTTTGTGCGTAGTTTGTGAGCAAGGAAAACAACAAATGCTTACTTTTGATATTGACTTTGATTTGCTTTTTTGTATTCCTGACAGAGCAATTGATGCTAAGGTCAATATCACAGAAAATCAAGTACATGAAGAATTGAAGCATTTTGATGACTTGAATATTACTGATGGATGCACAAATGAATTTTCATCTTCGACACCAACAACTCATGTAAAATAGGGTCAAACTTCGACATCTATTGAAGTTTAGGGGTAGCACTTGACAACACAACCTCAAGTGTACGGGGGAGCCATTTGAAGGGTCCAGTTAATGGTTTGGTCTAGGATTTCATTGTAATAGTTCATTATGAGTCTTCATTGTGTTTTGGGAGTTGTTTAGCAGTTTACGGCCCTAGAGTGAGTTTACGGCCGTAAGCCTGTTCACGGCCGTAAACTCTGTTTCCGGCCCAAGTCTTGTATAAATAGAGGAGTTGTAGGTCTTTGTAAGGTTGTTGATGCCATAGAGTTCACGGCCTATTCTGTCGATTTGTACCAAACGTTTTCTACAATAAACGTGTGCAAGCTTGATTTCTTTTCTTCTTCTACTCCTATTCAGATTGCTGTTGATTGTTTGTTGCTTGATCATTGGTAAAGATCTGTTTCAGGACCTTACAATTGGTATCAGAGCAAAACCGGTGTCAAGCTTCATTCAATCGAACTTACGGTTGTTTAGACTGACATTATTTACTGATTCGAGATTGGATTTGGTGCTTTCGTCGTTAAGAAGATTGAATCTAATCCAAAAACGCTTTTTCTGGGAGTTTACTGCCTAGAGATTACGGCCGTAAACCCAACTTACGACCGTAAACTGAAGAACATTCTTCAACCGTAAACTGTGTTCTTGGACCGTAAACGTAACGTCTTTATTAACCGTAAACTAATCTTCATTAACCGTAAACAGTTGGACCGTAATCACCCCGACCGTAAACACCCGACCGTAAACTCCGTTTACGACCGTAAACACTCAACCGTAAACACTCAACCGTAAACACTCAACCGTAAACACCTAACCGTAAACACATCAACCGTAAACTCCTTTCTGATATTATTTTGCCTTAATTTCTGATGGAATCTCAAAGTCAAACTCATTTTCACGAACTTGATATTGTCATGGGCACTACTACGTGTATTCCAAGATTAATGTCTGCAGATGGTTTTCCTGAGTGGAAATACAGGATTGAAAAGTACATTAAAATGAAGGACTTTAAAGTCTGGAGAAGCATCATCAAGGGCCCTATTCGAATCACTATGACGGTTGGAGGAAAGGTGATTGACAAAGCTGTTGAAAACTACACAGATGAAGAGTTTGAAAAGGTTGAAGAGCAGGAAAGGGCTTTAGCCACTCTAACCATGGCATTATCTCCTGATATTGCTCAAGGTTTCCGAGAGTATACTTCAGCTAAAGATTTGTGGGAAGCCCTAATTGAGGTATATGAAGGCAATGAAGATATGAAGGAGAGTTGCCAGGACATGTTGCGACAAAAGTTCAATATGTTCAACTAAATTCCCGGAGAGACTCTTGAGGCGCAGCTGCAGCGGTTCACAACTCTCACTACTAACATGAATATATCTGGGATTTTCTTGACCAAGTCAGAGATTAACAAGAAGCTTCTGAATGCTCTTCCAAGGTCATGGGACATGAATGTTGCTGTGATTAAGAAGACCAAGGATCTGAATCGCCTCACTCTTGCTGAAACTATGGCGATCATCAAAGCTTGTGATATTGATGACAAACAGAGAGAGATTAACCATGTGAACTCGTACTCAACTGTAAATCTCGGAATCTCCTCTAACAATGCTCTCTCATCAATCATGTCTTCCTCAGGTCAAGTATTTGCTGCTCAACAACCTCAGATTCAGACCTTCGCTGCTGCACCATCCATTCCTCATTCTCAAAGCCAGCCATTTGTCACTCCACAAGCTGTTCCCCCTCCAAATGTGCCAGTTGTAGCTTCTTCCTCAAACACGAAAGACACTGATGAAAATCTGGCTCTGGCCACAGGGCTTGTTAACTGCTACAATGCTTTTGTAGCTGGAGAGCTTCCACCTCAGCTGTCATTTGCTGATCTGGATCAGATTCATCCAGAAGACATGGAAGAGATGGACATTACATGGCAAACTGCTATGGCTGTTTTCAGGGCCAATTAGTTTGCTAAAAAGACAGGGAAGAACAAATGAGGCATGAATGCTGACAAGAAGGTGGGATTCAACAAGGGCATGCTGCGATGTTTCAACTGCCACGAGCCGAGTCACTTTGCTCGTGAGTGTCCAAAACCAGATCGTAGAACGAACAATAACAGGACAATGGTTGCAGTGGGAAACAATCGTGCAGGTGCTGCAGTTAATGGTGAGACTACTATGGTTGCTCAGTCATTTGACTGGGATGACCAGATTCAGGCTCTGAATATTTCAGGGCCAGAAAACGCTCACCTAGCTCAAATTGATGATGCTCCCCTGAAGAATGATGCAGCTGATCCTGAAGCAGAAATGATGGAGCTGCAGTTTGCTTTGATGGTGTCTTCTACTTCTGAGCCTAGGAAAAGTAAGGTAAATCTACCTTCTTGTTCTCAGGCATGTAATGAATATGTTAAACTTCTTCATGATGAAATTCAATTATTACGTAGAGAAGTAGAGGACCTTAGATATGAGGGCTATCAACTCAGGAAAGGACAAAAACCCCTTAAGGCCCAGTTAGAAACAAAAATTAAAGATTTTAAAAGAATTCAGACAGAATACAGTGAAAAATGTGAACTTTATGATTATGTTAAGCGACAAAATGATGAGTTAATTACTGAGCTTGATACATTAAAGAGACAATTTGAAACTGCACATTTTGATTTTAGAAAATTTGTTGGATCAAGCGAGGTAGTTTCCAACATGATTGATCATTGCATGCAGTTCAAACGAAACCAGCAAAAGGGTTTAGGATACGATAGTGTACCTCCTCCTTATAATCATACATATCAGTATCAACCCCTATCCAAAGATGAGATTGCCAACGAACCATTCATGGTTTATGGTAAGCCATCTTGTTTCGTTTCAGGAGGATTTATTAATGGTGAAAGTACTAACGTTTCTACTTCCCCTGCAGATCAATCCTTAGATCAGGCAAAGCAAGAAGTTGGAGAATCTGTTTCTGTTTCTGATTCTAATATTTTTGTTTCGAATGAAAAAAAAATTGTTTCTGATATTAAAACTGAGAATGTTTCTTGTGATGCTTCCACATCTGCTACTGTTGAATTTAATTTCTTTGATATGTTTGATGAATTGTTTGGTAATTCTGATGCTTGTGCTTCTCATGAAAACCCATCAATTCCA
The DNA here is from genome assembly GCF_052849685.1 of Lactuca virosa. Lineage (NCBI taxonomy): Eukaryota > Viridiplantae > Streptophyta > Magnoliopsida > Asterales > Asteraceae > Lactuca > Lactuca virosa. The sequence goes on along the minus strand of NC_136429.1, from coordinate 18,595,569 downwards.
CAAGTCACACCATCTGAGGCACCCTCACTTATCTCATAACCTATTTTTCATGCATGTTCTTCTGAGAAGAGTAAGAGTGTCTGTCAAGAAAATAAATCTGAGAAATGCAGTACAAGTTCAAATAATAAACAGATTTGTTTTAATTGTGGTGTTGGTGGTCATATAGCTAGGAATTGTCAAAATAGGATCTTTGTGAACTATATGTCGCCAAGAGGAGAGAACGAATCTAGAGGAAGGTCTTTAATTAGAAAGTCCTCAAGAACTCGTTCTCGAAATGATGATTAGAAAGATGATCGAAGCAGAAAAAGGGTTGCTTTTCAAAAGGATAAAAAGGTTTTTAAGAACAAAGTCCCAAACAGTTTGCCAAAATCGAACAAGGCTCCGCCAAGATCGGTTTCGTCAAAGAGTAGTTCTGGATCTTCTATCTCTTCTGATAAAACATCCAGATGCTCAGTGCAAACTGATAAAAAAAGCATTTCACCAGTGACTGTTAGAAAACCAAACTACCAATGGATGCCCAAATCAACTTCCAATCAATCATCAACATCCTCTGAAATGATTAGAAATGAGGATCCTAAATTGAAAACTTTAAAAGATCAATCAGAGAAAGCAAAAAGGAAACCTAGGACAGTGATGACCTGGGTTCCCAAATCTAAATGACCCTGCTTATTTTGCAGGGACAGTTGCGGAGGAATGTCGTCACACCTTAGTACGTCGACAGCGGCTGCTCCCGGCATATGACAGGAGACATCTCCCAATTGAGCGACATTCAATATTTTAATGGGGGTATGTTTCCTTCGCGGGCGGAGATGGTGGCAAGATCAATCAGAGAGGAACCGTTACAAATGGAGTGCTAAGTTTTGAGAATGTCAACTTTGCTCCCGAGTTAAAGCATAGCTTGTTGAGTGTTTCCCAAATTTGCGACAAAGGCTATTCTACCCATTTACCGATAAAGAGTGCATGATTCTCAAGCCAGGCATTGTCATCTCGGAAGAGTGGATTCTCGTCAAATCTAAGCAGGATGGGAATGCTTACATTATTGACATGAACAGTAACATACCTGAACAAGTCACTTGCCTATTTTCAAAAGTCTCCGAACAAAACGCAATGCTGTGGCACCGACGACTCGGTCATGCTAACGCGAAAAACCTAAATCGCCTTGCTAAGAATGAGATGGTCTGAGGCTTACCTGTCAGAGACTTTATTACATTTGAAAAGTGTGTGTCCTGTGCCCAAGGAAAACATCATAGAAAACCACACCTGCCAAAGCAAGTCAACTCAATCAGTCAGGTCCTCCAATTATTGCATATGGACTTATTTGGTCCGGTCAACGTCCTGAGCATCAACAGAAGTTTGTACTGTTTAGTTGTGATCGATGATTTCTCTCGTTTTAAGTGGGTCTTCTTCTTATCCAACAAAGCTGGGGTTGCTGATCTGATAAAGAAGTTCATAGTGATGATTGAGAACCAAACAAACAACTAGGTGAAGGCGCTCCGTACTGACATTGGAACTGAATTCAAGAATGCAGTTCTTGATTATTTTTGCGCAGAAAAGGGGATCGTGCGTCAATACAGCTCTGCTCACACGCCTCAACAAAACGGTGTTGCTGAAAGGAGAAATAGAACTTTAAAAGACGCTGCAAGGACAATGCTTTGTGATTCTAAATTACCTGTTTTCTTTTGGGATGAGGCGATTAACATGGCTTGCTACGTGCAGAATCGCGTTTTAATCAACAAAGCTCAGATGAAGACACCGTACGAGATTCTATACGGTCACAAGCCTTCAGTCATTCATTTCCGTGTATTTGGCTGCCCTTGCACCCTTCTTCACCTGGAATCCAACCCTAAATTCAATGTCAAAGCCAATGATTGTTATTTCGTAGGATATGCTGCACGCACCGCATATAGGGTTTACAACAAGAAGACTAAGCAGATTGTCGAATCCTATGATGTGCGCTGGTTGGAGAAGAATGAAACGGACGCTCGAGTGGGCCCCGACTCATTATTTGATTACACATCGCTTTTTAAATCCTTAAATGTGTATTCAAATGGTTCATGTGGGTCCTCCTCTGATTCGAAGATTGTTTCCAAAGACGAAGACGAAGACGAAGAAGTTGTTCACAGACCTCCAACAGTACCGCTTGAGGGGGAGTCCTCTACTCCACCTGAGGGGGAGCCCTTTGCTCCACCTGAGGGGGAGTCATCTGTTCGACTTGATAGTCCAGAGTCTAAAGTTCAAAAAGAAACTCCTGATGCTGACGCTACACCTCTTACCCCTATTGAAAGAGAGTTCATGTCTAGAGATGCTTCCGCTATCACTCCAACTTTTATGGAACTACTCTTTCCTAAAGCAATTGCTAATGAGTTTGTAGCAGATTCATCCGATTCATCAGATTCATCTCATATGGATCAATCAGCAAATGATGGAGGTTTCAACATTCACACTCTTCCCGTTTCATTCAATGATATCGACCAAGAGATACCTTCGAGAATTCAGCGCGATCATCCTATCGAAAACGTCATTGGTCAGCTGGGTGATGGAGTTAAAACCAGAAGTCAGAGTGGAGATGTCAATGCATGTCTCTACTCTTGCTTTATATCTCAAATAGAGCCCAAGAACGTTGAAATGGCTTTGAATGAGCCCAGCTGGGTAGATGCTATGCATGAAGAGCTAAATCAATTCGAAAAGCTAGGGGTTTGGAAATTGGTTGAGTTACCACAGGGCAAAAGGACTCTTGACACGCATTGGGTCTATCGTAACAAGCAGGACGATTCTGGTGTAATAGTGCGCAATAAAGCAAGGTTGGTGGTTCGCGGGTTTCGACGAGTCGAGGGTCTTGACTATACTGAGGTTTATGCACCAGTGGCTCGCTTGGAGGCTATTCGTATTTTTCTCGCATATGCTTCCTACATAAACTTCACGGTCTACCAAATGGATGTTAAGACAGCCTTCTTGTATGGCAAGGTGAAGGAAGAAATCTACGTTGATCAGCCCCCTGGGTTCGTTAACTCAAAGTTTCCTAATCATGTCTACAAGTTGGACAAGGCGTTGTATGGGTTACATCAAGCTCCTCGAGCATGGTATGCGACACTAACAAAGCACTTGCTCGAGCATGGATACTCTCGCGGCACCATTGATCAAAATTTATTCATCAAGCACGTTGGTAATGATCAGATTCTAGTACAGATCTACGTTGACGACATTATCTTCGGGTCTACCAGTCCACAACTATGCAAAGAGTTTGAAGGCGTGATGAAAAAGCGGTTTAAGATGAGTTCATTGGGCGAAATGACCATGTTTCTGGGGCTTCAGGTCAAACAAAATTCAACCGGAATCCTGCTACATCAAGCTAAGTATGTGGAGGATATTCTTGAGAAGTTCGGGTTTCAAGACACAAAACCTACTTCAACACCAATGGCCGAAAGACCTCTTCTGAATCCAGATACTGATGGCGAGTCCGTACATCAGACACACTACAGATCGATGATTGGATCGTTGATGTATCTCACTGCAAGTCGTCCAGACATCATGTTTGCAGTGTGTCAATGCGCACGATATCAGGCTAATCCTAAACTTTCACATCTTATTGCTGTCAAAAGGATTTTTCGGTATATCAAAGGCAACCCAAAATTGGGTCTTTGGTATCCGAAGAATTCTGAATTTGATTTATATGCTTTTGCTGACAGTAATTATGGAGGCTGTGAGCTTGACAGGAAATCCACATCAGGAGGGTGCCAATTTCTTGGCGATAGGTTGGTGTCATGGCAGTGCAAGAAACAACATACAGTCTCAACCTCAACAGCAGAAGCGGAATACGTTTCTGCATCTGCTTGTTGCTCTCAAGTTATCTGGATCCAACATCAGCTGTTGGATTACGGTTTGAACTATCTAGAAACCCCAATCTTCTGATAATGAGGCAGCCATTCAGATTGCTAAAAATCATGTCCAACATTCCAAAAACCAAGCACATTGACATCAAATTTTACTTTATCAGAGACTGTTATGAGCGTTCGCTCATCCGGCTGGAACAAGTTCCCACTGCTAATAATGTGGCGGATCTGTTCACCAAGCCTTTTAACAAAGCTCGATTCGATGTGCTTGTGGGATTTTTAAAAATGATTCGTTTTGAGGATTAAATTTTTTTTGTTGAATTAGTTTTAAATTTGCGCATTTTAGTGATTTCATTCTCACCCATGCACAAATTTAGGGGGAGAAATAAACAAAAAAAACCAAACAAAAAAAATTGAAAAATTACAAAAAAAATCCAAAAATATTTTGTTTTTGTTTTATTTTTTTCAGAAAATATGAAAAACCCAAAAATATTGTGCTTCTGTTTTACTTTTTTCAGAAAACATTAAAAAATCCAAAAACATTATAAAACAAATAATAAAAATCAAAAATATGTTACTGACAGTCTTGCTTGTGGATGTTGTACAGGGAAGTGATATTATCAAGTGATAACATGCAATCTGAGTCTGCGTAAAGTACCAAAAATTAATTGTTTATGCTCTGGGTTTGATGCGCTGGTAGACACGAAAGAAACTAGATGGACTTGACTAGGGAGATCTGAACTTAAGGAATTCATAGACTTGACAAATCTCGACCTAGTTAAATTCGTTTAGCCTGACAATACGACGCTCGGATAGGTTGAGCAGGGAGATATACACAGGAATCTACTAGTTACATTAAAAGAACTCGTATCTGGAACTGTGGATTAAATTTTCCTCGATGTGCGGATTATGTCCTTAATCCCGGTATTGATGGGGTGACTGGTGAATTCCGATAAGTTAGGTCTGTAGAAGGTTATATTCTTTCTTTCTATCTGTTAGTCATATGTTGCCTCCTCTGCGTGATCGAAAGATCCGACCTGGAATGTAGCATATGCAACTCTATCTCTCTGCATCTTCTATCTATGCAATTCTTTCTGTCTGTTAGTCATATACTGTGACACCAGTCAAATTTTGGTCAAAAATAAATTGATCAATAATCGTAATTGGGATAAACCAAGTGGTAGAGTTTGTAACAAGGTTTCCAAAAACATAAAGAACACTAAAATCCGAGTTATAACGAAGAAGTTATGACCAATCGAAAATCCGCGACAAAACCGGCAAAACACTGTTCAGTGTAAAAACTGAATTTTCAATAAAAGGCTTTTTAGCCTTAACAATCTAAATGAAAGTTGTAGTTTATGTTAAACCGAGAACTTTCATAAAAAGAACGGAAAAATCTGACTTCGTATGAGGAAGTTATGATTTTTCTAAGTTTCGGTATAGCAGTGTACAGCTAAAAACTCGAAATAAAGATCGAGCGATTTTTAGCCGACACAACCTAAACGAGAATTGAAGATCTCGTCGGTAGTAGTACAACGGTAAAAAGACAGACAAAAACGGACGTCGTATGAAGAAGTTATGAATTTATAACTGATTCCCGTCCCGGTCTGTTTAAAATAATTATATTAAAAATAAAGTCAAAATTAGCCGACTAAGTCTAAACAAAAGTCGTAGAGTATTATTTTACCTACGCGTGCATATAAAGAACGCCAAAAACGGAGCTCGTATGCGAAAGTTATGATTTTCGCAAGTTTAGCACAAAAATAAAGAAAAAATGGGAAAAACCGGGCAATTTCGCATGCCACGTCATCCTCGCACGTGGCAGCTGCTGAGTGGACCGAACCCATGTGTGGCACCTCCTGATTGGACCGCAGCCGAGGTCCACTTAGAAGCGAACAGCTTCGCATGAGATGCCCCGGAGACACCCCTCGGACACCCTCCTTCACATACGTGGCCTCTTTCTACTGGACCGAAGAATGGTCCAATCCGAGACTGCCACTGCGAGACTGCTGTCCGAACCCTCGCACATGGCTTCGCTGCTGACCGACGCGTGGCTGCTGACTCACCCTCGCTTCGCCACATGTCCTCCTCAGCCGAACCCTCGCACCCCTATATAAAGGGTGCGAGCCTCCTCGCATAAGAAGAGTTTTTCACCCCATTTTTCACCCATTTTGCACCATTTCACCCCTCGATTTTCTCACGACCCCCGAAGGCCCCGGTATCGCGTCTAAAGCCCGAAGCAAGCCCCAGAGCCCCGGAATTCTCGAGAATTCATCCTCTCTCCTGTCGAAACTCTGCCCGGTTTGAGCCGGATTCTCGTTAAATAAACTCTTTACGGGAAACGAAACGCTGCCCAAATCACCGCTTATCAAAGTGAGTTCATACCCCTATAATTTACCTTTTCAATGGTTTTTAAATACTTTTTAAGGGGGGGGGGGGGATACAAGTTTAACACAATATTAAATTGTGTTAATAACTGTATGTGATAATAATCACACAAAATGATTCTGTATGCTTTTAAGAATTATCAAATACTTCCAAAATAACGTGAAGCCATGTTAAATCTTTAAAGTCATGTAAAAACTCCGTTAAATTCTTTGAAAAATGTTTTATAAGCTATTTCAAAGTATAAATGCCAAAATCATGTTTATATATGTATAAATATATAAATAAGATTTGAAGGGCTTAGGACTAATGAATTATCTTATATCCTTTTCCTTGTTTGGATGTGGAATTAGGGTTGTATTGTTTGTCCGAAGGTCGTTTCCTTCTTAATTATATATATATATTATACATATATGAGTACCAAAGGTTACTCCTTTTAGTATCTTCACCTTTGTATCAGGCTAAGCAAAGGTGTTCATCCATGAGAAACCATGCTAATCAGATAGAACATATAAATTATAATAGGTATAATTTATCATTCAAAACTAAAGATACAAGTATGAATTACAACTATATACTTTCCAAGGAAATTACCAAAATTCATTCAACTATACCAAGATATGTATAATACCTTTAATATACGAATAACATATTAAAGAAGTAAAGATACATCATACCTAGTTTGCATTAACAAAGGTACGACACAGAGTACCTGGGTTAGCAAACACGTGGTAATGCCGGGTTTGCATTAACAAAGGTACGATATACAGAGTACCAGAGTTAGCAATAACGAGTAATAATACATCATACCGGGTTTGCATTAACAAAGGTACGATATACAGAGTACCAGAGTTAGCAATCACGGGTAATAATACATTCTGCCGGGTTGGCATTAGCAAAGGTACTATACAGAGTACCCGAGTTAGCAAACTCGAGGTAATAATACATCTTACCGGGTTTGCATTAACCAAGGGTACGATACAAAGTACCAGAGTTAGCATTCATCGGGTAATAACAATAATACATCGGAAATCTCGTTGAAACAATAAATTTATGAGACCCTTCACGGTGTGCTTATCTAAGTACGACCTTTTTAAGTCCTGAACTATTAGCCAGAATCTCTTGTAGGGAGAGCGTGAATTTGTGTATAGATCTATATGGGACTGACAATCCCGCACCTTTACTGTTCGCTACAGTTTGGCCGGCAGGCCTAGGGTGTCAAATATCATACCGTTCCGACGCCTGAAGAACGTCGCCGCAGGCATTTCCGTCATATTAGTATGGTTAATAGGACTCACATGGATAAAACAACGAGTGAATTACAAAGTAATATACTTCTCTTATAACAGTAAGAAAAGTTAATTACATCCCGACCAGATATACCTTCAGTAGCTTTTACTTACAGTGAGAGCTATATATCATGAAATCAAGTATTGTACTTCTGGTTTTGAACATTTAAAACCACAAGGCAGTATTATGGATAATAGAATACTCTCCATGATTAATACTAAGGTTGTTACTGTAGAAAAGATATAACTAAGAACACTTTTACCAATGAAACGGTTTATGGGATTAAACCACTTTTACAAATGAAACGGTTTATGGGATTAAACCACTTATACAAAGGAAACGGTTTATGGGTTTAAACCACTAATCAAATGAAACTTAGTCATTCAATCTTTGTAAACTAGTGGTTAATTCTATAATTCCTTAGATATTACATCAGAGTTGTACATAAGTAATGTCCGATTGACAGTGAAATGTGTGACTTCCGCCTTACTTCCTGTTCCTTGTTTGGTTGTGGGCTTAGGGCAGATACACCCATTTAACTGTCAATTCAATATTATGTTATGTATAATCAGTATAAACTAGGTAATTATAGAGGGAAACTATTGAGGTTATCAGTTAATCACCTCAGGAAATATAGGATTTCCTGGAGAAACCAGTGAACTTATTCAAAGAGCTTAGGGTATACTTAATAAAGACTAAAATACTTATGAACTCACCAGCTTAAATGCTGATCTACTCTTTTCAAATAACTTGTATTCTCAGGAATCCAGTAGACAGGTACACTCCCGAAGCTTTTGAGAAGACTACCTAGTACCGTACCGCGACTCTTGTCTTCTGTTGTACCTACTTTAGTGTTTGAATATGTAATGTTTAAACACTTATGTAAAACTTATACTTATTAATGCAATGGTTGTTTGTACTTTGATTACTATGTTACATGTGTTGTGATACTTACCTTAAGTCCTCCGCCCCAGAACGTTTCCGTCGTTCTGGTTTGGGGGTGCGACATATATTGTCTCCTCTGCGTGACTTACAATCCGACCTGGTACACAGTATATGCATCATTCTCTTCTCAATCCCTCTAAAACTTCAGTTAGTCATATGTTTCACCCTCTGCGTGATTGGAAAAGATCCGACCTGGGTGTATAGCATATGCACTCTAAATCCATCTTCTCTCTTAATAATTGTCTGCTCACCCGATGTAAGGAGTATTCTGGAAGTCCTTGATTACTGGAGCATATCAGGAAGAGGGAAACATGTTTTGGTACAACTAAAACTGAACATTTACAGATTGTCTGTAGATCTCGCTGCTTAATTTAGGTGGACAACAATATCCCTGGTCGTCGTCAGCTAAATGGTCCCTAGGAAATTTTATTAAGAATTAAGGATCGAAATGACTTGTCCTACTTAGATTGTCCAAATTTATTATAAAACTTTCGTGTTTAAGTGGACCACAATACCGGCGATCGATCAGACAAAGACATGAAGATAAAGGTACCGACAAGTGGATTAAGGCTGTCTAACAACTTTGATCCCTGTGTCACAAAAAAAAATTATACTTAGTGATTGTTGAGATAAATTTTAGTCTGCGTTTATCTTATCTCAATTTTATTTTATTTTTATTTTATTTTTTTTATTTTTTTTTATTTTATTTTTAATAATTGTAAAAAATTTAAATTTTTTAAATTCTTAAATTTTAGAAATTTTTTTTATTTTTAATTTTATTTTAGTTTAATTTTAATTTTGTTTTTAATTTTAATTTTTAAATCCTCAAAATGTTTTATTTTTGATAAATCATCTGGAATTTGGACTGTGCCTTATAGTGTGCGGAGGACAGGTATTTTTCGAAAAAGGTATAAAATGAGAGGTTACAGCCGGAAACCCTTCATTCCCTTCATCATCCGACCGTAAACCTCTCATACTCTCTCTCCTCTCGAAATGTTTTTGTGTGTTTTTGCGAAATCACTCCGTTCATCTTCAAGGTATGATGAAATCGACCGTGGGAATGCAGTTTGTTAGTCGATTCGACTGATTTTGGGGGTTTAATCGAGGGTTTTCTGTTTTCGGCGTTTACGGCCCAAGCTTACGGCCAGGAGTTTACGACCGTAAACTCCGTTTACGGCCAGGAGCTTACGGCCATGGGTTTACGGCCGTAAACCCTTGGCCAATCTTGACCGTAAACCCCCTTGGCCAATCTTGACCGTAAACTCCCAATTTTGACCGTAAACACACTCTGACCATTTTTGACCGTAAACTCCAATTTTTTGGTCAAAGTTAATTTTTAAAAGGGGTCAACAATTGAATTGATTAATCAAGAAAACTTAAAACTCTAATTTCTCAAATACTCCTGTTTTCTTACTTGGTGTGTTTTAGTGTAGACAAATGACGAGTTTGAAGTTTGCTGATATGCACAACCTGGTCATCATCCTGGCAGATCCTCCGGCAGTTGATGGAGAGTTCGGATCAATGATTCACAAACTGCGAGAATGTTGCCTCGCTTCTACTCTAACTGTGAACCCAGTGGTCTACCAAAGAATAATCAGGGAGTTCTGGCAGACAACTAAAATGACTAGAGACGACGATGGTGCAGTTACTGTCACTGCTACTGTGAAGGGCTGCCAGATTGTAATTACTGAGCAGTTTGTCAGAGAAGCGCTTTTGATTGACGATCAACTTGACTTTCCCACTGATATCGGGATTAAGGATGTGCAGAAGATTTAGAAGAAAATGGGGTACGAAGGCATCTTTCCCCCTACTATGAAGAAGCTTCTACCTCCATACTGGAGATTCCTAGCTCATGTCTTTGTGAGCTGTATCTCAGGCAGAAGGTCAGGTTCTGATGAGATATCTATGAGGAACACTGGGGCATTCGTTTCTCTAGCTGTTGGGATCCACTTCAATTTCTCAAAGTTCATACTGGATGAATTTGTAGTCAACATTAATGCAATCCACCGGGATACTTTCTTGATGTATCCCAGGTTCATCCAACTATTCATCGACATTCAGTTCCCAGATATGGTCAAAGAGGGAGAAACCCTTGATATGAAATCGTTAGGTCCCCACACGGTTGGTCTCATTAAGCAGAATCGCAAGGGCAAAGTCATCTTCCAAGGATTACATCCTCTTGTGAAATTCGGAAAATTTGCTGAGATAAATGAATCCTCCGAATCTCATGGAACGTCAGACAAAGTGTCATCTGAGCCCACTTCTTCTGAGCGAGTAATTTCAGAAGGTGATGTTATTACAGTGTCAGATCGTGCTGAAGAAGAAGAAACTCCAGCTCCTAATGCTCAAGTAGCTGAGGAGCATGAGCTGACATCTGTTCATGTAACGCCCCGATTTTTCTCGATACGTTTAGTTATTTTAATTCAATTATTCTTGTAACCTTGGGTTAATTTATTTAACCAATGTCTGATTTTCTTATGTTATTGGACTCTTTTGATCATCTTGTAAACTCCTTTTATTGAAGTCCATAGGCTATGGGCCTATTCTATCCCACATCGCCAAACATATGTAAACTCAACCATTTTTGTCTATTATATAAGCTTGTTATCCTCATACTTCATTTGATATCTACTTTGAATCCCACATCGATTCAAGTATCAAAATATACTTCAACTTCATGTTTATATAACAAGACTTGAGGTTATCTAAAGATTCGATTAAGGTTTGGGTTTAGAAAACCGAAATTGAATCGGGGAAGCCCAAGTACCCCGGAAAAAGTTTTTGGGTTACCTTAAAAATAAAATTGGGATACCCATTTACTTTGATCCTGGCTCCGCCACTGCCCTCACGCCATCCTTCTCTCTCTCTTTGGGATCAAGAGCAGCCAAGGGGCTGTTGTTTGGAGCTTAATTCTTGTTCATTTCCACCCTTGATTCGTATTGGTATGAACCTCCTTATCCTTTCTTACAACTTGATTCATAACCTTGTTCTAGTTTTATGATTTCATCTTCACCTCTTCTCCTTCTTATTTTATTTGTAGTTGTATGTTATACATCATCTCAAGATCCTATCTTCACCCCATATATGGTGGATGATGGATCTAGGGGATTACATGTGGCAAAAGATCATGGAAACCCTAAAAGGGAGAATGATGATTTTATGTGCTTATGTTTATTTTCATGTTGATTATTATTACATCCTTGAGGCTAAATGAAATCCTAATGATCCCTAACCCTTTTTAGTACCACCATTATCATGGGGACTGAATTGGGATGATGAACACATCTTAAAATGTGTTTCAAAAGGAGAAGGATGGATAAGCCAAAAAGGAATCACGGGTGGCTACGATTCTGTTTTCCATCAGATCTGTAGTCATTTTGTAAAAATCATATCTGGAGCTCTAGAACTCAAACGGACCCCAAACCAGTTCCAAAAGTTCACACATTGAGTTGGCTAACTTTCTTAAGAAGGCCAACCTCACTGATAAGGGCTTTATCTATGTGAAAGAATGGCATCTTTGCTGTTAGGTCTGATCCGGGTCTGTTCTGATATGTCATTTTGTTTTCATCATTTCTAAGGCTTGGAAAAGGATCCAGAGTGATTCCAAGTTTCTATATGTTCCTTATATTATGAATTTAAGATCTGGAGAATATGGGGTGTTATTTCCAATTATAAATTGGTTAGAATTGATCCACACTCCAGGTCAGTGGGCAGTCACCAGCTTTTGCTAGTGCTGTGATTGTCCACAATGTGAATTTTATATCTGGAGTTTGAGAGATACTTTTCATTCAATTCCAACTCTGAGACTTTCACTTGTATGTCCTTTACTTCTCTTAATTTTCTTTTGGACGAATTCTACTCACAAGTTGGGTAGAATTGGCCAACATCACTTGACTGTATTGTTGGAGACAGAAGTGATACACCATTTTGTAAAATTCATATTTAATTCATCTTTTGGAGTTAGAATGAGTTCTTTATAGTTATGGAATCCTGAGCAATCATAGTTTCCTATAAAATTTAGTTAAAGCTATGTTTCTATTTTAGATTTTGGAGTAAATCCGTTTTGAACAGCAGGTCTGTTTTAGAGACCTTGCTGTGATTACTCTTTTCTCAACTCATAGCTTCATTACTTCTCGTTTCTAACCTTTAGTCCTTCTTAGGCGAGGTTTTGAAGTTTGCTCAAGCTTGGTAGCATTATTTGATTGTTAGCCATCCTTAATACTCACTCAAGGTGAGTTCTCTCACACCGTTGTATTGATGATTGTGTTTGCTAGTTAGCTCGTGTGTGATTATTTGAATTTATTATAAAAGCATGCTATATAAGTATTGTTTTAATTCGTACATGTGCACTGTATGTAACTAATTATGGATATGGGGACACCACCAAAGGATACGGATTTACCGGTGCGGTGGGTAGGTAAGATCACCAACGTAATACTCTTCGTGAGGTGCGGTGATTAGGGCCAAATGATACGGGATCTTCCCGGTGCGGTTCAAACCTACAAGTCCTTCTCGTAATATAGACATTGATTCGTTCTTTGTCTTTATCGTTATAATTGGAAAATGGATTAGGGCTAGTAAATATGAATGTTGGTACAATGTCTGTGTTTGAATTCACTAAGCTTTGTGCTTACGTTTTTCCCTTATAACTTTTCAGGTGTTAAGATTAAAGAGGCTAAGGCTTGACATGGAGCATCGGGACATCGCTACTAGTTATTTTGTTGGGACCTTATTATTATTATTACTTCCGCACTTATTTTATATGGTTATTAAGCTGATGGATTATGTTATGACTATTTCAGTTGTTTTAATTTAATTTAAGATGGGTTTTAAAAGTTTAAAATTGTTGCAAAAAAAAAAAAAAAAAAAAAAAAAAAAAAAAAAAAATTTTGGGTGTCACAAGTTGGTATCAGAGCCACAGTTTGAGGGAACTAGGCATTCTTGTGGATGTTCTAGACTCAAATTTGAGGCTCTATAAGAGTTTATTTTCTTTTTAAATATTTTTCAAACCTTCTGAAGACTAGTAGTGGAAGATGTCGCGGTGTGCCAGTCAGCCAGCCAAGTAAGCCTTATTTCTTATGTTAAATGTTTATGTTAAATTGTTGACTATGAATTGGATTCTATTAGTCTTAAAATGTTAGATTACACACTTATTTAGTGTTAACATGTGAGAGATTTGTAAAATTAACGGCTAGAGCGAACTGGAAATTTTGAAACTAGACGCAAATGCGAAATTGGAACTTGTGTGGAAGGTAGTAGAAGGGCCCCTACTATTTGAAACATCGGTGCCGGTTTCGGGTCGGGGCAAGGTTGAAAAATTTTCGGCAAGCTGAGTGTTTTGTCTTCCTAGAAATATCTAGGCTGAATTGTTTCTAAGATTTTCCTTCTTCTGTGGATACCAATGGCTCCGCCTGCTCGACTTAATCAGCTCCAAATGGAGCAAGTTAGGGATATTGTCGTTGAGGAATTCAATAACGCTTTCAACGAACTAATCCCGGGTGTGACCAATGACATAATCAACCAAGTCGGTACTCTTCTGGATGAGCGCCTCGCAGCTATTCCCGGGGGAGCGTTACCGGCTCCGCCCGTTCGGGATTCGACATACTACTTCGAGAAGTTCAGCAAGTGTAGCCCTCCTCTTTGGAACGGTGAATCCGACCCAGTTGCTGCTAAGCACTGGGTGTCAGATGGTGAGGGCGCCTTCATGACTGTTGGGTGTCCGGACGAGTACAAAGTTGTGATCGCCATGAATCAGCTGCAGAAAAGGGGAAAGACATGGTGGAACACCATCACCGCTCTATTAAGCGAAGAAGAAGTGAGGACCATGTCTTGGGCCCAATTTGTGGAGAGGTTCGAGGCACAATATGTGCCTAAGGTGGAGCAGCAGTGGATGCAGCAAGAGTTCATGGCCTTACAGCAGACTACCGAGTCCGTTAGCGAACTGAACTCCAAGTTCTTGGAGATGCTATCTTTTTGCCCCTTGTTTGCTGGGAACGAGGCCTGGTTGGTCAGCCGGTACATGGCCATCCTACGTACCGAGATTCGGGAATTTGTTAGCATGCAGGAGTTCTCGACCTTATCCGCGATCATGAATGCAGCGAGGAGGAGGGAAATCGAGTTGCAGACCCAGTCCAAGAGGGAGGCCAATGACACCTCTTCCAAGACATCCAGAGATGCCCAGAAAAAGCGAAAGCAGGGTAGTAAGTCAAGGTATGAGTATAGGACGTCTTCAGGGCGAGAAAAATCCATTGATATGCTACAACTGCAAAAAGCCAGGGCATCATTGGAAGAATTGTAGGGATCCCCCTGCGAGTGCAGCACCTCATATTACTTCTGCTGTTCCCGTCTGCTATCACTGCAACGAGACGGGACACAAGAAGCCCGAATGCCCGAAGTTGAAGACTGGTAAAGGAGACGGGGGTACAAATCCTGCAATTGCATCGTCCTCTAAGGGACCCACTATGGTGACACGAGGTCGTGCTCACCAGATGACTGCGGAGGAGTCGGTGATTACAGCGACAGTGGCAGGCACTTATTTGCTAGATTCCGAGCTCGATGTTGTTATGTTTGATAGCAGTGCTACCCATCCTTTTGTATCTCGCATGTTTATTAATTGTTTGGGGCGTAGTATCGGAAAATTGGCTCACCCAATGGTTGTCGAAGTTGCCGACAACCGCACTATTTATGTCACCGATGTTTATCGGGGTTGCAATCTCGAGTTTTCTGGAGTTGAATTCCCCATTGATCTTATCCCTATTGCGATGCGAGAGCTCTGCGTTATCATAGGCATGGATTGGCTTGATGCGTGTGATGTGGAAATCCACTGTCGTAAGAAGCAAGTTCGTGTTCAAAACCCTAGAGGTGGAGAACTTATCATTCAGGGGGACATTCCCCGCGTGGCCATCGCTTCTTGCTCTTCTACTATAGCACTAGACGACGTTCCTATCGTTTCCGACTTTAGTGATGTCTTTCCGGAGGAACTCCCTGGTTTGCCACCTATTCGGCAAGTGGAGTTTCGCATTGATTTGGTGTTGGGTGCGACTCCGATAGCTAAATCTCCTTACCGCTTGGCACCACCTGAGATGAAAGAGCTCCAAGATCAACTTTAGGAACTAAGTGATAAAGGGTTTATATGGCCAAGCTGCTCGCCATGGGGTGTTCCTATTCTCTTTGTGAAGAAGAAAGATGGATCCCAGCGAATGTGTATTGATTATAGGGAGCTAAACAAGTACACGATAAAGAATAGGTACCCGTTTCCACGTATTAACGATCTTTTCGATCAACTTCAGGGAGCGTCTTGGTTCTCCAAGATTGATTTACGTTGCGGTTACCATCAGATGCGGGTTCGTGAAGAAGACATTGAGAAAAAGCATTCTGTACTCGTTATGGGCATTTTGAGTTGGTGGTGATGCCTTTTGGGCTCACCAATGCACCCGCGGCGTTTATGGATCTCATGAACCGGGTGTGTAGCCCGATGCTTAACCGTTCGGTCATAGTGTTCATTGATGACATCTTGGTCTATTCTAAGACCAAAGAGGAGCATGAGCAACACCTTCGGGAGATTCTGGAAACTCTGGCAAGAGAAAGGCTTTATGCGAAATTCTCAAAATGTGAATTTTGGTTAGAAGAAGTTCAGTTCTTGGGGCATGTGGTAAACAAACACGGTATTAAGGTCGATCAAGCCAAGGTTGATGCGGTTAAACAATGGGAGATTCCAAAAACACCTTCTGAAATTCGCAGTTTCTTGGGTTTAGCCGGTTATTATCGTAGGTTCATTGAAAATTTCTCTAAAATCGCCTTGCCACTCACCCGATTGACCAAGAAATCAGTGAAATTCGTTTGGGGCCCGGAGCAACAATTTGCGTTTGATGAGCTGAGGAAGCGATTGTGTGATGCTCCGATTTTGGCCTTACCTGATAAGGTTGAGGATATGGTGGTTTACTGTGATGCATCGCTTCAGGGTCTTGGTGTTGTGTTAATGCAACGGGACAGGGTGATAGCCTATGCCTCCCGACAGCTGAAACCCCACGAACGAAACTACCCCACTCATGATTTGGAGCTTGGGGCTATTGTGTTCGCTCTTAAGATTTGGAGACACTATCTCTATGGAGTGAAGTGTATCATATACACTGACCATAAGAGTCTGAAATATTTGTTCGAGTAGCGGGATTTGAACATGAGGCAGATCCGATGGTTGGATGTGGTAAAAGATTATGATTGTGAAATTCACTACCACCCCGGTAAATCTAATGTTGTAGCTGATGCTCTCAGTCGTAAACAATTTGCCGAACCGATTCGATCTAAGTGTCTCCGGATGACGATGGTGTCGTCTTTGTTAGATATGATTCGTGGCGCCCGTTTGTTGGGGTGAGGTTTGGCAGAGGGTACTTGGGAGTACCGATATCGTGCTTCGGACTACAGAGAAAATCCACGTGATTCGGGATCATTTGGTTACAGCGAGAAGTCGTCAGAAAAGTTATGCCGACAAAAGATGCTCCGATCTTGAGTTCCAGGTGGGAGATTATGTGTTGCTCAAAGTCTCCCCCTGGAAAGGTGTGATTCGATTTCGAAAACGGGGAAAGCTCGGACCCCGACTCATTGGACCCTACAAGGTCATAGCCCGTGTGGGAAAGGTGGCTTACCGTTTAGAGCTGCCTGAAGAGCTTAGTCTAATTCATAATAAGTTTCACGTGTATCAGTTATGAAAATGCCTTGTTGATGAGACCACTGTGATACCACTGGAGGACATACAGGTTGACGAGCGTCTCAATTATGTTGAGAAACCAATCGCTATTTTAGAACGAAAGACGAAAGCTCTCCGCAACAAGACTATAAACCTGGTTAAGGTGCAGTGGCAACATAGGAAGGGTTCGGAATGGACTTGGGAACCGGAAGGCGAGATGAGGGCTCACTATCTGGATCTGTTTTTAGGTGTTGACTTCGAGGACGAAGTCCGTTCTTAGTGGGGGAGAGTTGTAACGCCCCGATTTTTCTCGATACGTTTAGTTATTTTAATTCAATTATTCTTGTAACCTTGGGTTAATTTATTTAACCAATGTCTGATTTTCTTATGTTATTGGACTCTTTTGATCATCTTGTAAACTCCTTTTATTGAAGTCCATAGGCTATGGGCCTATTCTATCCCACATCGCCAAACATATGTAAACTCAACCATTTTTGTCTATTATATAAGCTTGTTATCCTCATACTTCATTTGATATCTACTTTGAATCCCACATCGATTCAAGTATCAAAATATACTTCAACTTCATGTTTATATAACAAGACTTGAGGTTATCTAAAGATTCGATTAAGGTTTGGGTTTAGAAAACCGAAATTGAATCGGGGAAGCCCAAGTACCCCGGAAAAAGTTTTTGGGTTACCTTAAAAATAAAATTGGGATACCCATTTACTTTGATCCTGGCTCCGCCACTGCCCTCACGCCATCCTTCTCTCTCTCTTTGGGATCAAGAGCAGCCAAGGGGCTGTTGTTTGGAGCTTAATTCTTGTTCATTTCCACCCTTGATTCGTATTGGTATGAACCTCCTTATCCTTTCTTACAACTTGATTCATAACCTTGTTCTAGTTTTATGATTTCATCTTCACCTCTTCTCCTTCTTATTTTATTTGTAGTTGTATGTTATACATCATCTCAAGATCCTATCTTCACCCCATATATGGTGGATGATGGATCTAGGGGATTACATGTGGCAAAAGATCATGGAAACCCTAAAAGGGAGAATGATGATTTTATGTGCTTATGTTTATTTTCATGTTGATTATTATTACATCCTTGAGGCTAAATGAAATCCTAATGATCCCTAACCCTTTTTAGTACCACCATTATCATGGGGACTGAATTGGGATGATGAACACATCTTAAAATGTGTTTCAAAAGGAGAAGGATGGATAAGCCAAAAAGGAATCACGGGTGGCTACGATTCTGTTTTCCATCAGATCTGTAGTCATTTTGTAAAAATCATATCTGGAGCTCTAGAACTCAAACGGACCCCAAACCAGTTCCAAAAGTTCACACATTGAGTTGGCTAACTTTCTTAAGAAGGCCAACCTCACTGATAAGGGCTTTATCTATGTGAAAGAATGGCATCTTTGCTGTTAGGTCTGATCC
This sequence comes from Lactuca virosa, assembly GCF_052849685.1. Classification (NCBI taxonomy): domain Eukaryota; kingdom Viridiplantae; phylum Streptophyta; class Magnoliopsida; order Asterales; family Asteraceae; genus Lactuca; species Lactuca virosa. Next base: position 18,576,990 of record NC_136429.1, on the reverse strand, counting down.
GGGTCTGTTCTGATATGTCATTTTGTTTTCATCATTTCTAAGGCTTGGAAAAGGATCCAGAGTGATTCCAAGTTTCTATATGTTCCTTATATTATGAATTTAAGATCTGGAGAATATGGGGTGTTATTTCCAATTATAAATTGGTTAGAATTGATCCACACTCCAGGTCAGTGGGCAGTCACCAGCTTTTGCTAGTGCTGTGATTGTCCACAATGTGAATTTTATATCTGGAGTTTGAGAGATACTTTTCATTCAATTCCAACTCTGAGACTTTCACTTGTATGTCCTTTACTTCTCTTAATTTTCTTTTGGACGAATTCTACTCACAAGTTGGGTAGAATTGGCCAACATCACTTGACTGTATTGTTGGAGACAGAAGTGATACACCATTTTGTAAAATTCATATTTAATTCATCTTTTGGAGTTAGAATGAGTTCTTTATAGTTATGGAATCCTGAGCAATCATAGTTTCCTATAAAATTTAGTTAAAGCTATGTTTCTATTTTAGATTTTGGAGTAAATCCGTTTTGAACAGCAGGTCTGTTTTAGAGACCTTGCTGTGATTACTCTTTTCTCAACTCATAGCTTCATTACTTCTCGTTTCTAACCTTTAGTCCTTCTTAGGCGAGGTTTTGAAGTTTGCTCAAGCTTGGTAGCATTATTTGATTGTTAGCCATCCTTAATACTCACTCAAGGTGAGTTCTCTCACACCGTTGTATTGATGATTGTGTTTGCTAGTTAGCTCGTGTGTGATTATTTGAATTTATTATAAAAGCATGCTATATAAGTATTGTTTTAATTCGTACATGTGCACTGTATGTAACTAATTATGGATATGGGGACACCACCAAAGGATACGGATTTACCGGTGCGGTGGGTAGGTAAGATCACCAACGTAATACTCTTCGTGAGGTGCGGTGATTAGGGCCAAATGATACGGGATCTTCCCGGTGCGGTTCAAACCTACAAGTCCTTCTCGTAATATAGACATTGATTCGTTCTTTGTCTTTATCGTTATAATTGGAAAATGGATTAGGGCTAGTAAATATGAATGTTGGTACAATGTCTGTGTTTGAATTCACTAAGCTTTGTGCTTACGTTTTTCCCTTATAACTTTTCAGGTGTTAAGATTAAAGAGGCTAAGGCTTGACATGGAGCATCGGGACATCGCTACTAGTTATTTTGTTGGGACCTTATTATTATTATTACTTCCGCACTTATTTTATATGGTTATTAAGCTGATGGATTATGTTATGACTATTTCAGTTGTTTTAATTTAATTTAAGATGGGTTTTAAAAGTTTAAAATTGTTGCAAAAAAAAAAAAAAAAAAAAAAAAAAAAAAAAAAAATTTTGGGTGTCACAGTTCATGTTCAAAGTGATTATAATGAGGAGTCTTCAAAGGGTGGAACAGAGACTGGCTTATACGAAGACATTGATCTTACCGGTTTCGATAAGGATGAAATTCCATTAAATTTTGGTAGCAATGAAGACTTCCTAACTGGTGAAACCCTCAACATGATACTTGACAATATCGATGAAGTTGCTCATACAGCAATAGACATAAGGGAGAATGAAGACGTTCTCAAAGCAACTCCTCCTCTTACCAATCCAATGGCGGAAATAACAATTCCTATGGTGACGGTGTCAGGGATTCCTCCCCTTGATGTTGTTCCACCTACATCTGAGCCATTGGAAAGTGATCGCACAACCACTCAGGCCTCTCAACCTCCAATAAAGAGAAGAAGACTTGACCCTAGACAGGGAATTCCTGATTCGGGTGTATTTCAAAGCTTTACAACTCCACCAACAACTACTCCCGCCATCATTTCATCTTAACCTGTCAGTGAAGGTCCTAGCACCTTCTATGAAGCTGGTGGCTCCTCCTTCCCCACAAATTTCTCTCCTCCCAGGCCAGACCATGACGCTGGTTCTGTGACGCTAGCCATGCATTTGGCCGAAGAACAATTCACAACGCCTTCCTCACGTGGCAAAGGAATATCTATTGGGGATGGCAGCTCAGGAGAAGAGAATCCTTCAATACTTGGACTTCAGAAGGAGATTGGTGCACTGAATCAGAAAAATATTGATTTGAATCAGAAAAATATTGAGTTGGATATGAAGGTTGCAGACCTTCAAACTGAGAATGCCAAGCTCAATATTCAAGTTGCCGAACTTCTTGAAGATAAAGCTCTGAAGACGAAGCAGATCACTGATCTTCAGACGCATTTTGGTTTGTTGACTGCCAGCTATTATGACTTGAAGAAGAAGCTGGAAGAAGAACTTGGAGATAAATTCAAGTCATCTATCGATTAGCCAAGGGTCTATCTTCCCAATCAAGATGCTCCCGTAGTTCCTCCTCCTACAAGAACAACCAGGATTGTTGATCGGTTCGACAAAGAACCACTGCAGGCTCCGAATGTATTGGCATTAAAACGTGCTAAATTGGCCAAGTCTGCTGAAAAGGGTCAATTTTTGTTCAACAGGAGCTCAGATCAGAATGCTCCCGGGGGTCAACCAAACATCACCTTTACGGATCTAGTAGAAAATCGCTTCAAAGACGTATATGGTGATAGGTCAGGGATTATCTCGTAGGGATTCCATGACACTATGAACATGTGGATCGTGAGAAGAAAGAGTGGCAATACTGAACTGTACAAAGATGTTCACGATTTTCACTCTTGGACCAGGGTTGATCTTACGGAATTGTCTAAGGCTCCTTTTGCAAATCCGTCAAATGAACCCAAGGTGACTCAGTTCAAGTCATTTTTGGAAGATCAAGTGGCTAAGGGCTTTCCCTCAATGAAGACTGCAGAGTCTATTATCAAGATATACCCAAGTGTCATTGATCCCAAAACCAATCAGCCTCTTCGGTCTGTGATGTGGCCCGCTACTAATCAAGTAAAGCAGATTCCAATCCTTCAAAACCATCCAGATGGATCTCTAAAATCCATGCAATACTGGGTGTTTGATGAGACTACAGCTTCTGCTGTCATCAAACTTGAGCATGATTGTATTCGATTATATGACAAGAGGGATCTGCTACAGTTTGGAAAGTGGGATATACATCAGCTCTCTCATCATCAGATCAAGGTGGCTGAAGACCTTTTTGAGTCTGCTGCTAAGGAGTATACTGCAATGGTTGCTGATATTATTCAAAAGGAGATGTGGAATGGAGCTATGGGAAAATCAGATGTGCTGGTGGTTGATAAAGACTAAGTCCAAGCTAGCACCAAACCAAGGGGGAGATTGAAGGGTCCAGTTAATGGTTTGGTCTAGGCTTTCATTGTAATAGTTCATTATGAGTCTTTATTGTGTTTTGGGAGTTGTTTAGCAGTTTACGGCCCTAGAGTGAGTTTACGGCCGTAAGCCTGTTTACGGCCGTAAACTCTGTTTCCGGCCCAAGTCTTGTATAAATAGAGGAGTTGTAGGTCTTTGTAAGGTTGTTGATGTCATAGAGTTCACGGTTTATTCTGTCGAGTTGTACCAGACGTTTTCTGCAATAAACGTGTGCAAGCTTGATTTCTTTTCTTCTTCTACTCCTATTCAGATTGCTTTTGATTGTTTGTTGCTTGATCATTGGTAAAGATCCGTTTCAGGACCTTACACCATTACCTTAGAATGTTGATGTTGAGGGGGAGCAACACGTAGCTAATCCATGTGTTCAGGGGGATCCAAGTCGAACATGTATCGAAGATGATAATGGCTGTCCAGGTAACGAAAATGATTATGTTAATGAAATTTTATCTGTTGCAAAACAATTTTCAGAGACTGAAGAAATACTTGATTATGCTCACTTGGATCTGGATTCAAAGTCAATTGCAGGACTATATGATTAACGTGAAGAAAATTCCTTTATTTTGTGATTCTTGAAGTGCTATTTTGCTTCGATACGCTTCGTTTTCGACATTTACTCTGAATCGTTCAACGATTGTTGCCAACAAGCGAAGGAGTAACGAAGGTCTCTTTGATTTTCTAGCGAAGGAGTTGCAATAGGGTAATGAATGTCTACTTGTAGTCTAACGAAGGAGTAAATAAGGATTACTCATGGATCCTTTGTAGGATTATTCGTTATCAAATCGAGGGACTAGCGAAGGTATTCTTTTCCTTATTTTCATAATACAATTCAAAAATTCAAAAATATGTTCTTTATTTTTGTCTTTTATTTCTAAAAATAAAAAATTAAAAACAAGTCTTTATTTTTTGTCTTTTATTTTCTAAAAATCAAAAATTCAAAAATATTTTCTTTATTTTTGTCCTTTATTTCAAAAAAATGCAAAAATACAAAAATATTTTCTATATTTTTTATTTTTTTCCTTGATTGAGATTTTCATTGTAACACATGTTGTTCATAAGCATGCATAAGCGAAGCTAATCAGGGATCAGGTATCATTTGATACTTAATGACTAGTTAATTATCCTTGGAAGCATGTTGCATCATGTTAGGGATGACAAAAAAAACCCGAACCCGATGGGGAAACCCGAAACCCGATCATTTCGGGTCGGGTAATGGGTCGTTATCGGGTTTTTTATCGGGTTCGGGGCAGGGAGTGGGTTATTCTCGCCCCGCCCCGCCCCTCCCCGATTATATATATATATATATATATATATATATATATATATATATATATATATATATATATATATATATATATATATATATATATATATATATATATATATATATATATATATATATATATAATGTTTGAAACCTTTAGATGTTAATTGCGCGCGTTCAAAGATAAAATACTTATTGCGGACAATCTTTTTAGTTATTAACAATCTAGTGTGAATGATCATTTTTTTATGTTTTGACGAACAACACTAAACTTAAATCAAATAATTTTTTAATATAATGTCCATTTTATTTTATTAAAGTGATGCATCATATTTTTAATTTACAAGAGATGATAGAAAATGTATTTTTTATAAGACATCGGGATACCTGAAAACGGAATAAAGCTTTCGTTATGAATTGTTGTAAACCCGATAAGATACCCGAAACCCAAGGGGGCGCCCCGATAAGAAACCCGAAAGATAATGGGGCGGGTTTGGGAGACCATGCCCAGCCCCGAACCCCCCCCCCCCCCCCGGTTGCCATTCCTACATCATGTTGTCTAAAGGCTCAGTGACTCATTATTTATGAATCCTTAATGAAATTTTTATTCTAAATATTTCTTCCCAATAAGGTTGTATTAACAACAGTTCTCAAGCTACCTTTCTCTTCTCAAAATGAGTTAAAAGATGACTGTATGGTCATGATTTTCGCAGAGGTACAATGAATTCTTTTATCCAATTTTTTTTCACCCAAAATTTCTAACAAATTGCACACAACATGATCATATCCCAAGACATCTCTTCCAAACAACTAGGATGCATGTGTGCCAAAAATCTGTTTTTATGATCATAAATCATTTTTCCATGATGAGGGTGAGACCCAACAAACCTTACACCTTAAGGAATTGACGGTGAACAATTTATTGTTTAGGATTTTTACAAAGATTTGACGAATGATACCTGATGTTTTGATATACCTTTTCAAATGTTCAAGATCTCATTTTTATCTCTTATACGTGATCTTAATGAAATATAATCTCAAGTATTTTCTTCCCAATAGATCCAACTCTTTAATATTTTTGTTTTATGAAATGAGAAATCAATTTGAACATTTACTTCGATCTTTAGTCACCTAAATTTTTTCAAAGCGTACCTGATGCTGATTACACTGATCACACACATATTTTCTTACAATGTTTTCCTCTTATCTTAAGTTGCGAACTTGTTTGAAAAATTAAGAATACGTTCGATACTTGTAAAAAGACGCACTTCGATACTTCTCTATAAGTATTCGATTGTAATTCACGAGAAACCATAGAAGCACTTTGATTTCTCTCTTGATATCAAAGGAAGAGTATCTTTGCCCAGGATCTTACTACCTTTATATATAATTTTCTTTGATATCACACTTTATCCAAAATTTTCTTATTTTGATTCTATCTTTTCATTTGGACCACAATGGCACTGAAATCCTCGAGGTTTTGGGTATTACCAACCTATACCCATATTTCGCAAAGTCTGGCTTATGATTTCATTTATCAATTCCATAAGTGAATGAGGCCCAACCTTAATTGTTGTAGTTTGGTTCGTGGAAATGTTGAAGCTTGGTGACTGTTCGATTCTATTTGTGATGAAGAAGTAACTGGTGGGATGTGATGTTCAATTTGCTTTATCGTGGATCGAGAAAAAGTGCTCATTACATGTACACGTGGAGAATGGGGTTAATGTCGTTTCAGTTACTTACTTTACACATGGTAATTATTCATTGGCTCTTGATTTGAATTTTAATTTGACATCGGTCATAAAAGACAACTTGGTGATACAATGCAATCTTTCTGATTCCCGACATTTCCGCAAGAACCCTAACCCTACTTTCTAATCATGATCAAAATTCTCTTCTCGATCAACATGTCTATTGAAAATATCATTTTCGATCAATTCAACACAACTGAAGATGAAGCTTTTTTGCCTAATATGAAGATTAAATTCACAACATGTGCTTTAATCCATCGATTGAGGATTATCCTAAGAGTTGAAGATGTTGGTTCAGTGTATGAATTATTCTATTCTAGCACAAGCTTTGACGACTTCTTTTTCCATTCCAATGAAGTGGTTATCACTTGCTGGTTCTACAACTATTTACAACAAGACGACGAAGATTGTAACATTTTAATTGGAATGGAAAGGCAACAAAAGATTGAACAAGAAGCAGTTTGCCTAAATTCTTCATTTACCTTCAGAAGGGTCGTTTAAAGTTCCTACAAACGATCGGGTACGTCAAATTTTTAATGAAATGGTCTATTAACCTCTGATTTCTCTTATTAGTAGCTTTAAGAAGTCAAATCTTCCAAGCATATGGAGTTTTTTATTTGGAATTACTCTTCGATTTTTAACTAGAAGGAGTTGTGGTCTAGACAAGGCGACACTTCAATTCTATTCTATTATGGCTAGTTTATATTACAAGATAAAGGTTGATTATGCTTCATTATTGTGGGCCTAGTTTGCTTCATCTGTTAAACACTCGAAGAAGACTATTGAGATATCCCGTGCTCGTTTTTGGAGTCTCATTCTTTGTGAAGCATATAATCAAGTAGAAATTTTGTTTCTTAATGATGTTGAGGTTGCTCAATTCTCAATTTCAAAATTCCTAAAGTTTCTATTGATGATCCTGTTGTATTTCCATTTGTTGGAAAGATTGATGATGCCATGCTCCAACCAGTAGTTGATGTGAATCAGTTATTGATTCAATACAAAGCAGCTATGCACCTTACTTCTTCTGGTCCTATTATAAGGAATGCCACCTTTAAGGTGATAGAAGGATCAACTAAAGGTTCTCCAGTTGTTAAAAGGAAGCAATCATTGAATCCAAGTGTTTCAGGGAAGGCAACAAAACATGTTTCTAAGAAGAAACTTTCAAGTGATTCTGAGACAGAAGTTCTAACTATTTCTGTGAAGGTTGTTAAGGAGATTATTCAAGAGGTTTTTGTTCCTAACCATGTTGTTAAGAAGTCAAAAAAGTTGAAGTCGAAATCTATTGGATTAAGTGTCTAAGCCCATAACTATTTTGGTATGTACTTGATTTGATTATGAGCATGGTCATTTTGGGTTGCCTTCCACCATAGCAACTGATAGGATGAATTATGGAGAAAGAGGATTAATCATGATTTATTAATATATTATAAGAATAATATATTAACTGAGAAATCATATTATTTAATTAGTATTGATCAGAAATTAATTTGGAATGAATTTGGTGATCAAAAGAGACTGGTTAAATTAACGGGGACCGATTATAAGGTGGACAAAATCTCTATGAGAGTCCATAAAGATTTCGTCCAAAGCTTGTCCAATGGGAGTCAATATGTTGCTTAGGTCCTAAGCAAGGGAATTAGGGTTTCCAGGTTGATAACCCTAGAAGCCTCAACTATAAAAGGAACCCCAAGGCTCCCCAAAATCGTGCCAATGCATTCTTAGAGAACCCTGGACGTTTTTGAAGCTTCTCCTCTCTCTCATATTCTTCCTTGTTGCTAGTGGTGTTTGTGACTCCATTAGAGGTGCAACACTTGGGGAACTAAGCTTTCAAGAGTCAAGGACTTTGTGGATTGCTCTTGTTATTGCTACATAACAAGTAAGGTAAGATTCCAAAACCTTATTTACATATGAATTTCGTTCTTAGACATGTTAGATTAGGGTTTATGCTTTGGAAGATTATTTGAATGTATAACTTGAGGAAAACCTAGATCCAAAGTATTAGGGTTGCATGTACACCATAGGAATGATATTCTGCTCAAAACCTATCAGTGATATCAGAGCCTAGGATACTTTTTCTATTACATGATGCAAAAGTTAAGTTTTCAAAGCTGAAAAATTGCGAATTTCGATTCTGGACCAGACTCACAAGGTGAACACAGTCTGACAGCAGAATTTCAGAATTTTGCCCTAATTTGATTTGGATAATTACCATAAATTGTTTTTTCAAATTAAAAATCAGATTTTCTGTTATAGTAATTGATATCCTAATCAAATTAATGGATAATTGTCAATTTAAGATAATTACTTGTTTTATAAGATAAATATTAATTATTTTGTATTTTGATTTGAAGTATCTTGTAAGTAAAATAGATTAGGTCAAATTATGTGATAATTATTAATTATATGATATTTAATTATTTTTCAAATTTGATCTAAAAGATATTTTGAAAAGTTTCAAAAATTGCCCTCAAGTTTTGAAATTTAAAATTTGATTAAAAAGTTTTAATTTTTGAAATATTAAATTCTAAAATCCTCGTAGTTTGAATAGTTCAAATCACCCCTTATGGTTTTATTAAATTGATTAAGTGTTTAATTAAAAGAGAAAATTAATGAATCCATAATAATATGGTTTAAGATTAATCAAATTAAAAGTGTAATTTACTAATAGATTAAACCATCTAGTATTTTAAATGTGTAAAATACACCCTTATACTATATAAAATTAAAAGTCTAATGTATTATATATGTATAAGTAAAAGTCAGTCTTACCGTTAGTAGGCCTCATTCATGAAGCTGGTCTATAAGGGGTGTTTAAGGAAGCGGCCAGTAAAATGACCGCCATTGGGTATCCACTTTTACCCACCACACCCTTGACTAGTGGAGGGTCGTTATCCGAACGGGTAAGATAGGACACAACCTTTCATTATAAGTACAATGAAATACGAAGTAACTAAACACCTTTATAAATTCCTAAATCTTAGTTACCTTAGGAAAAATGTGAATTTGGTGCTAATCCATGAAATTGCACATTGCACCTTATTGGTCGTTAGTGGAGCATGTATGGTTAGCCGGCACACTAATATGGGACCAATGAAGGATGGCAATGGTTAGCTCGTAGATTATCATAGATCAATGGAGCGTGTGTGGTTAACCGACACATTGATTAGGTGATATACGTCTTCGAGAATACCAAGCTAATTTGCATGGTTATTCACACCTTGTTTGTGATCCTCGGTATCCCAGTCAGAAACTTGAAGGGCATAATCGAGATTAAACATGCCATTGAAAAGTTCAATGAATCTCAAAAGATCTAGGAGTTTCAATTCATTTAAAACCTAATTTTCATTTTCGTTTTTCATGGTGGAAATTGGTAAATCGTCATTTACCTACCTTCAAATATTCTACAACTGGTTACGGCATCCCTCTTCTGAGTTGTAGAATATTTTGTTGGGTCCTAGCCTTAATATTTCATTTGGGTGTTATATTAAGGATTGAATCAACTAGCTTGAATTTCTCCCATTTTGTAGATGTTAAATTCTAACTATGGTCTTCCTGAATCATTTGGAAAAAGCTTTCCACTTGAAGATGATGTTCCACGATTGGATTATGGAAGTGGAAATCATGATTCACTTCCTCCACCTCCTCCAATAATTCTCCCTGAACCACGTGTTTGACGACTTGAAACGTTCAAGGTCACTCAAGCCCTATTGTCAAGCAAACACGAAGATGGAAAGTCAATATGTGCTCACGTATTAGAGATGAAGTTGCATATTGACAACTTGGGAATTTTGGGTGTCGTTGTCTCAAGGAAGTTGACTGTTGACTTGGTTCTTCAATCACTTCCTGAATCATATAGTGATTTCATCAAGGATTACTATATGGTGGACCACGACGTGACCCTCATTGATCTTACATATTTGCTTATTGCTACTGAATCAGCGATGATTTGGCGTACTAGTAAAGTAAATTTGACTGGTAGATCGACCTCCCAAACTTCCATGGACATTGACAATGGTAACATTGGAAGTCCAGAAAAGTCTTCTCTTCCCAATGGAAAGGGATTGGCCAAGGTCAAACCGTTTGACCGGATGTTAAAAAGAAAGGTTGAATCTGAGATTGTCCCATGTGCTAATCCAAAAAAAGTCCATTTGTTACTACTGCCAAGAGAATGGGCATTGGTTACGAAGCTGCCCTATTTACCTGAGAGATCGCAAGGATGGGAGAGTCAAGATGTATGGCTCTGGTTCAGGTAAAGTCCAATATCTAACTCTATTAAGTTCCTATTTATAGATTCTTAATACACTATTTGATAAGATTGCATTTTGATGTTTTGTAGGATCGAAGAAAAGAAAGGAAGCTTAAAGGAAGAAGCATGTTGAGTCCGATCGCGAAGAAATGGATTTTGATCGCATGGCTTGATGAGCGTATTTTTGAGCTGCTACTTAGGAGTTATGATAGATTGCTTAGGAATATTTAGTAACATAATTTTCATTTGTAATTGCGTTGTAAGGACAAGTTTTTCCGCGTTTTCATGAATAAAATAAATTTTGATTTCTATCTTATTTATATTTCCTTCCAATGGCACTTGTGAAAGTTGATGTTTGTATGTTTCTATTATTAGCAATATTGAAATGGATGTGATTCTTTATTATGTTATTTGTGATAGTGTCAGAAATTTACTAAATAAGGAAAGATTCTCATCGCCCAAGTTTCAATTGGACAGAAACTTGGAATCATACAACTTATTTTGTGTGATGAATGAGAACCTTCGTATTTGGAAAATTAAGACTAATTCCTTGACAAAGAGTCAAGTGAAGGACTAAAGAATCAAGTACACATTGCTATGCACTAGTCAAGTCCACCACAAAGAACGATAAGAATATTCGTCATGATTTGCTAAAAGTTTAGTAAATATGGTTATGCTTAGAAGATTAAGTGTAATTCTGAATCATTAGAAAAGTTTCAATGTATAGTAGAACGAATAAGAAGAATCAATTAGGCAGAAAGATAAAAGTTTCTCCAATATGAAAATAAGGGAGAGTACTTAAGTATCATGTTTTATGATTAACTTAGTGATGATGAAACCGTGTCACAATTGATCCTCTAAAGACACCTTAGTTCACTTGTATGGCTAAGTAGAGGAATCAGGAATTGTTGAAATGGTTAAGTCAAGAAGATGAATCATACTTCGTTCCGAAAGTTCAAGTCTTAGAGTCATACTCCAAGATTGTGTATTGAGTAACATGCCTTAAGTAAGTAACACATTTTGAAATTGGTAAGTTGTGATGTCTTGGAAAAGATAAAGACCAACTAAAGACCAATTGTGTGTTGTGTTTTTTCTTGATAAGAATCTTCACTAACTCTTGAATATTTGTTTATCGAGAAATGTCTCTTGACAAGAGAATCTTATATGTCAAGAGGCCAGTGGGAGTCTTAATGATCTTGAAAGGTTTCAAGAACTAATCAAGAATAAACCTATTGCTAATCGCTAGCACACGACTTGAGGTTTATAACCTATCGTATTAGCATATTCTTGTTTCTATGCCTATTCCAGACCATGCATGTTAGTTCTATGACTTCTCATTTGACTGCATAAGGCAAAGCACCTTGGTCAATGAAAGTCCATTGATCTGTATGGGTGAGTTGTTCAACAACTTGGAAAAAATGGTGGGCACTTGTGCTGCCATGACGCAGGAAATTAAGATTGAACAGGTTCAGTTCATATGAATTTTTTTTACCTTTTAATTAACAAATTAATTCCAAAAACTAATATAGTTCAATACATATCGATTGAAGGAAAACGGGCAACAAACTGAGCCACTAGCCCTTTCTGGATGGCAAAACCAATTCTTTTGAAAACAACGTTTGTGGATCTAGTAGATATAACATTAGAATTCACGACCCGTTGGACTCTGTTGAGGAGCTCCACCGCCTCTGGTGCGAGAAAACCAAATGTATCGAATGCAAAAGGTACAAAAACATATGAATTTGAATTTGTCTTAGACCTTGTCTTATGATAATGACAGATTCACATGGATAGGAACACATACACCATAAAATCTAAGTGGTAATGTTTCTCTCCACATCATGAAAACGATTGTGAGGAAACGCTTTCACTGAGAAGATTTTAAGGAGGTAGCAATTGTGGTATTTGCATTCTCGAATTCGATTATGATTACGACATCCCTCTTCATAGCTCGAATTGTAAGAAATGGAAAAAGGCTATGAACATTTGGGACTTATTGCTATAAGTTCTAGAATTGTTTAGACACACATATGAGTTATCTAAGGAAAGGTGTGTGAGTTTGAGAAGCTTAGATATAGGCTTATCGAAGCATCTCGTGTCAAAAATATGAACATTGGTTAAGGAAGTCGATAAGTATTTATTTTTAGAAGTCCAACTGATTTCTGAATACATGTCAAAGCTAGTGGGAGCATAAGTGTTATGTTGGTAAGGAAATAATTATCATGTAAGTGGAAGCATGATTATTATGTTAAGTATTGCGAGTTAGCAATATTAATTATAGAAAACAAAAGTTTCAATTCACAAAGTTGCAGAAGTTGAAAAGTTGTTTTTCTATAATTGAGGGAGAGAATATTATACTTTGTTTCAAATCTAAAAGCTTGAATCAAGAAATTTTAATCAAATTTAGTCAAAGGACATACATGAATGTTATGTTGAAAATATTCAACATAAGGAAATTCTATATATAGCAATATTATAGCACGAGACTGGTAAAATATCATGTCTTTATGTTAGACATTATGTATCGTATCCCATACACTTCAGGTATAGGATCGATTGCATATGCTGTAATAATCGCCCGTTTTGATTTTCCAAATGCCTAGGGCATTAAGAGGGAAAAAGGACCAGAATCGGATATCACTAAAATAATTAAACAACTGTCAAGAACAATCTAAGGTTCGCCAAGGATTGGTCACTTGGGCAGTTGGAAGTATAATAATGGATGGACCATATCGACATTATTATGAATAGATAGGATTCTATTTAGAATGAGTTTTCATATGGAAAATATGGAAATATTTCCATTAATGGGAGTTAGATATTAAGAATTTATGTGTAGATTAGAAACTTTTATGCAAGAAGGATGTTCAAAGGAATGTACTTTGAATGTGAGACTTCATATCTATGGAGTTGTCTTGAAACAATCTCCAATAGAGCACTTTGTAATTCCATTGGTAAAGTCTTGGTGACTTTGGTGCTATGACATTACAAAAGGATCATTGCATAAAATGTTAGAATCTAACATATTCTAATAGTGGCAAGAATTTGGTATTCTTACACTTAAAATAATATTAGGAATTGTGAAATGAGCATCATTAGAAATGTGTTCAATTGATCTATTTCACAAAGTAAAGACCATTGGTAAATATAGTGTGCATGCTTGGAGCATGGGATGACTATTGTTATAATTCAAGTATCATGCTGATTATCCGAAACATTATAAATGAATAATGTGTAATCAATATGGTGATTAAATAAAATGTGTTTTATTTATACTCAAAATTTTTGAGGCCATATTGGATTCGATTATTTTTGTGTTTCACTTTGCATGTTTTGACTTCCAGAATAAATAGGTTATTCAAACATCCACAGTCTATCGTACTTTGGAAGTACGTAATGAGGTAAGACTATCATGAATCTGACTGTAAATTGTCTAAAGCGTTTTAGACATAGCAAAAGGCTGTTGCAGTACTCATAAGTGCTCCTAAAATAAGATTTGAGTATTAGATTAAACCCACACTCACGTGAATCACTTCATGGATTTTATCACGAGTGGTTGTGAGATGATAATATCTTATATTCTTGAAACGGAGACATGTGAGTTGTAATTTGCAATTCGGTTGCACATTGACATATGTAAACGCACTAGGAACTTGGTGTTATAAAACATATTGTTGTGTGTGATTTGATGAGTAAGTACAAGCAAGCATTTGAGTCTAAGTTTATCCGTTCCTTTTACCCTAAGAGGGATAAAAGCGATATATGTGGTCCCCTCGATGATTTAATGATGACACCCCAAAGCGCTTGGGCAAGCCTGGACTAAGTTGATGTGTTCAATTGTAGTATGTTGTTAGTCGTCATAAATCGGAAATCGAGAAACAGCACATGGACAGAGTGAATGATTATAATCCATGTCTCATGTCCATACGATATATAGAATGGAGGAATATATGATCCCTTATATAAAGGACGCGTTGCTGATAAGATCAGAGTTCGACAGTGACTTTTGAAAGCTACGATTGCTAATCAGATTCTAAAGTCGTACGCAATAATAGTTATTAGACTCATCCAAGTGGGAGACTGTTGGATTAGGTGTCTAAGCCCATAACTATTTTTGTATGTACTTGATTTGATTATGAGCATGGTCCTTTTGGGTTGCCTTCACCGTAGAAACTGATAGGATGAATTACGGAGAAAGATGATTAATCATGATTTATTAATATATTATAAGAATAATATATTAATTGAGAAATCATATTATTTCATTAGTATTGATCATAAATTAATTTGGAATTAATTTGATGATCAAAAGAGACTGATTAAATTAAGAGGAACTGATTATGTAAATCAGTAATATTTATAGTTTGGTCTCATGGACCTTATTGGTATAAGGTGGACGAAATCTCTATGAGAGTCCATAAAGATTTCGTCCAAAGCTTGTCCGATGGGAATCAATATGTTGCTTAGGTCCTAAGCAAGGGAATTAGGGTTTCCAGGTTGATAACCCTAGAAGCCTCAACTATAAAAGGAAACCCCAAGGCTCCCCAAAATCGTGCCAATGCATTCTTAGAGAACCCTGGACGTTTCTGAAGCTTCTCCTCTCTCTCATATTCTTCCTTGTTGCTAGTGGTGTTTGTGACTCCATTAGAGGTGCAACACTTGGGGCACTAAGCTTTCAAGAGTCAAGGACTTTGTGGATTGTTCTTGTTATTGCTACATAACAAGTAAGGTCAAATTCTAAACCCTTATTTACATATGAATTTCTTTCTTAGACATGTTAGATTAGGGTTTATGCTTTGGAAGATTTTTTGCATGTATAACTTGAGGAAAACCTAGATCCGAAGCATTAGGGTTGCATGTACACCATAGGAATGATGTTCTGCTCAAAACCCATCAAAATCTACATACTCTAGAGTTGTTATAAAAGAAATTACTGATGAATAGACACAAAAGAAAAGGAAACGAACAGATGATGGGTTGTTGAAAGGTTTTAAGAAGTTAAAAGCTCGTACAATAGAAGAGCCTTCTACCACTGCTTGTTCAAAAAGAAATACTTTTGAAGCAGATCATGATAAAGAAGAGACAAAAGATGAGGTTTTTGGTAATGATTATCTCACATTCAATGTTTCACCATGAAAGGATACGAATATTGAATTGAATATCGAGAAGACAAGCAATCCTGATGTCACTGTAAACGTAATCGATGTGGATACAAAGATCGATTCCGGTGAACCAATATTAACTTCGCTTCTTGAGCGAACTTGTGTTTATCCATGCAAAGGTCCTATTTCCGAGTTCAATATGGAGGAGGGTAGGTCTTCAAACATCAGTGAGAACTTATCTAATAAGAAATCAAATGTTACTATGGGTGACGAGAATTTGACATCTGCTATCAAACCTTCAAATCTTCCACCATCACCACCTTCGTCTCCATCACTAACTTCGACTATCATACCAAAAATTGTTCCTACTGTTTCTCCTACATTTGCAGGAATCATCAAGGAACTAATAACTTCTTTATTCTCTTCAAAATCAATAGATCAACAGACGCCGAAAAACAATGAAGATGAAATGGTTGACTTTGCTGAGTTAGCCTTTGATCACGAAGAAGATAATGTTGATGACAATGTTATCATGTGAGACATGCAATAGAAAATCCTTAACTATAGACTCAACAATAACTTAAAATCAATAATATTCTTCACTTCTTAAATGATACTGCTGTTAAGTCCTCTGTAAGTGGTGAAGAATTTGAGTTTCTGTTAACGTGCCAAGAGTCACGAACAAGGACTTTGATAGATAATGTTGTTACAAGTTTGGAAGAACGTCTTGTTGGTCAATCTAGTTCTTACAAGCATGAAGTCAAAGAGTTATAGAATGTTGCTCGTGAGCGACATGAAATTTACGAGAATCTTGTGAACTCTTCGAAAGAGTCTATTGAATCGAAGATCAAGCATTTTGTTGATTCATTTTCAAATGAAGTGATGAAGTTGGATAAGTTTTGTTTGAGAATTAAAGATAGTTTCGATGTCCTTATAGGAGCAACTAGAACTTTGATTGAAGATATTAGAGCCTTCAGTAAGCAATATGTTGGCGAGTTGAAGCTTAAGAAGGAATCTGATGATAAAGTTTTAACAAGTGTTGAAAACTCGCTTATTGGGTTTGATGAAAGATTATCGAAGTTTGATTTTCTGTCAACAATTTCGATATCACAAGAGAAAATCTCTTCTGTTGTTTTATCAGTGAAGTCATGTTTTAAAACGGAACTTGCTCTTATCCTTGATTTGGTTCTTCGATTACCCACAAATGCTCCAAGCCCGTTTATAAACGTCTCACAAGGGTAAATAAGGCGGTGGCTCATCAAAAGATAGTGGAGAGGATAATGGAAAAGTAGTTGGGAAGGTGTTTCCTACTCAAATCCCAACTTCACTACCAATGAAAGCCATTATGACATCTTCGACAACAACAACTGTTACTCCAAATGTCGAAGTTGATACATCTAAGCTGTAATCGAAGAAGGGATTGAATACAAATGAAGGAGGCTCTTATTCTTCGACAATCAAACTTGGTGCAAATTCTTTTAATCCAAAAGAAAAGGGAAAAGGTGTACAAGTGTAGCCAACAGTAGAAGAGAAAAAGAAACTCTAAGAGTTTGAGATGGAAAGAATGAAGCAGCTGAATAACATCACGAGGATGAGAGCGAATGATCCACTAGGACTTAACATGGGAGATCCTAGCAAGGTTTGGTGTTACAAAACGATTGAAAGTGCAACTTTTGGCGAAGCAGATGATTTTGTCAAAATACCATGGAAAATCTATGCCATTGAAGATACAAATTTCAATCAACTGGATTTTCTAGTCAATGATTCAATGTTCATTTTTGCTCAGTTCAAGCTTCTTGAGAATTTTAATGATCCTAAAGAGTTTAAGAATTTGAAGATTCGTTTCAATGCGGTTCTAGGAAAGAATGAAGAAGATGTGTGATCTCTGGTTAAGACTGTCAAGATTATATCAATAACTCTTGATACTTTGTGTGAAGGAGTCTTACAAAACTATCGATATAGTGTTATCCGGGAAAACAAAATTTTATTTGACTTTACCATTGCCGAATTTCCCTAGATGAATCTAATTCATCTTATCATGATTAAGAAGATGTTGGGATATTTGAGTAAATCCCAAGTTCAAGACAAAGCTTTGTACATCATTGGGTATGGCCACATCAAAAGCTATTTGGACTGTTATTTTGCTCATCTAGCATTAAAAAATGTTGATATCTCCACTGTCTTCAAAAAGAAGTCGAAAATTCCAAGGCATTGTTGAAAGGAAAATTAAAAATTGATGATTATGAAGATTGAGAAATCGCCAATCAACCGCTAGGAGTTGTTTTCCAAGGTAAGAATAAGAAGGGAGGGAAAAATAAATTCTTTTTTCGTACAAACGATGTTGAAAGATATTCGAATCTCTATCGTTCAAGTATTCTTCTTCACATCGACAATTGTAAGAAGAATTCGAATGAAGACATGGTGGAGATAAGAAAGATCATCGTTTGGTACATGGAGATTAAAAGAGTTTTGTTACAAGTGATAACGACACTAACCTCAGTCTGAAGATTCGATATTGATCACAAAGGGGGAGAATGTAGATTTTAGTTGTTGCGATATATTGAAGCTTAGGTAGTGTCCTAGTAGCGAACTGATTGTAAATATTGAAGCTCTTCATGACTTCGATATGTATGTATTTTACTAGGCACTTATGTATATTCGCTTTCAATGTCGAAGTCTTCGTATAGATTTTGCATCTGTGAGTACTCTATAAATATAGTAGGTACATAAGTCAGTTGTAACTTTTTCATCCTTACGCATTGAGCATATTCTCTCTGTATCTATAAATATAGTAGGTACATAAGTCGGTTGTAACTTTTTCATCCTTACGCATTGAGCATATTCTCTCTGTAACTTGTACTTGTACCCATTCCGATAATACGATCTGAAACAAGATTTTCTTTAAATTTATGTGTTCTTGTTAACTCTGATAAACATCCTTTCATAACAAATATATAATAATCATCCTATAGAGTTTCTTTAATTTGCATGTAAAGTTATACAAAAAAAAGTAATAAAAATGTATTATTCTTATAAATTGATATTAAAAAAAACTAACCAAAACATTCAACTAAAACTAGAAAGCGGTAGAAAACAACTTAGCAGTCAAATTTTAACATTTATACCCTAATAATTAGGGGTGATTGTATGTGTACTATGTTTTGGCATGACCACTGGATTGGAGATAACCCTTTGAGATTGAAGTTCCCTAGATTATTTGCTCTACAAACGAACAACAATTGTATCGTGAGACAAAGATGGAATGGGGTTACTTAGGAATAGGATTAGTGTAGGCCGATCATTGTCGGCACGCTTTTGTCTTATCTACAACAATTACGAATTTTAATTATGGATTGTAACTTCTCGGATAACAAAGATAAACGGGGTTGGAAGTTGGGTGTAGATGACACTTTTTCGATGGCGTAGGTTAGAAGATGTATAGATGATCATTCCATCCCTAATCGTACCATGTCGACAAAGTGTAATAAATGTTTATCTTCCATTGTAAATAATTTTTTTGGAGGATGTGCCTTAACCTCCTTCCCACACGAATGATTTTAGATGATAGAGGATTAGATGTTCCGATGATTATCTGTGACATTTATAATTATGAAATGGAAAATAATCAACACTTTTTTCTTTCGTGTCATGTGGAAAACGATCTTTGGCAAATTATAGAAATGTGGTGTGATATTTGCATTCCAGATTTGATGCATCTAGAGGGGGTGTTCCAATGGATTGATTGCATTTGGCTTTCCAATATGTGACAAATAGCGCTTGATGCCATAGTCACAACAATGTGGTCTTTGGTGTGGAAATTTCGAAATGGCATTTTGTTTAGCGATGATACAGTTGAAAGGAATTTTTGGGTGATAGCTTTATTGACTATTCCTACATTTGATTTGTGAATCAGAATAGATGTATTAGTATAAGTCTTGTTTCATGGATGTTAAATCCAATCCTGACTATTCCTTTGTAATTTTTTCTTAGCTTTTTGCTAACTTTCTTCATTATATTTTAGTAGTTCGGAAAAAATAACAATTAGGGGTTAATAAAACTGAACCTGAAAACCGAGAAACAGCCAAAAAACGATGAAACCCAAACCAAACAAAAATCATCAGTTTTAGATTCCGAATTCAAAAACAAAAAAAATAGTTTTGGTTTCGATTATGGTGATACATAAACCGGCCCAATAACCGAACTGACCATTAAAAAGGCAAATGAGCCTATCCAAGAACCGACCTAATATATTTATTTCTGTTTATTTAATATTTATTATTAATATATGTTGGTAATTTTAATACCCAAAAACTTAAACGCGGAAGCATAAACTTTTGATCTTTAATTTCGAATCTGATTAAAAGAAAACCTGAAGAACGATTACATACCTGATTTCATTATAATCTTCGGATCTGAAGAACTAGGGTTGGTTTTCCAGTTGATCTCAAGAGCTCTCTCTAAAATCCCCCAGCAAACCCTAAAAGAATTTACATGTGTATTCATGTGTCTTGATTGCTCCTCATCACATGTATATATAAATGGAGATATACCCTAATGTGAGAGATGGAAGGGATCTTGAGGATCTTGAGTCAAACCGGGAACTCAACCCACAAGGTAAGTTAATATTCTATAAATCGGTCCATTAACAATTTATATTCTTACAATAATAATTGGATTTAATAATATATCGTACATATTTATGAAGTGGTCCCATAATTATCCAACAATCTCCCACTGGACCACGAATATATAAATGTACGTATAACTGTATAAGCGCTTTAATGAATGTTATTATAACATTGGTACCCTTAAACAATCTCGTCCACTAATCATAATAGTATAGGATCAAAGCGGTCTCCGTTACAATTTACATAACTAAACCTATCAATGGTCACATATACATATATAACTAACGACATAGATTAAACATGATGTGTGGTTTTAAAATCTAAATAGATTTCCGACGAGTTCCTCTTTAGATTGAAGTGAGATCAAACTTCAAATAAGTGCAACTAATAATGGAGTTAACCGAATTCTTAATTCTGTACAGAAAAACATAATTGTTCTTAAACAAAACATAAAGCACCATAAAACTCCCACTAAAACCAAATATCACACCAACGTGTGTATTATGCTCATGAAAGACCTAGGGAGGTAATCCCTTTATGAGCGGATCCGCTTTCATGGAGTTTGTTCATATGTGCTATGTATATTTCCATTTTGCACTATTGTGTTAACAGAAGGAAACTTGATGTCAATATGCTTTGACTTAATAGAAATTTTGTTGTTGGAATATAATATTGCTGACTTATTATCACAACTTTAGTGGTCTTTCAATACCAATAATGTGTAGCCTCGTGACAAATTTCCGCAACCATATTCCACGCTACAAATTATGATGCCATTATGGAAGAAGCTACCGAAGTCTATTCCATGAAATGGCTCATCATGCAAAAATTTAAAAGTATCGCGATATGGATCGGTAACCATTTTGGCATCTAATAAAATCAGATTCTTAATAAAAATGATCTCCAAAACATCTGAATTTCCTATAGTTGAGCATATAGCCTTTTGTTATATATAGATATCTCAAAATCCATTTGGTTGCTTTCTTATGATCCAAACTTGAGTTGCGTAGATATCTGCCCAAAACCATAAAGATAAATTTACTCCCACTTAATTTGTGATACACAAAATCATCTACTGTATCAAAGACAAAAGAGATAAAAAAAATTGATGAAAAATGTGGTACCACGTATAGGATGTCCAAAGTTGAGGTTGTTGAGTTTGTGTATTCTGAATAGGAGATTGAATAACATTATCGATCACTGATTCATAATCTGCATACTATCGAAAGCAATAATAGGAATCAAGATTGATTCCTCCTTAAGGACAATGTTTTAGCCTTGTTTCTCCCCCAAACTCAACATCCTCAAAGAAAGTTGCTCTATCCAAAATGCAAGGTCAATATCCATGCAGTTGAGAACTAACATAATGCCCTCAATCCATTCCTTAAAGTTAATCTCATTGAGTAAATTAATCATAAATGTGATCAATGTTAGCAGATATAATACCATAATTCAAATTTGTTGTTTTGAGAACATAAGCAAATCTATTTTTATGCTCATTAATCCATATACCATAATAAAAAAATTCAATTTGTGACATCTTTACAAGGTATCGACACAACATTAATATCAAGTCTTTGGACAATAATACTAACTTGCTAGAGATATCCTTGTTTTAAAGATAAACATTGACAATAAACCATGTCAATTAACAAGCCCCTTTTTGGATTGACTTATTAATCACATGGAACCAAAAAATCGTCACATGTTTATCACCACATATATGTTTATTCGGTCAAATATCAGTCTACCTTTGGGTCGGCTAATACCCGCATTAATAAACACATAAACTATAAATTTTGATAATACAAATTGACAATATATCATGTCAATTAATTCTTTGGATTGACTTATTAATGACATGTAACCTAAATATTGTCTCATATTTATCATCAAACATGTGTTCATCCGGCCAAATATTAACCTACCTTTGGGTCGATTAATATTCGCATTAATAAACACAAACCATAAAATTTAAGTTCTTTGTAAATTAATTTTCACAAAAGAGATCACTTTGGTAATATATTGTGTTAATTAATTTACTATGAAAATAAATAAACATGTCATAATTGTAGTTTATTGAAAACCTAAAATATTTGTCAATGTGTGACATTGTGTATAAGGTATACCTTTAGGCGGAACACAATTCACATAAGCAATATCGTATAACCAAATTGATTAAAATAATAGAGGTTACTTTGGTAACAATATTATGTCAATCATTAACAAAAAAAATGATGTTCATAAGCCAAAAGATTCAAGTATTCCATCAAAAATATATGGTTTCTTTTTTATGAAACCATATATTTTAATGTATATTAATTTTCACATATTATTATCAAATTAATCTATCACCTGATAGAAATTGATCAGGTCCAGCCATTTCTTTAAACACCCCAAAAACTCTTTAGACGAATTATTTTATCTTTTCAAATGTTATTTTTTAAAAAAAAAATACCATATCGAGAAATTACTCCGATAAGCCCCATAAAACGCCAAAAATGGGGTTTAGTGCATGGGATATAACTACTTAATATATATTAATTCTCAAATCTCTTCCAGGCTTTTAACACATATAATAATAATAAAAAAAAATAATCTTTACAAAACTGCAAGAGATTTGTTTAAGAGATAAAACGAATATGCTAAAAGCCTTTTCCATACATAAATTTAATGGTACTAAAATTACCGATTTCGTAACTTTTGCAAATATCATAATTACAAATAGAACACATGAATAATCTTGAGTAAACTATAGTTTATTTGTTTCCAAACCATGTGTTATTATATTTTATTATGATAATAATATATCATGGTTTGGCTGCTTCATAATTTGTATTGTCTCATATTATGAGAACACACAGTAAAAGAAAAGCTTTCAAGCTAATATTGCCAAAACCAAAACATAAAATACGTCAAGCTATATCCCATGATTGCTAAATCACTAATGTTCGTGATATATACACACAAAGAAATACATACAAATCACCATATCAAGCCGTCTGATTTTAAGAAATAAAATGTCGGCAGGATCGAGAAGAGTAAAATAACATATATCTTAAAGGTATGTTTTAGTTCGAAAATCAAAAGAACTAAAACCAATCCAAGTTTCTGATAAAAGATTCGAGTTGGCTCTGATACCAATTGTTGGTAATTTTAATACCCAAAAACTTAAACGCGGAAGCATAAACTTTTGATCTTTAATCTCGAATCTGATTAAAAGAAAACCTGAAGAACGATTACATACCTGATTTCATTATAATCTTCGAATCTGAAGAACTAGGGTTGGTTTTCCAGTTGATCTCAAGAGCTCTCTCTAAAATCCCCCAACAAACCCTAAACGAATTTACATGTGTATTCATGTGTCTTGATTGCTCCTCATCACATGTATATATAGATGGAGATATACCCTAATGTGAGAGATGGAAGGGATCTTGAGGATCTTGAGTTAAACCGGGAACTCAACCCACAAGGTAAGTTAATATTCTATAAATCGGTCCATCAACAATTTATATTCTTACAATAATAATTGGATTTAATAATATATCGTACATATTTATGAAGTGGGCCCATAATTATCCAACAATATATACCATAAAAATTAAGTAAATAAAATATGGCCGCTACCTAAACCCTAAATCTTTATTTGTTTGCCATAATTAGATACATTGAGCAGTTCTCGACTTCTCCATCTTAGCAAAGACATTAGTGGAGTTGTCTGAACACTTCAAGAAAACACATAGAGAGAAAGATATGAAAAGACAAAAGGTGCATCTTCTACATAGACGCTTAGTTATTTTGATGGTGGAGCCGAAGTTGATTTGGGAGATGATTTTGCAAGGTTTATGGAACAACTTGGGCAAGTGGTTAATAAAATAGAGGTTGAAGTTTATTTGTGAGATGGAATGGACAAGAGCGTGAAAGACTTTCATATTTTAAGTTGGTTGTAACTTAATTCCATAAAGTTTCTTGTACTTTTGTCAAGTGGGCGAGTCATATTTTAGGAATTTCGATCTCTACCGTTGCATCAGAGTCGACATTTAGTGTTGGGAGGAGGATGATTGATGCAACTAGAAGCTCCCTTACAGACGCGACCGTGAAATGTTTGATTTACATCCAAGATTAGATATGCTCTACCCGAATTGATATTCAATTTAAAAACATGACAACTACATATGTGGAAGAAATGTGAGAGAAGTTGGCGGGAAGAGAACTTGGTATTTATTTTTGCATAATTATAAGTTTATAACTCAATACTAATCTTTTTTGGTTTGTAGATGAATTTGGAATTGCTAATGCTATTCACATAGATCGAGATTGAAGATTGGCGTTTTGACTTCTGATGTTGTTTTCATATTATTGACTTTTGGTTGTAATAAACTATTTTTATGTTACTTAGATTTTTCATTTTTAGTTACGACCTTCATAACTTGATAGTTTTAATATTTCTTTTAACTATGTAATTGACTTTGTTGATTTTGGTTGTTTTAAATGGCTGGAAAAAAATATGAATTATTTTATTAGTTTATTTACATTTCCTAGAAAATAGGTTTAAGCCTAAAACATATGGGTTTAAATTCCAAACCCATGAAAATTTGGGTTGAATTCATAAACCGAGAAACCGAACCCATTGGATTCCAAAACCAAAAAACCAAAAATAAATGAGTTGCGTTGGTTTTACCCCAAAACCGACCCAATCCTACACTCCTACTAACAATAAAAACTAGACGAAAATAACCTATTTGGTATGGTCACGAGAGTATGGTGCTGTTTGTTTTTTCTGAGGCAAAATGTCTGCAGTCTGCGGACCACATCTGTAGACCTCTGCAGTAGAAGAGGTGGATCAAACGTCTGCAGTCTGAAAAAAGAAGACTGTTTGTTTTTTTAACATCTGCGGGCTACTAAAATAAATTGAAATCTAAATAAACTGATTTTTTTAAACTTCAAAGTGATTTTTTAATATTTTTATGATTTTGTTATAAATAATTAACGAATCTAGATCAACTTTTATGTATTATTGTATAAAAAATAAAAATAAAAATGGTATGAATTAACGTATATATTTGATAAAAACCAACTTTGGTTGTAAAGTTATAACTAAATATTATAATTAGTGATCAAAGAATTTGATACATAAATGGATGGAAATAAACTTCGATTTTTTCAATTAAATCCATTAAAAACGTACCATAAATATTTTCTCGAGAAATTAACGATACTGTATTAAATAATGTTTTACAAAATTTGGCAAAAAAATATAAGAATATATTATGATTTTTTTTCATATTTATATAAACAACTTCAACGACTATTATTGTAATAAATCTTTATTTATAAATTTGTCAAAAATATCATGTTTGTATCGTCGAACGTTTTTTTTTAAGTTTGTAATTTTTTTTTCAAATTGTTTATCATTAATAAAGTTGGAAAAATATAAATTAAAAAAAAAACTTAAAAAAAATAAAGATATATATGTTTTTTTAGGCTAGAAGATGTCTGAAGATGTTAGAAGACTCTGGTCCACATCTGCGCCAAGAAGAGGGCGCGCAAACATTTTTAGGTCTGCAGTCTTCAAAAAAACAAACAGTCTGCGAAAGTTAATGTCTGCGTGTGCTCTGCGCGGCGCAGACAGAAGAGGTCACGTAGATATGCACACAAAAAACAAACACTACCTATATGTTTATGGTTGAGGATTTTTTAATTCAAATTACATCGCATGTGTATATGAAAAGTAATAGATAGAAAATAAAACAAAGGCAAGTACAAATTTCTCTAATAGGACATAAATTGTGGAATATATGCACAACAAAAATGAACCGTATAATATGAACAATAAATCAATATCAGAATCGAGTTCGAAAAGAATAAAAGAATTAGATTGATAATGCATGCAACGTTATCATTCCTACTTATTCTCTTTAGTGTGGTTTCGTTTCTACCCTCATTGGTACATAAGAATTGTTTCTATGGTAAAGGTTAAATATATTCTTTTTCTTTGAAAAAAATATATAGAACCTTCTTGTGAAGACATGCACTACGCATTTGATTGGACGTTTCAAGGTAAATTTGCAGTAAAATGTGAGAAAAAGACAAAACCACCAAAGCATATAAGTATTTTATAAAATTGAAGACAACATAACGAGAATAACTACAAATTCCGTAGGTGATGCCTTTGAAATTAGTTAAAGTATTGTGAAATGGGAAAAATATTAATTTAAGCAAAAATCATAGAAGGGAGTTTCATAGGAACGGATGATTTCGCATTTGAGACCATGATTCATGGCTATTCACTTTTTTTATAAAATCGAACTGATTATTTGAAAATTTTGAACTGAGCTATTTGGCTAAGATATTTGATTTTTAGTTTTTCGGTAAAACCAAATTATTATTTTAAATTTTGAGTTCGTTTTGATTTATAAAAAAATAACCGAATATTGTAAAAAAAAACCTCCGAATAACATGTTATTTATTTTTAATATGTCTTTAATTATTTATAAATTTATTAAATTATTGAAAACATTAATCCAATATAATATCTTAACTAGTATTTAATTCACCCCGTACGTTGCTGTGAAAAACTTGTTTGCAATTAATAAAAACGAAAACTATAACAAGAAATTGTGTAAACTTTGATGAACGAGGTAACTTTTTTGCAATGAGTATATAGAATGCGATTTACAAATGCTAACAATATATATATATATATATATATATATATATATATATATATATATATATATATATATATATATATATATCACGGTAATGATTATATCATATTAAGTAAACCACAAAGTATCAAAATAAATTTTTCGCCTGAAAAATTATGTATGCAGGAGACGGACGAAAATAAGAATTAAAAGTATATTTTATATATATATATATATATATATATATATATATATATATATATATATATATATATATATATATATATATATATATATATATCACGGTAATGATTATATCATATTAAGTAAACCACAAAGTATCAAAATAAATTTTTCGCCTGAAAAATTATGTATGCAGGAGACGGACGAAAATAAGAATTAAAAGTATATTTTAAATAAATTAATAAAAGCAAAAACGATATATATATATATATATATATATATATATATATATATATATATATAAAACAAAAAAAGCAACTTTAAAATATAGTAATAGACAGAAATCATAAACTTTAAATTACTAATAATCTAACTTTAAAATTATAAAAGATAAAATCTGTGAGATCAAGGGAAAAAGTATATAGATGCTTATTTTAGATTATGATATCAAAGTATTAATTTGACATGTGTTTAGTGATTTTTGCTTTGGAAATAACGAGTGTCATTCCAAGCTAAATTACGGCCCCAATAAAATTCAAAAACTAGGCCTTTAGAACATCTCAAACCCTACATAATTTTTTACACAAAAAAATATATTCTAAATTATATTTCTTTTTGAACTTATATAAATATATTAGACGCACCTTCAACTAATTAGTTCTTAACATATTTATGTGCATTTTTTAAAAGACTTCATAAAATATATTTATTACAAAATTATAACCAAATTAATTATTTGTATTTTATTAATTCGAAATAGATGGTATTTTATTAAAATAAAATTTGTTGATTTAAAACTGTATAAATTTAAAACTTTAAAATTAAGTTTTATATCGATGACTAATTAATATCAATTTGATATATAACATGTATTATATATTTAGATTAGCTTTTATAATTATAATTATTTAATAGCAAGTTAATATATAATTAAAACTAAATAAAGATTAGAAAAAAGGACTAAAAATGTCACATGATAGTTTTGTATTATTTTGTTGTAAATGAACAGTATAACATCAAATTTGCTATTATACTATTCATTTAACATAAAATGATGTGAGAAATGGATTAATATGGGAGATGAAACCAAAATGGTGTAAAACTCGATTTTTTGTGTAGGGTGATTGAAATGGGAGATGAAACCAAAATGGTGTAAAAATTGAGTTTTTGTGTAGGGTTGTATATGCCCTTACAATAAATAAAATATTAAAGGAGGGTGCTTTTTTTTATTATTTTAAATAGACCCTTGCTATAAATTTTTCCTTAGATCGTTTTTGTAATGATATTAGTTTCTTATTTTTGTTTCTCACTATCAGATAAATGTTTTATAGGCAACATGTTATTATTTTAAACTAAAACAAAATAAAAAAAATAGCATGTAAGGAAACGACAACACTTAGTTGTGAACTTGTGATGTTAAATCATTTCCACAATCGTTTTCCAACAACAAGTATAACGATTTTTGAATCTTTTTCTAGACTCCAACAAGAATTTCAAAACTTGTGATGTTAGGGTTTCAGGTTATCCACAAAAAACAGAAAGGAAAACATAAATTAACCTTTTATCAGAAAACTAACATGAAAAAAGTGAAAAAAAAGAACAAATCTTACAATCTATAATAATCAGATTTCAGATTAAGTCGCATCGGAAATCAGAAATAAAATCAGTGTGGCTATGTGGAATCATATTAAGACGAATAGAAGATTGATTTTTTAGGGATGCGTGAAATCAAATATCATAATTGATGTATTAAAAAAGACTGAAATCAGAAATCAGAAAACATTAATTGAAATCCAAAATCAGAAGGTTGTGTAAAAAAAACTTGAATTGATTTAATATGAATTGATTTTTTTTGTAACCGTTGAAAAAATCAGAACTGATTTATAAGTCCTTCGATCGATGGTGGTGAGGGGCTCAATACGATGATTATTCTAGAAGAATTGCATGTCCCTAAGTCTTTACTATAGAGTTTGTTTTGACTCTATTTTCTTTCATTTTCCACTCAACCACTATACATGATGTCTTGGTCAAAAATTAACAAACTAATTTTGTAACCAAATTAATAAGTGTGGCGTGATGTTTGAAATAAGGTGAGTAAAAGTAAAGTACTTAAGATCTTGAAATGTGTCAAAGATCTTGGTTGTGCCCAATCATGGGTAAAAAATTATTTAGTTCAGAGAACTATTTAATCAAAGTATTTTACTTCTTAATGAAATTAAATGTATTTAAGACAAAAATAGTGTTAGAGTGATTCAACACATGAATTAGTGTAATACAGCTTAAGATACTCAAAAAGTTATCAAGATACTGATGGGTTTTGTACAAACAATCCTATGTGTGCATGCAACCCTAGAGTTGGATCTATGTTATCACTATTAGTTATACAACATTATGAACACATAATAAAACCCTAATGATGCTTACTATTTTCGAAATTAACCAAAAAGGTTAGATTACATACCTCTTGTTGTTATATTGTAATAACAACTTAAATCTTGAATCTTCTTGTCTTTGAAAGCAAGCACCACAAGTGTAGTGCCTCTAATGGCTCACAAACACCAAGAGCAAATGGAGAGGTAATAGAGAGAGGGAAGAGGTATAGAATTTCGTCCCTAGGACCCCTTGGGAAGGCATGGACGAATTCATGAGCCTTAGGGGTCTTTATATAGGTGTAGAGATTAAGGTTTCAGTCATTATCCTTATCTAGTTGCTTGCCCACCAAGTAACAATAAGATAAGCCTTGAAATCCCTTATCCTTTATCCTTTGGACGATTTCAAGGATCCTTATCTCCTTGAATTCGTTCAACCCATATTTAGGATAACCATTACCATATTTTGTAACTATCACATAATTACAATTCAGCCCCTCTAGTTTAATTAATTTCATTTGATCACAAAATTAATTCTTAATTAATTATTGACCAATATTAATTAAACAAATATGATTTCTCCTTTAATATATTATTCTTATAACATATTAATAAATCATAATAACCTCTTTCTCTATTATTTCTCCAGTCAAGTTGCTTTGGTGAAGGCAACCCAAAAGGACCATGCACAATCGGGTCAAGTACTTGACAAATATGGTTACGGGCTTAGACACTAATCCAACAGTCTCCCACTTGGATAAGTCTAGTAACCACAAATGTAAGTACAACTCGATTAGCAATCGTAGCTCTCAAAGACGCTGTCAAACTCTGATCTTATCAGTAACCTGTCCTTTAGATAAGGGATCATATATTCCTCCATTCTAGATATCGTATAGACGTGAGACATGGATTGAAATCATTCTCTCAGTCTATGTGTTGTTTCCCGATTTCCGATTTACGACGACTGACTAATTGAACAAATCAAATTAGCCCTAGCCCGGCCGAGCATTTACGTTTGTCATCACTAAATCATCGAGGGGCCCATAGATATCGCTTTTATCCCACTTTGGGTAAAAGGAACGGATAAACTTCGACTCAATGTTTGCTTGCACTCACTCACCAAATCACACACAACAATAAGTTTTATAACACCAAGTTACTGGTGCGTTTACATATTATCAATGTGTAACCGATTCGCAAGATACAACTCACACATCTCGGTTTCAAGAATACAAGATATTATCGTCTCACCAATCGCTCGTGATAAAATCCATGAAGCGATCCAAGTGAGCGTGGGTTTAATCCAATGCTCAAAATCATATTCATAAGCACTCATGAACGTTGCAGCAAACCTTTGCTATGTCTAATATACTTTAGACAATCTACAAACCAATTCATGACAGTCTTCATTCATACCTACTTCCAACATATGAACGACTGCGGACCGTTTGAATAATTCGATTATTCTTAATAAACTCAATTATTCTGGAAGTCAAAACATGCAAAGAGAAACACAAGAATAATACTAATCCTATATGGTCTCAAACATTTGAGTATAAATAAAACACCTTTTATTTATCACCATATCGATTACTCATTATCCATTGTTTAATGTTTCAGATAATCAACTTTATAACTCGAATCATAACCACAATTGTCCCATGCTCAAAGCATGCACACTTTGGTTTCCTATGGTCCATACTTTGTGAAATAGATTAATTGAAACTTTTCAAATGCAACTCATTTCACAATCCCCAATCCTTATAATTAGTGTAAGAATACCAAATTCTTGCCACCTTTTAGAATATGTCAAATTCTAATATTTTATGCAATGATCCTCTTGTGAAGTCACGGCACAAAAATCACAAAGACTCGGCCAACAAAATCACAAGGTACTCTATCAAAATTGTTACAGAACAATTCTATAGATGTGATGTCTCTCACTTAAAGTACATTCCTTTGAACTTCCTTTTGCATATAATTTTCTAATCATGTAAATTCTTAATTTCCAACTCCCAATTATGGAAACATTTCCATATTTACCATATGATAACTCATTCTTAATAGAATCTTATCTATTCATAATAATGTCGATATGATCCATTCAATACCATACTTCCAACTACTCACAAGCGACCAATCCTCAGCGAACTTTTGGGTCGTCCTTTGATAGTTGTTTAATTATCTTAGTCAATACCAATTCTTGTCCTTTTCCCTTCTTAATGCGCTAGACATTTGGAAAATTTTAGAATGGTCAAATATTATAGCAATTGCAATCGATCCTTTACCCGAAGCGTATGGGACACGATGCATAATGTCTTACAAAAAGATACGATACTCTATCAATCTTCTGCCATAATATTTTATGTGTCACGTTCTTACAATTCGAACTATGAAGAAGGATACCGTAATCATAATCGAAGTTTAAGAAGACACTATGTATCCTTTGACTAAATTTATTAAAATTTCTCAATCTAAGCTTTAGATTTGAAATGAAGCACAATATTCTCTCCCTTAATTATAGCAAAACAACTTTTCAACCCTTACAACTTTGCAAAGTATAACTCTTGTTTTCTATAATTAATATTGCTAACTGGCAATACTTACCATAATAATCATGCTCCCACTTACATGATGATTATTTCTTTACCAGCATAACACTTATGCTCCCACTAGCTTCGACATGTATTCAGAAATTAGCTGAACTTCTAGAAAACAATTTCTTAAGTTCATATTTCTAATACTAGATGCTTTGATGAGACTTTATCTAAGCTTCTCAAACTCATACACTTTTCCTTGGACAACTCATATGTATATGTCTAAACGATTCTAGGACTCATATCAACAAGTCTAAAATGTTCAGACCCATTTGCCATTTCCCACAATTGGAACTATGAAGAGGAATGTCGTAATCATAGTTGAATTTGAGAAACCCAAATTACATAATGCTATCTTCAAAATCTCTCTTAGTGAAAGCGTTTCCTTACAATCATTCTTATGAATGAAAGAAACCTTATGACACTTAGATTTTGTGGTGTATTCGTTCTTATCCATGTGAATTTGTCATAACCATAATCACAAGATAATGTTAGTGACAAATCCAAACTCTTATGGATAGAACTTGTTCTTCTTAATTTCTTGCCATCAAGGGTCCCACCATTACTTTCAAGTTATTGAGCAGCTCACCCCTTCGTTTCAATGTACTTTCCATTGAACAAGGTGTCTTGCCCCTATACAATCCATTGAGATCTCGTAGAACTCACATGCATAATTAACTCGATTGGAATGGCACAGAAATAAAATTAGTGTCAACACGATAGGTTGTAAACCTCAAGTCGTGTGCTAGTGATGAATGATAAGGTTTATTCTTGATTTGTTCTTGAAACCTTTCAAGACCATTAAGACTCCCACTGACTCCTTGACATATAAGATTCTCTTGTCAATAAACATTTCTCGACAAACAAATATTCAAGAGTTAGTGTAGCTTTTATCAAGACAAAACACTTCACAAAATTGGTCCTAGTTGGTCTTTGTCTTATCCAAGACATCACAACTTTCCACATTTGATGAATGTTATAAACCTTCTTAAGACTTGTCACTCAATGTCACAATCTTAACTCTAAGACTTGTTTTTGGAACGAAGTATGATTGACTTCTTGATTTAACCATTTCTTCAATTCTTGATTCCTCTTCTCAGACATACAATTGCACTAAGACTCACTTAGAGGATTAATTGAGATATGGTTCTTCATCATTAAGACCTATCATAAAACATAATAAAAGGTACTCTCCCTTCTTCTTAGAATAGAGAAACTTTTATCTTTCTGCTTACTTGATTCTTCTTATTCGTTCTGCTATTGATTGAAGCTCTTTCAATCAACTCAGAATTACACTTAATCTTATGAGTATAATCATATTTACTTAACCTTAGTAAATCATGACGAATATCTTTGTTACTCTTGTGGTGGATTTGATTAACACACAACTTTGTGTACTCGATCTCCTAGTCCTACACTTGACACTTTGTCAAAGAATTTGTCTAAATTTCCAAATATGAAATTTCTCATTCATCATGCAATCAAGTTGTATGATTCCAAGTTTCTATCCAATTGAAACTTGGGCGATGAGAAACTTTCCCTATTTGGTAAATTCTTGACCTTTCCACAAATAATACAATTAAGAATCAAATCCATTATTGCTAATAACTTACAAACATCAATTTTTTTATACACGCCATTGCAAGGATAAATAATATAAAATCAAAATTTATTTTATTGCGGAAAAATTTGTCCTTACAATGCAATTTAATTGAAAAATATGTTAATACATATTTCATAGCAATCTATTCTAACTCCAAGTAGTAGCTCAAAATTCTAATCTTCAAGCAATGCGATCGAAATCCATTTCTTCACGATTAGATTCAGCTCACTTCTTCCCTTAAGCTTCCTCTCTTTTCTTCAATCCTATAAAACATCAAAATGTAATCTTATTACATCATGTATTAAGAATCTAGAATAGGAACTTAAAAGAGTTAGTTAATGGATTTTACCTGAGGTAGAGCCATGCATCTTGACTCTCCCATCTCTTAGATTTCTCAGGTAGTTAGGGCAGCTTCGTCTCCAATGTCCCTTCTCTTGGCAATAAAATCAAATGGACTCCTTTGGCACAGCACATCGGAACTACTTCTGACTTTGCCTTTCTCTTATGATCAAACTTTTTGATCATGGCATGCCTCTCGTTGCCATTGCCTATATCCATAGAGGTCTGGAAGGCAGATTCACCAATCAACTTTGCTTTTTCAGTGCGCCAAATCATTACTGATTCAGCAGCAATAAGCATATAGGTGAGATCGATGAGGGTTACGTCGTGGTTCATCATATAGTACTCTCTTACGAACTCACTATATGAATCAGGAAGTGACTGAAGGACCCAGTCAACAGCCAGCTCCTCACACACAACATATCCCAACATTCTTAACCTATCAATGTGTGACTTCATCTCTAGGACGTGTGCACACACTGACTTTCCTTCTTCATGTTTACTTGCCAAAAGGACTTGAGTGAGTTTGAACTTTTCAATCTTTTGAACTTGTGAGTTAGGGAGAATAATAGCATGATCTCTTGTTCTCCGATCGAATCGTGGAATATCATCTTCATGTGAAAAGCTTGTTCCACGGGATTTGGGAAGACCATAGTTGTCATACTTTGACATCTACAAAACGGGAGAAAAATTCAAGTTAGTTGATTGATTGAATCCTTAATAAATCACCCAAATGAGATATTAAGGCTAGGACCCAACACAATACTCTACAATTTGGGAGAGGGATGCCGTAACCCAAATTGCAGAACATTTGAAGGTAAGTGAATGACGATTCACTAATTTCCACCTTGAAAAACAAAAAAGAAATTTAAGTTTTAAATCTATTGAAAATTCCTAGATCTTTTGAGATTCATTGAACTTTTCAATGACATGTTTAAATCTCGATATGCCCCTCGATTTGTGACTGGGATGCCGAGGATCACAAAACAGGGTGTGAATAACCATGCAAACTTACATGGTGCCCCCAATGTTACAGTCACCTATTCGATGTGCCGGTTAACCACACACGCTCCACCGAACTATGACAAACAATGAGTCATCCTTTGCTACCTTTGCTTAGAACCATTTAGTGTGCCGGTTAACCACACGCGCTCCACTAACGTCTTCGCAAGGGCACAAAGTGTAATTTCATGGGATTGCATCAATTCACTTTTGCCTAAAGTAACTAAGATTGGGAATTTTGTAAAAACATTTAGTTACTTTATACTTCATTATACTTTTAATGGAAAGGGTTTGCCCTATCCTACCCGTTCGGCTAACGACCCTCCACCAATCAAGGAAGCGGTGGGTGAGAGTGGACACCCATTAAACGGCCATTTTATAGGCCATAACCTTATACCCCCCTTATAGATCGGCTTTGTGAATGAGGCCTACTAACGGTAAGACTAGCATTTTAGTTATACATATATAATATTAGACTTTCAATGTTATATATATAGTATAAGGGTGTATTTTACACTTTTTAAAATACTAGGTGGTTTAATTTTATAAATTACACTTTTAATTTAATTAAATATAAACCATATCATTATGGATTTATTAACTCTCTTTTAGTTATACACTTAACTAATTTAATAAAACCATAAGGGTGTAATATGAACTTTTTCAAAATTAGGGTTTTAGAATTTAGACTTTTTCAAAATTAAACCTTTTAATCAAACAATTTAAATTCCAAAACTTGAGGGCAAGTTTTGAAACTTTTCAAAACAATTAGGTTTTAATATCACTTTAAAATTTTTGAAATTTAATACTATTTAAATTAAAATTTTAAATATTAAAACTCTTGATTTAATAATTATCTTGAATTAAACTATTAATTTAAATTATTAAATCATAAGGGATTATCTAAATCATGAAGGATAATTACCAATTAAACAATTAATTTATCCTAATCCTTTTAATCCCTCTAAAATTCGAAAATCATGGGATAGGATAATTCAAAATCTTTAATTACCATATATAACAATTAAAGGATAATTACAAGATATGGGATAATCCAAATCCCTAAAATTTAGGATCTTATCTTGGGAAGGAGGCCAATTTCGAAAATCAAGGGATTAAGACAAACCCTAGATTTCGAAATTTAAAGGTTTAAGGAAAGGGGTTGAAAATCTTATTCAAACTTTTGCAAATTAGGGTTTGCAAACCCTAATCTCGAAAATCCTAGCCTCCTAGGGTTTATTGGTAATAAACCCTAATATGTCAAGTTCATACAACTGAATAATACTAATTGAAAACAAGTTAACCAGGCTCTGATACCACTGATGGGTTTTGTACAAACAATCCTATGTGTGCATGCAACCCTAGAGTTGGATCTATGTTATCACTATTAGTTATACAACATTATGAACACATAATAAAACCCTAATGATGCTTACTATTTTCGAAATTAACCAAAAAGGTTAGATTACATACCTCTTGTTGTTATATTGTAATAACAACTTAAATCTTGAATCTTCTTGTCTTTGAAAGCAAGCACCACAAGTGTAGTGCCTCTAATGGCTCACAAACACCAAGAGCAAATGGAGAGGTAATAGAGAGAGGGAAGAGGTATAGAATTTCGTCCCTAGGACCCCTTGGGAAGGCATGGACGAATTCATGAGCCTTAGGGGTCTTTATATAGGTGTAGAGATTAAGGTTTCAGTCATTATCCTTATCTAGTTGCTTGCCCACCAAGTAACAATAAGATAAGCCTTGAAATCCCTTATCCTTTATCCTTTGGACGATTTCAAGGATCCTTATCTCCTTGAATTCGTTCAACCCATATTTAGGATAACCATTACCATATTTTGTAACTATCACATAATTACAATTCAGCCCCTCTAGTTTAATTAATTTCATTTGATCACAAAATTAATTCTTAATTAATTATTGACCAATATTAATTAAACAAATATGATTTCTCCTTTAATATATTATTCTTATAACATATTAATAAATCATAATAACCTCTTTCTCTATTATTTCTCCAGTCAAGTT
This sequence comes from Lactuca virosa, assembly GCF_052849685.1. Lineage (NCBI taxonomy): Eukaryota > Viridiplantae > Streptophyta > Magnoliopsida > Asterales > Asteraceae > Lactuca > Lactuca virosa. The sequence goes on along the minus strand of NC_136429.1, from coordinate 18,539,923 downwards.
GCTTTGGTGAAGGCAACCCAAAAGGACCATGCACAATCGGGTCAAGTACTTGACAAATATGGTTACGGGCTTAGACACTAATCCAACAGATACCACAAAGTACCGTGATAATTTTGATAATGAAAACAGATTAACAATCAAATAAATAACAGAATAAGGTGATGACGATCAAAAAACAATAAGTAAATCACAGTAAATGCAACAACACAACAAATTATGAGGAAAACCCTTAATCATTTTAGATCTTCGACATAAAACCTTAGAATGTGCTGAAATTACATGCCTTAGAACTTATATTAAATCGAAATTAAATTACAAGTGCTAATTGATCTTAGAAATGATGTAAATATGCTTAAGTATCGAGAGAATCAAAGAGAAAGTGGTAGTTAGAGAGAGAGAGAGAGAAAGAGAGAGAGAGAGAGTGTGTGTGTGTGTGTGTGAATGTTGATCACTTAGGCTTTATATACATAACAATAATAACTAAAATTCTAACATTATTAGGATCCTCCTTGATACTTTCTTTGCCCGCCTGTTATGATGGTCTTCAACATTCATGATGTAACACCCCGATTTCCTGGGATGAAATTCCAGGGATTTTATGCACTTTAGAAAGCCTACTCGACGATTTGGGAGGCCCCAACTCGTCGTATAGATTTTATGCACTTCAGAAAGCCTACTCGACGAGTTGGGAGGCCCCAACTCGTCGTATAGAAACTAAGAAGGCCGCATGAATTATAAGACCTACTCGACGAGTTGAAGGCTAAAAATGAAACCCTAAATTTTATAGTTTTGCACCCTATTTAAAGACCTTATGACCCATTGTTTGCCTCCCTCATCATTCCCTCAGTCCAGAGAAAACCCTAATCATGCCTCTTTCCTCATTTTGAGTGTGTGTGAGCTTAAAGAGTATTCTTTGGTGCTTTTCTTGAAGGAGGTTGAAGTTGGTGGTGCAAAGTTGAGGGGAGAAGCTTTAGATCCGGGATTTCCATTGTTGTTGCAGTCATTCTAAGGTATAAAGTCGATACCTTGACCATCCTTTTGCTAGATCTCTTCTTTTGAGAGTTTATGGCCATTATTAGCTTATTTTGGGACCATTCTTCGGTTTGAGCATGTTATGAAGCCATGGGTTCAGATCTGGACATCTCATGGCTTCCATAGACTCAAAGTCACCAACTTTATCAAGTCTTGGCCCTCCTTCATGCTTTAAATCCCTTGATAAGCCTTGTTTGAGTGATTTAGCCCTCTTGATGCCATGGATGGACGTAAAGCAAGCAACTTTACGTGGTATTCCAGTCCTATGGGATCAGATCTATAGTTTGGGGCTTTGGTTTTGCTTGGAAGCGTCTAAATGCATTAAGGCTAGGAAAACTCGACGAGTTGGATCGGGTTTTCCCACCTTCTGGATATTGAGCGAACTCGGCAAGTTGATGAGATAACTCGGTGAGTTGGCTAGGCTTTTTCCTGGTTTTCTGAACACTGAAGGAACTCAACAAGTTGCTAGATACAGTCGACAATGGTCAAAGTCACAGTTAAAGTCAACACCCTGGTCAAAGTCAACATCCTAGTTGACTCAACTCGCCTAGTTGGTCCATCAACTCGTCGAGTTCCATAATCCATAAAACCCTAAAATCCCGATCCTACTCGTCGAGTCCTTTCATGAACTCGTCGAGTTCATCCTCATAGCATAATCAGGACCTCTTACCCACAACTCGCCGATTCCCTCCTTGAACTCGTCGAGTTCTCCTTCATACAGAGTCGGGACATTTTGCTCATAACTCGTCAAGTTCCTCCTTGAACTCGTCAAGTTCTTCAATCTTCAAGCCCAAAACATGTCCAACTCGCTGAGTCATCTCCTAGACTCAACGAGTTTACTCAGTAACAGAAAAGGTTGGGGGACCACGACCCGACTCGCCGAGTTGTATGAGCAACTCTTCGAGTCCCCCATGTTCTAAATCCAAACAGTGATTTTAATCGGGCTTAATGCATCCAAACCGTAGATCTGGCTTCCTAGGGTCGATATAACATGTAAAGTTACAAACTTTATGTTCATGCATGGGTTATCTAGCTCAAGAGGCCCTAAAAAATCGTTCATATGATGCATGTTATTCCCGTGGCCGTAAAGTTGGCACCTTTATGGCATGAAGTCCCTCAAAGATTCTGGATCTGAAGTTATTACCCCAAAGCATGGTTGCATTTATGAATAGTTCCATATTATGCTCCAAAAAGCCCTAAAATACCTCATGAAAAGTTATAGCAAATGAATAGTCAAGGTATAGACGTTATACCTTAAATGAACTGGAAATGAAGCACCAAATCTGGAGCTACTTGCTTCCTCTTGAAACCCCAAGCTTCTTCTTCCTTTTTAAGCTTCAAAATCACCAATAACACACAATAATGGCTCAAGAACACTCACGACGGGTTAGGTTTTCGTGACTAAGGTCTGGAGGTGATGGAGGCTGTAGTTGAGGCCAGATAACGTGTTTAAATAGGGTGCAAACCCTAAAAATTAGGGTTTCACTCTGGCATACCTACTCGTCGAGTCGAGGCTTCTTGACTCGTTGAGTAGACTTCAAGTCCCGCGTCCAAACTTCTCCCATTCCTACTCGACGAGTTTGGGGCCTGCAACTCATCGAGTCCCTTTGCAAAAATGAATAATTCTTTATTAAAATACATACCAGGAACCGGGCGTTACAAATCTCCCCCGCTTATTTTAGACATCGTCCTCGAAGTCTGCTGCATCTGGATATAGCTCGGGGTAGTGCTCCCTCATCTCGTCCTCCCGTTCCCAAGTCCATTCTGAGCGCTTGCGGTGCTGCCATTGCATTTTCACCAACTCGACTTTCTTCTTCCTCAGATCCTTCGTCTTCTTATCACGGATGGCTACTGGCCGCTCGATGTAGTTCAGGCTTTTGTCCACCTGAATATCCTCTAGAGGTACCACCGCAGAGTCATCTACCAAGCACTTCCGCAGCTGGGATACATGAAAGGTACTGTGGATCTGACTAAGATCGGCTGGCAGCTCCAGCCTATATGCCACCTTGCCCACTCGGGTTGTAACCCTGAAAGGACCAATGTATTTGGGGCCCAACTTGCCCCGCTACCTGAACCGGATGACACCTTTTAAGGTGACACCTTTAGGAGAACCATATCCCCGACCTGGAACTCCAGGTCCGATCGGCGTCTGTCGGCGTAGCTTGTTTTCCGACTCTGAGCAATCTGAAGCCTACTCCAGACCTGTTGGATCCTCTTTGGCGTCTTGAGTACCACTTCGGTACTCCCCATGACCCTCTGTCCAACCTCACCCCAGCATATCGGGGTTCTGTATTTCCTCCTATATAACATCTTGAAGGTGTAACGTCCCAAATTTTACAAAGAAAATTTTCATTTTTAATTAGTCAACCATTTTCCATAAAACGTAAAGGTTCCAATAATTGTTTTCAAACCACAAACATTACAACATTATTATTTTCAAAACATCAGATTGTCCCTCAAACCAGATCGGAAAAGAGAGATAGAGTGCACGCCGCATCATCATGCCTTGCCTTTACCCTTGGGCTCTGATGTACCCGAAACAAATCCACAAACGGTAAGCTGAAAGCTTAGTGAGTCCCCCAGAGCATACCCCACACAAACCACATATCACATTAGCTATAAAGCTACCTCTACCACATATCACATGTCGATTAGCCATGAGCTATCTCTACCGTTAGCCATAAAGGCTATATCTACCATCAGCCATAAGGCCGTCTCTACCATTAGCCATAAGGCCATCTCTACCATTAGCCGTAAGGCTATCTCTACCGCTAGCTACGAATGCTATATCTACCACATATCATGCACACATACATATCACACCTCTACATAACAAGTAAACCAACTATCACAAAATGGGTCAGCCTTGGTGCCTTAGACCCATTGGTATGGTGAGAAAACTTGCCTCATAAAGCTGAATCGCCAACTGAATTCAAGTATACCCTATGATTCTCTTCCTAACTGCCTATAATCAATGAATAAATAACTCACATTAATCCCATAAATACCCCGAGGGTCAAAGTCAAAGTCTATAGTCAAGGTCAACAGTCCGTATTGACCTGGACTCGTCGAGTACAATCATTCACTCGTCGGGTTCCCGCTTAACTCATCGACTCGCCGAGTCACCCGAGGGACTCGTCGAGTTCCTTGATGTTTACGGCCGTCAACCACCAACCGTACACCTTAGCCATAAACCCTTGGCCATAAACCCCTGGCCGTGAACGAGGAACCCTCTCGACTCGCCGAGTCTCTTTCACTACTCGTCGAGTCCCTATTAGTCCATTATGTTTACGGCCTCTTCCAGTGGGACTCAAGGTCCCAAACTTCAGATCTATACTCTTCTAGTGTGGATAACACGTAAAGTTGCAAACTTTACGTGCATGCAAAGCCTCACATGGCCATGATCACCAAAACTAACCTTCAAACAAGGTTTTCATGCATGGAGAGAAAAGGGGCTTAATAAATGGTGAAACTTTATGATGTTTGGGACCTAAGGAGGTCCAGATCTGGAACCATATCCTTGTGGTATATCCATATATAAGCTTGATTCCACTTCCTCAAAGTTGGTCACAACTCTCAAATAGAATTTATGCTTAAGGTAACAGATTCATACCTCAAATCAATGCCCAAGACGAACTAGATGCTAGATCTGGTGTTTCCCCCTAGATACTTCTTCTTCAAGCTTGGAATCCTCCCCAAAATCCCAAGGATAAGCTCCCAATTGATCTTGCTTCACTCTCAAGAGGTTGTGCGACCGTAAACGTTCTTCTATGGTGCTAAGGGAGGCTACTGGGGGTGGATAATGACGTTTATATAGGGGCAAACCCCAAATTTAGGGTTTTCTCTAAACAGCTCGGACTCGCCGAGTCAACCCGTCGACTCGTCGAGTCTGTCCCGTTCCGCGTTCCATGATACCACGACCCTACTCGACGAGTTGGTCTCCCAAGTCGCCGAGTCCATGCATAAAACCTTTCCAAATTACACCAGGTGTTAAATGTCTCCCCCACTTGAACTAGACTTCGTCCTCAAAGTCCGTTGACTCAAACAAATCGGGGTAATGCTCTCTCATCTCCTCTTCCGGTTCCCAAGTCCATTCAGAACCCTTCCGATGTTGCCATTGCACTTTCACCAGTCTTACTTCCTTATTTCGGAGAACCTTCGTCTTCCTATCCAAGATGGCAATGGGCTTCTCGATGTAGTTCAAGTTCTCATCCACCTGGATATCACCCAACGAGACAACCGCAACCTCATCTGTGACATACTTCCGAAGTTGCGACAGGAATGTGTTGTGAATCTGGATAAGCTCCTCTAGCATATCCAAGCGATATGCCACCTTGCCCACCCGGGCCGTGATCCTGAAGGGGCCTATATACCGAGGCCCCAACTTGCCCCTCTTCCAAAACCTGATGATCCCTTTCCAGGGCGACACCTTTAGCAACACGAAATCCTACGCCTGAAACTCAAGATTTGTTCGCCGGCAGTCAACATAGCTTTTCTGATAGCTCTGCGCGACCCGCAACCGGTCGCGCACTTGCTGAATCAACCCAGTAGTCTTGAGCACTACTTCAGTGCTTCCCATGACCCGATGTACGATCTCATCCCAACAAACCGGGGTCCTGCACCTTCGACCGTATAACATCTCGAACGGAGCTCGATCGATACTGGCATGATAACTGTTGTTATACGAAAACTCTGCCAGTGGGAGATACGTATCCCAACTCCCTCCAAAATCCAACACGCATGCCCGCAACATATCCTCCAGTGTCTGGATCGTTTTCTCACTCTGACCGTCGGTCTGGGGGTGGTATGCCGTGCTAAAATGTAGCTGAGTGCCCAGCTCCTTGTGGAATTTCTTCCAGAACCCGGATATGAACCGAACATCACGATCAGAGACTACCGACACAGGAACCCCATGTCTAGCCACTACCTCATTCACGTAAATATCCGCCAACTTCTCTGCGGATATACTTTCTGATATCAGAATAAATTAGGCACTCTTCGTCAGTCTATCAAAAATCACCCAGATGGCATCCACACCCCTCGCCGTCCTTGGAAACTTCGTAATGAAGTCCATCGTGATATCCTCCCACTTACACATGGGAATGGGTAGCGGCTGGACCTTACCATAAGGCCGCTGATGCTCGGCCTTGACCTTCCTGCAAGTCAAGCACCGCTCTACAAACCAAGCGATTTCCCGCTTCATGCATGGCCACCAATAACTCAGCCTCAAGTCCCTATACATTCATAGCTCCTGGATGTATAGAGAACTTGGACTTATGCGCTTCCTCTAATATCTTCTGTCTTACTCCCCCGGTTACCGGTACCCACACCCGGCCACACCGCGTCAAGAGACCACGACTATCCTTAACAAACAAAGGATATTGTCCTTGAATCCTCTCTACCTTCCAATTCTCTTTCTTTACTCCCTCAACTTGAGCCTCTTTGATCATCTCCAACAATGGAGAGATCACCATCATTCTCAAACACACACTCCCCATCGGGGAACCTACAGTTTTACGGCTCAAGGCATCGGCCAGTACGTTGGCCTTCCCTGGGTGGTATAGAATCTCGCAATCATAGTCCTTTAGCACGTCCAACCACCTTCTTTGTCGCATGTTGAGGCTCTGTTGGTCCATCAAATACTTCAGACTCTTATGGTCGGTGTAAATGGTACACCACACTCCATACAAGTAATGCCTCCAGATCTTGAGGGAAAACACCACTGCCCCCAATTCCAGATCGTGAGTAGGGTAATTTTCCTCATGCGGCTTCAACTGCCGTGAGGCATATGCTATCACGTGTCCTCTCTACATCAGTACCGCACCTAACCCTGAAATCGATGCATCACAGTACACCACCTGATCATCTAATCCTTATGGTAGAACAAGGATCGGAGCCTCGCACAATCTCCGCCTCAAGGTCTCGAAGGCCAACTACTGATCCGTACCCCACCGAAACGTCACATTCTTCTTGGTCAGACGGGTCAATGACACAACAATCTTGGAGAAGTCCTGGATAAATCTCCGATAATAACCTGCTAGGCCCAAGAAGCTATGAATCTATGATGCATTTTTCGGTACTTCCCACCGCATTACAGCCTCAACCTTGGCTAGATCAACTGAAATACCCTCCTGGTTGATGATATGCCCCAAACATTGTACCTCTCGTAGCCAGAAATCACACTTGAAGAACTTGGCATACAAATTCTCCGCCCTTAGGGTCTCCAACACCTCTCTTAAGTGTTGTTCGTGCTGCTTTCTGGTCTTAGAATAGACCAGGATATCGTCAATGAAAACGATCACTGACCGATCCAGCATCGGTCTACACACCCTGTTCATAAGATCCATGAATGTTGCTGGGGCATTGGTGAGCCCAAACGGAATCACTACAAACTCATAATGCCCATACCGAGTCCTGAAAGCCGTCTTCGGTATATCCTCATCCCGAATCCTCATCTGATGGTATCCCGACCGAAGATCAATCTTGGAAAACCAAGACGCACCCTACAGCTGATCGAACAAATTATCGATCCTTGGCAACGAATAATGGTTCTTCACCGTTAGCTTGTTCAACTCCCAATAATCGATGCACATTCTATGCGATCCATCCTTTTTTTTCACGAAAAGAATCGGTGCTCCCTACGGGGAACTGCTCGGACGAATGAACCCTCGGTCTAGCAGCTACTGAAGCTGCGTAGAGAGTTCCTGCATCTCCGGTGGTGCCAACCGGTATGGCGCCTTTGCTATTGGAGCGGAACCCAACACCAAATCGATGCAAAACTCCACTTGCCTCTCCGGAGGCACCCCTGGTAACTCTTCGGGGAAAACATCCCGAAAGTCCTGAACAACTGGGACACTACCTACATCCTTCGTGATCTCTACCCTTGTATCCAAGATATATGCCAGAAATCCTAAACAACCCTGCTGCAGGAACCTCCTAGCCCTCGCAGCCGAGCAGAGGATCGGCCCCCGCGATGCCCTATCACCATGTATCACCAGTTCTACCCCACTTAGGGTTCGAACCCTCACCAACTGATGCTCACAGACAATCATGGCCCCGTTGGCCCCCAACCAATCCATTCCGATAATCACTTTCATCCCTCTTAACGGTATCGGGACTAGGTCGACACGGAATCTCTTACCAAGCACATTCAGGACACAGTCCCGATACACCCTCGCAACACTAATGGTGCGGTCATCTGCAATCTCCACCTCGAGTGGGGAATCTAAAGTTCCCGGCGCTTCCCGGAACTTCTTGCTAAGCGCAAGAGATACAAACGATCGGGTAGCACCCGAATCAAATAAGACGTGGGCAGACGTACCATTGACCAAAAGGTCCCTATACAAGATTATAATACACATAAGAGAAGCAGATCCATGGAGTAGAGAAGAATGAATACGTACCAACCACAACGTCTGGCGCTGCCCGTGCCTCCTCGGTAGTCATCTGAAATGCCCGGCTCTTTATCGCTGGAGTATCCACCTTAACAGGGCGGCCATCGGTAATACTCATTGTGGCGGGCGCAGGTGCCGCCACCGCTCCTCCTCCTCCCTGCAACTTCGGACAGTTGACCCGCTTATGGCCGGTCTGGTTGCAGTGTAAACAGATTAAGCCCTTCGCGGGGCAGTCCCTGCTCTTATGGCCCTACTGGGCACATGCATAACATCCCGAGCCTGCGATACGACAAGCTCCACTGTGTACCCGGCTACACTTGCCACATCGGCCCCGACCCTGCTGACCCTTGCTGGAAGTGTTTGACATCTTAGGCTTCTTAGCCTGTCCTACTGCTGCCTAAGCCTGCTCAGGCTTCCGCTTCGTGCGGGATTCCAGCTCCATTTCCTGTTCCCGGGCCTTCTCCACCATTCCATTCAGGGTCTTACACCTCGTAAAGCTCACAAACTCCCAAATATCATCCCTTAGCATGGAATGATATCGGGTCTGCCTTATTTCCTCATCGGTAGCGTATTGCGGAATCAACAAATCTCGTTCTTGAAACTTGGCGGTGATTTCCGCCACAGTCTCAGTGGTCTGTTGCAACTCATGAAACTCTCGCACTAATCGTTGCACCTCAATGGGTGGCGCAAACTCCAAATCAAACCGCCGAACAAACTCAGCCCACATCATCTCCGCCACCCCGACTGGTCCCACCTATCTAGTAACCTCGCCCCACCAATCCCGGGCTCTGTCTCTTAATATGCAAGAAGCAAACCCAACCTTTGCCACATCCGGGCAAGAACTTGTGCGCTAGACTTTTTCGATATCCGCCACCCAGCGTCGGCTGATAATGGGGTCCCTGATCCCGAAAAACTCCGGCGCCCCACACGCCTTGAACTCCCAGAACGAGGGAGTTCGGGCCCCCAACTGGCCCGCATCAATCTCAGTCCTGAATGATCTGAGTCTCTCCTCCATGATCTCCATTATGCCCTCCTTGACCGTCCCAAAAATGACTGGAGTAGCGTCAAGGATGCCCCGGGTAACCTCGGCTGTAATAAGCTCGCGCAGCCTCCTATCTATGCCGTCTGTAGTGTCACCTGATCCATTCCCGGATCCGGATCCCGATCCTGATCCTCCCGTCCCGAAACGTGTCACTACCATGCTGAACTGAAATGTCATAAATCATAACGATCAGGATTTCCATAAAACGGATCTCTCCACATCGGTCCTCCTTGAAGTCGTCAGATCTAACATTGGCTCGGGTACCGATCCTATGCTTCCAGTAGTACGGGCCCAATACTACCTTCCACACCTAGCTGTACCTTTCCCCAAGACTCAATATGATAACTCCAATTCGTCCCAAATAAACCATATACTACCAACCACCGCATAACCCAAATCGTAGACTGTTCTAAGATTTCTCTAGCCACATCAAACAGACCAATCATAACAGGTTGCCTTTATGCATGGAAATTATACACAGAAGAGGATCAAATGGACTTTCAAATAAAAGATTCTACCCTAGGACCACAAAAAAACAAGGAACATGAAATAAAGCCAAATCGATCATTCTAAGGCTATAAGCTCCTAACTGTATATAATTTTAAAAACATACACATAGCAAATTCCACATGATCATCGAAGTTCAAATATCAAATAGCATGACTAGCATATTGGGGATTTACTTACTTGGCTCGGCTGATCACGCGCGTTGCACTCTCATATTTTCCTTCTTTCAAAATCTTTTTATGTCATTTTTGAAAACAATTTACCATTTCCTTAGTTTGAGTCCTGACACACCCGAGGGTATGTCTGAATCCCTCAAAACAAGGCTCAGATACCAACTTGTAACGTCCCAAATTTTACAAAGAAAATTTTCATTTTTAATTAGTCAACAATTTTCCATAAAATGTAAAGGTTCCAATAATTGTTTTCAAACCACAAACATTACAACATTATTATTTTCAAAACATCAGAGTGTCCCTCAAACCAGATCGGAAAAGAGAGATAGAGCGCACGCCGCATCATCACGCCTTGCCTTTAACCTTGGGCTCCGATTTACCCGAAACAAATCCACAAACGGTAAGCTGAAAGCTTAGTGAGTCCCCCAGAGCATACCCCACACAAACCACATATCACATTAGCTATAAAGCTACTTCTACCACATATCACATGTCGATTAGCCATGAGCTATCTCTACCGTAAGCCAAAAAGGCTATCTCTACCATCAACCATAAAGGTTGTCTCTACCATTATCCATAAGGCCATCTCTACCATTAGCCGTAAGGCTATCTCTACCGCTAGCTACGAATGCTATATCTACCACATATCATGCACACATACATATCACACCTCTACATGACAAGTAAACCAACTATCACAAAATGGGCTGCCCTTGGTGCCTTAGACCCATTGGTATGATGAGAAAACTCACCTCACAAAGCTGAATCGGCAACTGAATTCAAGTATACTCTATGCTTCTCTTCCCAACTGCCTATAATCAATGAATAAATAACTCAACATAATCCCATAAATACCCCGAGGGTCAAAGTCAAAGTCTATAGTCAAGGTCAACAGTCCGTATTGACCTTGACTCGTCGAGTACAATCATTCACTTGTCGGCTTCCCGCTTAACTCATCGACTCGCCGAGTCACCCGAGGGAATCGTCGAGTTCCTTGATGTTTACGGCTATAAACCACCAACCGTACACCCTTGGCCGTAAACCCCTGGACGTGAACAAGAAACCCTCTCGACTCGCCGAGTCTCTTTCACGACTCGTCGAGTCCCTATTAGTCCATTATGTTTACGGCCTCTTCCAGTGGGACTCAAGGTCCCAAACTTCAGATCTATACTATTCTAGTGTGGATAACACGTAAAGTTGCAAACTTTACGTGCATGCAAAGCCTCACATGGCCATAATCACCAAAACTAACCTTCAAACAAGGTTTTCATGCATGGAGAGAAAAGGGGCTCAATAACGGGTGCAACTTTATGATGTTTGGGACCTAAGGAGGTCTAGATCTGGAACCATATCCTTGTGGTATGTCGATATCTAAGCTTGCTTCCACTTCCTCAAAGTTGGTCACAACTCTCAAATAGAATTTATGCTTAAGGTAACTGATTCATACCTCAAATCAATGCCCAAGACGAACTAGATGCTAGATCTAGTATTTTCCCATTGATACTTCTTCTTCACGCTTGGAATCCTCCCTAAAATCCCAAGGATAAGCTCCCAATTGATCTTGCTTCACTCTCAAGAGGGTGTGCGTCCGTAAACGTTCTTCTATGGTGCTAAGGGAGGCTACTGGGGCGGATAATGACGTTTATATAGGGGGCAAACCCCAAATTTAGGGTTTTCTATAAACAGATCGGACTCGCCGAGTCAACCCGTCGACTCGCCGAGTATGTCCCGTTCCACGTTCCATGATACGATGACCCTACTCGACGAGTTGGTCTCCCAACTTGCTGAGTCCATGCATAAAACCTTTCCAAATTAAACCAGGTGTTACAGAAGGGAGGGAGGTCGATGCTCGCGTGGTAGCTATTATTGTAGGAAAACTCTGCCAAGGGAAGGTAGGTATCCCAGCTACCACCGAAGTCTAATACGCACGCTCGTACCAGGGTCTGGATGGTTCGCTTACTCTGACCATCCTTCTGAGGGTGAAAAGCTGTGCTAAAATGCAGACGAGTACCCAACTCGTCATGAAATTTCTTCCAGAATCTCGAAGTAAACCACATGTCTCGGTCAGAAATCACGGAAATTGGCACTCTGTGATGGGTACTACCTCTCTGATGTAGATGTCGACTAGCTTCTCGGCCAAAATGATCTGCAAAGTCAGGATGAAATGAGCACTCTTGGTCAACCAATCCACGATCACCGAAATCGAACCCACCCCTCGTGCGGTCCTAGGAAGCTTTGTGATGAAATCCATAAAAATATCTTCCCATTTCCACATAGGGATATCCAACGAATGCGTATTGCCGTGAGGCCTCTGGTGCTCGGCGTTGACCTTCCTGCAGGTCAAGCACCTCTCAACGTACCAGGCTACATCCCGCTTCATGCAGGGCCACCAATAATCAGGACGAAGATCTCTGTACATCTTTGTCGCCCCAGGATAGATACAAAACCTGGATTTGTGCACCTCCTCCATCAAAACCTTGTGCACACCTCCATGATATGGAACCCACACTCTACGATGGAGTGTCAACAACCCGAGGCTATCATTGTCGAAGAAGGAAACCTGACCCACAATACACTCGCTCTTCCGATGTTCCTCGTTCATAGCCTCCTGTTCGGCCTCCCAGATCTGCTCCAAAAGCGGAGTCACTACCGTCATCCTCAAGCAAATATCTCTAATCGGGGCTGCCTTGCGGCTAAGTGCATTCGGCCACAACATTGGCCTTCCCCGGGTGGTAGAGGATCTCACATTCGTAATCCTTCACCACATCTAGCCACCGACGCTGCCTCATGTTTAGATTCGACTGATCCATGAGGTACCTCAAACTCTTGTGATCCGTGTAAATGGTAGAACGAACCCAATAGAGGTAATGCTGCCAAATCTTGAGGCCGAAGACAACCTCCCCCAACTCCAGATTGAGTATCGGGTAGCTCGCCTCATGAGGCTTCACTTGCCTCGTGACGTAGGCGATGACGTGCCCTTTCTGCATCAACACCACGCCCAAACCCGAAATGGACGCATCGCAATATTCTACAAAATCCTCCATGTCCTCTGGCAGGGCTAATATTGGCGCCTCACACAACCTCTACCTCAGTGTCTCGAACGCTGTCTGCTGCTCAGGCCCCCAACAAAATACAACGACCTTCTTCGTCAGCCGGGTCAAGCGTACTGATATCTTGGAGAAGTCCTATATGAATCTCCGGTAATAGCCTGCTAACACGAGGAAACTCCGAATATCATATGGAGACTTCGGAACCTCCCATCTCTTCACGACCTCCACTTTGGCCGGGTCAACCAAAATCCCGTTCTGGTCGACAAGATGCCCCCAAAACCACAGCTCGTGCAACCAAAACTTGCACTTGGAGAACTTGGCGTACAAGCTCTCCCTCCTCAGGGTATCCAACACCTCCCGCAGGTACTCCTTCTGCTGCTCCTGCGTCTTGGAGTACACCAAGATGTCATCTATAAAGACTATCACAAATTGATCTAGCATCGTTCTGCATACGCGGTTCATGAGGTTCATGAGGTCCATGAACGCGGAAGGAGCATTGGTGAGCCCGAAGGGCATCACCACGAACTCGTAGTAGCCATAGCGAGTCCGGAAAGCAGTCTTCTGCACATCCTCATCTCTTACTCGCATCTGGTGGTAGCCTGAATGAAAATCTATCTTGGAAAACCAAGATGCCCATGTAGCTGGTCTAAGAGATCATCAATCCTTGGGAGTAGGTAACGGTTCTTCACCGTTACCTTGTTCAGCTCCTGATAGTCTATACTCATCCGATGTGACCCATCCTTCTTCTTCACAAACAAAATAGGGGCTCCCTAGGGTGAACTACTCGGCCTAATGAATCCTTTGTCTAACAACTCCTGCAACTTTGTAGACAACTGCTGCATCTCAGGAGGAGTCAGCCGATATGGTGCCTTGGCTATCGGAGCCGCACCAGGGACTAGGTCGATCCTGTACTCCACCTGTCTCTCCGGAGGTATCCCAGGCAGCTCCTCTAGAAATACATACGGGTACTCTCGCACCATTGGTACATCACTCATAGTTGCCTTACCCGCCTCCTGGGTATCCATAACGTAGGCGACATATCCTGAGCAACCGTAATGAAGGTAGCGCCTAACCCTCACGGCCGAACACATAGCTGGTGCACGTTGCGGCCTCTCGCGCTTAATCACCAACTCTCCCCTACTTGAGGTCCCGACTCATACCAACAGCTGCACACAGTCGATCACTACACCAATTAGGGCTCAGCCAATCCAAGCCGATGATAAACTTTTTCCCACGCAATGGAATGGGAACCAAATCCACGAGGTAACGCTCGTCATATAATCTCAAAACGCAATCTCTGAAAACCTCTGATGCCCAGACAGATTGTTCGTCAGCAATCTCGACCTCTAAAGGACAATCTAACATGCCTGAAGACTCAGAAAACCTCTTGCTAAGAGCAATAGAGACAAATGATCGAGTAGCCCCCGAGTCAAATAATACCTGAACTGGGATGCCGTTCACATGGAACGATCCTAAATATAACACATAAACACAACACATAAATATCATAGCCGAGATGTAATAAAAGTTAGGGAGAAGAAAACATACCCGTCCCTCCTCGACGGTCATCTGGAAGGCTCGGCTCCCCACTACTAGAGCATCTGTCTTGCCTTGTCGGCCATCCGTAATCCGCAGAGTCGGTGGAGCTGGCGCCGCCACAGGCGCTGCTGCTGTCAGTCTCGGGCAGTTGGCCTTTTTTAGGCCCTTCTGATTGCCATGAAAGCAAATCAGGTATGATGTCTGAAAGGTGGGGGTAGGGGCAGTGCAATCCCTACCAAAATGCGTAAGCTAGCCGCACTTATAGCAGCCCGATGATCCCAGTCTACAAACCCCCTCATGAGACTTGCTGCATTTCCCACAGCGGCTCCGGCCCTGCTGGTCCTTCACCCTAGTGTCGGATCCCTTGGGTTTCTTCCCCGAAACCCCAATAACCTGCCCAGCCTCCGCCTTCCTCTTCCGATGTGCTCTATATCAATCTCCCTCACTCTCGCCCTGGCTATCATGTCCTCGAAAGTGGGGAATGCTGAGTAGCTGACATGTTTCCTGATGTCAGCTCTCAACATGTCATAGTACCGGATCTTCCGCATCTCCTCGTCCCCCGCGTACTGAGGCACCATTAAGGCCCTCTCCCTGAACTTGGCGGTAATCTCCGCCACTGACTCGTTAGTCTTTCTCATGTCAAGAAACTCCCTGGCCAGCTGCTAAATCTCCACCACTGGCACAAACTCAACCCTAAACGTAGTCACAAAATCCGACCACGTCATAGCCTCAATGGATGGGTCTCCCAACAAATCAAACAGCCTGCAACATACCGGACCTTCGAACCCTCAGGGCAGAAGCTCATCAACTGTGCAGACTGGATGTCTATAATCCACCTCCTGGAAACACTGGGGTCCTTCACCCCGTGGAAGTTTGGCGCACCACATCACCTGAAGTCCTTGAAGGAGAGTGTGTGTGTACCTGACTGGCTAGACGGCATGTCGCTCCTGAACGCCCTGAGGCGATCCTCCATCAGCTTAATGATCCCCTCCTTGATCGACCCGAAAATCACTGGGGTCGACTTTAGGATGCCTCTCGTGATCTCAGACGTGATGAACTCGCATAGTTCCTCATTGACTGGCTCGGAACCCGAACCCGAACCTGATCCTGACCCAGACCCTGAACCTCCTGCTCTGTGACGCGTAATCACCACCATTCTGAAACAAAACACATAATCTTCAGGGTCATACATAACCTCGAGAGGTCTGACACACTCTACAAGTTCCCTGGTTCTATCTTATCCCACATTGACATGCATACGGATCCTCTACTTTCAGTAGTACGGACCCATAATACCTTCCACATCTATCCGTACTTTCCCCAAGGATTGCCTTGACTTCACCAAGTCCCTTCTACTGCTACTGCTCGCTGCACTAATCTCATCCTAGGCTCACCCTAGGGTAACTCTCTGACCTACTCTCCACCATCAGCTGCATAAAAAGCTCCGATCATCTTTCCCTAACTAGCTTGCGAATACCATTACATATTACTAAGACCAGATAATTCTTCGAATGAGATGTCCTACCCTATAACTGTTGGACTCAGACAAGAGATGCGAAATAGGGCTAGACCAAGCCTTCTGAAATTATTTAGTCCTAATAATATGTAACTTAACGTATTCGTTTACTAGTTAATTAAACATAATTGGAACTCCTAAAAGCACAAAGCAAGCAGCATTCGAGCATTGAGTAACCCAACCACATATATTCTATTAAGGCCATCATATTACAGACTAATCAGTTCTAGCATAAGCACATATAGCAGGCACATAAGACATCTTCCTAGATCCTTAGCCCTAATCTAGCATGTAGTTCTCATACACATAAAGCAGGCATATAAGGCATCCTTCCTAGATCCTTAGCCCTAATCTAGAATGCAATTCTCATACTCATATCATATATCATATCAACATGTTTGGGTATCTTGGGGAAAACTTACTTGAGCTCGGCCGATTGCACGCATCACACACCTTGTTCTTTCTTAAAACTCTTTATTTTAAATTTTAGAAAAAAAACTCTTTTTTTGTAAAAATATTTCAAACCCTCGATTTGAGTCTAGACACCCCTGAAGGTGTGTCCGAATCCCTCAAACCAAGGCTCTGATACCAACTTGTAACATCCCAAAAATCATAACCAAAAATTTCATTTTTGATATAACGATTCATAAAAACAATTTAAAGAAAACATCATCGAGTTATTTCATTTCATAAAATCCATAGATCATATGTCTCAAAAGCATGATATAATATTGTAACAATGTCAGAGTATAATCCCAAGAACATCATAGTGCGGAAAATAATGGTGTGATGCGCTACTAACGTGCCGGCTCCTTTCCGTTCGAAGAATAAGGACATGAAACAAAAATTGTAAACCGTAAGCACAAATCTTAGTGAGTTCCCCCATCATACAACATATCATACATAACACATACTGACTAACATATCTGGGTACTAGCTACCCCTTCGGTCTCTTTTAACCGGTCACTGGCCTAGCATATTGTCACACCCCAAAACCGGAACGGCGGAAACGTTCTGGGGTGGAGGACGTCATGTTTAGTATCACAAGTCATGAATCATAGTAATCAAAGTAATAAACAACCATTTCATTAGAAAGAAAGTGTTTACAAAGTATGTGGTTCACATAACATAGACAAAAAGTAAATAACAAAAAGACATGATTCTATATTGCTCCATCTTCTGAATCCCAGTGCGCGTACCTGTCTACTGGTCTCCTGAGAATACAAGTGATTTTGAAAGAGTAGATCATCATTTAAGCTGGTGAGTTCATAAGATTTTAGTGATGTAAGTAAGTTGTAAGAAAGTTGTAGTAAGTAGTAAGTAAATTGTAGAAAAGTTCGCATCTTCCTCCAGAAAATCCTATATTTCCTGATTTGATGAAAGATAAGTAAAAATGACTCTACAATCCTTTCTATGAGTACTAAATGGATACAAGTTATATAAAACCCAGAATAAACGAACAATCGGTTGTGTGTATCTGCCCTAAGCCCACAACCAAACAAGGAACAAGAAATGAGGCGGAAGACACACATCCCATTGGTTGTTAGATCCTTGTTGTATATAACCCCGGTGTATTCACCTGGTACTCACGGAGTTAACTGTAATAGTTCCTTTAATTTGATGTAAACATTCTTTAAGAAAACCCTTATTTCTTTTAGTAAAAATGGTAACGAATGTGGTTCTTTCTATAATCACTTAGTTTATACTAGCTATATATAATCAAATATCTAACAGATAGTTAATTGTGTGAATCTGCCCTAAGCCGACAACCAAACAAGGAACAGGAAATGAGGCGGAAAGCACACATCCAACTACCTATCGGATATTAATTATATATAACCCTGATGTATAAACTAAGGTATTATAGAATTAACCACCTAAGGTCCCTTAAGCTATATTGGTTTAATAAAATGGATTAAACCCTTTGCTGGGTAAGTTTCTAGTTTTGTATACCAAATGTTCTATTTGAAAAGTATGTTTTGTACTAGAAAACGATGCATTTAATTAGTGTCCTATGACCTGGCCCATACCTGGTACCCCTTATGATTACTTGGTGTATACGGAACATATATATAGCTAAGATCGGATAGATAGTAGGCTGGGTGAATCTGCTCTAAGCCCACAACCAAACAAGGAACAGGAAATGAAGCGGAAAGCACAAATCCTACTACCTGTCGGATCCGATTAATATATATCCCTGAATGCATACACTAAGGGATCATAAAGTTAGCATTATAGGCCCCTTACTACTGATTGTACTAGACTCAACTGTTCTGTTTGACGTTTGAAACGATGTAAGTTTTCCCTAGTTTATAACTATCTTAATGCGAAAATAGTTTGCATTGACTTTCAAGTGGAACTGTCACTATATGAAAGTAATGGGAAAATGTAAGTACACAGTTGTATTTTGAATTGACATACTGAAATACTAATTACCTTTAAAACATGTTTGTTTTATTAAGGTCATAATGTGATGAATAGTACCCATACTATACGCTCTCCCTGCAAGAGATTCTGGGGACCAAACGCGACTTCCGCAAACAAGTTGCTAGGCCGTGTAAATTCACATTAAAGTTATCTGATCACGTATACCCAATTTACTATCAACTTTTGTTTAGAACAATGAGTTAGTGATTATTGGTATAATTAGATCTTGTAGTGTTCTTCTGCTATAGCATTTAGCATGTTCGTTCTGTTATAGTGTATAGTATGTCTCTCTGTTGTATTGTATCTTCCTCCCTGTTTCTCTTTATAGCATGTTCTCTATGTTATCGTGTATTGTATCTACCTTCCTGATTCTCTTTATAGTCTGTTCTGGCATCTAGTATGAACTGAACCCCTAAACTATACCTATTATAGTTTACTAGTATTTTACTTGAATTGTTACTGAAAAGACTCATTTATTTACTAAGTTATGATTGTATTTTAAAAACGGAGTTTTATAAATTATAAAGTAACATAACTTAAAAAGAGTTTTTGAAATGTTTTGATCACTTATAAAAGACATAAGCAATCTTTTGAAAGATGTTATAACAAACATTTACACAACTAACATTGTGTTCAACTTGTATTCCCCCCTTAAAAGCATTTAAAACAGTTTAAAAGATTGATTATAGGGGTATGAACTCACCTTATGTGGGTGATTCAAACGAATGTGCGCGTAAGGATGAGAAGTTCCACGAATGAAGTCCCGAGACACAAACGAGTCCTAAATGACATATATGGCATGAATATAGTGTTTATAAGCAACTAACATGCAAGGAAACAACTTTAGGGAGTAGGAAACACTTGGACCAAGTGTTAGAATCACATGTGATTCATCTAAGGGAGTTTGTGGCCAAAGAGATGAGTTCACGACCCTATGTGTTTACGACCATAGGGTTTACGGCCCTATGTGTTTACGACCGTAAACTCATGAGGTCTTGTGCCAAAGGATGTTTTTTAGGTCTTTCAAGCATCAAGGAAGTGTTCTAGACCCATTCCTAGCCTTAAGAAGAGTTTATGGCCAAACTAGTAGCCTTAACAAGGGTTCACGGCCAAAGGAGATACTCCTGGCCGTAAACTCTCATTGATCTAGGAAATTGGTTGATTTCAAGGATGTAAATCAGGAGATTCTACTAGATAGCAAGTGTATGGAAGGAATACTCACCTTTTGGGAGGCTTTATAGAGTTCACGGCCACCATGAACAAGTGTGTGTTCTTGGTGTTCTTGGTGAAAGTTGATGATCTTGAAGATCTAACCAAAAGAGATGATTTTATGGATGAAATCATAGGGGTGTACTAGATTGAGAAGGATATCAAGGAATAAAAGAAAGAATCACTTACGATTTGGACGAGAAATGAAGTAATTCTTGATGATACTTGAGAGAGAATTCAGGGTTTCTTGACTTGAAGTGGTGAATAATGAGGAAAGGTGAAGGAATATCATCCTTAAGGCCAAGAGTTTACGGCCACCTTGAGTTTACGGCCGTAAACTCATGTGATGTGGCCGTAAACTCCTCATGAAGGAGTTTATGGCTTGAATTCAAGGCTAAGAACTTACGCGACTCAATCCTATACTCAATGCTTGAATGTACTGAGCTTTGAACCCTTAAACAGTCTCTAAACAAGGCTAACTGATAGCAGAAACGAGTCTGACACACTGTTGGATTGAATGGTTGAACTTACAAGGCAAAGATTTTCGGGTTGTTACATCATCCCCCCGTTAGATGGAATTTTGTCCCTAAATTAGCTTTCTTAGCAGTACTACTGGGGTTGTGTTCCTCTGATTGGCAGAATACCCACTCGTAGACCTGGAAACTTTGCTCTATTGTTCATGATATGACTCATACTTGGTCCATCTATCATTACCTCGTGTATACAAGTCGTATATAGTTAGGATTAGTAAGACGGTCGGATGTGCGACTCTGCCCCAGGTCCACAACCAAATAAGGAACAGGAGATAGGGCAGAAGCACACATACTAAATCTACGTAATCATAATCATATACCACCCTCGCGTATACCCTAAATAGTGATAGGTGGGCTGTATTCGTCCTTAGCCTCTGCGCTTGAACTTGGTCGGCTGGACGAGTGGTATTTCGGGAAGGTCTGTTGAACATACAGTGGCAAGGCTTCGGAGGGCAAAGTACTCTTCATACGAGTACTTCGGGGTTTAGAATACGGAGGACAAAACTGAGGTCTAGGACGGACTGTCGTTACAAATGACGAAGGTTTCGTGAATTTAACGGTCGAGGAAATAGAGACATATGAACTTAGTATGGTGAGGACCACGCCAACTCATGAAGAATGATAGAAACAGACTCTTTACTGAAAAAAGTTTGGCCGATTTGAAAGAAACGTCTGTAATACGATGATGTACTCCTAGTGTGCTCGACAATGTACTCTTTGTAAACGTTCTAGTGCTTTCTGTTTTTCCCCTTGATGTTAACACTTCTACCTATCGTACCGCGATGAGCGAGTACATATTGTGAAAGTGCTTTGATAACTAGTGTAGATACTTTATACTACGATCCTCCTCGGTACCACTACGATCGCCTGGGATATACAAGTTATGAATAATTAAGATGAATTAGACAGTCGAATGAGTAACTTTGCCTCAAATACACAACCAAACAAGGAACATGAATTAAGGCGGAATCACTCACTCTAGGTCTGCAACATCTAAGCTATGCACAACCCTGATGTACATACTCAGCCATCTTAGCTTCTCTGAACGGATCTTTTTGTTCTCTTGAATACTGTGACTTGTTTCTAAAAGTGAGTTATTATAATTACTTTTAAGTGATTTCCCCAAGTTTTAATCTTATATAAATATAAATTAATTTTTAAAGTAATTACTATTTCGAAAACGTACCGCTGCTCGCTGGCGAATCCGGGATTGATCCTCCTGCGGTGATCATCAGAATTCGTCCATCCGCTCCTGAGTTCTGTGTTATCGGGTAGTCCCTCTGGTAGTGTCCAGTCTCACCACAGCCATAGCAGGCTTGGTTTTCTTCAGCTCCGGGGACTTGGGAGATCGGTTGAGTCGGTGCCCTGTAGAAACGAACTATGTGTCCCTTTCTGTGGCACTTCAGACACTGAATTTCCCGACATATTCCGGTGTGGTGGTAGTTACAACCATCACACTTCGGGAGAGTTCCAACATAACGACTGGCAGGTGCTAGAGTAGCAGGTGTTGTGGCGGCGTACACAGTACTCGTTTGTTGCTCCTGCGGGGTTTCCTGTGTTGTTCGCTTCTTCTTCCTCTTGTTCCCCGACGTCCGTTTATAGTCCTCTCCCTTTGATAGCTCGGGAATGGGGACTTCCACACCATGGCAGACTCCATGGTCAATGAGTCGCTGTGCCAAACGTTTGGCACTATCGAATGTGGCTGGGTTAGAAGACAGCACATCTCCTTGGATCGGGGCATTTAGACCCCAAATGTATCTTTCTATCTTCTTGCTCTCCGGGGTAACCATCCCGGGGCATAGTTCTGCCAGGTCGGTAAACCTGTCAGTGTAGGCCACTATGTGTGAGCCGACCATCGTGAGCTCCCATAATTCTTGTTCCAACTTTTGAACTTCGCCCAACGGGCAATATTCTTCCAGCATTGACTCTTTTAGGTTTTCCCAACATATTGAGTTAGCCAATGATAGGTTCAGTGACTTAACATGGCTATTCCACCATGTTAGGGCTCTGTCTGAGAAGGTGCAGGCAGCAAACTTCACTTTGCTCCCCTCTGGGCACGAACATATTGCGAAGACCGAATCTGTTTTCTCGAACCATCGCATCAGAGCGATGAATCCACCATTTCTATTAAAGAAATTGGGTTTGCAGTTCATGAAGTCCTTGTACGAACACTCCCTTGGGTGTCCGTGAGTAACTTCGGGGTTGGTTAAGTGGGTACCGCTATCAGATCCGAAGGTACCACTTTCGCCGAAATGAGCTAGGGCAGTTGCCACTGCGGAGGATATCACTGCTTGGAGAGCAGCAGGATCGAATTGTGGCGTTTGAGCTGGAGTTATCGGAGTAGTGCGTCTATTTGATCTGCAAGGAGGCATCTTTGCTAAAATAATAAAAAGATGAGATGGAATAAGTCTATAGCAGCGGGTATAAGCCAAAAGCTGAAAGACATGGTTATCCTAGTTCTGAGTGTATCGGGTTCTGGAAACAATTCATAAAAGAGTCTATACCTAATAAACTTTATGAATTAGAAATGGCTATCCTCGAATGAATATCTGTGACCTATATAACTATTACCAGCTGCATGCAAGAAAATAATCCTAATACATAATGTGAGCAGTGTCTCCACTAACTCATTAAGTTAACCAAGATTATTATTTATTAGTGTGACACATAAGACGTTTTGGTTACTTCGGTTGATCCTTCTTTGAAAACTTCTCATGAACTTGATCTTGTTCCTCCTTGACTCTTCTGTTGACTGCTATGAGGAAGTGGTTACATCTATCTGGGTTTGTCGTGCTAGAATGGAAGTGACTAAAGAATCTATGAGGTTAAGTGAAACATTATGGGGTGATCCTTACAGAGTCCTCCTATAATTACACAATCTATACAAGTTGTATACAATTTAAGATTAAATAGACCTTCGAATAAGTGATCCTACTCCAAAACCACAACCAAACAAGGAACAGGTAGTGAAGCGTAGATCACAAATTCTAAGTCTATAAAATCTCAATTATATAAAACCTTCGAAGTATACATTGCAAGATTATAGACCTATCCGTAAGGGTCTTTTAAGTTATCACATAAGTTATTTATATAGTGCCTAAAATACTCCTATAGTATTTTAATGTAATGTACTTGGTATGTTTTAAACTTGTTATCGTGTTATAGTATCATAAAATACTCCTATAGTATTCTAACTCTATGTACTGATCTAGAATTCTCTTGACTAGCGTTAGGTAAGTTGTAAGACTGTTGCAACACCACATCACTCCCAAACACATGTCGGTCACATCTTGAATGAATATAGTTGATCAGGCTATATTGATCCTAGCTATGATTACATACTGTCCAGGTTTGACAGTAGTGTTTAACCTTTAAATACTTCTGTTTTGTTCTTCTTGTGATACTTGTTCTAGTATATATATAGGTATAAGCACGTATGTATACTTTGATACCAATCTGTCACACCCCAAAACCGGAACGACGGAAACGTTCTGGGGTGGAGGACGTCATGTTTAGTATCACAAGTCATGCATCATAGTAATCAAAGTAATAAACAACCATTTCATTAGAAAGAAAGTGTTTACAAAGTATGTGGTTCACATAACATAGACAAAAAGTAAATAACAAAAAGACATGAAGCTATACTGCTCCATCTTCTGAATCCCAGTGCGCGTGCCTGTTTACCGGTCTCGTGAGAATACAAGTTATTTTGAAAGAGAAGATCAGCATTTAAGCTGGTGAGTTCATAAGATTTTAGTGATGTAAGTAAGTTGTAAGAAATTTGTAGTAACTAGTAAGTAAGTTGTAGAAAAGTTCGCCTGTTCCTCCAGAAAATCCTCTATTTCCTGCTTTAATGAAATATAAGTAAAAATGACTCTACAATCCTTTCTATGAGTACTAAATGGATACAAGTTATATAAAACCCAGAGTAAACAAACAATTGATTGTGTGTATTTGCCCTAAGCCCACAACCAAACAAGGAACAGGAAATGAGGCGAAAGGTACACATCCCATTGGTTGTTAGATCCTTGTTGTATATAACCCCAATGTATTCACCTGGTACTCACCGAGTTAACAGTAATAGTTTCTTTAATTTGATGTAAACAGTCTTTAAGAAAACCCTTATTTCTTTTAGTAAAATGGTAACCATAGTGGTTCTTTCTATAATCACTTAGTTTATATTAGTTATATATAATCCAATATCGAACAGATAGTTAATTGTGTGAATCTGCCCTAAGCCCACAACCAAAAAAGGAACAGGAAATGAGGCAGAAAGCACACATCCAACTACCTATCAGATATTAATTATATATAACCCCGATGTTTAAACTAAGGTATTATAGAATTAACCACCTAAGGTCCCTTAAGTTATACTGGTTTAATAAAATGGATTAAACCCTTTGCTGGGGAAGTTTCTACTTTTGTATACCAAATGTTCTATTTGAAAAGTATGTTTTGTACTAGAAAACGGTGCATTTAATTAGTGTCCTATGACCTGGCCCATACCTGGTACCCCTTATGATTACTTGGTGTATACGAAACATATATATATATATATATATATATATATATATATATATATATATATATATATATATATATATATATATATATATAGCTAAGATCGGATAGATAGTAGGCTGGGTGAATCTGCTCTAAGCCCACAACCAAACAAGGAACAGGAAATGAAGCGGAAATCACACATCCTACTACCTGTTAGATCCGATTAATACATATCCCTGAATGCATACACTAAGGGATCATACAGTTAGCATTATAGGCCCCTTACTACTGATTGTAATAGACTCAACTGTTCTGTTTGACGTTTGAAAAGATGTAAGTTTTCCCTAGTTTATAACTATCTTAACGTGAAAATAGTTTGCATTAACTTTCAAATGGAACTGTCACAATATGAAAGTAATGGGAAAATGTAAGTACACAGTTGTCTTTTGAATTGACATACTGAAATACTGATTACCTTTAAAACATGTTTGTTTTATTAAGGTCATAATGTGATGAATAGTACCCATACTATACGCTCTCCCTGCAAGAGATTCTGGGGACCAAACGCGACTTCCGCAAACAAGTTGCTAGGCCGTGTAAATTCACATTAAAGTTATATGATCATGTATTCCCAATTTACTATCACCTTTTGTTTAGAACAATGAGTTAGTGATTACTGGTATAATTATATCCTGTAGTGTTCTTCTGCTATAGCATTTAGCATGTTCGTTCTGTTATAGTGTATAGTATGTCTCTCTGTTGTATTGTATCGTCCTCCCTGTTTCTCTTTATAGTATGTTCTCTATGTTATCGTGTATTGTATCGACCTCCCTGATTCTCTTTATAGTATGTTCTAGCATCTAGTATGAACTGAACCCCTAAACTATACCTATTATAGTTTACTAGTATTTTACTTGAATTGTTACTGAAAAGACTCATTTATTTACTAACTTATGATTGTACTTGAAAAACGGAGTTTTATAAATTATAAAGTAACATAACATAAAAAGAGTTTTTGAAATCTTTTGATCACTTATAAAAGACATAAGCAATCTTTTGAAAAATGTTTATAACAAACATTTACACAATTATCATTGTGTTCAACTTGTATCCCCCCCTAAAAGCATTTAAATCAGTTTAAAAGATTGATTATAGGGGTATGAACTCACCTTATGTGGGTGATTCAAACGAATGTGCGCGTAAGGATGAGAAGTTCCACGAATGAAGTCCGAAGACACAAACGAGTCCTAAATGACATATATGGCATGAATATAGTGTTTATAAGCAACTAACATGCAAGGAAACACCTTGAGGGACTAGGAAACACTTGGACCGAGTGTTAGAATCACATGTGATTCATCTAAGGGAGTTTGCGGCCAAAGAGATGAGTTCACGGCCCTATGTGTTTACGGCCATAGGGTTTACGGCCCTATGTGTTTACAACCGTGAACTCATGAGGTCTTGTGCCAAAGGGATATTTTAGTTCTTTCAAGCATCAAGGAAGTGTTCTAGACCCATTCCTAGCCTTAAGAAGAGTTTATGGCCAAACTAGTAGCCTTAACAAGGGTTTATGGCCAAGGGAGATGCTCCTGGCCGTAAACTCTCATTGATCTAGGAAATTGGTTGATTTCAAGGATGTAAATAAGGAGCTTCTAGTAGATAGCAAGTGTATGGAAGGAATACTCACCTTTTGGGAGGCTTTATGGAGTTCACGGTCACCATGAACAAGTGTGTGTTCTTGGTGAAAGTTGATGATCTTGAAGATCTAACCAAAAGAGATGATTTTATGGATGAAATCATAGGGGTGTACTAGATTGAGAAGGATATCAAGGAATGAAAGAAAGAATCACTTACGATTTGGACGAGAAATGGAGTAATTCTTGATGATACTTGAGAGAGAATTCGGGTTTTCTTGACTTGAAATGGTGAATAATGAGGAAAGGTGAAGGAATATCATCCTTAAGGACAAGAGTTTATGGCCACCTTGAGTTTACGGACGTAAACTCATGTGATGTAGCCGTAAACTCCTCATGAAGGAGTTTATGGTTTAAATTCAAGTATAAGAACTTACGCGACTCAATCCTATACTCAATGCTTGAATGTACTGAGCTTTGAACCCTTAAATAGACTCTAACAAGGCTAACATATAGTAGAAACGAGTCTGACACACTGTTGGATTGAATGGTTTAACATACAAGGCAAATATTTTCGGCTTGTCACACATATCAGGGTGCTGGCCTACCCCTTTGGTCCTTTCGACTGGTACCTAGACTAACATATCAGGGTGCTGGCCTACCCCTTCGGTCCTATCGACCGGTACCTCGCCTAGCTTATTAGGGTGCTGGCCTACCCCTGTGGTCCTTTCGACCGGTATCGGGGACTATTTCACTCCCTACCCCTACCACATAGCATCCTAGTGCATAAGCATATAAGTCATATACTGTCTAGCTTATCTGGGTGCTGGCATACCCCTTCGGCCCTATCGACCGGTATTTGGGTCTATCCTACCCCTCCTACCATTATCACATAACATCATAGCATACTAGCACATAAAGCATAACATACCAGATAATTATCACAAAGACAATCATCTAACAACCAAATCTTACTATTGGGCCGATATTGTGGCCTTAGACCCACTTCTACTGGAAGGTAACTCACATCAATGTCGTGAAGTAGCTGAACTGTCCTCGGTGTTTGGATCAACTCCTCTCAAACTCCTACACATAACAGTCTTATTTAATTACTCTTTCATACTCATTACCCCATTAAGGGTCAATTCTGGACAATGGTCAAAGTCAAAGTCAAAGTCAACACCCTGGTTAAAGTCAACATCCTGGTTGACTCAACTCGCCGAGTTGGTCCATCAACTCGTCGAGTTCCATAATCCATAAAACCCTAAAATCCCAATCCTACTCGTGGAGTCCTCCTTGAACCCGTTGAGTTCTCCGCATAGCATAATCGGGACCTCTTACCCACAACTCGCCAAGTCCCTCCTTGAACCCATCGAGTTCTCATTCATACAGATTCGGGACATTTTTCTCATAACTTGCCAAGTTCCTCCTTGAACTCGTCGAGTTCTTCAATCTTCAAGCCCAAAACATGTCCAACTCGCTGAGTCATCTCCTAGACTCAATGAGTTTACTCAGTAACAGAAAAGGTTGGGGGACCACGACCCGACTCGCCGAGTTTCATGAGCAACTCGTCAAGCCCCCCATGTTCTAAATCCAAACAGTCGATTTTAATCCGGTTTAATGCATCCTAACCGTAGATCTGGCTTCCTAGAGTCGATATAACACGTAAAGTTTCAAACTTAAGTTCATGCATGGGTTATCTAGCTTAAGAGGCCCTAAAAAGTGGTTCATATGATGCATGGGATTCTTATGGCCATAAAGTTGGCACCTTTATGCCATGGAGTCCCTCAAAGACTCTGGATATGAAGTTATTACCCCAAAGCATGCTTGAATTCATGAATGGTTCCATATTATACTGCAAAAATCCCTAAACAACCTCATGAAAAGATCTAGCAAATGAATAGTCAAGGTATAGGCTTTATACCTCAAATGAACTGGATATGAAGCACCAACTCTGGATCTACTTTCTTCCTTTTGAAACCCCAAGCTTCCTCTTCCTTTTTAAGCTTCAAAATCACCAAGAACACACAACAATGGCTTAAGAAAACTGACAATGGGTTAGGGTTTCGTAACTAAGGTCTGGAGGTGATGGAGGTTATAGTTGAGGCCAGATAAAATGTTTAAATAGGGTGCAAACCTTAAAAATTAGGGTTTCACTCTGTCAGATTTACTCGTCTAGTCGAGGCTTCTCGACTCATCGAGCATACTTCAAGTCTCGCGTCCAAACTTCCCTCATTCCTACTCGATGAGTCTCTTTGCAAAAATGAATAATTCTTTATTAAAATACATACCAGGAACTGGGCATTACAAATCTCCCCCGCTTACTTTAGACATCGTCCTCGAAGTCTTCTGCATCTGGAAATAGCTCGGGGTAGTGCTCCCTCATCTCGTCCTCCGGCTCCCAAGTCCATTCTGAGCCCTTGCGGTGCTGCCATTGCAACTTCACCAACTCGGCTTTCTTGTTCCTCGTATCCTTCATCTTCTTATCGAGGATGGCTACTGGCCGCTCGATGTAGTTTAGGCTTTCGTACACTTGAATATCCTCTAGAGGTACCACCGCAGAGTCATCTACCAGGCACTTCCGCAGCTGGGAGACATGAAAGGTACTGTGGATCTGACTAAGCTCGGCTGGCAGATTCAGCCTATATGCCACCTTGTCCACCCGAGCTGCAACCCTGAAAGGAACAATGTATCTGAGGACCAACTTGCCCAGCTTCCTGAACCGGATGACACCTTTCAAGGTGACACCTTCAGGAGAACCATATCCCCGACCTGGAACTCCAGGTCCGATCGGCGTCTGGCGGCGTAGCTCTTTTGCCGACTCTGAGCAATCTGAAGCCTGCTTCAGACCTGTTGGATCCTCTCTGTTGTCTTGGGTACCACTTTGGTACTCCCCACAACCCTCTGTCCAACCTCACCCCATCATATCGTGGTTCTACATTTCTTGCCTTATAACATCTCGGAGGGAGGGAGGTCGATGCTCGCGTGGTAGCTATTATTTTAGGAAAACACTGCCAAGGGAAGGTAGGTATCCCAACTACCACCAAAGTCTAATACGCATGCTCGCAGCATGTCCTTGAAGGTCTGGATGGTCCGTTTACTCTGACCATCCGTCTGAGGGTGAAAAGTTGTGCTAAAATGCAGACGAGTACCCAACTCGTCATGAAATTTTTTCCAGAATCTGGAAGTATATCGCACATCTAGGTCAGAAATCATGGAAACTGGCACTCCGTGATGGGCTACTACCTCTCTAATGTAGATGTCGGCTAGCTTCTCGGCCGAAATGCTCTCTTGAATCGGGATGAAATGAGCACTCTTGGTCAACCGATACATGATCACCTAAATCGAATCCACCCCTTGTGCGTTCCTGGGAAGCTTTGTAATTAAATCCATAGTAATATCTTCCCATTTCCACATAGCGATACCCAAAGGATGAATCTTGCCGTGAGGCCTCTGGTGCTCGGCCTTGAACTTCCTGTAGGTCAAGCACCTCTCAACGTACCAGGCTACATCCCGCTTCATGCAGGGCTAAAAATAATCAGGATGAAGATCTCTATACATCTTTGTCGCCCAGGGATGGATAGAAAACCTAGATTTGTATGCCTCCTCCATCAAAACCTTGCGCACACCTCCATGATACGGAACCCACACTCTACAATGGAGTATCAACAACCCACGACTATCATAGTTGAAGGAGGAAACCTGACCCACAATACGCTTTCTCTTCCGATGTTCCTCCTTCATATCCTCCTGCTCGGCCTCCCGGATCTGCTCCAAAAGCGGAGTCACTACCGTCATCCTCAAGAAAATATCTCTGATCGGGGTTGCCTTGCGGCTAAGCGCATCGGCCACAACATTGGCCTTCCCCGGGTGGTAAAGGATCTCACAATCGTAATCCTTCACCACATCTAGCCACCGACGCTGCCTCATGTTTAGATTCAGCTGATCCATGAGGTACCTCAAACTCTTGTGATCCGTGTAAATGGTACAATGGACCCCATAGAGGTAATGTCGCCACATCTTGAGGGCGAAGACAACAGCCCCCAACTCCAGATCATGCATCGGGTAGTTCGCCTCGTGAGGCTTCAGCTGATTCGAGGCGTAGGCGATGACGTGCCCTCTTTGCATCAACATCGCGCCCATACCCAAAATGGACGCATCGCAGTATACTACAAAATCCTCCATGCCCTCTGGCAGGGATAAGATTGG
This sequence comes from Lactuca virosa, assembly GCF_052849685.1. Classification (NCBI taxonomy): domain Eukaryota; kingdom Viridiplantae; phylum Streptophyta; class Magnoliopsida; order Asterales; family Asteraceae; genus Lactuca; species Lactuca virosa. Next base: position 18,509,155 of record NC_136429.1, on the reverse strand, counting down.
CGCCTCGCACAACCTCTGCCACAGTTTCTCGAACGTTGTCTGCTGCTCAGGCCCCTAGCAAAATACAACATTCTTCTTCGTTAGTCGGGTCAAGCGTACTGCTATCTTGGAGAAGTCCTGTATGAATCTTCGGTAATACCCTGCTAATCTGAGGAAACTCCAAATCTCAGATGGAGACTTCGGAACCTCCCATCTCTTCACGGCCTCCACTTTGGCCGGGTTAACCAAAATCATGTTCTGGTTGTCAAGGTGCCCCAGAAACTGCACCTCGCGCAACCAAAACTCGCACTTGGATAACTTGGTGTACAAGCTCTCCCTCCTCAGGGTATCTAACACCTCTCGCAAGTGCTCCTCATGTTGATCCTGCGTCTTGGAGTACACCAAGATGTCATCTATAAAGACTATCACAGACTGATCCAACATCGGTCTGCATACGTGGTTCATGAGGTCCATGAATACGGCAGGAGCATTGGTGAGCCCGAAGGGCATCACCACGAACTTGTAGTAGCCATAGCGAGTCCGGAAAGCAGTCTTCTGCACATCCTCATCTCTTACTCGCATCTGGTGGTAGCCTAAACGCAAATCTTGACGGGTTTTAAGTAATCTAACACTCCTATGGTGTACACTTGGCAGTTATAGCGGTCCAAAATCAAATATCGGTCGAGGGCCGATATTCGAGATATAGGTTATCGCGGTGAGATATCGGTGGGATATCGGTATTTTTATATCATCCATAATTTGTATATATATATATATATATATATATATATATATATATATATATATATATATATATATATATATATATATATAAGACATATATAATAGTAATATCAAAAGTCAAAACTCAAAAGTGTCAATGTTTCAAGCATAATCATACGTAAGCCATGGAATCTTCCTCCAAGTCCACATCAACCAAGGCTTCTAATTATTTTATAAAGATCTTCCACATCAACTCTAATATCATCATCATCATCTTCATCACCAGTTAAGAATTAAGTACTTAACATAACAAGATGATCAAACCTGTAGAAACTAGCAAGTTAACAATTAAGTATTTAACAATTTACACAACAATAGGATCAGTTAAGACTTAAAACCATGAGTCTATGACTTAAAACTAACAATTAAGCACTTAACATAAAGTAGGTTTAGATAAGTTAAGACCATATAACTTAATACAATGATTTAACACTAACAGAAGTAACTAAAATTACTTAACCGATATCCCACCTGGAAATCACCTGGAAATATCGGTGAATATCAGTTAAATATCGGTAAATATCACCGATTTTTGCGGTTCCAATATTTTTGATTGATATTTGACATCAATATTTTGAAAGGTACCGATAACCAATATCCCACTTGGAAATCACCTGGAAATCGCCGATATTAACTGCATAGGGTGTACATGCAACCCTATAAACCTTGGATCTATGTTTTCTCTATTATACATGCAAGTATTCAATATTCCAATGTTTCATCCTAACTAGCATATAATGGAGCAACAATACTACAAGAGTCTAGTTAGATGACATACCTTTTGATGGAGCTTGAAGTCTTGAACTTTTAAGAGCTTAGCCCCAATAGTGTGGAAGCCTCAAATGGAATCACAAATCACCAAAAACAAATTAGAAAGCTTGAGAGAATAGTATAAACTTGTCCAAATCGGCTATGCCCTCTTTGTTCACAGACTAGTGTGAATTTCAAGTGCCAAGGACCTCTTTATATAGTATGGTGGATTAGGGTTACATCCATGTAAACCCTAATACCCATGACCTTTCATTTCCATAGGATCCATGGGTTAAAAACTCCATGGACTACCCATGCAAGCTTAGCCCATCCTAAATGAACTTTGGCCCATTCTATATATATAAGAGTCCATATTTAATTAGTCTCTTTTTGATCACTAAATTAATTCCAAATTAATTCTTGATCAATACTAATTAAATAATATGATTTCATATTAATATATTATAACTTATAATATACTAATAAATCATAAATATACTATTCTCAAAAGACTATCCATACAATTTGTTCTGGTGAAGTGCAACCCAAATGGACCATGCTACTCTCGGGTCGAGTACATACTAACAATAGTTATGGGCTTAGACATCTAATCCAATAGTCTCCCACTTGGATAAGTCTAAAACACTTATTCAAGTATGACTCCAAGATCCCGACTAGCAATCGTAGCTCTTAAAGCCGCTGCCGAACTCTGACCTAGTCAAATGACGTGTCCATTAGATATGGGATCATATATTCCTCCATTCTAGATATCATATGAACTGAGACATGGATTATAATCATTCTCTCTGTCCATTTGTTATTTCCCGATTTATGATGACTGACTAATTGAACAAATCAAATCAGTCCAGGCTTGGCCAAGCACTTAGGGGTGTCATCACTAAATCATCGAGGGGCCCACGGATATCACTTTTATCCATCCAAGGGTAAAAGGAATGGATAAACTTCGACTCATATGCTTGTACTAACTAATTGTTGAATCATACACAAAGGCACGTTTTATAACATCAAGTTACTGATGCATTTTCGTACAATCAATGTACAACCAACTCATAATCAACAACTCATATCTCTAGGTTTGAAGAATATAATATATTATCATCTCATGATTCACTCGTGATAAAATCCTTGAAGTGATTCGAATGAGCGTGGGTTTAATCCAATACTCGAATCTCATTCCAGGAGCACTCATGAATGTTGCAACAAATTTTGCTATGTCTAAGCACTTTATACATCTACAAGCCCAATTCATGACAGTCTTGATTCTTACCTACTTCCAAAGTATGATTGATTGTGGAGAGTTTGAATAACCTAGTTATTCGGGAAGTCAAAACATGCAAAGTGAAACACAAGAACAATCGAATCCAATATGGTCTCAGAACTTATGAATATAAATAAAACACCTTTTATTTATCACCATATTGATGGCACATTATTCATTGCATAATGTTTCGATTTATCAACTTAACACTTGAATTAAAAACAATAGTTGTCCCATGCTCCAAGCATACACACCATGTTTTCTAAACAATAGTTATGCCATATACCAAGTATGCACACTATGTTTTTCTATGATCCTTACTTTGTGAAATAGATCAATTGAACATGATTCCAATGATGCTCATTTCACAATCCCAAATCCTTATCGTAAATGTAAGAATTCCAAATTCCTGGCATTTACCGAAATTTGTTAGATTGTAAACTTATATGCATTGATCCTCTTGTAATGACTATGCAAAAAATTCACAAAGACTTGTCACCATACATTACAGAGCACTCCAATGGAGATCAATTCCATGGAAATGATGTCTTAAATTCAAAGTACATTCCTTTGAACATCCTTCTTTCATTAAGTTTTCTAATCTCACACAGATTGAATACCTTCCACCAATGAAACATTTCCATATTACCATTTTGACTATGACTTCTGAACAAGAGTTGCATCTTTTCAGAATATGTCAATATGGTCCTTCCACAGATTTACACCATACTTCCAATTGTCCATGATCAACCAATCTTTGGTAATCCTCAGATTGTCCTCGACAATTGCTTAATTATTTCAGTCATATCCGTTTCTCTTCCTTTTTCCCTCTTAATGCCCTAGGCATTTGGAAAATTTAGAACGGAGAAGTATTATAGCACATGCAATCGATCCTATATCCGAAGCATACAAGACACGATTCATGATGTCTCACATAAGGACATGATACTTGACTAGACTTTTGCTACAATATTTCTTATAATTTTCCATGTTCGCATAATTCGAATTATCAAAAGGGATGCCATAATCATAATCGAATTTTAAAATGCAAATAATGTATTCATGACTAAATTTGATTAAAATCTCACAATCTAAGCTTTTAGATTTGAAATGAAGTATGAATTCCTCTCCCTTAATTATAGCAAAATAACCTTTTCAACCCCTGCAACTTTACGAATTAAAACCTTTTGTTTTCTATAATTAACATTGCTAACTTGCAATATTTACCATAATTAATTATGCTCCCACTAGCATAATAATTATTATCTTACCTGCATAACACTTATGCTCCCACTAGCTTTGACATGTATTCAGAAATCAATTGGACTTCTAGAAATCAACACTTTGTTGACTTTCTTACCAAGGTTCAGATTTCTGATACGAGAAGCTTTGATAAAACTTTATCAATATCATACACCTTTCCTTAGATAGCTCACATGTGTGTCTAAACAATTTTTAGAACTATGAAAAGGGATGCCGTAATCATAGTCTCAATTGTTTAGACCTTTGCCATTTCTCACAAGTCCATGTTAGTGTGCCAGTTAACCACACACGCTCCACTAACGACTTTGAGAATGCAAATATCACAATTTCTATCTACTTAAAATCTACTTAGTGAAAACGTTTCCTCACCATCATTTTCATGAATCAAAGAGAAACCTTATGACACTTAGATTTTATGGTGTATGTGTTCCTATCCATGTGAATTTGTCAAAATCATAATCACAAGACAAGGTTAGTGACAAATTCAAACTCATATGGACTGAACTTGTTCAGTCTTAATTTCTTGCCACCTGGCAGCACAAGGGCCTACCATTGCTTCCAGGTTGTTATGCAACCAATTGAGAACTCTCACAAATCACATGCATATACAACTTTAACTGGAATGGGCACAGAAACAAGAATTATGTCAGCACGATAGGTTATAAACCTCAAGTCGTGTGCTAGTGACAAACTACAGGTTTTATTCTTGATTAGTTCTTGAAAACTCTTTCAGGATCTTTTAAGGCTCCTATTGTCCTCTTGACATATAAGACTCTCTTGCCAAAAACCATTCCTTGACAAAAAAATATTCAAGATTTAGTGCGGATTCTTATCAAGATAAACACTTCACACAATTGGCCTTAGTTGGTCTTTGTTTTATCCAAAACATCACAACTTACCAATTTCAAATGTACAAGAGTAGAAAACATTTTACTCTACATTTGACAAGTGTTATAAACCTTTTTTAAAGATATGTCACTTAAGTTACAATCTCTAAGAATTGTTTTAGAACGAAGTATGACTCATCTTCTTGATTTGACCACTTCAACAATTCATGACTCCTCTTCTTAGCCATGGGAATGCACTAAGATGTCCTTAGAGAATCAATTGTGATATGGTTTCATAATCATTAAGATGATCATAAAACATGATACTAAAGTACTCTCGCATCTTTTCAGATTTGAGAAACTTTTATCTTTCTGCCTAATTTGATGCTTCTCATTCGTTCTGCCATACATTGAAACTTTTCCAATGTTTCAGAATTATACTTAAACTTGTAAGTATAACAATATTTACTAAAATTTAGTAAATCATGACAAATAGTCTTATCGATCTTTATGGTGGACTTGACCAGTGCACAAGAATATGTACTCGATCCCTTAGTCATTCACTTGACTCACATATACATGTGAACAAGGAATTAGTCTTAATTTTCCAAAGATGAAAATTCTCATTTATCATACAACAGAACTTGCATGATTCCAAGTTTCGGTCCAATTGAAACTTGGGTGATGAGAATCTTTCCTTATTTGGTAAATTTAGACACTACCACAAGTGTAAGAATCAAATTCATATTTTCAATATTGCTAGAAACATACAAACATAAATTTTTCATAAATGCCATTGCAAGGAGATATAAATTAAAACAAAACAAAATTTTATTTATTTATAAAATGCAGAAAAACATTTCCTTACAATGCAATTATAAGTGAAAAACTATGCTATTACATATTTCCTAGCAATCTATCATAACTCTCAAGCAGTAGCTCAGAAATCCGATCTTCGAACCATGCGATTGAAATCCATCTTCGCGATCAGATTTAGCATACTCTTCTTTTAAGCTTCCTTCCCTTTGCTTGATCCTGCCAAACATCAAAATGCAACATGGTCACATCATGTATTAAGAATCAACAATTAGAAACTTAACAGAGATAGATAGTAGACTTACATAAAGCAGAACCATACATTCTGATTAATCTTCTCATGTAGTCTGGGCAGCTTCGATTCCAATGTCCTTGTCTTTGGCAATAGAAACACAGGCTTACATGGAGTAGTCTCAGATTTGGCCTTTCTCTTATGATCAAAACTTTTGACCATGCCCAATTCCTTTCCTTTAGGAGAAGTAATCTTTTCTGGGATGTCCATGTTAATTTAGGATGTAGACCTTCCAATCAGATTTGCTTGACCATTGTGCCAAATCATTGTTGATTTGGCAGCAATTAGCAAATAGGTAAGATCAATTAGGGTCATGTTGTGATCTGTCACATAGTAGTCTTTAACGAACTCACTATATGACTCGGGAAGTGACTGAAGGACCCAGTCAATAGCCAACTTCCTTGGGAAGACGACACCCGACATCCTTAGCCCGTCAATATGCAGCTTCATGTCCAAGACATGAGCACATATAGGCTTTCCATCTTTATGTTTACTATCCAATAGGGATTGGGTGATCCTAAACTTTTCAAGTCTTCGAGCTTGTGGGTCAAGGAGAATTATTGGAGGAGGTGGAGGAAGAGAAGTATGATTTCCATGATCCAATCGTCAGACATCATCTTCATTAGGAAAGCTTGTTCCAAGAGAGTTGGAAAGATCATAGTTGTCTGAACCAGACATCTACAATGGGAGAAATCCAAGTTAGTCAATTTAAGTCCTTATTATAACACCCAATATGAAATATTAAGGCTAGGGCCCAACACAATATTTTATAACTTGGAAGAGGGATGCTGTAATCCAAGCTATAAAATATTTGAAGGTAGGCAAATGACGATTCACCAATTTCCACCATAAAAAACGAAATAGGTATTAGATTTTAATTGGATTGAAACTCCTAGATCTTTTGAGATTCATTGAACTTTTATATGGCATGTTTAAATCTCGATTGTGCCCTCTCAAGTTTGTGACTGGGATGCCGAGGATCACAAACAAGGTGTGAATAACCATGCAAATTAACTTGGTACCCTTAATTTTATCACCTAATCGATGTGCCGGTTACCCACACGCGCTCCACCGATATATGATAAACATTAAGTCACCCTTTGCCACTCTTACTAGTCCATCTTAGTGTGTCGGTTACCTACACACGCTCCACCAACGACTAGGTAAGGTACAAAGTGTAATTTCATGGGTTAGCACCAATTTCACATTTTCCTAAGTAACTAAGATTGGGAATTTATAAGTGTTTAGTTACTTAGTATTTATCATTATACTTTTAATGAAAACTATAGTCCTGGTCCTACCCGTTCGGCTAACGACCCTCCACCAATCAAGGAAGCGGTGGGTGAGAGTGGACACCCATTAAACTGCCATTTTATAGGCAGTAACCTTATACCCCCTTATAGACCGGCTTCGTGAATGAGGACTACTAACAGTAATATTGACTTTTACTCTTACACATATATATAAATATTAAACCTATAATATTATAATAGTATAAGGGTTGAACTTTAAACTATTTAAAATTCTAGGGTTTGGAACTAAAGTATTCAAAAGTGTAACTTTACAAATTCCAAAACTTGAGGGAAAGTTTTGAACAATTCAAAAAACTTTTGGAATCCATAACATATGAGTTTAATATGGCTTTTAATGACAAGACTCCTGAAAATCCATAATTTGAGGACAAGTTATGGATGTCATAAAACAATTTATGGAAAAAGACTCTTCAACTTTCTATATCTTTGGCTTTAAAAACTCTTTTAAAGAAAAACTTTTGGTTTTCCATAACTTGAGGACAAGTTATGGAATCCATTAAAGGTCATTTAGATCATCTAATAAACAAATAAACATGCCAAGAAAAACAATGATCTAGATTAAACTCATATGAACAAGACAATTCAAATGAAACAATTTTCATGTAATTAGCCTAACCATTAAACTAATACAAAACATGAATCTATTGACAATTATCTTTTGAATTGGATTAGAATGATCATTACCACATCAAAATCAGGTTTATAAGATAAAAAACAGCTTAGGCTAATGATTCTAATCCAATTCCAGCCAAAAACAACGAAAATCTGCACTCAGGGGCTCCGACTTGTCACGTGTAGGAACAAACTCGGAGAGTTGGATGAATTTGTACATGGACTCGGCGATTCCATCATTGGACTCGGCGAGTCCCCAGCCCAGAACAGCAGAAAATCGATTTTTTCAGCAATTGCATCAAGTATAAGTGAAAATCAAGCCCAGGCTCTGATACCACTGATGGGTTTTAAGCAATCTAACACTCCTATGGTGTACATGAAACCCTATAAACCTTGGATCCTATGGTGTACATGAAACCCTATAAACCTTGGATCTATGTTTTCTCTATTATACATGCAAGTATTGAATATTCCAAGGTTTCATCCTAACTAGCATATAATGGAGCAACATTACTACAAGAGTCTAGTTAGATGACATACCTTTTGATGGAGCTTGAAGTCTTGAACCTTTAAGAGCTTAGCCCCAATAGTGTGGAAGCCTCAAATGGAATAAAAAATCACCAAAAACAAATTAGAAATCTTGAGAGAATAGTATACACTTGTCCAAATTGGGTATGCCCTCTTTGTTCACACACTAGTGTCAATTTCAAGTGCCAAGGACCTCTTTATATAGTATGGTGGATTAGGGTTACATCCATGTAAATCCTAATACCCATGACCTTTCATTTCCATAGGATCCATAGGTTAAAAACTCCATGGACTATCTATGCAAGCTTAACCCATCCTAAATGAACTTTGGCCCATTCTATATATATATAAGAGTCCATATTTAATTAGTCTCTTTTTGATCACTAAATTAATTCCAAATTAATTCTTGATCAATACTAATTAAATAATATGATTTCATATTAATATATTATAACTTAAAATATATTAATAAATCATAAATATACTATTCTCAAAAGACTATCCACACAAATTGTTTCGGTAAAGTGCAACCCAAATGGACAATGCTACTCTCGGGTCGAGTACATACCAATAATAGTTATGGGCTCAGACATCTAATCCAACAAATCTATCTTGGAAAACCAAGATGTACCCTGTAGTTGGTCAAAGAGATCATCAATCCTCGGGAGTGGGTAACGGTTCTTCACCGTCACCTTGTTCAGCTCCCGATAGTCTATACTCATCCGATACAACCCGTCCTTCTTCTTCACAAACAAAATAGGGGCTCCCCAGAGCGAACTGCTCAGCCTAATGAATCCCTTGTCTAACAGCTCCAACAACTGTGTAGACAACTCCTGCATCTTGGGAGGAGCCAGCCGATATGGTTCCTTGGCTATCGGAGCCGCACCACGGACTAGGTCGATCCTGAACTCCACCTGTCTCTCTGGAGATATCCAAGGAAGCTCCTCTAGAAATATGTCCGGGTACTCTGGCACCACTGGTACATCGCTCATAGTTGCCTTACCTGCTTCCTGGGTATCCATAACGTAGGCGATATATCCTGCACAACCGTGTTGAAGGTAGCGCCTAGCCCTCTCTGCCGAACATATAGCTAGTCCACGCTGCGGCCTCTCGTGCTTAATCACCAGCTCTCCCCCACTTGGGGTCCTGACATGCACCAACTGTTGCGCACAGTCGATCACTGCCCCTATTAGGGCTCAGCCAATCCATGCCGATGATAACCTTTTTCCCACACAACGGAATGGGAACCAAATCCACGAGGTAACGCTCTTCATAGAATCTCAAAGCGCAATCTCTAAAAACCTTTGATGCCCAGACAGATCGGTCATCAGCAATATCGACCTCTAAAGGACAATCTAACATGCCTGAAGACTCAAAAAACCTCTTTCTAAGAGCAAGAGAGACACCTGAACTGGGATGTCATTCACATGGAATGATCCTAAATATAACACATAAACACAACACATAAATATCATAACCGACATGTAATAAGAGTTAGTGAGAAGAAAATATACCCGTCACCACATCCGATGCGGCACATGCCTCCTCGACGGTCAACTGGAAGGCTCGGCTCCTCACTACTAGAGCATTTGTCTTCCCTTGTCGGCCATCCAAAATCCGTAGGGTCGTTGGAGCTGGCGGCGCCACAGGCGCTGCTACTGTCAATCTCGGGCAGTTGGCCTTTTTGTAGACCTTCTAATTCCAATAAAAGAAAATCAGGTCTGATGTCTGAAAGGTGGGGGTGGGGGAAGTGAAATCCCTACCAAAATTCCCAAGCTAGCCGCACTTACAGCAGCCCGATGATCCCAGTCTACAAACCCCTCATGAGTCTTGCCGCATTTCCCACAGCGGCTCCGGCCCTAGGCTAACCCGAGGGTAACTCTCCCTAGGGTAACTCTCCGACCTACTCTCCGCTATCAGCTGCTTAAAAAGTCTCGGCCATCTTTCCCCAACTAGCTTACGAATACCATTACATATTACTAAGACCAGATAATTCTTCGAATGAGAGGTCCTACCCTACAACGGTTGGACTCAGACAAGAGCTGCAAAATAGGGCTAGATCTAGCCTTCTGAAGTTATTTAGTCCTCATAATATGTAACTTAACGTATTCGTTTACTAGTTAATTAAAGATAATTAGAACTCTTAAAAGCACAAAGCAATCAGCATTCGGGCATTAAGTAACCCAACCACACATATTCTATTAAGGCCATCATATTACAGACTAATCAGTTCTAGCATAAGCACATATAGCAGACACATAAGGCATCTTCCTAGATCCTTAGCCCTAATCTAGCATGCAGTTCTCATACACATAAAGCAGGCATATAAGGCATCATTCCATGATACTTAGCCCTAATATAGCATGCAATTCTCATACTCATATCATATATCATATCAACATGTCTGGGTATCTTGGGGAAAACTTACTTGAGGTCAGCCGATTGCACGCATCACACACCTTGTTCTTTCTCAAAACTCTTTATTTTAAATTTTAGAAAAAAAACTTTTTTTTTTTGTAAAAATCATTCAAACCCTCGATTTGAGTCCAGACACCCATGAATGTGTGTCCGAATCCCTCCAACCAAGGCTCTGATACCAACTTGTAACATCCCAAAAATCATAACCAAAATTTTCATTTTTGATATAACGATTCATAAAAACAATTTAAAGAAAACATCATCGAGTTATTTCATTTCATAAAAGCCATATATCATATGTCTCAAAAGCATGACATACGATAGTAACAATGTTATAGTACAATCCCAAGACCATTATAGTGTGGAAAATAATGGTGTGATGTGCTACTACAGTGCCGACTCCTTTCCCTTCGAAGAAGAAGGACCTGAAACAAAAACTGTAAATCGTAAGCACAAAGCTTAGTCAGTTCCCCCATCATACCACATACCATATATAACACATATTGTCTAACATATTCGGGTACTAGCTACCCCTTCGGTCTCTTTCAAACTGTAATTGGCCGAGCATATCATGGTTTTGGTGAACCCCTTTGGTCTTGTCGACCGGTACCTAGCCTAGCATATCAGGGTGTTGGCCTACCCCTTCGGTCCTATCGACAGGTACCTCGCGTAGGTTATTAGGGTGCTGGCGTACCCTTGCGGTCCTTTCGACCAATATCGGGGACTATTTCATCCCTAGTCCTACCACATAGCATCCTAGTGCATAAACATATAAGTCATATACTGCCTAGCTTATCTGGGTGCTGGCATGCCCCTTCGGCCCTATCGACCGGTACTTGGGTCTATCCTACCCCTCCTACCATTATCACATAACATCATAGCATACTAGCACATAAAGCATAACATACCAGATAATTATCACAACAATCATCTAACAACCAAATCTTACTAGTGGGCCGACATTGTGGCCTTAGACCCACTTCTACTGGAAGGTAACTTACCTCAATGTTGTGAAGTAGCTGAACTGTCCTCGGTGTTGGGATCAACTCCTCTCAAGCTCCTACACATAATAGTCTCCTTTAATTACTCTTTCATACTAATAACCCCTTTAAGGTTCAATTGTGGACAATGGTCAAAGTCAAATTCAAAGTCAACACCCTGGTCAAAGTCAACATCCTGGTTGACTCAATTCACCGAGTTGGTCCATCAACTCGTCGAGTTTCATAATCCATAAAACCCTAAAATCCTAATCCTTCTTGTCGAGTCCTTTCATGAACTCGTTGAGTTTATCCTCAAAGCATAATCAGGAGCTCTTACCCACAACTCACCGAGTCCCTCCTTGAACTCGTTGAGTTCTCCTTCATACATAGTCGGGGTATTTTTCTCATAACTCGCCAAGTTCCTCCATGAACTCATCGAGTTCTTCAATCTTCTAGCCTAAAACATCTCCAAATCACCAAGTCATCTCCTAGACTCAATGAGTTTACTCAGTAACAGAAAAGGTTGGGGAACCACGACCTGACTCGCCGAGTTTCATGAGTAACTCGTCGAGCCCCCCATATTCTTCTAAATCCAAACAGTCAATTTTAATCGGGTTTAATGCATCCAAACCGTAGATCTAGCTTCATGGGGTCAATACAACACGTAAAGTTACAAACTTTACGTTCATGCATGGGTTATCTAGCTCAAGAGGCCCTAAAAAGTGGTTCTTATGATTCATGGGATTCCCGTGGCCATAAAGTTGGCACCTTTATGCCGTGGAGTCCCTTAAAGGCTCTGGATCTGAAGTTATTACCCTAAAGCATGATTGAATACTTGATTGGTTCCATATTATGCTCCAAAAAGCCCTAAACTACCTCATGAAAAGATCAAGCAAATGAATAGTTAAGGTATAGACTTTATACCTCAAATGAACTGGAAATGAAGCACCAACTCTGGATCTACTTTCTTCCTCTTGAAACCCCAAGCTTCCTCTTCCTTTTTAAGCTTCAAAATCACCAAGAACACACAACAATGGCTCAAGAACACTCACAATGGGTTAGGGTTCCGTGACTAAGGTCTGGGGGTGATGGAGGTTGTAGTTGAGGCCAGATAACGTGTTTAAATAGGGTGTAAACCCTAAAAATTAGGGTTTCACTCTGGCAGACCTACTCGTCGAGTCGAGGGTTCTCGACTCGACGAGTAGACTTCAAGTCCCGCGTCCAAACTTCTCCCATTCCTACTCGACGAGTTTGGGACCTCCAACTCATCGAGTCTCTTTGCAAAAATGAATAATTCTTTATTAAAATACATACCAGGAACCGGGCGTTACAAGACTGTTGACCTTGACTGTTGACTGTTAAATTTGACCATTATTGACCAAGTTTGACTTTAAGGGTATTTTGGTAATTCGGGAATTTAACAAAGTGAGTCACATCGTGGTTGTAGGTAGTCGACATCGGAGCTGAGAGTTAGGATTAGATCTTCTTGATTCAGCAGTACTTGTGAGGTGAGTTTTCCTCACTATACTCAAGGGTCGAAGGCACTAAGGCCGACCCTTTGGATTGTTATCCTGATTTGTTAGTGTTATGATCTGTTAGATCGGTATCCTTGTAGATAGGATGTTTCTATGCTGTTATGATCTGTTAGATCGGTATTCTGGTAGATAGGATGTTGCTATGCTTAGTGATCTGTAGATCGGTTTGACTGTCTGTAGACTGTTATGTGATTATCTGGTATATGTACATATGTGTTGAGGGGCATGGGGTATTCCAACCCGATGGTTGATTGGACCCATAGTATGTTGGCATTCCAACCCGATGGTTGAGGGGCCTGGGGTATTGCAACCCGAAGGTTGATTGGACCCATAGTATGTTGGCATTCCAACCCGTTGGTTGAGGGGTCTGGGGTATTCCATCCCGATGGTTGATTGGACGCATAGTATGATGTTATTATATGTGTGTTATTTTTTGGCGAGTATTTTGGGGGAACTCACTAAGCTTCGTGCATACAGTTATGGATTTTGTTTCATGTACTTCGGATGATCGCGGGAAGGCGAAGGCTTGATCGTGCACCTCCTCGTTTTTCATTTTGTGATTTCTGCGAGAACTTTGATATTGGATTATTTTGAAAACAATTTGTAAAATATGAATGGCTTTTGGTTTGTCTAAAATGTTTGAAATTTTTATGAATTTTATGGATGTTACAAGTTGGTATCAAAGCCTTGGTTTGAGTGAACTGGAGGAACACTCATGTGAATCCAGTTTCAAACTAAAGAAAAGATTTTCAAAATGACTTTCAAATGGTTTTAAATGTACTAAAGGAGGATGCGATGTGTATGATCAGCTGGAGCCAGTAAGTAGACCCCAAAATACCGTTCTGTTATTTCATATTGTGATATGTTAGAACAACATGCTAATGATAGGCTCGGGATCTTCAGGAATTGCATGATAGAATTTCCTGATTATATGATGCCTGATAGCCTAAGGGTTTCCATATATGAAATTGACATAATTATTGTAGTTGCTTAGTGTATGCATCATGGTTATACATAACTAAGATCTTATAGTTTGAGAAAGTTCGATTTGGCCTTATTTGCTGTTCTTTTTTGATGAAGGGATTAGGGTAGGATTAGATATTTGAATGTCCATAGGGTCCAACGTTATTTGTGGCTAGCATACACGAGTGTTGCAGAGTTGGTGGAAGTTTCATGGATAAGTTGTACGGGGTCAGTCGGCCAGTTGAGAGATGTTTAGCCTTTCTAAAGGAAGTGAGGACTGATCACTCGTCTATGCTTGTGTATATTGTGAGGGCGATGTGATGATCCTTGAGACAAATATAGGTAAGTGTCGAAGGTTATATGGGCCCGTACTACTGAAAGCACAGGACCCATACCCGTAGCAAGGAAGTCATAACCCCTAGGGTTTCGTTAGAGTTGGTTCCCTATTATGGTATGGAAGGTCTGACACGTTCCCGGTATATTTTCAGTATGGTGACTACGAGACGATTTGAGACCGGATTCGGGTCAGGATCGGGAGTTGGCAGTCAGGATAGGCTAGCATTGATAGAGGATCACATCAGGGAGATCATCCGTGAGGAGGTGGTTGAGATTGTCTGCGGTCAGATTTCAGAGATGTTTGGTTCTATGAAGACCGCAATGATGGAGTATTTTGACGACAGATACACAATTATTGCTGAGACTGCTGTTGCTGCAGCCTCTTCAGCTGTGGCGGCTGTGGGTGTTGGGCCGGGACGGGTGTTTCAGTATCGGGACTTCGATAATACGAAGCCCCCAACTTTTGATGGAGTTCAGGACCCGATTATGGTCATGAGGTGGATATCTAATGTGGAGGGATTCTTTTTCACTTGTTCATGCCATGCTGACCAGAAGGTCAGATGCGCTCTGAACCTCTTGAGGTCCGGAGCGAAGGAAATGTGGAGACTTGTTACAGGATCATACTCCGATGATCAGAGGGCTGCAATGTCATGGGATCAGTTCAGGGAGATATTCCGCACTCGCTACATTCCTAGGGTTGAGCGAGAAAGGTTGGCTCAGGAGTTCTTGGAGTTGAGACAGGGTACAGAGTCGGTGATGGAAATCACCCGGATGTTTACTGAGAGGGCGATGTTTTTCCCAGAGTTTTCTTTTTAGCAGGCTTAGATGACCCAATATCTGAGCAAGCTCAAGATGGACATCAGGAAGTTCGTGTCCACTCAGAGATGTGATACTTTTCTGGAGTTACAGGAGGCTGCTAGGCGGCGTGAGCTGGAGATTAAGCTTCAGTTGAGGGAGCAGAGGCAGGCCCCGACGCAGTGATAGCCTGCATCGAAATGGTTTAGGGACGTTGACTCCAAGCAGGGGAGTCATAGGGATCACATTTGTGGGAAGTACGACAAAGTGCATGATGAGGTTTGTCGATTTTCTTCAGGATGCCACAAGTATGGCAAGGAGGGTCATATCGTGAAGGATTATAGGCAGCAGACTCCAGTTTCTGGTGTCAGACGTTGTTACCATTGTGATCAGGTGGGCCATATGAAGGCCCAGTCTCCCCTGCTAGCCGCCAGGCCGGCGTCGGCTCCAGCGTCGACTACCTTGAGGATCACGTACTGGAGCCAGAGTAGGGCAGAGCCCCCGAGGGCTCGGGGAGGTGCCTTCCAGCTCACTGCTGAGGAGGCCAAGAAAACATCTGATGTAGTGACTGGTATGTCTTTATCTCTTATCTTATTGTTTGTGATTATATTGTGAACTTTTATATACTTTCCGCATTAGTCATTAGGACATAGGAGGGTCAGGGGAATGGGAAAGCTAGGTATTAGGTTGTAATTGGAGTGCAAGCAAGGAAGGTATTTCTGGATCAAAAATTAGGTAGTTTCTTATGTTTTGTAAGTAGTTATGATTTGGAAATTCATAGTTATTCAGCTGGAATTCAAATTTCTCTTGAAGTTTGTTTCTTCTGTACCTGGAGGATTATTTAGTGTAGGTTATTCATTCTAGGGTTAAGTATTGTAATACCAAGTTAGGACGGTTAAGTTATGTTTTGGCTTCACCACCAGTGGGTGGTGGTTAGTGTTCTAAGTGGGGGAGAATTAGGGATTCTCAGATTGAGCGTCAGCCATTGAAGGTTTTATCGGTAGCTGTTCGAATTACGGATTCTAGAGTGGTTGGGCAGGCGTTAATCGGTGAACCTCCCTAGAAGAGGGAATGATCAACTCCAGGTGGGCTTATGGTTCCCTGGTTGAGGTGTCGGGGTGTTCGAGGCCATTTGTGATTGAGTTCGTCTTCAGCTGGAATTCTCTGAAAGGGTTCACGGGACGACAGTTAAGAAGCTAGGAATGTGACACCAATTCCCCTACGCAGTGTATTTATGGTTCCTCAGTCCTTGGGGTATATTTACCCTCGATGGTGAAGTACAATTCTGATTCGTATCAGACTCGGGTCTTTGGTGACCTTCGGGATAACCTTGGAAGTCTTCTTGAACTAGTTTTGTATTAGTAGAATCTATTTAGTCTAGATCAAGTATGGGGTTTCGTGGAGATCAAACATGAGGTTAGGGTTCCATAAGTATATGCATGGTGGTGATTCTTCGTGTGTATCCGTGGGTGTTCAAGGTGGCATTGGGGTTTAGTTTGACTTACGTGCATGGTTAGGTCGGGGTTATAGTCTGTAAATTGAATCTAGAGCTCAACTATCATCCTATTCATGGGTCATGTGCGACCATGGTTTCGTAAGATTTTGCTTGGGTAGCAACTTATTCTATAAGTGAATAGTGCATGGTAGGGTTTCAGCATTGTTGTGCTTGTTTGATGTTGTGAGAAACATTGATTAGGTCCCTCCAGGGCAATGGAAGGAGGTGAGTATTTTAGGCCCAGGGTGTTAGACAAACGATGTAATACCGACAAGGTTGGTATAAGGACGGAGATGGCATTCCATACTCATGTTGTGGGCCTAATGGGCAGGATTATTCATTTTCTTGTTTATGATACTCCCAATATTGATGCGATGATGGAATCAGAAGACCCACAAATCTAAAAGTTAGATAAAAGGAGTAGTCGGGGTTGTGGGAATACCATTCCGGTATCAGAAAACCCCTGTGCAACGTATGCATTATATTTCTCGTTGTTGGCAAGCGGCTGTTGGGATCTGATTTTCAAGATTTGAAATTTCTTATGAGGTCGCGAGCCATATAGCTCTTTATGATGTTCCGTATGTTTGATCAGGTGAGAGTACACCTGAGCTGATAGGAATGTTTATGACACGGAAGTTTTGGTTGATCATCCTTGCTCATCATAGTAGTGGTTAGAAATGGCATAGCATAGAGTCGAAATTATTAAGGTATTAGTAGATCGTATGCTTGGGTTCTGAGTGAGGTTCACAATTGATAAGTTTTGAGGATCATTCATGTAGGTATCTAGTACTATCTCCAGTCTGGGACTGGGGGTAGATTTATAATTGGATGCTCATCGGTTTTAGGTAAAGTCTACAAGAAGATATTTTGAGTCGCCATTTACAAATGGGATTTTTGTTAGAAAATCGCGTTGGGAATCACGAGTGTATCTATGCAAGGTCTGTATTCTGGAAACCTGGTGGGTGGAACGGGTGTGAGACTGGTAGTCTCAGCGGCGGTTGAGGAAATCTTTTTATCCAGGATTAGTGAAGGGTTGCAATGAATCAGAAGACTTTGGGTGAAATGCAATGGTGGGTCCTTGGATCTCGGGTTAAGAGTTTAGACCCAAGTTATGTATATAATGGTATTTCAATCTAGGGTATTCCATCCCGAGGATGACCGGACCCTATGATCGATTGGACCTGACATTTTTGGTATTCCATCTCGAGGGTTCATTCGGCCAAACATGTGCATGATGCGAGGGTTGATTCGGCCAAAGATGTTCATGATGCGAGGGTATGACCCATCGTAGACATACCTAGTATTCCATCCTAAGGCTGATTGGACCAGGTGTGAGTGTTCATGCTTTAGAACTGGTTGTTATATGTATGTTGGTTCGGGAGTCGGGAAAATTCGGTACCCAAGTCTGGACACACACACACACACACACACACACACATATATATATATATATATATATGGTTGGGTCTTTGCATGAGATCATTGGTGGTTCTTCTTCAGAGTGGTGAGTTTTCTCTGGATGTGGTAATGTGGTCAAGATTGGGATGTGTGATGAGAAAGGTAGAAGGGGCTTGCATGAACTGCAGGTTGGGATACTATCCTCAGGATAGAAGTTCGGTCACCTTGGGAAAATTATTATGTGCACAGAATTTCCGATTGATACCATTCGGGTTGGTCATCTGTTATAAGTATTAATAAGGAGCGATTTCAAGGACGAAATGTAATTTAAGTGGGGGAGAGTTGTAACACCCTGATTTCCTAGGATGAAATTCCAGGGATTTTATGCACTTTAGAAAGCCTACTCTACGTGTTGGGAGGACCCAACTCGTCGTGTAGAAACTAAGAAGGTTGCGTGAATTATAAGACCTACTCGACGAGTTGGAAGGTCCCAACTCAAGGAGTTGAAGATTGAAAATGAAACCCTAAATTTTAGGGTTTTGCACCCTATTTAACGAACTTATGAACCATTGTTAGCCTCCCTCATCGTTCCCTTAGTCCATAGAAAACCCTAATCGTGCCTCTTTCCCTATTTTGAGTGTGTGAGCATAAAGAGTATTCTTTGGTGCTTTTCTTGAAGGAGCTTGAAGTTGGTGATGCAAAGTTGAATGGAGAAGCTTTAGATCCGAGATTTCCATTGTTGTTGCAGTCATTCTAAGGTATAAAGTCGATACCTTGACTATCCTTTTGCTAGATCTATTCTTTTGAGAGTTTACGGCCATTATTAGCTTATTTTGGGACCATTCTTGGATTTGAGCATGTTATGAAGCCATGGGTTCACATCTGGACATCTCATGGCCTCCATAGACTTAAATTCACCAACTTTATCAAGTCTTGGCCCTCCTTCATGTTTTCAGTCCCTTGATAGGCCTTGTTTGGGTGATTTATCCCTCTTGATGCCATGCATGGACGTAAAGCTAGCAACTTTATATGGTATTCAAGTCCTAAGGGACCATATCTATAGTTTGGGACTTTGGTTTCGCGTGGAAGTGTTTGAATGGATTAAGGCTAGGAAAATGGTTGCCCTGCCAACTCGACCAGTTGGATCGGGTTTTCCCGCCTTCTGGATACTGAGCGAACTCGGTGAGTTGACGAGATAACTTGACGAGTTGGCTAGGGTTTTTCCCAATTTTCTGAACACTGAAGGAACTCGAAGAGTTGCTAGATTCACTCGACGAGTTGGGTCAACATGAACTGTTGACCTTGACTGTTGACTGTTGACTTTGACCATGGTTGACCAAGCTTGACTTTAAGGGTATTTTGGTAATTTGGGACTTTAGTAAAGTGAGGCACATGATGGTTGTAGGATGTCGAGATCGGAGCTGAGAGTTGGGATTTGATCTTCTTGATTCAGCACTACTTGATAGGTGCGTTTTCTCACTATACTCAAGGGTCGAAGGCACCAAGGTCGGCCCTTTGGATTGTTATCCTGATTTGTTACTGTTATGATCTACTAGATCGGTATCCTGCTAGATATGATGTTTCTATGCTATTATGATCTGTTAGATCGGTATCCTGGTAGATAGGATGTTGTTATGCTTAGTGATCTGTAGATCGGTTTCACTGTCTGTAGACTGTTATGTGATTATCTGCTATATATACATATGTGTGATTGGTGGTTAAGGCTTTACTACTTTGTGCTTAAGCCAACAAACAGGGGCATTCTAACTCGATGGTTGAGGGGTGTGGGGTATTCTAACCCGATGGTTGATTGGATCCATAGTATGTTTTCATTCCAACCTGATCGTTGAGGGGCCTGGGGTATTCCAACCCGATGGTTGATTGGACCCATAGTATGTTGTTATTATATGTGTGTTATTATTGAGCGGGTATTTTAGGGGAACTCACTAAGCTTTGTGCTTACAGTTGTGGATTTTGTTTCACCTACTTCGGATGATCGCGGGATGGCGAAGGCTTGATCATGCACCTCCTCGTTTTTCATGTTGTGATTTCTGGGAAAACTCTGATATTGGATTATTTTTAAAACAATTTGTAAACAATGAATGGCTTTTGGTTTGTCTAAAAAGTTTGAAATTTTTATGAATTTTATGGATGTTACACATGAGGCATTGATCACGTGTGTTTTGACCTAGTCTATTCCTTTTTAGTCAAGCTCTAAATCCTTGCACAGGATATCACAAGAAACATGATGGCAGTTTAAGATATTTATTAAATCCAAGATTTTGGGGTTGCCCACGATGTTAGTACAAGTTCAAGATATAGAAATTGTAAGTGGAACGTTATACCCATAACACTTGATATATCATGTTATTTTTATATACTAACATAATAAGGTAAATACAAATGAGGCCTTACAAATTTATAGGCCCTAGGCCGTCGTCCATGTTGCCCCATCCATTAGCATGACCCTGTAGATAGTAAGGGAAATTAAGATTAATTATGTCTCACAAATGTGTTTTTGTAATATATATATATATATATATATATATATATATATATATATATATATATATATATATATACTTGTCAAAAGTTTTTTTTGTTAATGAAATAAAAACTATAATCTATTTTTCTTAGAAGTTTCTTATAAATATAATTCATAATGAAATATTGTTTAGTTTCTTTTATAGAGGTGGCTAATATTCAAATTATATATTTTTTAAATGATTTACCTCTTAAAATCTAAATTGTAAAAGCTGATCCGCCCGAATTGCAATTTAGCTTGATCAGGTGGAATTAAAATTTAGTTTTGACTATTAGGATCCATGTTTTAGAAAACCGAAATCGTTTTGGATTCATTTGATCATATCAGATAAAACTGATCCATCTAAACAAGCACACCTATGTGAGACCTTTGAAACCCTCTGCGCCCACATAGGAAATCCATTTTCGCAGGTCTTACATACGCACTCAATTTCTCATCCTGCCAAAAAGGGTTTTTTGAGGTTGTACTTGCGAAATTAGAGGCCCTTCTGGAGATAATTGTATTTTTTTCATACTACAAAAATCCAACATGCGTTCTGTGGAATTATGATTTCACATTTTTTTGACATTTTTTTATTATAAATTATTATTTTGGATACATACAAAATTAGAAAAAAAAACTTGTGTGATGACATTTCCCTTAGAAAAAGACCACGACTTTAAATTCGATTGAGTATTTCATTATTTCTTGTAGTAGTGGGTTGTGACAGTTATTTAAGGATCAAAATCAATATATCAAGCATTTTCTTAAGAACTACAATATAGAATTTCTAGAAAATATAAAATTTTCTAATTTTTCTATTTTATCAAACTAAAGAATTGTTTTGGAGACACACCTAATGTTATTTTATCTTTCGAGTATCCTTAATGTTAGGTCTTACATGTTGTACATGTGTATCTGAAAGCTGGTAGTGATGCTCCAGTGGAAGAGGCTCTAACTATTCAATAC
The DNA here is from genome assembly GCF_052849685.1 of Lactuca virosa. Classification (NCBI taxonomy): domain Eukaryota; kingdom Viridiplantae; phylum Streptophyta; class Magnoliopsida; order Asterales; family Asteraceae; genus Lactuca; species Lactuca virosa. The sequence continues at coordinate 18,487,300 of NC_136429.1, read as the reverse complement.
AATGTAATTAATCAATCAATAATCAATTGTTAGTGGAGATCTGTTGTAGTGAAAAAGACTCTAGTGAGAATCGATCTTATGGAAGAGGAAAAGGATCTAGTGAGAATCAAACACAATTACGGATGTGTTTTTTTATCTCTCCAAGTGTCACTGGATATGTTGTATACGAAACACCAAGACAACCACTAATTCATTATGTAGATCCTAAAATTTATATGTACACTAGTGGTGAGGATGTTGTTATATGTTACAACTGAAGGGTTTTCTATGCATGAAGGATTTAGGATACACATTTTTGTGTGTCCTAAAATTAAATTTCGTTTTATATTATTTTTATGTAACATACATTTTGATACTTAGCAACTAGAGGGAAAAGGAAACCAAAAAATTAGAAATCTCCACCTTGGCGATTTAGGGTTCATTCCACACCCAAAATTCTTTCGTGTACCTAAAATTCTCAAAGCTTAAGATCTCTTTCATCATTTTCCTTTTCATTCATTTTTCCCATAACCTTCTCTGGCAAATTTGTAAAAAACAATGGTTGGTCAAGGCAAAAGATTTTTCCCATAACCATCTCCCTTTTCATTCATTTTATGCTTTCACATCTCTCCTTCCTAGTCGTCTCTTATTTGGATTCTTCATTTCTTATGTTTATCACTAACACGCCTTTATCGAGTCATCTTGCTTATCATCGTACTAGGCTCTTACGCCTCCATCGTGGTCTCTGTGTTCATCGTCTCATCATACATGTCGACTCTTCTCGTCTTTCTCCTCCTTCACCTTGTACATGTAATATCCTTAATCCTCCCATATTGTTCATTGTTGTTATCGTTCCTGTCTCTTATTGTTTGTTCTCGATATCAATTTTATAATCGACATCTTGAATTTGTTTTGTTATTTTCTAATTTAGAAGTTTTGATTGAGAAATCGACACTCCTGCTGCTTTCCTTATCGACAACTCCTCTCTGGCTTCACCACTACTCTTTTTGTCGTATCTTGTAAGTTCCTTGACTTCTTTTCCTTGTCTTTTTTGTTTTTCTATTTGATTTCCTATAATTTCCAGTTGACTTCTTTTCCTGATTGTATGCAAATTAAATTGCATTTTCCTTGATGGATCAAAGCTTTGGACTTTTTAATACTCCTATTGTATCTACTTTTCATTGAGTTACTAAAAAGTATTGAAATTTATTATAGTAATTAAACTTATTATGTTTAGGTTGATTGGGTAGTTTGTTGTTCTCTGGAGATCTTTATATAAATTTATCAATGGATTGTAAATCCCTAAATAATCCTTGTTAATCTCTTAGGGTAGGCTCTTACATTAAGTATATTGATCAACCATTTCTTTTCACTTCAATTTTTTTTTTCATTTTGTAGGACAAAAATTTTACAAAGGGAAGGTTTTCCCCCTCTAAACTAAAAGGAAAAGGTGTTATTGAACTTGGGGAAGTTTATAGGGTTGGAGGTTCTTCTAATGAAATGACCCGAATTTTCCAACTTTTCCGATGAGGTTAGTTCCATTATATTTTCATTTTATGTTACCTTTCTATTTATTTAACTTATCGTTTGGCGTCTTAAGTGTAATATATGGTAACCTGATCATGTATATTGGTCATAAAGTCATTTTTACACACTTTGAGGGCTTAACATGAAAGATTGGCTTGTATTTATACACCACTTAACACTAATCCGGGATTAATCATACATATGTAGCCAACAAACCCTATTCTAAGATTCCATCTTGTTAAGTGAGTGTTCTAGGTTTCTTGCTTTTGGTGGTGATCAGTTGAAGTGAAGAAGGAAGGTGAAGTCATTGGTGAATCTTGTGGAATTTTGATGGAATTCTTGAAGCTTATTTCTTAGCATCCTCTTGGTGATTCATTTCTGGATTTCCAAAATATAAGAACATCTATCTATGATTCATTTTTTTGTTAACAAATCACATACAATAAGAAACCATGAATGATGCAAAATTCTTTGTTTTGGTGTATTAGTTAGTCCCACTTGTCCCTATCATTCTAGTCACTTAGATATGGTCATGAGGGGTTAAGATCATCCCAATAGATGTTTTGATCAGACCCAAACTGAAAAGATTAAGTTTATCAATCGATGATCAAAAATTTGTAACTGTCGAGTTCTCACGACATGAGCACCCACTTGCAACGTCGTGATGACGTAACTTTGAATGTTTGTGGTAGCGTCTGATTCTTGGAGATGACGTAAGCATCCATTTTCCATGTCATCACGAAGAGCAATTGACTAGTTAAATCTTAACAGTTATTATGATCACGATGTGGACATCTTGGTGTCACGATGTGACAACTGAAACTGATCGGGCCAAAATCATGATGAACATTGAGCTCATGACATGACACACTATTAGTCATGATGTGAGACATGTCTGGAGAGAATAATTTTTATTTTATGATCAATTCTTTGGGTGTTCCTTTAGGGGTGTTAGAGTACCTGTGTGAAGGTCATTTTCCTCTGTTCCTAGCTCCATATAACTTGTATTAGAGGTGAGTCGTTCCTTGTGGTGGTCTAAGCACTTGTTTGGAAAGATAGAATGCACTTATACTTGTGTTCTTGTATAATTGAGTTTGGGTGATGTAATAAACTAAATGTTATGAGTTAATTATAACCTGGGCATGTAAAGTTATTGATGTTGTAATTCCATTTAGGAATCCTTTGTATGCTAGAAGTCTTAAACATATCATTTAGTGCAAATTGAGAGTGTTAAGACCATACCATAAGAAATAATTATTTGTATGAAGGTGATTTATATTGTAGCTGTTCCATTTGAACGTGAAAATGAAGATGATTTTGCATTTAGGGAAATTAGGTTAGTGTACTTTTCACTTCTTATTTTAATAAAATCAAATCCAAAATCGTATATTAGTGTCATCCTCATCCCATATGTTCGCAGATTTTTGAAGGAAAGCCTGGGAGGCTACTTGGTATGCTTGTATAGAATGTGTTCATGGTTAGAAGTCCTTTGTAATCACGATCAGGTACCTCATGAAATTAAACTCTTCAGTTTTGTATGTGGTTGTTACTTTTTGCTAACTTACTATTGTAGTGTTCTTCTGAACTTATTTCATTCCAGTTCCACCTATTCTTCTCTTTATTCAATGTAATTATAACCTACTTAATTGATAATAGTAGGTAATAATCAATCTACTGGATACTTATATATATATATATATATATATATATATATATATATATATATATATATATATATATTTATATGTGCATATTGCATATTATGTGGCGTTGAAAGAAGTAACATAATAAAGGAAAAAAAGTGGTTTCCTAATTCAAGTTTCCATGTCAATAGCTCTTTTGAGGGGCTTGTATTAATATGAATAGTTGATAATCTCTTGTATTTGTGTGGTGAAGTTGCAAGGCTTAAAGCTACCAATGAGACAATCAAAGGAGAACTTACTCACAAGTTCCTTTTAATTTTTTTTTTGTTTTTCTATAATAAATATTATCCAATATTAGTAATTTATTAGATTTGGTTACTACTGGAATGATTATCCGTATTTGACATCTGATATTTTGTGCAATGAATTATCTTTCTTGTGTATAGTATTTTATTTTGTATTATGAGACTTTAAATATGCTATTTAATTTGAAAATTAGTAAATATATCAAAAATTTATAATTTTTTTAAACAGTTAAAGTTATGACACTAAAAAATGTGTGTCATCTTTTTCTTTATGACATGGACTTTAATTGCGTGTCGTGAGCTTATGACACGCAAATGTGTGTCGTCTTCCTTTATGAAAAGGGTTTCAATGACATGGATCTTCGTGTATTCTTTTATGACACACATTGTGTGTCATGAAAGGTAGTTTTTCTAGTAGTGTTTCTTTTTATTTTAAACACTTTTTAAACAGATTATATTAGCGAAAGTCTTATTTTACGTTTATATCAAAACATCACCAATGCCACCAAAACATTTCAAAAACAAACCACATCAATATATCAGTTTGCAAAACTATAAGTGAATGAAAACTCAAAACATATCCAAGGAGGTATCATCACTAAAACATCACCTAGAGTGTAACTAGCCAAAACCCATAATCCTTACCAATCCACCAATCAAGCTACCTGTAACAATGGAAGGCAAAAGCAACAAGCAAAGAAACAAGTTTCAACAATTTCTAAGTGAATCAATTATAAATACAATGCTAAGAAATATGTATATCCCGAAATGGGTGAATATGCGTCACATAACATGAATACAATTATACACATTGCACATCAACACATACGCCACATTTTCATCATATGAGCTTTCTTTGTGGTCTACCTTTATTATTCATCTTTTTATATTTATTAAATATTAGTTATCACTATTCCCTCCCTGGATCCATCACTATTCCGAAAGGTAGACACCTACCCGTAGGTCCATCACTAGCCGAAAAGCAAGATCCGTTCACTACTAAGCGAGGGGCCACTCTCACCTGTAACATTGCCCCCAATGTGTTATGTTCACTACTCTGAATGTGATACTTATTTGTCATTCAAGAGTGTTAAATATTCGTTGTTCCCCATCACTAGGGATTCCCACTTAAATATGATATTTGATATAACACCATCACTATGCCAACATCTCTCTAATCCCTACAACCATGGACCATGTCCTGAGTGGTGGTCTAGAAAAACCACTCAGCTTCACTATTCTCTTAAGCTCTTATCCTTTAGCTATCTTCCAACCTATAAGGCCCTCACAAGAATCCGGATAGGGTACACACACCTAAGTCTAGGTTGTTTCCCCATTAATCCCAGTACTATGTTTATTCATGTTTTAATTAATATATTATTAATTCGTCATTCAAGGATTACACTACAAGCCTTCCTAAGTGACCATGCTCAATTTATTTTAATATTAAATGGCATTCACTTCTAATTTATTCATTATGTAAGCAGGCCACATGTTACAATAAGTGATGGGTTTTGAGCATATCTACATTCCTATGTGATCATGCAACCCTAATTGCTTTGGATCTAAGTTTTTCTCTATTGAACATACAAAAATGAACACCAAAGCAGTAACCCTATAAACTAGCATAAAATTGCGAATTTCATGTATAAATTAGGGTTAGATGATTACCTCACTTGTTATGTATTAATAACAAGAACCACCTTGACTCTTGAAAGCTTAGTGCCCCAAGTGTTGCACCTTTAATGGAGTCACAAACACCCAATGCAAAGAATGAGTAGAAGAGATGAGAAAATCGGCTAGGGTTCTCTTAGAATGTTTGCATAGGCCGAAAATCCCATAGTAGAGGGTTCCTTTTATAGATGTAGGCTGCTAGGGTTTTTGGAGGAAACCTGAATTCCTGCTTAAGGCTTAAGCAACCCATGGACTCCCTCTTTAGAGACCTTGGACGAAATCTTATGGCCTTACCCATAAGTTTCGTCCATTCCACTCTCAGGAGTCCATCAACATAGTTTTGCAACTATCAATGATTTGCAAAACAGCCCCTCAATTATTAATCAGTTCCTTTAATACCAAAATTAATACCGGATTAATTTCTGATTAATTACCATGTAATAATATGATTTCTAAATAATATATTATTCTTATAATATATTAATAAAATCATTTGGAGCACCAATTTATTATTCATATAATTAATCATATTCTCTCTCCACTTGTCATCCTGTCAAGTTGCATGAGTGATGGCAACCCAAAAGGACCATGTTACATATGAAATGAAGTACATACCAATTATAGTTATGGGATTAGACACCAAATCCAACAGTCTCCCACTTGGATAAGTATAATAACTATTATTGCTAGTATGACTTCAGAATTTGACTAACAATCGTAGCTTTCAAAAGACGTTGTCAAACTCTAATCTTATCAGTAATGCGTCCTTTAGATAAGTGATCATATATTTGTAGCACCTAGTTCCTGGTATGTATTTTATTTAAGTACTTTTGCATTTTTGGCCTTGGACTCGGTAAGTTGAAGGACCAACTCGCCGAGTTGAAGCGGGATGGGACGTGGGATTTAAGTGATGGACTCGTCGAGTCGGGTCCCGGACTCGACGAGTAGGCTCTGTGTGGACAAAACCCTAATCTGAGGGTTGCACCCTATTTAAACAACCTTATACAGCCTCCATCGCCCCTTTATGCTCGCAAAAACCCTCTATAGAAAACCCTAGCCGTTGTTGAAGCAATCTAAGCCATTTTGGTGGATTTTGGTGTTGATAGTCTTAAGAAGGAAGGAGAAAGGCTTGAGGAAACAAGAGGAGACCAGAAGGGTTCGAGTTTGTGCTTCATCTTCAGCCATCAGAAGGTATAAAGTTGCTAACTTGCTTGTTCATTTGCTAGATCCCATTTTGTGGAGATTTAGGGCTTTTTTTAAAGCCATTTTAGGTAGCCAACCATGAATGCAAGCGTGGTTGGGGACAAGGCTTCGGATCTAGGTTCTTAAAGGGGTCACAAGGCAGAAAGTGGGTGCTTTTACGCCCAAGAAAGACTCCATGCAACCCAAGAGCTTGTTGTAGGACCTTTTAGACTCAAAGTCCCATGCATGCACGTAAAGTTTGTAACTTTACGTGCTAGAACGATTGTAGGAGCCCAGATCTACCTTTTGGTCAAGTGTTGTACCTCAGAAATCGAGGATTTAGTGTGTGGATGTCATCGACTCGGCGAGTCCGTTCTTGGGACTCGACGAGTCCAAGGCTTTGAGTCCCATATCTGTTGAGGGTCAAAAGGACTCAGTTGGGTGTTAGAAGGGTTGTAACAAGACAGAAAGAGTGACCCAACGCATTGGACTTAATTTTAGACCTGGAGGTCATGGGACTCGACGAGTGCTAGAACAGACTCGGCGAGTCCAAGGCAATCTTCTTAAGGTTGAAGATGAACTCGATGAGTTGTTCATACAACTCGGCGAGTCAAGGTCAGGACTTGTTCATCAGTTGAAGGTGAACTCGACGAGTGTTCATCCGACTCGGCGAGTCAGATGAAGGTTCATTGATGTTCGTAAGGAAGGGGAACTCGTCGAGTCGTTGCCAAACTCGACGAGTCGAGTCGTGGATAAGGACGAGTAAATGGAAGGGACTCGACGAGTTGACGACCCAACTCGGCGAGTCGGGTCAACTGGAAGTTGACTTTGACTTGGACTTGGTTGGGGGTAAAATGGTCATTTTACCCTAAGAGTAGATATCAATTTCTAACTGAGTGTTTGTGGGGATTGTAGCCGGAGGATTTCCGGAGCAGCAGCGGACGGAGGTTTCCCGCACAGATTATGAGCAGCTTCTTGTACGAGGTGAGTTACCTTCCAGTAGGGGTGGGTCTAAGGCCACAATTCCGGCCCACCAAAGAGGAGTATTCGAAAGATGATTGTGTTTGTGATAATTATCTTGGTTTGGTTATGTGCTTTGGTCACGAGTATTATATGCATGATATGTTACGTGTATTGTAGGGATTAGGTTCCTTGACAGCGGCCCCTAGGGCCGTAGGGTAGGTCAGTACCCGGATATGCCTGACTGCGTGTTTGTACCTTGCTATTGTATGCTAGTGGTAGGTGGTGGAATAGTCCCCAGTTACCGGTTGAAAGATACTGACGATGGTTACCGGTTGAAAGATATCGATGATGATTACCGGTTGAAAGATACCGATGACGGTTACCGGTTGAAAGATACCGATGATGGTTACCGGTTGAAAGATACCGATGATGGTTACCGATTGAAAGATACCGACGAGGGTTACCGGTTGAAAGATACCGATGATGATTACCGTTTGAAAGATACCGATGATATTTCTTGGTATGTGGTATGATGGGGGAACTCACTAAGCTTTGTGCTTACGGTTTCGGTTTTGGTTTCAGGTACCTCTTCGTCTAAGGGGAAGGAGCCGGCGGCGTAGCGTCGCATCACACACACACACATGATTTCCGCATGGAGTTTTCTGGGATTGTACTCTGATATGTTATTACTTTATGACTTGGGTTTTCAGACATGATTCATTATTTATGAGATGATGTGTTTTCACAGTATTTTCTTATGAATGTTTTTATAAGTCGCTTAATTAAAAAGAAATTTTTGGACTTGAAAATTGGGATGTTACAAGTTGGTATCAGAGCCCTGGTTTGAGGGATTCGGACACACCCTCAGGGGTGTCTGGACTCAAACTGAGGGGCTAAAAGGTTTTTACAAGGAAAATAGTTTTCTAAAATCTAAATGAGAGGATTTTAAGAAAGACGAAGTGTGTGATGCATGCGACCAGCCGGGCTCAAGTAAGTTTTCCCCAAGATACCCATACTTGATATGTTATGCTATATGGTTTTGATTCAGAAAACTGCATGCTAGAATAGGACTAAGGATCTAGGAGGATGCCTTGTGTGTCTGATATATGATTCTGAGAATTGCATGCTAGTTAGGGCTAAGGATCTAGGAGGATGCCTTATATGCCTGTTGTATGAGCTGTATGCTAGGACTGTTTAGTCAGTAGTAGGATGGCCTGTGTAGGTTATGCCTGATTGGTTACCCAATGCACGAATGTTGCTTGCTTTGTGCTATGGGGGTTCTGGCCATTTTCAACTAGCTAATGAACGGATGTGTAACAGTATCCGCAAGTTAGTTAGGGGGAAGTGGTGGGGACTCCTAGTGCAGCTGATGGCGGAGGGTAGGTCGGAGAGTGCCCTAGGGAAGCCTAGGATGAGGTCAGTGGAAAGGGTATCGGTAAAAGGGACTTGGTGAAGTCGAAGCAATCCTTAGGGAAAGTACGGGTAGATGTGGAAGGTAGTATGTGCCCGTACTACCGCAAGCAGAGGACCCATGCTCGAATCAAGGAGGGCCTAGATGGAACCGGGAACCTTAGAGAGTGTGTTAGGCCTCTCGGAAGTATGTATGATCCTGACATTTATGCGTCTATTTTCAGCATGGTGACCACACGACATGGAGCAGGAGGTTCCGGATCAGGATCAGGATCGGGCTCGGGTGTAGGATCCGAGCAGGTTGATGATGGGTTACGCGAGTTCATCGCGTCCGAGATCACGAGGGGTATCCTTGATGCGACGCCGGTTATCTTCGGTTCGATCAAGGAAGGGATTGTTGAACTGATGGAGGATCGCCTCCGAGCATTCAGGAGTGATATGGCGTCTAGCCAGACGAGTACGCGCACACTGTCCTTTAAGGACTTCCGTGGGAGTGGTGCGCCAGATTTCCATGGGGTGAAAGACCCCATTGCTGCTAGGAGATGGATCGCAGACATCGAGTCTGCGCAGCTGACCAGCTTCTACCCCGAGGGGTCGAAGGTGTGATATGCAGCAGGGTGTTTGAGGGACAGAGCTAGAGATTGGTGGGAGTCTGTTGGGGACTCATTGGGAGCCTCGGCTGTTGAGGCTATGACCTGGTCAGACTTTGTGACCAGATTCAGGGCGGAGTTTGCGCCAGCTGTGGAGCTTCAGCAGCTGGCCAGGGATTTCTTGGACATGAGACAGACTACGGAGATTGTGGCGGATATTACCGCCAAGTTCTGGGAGAGGGCATTGCTGGTGCCCCAGTATGCGGGTGATGAGGACATGAGGAGGACCCGCTACCATGATATGTTACGAGCAGACATTCGGGAGCATGTCAGTTTCTCAGCTTGCCCTACCCTGGATTCCATGATTGCCAGGGTTAGGGAGAGGGAGATTGATATGGAGCACATCCAGAAAAGGAAGGCAGCGGAGGGGCTGACGACGGGGGCTTCGGGGAAGAAGCCCAAGGGATCCGATGGTAGGCCGAAGGGCCAGTCTGGGCGGGACCGCTGTGGGAAATGCGGTCGGTCACATGAGGGAGCTTGCCGCACTGGGCCGGGTTCAGGCTGCTATAAGTGCGGCAACGTTGGGCATTTTGGCAGAGATTGCACCGCCCCTACTCCTGCGGTACAGATGACAGACCTGATTTGCTTCCATTGCAATCAGAGGGACCATAAAAAGGCCAACTGCCCGAGATTGTCAGCAGCGTCAGCAGCGGCGCCAGCAGTGGCGCCGGTCTCAACGACAGCGCGGGTTGCAGATGGCCGGAAGGCCAAGACAGAGGCTCCAGTGGTGCGGAGCCGAGCATTTCAGTTGACAGCCGAGGAGGCACGCGCTGCACCTGATGTAGTGACGGGTATGGTTCCTTTCTTATGCTTTTATGTTATGGCGCTGTGATCTTGATATGTTATGTATGTGCACTGTTTAGGATCGTTCCATGTGAACGGTATCCCAGTTCAGGTATTGTTTGATTCGGGTGCCACCCGATCATTTGTCTCTCTTGCGCTTAGCAAGAAGTTTCCCGAGTCTTCGGGCATGCTAGATTGCCCTCTGGAGGTCGAGATTGCGGACGACCGGTCGGTACGAGCGTCGGAGGTTCACCGAGATTGCGTCCTACGACTGTTTGAGGACCGTTATCTGGTAGATCTGGTTCCCATACCTTTGCGGGGGAACAAGGTTATTATCGGTATGGATTGGCTGAACCCCAATGGGGCAGTGATTGACTGTGCACAACAGTTGGTTCGGATCAGGACCCCAAGTGGGGGAGAGTTGGTGATTCAGGGCGAGAGGCCACAACGAGGACCAGCTTTATGTTCAGCAGCGAGAGCTAGGCGTTACCTCTAGCAGGGTTGCGCAGGTTATGTCGCCTATGTTATGGATACCCGGGAGGCGGGTAGGGCGACGGTGGGCGATGTGCCCGTGGTGCGAGAGTTCGCGGACGTATTCCCTGAGGAGCTGCCTGGGATACCTCCGGAGCGACAGGTGGAGTTCAGGATCGACCTAGTCCCTGGTGCGGCTCCGATAGCCAATGCACCTTATCGGTTGGCTCCTCCCGAGATGCATGAGTTGTCTACACAGCTGCAGGAGCTGTTAGACAAGGGATTCATTAGACCGAGTAGTTCTCCCTGGGGAGCCCCGATTCTGTTCGTGAAGAAAAAGGACGGGTCGCATCGGATGTGTATAGACTATAGGGAGCTGAATAAGGTAACGGTGAAGAACCGTTACCCACTCCCGAGGATTGATGACCTCTTTGAACAGCTACAGGCAGCATCTTGTTTCTCCAAGATTGATTTGCATTCAGGGTATCATCAGATGAGGGTCAGAGAGGAGGATGTACAGAAGACGGCGTTTCAGAGGCGTTATGGCCACTATGAGTTCGTGGTGATGCCTTTCGGGCTCACCAACGCTCCTGCCGCGTTCATGGACCTCATGAACCGCGTGTGTAGAACGATGTTAGACCGTTCTGTGATAGTGTTTATCGATGATATCTTGGTTTACTCCAAGACGCGAGAGCAGCATGAGGAGCATCTGCGAGAGGTTATGGAGACTTTGAGGAGGGAGAGCTTGTATGCTAAGTTCTCCAAGTGTGAGTTCTGGTTGCGCGAGGTGCAGTTTCTTGGGCACCTTGTCAACCAGAACGGGATTTCGGTAGATCCGGCCAAAGTGGAGGCCGTGATGAGATGGGAGGTTCCGAGGTCTCCATCTGAGATTTGGAGTTTCCTGGGATTAGCCGGCTACTATCGGAGATTCATCCAGGATTTCTCCAAGATAGCCTTACCCCTGACCAGGCTAACGAGGAAGGTCGTGGTCTTTCGTTGGGGGCCTGAGCAGCAGGCTGCATTCGAGACATTGAGACAGAGATTGTGCGAGGCGCCAATCTTAGCCCTGCCAGAGGGCATGGAGGATCTCGTCGTGTACTGTGATGCGTCCATCTCGGGCTTGGGCGCAGTATTGATGCAGAGAGGGCATGTTATTGCTTACGCTTCGAGGCAGCTGAAGCCTCACGAGGCGAACTACCCGACGCATGATTTGGAGCTGGGGGCTGTTGTGTTCGCCCTCAAGATTTGGTGTCATTACCTTTATGGGGTTCGTTGTACGATTTACACGGACCATAAGAGCCTGAGGTATCTCATGGACCAGCCAAATCTGAATATGAGGCAGCGTCGGTGGCTTGATGTGGTAAAGGATTATGATTGTGAGATCCTCTACCACCCGGGAAAGGCCAATGTGGTGGCCGACGCGCTTAGCCGCAAGGCAGTGTGGATCAGGGATATCTGTCTGAGGATGACGGTGGTGACTCCGCTGTTGGAGCAGATTCGGGAGGCCCAACAGGAGGCCATGAAGGAGGAACATCAGAAGAGCGAGCGGATTGTGGGGCAGGTTTCCTCCTTCGACTATGATAGCCAAGGGTTATTGACTCTTCACCATAGGTTGTGGGTCCCTTATCATGGAGGCGTGTGCCAGATCCTGATGGAGGAGGCACACAAATCCAGATTTTCTATCCATCCCGGAGCGACGAAGATGTATAGAGATCTTTGTCCTGATTATTGGTGGCCATGCATGAAGCGGGACGTAGCATGGTACGTGGAACGGTGCTTGACCTGCAGGAAGGTCAAGGTCGAGCAGCAGAGGCCACACGGCAAGATGCAACCGTTGGATATCCCGCTGTGGAAATGGGAGGATATTACGATGGATTTTATCACAAAGCTTCCTAGGACCGCGTGAGGGGTGGATTCGATTTGGGTCATCGTCGATCAATTGACCAAGAGCGCTCATTTTATTCCGATTCAGGAGAGCATCTCGGCCGAGAAGCTGGCCGACATTTATATCAGAGAGGTGATGGCGCGGCACGGGGCGCCAATGTCGGTGATTTCAGACAGAGATGTCCGGTTTACTTCCAGGTTTTGGAAGAAGTTTCATGACGAGCTGGGTACTCGTCTGCATTTTAGCACCGCCTTTCACCCGTAGATGGATGGTCAGAGCGAGCGGACCATCCAGACGCTAGAGGATATGCTGCGGGCATGTGTTATAGACTTTGGAGGTAGCTGGGATACCTACCTTCCGTTGGCAGAGTTCTCGTATAAGAATAGCTATCATGCGAGTATTGATCGACCTCCCTTCGAGATGTTGTACGGGAGGAAGTGCAGGACCCCGATATGCTGGGGCGAGGTTGGCCAGAGGGTCATGGGGAGCACCGATGTAGTGCTCAAGACGACTAAACGGATTCAGCAGGTCAGGAGCAGACTTCAGACTGCGCAGAGTCGGCAGAAAAGCTATGATGACTAGCGCCGATCGGACCTGGAGTTTCAGGTCGGGGATATGGTTCTCCTGAAGGTGTCGCCATGGAAGGGCGTCATCCGATTCAGGAAACGGGGCAAGTTGCGTCCCAGGTATATTGGACCCTTCAGGGTTATAGCCTGGGTGGGCAAGGTGGCCTATAGGTTGGATCTCCCAGCCGAACTTAGTCAGATTCATAACACTTTTCACATCTCCCAGTTACGGAAATGTTTGGTGGACGACTCGGCGGTGGTACCACTAGAGGATATTTAGGTCGATGACAGCCTGAATTACATTGAGCGGCCTGTAGCAATTCTCGACCGGAAGTCGAAGGATCTGAGGAACAAAAAGGTGGAGCTCGTGAAGGTGCAATGGCAGCACCGGATGGGCTCAGAATGGACCTGGGAGCCGGTGGATGAGATGATGGAGCATTACACAGAGCTATTCCAGGATCGAGTAGCAGACTTCGAGGACGAAGTCTAAGATAAGTGGGGGAGATTTGTAGCACCTAGTTCCTGGTATGTATTTTATTTAAGTACTTTTGCATTTTTGGCCTTGGACTTGGCGATTTGAAGGACCAACTCGCCGAGTAGAAGCGGGATGGGACGCGGGATTTAAGTGATGGACTCGTCGAGTCGGGTCCCGGACTCGACGAGTAGGCTCTGTATGGACAAAACCCTAATCTGAGGGTTGCACCCTATTTAAACAACCTTATCCAGCCTCCATCGCCCCTTTATGCTCCCAAAAACCCTCTATAGAAAACCCTAGCCGTTGTTGAACCAATCTAAGCCATTTTGGTGGATTTTGGTGTTGATAGTCTTAAGAAGGAAGGAGAAAGCCTTGAGGAAACAAGAGGAGACCAGAAGGGTTCGAGTTTGTGCTTCATCTTCAGCCATCAGAAGGTATAAAGTTGCTAACTTGCTTGTTCATTTGCTCGATCCCATTTTGTGGAGATTTAGGGCATTTTTTAAAGCCATTTTAGGTAGCCAACCATGAATGCAAGCGTGGTTGGGGACAAGGCTTCGGATCTAGGTCCTTAAAGGGGTCACAAGGCAAAAAGTGGGTGCTTTTACGCCCAAGAAAGACTCCATGCAACCCAAGAGCTTGTTGTAGGACCTTTTGGACTCAAAGTCCCATGCATGCACGTAAAGTTTGTAACTTTACGTGCTAGAACGATTGTAGGAGCCCAGATCTACCTTTTGGTCAAGTGTTGTACCTCAGAAATCGAGGATTTAGTGTGTGGATGTCATCGACTCGGCGAGTCCGTTCTTGGGACTCGATGAGTCCAAGACTTTGAGTCCCATATCTATTGAGGGTCAAAAGGACTCAGTTGGGTGTTAGAAGGGTTGTAACAAGACAGAAAGAGTGACCCAATGCATTGGACTTAATTTTAGACCTGGAGTTCATAGGACTCGACGAGTGTTAGAACAGACTCGATGAGTCCAAGGCAATCTTCTTAAGGTTGAAGATGAACTCGACGAGTTGTTCATACAACTCGGCGAGTCAAGGTCAGGACTTGTTCATCAGTTGAAGGTGAACTCAACGAGTGTTCATCCGACTCGACGAGTCGGATGAAGGTTCATTGATGTTCGTAAGGAAGGGGAACTCGTCGAGTCGTTGCCAAACTCGACGAGTCGAGTCGTGGATAAGGACGAGTAACAGGAAGGGACTCGACGAGTTGACGGCCCAACTCGGCGAGTCGGGTCAACTGGAAGTTGACTTTGACTTGGACTTGGTTGGGGATAAAATGGTCATTTTACCCTAAGAGTAGATATCAGTTTCTAACTGAGTGTTTGTGGGGATTGTAGCCGGAGGATTTCCGGAGCAGCAGCGGACGGAGGTTTCCCGCACAGATTATCAGTAGCTTCTTGTACGAGGTGAGTTACCTTCCAGTAGGGGTGGGTCTAAGGCCACAATGCCGGCCCACCAAAGAGGAGTATTCGAAAGATGATTGTCTTTGTGATAATTATCTTGGTTTGGTTATGTGCTTTGGTCACGAGTATTATCTTCATGATATGTTACGTGTATTGTAGGGATTAGGTTCCCTGACAGCGGCCCCTAGGGCCGTAGGGTAGGTCAGTACCCGGATATGCCTGACTGCGTGTTTGTACCTTGCTGTTGTATGCTAGTGGTAGGGGGTGGAATAGTCCCCAGTTACCGGTTGAAAGATACCGACGATGGTTACCGGTTGAAAGATACCGATGATGATTACCGGTTGAAAGATACCGATGATGGTTACCGGTTGAAAGATACTGATGATGGTTACCGGTTGAAAGATACCGATGATGGTTACCGGTTGAAAGATACCGACGAGGGTTACCGGTTGAAAGATACCGATGATGGTTACCGATTGAAAGATACCGATGATATTGCTTGGTATGTGGTATAATGGGGGAACTCACTAAGCTTTGTGCTTACGGTTTTGGTTTTGGTTTCAGGTACCTCTTCGTCTAAGGGGAAGGAGCCGGCGGCGTAGCATCGCATCACACACACATGATTTCCGCATGGAGTTTTCTGGGATTGTACTCTGATATGTTATTACTTTATGACTTGGGTTTTCAGACATGATTCATTATTTATAAGATGATGTGTTTTCACAGTATTTTCTTATGAATGTTTTTATAAGTCGGTTAATTAAAAAGAAATTTTTGGACTTGAAAATTGGGATGTTACAATATTCCTCCGTTCTACAAGTTATCCTATGGACATGAGACATGGATTATAATCATTCTCTCTGTCCAAGTTCTGTTTCCCGATTTCCGATTTATGACTACTGACTAATTGAACAAATCAAATCAATACAGGCTTAGCCAAGCTCTTAGATTTTCATTACTAAATCATCGAGGGGCCCACAGATATCTCTTTTATCCCATTTAGGGTAAAAGGAACAGATAAAATTCGACTCATATGCTTGTACAATTTACTCATCAAATCACACACAACAATACATTTTATTACATCAAGTTACTGATGCATTTACGTATTATCAATGTGCAATCGACTTGCAAACAACAACTCATATGTATCCGTTTCAAGAATATAAGATATTATCATCTCACAATCACTCGTGATAAAATCCATGAAGTGATTCAAATGAGCGTGGGTTTAATCCAATACTCAACTACTATTTCAGGAGTACTCACGAAAATTGTAGAAAACATTTGCTATGCCTAAGGACTTAGACAATCTACAGTCGAATTCATGACATTCTTAATTCACTACTTACTTCCAAAGTATGATCGACTGTGGATATTTGAATAATCTTATTATTCGGGAAGTAAAACATGTGAAGTGAAACACAAGAATAACCTAATATAATATGGTCTGAAAACTTTTGAATATAAATAAAACACTTATTATTTAAGAACCATATCAATTAGACCTTATTCATTGTTTACTGTTTCGACTAATCAACTCAAAAATTGAATTAAAAAATAGTCATCCCATGCTCCAAGCATGCACACTATGTTTATCAATGGTCCTTCCTTTGTGAAATAGATCAATTGAATACATTTCCAATGATGCTCATTTCACAATTTCCTGATCCTTATAAGTGTAAGAATGCAAAATGCTTGCCACTAATAGAATGTGTTAGAGTCTAACCTTTCATGCAATGATCCTTTTGTAATGTCGAGGCTCCAAAGTCATAGAGACTTAACCAATGATATTACAAAGCATTCCATTTGAGATTGTTACAAGACAATTCCCCGGAAATGAAGTCTCACATTCAAGGTACATTCCTTAGACATCCTTCATGCATAAAAGTTTCTAACTTACACATAGATTCTTAACATTCAACTCCCATTATGGAAAGATTTCCATAATTGCCATATGAAAATCCATTCTCAATAGAATTCTATCTATTCAGAATTATATCAATATGGTCCATCCATTACCACATGTCCAACTGTCCACAAGCAACCAATCTTCGGTAAACCTGAGATTGTCCTTGACAGTTGTTTAACAACCTTAGTCATATCTGGTTCCAGTCCTTTTTTTTCTCTTAATGCACTAGACATTTGAAAAAATCAGAACAAGTGAATATTACAACATATGTAATCGATCCTTTACCCAAAGCATATGGGATACTATTCATAATGTCTTACATAAAGACATGATATTTGACCAGTCTTTTTCTATAATATTTCCACATATAGAATTTCCTATATTGAATCATTTCAACATAATATTCATATATGATGTGACAACCCGAAAGATATTCCGTTAACGTAACCCATGCCGTTAATAAAATTTATTTATTTATTTTTTTTTTGTTTTTCCGTTAACTTTCAAATTAAGTAATTCATTTAGAATTATTATGACTTCGTATGTGTCGGAACGAAATATTTATTTGAGTGAAAACACTCTAAATAATCTTTTGAGAATTTTCTAGACTACGACTAATACGGGTAGTGGTTAATTACCCGGGTAAAATATTAAGCTCCGTTTAATGTCCGTATTGGGTGTATTCCCACCGGGTCACTAACTCTAGTCATATATAAAGGATGAGTGGGCACTTTTGAGCCTTTTCCCACACTTCAACTTTCTCTCTCTACTCTCTCTTTAGAAATCGAACTCTCTCAAGGATCTTCACTTTCAAGCTCCAATTTGGTAAGTGATCCTTCCTAACTAGTTGTTTATCCTAGCATGCATGTAAATCCATGTCTTAAACTCTCAAATGCATCAAATAGTATGTGTTTACGGTTTGGGAAGCCTCCCAAAACCCGAAACTCCCTCAATGGGGGTTTTGAAGCCCCAAAACCCTTCCAAACCTCTTCTAGTGCTTAGATTCTTACATGCATGGAGTTAGAACCTCAAAATCATGACTTTTTGGCTATGAACATGACTTTACGGTTCTTGAATGTTCAAGAACCGTAAACACCCTTTCATGGGGTTTTGATGCTCCTTAACCCTTCCAATGCATGTCTAATGGCCTTAAAACTTGCTTGGATGATCTTAGAACCCTAAAACATGTCCAAATGAGCATAAACTTGAGTTTACGGTTTGGGAACATCTCCCAAAACCGTAAACACCTTCCAAGGGTGTGTTAATGCCCCAAACACTTTGCATGGCTTGTATTTGAGTCTAGAACTTGCATGAATGGCCTACAAACCACCAAAACACTTGGAAAATGGACAAACATGGGCAAGGATGGGTTTACGGCCGTAAACCCATGAGTTTACGACCGTAAACTCCCCAAGGAGTGGTCCATGGACCGTAAACTCCATTCCCTAGGTCATTTCATGTTCCAATCACTTCCTAAGCCTTTGAATCAACCCTAGATCCTCCCTATGTGCAAGATAAGGCCTTGGATCAATCAAACCACCACACCCATGAGTTTACGGCCGTAAACTCATGGGGGATATGGTCTAGAAACCGTAAACTCCCCAAGGGTTTACACTTGAAGAATAAACCCTCCTAACTAGGTCATACACTCCTTAAAATGCAACCCGTATCATTCCTAACACTTAGAATCAAGTGTTTTCTTGCATTGAGTGTGTCTACTTGTTTAATTAGTAGTATAATGACTAATTAGATACAATTGTGTATCACCTCGTGTTACTTAGGACCCTTGCGTGTGTTCAAGTCCTAAGTTGCCTTCTAGCATCCTACTCGGCACATTCTCGTCAGGTGAGTTCATACCCCTACACCTTTTCCACGTTTTTCATGTTTTCAGGGGGGAATACAAGCAAAATCCTAAAGGTTTTCATAACTTAAAAACTGATGTAATTATACGAATCTCCGATGAACTTATGATACTTTATCCCTCTTATAGTATGCGGAGCATAAGGGATACTTTCTAAATATAATTACATAGTTTTCCTAAAACTGTATGGGACTTTTCAAACCTTTCGAATCTAATCGGGAAAAACTTATCAAACTATGCAAATTATTATGGGAATAATTTGGGATCTTTATCACTTGTTATACGAATTTCGATTTCATGCAAAATCAAAAATATAAACTATGTCTGATTTAGTTTATCTATGTCTAATCTAGAGTATCATGCTAAATAATTATGTTGTATTTAATTATTTATACTCTACTATGTTCCAAACTAATTCGAAACTCGAAAACGATTGAATTATCCGAAAATCTGTATATACTAGCTTGTGAGACTTATCTTCGTTATATCCTTCGGGATACCAATAAATCCTCACCGGAAGTATAACCAGAGTCTCCTGGAGGGGGAACGTGGAATTTGTAGATAGATCTATTCGGGACTGACAATCCCACACCTAAACTGCTAGCTACAGTTAGGCGGGCACGCCTGGGGTGACAAATTTTGTAAATCGAACGACGCCTGAAGAACGTCAAGGAGGTCACGGGTCATATCAGTATGGTTATACGGCTCACAATACGTATTTAACAAACCAACTTGGTTACGGATTTTTCTTACTTTATTTCAATTATAGTTTTATGTATTAAAACTACATACTTTCACACTGGATGGTATTCCAGGGATCTAATCTAATAGTTTTATGTATTAAAACTACCTACTGGATGGTATTCCAGGGATCTAATCTATAGTTTTATGTATTAAAACTACCTACTTTCGTACTGGATGGTAATTCCAGGGTCATAACTTATGGTTTTTCATCTCTTATTCAAATCAACTTACATGTTAGAAAATATGGGATTTTCTGGGAAAAACATGCCTATGTATTTCATAACTCAGTAACGATGGCTTTTCGATATTACAGTAAGTTTTTACAAAAAGGAAATGAATTATTTATCACTGGATTAAATAAACGATTTTTCCTTAACAAAATACGCTTATGAACTCACCAACTTTATGCTGATATTTTAAAACTGCTTGTATTCTCAGGTTCTCATTAGACAGGTACTATTGTCAATCTTTTGGAGAAGACGGAGCATATAGAAGACTCATCTTTACTTTTGTTCTAACTAATGTATCTATGAAAACTTGTAGTACTTTGTTTTCAAACGAATGTAATTATTTCTATGTAATGTAATGGTTGTGTTTACTATGCTTACTATGTTCATTGGTTATGATACTACACATGACGTCGCTCCGCCCCGGAACGTTTCCGCCATCGGTTTCGGGGTGTGACAGATTGGTATCAGAGCCCTTGTTTATAGTGAACTAAGTATACCGAACCTTACATGGTATACAACTATAAACACTAAGGGGCCTAAGTGCTCTAAACTAAAAGTATGCTTTTAAAATACAAGTATTTTTATAAAAGTATACAAGTATACCCGAGTACCAAAATCCGTGTCGCGAAGAGAACAAAACATAAGTAATTGGGTGTTGTGCACTGTGGTTAAATCTGGGCAGTTATGTAGTCATGTCTAGGGTCAATATAGCCTGATCAACTATATTCATTCGAGACACGGCCAACATGTGCTTGGGAGTGACTGTGGTGTACGGCAGGCCTATAACTTACCGAATATCCATCCAACTCAAAATACTATAGGAGTATTTTGGTCAAAACAGAAAGCATCATAGAAATTCATTCCAAGTGCTGCTACTCATTCCTTCCTTAGCGATAGTTTACTTACTTTAAGTAACTTTCCTGTCCTATCGCTTAGTAGATCACTCTAAAAACTATTATGAGATATATCCTTGTTTCATATCTCTAAATTCCATCCTCCCATTTCTTGGTCATTTCAGATCAAGATGCCTCCCCGAAGGAGATCTACCAGGAGAAACAACGACACCCAACCACCACCGCCTCCTCCCCAATTTGACCCTATCATGTTTCAAGCAGCTGTCACTGCTGCAGTGGCTGCCGCAATGTCACAAATGAATCCCGGTGGATCTGGTGGTCAGGGAGGTGGTATGCATCCTCAATTACAGGAAGGTGGTCAGGGACACCAGAAAGAGTGTTCCTATAAAGATTTCATGAACGCAAAACCCACATCTTTCGACGACAAGGGAGGTGTTATTGCTTTGACTCAATGGTTCGAAAAGATTGAGTCCATATTCGAAATTTGCGCAGTCTCCGAAGCCAACAAAGTGAAATACGCCGCTTGCACTTTCCTCAATAAAGCATTAACCTGGTGGAATGGCCGGGTCAAGTCCTTAACCCTACCAGTGGCAAATGCCATGGGTTGGGACAAACTGAAGGAACTCATGATAGCCCAGTACTGCCCACGGGGCGAGATGCAGAAACTCGAACACGAACTCTGGACTCTAACGATGAAGGGTTCCGACATTGCTTCCTACACTTCTAGGTTTGAGGACCTAGCACTCCTTTGTCCGGGAATGATATCCCCGGAAAGCAAAAAGATCGAACGATTCATTTGGGGGCTGACCCAGCCAACCAAGGGAAATGTTTTGTCTGCAGAGCCGGAAACCTACGATAGCACCAAGTGCCTGGCACAAATTCTGATTGATCATAGCGACGATCCCGAGGAAATAGTCACCGCTTCTGAGCCGGCTAAAGGGAGCGGTGAAAACAAGAAGAAATCCTGGAACAAACGAAGTGGTCAAGGTTCGCAAGGACCCTCGAAAAGACAGCAAATTGTGGCAGTCCACGCTGCTACAACTCCTGTCGCCTCTCCTGCAACTCAAACCCCTAACAGTGCATACACTGGTACTCTTCCCTGGTGCGATAAGTGCAGTTACCACCATCGTGCTTCCGGGCCCTGTCGTGAAAAGCACTGTAACAGTTGTGGTAAAAAGGGCCATCTGGCTCGAGACTGCAGAAAACCAGTTCAGCAAACTACTCAAACCTCCGGAGCAGGTGTTGGTCGAGCCTGCTACAACTGTGGGGAGGTTGGGCATTTCAAAAGGGACTGCCCCAAAGCAGCAACAACCAACAACATCGGAAGAGTTCTAACCATGGGACAAGAAGAGGCAGTCGCTGACCCCACCGTTGTCACGGGTACGTTCCTCCTCGACAACTCTTATGCATGCATTCTTTTCGATTCTGGTGCTGAAAGGAGTTTTGTTAGTCACGCATTCAAACACCTTCTTAAAAACAATCCTCAACCATTAACCGAAAAATTTACCGTCGAAATGGCTAACGGTGAGAAAGAGAGCGCTAACGAGATATACGTAGGTTGTAACCTATCCTTAAACGACCGTTCATTTCTCATTGACCTTATGCCAGTCTCCATAAAAAGCTTTGATGTCATCATTGGCATGGACTGGTTGAGCTCCAATCATGCAGATATCCTTTGTTTCGAAAAAGCTATCCGTCTCAATCTTCCTTCGGATGAAACTCTTGTAATCTACGGGGATAAACTCAGTTCAAACCTTCGCATCATTTCATGCATCAAGGCCCAGAAACTCATGCGGAAGGAGTGTTGTGCATTCTTAGCCCATGTCGTTAACGAAAAGCAAGAAGTTAAAGACCTCGAGAGCATCCCCGAAGTCTGCAACTTTCCCGATGTCTTTCCAGAGGATCTCCCAGGAATCCCTCCTGAACGCCAAGTCGAGTTTCGTATCGACTTATTCCCCGGAGCTACCCCCGTAGCCAAATCCCCTTATCGATTAGCTCCGGCAGAAATGCAGGAGTTATCTAGTCAGCTCAATGAGCTGCTCAGTAAAGGATTCATCAGACCAAGTTCCTCGCCATGGGGAGCCCCGATCTTGTTTGTGAAAAAGAAAGATGGATCTTTTCGAATGTGTATCGATTACCGAGAGCTGAATAAGCTCACAATCAAAAACCGTTATCCTCTTCCTCGAATAGACGACCTCTTTGATCAACTTCAAGGAGCTAGCTACTTTTCCAAAATCGATTTAAGATCAGGGTACCATCAGCTGCGAGTCCATGAGGGTGATGTCCCTAAAACAGCCTTTCAGACTCGATATGGTCACTACGAATTCGTAGTTATGCCCTTCGGTCTAACCAACGCACCAGAAGTGTTCATGGATTTGATGAACCGGGTGTGTCGTCCCTTTCTGGACAAGTTTGTTATCGTATTCATCGACGACATACTTGTCTATTCCAAAAGCGAAGAGGATCACAAACAACACTTGAGGTTAGTGTTGGGAACTCTTAGATCGGAGCAACTGTATGCGAAATTCTCCAAATGTGAACTCTGGATCCGGATGGTTACTTTCCTTGGTCACGTGGTAAGCGAGGAGGGCATACACGTGGATCCTTCCAAGATCAGGGCGATAGAAAATTGGTCGGCACCGAAGACACCCACCGAAATCCGTCAATTCTTGGGTCTCGCTGGCTACTATCGCAGACTTATCCAAAATTTCTCCAAAATTTCCAAACCCTTAACCACTCTAACTCAAAAAGGTGTGACCTTTTGTTGGAGTGAAAAGCAAGACACTGCGTTCCAAACACTGAAACGAGCCTTGTGCAGCACACCTATCCTGTCCCTTCCCGATGGGACGGAAGACTTCGTTGTCTACTGCGATGCGTCCAATCAAGGTCTCGGTTGTGTTCTAATGCAACGAGACAAGGTCATCGCCTATGCCTCCAGACAACTGAAGGTACACGAAGTCAACTACACAACTCACGACCTAGAATTGGGAGCAGTGGTCTTCACATTGAAAATATGGAGACATTATCTCTACGGAACTAAGTGCACCATCTTCACTGACCATAAAAGTCTACAGCACATCCTCGACCAGAAGGAGCTAAACATGAGACAACAGCGATGGGTTGAACTACTCAACGACTACGAGTGTGAAATCCGCTACCATCCCGGCAAGGCCAATGTGGTGGCAGATGCCCTCAGCCGGAAAGATTACTCAGGTCGTAGAGTGAAGGCACTGACTATGACTATCCATTCCCACTTATCCGCGCAAATCAAAGAGGCCCAGTTGGAAGCCTTAAGACCAGAGCACGTACCAGGCAAAGCCCTGAGAGGAATGGATAAGAATCATGAGATCAGAAGCGACGGAGTCTATTGTTTCATGGACCGGATCTGGACCCCAAAATTCGGAGGTTTCAGGGAGGTTGTCATGAACGAAGCTCATAATACTAAATACTCTGTACACCCAGGTTCGAATAAGATGTACCTGGATCTCAAGAAACTGTACTGGTGGCCAAGCATGAAGGCCGAAATCGCTACCTTCGTGGGCAAGTGCCTGACTTGCGCCAAGGTGAAGGTCGAATATCAAAAACCCTCCGGTCTACTTCATCAACCCGAAATACCTGAATGGAAATGGGAAATGATTGTTATGGATTTCATTACCAAGCTACCCAAATCTCCGAGTGGGTACGACACCATTTGGGTAATTGTCAACCGACTAACCAAATCCGCTCACTTCCTTCCTATCAAAGAAAACTTCAAAATGGAAAGACTCACATGAATCTACATCCAAGAGGTAGTCCGACTACACGGTGTACCTATGTCCATCATTTCCGATCGGGATGGCAGGTTCACTTATAGGTTCTGGCAGTCACTACAGAAGGCTCTTGGAACTAAGCTGGATATGAGCACGGCTTACCATCCTCAAACAGATGGACAAAGTGAGAGAACCATCCAAACCTTGGAAGACATGTTGAGAGCCTGCGTCATCGACTTCGGCGCATCGTGGGATACTCATCTTCCTTTGGTTGAATTTTCGTATAACAACAGCTACCATACCAGCATCAAGGCTGCGCCTTTCGAAGCCCTCTACGGCCGCAAGTGCAGATCTCCTCTGTGCTGGGCTGAGGTGGGTGACGCGCAGCTGGTCAAGGGACAAGTCCCTGACAGCACTCTCACTGGTCCCGAAATCATCCGCGAAACCACCGAAAGGATCGTACAAATCCGAGAACGACTTAAGGCCTCCCGAGATAGACAAAAGAGCTACGCCGATAAACGACGAAAACCCTTAGATTTCCAGGTTGGAGACCGTGTCTTGTTGAAAGTCTCACCCTGGAAGGGCATGATACGCTTCGGAAAGCGTGGAAAACTTAACCCAAGGTACATAGGACCTTTCGAAATCCTAGCCAGGATCGGTCCCGTAGCTTACAAACTCTGATTACCTCACGAACTTAGCAATATCCACCCTGTCTTCCACGTCTCAAATCTTAAAAAGTGTCTCTCCGATGAGACCCTTGTGATTCCTCTTGATGAGATCGAAATCAACGAAAACCTGAACTTTGTGGAAGAACCCATCGAAATCATGGATAGAGAGATCAAAAGAATAAAACAAAGCCGCATCCCGATAGTGAAGGTTCGCTGGAATGCCAAGCGAGGACCCGAATTCACTTGGGAACGCGAAGACTCGATGCAAACGAAATACCCGCATCTCTTTCCAATCCCATGATTTGTATCTAAATTCTAAATTTCGGGACGAAATTTCCTCTAATGGGGGGATAATGTGACAACCCGAAAGATATTCCGTTAACGTAACCCATGCCGTTAATAAAATTTATTTATTTATTTATTTATTTTGTTTTTTTTTGTTTTTCCGTTAACTTTCAAATTAAGTAATTCATTTAGAATTATTATGACTTCGTATGTGTCGGAACGAAATATTTATTTGAGTGAAAACACTCTAAATAATCTTTTGAGAATTTTCTAGACTACGACTAATACGAGTAGTGGTTAATTACCCGGGTAAAATATTAAGCTCCGTTTAATGTCCGTATTGGGTGTATTCCCACCGGGTCACTAACTCTAGTCATATATAAAGGATGAGTCGGCACTTTTGAGCCTTTTCCCACACTTCAACTTTCTCTCTCTACTCTCTCTCTAGAAATCGAACTCTCTCAAGGATCTTCACTTTCAAGCTCCAATTTGGTAAGTGATCCTTCCTAACTAGTTGTTTATCCTAGCATGCATGTAAATCCATGTCTTAAACTCTCAAATGCATCAAATAGTATGTGTTTACGGTTTGGGAAACCTCCCAAAATCGTAAACTCCCTCAATGGGGGTTTTGAAGCCCCAAAACCCTTCCAAACCTCTTCTAATGCTTAGATTCTTACATGCATGGAGTTAGAACCTCAAAATCATGACTTTTTGGCTATGAACATGAGTTTACGGTTCTTGAATGTTCAAGAACCGTAAACACCCTTTCATGGGGTTTTGATGCTCCTTAACCCTTCCAATGCATGTCTAATGGCCTTGAAACTTGCTTGGATGATCTTAGAACCCTAAAACATGTCCAAATGTGCATAAACTTGAGTTTACGGTTTGGGAACATCTCCCAAAACCGTAAACACCTTCCAAGGGTGTGTTAATGCCCCAAACACTTTGCATGGCTTGTATTTGAGTCTAGAACTTGCATGAATGGCCTACAAACCACCAAAACACTTGGAAAATGGACAAACATGGGCAAGGATGGGTTTACAGCCGTAAACCCATGAGTTTACGACCGTAAACTCCCCAAGGAGTGGTCCATGGACCGTAAACTCCATTCCCTAGGTCATTTCATGTTCCAATCACTTCCTAAGCCTTTGAATCAACCCTAGATCCTCCCTATGTGCAAGATAAGGCCTTGGATCAATCAAACCACCACACCCATGAGTTTACGGCCGTAAACTCATGGGGGATATGGTCTAGAAACCGTAAACTCCCCAAGGGTTTACACTTGAAGAATAAACCCTCCTAACTAGGTCATACACTCCTTAAAATGCAACC
Organism: Lactuca virosa; assembly: GCF_052849685.1. Classification (NCBI taxonomy): domain Eukaryota; kingdom Viridiplantae; phylum Streptophyta; class Magnoliopsida; order Asterales; family Asteraceae; genus Lactuca; species Lactuca virosa. The sequence continues at coordinate 18,460,746 of NC_136429.1, read as the reverse complement.
CATATCATTCCTAACACTTAGAATCAAGTGTTTTCTTGCATTGAGTGTGTCTACTTGTTTAATTAGTAGTATAATGACTAATTAGATACAATTGTGTATCACCTCGTGTTACTTAGGACCCTTGCGTGTGTTCAAGTCCTAAGTTGCCTTCTAGCATCCTACTCGGCACATTCTCGTCAGGTGAGTTCATACCCCTACACCTTTTCCACGTTTTTCATGTTTTCAGGGGGGAATACAAGCCAAATCCTAAAGGTTTTCATAAGTTAAAAACTGATGTAATTATACGAATCTCCGATGAACTTATGATACTTTATCCCTCTTGTAGTATGCGGAGCATAAGGGATACTTTCTAAATATAATTACATAGTTTTCCTAAAACTGTATGGGACTTATCAAACCTTTCGAATCTAATCGGGAAAAACTTATCAAACTATGCAAATTATTATGGGAATAATTTGGGATCTTTATCACTTGTTATACGAATTTCGATTTCATGCAAAATCAAAAATATAAACTATGTCTGATTTAGTTTATCTATGTCTAATCTAGAGTATCATGCTAAATAATTATGTTGTATTTAATTATTTATACTCTACTATGTTCCAAACTAATTCGAAACTCGAAAACGATTGAATTATCCGAAAATCTGTAAATACTAGCTTGTGAGACTTATCTTCGTTATATCCTTCGGGATACCAATAAATCCTCACCGGAAGTATAACCAGAGTCTCCTGGAGGGGGAACGTGGAATTTGTGGATAGATCTATTCGGGACTGACAATCCCACACCTAAACTGCTAGCTACAGTTAGGCGGGCACGCATGGGGTGACAAATTTTGTAAATCGAACGACGCCTGAAGAACGTCAAGGAGGTCACGGGTCATATCAGTATGGTTATACGGATCACAATACGTATTTAACAAACCAACTTGGTTACAGATTTTTCTTACTTTATTTCAACTATAGTTTTATGTATTAAAACTACCTACTTTCACACTGGATGGTATTCCAGGGATCTAATCTAATAGTTTTATGTATTAAAACTACCTACTGGATGGTATTCCAGGGATCTAATCTATAGTTTTATGTATTAAAACTACCTACTTTCGTATTGGATGGTAATTCCAGGGTCATAACTTATGGTTTTTCATCTCTTATTCAAATCAACTTACATGTTAGAAAATATGGGATTTTCTGGGAAAAACATGCCTATGTATTTCATAACTCAGTAACGATGGCTTTTCGATATTACAGTAAGTTTTTACAAAAAGGAAATGAATTATTTATCACTGGATTAAATAAACGATTTTTCCTTCACAAAATACGCTTATGAACTCACCAGCTTTATGTTGATATTTCAAAACTGCTTGTATTCTCAGGTTCTCATTAGACAGGTACTCTTGTCAATCTTTTGGAGAAAACGGAGCATATAGAAGACTCGTCTTTACTTTTGTTCTAACTAATGTATCTATGAAAACTTGTAGTACTTTGTTTTCAAACGAATGTAATTATTTCTATGTAATGTAATGGTTGTGTTTACTATGCTTACTATGTTCATTGGTTATGATACTACACATGACGTCGCTCCACCCCGGAACATTTCCGCCATCGGTTTCGGGGTGTGACATATGACAATGACTAATTTTGATTAAAATTTCAATCTAAGCTTTTAGATTCGAAATGAAGTATAAATGCCCTTTCCCTTAAAATTTTCTATAGCGAAACAGTTTCCAAATTCTGTAACTTTGTAAATTTAGAACTTTGTTTCCTATAAATAGCATTGCTAACTTTCAACACCTTGCATAATTGTCATGCTCCCACTATCACAACAATTATGTTCTTACTTGCATAACAATTAAGCTCTCAATAGCTTTGACATGTACCCAGAAATCAGCTGAACTTCTTGAAATTAATACTTATTGACTTTCTTACCAAAGTTCAGATTTATGATATTTGGTGCTTTGATAAGTCTTTATCTAGACTTCTCAATCTCACACACCATTCATTAGATAGCTCATGTGTGTGTCTAAACCTTTTCAGAACTTATGGCAATAAGCCCCGAATGTTCAAACTAATTTCCATTTCTTACAATTCGAACTATTAAGAGGGATGTTGTAATCATACTCGAATTTGAGGACCCAATTATCAAAACTGCTATCCCCAAGGACATTAATCCTTTAAAAATCTACTAGTGAAAGCGTTTCCTCATAATCATTTTCACGAAGTAGAGAGAAACCTCTTACCACTTAGATTTTATGGTGTATGTGTTCCTATCCATGTGAATTTGTCATCTCCTACCACTATCATAAGAGATGGATCATGACAAATTCAAACTCATATGGACTGAACTTACTTAATCGTAATTTCTTGCCATCTGGTAGCACAAGGGCCTACCAGTGCTTCCAAGTTATTGAGCAACTCACCCATACATATCAATGTACTTTCACTGATCAAGGCGCTTTTCCTTATGCAGTCAAATGAGAACTCATAGAACTCACATGCATAGTCAAATTAACTGGAATGGGCATAGAAACAAGAATAGGTTCACACGATATTTTATCAACCTCAGGTCATGTGCTAGTGATAACTAAGAGGTTTATTCTCGATTAGTTCTTGAATCTGTTCAAGACCATTAAGACTCCCACTGACTTCTAGACATATAAGATTCTTTGTTAAGGAACTTTCCTTGACAAACAAATATCCAAGAGTTAGTGTGAGTTCTTATCAAGAAAACACTTCATGTAATTGGTCTTGGTTGATCTTTGTTTTAACCAAAACATCACAACTACCAATTTCAAATGAGCAAGAGTAAGAAAACATTTCTACTACACATTTCATGAGGCGTTATAAACCTACTTAGAACATGTTACTCAAGGTACAACTTGAAGTAACTAGAGTATGACTCTAAAATTATATTTTGGAACGAAGTATGACTCATCTTCTTGATTTAACCATTTCAACAATTCTCGATTCCTCTTCTTAGCCACACAAATGCACTAAGGTTTCCTTAGATGATCAATTGCAACACGGTTCCACAATCATGAGGATGATCAAAAAACATGATACTAAAGTATTCTCCTTTCTTTTCAGATTGGAGAAACTTTTATCTTTCTACCCATTTTGACTCTTCTTATTCATTCTGCAGTACATCTAAACTTTTCAATGTATCAGAATTGATGATAAACAATATTGAATGGATTAATAAATAACAAGAGGAAGCCCCCCACCCCCCCCCCCCCCGGCACCGTTGGCGTTAGGTTGAATGGGTCTGGACGTAATTGATATCAGTAAAACACTTTTAATTTGAGGATTATAAAACAATGAAGAATCATTCATTCTTTTGGTTAAAAGAGATGTGAAGTAAAAAATTAAAGTTTTCCATTTCATAATCATGACTATTCCCATATGACATACATACCACCAATTCGGATATTAAATGTGTGTACAATTCGATCAACACTTCCAATAATAATTAAGTTATTGTTAAACATACAGACATCACATTATCTAGAAAGGTGTTGATGATCTATCAATCAATTCAAACTCTCATCAACTTTTGACAGTATAAATATAAAATAACTTAGTAGGATTGTAAATGCAGGAAAAGGAAAGAAACCAGAACCTAAATAGGCTTAGTGTTGTGAGATCTACAACCCCAGGCACGCAAGGAACGATAATACCCTGGTGATACAACAACAAATAAATATTTGTTGAACTTTACAACATTCACATGCACAAAAGTGGTGTTATGATTGTGAAATTATAAAAATGTGTCATGTGATTGATGAATTGGTTTTTAGGGGAATCTTTAAATCATCCACTAATCTTTCCAGGTTGACTTCAAAAGGAGCATTTGGAATCATATTGTAAATATTCTCTTAACACCCATATGTTGAGGAACTGATATTTATTCTAGTGAATTTAAATATCATTTATACGCTTCCCATTTGCATTATCATGGTTGCCTATAGACCCACAACACTCAGGTACCAAATCATCAACTTGCATATATTGGAAACATTTCTCTTACTGCCCATGTAGTGTGATCAGCTGCCCAGCTTTTAAGGTTAGATTGGTAAAAACCAATGACCATAAATCATAGATTCCACTATACATTATCCGCTAACCTCTGTCAATATTGAAAGTGAACCTCATGAGTGGATAGAGAAAGGGTAATAAGATCTACATACTATCAAAATAAACTTCATACCTCATTGAAAATGATAAGGAAGGAGAAGTCGAGAAGGGAAATTAGGTAAATAACTTAATACAACTCAACTCACAAGTCCATAGAGACAGTGATGCGTGTTTGGATCGAAACCAGGAATATTTCGTTGTAACCGAATAAACGACATTACTTTGTGTTCTCCCTTACCAAGAACATTTGAATCAGAAAGAATGACCTTCAAATGAATTACCAAAAAATGAATAAGGAAAGGAACTAGAATTGAAATAATGACAAACTAAATACAGAAACACTTTGGTTGTTTCATATTTGTAGCATAGTAACATTATTAACAAACCTTTATAGACATAAATTGAGTTCCAGGAGTTATGACATTTAAATCACATGTTTCAAGCATCTCTTTAGAAGCAAGTGCAGCTCCTTGAGCTTCAAAATCAATTTTCAATCTCTCCTCGTCATCTTCCTAAATGACACAAAATTAGATTCACTACTTGATTTGGTTATTATCTCAACCACTTTGATAGATATTATAAAAGAAAGAAAAAAGAATCTTACTGCTTATGCGGCATCTTTAGCATCCCTAAATCAAGGAGATCTTAGTTCATTCATTTTGGCTTTGGGGGCCACACTATCTGCAAAAATTTGAAAGTGCATACAGCTGATAGGTATTTCAATTTGGATGATAATTTAAAAGATTGAAAATTCATATATTTACTTAATGTCATGTAAAAAATCTTTCTTGGTCGCTCCAATGAGAAGAGACGATCAATGTAGTCAAATATTGACTTGACTACATTATCACATGTAGCTGGAGCTGGCTGGAATATCAAGTGCAACAACTAATCAGAAAATTTCTTATATCCTCAAATAATGGAATACAATTTCATTAAGATAACAAAGGGGAAATAATCCTTGTTTGATTCAAGAAAGAGTAGAAAATTGTCAAATTTGATTAAATGCAATAGCTGTATGATAGGAGTTGAAATGTTATTGTAACGTTCCATTTTCATAACCAAAAATATTCATTTTAAATAAGGTAAAACTTCGTAATTATAAACCCATTAAAAAGAAAATCATTTATTCCAAAATACATTTATTTAAAATCGGAGTGATATAAGAAACACGAATCCCCAATGCTGCTGGTGAGTGTGTACAATCCTCCTTCGCCTACCCACGATCATCGATAGAACCTAAAAACATAAACAACTGAGTAATCAAAAAGCTTAGTGAGTTTCCCCTAAAATACCCCATACAACAATCATACTAGCATGCATGATGGGCCCACAATCATTGGAATGGAATACCCTGGCCCAATGAGTCATCGGACTGGAATGCCAACATGCAATGAGTCCAATCAGTAATCGGACAAGAATACCTAAGGTTTGTTGGACTCCCTCCTCAACCCAAGCGCTCTTCTCTAGTCATCGTGCCTACGGTTTACAACTGGCCCGCACCAGGTATCTTGGCCTACAACACACAACATGACTTCCCTAACCTATCCCACCACCATATGTCGACAAATAAACAACCTAGGATCAAGTTGGCACATAATATAGGAAGTTATCAATCATACAGTTCACCACCACCGACTATACTTCTCATAGCACACTGCTCAACTACTATCTAACCTCTAAGGAATGCATAACCATAAGTAACCAGAGGTGAGATAGCCACCCGAACAGATGATACTCTAGAGCCACAACAAAATAAGGAACATGCAATAAAGCCTAGATCAAGAGTTTTTAGGCTATCCTACATGACTACGTACAACTCCTAGTGCACTACACTAGGACATAACCAACCTACCGGTATTCTAACAAACATACCACTACTGGTGCATCCTATCGAACAAGGATATATGTACATAAATCTAGCAGATCACTACAACACAACAATGTCCTATATATAAGGACACATAACCAACGATCCAATAAATGCATAACCATATGTACCTAAAGGTGAGAGAGACACCCACACAGATGATCCTACTCTAGAGCCCTAACCAAACAAGGAACAAGCAGGAAAGCCTAGATCAAGAGTCATCATTCTATCCTACATGACTACATACAACCCAGTGACATCATTCTACTAAATGATAACTTAAACTAGAGCGTCGACATTCGTCCCTTCAACCCATCGGTATAGTGAGGAAAACTCAGTTGAATGAAGAACCCTAAAACACTATGACGCGCTTCACCAAACCAGGTAGAATCATAATCAATATTCCAAAACCCTCAAGTTTGACTCAAAGTCAAACTTGTCACAAAAGTCAACGGTCAAACTTGGTCGAAGTTAACAGCACGTCGTGGCCCTCCTTGGCCACGTCGTGGGTTCACAAGGTCAAATAGTCAACATGTAGGAGATTTCCATGTCGTGGTCCACCTTGGCCATGCCGTGGAAATGATAGAACAAGACAATCGTGATTTTTGACTTTGCCATGTTGTGGCTACCTTCGCCATGTTGTGGCCACTTTAAAATTACCAATTTTCTCATTAAGAGTTTAATTATTTCAGATCTAAGCTCATAGTTCCAGATCTACTTCTCCATACTGACTTAATGGATTAAGTTTCCAACTTTATCCATTAGGACCTCGCTATAAGACAAGATCTTAAACCTAGGTTCCATTAAGTCCTTAATATGACCAAAACTCAAACATGGGGCTAAAAAAACTTAAGCTAAGACCTTTTTATCACTAGCTTAGAAGTTCATCGCCAAATGAGCACCACATGAAGCTCTGGAGTTCGTCAAACTCCAAGAGCACCCAAGAATGGGACCAAAACATCCAAAAATGGGCTCATACTTGAAAAAAGAAGAACAATGGTCAAGGTATGAAATTTTTACCTAAAATAACTCAGAAATGTGAAGAAGATCTTGGATCCAAGCTTGCTCCTTGCTTCCTTACACCAAAATGAACTACCATCTTTTCCAAGTTTCACCAAAAGAGGCAACCAACCTCAAGATACAAGCACCAAGCTCAAAATTAAGGAAAGAAGGCTAGGGTTTTGAAATGGAGAGATGGAGGCTGAATGAGATGACCTAAAATGGGAGTTAAGGTGTTTATATAAGAGGGAAACTGTAAAAGTCTCGAATATGTTCTGCAGCGGCTGCCACAACATGGCCAATTTATGCTACGTCATGGCATCTCTACAAACACGCATTATATTAATCCTCACGCCATGTCGTGGGCATCCATCCCCCACGTCGTGACAGAGCATTTTCTCCAAAAACCTTATTTGATTCCTTAAGTCTTTTCCAACCTTCTTCGGGAAACGGCTGTAATAATTCTCCCCCAAGTAAATTAGGTTTCATCCTCGAAACCATTTCATGCTTCCATTCTAGAAGTAACCCCTTGTGGGTCCTACAAACCTAGCTCCTTCGACAAAGACTGAGTTCGCTCGAACGCCAACACCTGCAACCGTTAACATTCAAAGTTCCAAAGCCAGACTCATAAGCCAATTCGAACAGAGATTCTAGCAGCCTGAAACACAACTATTGCAGTACCTCATGGACAGTCGAACACCTCCCGAAACCACTACATACGTTAAAGAGAAATGAGCAACTTTCCAAAAAATAATTTCACACAATATCTTAAATCCACAAGAGAAGAATCCACCCTTCACTTCAGCACATGCAGATCCCGAATCATGCACAACCTTAGGGTACCTAAACCACCCCATTGTCACCCATGCTGCAAATAATCTTGGAACTACTAAGAAAAGAAAAGTTGTACACCAAATGTGAACTTTGGATTAGAGAAGTACAATTTTTAGGTCATGTAGTTAGCAACGAAGGAATTCATGTTGACCCCTCCAATATTGAAGCAATCAGGAATTGAGAAGCACCAAAGACACCAACAGAAGATTTCGTCGAATACCACGACGCATCAAATCAAGGATTGGGATGTGTGTTGATGCAAAGAGGAAAAGTTATCGCCTACGCATCACAACAACTAAAGGTGTATGAGAATAATTACACTACCCATGACATTGAATTGGGAGTTATAGTTTTTGCACTGAGATATTGGAGACACACAATTGGTCAAAGAACATATAGTTTATACCTTATGTGCCGAGCCAAAAATAATCCACGAGACAAACTCAAAAGATCGTGCAAATTACGGATTGATTCAAGGCAGAACGTGATCGTCAGAAGAGCTATGCTGACGTAAGACGTAAGCCTTTGGAATTCCAAGTTTGAGATAGAGTAATGCTAAAGGTCTCTCCTTGGAAAGTCGTAACTCGATTCAGGAAACGAGGCAAACTAAACCCACGGTATATAGGACCTTTTTAAATTCTAGCAAGAATTGGTTTTGTCGCATACCAACTCAAGTTACCTCAAGAGCTAAGCAATGTACACGATGTTTTTCACGCGTCAAATATCAAAAGATGTCTATTCTATGACACTCTTGTTGTACCTCTAGACGAGATACAAGTCAATACCAAACTCAACTTTGTAGAAGAACATGTCGAAATCATGGATCGAGAAACCAAACGATTAAAACAAAGTCGTATTCCCATAGTGAAAGTTCGATGGAACTCTCTACGTGGACCTGAATTTACTTGGGAATGTGAATATCAGATGAAACAAAAATACCCCCCAACCATTTAACAAAACCCCATCCACAAGATAAATTTCAGGACGAAATTATTCTAACGGGGCAGAATATAACACCAGTCAAAATAGGTCAATAACAATCACATGTGATTATGTCAATCATGTAATGTGATTTTGTTAAACTAGTAATGTGATAAACTTACTATGTAATTCATGTTAAAGTATTAACTTTCATACATAATTTATGATACAACTCAAAGTAGACATCCATACGATTCCAAAAATGTAGAGAACGTCTAAATATGACTTCGTGTGAAGAAGTTATGATAAACCGAACACTATAAATCTCTATAAAAATAGGAATTAAAAATAAACTTAGAATTAGCTATTGGAGTCTAAAAGAGAGTTGTAGTATTCGTAGATACCTATGCGTGGATATAAAGAACGTTAAAAATGGAGTTCGTATGTGAAAGTTACGACCTTCCGAAGATTCAGCTGTCAGAAGCCCTAATTTAACTGAAGTCACGACGTGAGCACAAAAACTCACAACGTGGGGATTCATTTTGCTACATTTCGGAATCTAGAAGGTGTGTGATGAGGCTACGAAGGGATAAGATCCAAACACACGACGTGAGGAGTCACATGGCCACCTTCCGAAGCTAGGGACGCAAATGGCAAGTCTACGGGATGACCAGTCATGGCTCACGACGTGAGACTATATGGATCACGACGTGAGAGGCCAAAAATCTTCCTATAAATAGCAAGTCCGACCTTGACACTTCCTTACACCATTTCCCTTTCTCCTTTCTCCTTTGCTGAAGCCCTCTTGCATCCCGAGCCCCGACGACCTCGTACCGCTGACCGTTTCTACTTAGATTACATAAAATCACGCTACTAGGGTGAGTTTCACGGCCCCACTTTCTAATATTTTCGGGGGAAAACGCATGCTAAATATTGTACATACATTATTATTATGTCTATATGATAGTATGTTCGTATCAACATATATAATTATATTAACCGGAATATAGTTGGTTTGTCTCGTATATACCTAAAGTATATATGATATTTTGAAATCACACAACTATGTTAAACTTGTTAGCATGTTAGTATTATAGAAGTATACTAATATATACTCGAAATTATACTCGAGCATTATATATATATATATATATATATATATATATATATATATATATATATATATATATATGTGTGTGTGTGTGTGTGTGTGTGTGTGTGTGTGTGTGTCATGTAACTTGTGAGTTATACTTCGAAGTTCTATTTATACTATGTGGTGTGATAGACCCAGAGTTATACTCGTAAGTTATATATACTGTTTGTTAAGTATGTTATATGATATTGTTGGTTTTATGTCAAGATAAAATATGTATGTTATTGTTGATTTTATGTCAAGATAAAACCTAGTTTTACCTCAAGTTATAGCTGTTATACTGCCTAAATGTTATGAAGGTAGGAGTAATGTTTAAAAGCATAGTCTAATAACTTAGGGTTTTAGACACGAAAATGCTTTTGTTGTTAGGACTATAGAACGCCGTCAAAATCTACATGAGATACCTCATTCATCAACTAAGATTGGGGATCTTAGTGGAAGTCCTCTGACCTGTAACCGTTAATCCCGTGTGAGCGAGGAAGTCGTGTATGAATAAGATACGGGTTGACGACCCCACTCGTGGTTTTTTAATTACAACCCAAGACAAGCGAGTGACGATCCGTTCCTTTTATTTGTTATTGTTCCGGCGTCGATGAAGCGCGTGGTATTGTTTCTCATGGTAAATCATGAGTGTGTTGTTTCTCATGGTAAATAATGAGTGTGTTTTGTCAGAGGTTTTGTTGTCAAGCAGCGGTTACAGACTCATGGTAGCAACTTGTTAGAAACATTATGCTTCGTCGCTATACAAGTATTAATGTTAAGTATAAGTTTCCCCATACTTATACCTTAGGTTCAAGTGAAGTATCGATATATCACTTATTTAATAAGTAAACCATTATACCTAATATATATACTAAATGTTGGAGAGTCAAAATGATACTTTCGAAACTATACTTTTGAACTTGGAAAATGTATTATTTTTATATGGAGTCAAAGCCTGTGAACTCACCAAATTTATGTTGACGAATTTTAAAATGCATGTGTTTTTAGGAAGTTGATAAATATGATACGAGAAATGATGTTTCACCGCCCGCTGTTTCCGCCGACGGCCGGCATGTGACATGTATTAGTTTAATGGTTAGGCTAATTACATGAAAAGTGTCTAATTTGAATTATCTTGTTCTTATGAGTTTTATTTAGATTAATAGAAAAGTTATGTGATAATATGTTTTCAATCCAAATTAATCTAGAAGTTGTTCATAGTATGTATTTTTGTAACTTGTCCTCAAGTTATATGAAAAGTCACATTTATGATTATTAAAACTCTTAAGATTTCCATAAGTTATGAAAAATGGAGAGTCTCATTTTTTAAATTTTTTAAAGTTTTCCATAACTTGTCCTCAAGTTATGGAACTTGAAGAGTTTTTCATTAGAACTACTTTAAAAACATAAGTTATGGAACTGAAAAGTTTTTGAATAGTTCAAAACTTGCCCTCAAGTTTTGGAATTTGTAAAGTTTCCCCTCATGAATACTTTAATTCCAAGTTAAGCCCTTAGAATTTTAAAAGTTAAAATTCAACCCTTATACTTTATAGTATTATAAGTTAATAATATATATATATATATATATATATATATATATATACATATATATATATATATATATATATATATATATATATATATATATATATATATATGTATGTATAAGAACAAAGTCAGTCTTACCGTTAGTAGGCCTCATTCACGAAGCCGGTCTATAAGGGAGGTATAAGGTTACTGCCTATAAAATGGCAGTTTAATGGGTGTTCACTCTCACCCACCGCTTCCTTGACTGGTGGAGGGTCGTTAGCCGAACGGGTAGGAAAAGGACTATAATTCTCCCTTCATTAAAAGTATTAATCATAAATACTAAGTAACTAAACTATTCTGAATTCCCAATCTTAGGTACTTAGGAAAATGTGAATTTGGTGCCAACCCATGAAATTACACTTTGCACTTTGCTTAAGTCATTAGTGGAGCGTGTTTGGTTAACCGGCACACTAACCTGGATTTAACAAGGTAGGCAAAGGGTAACTTAATGTTTATCATAGTATCGGTGGAGCGCGTGTGGTTAACCGGCATATCGATTGAGTGGTAAAAATTAAGGGTACCAAGTATATTTGCATGGTTATTCACACCTTGTTTTGTGATCCTCGGCATCCCAGTCACAAAATTTGAGAGGGCACAATCGAGATTGAAACATGCCATTGAAAAGTTCAATGAATCTTAAAAGATCTAGGAGTTTCAAATCCAATTAAAACCTATTAAATTATTTCATTTTTCATGGTGGAAATTGGTGAATCGTCATTCGCTTACCTTCAAATATTTTATAGCTTGGATTACAACATCCCTCTTCCAAGTTATAAAATATTGTGTTGGGTCCTAGCCTTAATATTTCATATTGGGTGTTATATTAAGGACTTTAAATCAACTATCTTGAATATCTCCCAAAAGATGTCTGGTTCAGACATTTATGATCTTCCCAAAACTCTTGGAACAAGCTTTCCTAATGAAGATGATGTCCCGGAAAACATTCTTCACTCCCTCCACATCCTCCATTTATTCTCCCTAACCCACAAGTTCAAGGTCACTCAAGCCCTATTGGCAAGCAAGGTCTATGTGTGCTCACATCTTGGAGATGAATTCACATATTAACAAGCCGGGAGAGTTGGGTGTCAAAGTGTTGAGAAAGTTGGTTGTTCAATCACTTTCTAAGTGACATAGTGAGTTTCGTTTGGGACTACTATGAAATAGACTATGACATGAACCTTAATGATCTTATATATTTGCTTGGTGCTGCTAAATCAGCAATGATTTGGAGCTCTAGTAAATCAAATTTGATTAGTAGATCAACTTCCCAAACTACCATGGACATTGACAATGGTAACAATGGATATCTAGAAAAGCTTTTTCTTCCCAATGGAAAGGGATCGGCTATAGTCAAATCGGTTGACCAAATGGTAAAGAGAAAGGTAAGTCTGAGATAGTCCAGTGTACCATTCCCAAAGGGTCCATATGGTTCTATTGCCAAAGGAAGGGGCATTGGTTGCGAATCTACCCTAACTACTTGGAAGATCTAAGAGAAGGTCTAGTAAAAAAGTTTGACTCTGCTTCAGGTAAGTCCACTATCTAACTCTGTTAAGTTCCTATTTGGAGATTCTTATTACATGATGTGACTAGGTCACATGTTGAAGTTTTAAGAATCAAAGAAAAGAGAGGAAGCTTAAAGAAGAGTAAGCTGATTCTGATCGCGAAGATGGATTTCGATCGCATGGTTCGGTGATCATAATTTTTGAGCTGCTGCTTAAAGAGTTGTGATAGATTGCTTAGGAATAGATAACAACATAGTTTTCATATGCATTTGCATTGTAAGGATAAGATTTTTCCGCAAGTTTTAAATAAAAGAAAAGTTTCATTTTATTTATTTTAAATATCCTTACAATGGCATTTGTGGAAAAAATTGTTGTTTATATGTTTCCATTGATTGCAATATTGGAAAATAGATTTGATTCTTTCGTTTGTGGTAGTGTCATAATTTACCAAATAAGGAAAGATTCTCATCACCCAAGTTTCAGTTGGATAGAAACTTGGAATCATGCAAGTTGTATTGTATGATGAATGAGAATTTTCATTTTTGGAAAAATTAAGACTAATTCCTTGTTCACATGTATATGTGAGTCAAGTGAAGGACTAAGGGATCGAGTACACATTCTTGTGCACTGATCAAGTCCACCACAAAGATCGATAAGATTATTCATCATGATTTACCAAAGTTTAGTAAATATGGTTATACTTACAAGTTTAAGTATAATTCTGAAACATTGGAAAAGTTTCGATGTATGGCAGAACGATGAGAAGAATCAAATTAGGTAGAAAGATAAAAGTTTCTCAAATCTGAAAAGATAGGAGAGTACATTAGTATCATGTTTTGTGATCATCTTAATGATTAAGAAACCATACCACAATTAGTTCTCTAAGGACATCTTAGTGCATTCCTATGGCTAAGAAGAGAAATCGTGAATTGTTGAAATGGTTAAATCAAGAAGATGAGTCATACTTCGTTCCAAAATAAGTCTTAGAGTGATACTCTATGATTGTAATTTGAGTGACACATCTTAAAGAAGGTTTAATAACACTTGTCAATTGTAAGAGTAAAATGTGTTCTACTCTTGTACATTTGAAATTGGGTAAGTTGTGATGTTTTGGATAAAATAGAGACCAACTTAGGCTAATTGTGTGAAGTGTTTGTCTTGTTAAAGAATCTGCACTATCTCTTGAATATTTGTAAAGTGAGTCTTATATGTCAAGAGGACAGTGGGAGTCTAAAAAATCTTGAAAGAGTCTAATCAAGAATAAAACATGTAGTTTATCACTAGCACACGACTTGAGGTTTATAACCTATCGTGTTGACATATTCCTATTTTTGTGCCCATTCCAGTTAAAGTTGGCTTTGAATATTAGTTCTGAGAGTTCTCAATTGGTTGCATAACAACTTGGAAACAATGGAAGGCCCTTGTGCTGTCGGGTGGCAAGAAGTTAAGATTGCACAAGTTCGGTCCATATGAGTTTGGATTTGTCACTAACCTCCCCTTGTGGTTATGACAAATTCACATGGATAGGAACACATACACCATAAAATCTAAGTGTCATAAGGTTTCTCTCAGATTCATGAAAATGATGGTGAGGAAACGCTTTCACTAAGTAGATTTTAGGTAGATAGCAAGTGTGATATTTGCAGTCTCAAAATCATTAGTGGAGCGTGTGTGGTTAACCGACACACTAACATGGACTTGTGAGGAATGGAAAAGGTCTAAACAATTGAGACTATGATTAAGGGATCTCTTTTCATAGTTCTGAAATTGTTTAGACACACATTTGTGTTATCTAAGGAAAGGTGTATGATTTTGATAAAGTTTTATCAAAGCATATCGTATCAGAAATCTGAACTTTGATAAGAAAGTCAATAAAGTATTGATTTCTAGAAGTGCAGTTGATTTCTAAGTACATGTCAAAGCTAGTGGGAGCATAAATGTTATGCTAATAATCATCATGTTAGTGGGAGCATGATAATTATGATAAGTGTTGCAAGTTAGCAATGTTAATTATAGAAAACAAAAAGTTTCAATTGGGAAAAAGTTGTTTTGTTATAATTAAGGGAGAGGAAATTATACTTCATTTCAATTCTAAAAGATTAGATTGAGGTTTTAATCATCTTTAGTCAAGGATATATATATGAATTTTATGTTGGAATGGCTCAACATAAGGAAATTCTATATATGGGTCCATTATTTGCGTTCTAAAATTCGATTATGATTACAGCATCCCTTTTCATAATCTGAATTATGAGAACTTGGCAAATAGAAATAGAAATATTATAGCAAAAATATTGGTCTAGTATCATGTCTTTATGTGAGACATCATGAATCGTGTCCCATATTCTTCGGATATAGGATCGATTGCATGTGCTATAATATTTATCTGTTCTAAATTTTTCCAAATGCCTAGAGCAATAAGAGGGAAAAAGTACTAGAACTAGATATGACTAATTTGATTAAGCAATTTTCAAGGACAATCTAAGGTTTACCAAAGATTGGTTGCTCAGGGACAGTTGGAAGTATAGTGTTAATTTTGGAAAGACCATATTGACATATTCTGAAAAGAGGCAACTCTTGTTCAGAAATGATAGTCAAAATGAGAATATGGAAATGTTCCTATAGGTGGAAGTTATTCATTAAATATGTGTAAATTAGGAAACTTAATACAAGAAGGATGTTCAAAGCAATGTACATTGAATTTGAGACTTCGTTCCCATGGAATGATATCCATTGGAATACTCTATAATGTCTGTTGACAAGTCTTTGTGGCTTTGTGCATAATCATTACAAGAGGATTAGTGCATATAAGTTTAGAATCTAACAGATTTAGGTAAATGGCAGGAATTTGGAATTCTTGCATTTGCGGTAAGGATTTGGGATTGTGAAATGAGAATCATTGGAATTATGTTCAATCGATCTATTTCACAATGTAAAAGTTCATAGACAAACTTAGTATGCATACTTGGTGTATGGAATAACTAATGTTTAGACAAATATAGTGTGAATACTTGGTGTATGGCATGACTAGTGTTTATGTGACAACCCGCAATTTCTATCTTGTACAACCATTCACTTCAATAGAAGTCAGATTTGTTTCTGCTAATTTTTATGCTGTTTGGTGTCAGTTTGAGTGTTCTAATGCCTAGTACTTCAAGAGATAATTAGAGGAAGTATACTTTAGGGTTAATTGTGCAACATTTAAGTCACAAAACTCTAAGAGTTTGAAGTTTACGACCCAAAAATAGTGTTAGGTCCGTAAACCCTAAAGGGTATATAAATGACACTTAGTCATTTTTAGCCATTTTTACCATTTCCAAGTCAAGAACCAATTCTCTCTCAAGTATCATCCGAATTTTTGTCAAGATCTTCAAGATTGTAAGTGTTTCCTTCCTTGTTTAGTTGATCTATTTCATTATTTAGTGATCTTACATGATTTCATCCATGAAATCATTCCATTTTCTTAGATCTTCAAGTGTTCTTCATTTCACCAAGAACACCAAGAACACACACTAGTGTTCTTGGGCCGTGAACCCCCTTACAAGCTCCTATATTGTAAGTATTCTTACCTTGGCTTGATATAGGCTTGTTTCACTTCTTATTCAACTAGAAAACATCAAGAAACACAAGATCATCAGGTCTTTACGACCAAGACATGTTCTTGAGCCGTAAACCCTAATAAAGGGCGCATAGTGAGCCCTACTCCCTTCCTAAGCCTTGGATACAAGTCCAGATCACTTCCTTGAAGAGTTTAGGACCTTAAACATCAAAAAGATCAAGAACACATGGAGTTTACGGCCGTAAACTCATGGGGAAATGACCATGGGTCGTAAACTCTATGAAGTGGTGCAATTGTGCCACTATGACTTCCTAAGGCTTGGACTTGACCATAAGATGCTAAATCATGACTTGTAAGACCTTTAAGCACAAAATGGTACATAATACCATGAGTTTATGACCGTAAACTCATGGGGAAATGACCATGGGCCGTAAACTCAAGTGTTATGACCATTGTGGCCATAAACTCAAATGTAAGGCCATACTCCCATTAGATGCAACCCCTTGGTACTACTAGCACTTGAATCAAAGTGTTATCCATCTTTTAGGGTGTCTTCACTTGATTAATTAGTTATTAATTGACTCATTGGATGCATATATGTGTCATTATATGTTAAATAGGATCTGTGTGTGTGTGTTCAAGTATTCACTTGACACTTAGCATCCTATACCATCCGTTCATCCAAACCACTCACTACTGGTGAGTTCATACCCCTTAATCAACCTTTTAAATGATTTTAAATGCTTTTATGGGGGGGGGATACAATTTGAACTATTATAGTTATTATATCAATCACATGTGATTAATAACTATCAAACAAGTGGATTTCTTACTTTTCAAACTATGTTATCAATCAAACTACTTCAAACTGTTTTACAAACTCTTTTACATGTTAAATACTTTTATTAAACTCTTTTAAACTTATACTTTGTTAAATGTGTATCTATATAGATATAGTTATATAAGTAGGATTGAAAGGACTTAGGACCGATAGCTCACCTTACCTCATGTTCCTTGTTTGGTTGTGGACTTAGGGTATCGGTTGTTTGTCCGAAGGTCGTTTGAATCCTAGTTATATATTATGTATATGTATATAGATATTAAAGTTCCTTCTTTCATTTCAATACCTTTGGGTAGAAAAGGTATACAAACATGTTCATTCATACAAACAACATTACTAGTAAACTATAATAGGTATAGTTTTGGAAGATACAATACTATTACTAGAACAGTGAAACATACAATGAGTCAGTTCATACATGAGTCAATACATACAGATAGAGAATACTATGATGAGAAACAAACATAACATACAGATAGAGAACACTATGATGAGAAACAAACATAACATACAGATAAAGAATACTATAACGAGAAACAAACGATAACATACAGAGAGAACATACAATACACCTAGTACATACAATACATATACAAGAACATTACAACGGTTATGTGAGCCATGTAACGGGGAATGGCATCACCTGTCATGGCTCGTTTTGTATCCAGAATCTCCTTAAATGGGGAGCGTTGAATTTGTGTGTAGATCTAAACTGGATTGACTATCCTACACCTTGTTGCTCGCTACAGTGGGACTTGCAAGTCTACGGGTGCCAAATGTCATTTCTTCCGACGTCTTTCATCGTCGTGTTTATAGTCGGTAGTATGGTACAGGCATATCACATGTTACTTTAAATAACATATTGGTTTAAGGTAATTAGTACAGCAGTAGTTACTTAATACAACACTACAGTACTTTATTATTTCCCCATTGCATTCACTTTGTGATCTTCAAACAATGAACGGTAATGTAAAACTATGTTTTTGGTTAATGATAGTCATACTTGGGAAAATACACACTTTTACAAGAAACAAACATACAGGACACTTGATCCCTTGGTAGAAGGCTACGTTTAGTAGAAAATATAGGATTTTCTAGGAAGTACAAACATTTACAAACTTAGACATCAAGTACTTACAACCACTTTCATACAAGCAATGACACTAAAATACTTATGATCTCACCAGCTTTAAAGCTGATAAACTCTTTCAAAATAACTTGTATTCTCAGGTCACCAGTTGTCACACCGCGAAACCGAAGGCGGAAACGTTCCGGGACGGAGGACGTCATGCGTAGTATCACAACAGTTGTATCATAGTAAGCATAGTAAACACAACCATTACATTATAATAAGAATATTTACAATGTTCAAAAACATGGTTTATACATGTCAGTATATATAGCAAAAGTAAAAGATGTGACTTCAGGATGTTCCATCTTCTCCAAAAGTTGGCAAAAGTACCTGCCTATTGATGCCCTGAGAATACAAGCAGTTTTAAAATATCAGCATAAAGCTGGTGAGTTCATAAGCGGTAAATTCTGGTGAAAGGAATGTTTCCTTGATTCTTTGAAAAGTTGTTTCCCAAGAAAAATCCCATATTTTCTTATGAAAGAGTTTTGATTATCCATTAGTTACACATTAAACAGACTATTTATGAAAGATTAAGTTATTCCAGAAAATCCCATATTTTCTTAAGGGTTGATAGTTGATTATCCATACGCGAGTATCTACCATACTCGGACATCAGTTTTCTTTTCGAAGCTCTGGTTACACCCAAAGGAGTATATTAGCCGTATTTTCGAAGCTCTGGTTACACCCAGAGGAGTATATTAGCCGTATTTTTGAAGCTCTGGTTACACCCAGAGGAGTATATTGGAAAAGTAAATTCTTGTTACCTAAGTTGTGAGTGCCATAAC
Source organism: Lactuca virosa (assembly GCF_052849685.1). Classification (NCBI taxonomy): domain Eukaryota; kingdom Viridiplantae; phylum Streptophyta; class Magnoliopsida; order Asterales; family Asteraceae; genus Lactuca; species Lactuca virosa. The sequence continues at coordinate 18,441,442 of NC_136429.1, read as the reverse complement.
CGTACTTTGACTGGATAAGGCACGAACGGGGGCCAGTATCTTTTTAAGACTTTGTCACCCCTGAACCTCACGGTTCCACTGTAGCTAGCAGCGAGGGTGCGGGATAGTCAGTCTCGTACAGATCTATACACAATAGTCACGCTCTCCCTCCAAGAGATTCTGGTTATAAGTCATAGTCCTCCACTCACGAATCCGGGGGAGTGTTACCAAGGACATGTCTCAAACTTAGCGTAACAAATTTACAAGTAATAGTACGAAAATCCAGTTTATGATTTGCATGAATCCTTTATGAGACAATACATATTATGATAAGATTCACAAGTTCCTTGCTTTAGATTTGTAAACTGTTTCTACGAGTTGATTTCTTAATCGAGTGGTAAAACGGTTTTCTGTATTAAAAGCATACTTAACATATAATTATTTTAAACAAAATAATATATTTGAGCACAAGTTTCCTTGTACTTTTTGCTTGTATTCCCCCCCTTGAAAACATGAAAAATTCGGAAAAGTATAGGGGTATGAACTCACAGATTGACGTGGGATCCGAGTGTAAGTTGCTGGGAATGTTTGAGTGTCAATAAAAGCCTTGGACACAAACGGATCCTATTTAGCATGAAGAAGTTCATATATATACATTAGGTGAGGGCATAACACTATTTGTTATGGAAGGAAACCACCTTAGGGACTAGGAAACACTTAAAACTAAGTGTTAGAATCACATGTGATTGAAAATGGGGAGTTTACGGTCGAAAAAGGAGTTTACGGTTCATGGGCTTACGGTCCATGAGTTTACGGTCGTAAAAGGGGTTTACGGTCCAGGTGTTTACGGTCGTAAAAGGTGTTTACGGTCCAAGTGTTTACGGTCGTAAAAGGTGTTTACGGTCCAAGTGTTTACGGCCGTAAACACTTCGACGAGAAGTGCGATTTTCGGTGTTTCAAGGCCCTTTCTAGTCTTCTGGAAGTGATCTATGAGAGTTTGCGCCAGACACTTAGCGCTGTCAAAGGTGTTTGGCCTAGCAGCCAAGACATTTCCTTTGGTGGGTTGTGTCAGTCCCCATATGTATCTTTCAATTTTTTTGCTTTCCGGGGTGACCATTCCCGGACAAAGAAGCGCTAGGTCTTCAAACCTAGAAGTGTAGGCAGCAATGTCGGATTCCTTCATCCTTAAGTTCCAGAGTTCTTGCTCTAGTTTCTGCATCTCGCCCCGTGGGCAGTATTCAGCTATCATAAGTTCTTTTAAGCTGTCCCAACCCATAGCATTTGCCACTGGTAGGGTTAGGGATTTGACCCGACCATTCCACCAGGTCAGTGTCCTGTTGGCGAAAGTGCGAGCGGTGAATTTTACTTTATTCACCTCAGAACAGGAACAGATTTCGAAAATGGACTCGATCTTTTCGAACCATTGAGTCAAGGCAATAACACCTCCTTTGTCGTCGAAGGATGTGGGTTTGGCGTTCATGAAGTCTTTATAGGAACACTCCTTCTGGTGTCCCTGACCACCTTCATGATGTTGGGGATGCATACTACCTCCCTTACCACTAGATCCGCCAGGGTTCATCTGTGACATCGCGGCTGCCACAGCAGCAGTAACAGCTGCTTGGAACATAACGGGATCGAACTGAGGGGGCGGTAGTGGTGGTGGAGCGTCGTCATTCCTCCTGTTAGGTCTTTTTCGAGGAGCCATCTTGTTCTAGAAACAATCATGAAGAAGAGGATGGTAAGTCCTCTGGAATCGAATCAAGAGATATAAAGCAAGATGTATCTCAATATGATGATTAGAGTGTTCTACTAAGCGATAAGCAAAGAAAGATTACTGATGCAAGTAAGTTATCGCTAAGAGGAATGAGTAGCAACACTTGGAATGAATTTCTACTAAGTATTCAGCTTTGACTTAAAATACTCCTATAGTATTTTAAGTTATAGGGATACTGGGTAAGTTTTAGGCCTGTTGCAACACCAAAGTCACTCCCAAGCACATGTTGGTCATGTCTCGAATAAATATAGTTGATCAGGCTATATTGACCCTAGACATGATTACATAACTGTCCAGGTTTAATCGCAGTGTTCAACATCCAAAATACTTTTGTTTTGTTCTACTTATGGCACGGTTTCTGGAATACGGGTATACTTGTATACTCTTTGTAAAAATACTTATATTTTAAAAGTATACTTTTAGTTCAGAGCACTTAGGCCCCTTAGTGTTTGTAGTTGTATACCATGTAAGGTTAGGTATACTTAGTCACTATAAACAATAGCTCTGATACCAATCTGTCACACCCCGAAACCGAAGGCGGAAACGTTCCGGGGCAGAGGACGTCATGCGTAGTATCACAACAGTTGTATCATAGTAAGCATAGTAAACACAACCATTACATTATAATAAGAATATTTACAATGTTTAAAAACATGGTTTATACATGTCAGTATATATAGCAAAAGTAAAAGATGTGACTTCAGGATGTTCCATCTTCTCCAAAAGTTGGCAAAAGTACCTGCCTATTGATGCCCTGAGAATACAAGCAGTTTTAAAATATCAGCATAAAGCTGGTGAGTTCATAAGCGGTAAATTCTGGTGAAAGGAATGTTTCCTTGATTCTTTGAAAAGTTGTTTCCCAAGAAGAATCCCATATTTTCTTATGAAAGAGTTTTGATTATCCATTAGTTACACATTAAACAGACTATTTATGAAAGATTAAGTTATTCCAGAAAATCCCATATTTTCTTAAGGGTTGATAGTTGATTATCCATACGCGAGTATCTACCATATTCGGACAGTAGTTTTCTTTTCGAAGCTCTGGTTACACCCAAAGGAGTATATTAGCCGTATTTTCGAAGCTCTGGATACACCCAGAGGAGTATATTAGCCGTATTTTCGAAGCTCTGGTTACACCCAGAGGAGTATATTGGAAAAGTAAATTCTCGTTACCTAAGTTGTGAGTGCCATAACCGTACTTTGACTGGATAAGGCACGAACGGGGGCAAGTATCTTTTTAAGACTTTGTCACCCCTGAACCTCCCGGTTCCGCTGTAGCTAGCAGCGAGGGTGCGGGATAGTCAGTCCCATACAGATCTATACACAATAGTCACGCTCTCCCTCCAAGAGATTCTGGTTATAAGTCGTAGTCCTCCACTCACGAATCCGGGGGAGTGTTACCAAGGACATGTCTCAAACTTAGCCTAACAAATTTACAAGTAATAGTACGAAAATCTTGTTTATGATTTGCATGAATCCTTTATGAGACAATACATATTATGATAAGATTCACAAGTTCCTTGCTTTATATTTGAAAACTGTTTCTACGAGTTGATTTCTTAATCGAGTGGTAAAACAGTTTTCTGTATTAAAAGCATACTTAACATATAATTATTTTAAACAAAATAATATATTTGAGCACAAGTTTCCTTGTACTTTTTGCTTGTATTCCCCCCCTTGAAAACATGAAAAATTCGGAAAAGTATAGGGGTATGAACTCACAGATTGACGTGGGATCCGAGTGTAAGTTGCTGGGAATTTTTGAGTGTCAATAAAAGCCTTGGACACAAACGGATCCTATTTAGCATGAAGAAGTTCATATATATACATTAGGTGAGGGCATAACACTATTTGTTATGGAAGGAAACCACCTTAGGGACTAGGAAACACTTAAAACTAAGTGTTAGAATCACATGTGATTGAAAATGGGGAGTTTACGGTCGAAAAAGGAGTTTACGGTTCATGGGCTTACGGTCCATGAGTTTACGGTCGTAAAAGGGGTTTACGGTCCAGGTGTTTACGGTCGTAAAAGGTGTTTACGGTCCAAGTGTTTACGGTCCAAGTGTTTACGGTCGTAAAAGGTGTTTACGGTCCAAGTGTTTACGGCCGTAAACACTTCGACGAGAAGTGCGATTTTCGGTGTTTCAAGGCCCTTTCTAGTCTTCTGGAAGTGTTCTAAGCTTAGTTTCTATGTTTAGGAGGGTGTTGTGGCAACTTTGTGCCACTTAAATAGAGTTTACGGTCAACGGAGATTGCCTTGACCGTAAACACCCTTCTGGTCACGATTTCTAGATGTTAACAAGTGATTCTTGTATCCAACAAGCTAAGGGTAGAGTACTTACGAAATAGAAGCTTGAAAGGGCGGTTAGAGTCCCAAAAACACTAGTGTGTGTTCTTGGTGTTCTTGGTGAGAGAGAAAATCTAGAAAAATGATGAGATTTATGAGCTAAGAACATGGATTTGCCACTAGAAATGAGATAGAAACATAATCAAGGTGAAGAATCACTTACATTCTTGAGGATCTTTGAGAAAAATCGAAGTTTGTAGAGAGAGAGTAGAGAGAGAAAGCCTTCTGGAGTGTGTAAAGTGAGAAATGGAGGCCACTCATCCGTTATATAGGGTGAGTTTACGGTCAGGAGGTGGGGGAGGGTTTACGGTCGTAAACAGTGTTTACGGCCGTAAACAGAGTTGACGGTCGTAAACCGGGTTTGCGGCCGTAAACTCCTTTTGAAGAGTCGTTTGGCCCGAATGCTATGTTTCGACTTAGAAAACTTCGTTTTCAAATATGGAAGTCGATCGAACTGAGTTTAGAATATTCCGTTAGACTAAAAATTATACTTACGTGAACGGAAATAAATTCGAAAAGATTTATTTAAACGTAAAGTCCTTCCCAAACTATCAAATTTAACGGAATTAGATAAGAATCCAAATTTGATTAACGGAAATTTAGTAAGGATAACGGAAAAGTTTCGGGTTGTCACACCAGTAGACAGGTACCGGTGCCAGGTTTTGAGAAGATGGAGCTCATTCAAGACTCATCTTTTATTTTGTTTCATTTTTTTGGTGTCTATTAAACTTCACAGAACACACTTGTATTAAATTATATTATTAATTCAATGGATGATGTTGTTGCTTGTTTACTACTATGCATTGTTGTGATACTGTACATGACGTCCTCCACCCCTGAACGTTTCCGCCGTTCCGGTTTTGGGGTGTGACAGATTGGTATCAGAGCATTGTTTATAGTGAACCGAGTATATCAACCCATAAAAGATATACAAACTATAAACACAACGGGATTAAAATACTCTGACCAAGAGTTTATACTTTTAAATAATAAAATATTTAACCAAGTATACATACCTGCATTCATACTAAAATCAGTGTCACTAGGACAGAACAACAGTATTACGATTGTTGGACAACACAATCAGACTTAGAGACATATAGTCAACCCTGGGAAGATATAGCCTGATCAACTATATTATCCGAGTAGTGACTAGCGTGTGCCTAAGGGTGGTTGTGAGGTTGCAACAAGTCTAAAAACTTACCAACAATACTACAATGAGAACATTAGAACAGAACATAAACTTAAAATACTATAGAAGTATTTTGTGTTACTATAATTACTTATCTGAGAATCAAAGGTTTTTATTAATAGGTCAATAATTGTTAATTGGATACACTAAGGTTATATGTGACTAGGATCTCATAGACATAGAATCTGTGATCTTTGCTTTTCTTCCTGTTCCTTGTTTGGTTGTGGATTTGGAGTTAGGATCACTTATTCGAAGGTCTATCCTGTTTTGCTTTCATATAACTGGTATGCATTAAGCAAGTATTGAAGTAACTAATAAAGATCATCTTATAATTATCTAATTAGTTTGTCTATTAATTATTTCTTTACCCCTTTTCTCCCGTAGATATCATGGCTAGATTCCATCTTCCCGGAGACCTGTACTATCCCAACAACAGCAATGCAGGATGGCTGGGAGAAGAGCCAGAAGATGATCACCCAATCCCTTTGGATGATCACCAAGCTGAAGGCTTTTCTGATGGTTCTGACTCAGAGCCAGAAGTCAACAACCTACCTCCAGTAGCTCAAAACCCAAACCCAAATCCTAACCCTCGTCTAGCATTTCCAGGCCCCACACCTCTGTGGGCAACAAACTTGAACAGATGGAGTCACGAGCAAGGTCAGCCGTTACATTACAACAGAGACCGAAGCTTCTATGACTCGAGGAGGGAGGCTCAGCAGACAGAATCTTGCCTATTCTAGTCCGTAGGGTTGCTCGTACTGATGAGCAGGGTAGAGCGGCTATCCATCAAATCCTGCAGGTTGATGCCGACACTGGAGTCAACACTGTCCGCATCCGCCAGCTGGAGTCTGCTCATGCAAGAACTCAGAACCAGAATGAAGCTCTGCAGAGAGAACTTGCTGAAACCCAAGCCGAAGTCCTGGAACTTCGAGCTCGGCAAGTAAGATCCGAAAGGCGCATGAGGGACATAGAACGCCTTTTGTCAGAATCAAGAACTCACTCTAGTAGTTCTCATTGCAGATAGAGTCTCCTCGACTTCTCTTTTGGATATAAATTAGTTTATGTAAAAACTCTAGTATAATTTCCTATCGTTGTGATAACTTTGGATCTGTTAAGTTATAACCAGGTCGTAGTTCTGTCAAAATTTTCCCATCTTGGTTTGATGTAAGACCTACTTCTAGGTCATTTTTCCCGAACTTGTTACATCTGTAATACCAGTATTATTGACAGATATCTAATCTCATGGAAATTATTATCCAAATGCTTTCATATTTTAGCACTAGATCTACATTCAATCATACTATTCAATTGTGTTGTTGGGCTATGGAGAGTTAGTCCATGAGTCATTCTCATCAAATTCTCCCTATTAAATTCTTATCAATATCTTCATCTTTGTAAAATTATAGTTAAAAGATGCCTCCACGATGATCAACGAGACGCAATCCTTCAGTAACTCCAACACCGCCTGCTCCTCAAATCGATACGGCAGCTCTAAATGCTACTGTAGCTGCGGCTGTGGCTACAGCCATGGCTCAATATCATTCTACCAGCACCAGCGGTGCTGGAAAGCCTGTTTATTCTAACCATGGTAAAGCCCCTGTGCGCTTGAGAGAGTGCTCCTATAAGGACTTCACCAACTGCAAGCCATTGTCCTTTAAAGGGACTGGCGGAGTCATTGCCCTCTCGCAATGGTTCGAAAAGACGGAGTCGATCTTCGAGATCTGCTCATGCCCGGAAGGAAGCAAAGACAAATTTGATGTGTGCACCTTCGAGGCAAAGCCATGACATGGTGGAATAGCCATGTCAAGTCACTATCTCTTATAGTGGCAAATGTCATGGGCTGGGAAGCTCTGAGAGAGCTAATGATCGAAGAATATTGCCCGAGGGGCGGAATCCAAGAGCTGGAGCAAGAACTGTGGAGCCTAACCATGAAAGGCTCCGACATAGTCTCCTACACTGCCAGGTTCTGCGAGCTGGTGGCCCTCTATCCCAACATGGTTCACACAGAGGGAAAGAAGATAGAGAGGTACATCTGGGGGTTGGTGCCTCCATTTCAAGGGAATGTCCTGGCTTCAAACCCCACTACATTCGATAGTGCCAAGCGGTTGGCACAGCGGCTTATTAACCATGGGGTCCGTACCCCGTCAACAACAACAACCCTGGCCATCTCGTAACCCTCCAAAACCGCTGATTCCAAGCGGAAGTTCTGGGATGACAAGAAGAAGAAGAAAGCTGCCAAAAAGCAGCAGGTTGTGGCAGTACACGCTGCGATAGTACCTGCCGCTGCTGCTCCGGTCAAGCAGTACGCTGGAAGTTTGCCTAAGTGCAACAAATGCAACTTCCACCACATCGGAGCCTGCCGGGAAATGCAGTGTTCAAACTGCAACAGGAAGGGGCACACTGCCCGTTTCTGCAAAGCTCCGGCGAGGCCAATCAACCAAGTCCCTGGCGCAGGAGTGGGCCAAGCTTGCTACGGTTGTGGCGAGGTGGGCCACTACAATAGGAACTGCCCTAAGGCAGGGAATGCCGGTGGGGTGGGAAGGGTGCTGGCCATAGGCCACGAGGAAGCGGTTGCTGACCCCACGGTGGTCACTGGTACGTTTCTCCTCGATAACTCTTATGAATGCATACTATTTGATAGTGGAGCGGAGAGGAGTTTCGTGAACCAAAAATTTGCTCATTTACTTAAGCAAAAATCACGAGCACTTAAAGAACCGTTCACTGTAGAAATGGCTAATGGGAAGACAGAGAGCACTAGCAGTATATACATAGGATGTACCCTAACTCTAGATAGCCATTCATTTTCGATCGACCTCGTGTCGGTCTCAATTAAAAGTTTCGACGTCATCATCAGCATGGATTGGTTGAGTTTTCATCGTGCCGACATCATGTGTTACGAAAAGGCTGTTCGCCTTAATCTGCCGTCTAGCGAAACTCTGGTAGTTTATGGCGACAAACCCGACACTAACCTTCGTATCATCTCAAGCATTCAAGCCCAGAAATTTTTGCGAAAGGAATGTCGCGCATTCCTTGCTCATGTTGTAGATGTGAGCCAAGAAACGAAAGACGTTAAGAACATTCCAGTAGTACGCGATTTTCCCGATATCTTTCCAGAAGAACTCCCAGGATTACCTCCGCAACGTCAAGTCGAGTTCAGAATCGACTTAGTTCCAGGGGCTACCCCAGTAGCCAAATCGCCCTACCGTTTAGCACCTGCAGAGATGCAAGAATTGTCCGGTCAACTTAACGAACTGCTCAGCAAGGGCTTTATAAGACCAAGCTTCTCACCCTGGGGAGATCTGGTCTTGTTCGTCAAGAAGAAAGACGGATCATTTCGCATGTACATCGACTACGGGGAACTCAACAAGCTAACCATCAAAAATCATTACCCTCTGCCTCGCATAGACGATTTATTTGATCAACTGCAAGGGGCGGACTTCTTTTGAAAAATCGATCTTAGATCCGGATATCACCAACTACGAGTGCTAGGGGAGGATGTTCCGAAGATAGCCTTCCGAACTCGTTATGGGCACTACGAGTTCGTGGTGATGCCGTTCGGATTAACCAACGTGCCTGCAGTATTCATGGACTTAATGAATAGGGTGTGTCGTCCTTACTTGGATCAGTTCGTCATCGTCTTCATCGATGACATACTTATCTACTCTCGTAGTAAGGAGGAGCATAGTCAACATCTGCGGCTAGTCTTAGAAACGTTGCGTTCAGAGAAGCTCTATGCGAAGTTCTCGAAATGCGAATTTTAGATCCGAAGAGTCGAATTCTTAGGGCACATGGTTAGCAAAGAGGGAATACACGTGGACCCTTCCAAAATCAAGGCCATTGAGAGCTGGTCAGCACCGAAGATGCCTACCGAAATTCGTCAATTTCTAGGCCTCGTTGGCTACTATCGCAGGTTCATTCAGAACTTCTCATGAATTGCCAAACCTCTTACGACTTTGATCCAGAAGGGTGTGGCCTTTGACTAGGAAGAGAAGCAGGAGAGAGAGTTCCAAACGCTAAAACGAGCCTTGTGCACCGCACCAATACTATCCCTCCCAGAAGGAATAGAAGACTTCGTAGTCTATTGCGATGCATCCAACCAAGGGCTCGGATGTGTTCTGATGCAGCGAGGTAAGGTCATCGCCTACGCCTCGAGACAGCTGAAGACACACGAGGTCAACTACACCACTCACGATCTTGAGCTAGGAGCAGTTGTGTTTGCCCTGAAGATCTGGAGACACTACGTATACGGTACGAAGAGCACGATCTTTACAGACCAGAAGGAGCTCAACATGAGACAACGACGGTGGGTCGAACTACTCAGTTACTACGAATGCGAAATTCGTTATCACCCGGGTAAAGCCAATGTAGTAGCTAACGCCCTAAGTCAGAAAGAATACTCTGGTCGTAGAGTCAAATCTTTGACTATGACTATCCATTCACACTTGTCCACACAAATCAAGGAAGCTCAGCTCGAATTCTTGAAGCCTGAAAATGTGGCGGGTGAATCCCTGCGAGGGATGAATAAGAATTTGGAAGTCAAAGCTGGCGGAGCCTTATATCTCATGGATTGGATCTGGACACCGAAACACGGTGGTTTCAGAGACTTAATCATGATCGAAACTCACAACACTCGTTATTCCGTCCATCCAGGTTCAGATAAGATGTACCTGGATCTTAAAAAGTTATAATGGTGGCCTAACATGAAAGCAGAGATTGCTACCTTCGTGAGTAAATGCCTTACTTGCGCCAAGGTCAATGTCGAATACCAGAAACCCTCAGGTCTGATACAACAACCAGAGATACCAGAATGGAAGTGGGAGCGGATCACTATGGACTTCATAACCAAGCTGCCCAAGACAACGGGTGGACTTGATACCATATGGGTCATCGTCGACAGATTGACCAAATGCGCACACTTCCTGCCTATCAAAGAGACAGACAAGATGGAGAAGTTAACAAGAACCTACATTCAGGAGATTGTACGACTACACGGTGTTCCCATATCCATTATCTCGGACAGAGACAGTAGATTCACTTCGAGGTTCTGGCAGTCGCTACAAAGTTCCCTAGGAACTAGGCTGGACATGAGTACAGCCTATCATCCACAGACCGACGGACAAAGTGAGAGGACTATCCAAACCTTGGAAGATATGTTGCGAGCCTGTGTGATCGACTTTGGGAAAGCATGGGATACTCATTTATCCCTTGTCGAATTTTCCTACAACAACAATTATCACACGAGCATAAAGGCTGCTCCATTCGAGGCCCTCTATGGCCGAAAGTGCAGATCCCCTCTGTGCTGGGCTGAGGTGGGTGATACCCAGTTAGCTAAAGGACGAGTTCCTAACAGCACTCTCACGGGTCCGGAGATCATTCGGGAAACGACAGAGAAGATCGTTCAGATTCGTGAATGATTGAAAGCCTCTAGAGACCGACAGAAAAGCTACGCAGATAAACGAAGGAAACCGTTGGAATTCCAGGTGGGCGACCGTGTTCTATTGAAGGTCTCACCCTGGAAAGGCTTGATACGCTTCGAAAAGCGTGGAAAGCTAAATCCAAGGTACATAGGGCCTTTCGAGATTCTCGCTAGAATCGGCCCTGTATCTTACAGACTCAACTTACCCCTCGAACTTAGTAACGTACATCCTACTTTCCACGTCTCGAACTTGAAAAAGTGTCTATCCGACGAGACTCTTGTAATCCCACTCGACGAGATCGAGATCAACGAAAGCCCCAACTTCGTGGAAGAACCTGTAGAGATCATGGACCGAGAGGTCAAGCAAACAAAGCAAATCCGTATCCCGATAGTGAAGGTTCGCTGGAACGCCAAGCGAGGACCTGAATTCACTTGGTAGCGAGAGGATCAGATGAAACTGAAATATCCTCGTCTTTTTACTTAGTTATTTGTAACTACTTATTTACTTAAACTCTAATTTCGGGACGAAATTTCTTCTAACGGGGGGATGATGTGACAACCCGAAATTTCTATCTTGTACACCCATTCACTTCAATAGAAGTCAGATTTGTTTATGCTAATTTTTATGTTGTTTGGTGTCAGTTTGAGTGTTCTAAAGCCTAGTACTTCAAGAGATAATTAGAGGAAGTATACTTTAGGCTTAATTGTGCAACATTAAAGTGACAAAACTCCAAGAGTTTAGAGTTTACGGCCCAAAAATAGTGTTAGGGACGTAAACCCTAAAGGGTATATAAATGACACTTAGTCATTTTTAGCCATTTTTACCATTTCCAAGTCAAGAACCAATTCTCTCTCAAGTATCATCCGAATTTTTGTCAAGATCTTCAAGATTGGTAAGTGTTTCCTTCCTTGTTTAGTTGATCTCTTTCATTATCTAGTGATATTACATGATTTCATCCATGAAATCATTCCATTTTCTTAGATCTTCAAGTGTTCTTCATTTCACCAAGAACACCAAGAACACACACTAGTGTTCTTGGGCCGTGAACCCCCTTACAAGCTCCTATATTGTAAGTATTCTTACCTTGGCTTGATATAGGCTTGTTTCACTTCTTATTCAACTAGAAAACATCAAGAAACACAAGATCATAAGGTGTTTACGGCCAAGACATGTTCTTGAGCCGTAAACCCTAATAAAGGGGGCATAGTGAGCCCTAGTCCCTTCCTAAGCCTTGGATACAAGTCTAGATCACTTCCTTGAAGAGTTTAGGACCTTAAACATCAAAACGATCAAGAACACATGGAGTTTACGGCCGTAAACTCATGGGGAAATGACCATGGGCCGTAAACTCTATGAAGTGGTGCAATTGTGCCACTATGACTTCCTAAGGCTTGGACTTGACCATAAGATGCTAAATCATGACTTGTAAGACCTTTAAGCACAAAATGGTACATAATACCAAGATTTTACGACCATAAACTCATGGGGAAATGACCATGGGCCGTAAACTCAAGTGTTATGACCATTGTGGCCATAAACTCAAATGTAAGGCCATACTCCCATTAGATGCAACACTTTGGTACTACTGGCACTTGAATCAAAGTGTTATCCATCTTTTAGGGTGTCTTCACTTGATTAATTAGTTATTAATTGACTAATTGGATGCATATATGTGTCATTATATGTTAAATAGGACCCGTGTGTGTGTTCAAGTATTCACTTGACACTTAGCATCATATACCATCCGTTCATCCAAACCACTCACTACAGGTGAGTTCATACCCCTTAATCAACCTTTTAAATGATTTTAAATGCTTTTATGGGGGGGGATACAAGTTGAACTATTATAGTTATTATATCAATCACATGTGATTAATAACTATCAAACAAGTGGATTTCTTACTTTTCAAACTATGTTATCAATCAAACTACTTCAAACTGTTTTACAAACTCTTTTACATGTTAAATACTTTTATTAAACTCTTTTAAACTTATACTTTGTTAAATGTGTATCTATATAGATATAGTTATATAAGTAGGATTGAAAGGACTTAGGACTGATAGCTCACCTTACCTCCTGTTCCTTGTTTGGTTGTGGACTTAGGGTATCGGTTGTTTGTCCGAAAGTCGTTTGAATCCTAGTTATATATTATGTATATGTATATAGATATTAAATTTCCTTCTTTCATTTCAATACCTTTGGGTAGCAAAGGTATACAAACATGTTCATTCATACAAACAACATTACTAGTAAACTATAATAGGTATAGTTTAGGAAGTTACAATACTATTATTAGAACAGTGAAACATACAATGAGTCAGTTCATACATGAGTCAATACATACAGATAGAGAATACTATGATGAGAAACAAACATAACATACAGATAGAGAACATTATGATGAGAAACAAACATAACATACATATAGAGAATACTATAACGAGAAACAAATGATAACATACAGAGAGAACATACATACATACTAGACAGAGAGAACATACAATACAGCTAGTACATACAATACATATACAAGAACATTACAACGGTTATGTGAGCCACGTAACGGGGAATGGCATCACCTGTCATGGCTCGTTTTGTATCCAGAATCTCCTTAAATGGGGAGCGTTGAATTTGTGTATAGATCTAAACTGGATTGACTATCCTACACCTTGTTGCTCGCTACAGTGGGACTTGCAAGTCTACGGGTGCCAAATGTCATTTCTTCCGACGTCTTTCATCGTCGTGTTTATAGTCGGTAGTATGGTACAGGCATATCACATGTTACTTTAAATAACATATTGGTTTAAGGTAATTAGTACAGCAGTAGTTACTTAATACAACACTACAATACTTTATTATTTCCCCATTGCATTCACTTTGTGATCTTCACACAATGAACGGTAATGTAAAACTATATTTTTGGTTAATGATAGTCATACTTGGGAAAACACACACTTTTACAAGAAACAAACATACAGGACACTTGATGCCTTGGTAGAAGGCTACGTTTAGTAGAAAATATAGGATTTTCTAGGAAGTACAAACATTTACAAACATTTACAAACTTATACATCAAGTACTTACAAACACTTTCATACAAGCAATGACACTAAAATACTTATGATCTCACCAGCTTTAAAGCTGATAAACTCTTTCAAAATAACTTGTATTCTCAGGTCACCAGTAGACAGGTACCGGTGCTAGGTTTTGAGAAGATGGAGCTCGTTCAAGACTCATCTTTTATTTTGTTTCATATTTTTGGTGTCTATTAAACTTCACAGAACACACTTGTATTAAATTATATTATTAATGCAATGGATGATGTTGTTGCTTGTTTACTACTATGCATTGTTGTGATACTGTTGAAACAAAGTTCAATTAGGATCGATAGATTCTATGCAGACAAACAATTAAGAACGTAATTATGAACACAAGAATGGCTTTGAATGTGTCGTATGATTAATGCTTTAACACCTCAGAAGAGCTCGATTAAGAACTTCAACTGTAGAGGTGTTTAGGGTTACAAAACAATAATCGATAATAATCAGGAACGTTAACCTTTTAATGCATACATGCATGCATTATTTATAGTCTAACCCTACAAGCTAATCACGGATGGACAGGCCCAATCCGGATACAAAACACAGGCCCATGACGCAACACAATAAGACTCAACAATCTCCCCATTTGCGTCAATGGAGCCGAAAGCTCACTTCGGTTTAGCTACAGAAGACTTCTTGATTGTCTTGAACACCTTCGGTATGATAGCCAATAGATGATGACGAAACGTTATGTACAACCGAAGCATGTCTATGAAGTTCTTCGTGTCTGTCTCTGAGTTCTGCTTGCACAGATGAATAATGTTGATAATGTGCTCCAAGCAGTCTGTTGAAAACAAATGTTTATCAACAAGAGCGAATAAAAATTTGTGTGCTTCGCCTTTTGTAAACATCACAGTAAGATGTGTAGAATCGATTTGGCCCATCTTCATCTTATTCACATCTCCTGGTTTCGGTGTTGGCTTGATAGTCGGTTTCTTGTTCATTACTTTCGCTATCTCCTGATCCATAGCAGCAACCTCATGGATGTAAGAAGCCAACATCCTCTTCAAGTGATCCAGTATCGGCTCATATTCCTTCGGATTGGTGAGCAGAATGTTAAACAATAGGATCCAGTCATGAGGATTTAGATTTGGAAGGTCTGCCAGGGAAATAATCGACACCGAGTTTGCTGATCCTCGTGTGATTTTAAAATTAACATTTATGAACTTCCCCGCAGGCGTAGGTTTTAGTACCTTGACAGTAACTATCTTCTGTGCGCTCCATGTCAAGTACTGCGGTTGACCATACTTCAGATAAAAGTCGATAAGCTCACGATCAACTTTTGGATGAGGAAAAGGAACTTCAGCAGTCGAATCGAAACAATGAAACGTGAATGCCTTTCGTGTTATTGGCATGTCGAACTGTGAGTCCTTAGAATTGACACAATCAAACGAAGCAACAGGTTCCAACCAGTAAACACTTGGAAACTTTATAGCCTGATTGATAAGTGCTTCTTTTGTCCACAAGGGAAACAAGGCTTTCTTGCAGTTTAAAGCTTCTTCTTCTTCCTTGTTCCTCCTTTCCCTCTCATCTGCTTCCCTTGCAACCCTCAAGGTTTCATCCAACTCTTTATCCCTCTTCTTTCGTTTAAGGGCCTCAGCAATAGTCTCATCAGATTCGTCACTATTGTTATCATCAATCTCCTTCTTCTTAGCTTGAGAACCATAACCTGAAGCTTCATTACCCTTCAGTTCGGTTGTAACTTTGACTTTCGGTTGAGCAGATTCTGTTTCGGTTTTAACTTTCGGTTGAGCACTTTCTCCCCCTTGTTTTGGAGCACTGAATCTCTCCGAAACACCCTTCATCTCGTGTAACATTGCAAGGGCAGGAAAAAGTTCTGATGTCAGATGATTTCTGATTATGAGAGTAAGGATAGGATCATGAGCACCAAGAATATTGGTAAGCATATCCTTGACATCTCCAGCACAACAACGAAAGACAGCTCTTTCAGTCTTCAACAAAGAAATTTCCTTTTCAGCTTGAGCAAGCTACACCTCCTGAACTTCAATTGTGGAGGCTTGACGAGCAAGATCTTCCTTTAAAGCACTTTCTTTTGCTAAATCAGCGTGAAGAGATTCAAGCGGAGAATTCACAGAACTGATAAGTAAAGTGTTCTCTGCTTGTATTGAAGAACGTATAGCCTCAAACTTTGTGTGCTCTTCTTGAAGGGACTGGGATAAGGAATCCACAGAGACATTCACCTTAGCTGCATTGTTATCAGCATGCCCTTTGAGTGACTCAAGAAAGATTTGAGTACTATGAAGAAGTTCAGCAACGTCAGTAGTGGCCTTCTTACAAGAAGAAGTAGACTCATTAACAGCCTGGGTGGATTTGTCAATTGACTCAGTATATTGCTCAAGAGCAGTATCCATGAAAGCCTTTAGCACAACTCCACTGTAGGACTTGTTGTCATCAAGCAATTTATCAAGCTTCTCATTAATGCTTTGCAGTTGTTGTCGTGTGACTGGAGCTTCATCATCATCATCATCTGTAGGAAGCCTATAGGGACTTTAGTATGTTGAATCAAACTCATCATTAGCACCACCGAGAGTGGCACCAGAACCGGTTGAAGGTGAGGGTGAAAGTGGTGTGGAAGTAACTGGAGGTTCTGTTTCAGTAGTCGCCCCCGTATCAGATACGTTGACTCTTACTGTTGGTTCAGGGATTGTAGTGGAAGTGGATTGGGAAATTATAGGAGTTGATAAGGGAGTTGTAAAAATAGGAATAGAATGAACTGGTGGTGGTGGTGATAGAGAAGGTGTTGTTGGAGATGTGGTAGGTGGTGGAATAGGAGCAACCGAAATTGGAACTGTCTGTTTCGGTGATGGAGGTGGTTATGGAAGTTTGTTATGAAGAGATTCGGTTGGAGTAGGAGATCGGGGAGGAGTGTTACCTCTCGGTGATTCATGATGAATTTCTTCTTCTTCCTCCTCTTCATCGTTTTCTGAACCGGAAGGAGAGGGACTGTTGGGTTTCTTGGCCATCTTCTTGAACTTCTTAGGCTTGGAAGAATCCCCTTTCTCAGACTTTCGCTTCCTTGATTTGGCAGGTTTAGACTTATCATCCTCAGTTGTCCCTGTCTTGGTAGTAGCCCTTTTTCCACAATTGCCAGGCTTTTCCACAGCTTCCAAGGCAGCCTGTTGTTCAGAAGATAAGACTCTCGGTTCCTTAGGAGGAATTTGGTGATAATCAGCCATGACCTTGCTCTCAATGGTGACACATCTGTACATTGTCTCTAGGATAGAGCCAATATGAGGAAACTTTCTAGGATCAGAGATAATGGTTTTCTTGGTGTCGAACGTGGCCACAGACGCAACTAGAGCATCCTTCATGACCGGAATCTGCAAAGAATCAATCGCCCTTTGTGTAATGAGAGTCCAGAAGCGTGCACACGAGATTTCAGAGTGCCTCGTTGAAGTGTTGAGGCTTTGCACCACTTGAGACCAGATAATCGTCCCATAATCGAGATTGAGACCATTGTAAAGGCCGTAGAGAAGGGTTAGGAAACCCTTACTGGTACCATCAGACCCACCACTCCTCTCTGCCAAACTCTTGATGAGAAGAGTAAGTAAACCATTCCATTGGGGCGGTAAGCATGACTTCTTAACCTTTGTAACCGTAGTTAGTACATCGGTATAGCCCATCTCGTAGAGCATTGAGAACAACTGAGTTATGGTAATGAAGTCCGGTGAGATTACAGAGGAATCCACAGCAAGTTATAACAGCGAACAAAATCTTCCTTTCGAAATCGACGCCTTATGAGAGAAGATTTGAAAGTAAATTCGTTCCTTGTTTTTATCATACGAAGCGGTAGTGTGGACTTGCGAGAGGAGTGACATAGGAACGGATTCCACCTGCGTTAGGGCTAGAACCAAAGGTGAATACTTCAAACACTCAACCACTTGCAGCATATACGCATCGTACAGAAAAGGATTGAGTTCAATGATCATATTCTAATTTGGCTTGATCAAGAGCAATGTGGATGAAGCAGTTTGATCGTGAGCCGATGAAGAAGTCGTCATTGTTGATTGAAGAAAGAAGATGAAATGTTTCAAATTGCCTTGTAATTTGAGAGAATTTGTTGCTGGTAAAAGACAAATAAGATTAGAAACCCTTTATATACCGTTGGCATGAGAGAGAAAAATCATCATGACAATGACGCGATCACCAAAACGTCGCCTGAAAAAGCACGATGTGACAGGTTGGTTACTCATAGGTATACGTCAGCACGCGTGGGTATAAAGACCGTTCAAATTCACGCTCCCAAAATCTTATCCTCAATTCGTCGTTTGAAATTCAGTTTCTCTCCAAGATTTAGGATAACCCCTGTTGCTCCAAAAGAGAAACAAAAATTGAACCAACAGTAACCAGAATGTTGGAAAATAAAAATTTTCGTGCAATAGTGTGACAAAAAATATAGAAATAAAGCAAAATGTGTATTGGATGTGAGTGATGTCTATTAGAAGACAGAAAGCAGGTGATTCCGGGCAAGAATCGCTTCCTTCAAAGTCAAGAGAGACTTGAAGTGCTTGGGTGGGTTCCCGAGAAATAACGATCAAGTGTTTGTAGAGAAACATTGAAAGGCTTCTTTTTAATTTATAGGCTTAGGGTGGCTTATCTTCAACAGAACATCGATTCTTAACATAAGACCGAACATTGGAAGAAGTACTTGTGAGACCGATGTGGTCTGTTGAACAAGTAGGTGGGATATAAGATTTAGTGACTATACAAGTGATGGAAATCTCAAAAACAAAAATAAACTGGATCTTTTTGGGAAGAAAAGCCTTGGTGTTAGACAATTTCATAAAAGATCACTCAAAAATAAAAATGAGATTTCATTAGGTAACCAGTAAGATCTTGAATATTATAATTCACCGTCAATTCATTGTTGGTGTTGGATTGTGGGTTTCACTCAGCACGTGGTGTACGTATCTAAGATCACAAACACAGATTTTATGCAACCATAAACCTCAGTGGTAAAGACCGAGAGTCTCAAGGGTTACAGTGGTGAACCGAAAGTTGATGGAGAATATAAGGAGGGTGGCTAAAGAACCAAAAGTACCTTCTGCTATAAAGACATGACTAAGCAGAAAAACTCTTAACTCATTTGAGAAGAGTAAGGTAGCTCTTGACTTGAGTTGATTTTATCAGCCTGATTGGGAAGAAACGATATGTATAGATCGAATCATTAAGGCCTTGCTCTAAGTCGTAGAGGCTTTGGTCAACATGCAGCAGCATGCTTCTAGGGACTCTTAACTAGTTCATATGGAAATGATCATACCTACCTTAGCTCCAAATTCTGTTGTACTGGTATACTTGTGACCTAATTAAAAGAACAAGCAAACAAACACACCACACAAACAAAACAATCAAACAAACCAAACAAAGAAAAAAAATATTTTTGAAGATTTGAGATTTTCTGAAAAATAATCAAACAGAAAAAGAAAATATTTTTGGATTGTTGAAGTTTTCTGAAAAATAATAAAAACAGAAAAAGAAAATATTTTTGGATTTTTGAAGTTTTCTGGAAAATAATAAAAACAGAAAAAGAAAATAAAGTAGCACAAAACACCCTAAAAAAAGTTAAAATAATAAACACAATGTACAACCGAAACCTTATCTTAAAAGAATGAAGTGAAATAAGTCGAACGTTCGGTTCATTTCGGTTCCTTAAAATTCCAGAGCCGAAATAGACCGAGTGTTCGGTTCATTTTGGTTCCCGAAAAATATGGAGCCGAAATAGACCGAGCGTTCAGTTCATTTTGGTTCCCGAAAAATCCGGAACCGATATAGACCGAGCGTTCGCTCTATTTCGCTTGTCTAATTTTTAGTAAGAGATTTGAGGATTCGGTACCGACTCTGCTTCCATCATTCCCAAGCCTTGTAAAATTTTATTGAAACTCGCTTCAGGTAAGGCTTTAGTGAATATGCCAGCCAGTTGATCAGAGGACCGAACGAAATGTACTTCCACGTTCCCATCTTCTACGTGGTCCTTGATGAAATGATATCTAAGTGCAATATGCTTAGTCTTAGAGTGTTGCACTGGATTGTGACAAATCCTTTTTGCACTTTCTAAGTCACAATAGAGAGGAATCTTCTTCATACTCAGCCCATAATCTCTTAGTTGACTTTGAATCCATATTACTTGAGAGGTACAAGATGCTGCAGCTATATACTCAGCTTCGGCTGTTGAAAGTGACACACAGGTTTGCTTCTTGGACTGCCAGCTAACAAGTTTACCGTCAAGGAATTGGCATCCACCTGTGGTGCTCTTTCGGTCTAGACCACATCCTCCAAGATCAGCATTAGAAAAAGCTTGAATGAAGAATCCAGATCTAGCAGGGTACCAGAGACCGAGAGATGAGGTTCGCTTCAAGTAACGGAAAATATTTTTCACCGCCACCATGTGAGGTTCTCTTGGATTAGCTTGAAACCTGGCACAATAACAAACAGAAAATATAATGTCTGGTCTACTAGTTGTTAGATACATTAGGGACCCTATCATTTGTCGATATAGTGTTATGTCAACAGCAGGTTTTTCCAGAGAAGGTGTTAACTTAGTGTCAAACGCCATAGGAACCTTCACTTTTGAATCTCCCGTCATACCAAATTTTGTCAGCAAATTCCTTGTGTATGCCTCCTGGTTGATAAAGATACCTTCTGGTCCCTGTCTAATATTCAAACTAAGGAAAAAATTAATCGGACCCATTGCGCTCATTTCAAATTTAGTCTCCATCAACTTCCTGAATTCAGCTGTCAAGCTAGGATTCGTGGAGCCGAAGATGATATCATCGACATAAATTTGAACTATCATTAGATGTTCGCCTTCTTTCTTTCGGAAGAAGGTTGGATCAACCGAACCTTGCTTAAATTTTGACATTTTCAGAAAGCGAGTTAAAGTTTCATACCAGGCCCTTGGTGCTTGCTTTAAACCATATACAGCTTTATCCAACACATAGCAATGATCAGGGAATTTCTTGTTCATGAACCCGGGAGGTTGCTCAACATACACTGTTTCTTCTAGTTCTCCATTCAAGAAAGTGCATTTTACATCCATTTGAAAACTTCGAAGTTTTTATGAGCAACATATGCCAGGAAGATTCTAACTGATTCCAACCTAGCTACTGGAGCGAAGGTTTCCTCATAATCTATCCCTTCCTCTTGGCAATATCCTTTAACTACCAACCGAGCCTTGTTTCTAATAACGTTCCCCTCTTTGTCCAATTTATTCCTGAAGACCCATTTCAAGCCAACCACCGAAGCATCCTTTGGTGTGGGAATCAGTCTCCAAACTCGATTTCGTTCGAACTCATGAAGCTCATCTTGCATTGCTTGAACCCAATCAGAATGATCAAGTGCATCATTAACTGTTTTTGGTTCGACTTTGGAGACAAACGAATTAAACATACAGAATTCAACTTTAGAGAATAATGCAGTTTGTTTCGCTTTCAATTGAGAACGAGTGAGAACTTTCTCAGATGATTCACCAATGATTTGTGCTTTGGGATGATCCTTGGTCCATTTCACTAATGGAGGATAATTTGGGTCATTGGCTGGATCCAACTCTGCATTTACTTCCTCTTCAAGTTCTGATTGATCACCTTCGTCAGTTGTATTGTCTTTCTCCCCCTCGACTGGCGAAGTGTAACCTGTGTCAGGGCCAGAGTTGTCATCCTTTGTGGACGTCGGATTCTCCCCCTCGATTGGACTATTATGGGGCGGGTTTGGAGCTGTATGCTCCCCCTCGCCTGGATCTTTATGAGTTAGGGATGGAATAGGATTCTCCCCCTCGAAAGATATTTCAGTTGTCTTTGGTGCTGATGAACTCTCCCCCTTGAATATTGGTCAGTTGAGGGTTGACCACCTGTCGGTTTAGGAGGTTCACTTTCCATTTCTTTGGCAGCTTCATCTATGATCTTTTTAAGATTGTCAATTTTGTTGTCTGCTGCTTTCGCCTCTGAGTGTGCTGCTTTCTCTGGTTCATTAAATAACCGAATGTACTCGTCAAACAAGTTGGATATTGGAACCGAGACTTGTCCTGATTCAGGAAATATTTCACCTAAGGCACTTTCACTCCTTTGAACTTTCTTCATGTAATTATCGTCAAAGGTTACATAATATGTTTCTTTAATTCGTTTGGAGCGTTTGTTCAAAACTCTGTAAGCTTTTGAAGTGAGTGAATAACCAAGAAAAATTCCCTCATCTGCTTTGACGTCAAACTTGTTTCGGTTCTCCTTTGAATTAAAGATGAAACACCTTGAACCGAACACGTGGAAAAATTTGGCGTTGGGCTTTCGATTGTTTAAGATCTCATATGGAGTGATTGAGAATCTTTTGTTGAGTAAAGATTTGTTCTGAGGGTAGCACGCGGTTGCAACTGCATCAGCCCAAAAGTATAGTGGAAGAGAGGCGAAGCTGAGCATAGTCCTGGCTGCTTCACATAAAGAACGGTTTCGTCTTTCAACAATCCCATTCTGTTGTGGAGTATAAGGGGCTGAAAAGTTGTGAGATATCCCCTTGTCTGCCAGAAAATCCTCAAAATCTTTATTCTTGAATTCCAGCCCATTGTCGCTTCTGATATTCCTCACTGTCTTTCGCGGCTGTACTTCCACTTGCTTGA
This sequence comes from Lactuca virosa, assembly GCF_052849685.1. Taxonomy (NCBI): domain Eukaryota; kingdom Viridiplantae; phylum Streptophyta; class Magnoliopsida; order Asterales; family Asteraceae; genus Lactuca; species Lactuca virosa. The sequence continues at coordinate 18,419,011 of NC_136429.1, read as the reverse complement.
TGAACGTCTTCAGCTTGGGAGTTGCATCTGATTTCTGTTTAAGAAAGAAAACCCAGGTGAAGCGAGAAAAATCATCTACTATGACAAGAATGAACTTAGTACCACCGAAGCTTTCGATAGCCGAAGGTCCACATAAGTCAATGTGCAGAAGTTCAAGAGCTTCAACAATCGTTGTATTGATTCGTGTAGGATGGCTCTTTCTACTTTGTTTGCCCATCTCACACGCTGCACACAGATGTTCCTTGTCAAACTTGAGAAGAGGAAGGCCTCGAACGTGATCACCAAGCACCAACTTATTAATGTTTTTGAAGTTCAGGTGCGATAGACGACGATGCCACAACCAGCTTTCATTAGTATTCGCCTTTGATAGCAGACATATTGCTGGTTTTCCTCTAATTGGCTTGAGATTTAAAGGATACATCTCTCCCTTGCGTTCAGACTTTAACAGAACCTTTTTGGATTGCTTCTCAATTATCTCAGAGCCCTCATCATCAAATGAAACCTTCAAACATGTTCCCACAACTAATTGTGACACACTGATGAGGTTATGCTGCAATCCTTCCACATACGCAACTTTTCGAATCGAGAAGTCTCCGTTGGTTATCATACCATATCTTTTGATTGTTCCATACGAGTTATTGCCATACTTCACACATCCACCATCCTTTAGGGATCGAAACTCCCTCAGCTCTTTCTTCCTTCCTGTCATGTGACGCGAGCAGCCACTGTCTATATACCATTCATCATCGAACTGCTCGTCACTGATCACCTGCGAATTCAAGCAGATTTAGGAACCCAAAGTTTCTTGGGTCCTGGTGAGTCTTTTACAGAAAAAGGAATTGCAGTAGAAATATCAACCAAATAAGTTCGTTTAACTAGAGTTGATTGATCTTTTATTTTGATGGTGTACACCTTGATTTTGGTTTTATCTTGTTTAATTTTTGATGTTTTTGATGGTGTGTTGTTAGATGGTTTTAGTGTTCTCTTTAGAATCCCAGGGTTAGCTGACTTTTTCTTATTATTGAAATTAGAATCAGATTCAATCTTTCCCTTTCCTTTGATGTCCTTTACTAAATTTGATTTGCTTTGTGAGTTGGAAGGACCGAAACTAGACTTGGGACCGAAACTTGACTTTCGGTTCTGAGTGCCTTTGTTGGGACCGAAAGTAGATGTTTGATACTAGAAAGTAGGCGTTTGGTTGTTGGTCTTGACGTTTGGACCGAAACTTGATTTTTGGTTCTGAGCTCTAGTTTTGGGACCGAAAGTAGATGTTCGGTTCTGAGATTTGGAATAGTAGGAATTTGGACTGAAATTTTCTTTTCCATTTAGCTTTTCCTTTCCTTTGTCAAGTGATTCTTTCTTAGGAGGTACGTAGTTGGGATTTTCAGATTGCCAATGGCGTTTTCGCTCGTTCAGATTCTTCATGTATCTTTGATTTCTTTGTCGTTTCTGTTCAGCTAACACCTTCTGAGATTTGTGGATATTAAAGCTAGCCTTTGGCTTCTCATTCTGAGTTTCGGTTGTCTTAGTTAGAGCAGTCGGTTCTTTCATTGGTTCTTCAGGGATTTCTTTTGTTCCACTTGTGCTTGGTTTCTCGAAACTCGAGGGTTTGTTTATGGGTTCAGCAACATATCTTCCTTTAACCCTCCATGAAGTTTGCTCAGATAAGCCTATGGTTTCATCTGTGTTGTCAATAGGGGCTGACTAGAAGTAATCGTCACACCCTTCAGCATTGTATTTGTCGACCAAGATTTTCAATTCTGCTGTTTGTTTTGCAGTGACACCGGTAACTACATAGACTTGATTCGGCACAGTTTGAACCTTTTGATAAACCATGGCTTTCTCTTTGAGTTTCTATGACTTGTCTCTTGACAGGCGAGCGAATTCAACCGAATTTTCAGATATGAGGGGTTTCTTATTCTCGGTTTCGCTTTTCATAAACTCAGAGCAATCAACTACGTCTTCTAATGAGATTTCGCTCATCTCACTTTCCTCATCAAATTCAGACGTATTTTCTAAGTTCATTTTATTTTCTGAAATTAATTTAGCGTTAGACGAGTCAAATGATTGAATAGTTTCGGACTTTATTTTTAACCTATCATTTTCATCTAAAAGATTTTTGAGCATACATTTATGTTCCTTAGAGTCAAGAAAGGTCTCTATCTTGTCTAGTCCGATTTTGTAATGGATGGATGTCTCTTCTGAGGACACTATTGATTCACACTCAGCAATGACCTCATCCTCCTTAAATTCAAGGAAGGGTAAGATCATCTTATGAATCTTTTTCCCTATCTCACAACTTAAATGCAATTGAGCAATATTAGTATATAAGCGCTTATCAATTAAACAAATACATTCCTTTGTTTTAAAAACTTTAAATTGTCTCTTTGCAAATAAATACTTTCATCCCTAGCCCTATTTATATTCGCCTCCTTCAGCTCAATCCACATCCTTCTCTCCTCACTTTTTGAAGACACCCTGCTGAGTTGGTCAGTTAGGTTAGAATTCGCTAAGCGAGTTTGCATGAGACTACCACTTAAGTTAGAAAATTTAAATTTTAATTCATTTAATTCTTCTTCATAATTTGTTACTGGAATTTAAGTGATTCAAGGATTGATTGTACCTTTTTGATCAGTCGATCACAGTCGTTGATCTTCTCGCTCACGGGCTTGGCTGCAAAGCATTTGTCCTCAGTTAGGTTCGGCTCCTTACTTGCACTTTCGGTTGATACACCTGCTGTGACCATCAAACATTTTCCAGCCGAACCTGCATCCTTTGCCACATAAGCTCTTCCATGAGTGGGCTTTCTCACCTCTTCATCTTCATAATCGGTTGACCAGACTTCAACGCCACCGAACTCATCTTCATCTGCATTCTCCTGCACAATCAAGGCATTCATAGAATTGTTAGTTGCCTTCTTTTTCTTGATCTCTTCCAACTTGCGCATGTAGTACGCCTCATCGTCTTCACCATCCCTTTTCTCAGCCATTTTCCTCAGCATGCAATCTTTGGCAAAGTGGTTCTTGCCGTGACAGTAATTGCAGTCGAACCCAGAGTCTCCTGCAAGCTTGCTCTCCTTCTTGTCTTCAACTTTTTGAGAAGAATTTTTCGCTTCATCTTTCACCTTCTCAGAATTGTAACTTCCCTGCCAGTTTTGGTTCTTGTTGACAGGAAATTTTCTTCGTGCAAACTTCTTTGGATTGGTGACCATCATAGCATACTTCTCGCTTGTAAGGTCACACTCAGACATATCCGACTCTTCTTCTTCTTCTGCAATGCTTTTTCCTTTTGAGACAAGAGCCAGCGATCCCACACCAGAAACTACCTTCGCCTCTTTAGTTACTACACTTTCATGGGACTTAAGTATTCCCACAAGTTTCGCTAGTGAGTAAGATTTAAACTGTTCATGTGCTTTCACTGTTGAAACCACAACCATCCATTCTGGTCTCAGACCGTTCATGAAGGTTACCTTCTGCTCGATCAACTTTCTTTCGATTCCATGCTTGATCATCTTACTAAGGAGATGATTGAACCAATCGAAAGTTTGTATCAGTTTTTCTTCTGGTTTCTGTTCGAAAACTCCGAATTCTGACAGCAGCAAGGTTTGAATAGAGTGTTCTAGATCTTCATCGGTTGAATAAAGTTTTTTCAACCTATCCCAGATTTCTTTGGCCGTCGTGCATAAACCAACTAACCGAAAAGTGTCAGACTGCAAGGCGAATCTGATCATTCTCATGGCCTTCACATTACACAACAACTTATCCTTATCATCTTGTGGCATCTTGTCTACATCCGCCACCAACTTGTTATATTCCTTTTGGGACTTAACTGTCGTGTTCGTTCCTGAGTGAACAAACGGCCCAAGTGTGATAGCTTCCCAGATGAGATAGCCATTGTCTTCAGATCCAACCACGTAATCTTCAAAGTGATGCGCCAATACTTCATAATCTTGAGTGTAAACAATGGGAATCCTGGTAGTAGATCCAATGTTGTTTGAGATGTTGATTGGATTTGTTTGCGAATCTTCGTGAGACATGGTGAGCTGCTAGAATCAGACCTGTAAACTTGAGATTAGGGTTTTATCAGAAACAGAGTTGTCGTCGATAAGAAGAAGACGGCTTCTATTTATACGATAAAAGCGGAAACCCTAATGAATTCTGAATACAGAAGGAATGTGTATTGATCACACACTCACCTGCTCTGATACCAATTGTTGAAACAAAGTTCAATTAGGATCGATAGATTCTATGCAGACAAACAATTAAGAACGTAATTATGAACACAAGAATGCTTTTAATGTGTCGTATGATTAATGCTTTAACACCTCAGAAGAGCTCGATTAAGAACTTCGACTGTAGAGGTGTTTAGGGTTACAAAACAATAATCCATAATAATCAGGAACGTTAACCTTTTAATGCATACATGCATGCATTATTTATAGTCTAACCCTACAAGCTAATTACGGATGGACAGGCCCAATCCGGATATAAAACACAGGCCCATGACGCAACACAATAAGACTCAACAGATACTGTACATGACGTCCTCCACCCCTGAACGTTTCCGCTGTTTCGGTTTTGGGGTGTGACAGTTTAATAAAAAAACATAGTGTACATGCTTGGATCATGGGACAACTATTGTTTTAATTCAAGTATAAAGTTGATAGTTTGAAACAGTATGCAATGAATGATGGGTAATCAATATGGTGATAAATAAAAGGTGTTTTTATTTATATTCATAAGTTATGAGACCATATTGGATTCGATTATTCTTGTGTTTCACTTTGCATGTTTTGTCTTCCAGAATAACTAGGGACTAAGTCATTTAAACCATCCACAGTTGGTCATATGTTGGAAGTAGATATGAATCAAGACTGTCATGAAGCTGGATTGTAGATGTCCAAGGTATGGGACATAGCAAGAGTTGCTGCAACATTCATGAGTGCTCATAAGTTATGAGTATTGGATTAAACCCACGCTCATTTGACTCACTTCATGGATTTTATCATGAGTGATCATGAGACGATAATATCTTATATTCTTCAAACCTAGAGATATGAGTTCTTGCCTATGAGTTGGTTATACATTGATTGTACGAAAACGCATTGGTAACTCGATGTTATAAAAAATGCCTTTGTGTATGATTCAACAAGTAGTAGAACAACCATATGAGTCGAAGTTTATCCATTCCTTTTACCCTTGAAGGGATAAAAGCGATATCTGTGGGCCCCTCGATGATTTAGTGATGACACCCCGAAGTGCTTGGCCCAGCCAGGACTAATTTGATTTGTTCAATTAGTCGGTCGTCATAAATCGGAATTCGAGAAACAACAAATTGACAGAGAGAATGATTATAATCCCTGTATCAGTCCATATGATGTCTAGAATGGAGGAATATATGATCCCTTATCTAATGGACGCGTCATTGATTTGTTCAGAGTTCGACAGCAGCTTTTAAGAGCTATGATTTCTAGTCGGGTTTTGAAGTCATACGCAATAATAGTTTTAGACTTATCCAAGTGGGAGACTGTTGGATTAGTGTCTAAGTCCATAACTATAATTGGTAATTTTTTGACCTGATTGGCATGGTCCATTTGGGTTGCATGGCATCGGAACAATTTGGATAGAATTTTGGGAGAAAAGGATATTTATGATTTGTTAATATATTATAAGTTATAATATATTAATCTGAAATCATATTATTTAATTACTATTGATCAAGAATTAATTTGGAATTAATATTGTGATCAAAGGGAGACTAATTAAATATATGGGGATTGATTGTGTAAATCATTCATTCTTATATATGTGGGCTTGTGATCCATAGTTCTTCATGTTGGGCTAAACCCATGGAGTAACCCATGGATACTCCATGGAGGTTTTAACCCATGGAGCATGAAGAATATGGAAAGACATGGGTTACATGGAGTAACCCTAATAGCCATAATATATAAGGACCCCATGGCTCAAGAAATTGGCACTAGTGTGTGTACATATAAGGGATAGCCGATTTGAGCATAGGAACATTTTCTATCAAGTTATTCCAAGATTTTGGTGATGTTCTGTGAACCATTTGAGGTGTCACACTTGAGGCACTAGGCTCTTAAGCTCCATGGAATCAAGCTACATGAAAGGTATGTCTTCTAACTTGTTTATATTACCCAAGTATCAATGATTGTATGCTAGTTAGAGTAATACCTTGGAAAGTTCAAGTTTGCATGTATAATAGAGAAAAACATAGATCCAAGGTATTTAGGGTTGCATGTACACGATAGGAATGTTAGAATGCTCAAAACTATCACACCCCCAAACCAGACGGCGGAATCGTCCGGGGGTGGAGGACTTCATTTGTAGTATCACAACACATGTAATATAGTAATCATAGTACAAACAACCATTGTATTAAAAAGTATAAATATTTACATGTGTTTCACATTGTATACTGAAACCAAAAAGTTGTACAAAAGATAAAGACAACATAAACTACTCCATCTTCTCAAAAGCTCGGGTGTACCTGTCTACGGGTTCCCTGAGAATACAAGTAATTTGAAAAGAGAGTATCAACATAAAGTTGAGTGAGTGCATAAGTATTTATGTTTTGTAAGAATGTTTTCTGTTTTCTTGAATATGTAAACTGTTTCCAGAAAATCCTATATTTTCTGTTGTATAAGAAAAGTAGTTGTATTTGTATAAAACTGTTCTATTTGTAAACCAATGTTCTGTGTTTGTAATCTTTATGTAAACTTGTATCTTGTTAACTGTATCTCGTAAACTGTATCTTGTAAACTGAATATTGTAAACTGTATCTTGTAAACTGTATCTAGTAAATTGTATCTTGTAAACTGTATCTAGTAAACTGTATCTTGTAAACTGTATCTTGTAAACTAGTACTTTGAAAATGTACTTAAGTTTAGTTAATTATACACTAACGTATTGTTAAATCTTTTAAATGAGTTATTATAACCATGCTAACTAGATGGCCTGACCCAACGCTATGTATGTGCTGAAAGTTGATGATAACAATTGTCAGTTACAGGCGTGTATGCCTGACTGTAGCTAGCAGTCCGAGTGCGGGATTGTCAATCCCAATATAGATCTATACACCCATTGTTTCGATCCCTTGCTGGAGACTCTGGTTATAATATCAGGACTTTACTATATAGTTTAAAATGAATTAAACTAACTTTACTATTTGACTCATAAAAGCATATAACGTTACATGTATAACAGTTATGAAAACCCAATCATTCTGAAGTAAATGATTGATAGTATATCCTTGAATTAGTACTCTTAACATGTATTTGAAAGAATGTATACCTTGGAATAGTTTTGAATTAAACCTTTGTTTTTGTAAACCCTTGTACTATAGTATACTAGTATCGTGAATTAATGTTCTGTGTATCATAAATTATACCTATTATAATTTATATGTACTTTCTGATTTGATAACAAGTATTCATGTATGGGATCCTTTTGCTCAACATGTACAAAGGGTAAATGAATCTAATTAAATAAACTTTCATACTTGTATACATATACAAATATATATAACTAAAATTTAAATGACACTTGGAAAACAACGGATACTTGTAATCCCACATCCAAACAAGGAAAAGGAACCAAAGTGAGTTATCAGCCCTAAGTCTTTTAAATCTTATTTATATAAATATATGCATACTAGTATGATTTTTGGGGAAAATATAAGTTTATAAAACATTTAAAAGAAGTTTCATATTTTGAAATCCATTTTAGTGACTTGATGTATTTTTGAAATAATCACTTAAAACCGCTTGATTTGATAAGATGTTTGAAACCATTTATTTTGATAACTATATTCCATTTGAAATCATTTGTTATAACACAATATCTTTGTGTTAGACTTGTATCCCCCCCCCCTTAAAACAGTAAAAACTATGAAAATGTTGGGGTATGAACTCACCTGTTGTAAGTTATTCAAATGTAAGATTGGTGTAGGATGCTAAGTGTCAAGTGAAGACTTGAGCACACACTGATCCTATTGAACATATAATGACACATATATGTTTATAATTAGTGTTTAAGCAACTAATTATGTAAGTAAAGACACCCTAGAACATGGAAAACACTTTGATTCAAGTGCTCGAAGTATAAAGGGTTGTATCTAAGGGTTGTAAGGCCTCATATAGGAGTTTACGGCCCAAATGGTAACACCATATGAGTTTACGGCCTATGGGTTTATGGCTCAATGAGTTTACGGCCGTAAACTCATGGTAATATGTACCATTTTGTGTTTTAAGGTCCTATGTTCTTCCTTGAGGTGTTCTAGACTTAGTTCCAAGGCTTAGGAAGAGATTAGGGTTCATTTGCACCCTTAATTAGGGTTTACGGCCCAAGGAGATTGCCTTGTCCATAAACACCTTTTGTTCTTGATTTCTTGATGTTTTTAAGTAGCATAACTAGTAAGTACCACACAAAGGAAGGTACTCAAGGGTTTAGAGGCCTTTAGGGGGGTCTAAGGCCAACAAATGCACCATTTAATGGGTTTACGGCCAAGGGAGATTGCCTTGGCCGTAAACTCCCTTTGTTCTTGTCAATTGGATGTTTTCTAAGTGTTCTTCAAGTATTTCTTGCATATAACAAGCTTAGGAGAGAGTACTTACAATATAGAACCTTGATAGGGTGATTAAATTCCAAAAACACTAGTGTGTGTTCTTGGTGTTCTTGGTGAAATGAAGAACACTTGAAAATCTATCAAAATGGAATGATTTCATGGATGAAATCAAAGGGTTGTACTATTTAAAGCTTAGTATCAACAAATCAAAGGAAAGAATTCTTACATTTTTGGAAGATCAAGATGAAGATCTTATGATACTTGAGAGAGAACTTGGGTTTCTAGACTTGAAATGGAAGAGAAATGAGGAAAATGATGTAAACTCATGCATATAGCATGAGTTCACGGCCAACTCATGAGTTTACAGCCCAAACATGAAGGTTTGGCTGTAAACACCTCTAAAGGGGTTTAAAGCTTGATTAAGGGACAATGGACTCAAGCAGATACTTCCAAATACCCAATTCTTGAATATACTAGGCTTAGAACACCCAAACAGACTCTAAACAATGCTAAAAGATAGCATAAACAGGTCTGTCTTTGATTGAATTGATTGAAAGTACAAGATATAAATTTCGGGTTGTCACATTATCCCCCCGTTAGAGAGAATTTCGTCCCGAAATTAGAGTTTAAGCAAATAAGTAGTTACAAATAACTAAACGAAAAGATGAGGATATTTCAGTTTCATTTAATCCTCACGTTCCCAAGTGAATTCAGGTCCTCGTTTGGCATTCCAGCGAACCTTCACTATCGGGATACGGCTTTGCTTCATTTGCTTGACCTCTCGGTCCATGATCTCTACAGGTTCTTCCACAAAGTTGAGGCTCTCGCCGACCTCGTCGAGTGGGATAACAAGAGTCTCGTCGGACAAACACTTTTTCAAGTTCGAGACGTGGAAAACAGGATGTGTGTTACTTAGTTCTTGAGGTAGTCGGAGTTTGTAAGCTATGGGACCAATTCTAGCAAGAATCTCGAATGGTCCTATATACCTTGGATTCAACTTGTCATGCTTTCCAAAGCGTATCATGCCCTTCCAAGGTGAGACCTTCAACATGACGCGGTCACCAACCTGAAACTCCAAATGTTTTCTTCTTTTGTCAGCGTAGCTTTTCTGTCTATCTCTGGAAGCTTTAAGTCGCTCCCGAATTTGTACTATTTTCTCTGTGGTTACACGAATGATTTCCGGACCAGTGAGGGCACCGTTAGGAACTTGACTTCTAGCTAACTGCGTATCGCCCACTTCAGCCCAGCACAGAGGGGATCTGCACTTACGGCAATAGAGAGCTTCGAAAGGAGCAGCCTTTATGCTAGTGTGATAACTATTATTTTACGAGAATTCGACAAGGGGTAAATGAGTATCCCATGTCTTACAAAACTCTATCACGCAAGTTCGTAACATATCTTCTAAAGTTTGAATCGTCCTCTCACTTTGTCCGTCAGTCTGAGGATGGTAGGTTGTACTCATGCCCAACCTAGTTCCCAAAGATTTTTGTAAAGACTACCAGAAGTGGGAAGTGAATCTACTATCTCGGTCGGAAATAATAGATATTGGAACACCATGCAGTCTAACGACTTCTTTAAGGTAAGTTCTTGTTAGCTTTTCCATCTTGTCAGTTTCTCTGATCGGTAAGAAGTGCGCGGATTTGTTAATCTATCGACAATTACCCAAATAGTATCATAACCACCCGATATCTTGGGTAACTTGGTTACGAAGTCCATTGTAATCCGCTCCCACTTCCATTCTGGTATTTCAGGTTGTTGCAATAAACCTGAAGGTTTCTGGTATTCTACCTTTACTTTGGCGCAAGTAAGACACTTGCCCACGAAGGTAGCGATTTCAGCCTTCATGTTAGGCCACCAGTACAGTTTCTTAAGGTCCAGATACATCTTGTCTGAACCTGGATGAATAGAGTATCGAGTTTTGTGAGCTTCATTCATGACTACATCTCTGTATCCACCAAACTTAGGTGTCCAGATTCGATTCATGAATCAATAAAATCCATCATCCCTGACTTTGAAGTTTTTATCCATTCCTCTCAATGATTCACCTGTCACTTTTTCAGGTTTTAAGGCCTCTAGTTGAGCCTCTCTGATCTGCGTGGACAGATGTGAATGGATTGTCATGGTCAACGACTTTACTTGGCGTCTCGTGTATTCTTTTCTGCTAAGGGCGTCAGCTACTACATTAGCTTTACCAGGGTGATAAAGAATCTGACAATCGTAGTCGTTCAGTAGCTCCACCTATCGTCGTTGTCTCATGTTCAGCTCTTTCTGATTGAAGATATGCTGGAGACTTTTATGGTCCGTGAATATTGTCCATTTCGTGCCATATAAATAATGTCTCCAGATCTTCAAAGCAAATACTACTTCTCCTAGTTCAAGGTCATGTGTTGAATAATTGACTTCATGTGTCTTTACTGTCTTGAGGCATAAGATATCACCTTTCCTCTTTGCATAAGAACACACCCAAGTCCTTGATTAGAAGCATCGTAGTATACTACAAAATCCTCTGTCCCTTCAGGAAGAGATAGGATTGGTGCACTACACAAAGCTCGCTTCAGCGTTTGAAACGTTGTTTCTTGTCTTTCTCCCCAGCTAAAAGTTACCCCCTTTTGCGTCAAGGTGGTGAGAGGTTTAGCTATTCTAGAGAAATTCTGGATGAATCTGCGATAATAGCCAGCAAGACCTAAGAATTTACGGATTTCTGTAGGTGTTTTGGGTGCTGACTAGTTTTCAATAGCCTTAATTTTGGAAGGATCGACGTGTATTCCTTCAGAACTGACCACGTGACCTAGAAATTCAACCTTTCTAATCCAAAATTCACATTTTGAAAACTTCGTATAGAGTTTCTCTGTTCTAAGAGTTTGCAAAACTTGACGAAGATGTTGGCCATGTTCCTCTTCACTTCTTGAATAAGTAAGAATGTCATCAATGAAGACTATAACGAATTTGTCCAAGAATGGACGACACACTCTGTTCATTAGATCCATGAACACAGCAGGTGCATTCATTAATCCGAATGGCATCACTACGAACTCATAATGACCATAAAGAGTTCTGAACGTGGTTTTAGGAATATCATCCTCCAAAATTCGTAAATGGTGATACGCAGATCTTAAGTCTATTTTTGAGAAGTAGCTCACACCTTGAAGTTGGTCGAACAGATCGTCAATGCGAGGCAGAGGGTATCGATTCTTAATGGTAAGTTTATTCAGCTCGCGGTAGTCTATGCACATACGGAATGATCCATCCTTCTTCTTTACGAACAAAACCGGTGCTCCCCAGGGTGAGAAGCTTGGTCTTATGAAACCTTTATTAAGAAGTTCGTTAAGCTGGCTGGATAATTCCTGCAATTCTGAAGGTGCAAGACGGTAGGGAGATTTGGCTACAGGGGTAGCCCCTGGAATTAAGTCGATTCGGAATTTGACTTGTCTTTTGAGAGGTACTCCTGGAAGATCATCGGGAAAAACGTCGAGAAAGTTACAGACTTCAGGAATTTTCGCGATATCATTCACTTCTTTCTTTTTGTCTACAACATGAGCTAAGAAAGCACGGTACTCTTTGCGAAGGTACTTCTGTGCCTTGATGCAAGAAATGATTTGGAGGTTCGTTCCAGGTTTGTCGCCGTAAATAACAAGAGTTTCATTAGTTGGTAAATTCAGACGAATGGCTTTTTCATAACATAGGATGTCAGCACGGTTAGGACACAACCAATCCATACCTATTATGACGTCGAAACTCTTGATAGAGACCGGCATAAGGTCAATAGGAAACAAATAGTTATTCAAAGTAAGAGTACATCCTATGTATATATCGTTGGTGGATTCGGATTTCCCATTAGCCATTTCGACCGTGAATGTTTCTTTTAATGGTTGAGAGTTTTGTTTTAGCAAGTGTTTGAAATTATGGCTCACAAAGCTCTTCTCAGCACCACAATCAAATAGAATGCATGCATAAGTGTTGTTGAGAAGAAACGTACCCGTAACTACTGCGGGATTTGCCACAGCTTCTTCCCGGCCCAAGGCTAATATTCTCCCGACTCCACCAGCATTTCCAGCTTTAGGACAATCTCTCTTGAAATGTCCTACTTCACCACACTGATAACATGCTTGACCAACTCCAGCCGCAGGTACTTGGTTAAGTGGTTGGGGTGGTGCTCTACAAAATCGGGCAGTATGCCCTTTCCTGTTGTAGTTACGACACTGCATTTCCCTGCAATTTCCATTATGGTGAAAATTGCACTTGTTACACTTAGGGAGATTACCAGCATATGGCTTAGCTGGTATTGGATTAACAGGAACAACAGTGGGTATAGTCGCAGCGTTGACTGTAGCTAGTTGTTGTTTCTTTGAGGAATCCTGTGAAAACTTTCCCTTCCTCTTGTTCCGACCCTTCTTGTTGTTGTTGTTGTTGTTATTGTTGTTGTTGTTCTTTCCCTTTGGTTGTTCTGGTCTAGCAACCACTGAAGGTTGATGGACTCCATGATCGATAAGAAATTATGCCAGCTCTTTAGCACTGTCAAAAGTAACAGGCCTTGAAGCTAACACACTTGACTGAATTTGGGGCGACAGTCCCCAAATATATCTCTCAATCTTCTTGCTCTCTAGAGCAACCATCTTCGGGCACAGAATTGCCAGATCACAAAATCTACTAGTATAGGTTGATATATCAGAACCAACCATTGAAAGACCCCAGAGTTCCTGCTCAAGTTTTTGGACTTTGCCTCGCGGATAATATTCCCGCATAAGCATAGCTTTGAAGTTCTCCCAGCTGATCGAATTAGCCACTACTAGAGTAAGTGACTTAACGTGACCATTCCACCACGTCAAATCTCTTTCAGAAAAGTACAAGCAGCGAACTTGACTTTGCTGCTCTCAGGACAGGAGCAGATTTCGAAAATTGCTTCTGTCTTCTCTATCCATTGCCTTAATGCCATAACTCCACCAGTTCCATTAAAGGTCCTGGGTTTGGCATTGGAAAACTCCTTATAAGTGCACTCTCGCGAGTGCCCATGACCTTCGCCCTGGTTAGCAGGATTTGTACCAGCTCCAGACCCACCAGCACCAGAAGTATTAATCTGAGCAATAGCAGCAGCTACAGCCGCCGTGACCGCCGCTTGGAACATAGCGGGGTCGAACTGAGGAGGTGGTGGCGGAGGTGGTACCGGTGGTTCATCAGTATTTTGACGTCTTGGATTCCTACGAGGAGGCATCTGTGTCTATAAAGTCAAAAGATACAATGATGATAAGATATCAAGGGTGAATATGAATCCTGATATCTCTGAACTAAAACATATAGTTCGACATGAGTCTTAGAATGAATTGGAAATAGAAGTCTATGACAAGTACAACTTGTAGCTGAATAATATGAAATTGAATGGTTATTTTTCAAGAGTACGAAAATGCATGTCGATTAAATTGGCATATTCAATACGTAAGTCTGGAAAACTTGACCCTATACAGATCTACAATACACCAAATTCTGAGAAAAACATCGACATCAAACAGACCCATTGAAAATAAAATTTTCGTGGTCTTACTGAAAAACCCTGAAAAATAACACTAAAACCTAACCATAGACTTAACTATAACCAAAAGAGTGAATAGGAAACGAGTAGAGTACTTCCTAATGGCGACGAGTATCATTTGGATGAAACCTCATCTCAGCCATTTTTATCTAAGCGATAATAGGGATAAGAGATATAGAATATAGTTAGTAACGATAAGTTTCAACAAGAAAGACCTATAATTAACAAATAATGTACTAAGTACAACTTGTCCTAGATATTACTATAACTATAAAGTGCATATTAAATTTATATAACTTGGTTATATTCGACCTTCGATTAAATGACCCGGCTCTAAATCCACAACCAAACAAGGAACAGGAAATGAAGCTAAATCACATATTCTAAGTCTATATAACTTTAATTATATATAATTGTAATATACCCGTAATATTTATAGTTCTACCCTTAATTTGTTCTATTGTTTTCACATGTTTGTTACTAGTATATAGTGCCTAAATACCCCTATGGTATTTTAATCTTTATGTTCTGTTCTAAAGTTCTTCTGAGTATGTATGGTAAGTTTTAGACATGCCACAACACCACTATCACTCCCAAACACATGTTGGTCATATTTCAAATCAATATAGTTGATCAGGCTATATTAATCCCAAATATGAGTACATAACTGTCCAGGTTTGACTGTAATGTTCAACATCCAAATACTTTTAAGTTCTTATGACTGTGATACTGTACTTGTAGGTATGAGTGTTAGTATACTTCTTGTAAAAATACTTAAATTTTTAAAAGTATACTTGTAGTCAGAGCTCTTAGCCCCAAATGTATTTATAGTTTGTATATCTTTTATGAATTGGTATACTGAATTCACTATAAACATTGCTCTGATACCAATCTATCACACCCCCAAACCAGACGGCGGAAACGTCCGGGGGTGGAGGACTTCATTTGTTGTATCACAACACATGTAATATAGTAATCATAGTACAAACAACCATTGTATTAAAAAGTATAAATATTTACATGTGTTTCACATTGTATACTGAAACCAAAAAGTTGTATAAAAGATAAAGATAAAACATAAACTGCTCCATCCTCTCAAGAGCTCGGGTGTACCTGTCTACGGGTTCCCTGAGAATACAAGTAATTTGAAAAGAGAGTATCAACATAAAGTTGAGTGAGTGCATAAGTATTTATGTTTTGTAAGAATGTTTTCTGTTTTCTTGAATATGTAAACTGTTTCCAGAAAATCCTATATTTTTTGTTGTATAAGAAACATAGTTGTATTTGTATAAAACTGTTCTATTTGTAAACCAATGTTCTGTGTTTGTAATCTTTATGTAAACTTGTATCTTGTTAACTGTATCTCATAAATTGTATCTCATAAACTGTATCTTTTAAACTAAATATTGTAAACTGTATCTTGTAAACTGTATCTAGTAAACTGTATCTTGTAAACTGTATCTTGTAAACTAGTAGTTTGAAAATGTACTTAAGTTTAGTTAATTATACACTAACGTATTGTTAATATATTTTAAATGAGTTATTATAACCATGCTAACTAGATGGCCTGACCCAACGCTATCTATGCGCTGAAAGTTGATGACAACAATTGTCACTCACAGGCGTGTATGCCTGACTGTAGCTAGCAGTCCGAGTGCGGGATTGTCAATCCCAATATAGATCTATACACCCATTGTTTCGATCCCCTGCTGGAGACTCTTGTTATAATATCAGGACTTTACTGCATAGTTTAAAATGAATTACACTAATTGTACTGTTTGACTCATAAAAGCATATAACGTTACATGTATAACAGTTATGAAAACCCAATCATTCTGAAGTAAATGATTGATAGTATATCCTTGAATTAGTACTCTTAACATGTATTTGAAAGAATGTATACCCTGGAATAGTTTTGAATTAAACCTTTGTTTTTGTAAAACCATGTACTCTAGTATACTAATATCGTGAATTAATGATCTGTGTATCATAAATTATACCTATTATAATTTATATGTACTTTCTGATTTGATAACAAGTATTCATGTATGGGATCCTTTGCTCAACATGTACAAAGGGTAAATGAATCTAATTGAATAAATTTTTATACTTGTATACATATACAAATATATATAACTAAAATTTAAATGACACTTGGACAAACAACGGATACTTGTAATCCCACATCCAAACAAGGAAAAGGAACCAAAGTGGGTTGTCAGCCCTAAGTCTTTTAAATCTTATTTATATAAATATATGTATACTAGTATGATTTTTGGGGAAAAATATAAGTTTATAAAACATATAAAAGAAGTTTCATATTTTGAAATCCATTTTAGTGACTTGATGTCTTTTTGAAATAATCACTTAAAACCGCTTGATTTGATAAGATGTTTGAAACCATTTGTTTTGATAACTGTATTCCATTTGAAATCATTTGTTATAACACAATATCTTTGTGTTAGACTTGTATCCCCCTTCCCTTAAAACAGTAAAAACTATGAAAATGTGGGGGGTATGAACTCACCTGTTGTAAGTTATTCAACTGTAAGATTGGTGTAGGATGCTAAGTGTCAAGTGAAGACTTGAGCACACACTGATCCTATTGAACATATAATGACACATTTATGTTTATAATTAGTGTTTAAACAACTAATTATGTAAGTAAAGACACCCTAGGACATGGAAAACACTTTGATTCAAGTGCTAGAAGTATAAAGGGTTGTATCTAAGGGTTGTAAGGCCTCATATAGGAGTTTACGGCCCAAATGGTAACACCATATGAGTTTACGGCCTACGGGTTTATGGCCCAATGAGTTTACGGCCATAAAGTCATGGTAATATGTATCATTTTGTGTTTTAAGGTCCTATGTTCTTCCTCGAGGTGTTCTAGACTTAGTTTCAACGCTTAGGAAGAAATTAGGGTTCATTTGCACCCTTAATTAGGGTTTACGGCCCAAGGAGATTGCCTTGGCCGTAAACAACTTTTGTTCTTGATTTCTTGATGTTTTCAAGTAGCATAACTAGTAAGTACCACACAAAGGAAGGTACTCAAGGATTTAGAAGCCTTTAGGGGGGGTCTAAGGCCAACAAATGCACCATTTAATGGGTTTACGGCCAAGGGAGATTGCCTTGGCCGTAAACTCCCTTTGTTCTTGTCAATTGGATGTTTTCTAAGTGTTCTTCAAGTATTTCTTGCATATAACAAGCTTAGGAGAGAGTACTTACAATATAGAAGCTTGATAGGGTGATTAAAGTCCAAAAACACTAGTGTGTGTTCTTGGTGTTCTTGGTGAAATGAAGAACACTTGAAAATCTATCAAAATGGAATGATTTCATGGATGAAATCAAAGGGTTGTACTAGTTAAAGCTTAGTGTCAACAAATCAAAGGAAAGAATTCTTACATTTTTGGAAGATCAAGATGAAGATCTTATGATACTTGAGAGAGAACTTGGGTTTCTAAACTTGAAATGGAAGAGAAATGAGGAAAATGATGTAAACTCATGCATATAGCATGAGTTCACAGCCAACTCATGAGTTTATGTCCCAAACATGAAGGTTTGGCCGTAAACTCCTCTAAAGGGGTTTAAAGCTTGATTAAGGCACAATGGACTCAAGCAGATACTTCCTAATACCAAATTCTTGAATATACTAGGCTTAGAACACCCAAACAGACTCTAAACAATGCTAAAAGATTGCAGAAACAAGTCTGTCTTTGATTGAATTGATTGAAAGTACAAGATAGAAATTTTGGGTTGTCACAAAAACCCTTCATCGACTACGTATGAAATCATCTTTATTAGTGCGATACTTAGCATCAGTGTAACCTTTACATTGATCTCTTCCACACTAAGATCATCTCATTTGTCCTTCTAAGACACTACAAAATGTACTTGATTTTGATTCATCGATTCTTTCCAAATCGATCTAATTTGACTTGTCATGGTCAAGTCATACGAGTCATTAGATCTAGTATATTTCATGGCATACATTATCGATCCCATAAGTAAAAGCATGTGGGACACGACTCATCTCTTCTAGCTGAATACTAATGCTCAATGTCATGACATACATTATGAACTATTTCAAGTTTCTTCAAGAGTTCATGTACTTTGGCTTAACCTAATGAATTACCCAAATCTGTCTCCATAAATCATTTACGTGTGATGTTTCTCCCATGTGTCTTAAAGCGAAAAAAAAAATTCAAACAAAGCCAAACTTATACATTTTTCATGTTAGAACATTGTTTCCTATGAATTATATATTATGCATTTACATTACAAGGGTGAAAGCAGTAATTACACTAGCATTGACATACATGTGGCTCATCTTCGTTTCTCAAAAGTCAAACTCATTGAACTTTCTCACTGAAACAAAGATCCCAATTGATGCCACTGGCTTTGACATACTTATGGTCCACCTTCATTTGTCAAAATTCAAACTCTTTGAGTTATATCATTAAAGCAATGATTCTATCTTGTGAGATGCTTGTTTCAGTTCATAAATGAACTTCCTAAGCTTACATATTCTACACAACCTATCTTGATTTGAAAATGTGTTAGATCTCATTTATGTATGTTATCTTCTTGAAGACCCACAAAAACTTACGGTTTTAAGGTCAAGTGTTTGATCATCCAAGTTATTAAACATTCATAGACTGGATCTTACTCTACATATCCTCCTCCTATCTTTCATCCTTATAGGGCATTACATAGCTTCCGATATCAAGCATACTCTGATTGTTATCTACCAGTGGCTCATATTCCTTAGTAATATAGATTCTATATAACCGGGTCTATGAAATCCACTATTAATTCTATTAGGAAGAGTTATAGGTATGTCAGTTTTCTTAATAGCTCTTTCAAACTCGAATTAAAAGTTAAGTCCAAATGCAGGGTTTTAGTTTGTTGACTCTTGAAACTTATCAAGATCAGTATGGCTCTGATAGCTCTTTTGGATAACATCTCCCTCTTAAGAAGGACTCCCCTTCTAGCAAAAAAACTTTTGTTCTCAAAAGGTTTGTAAAACAATTATCCAAAATACTTATTGGGATGTCCAACAAGATAACACATCTTTATATCAAGTCCTATATTATTGAACACTTTACAAATTATGTAATTATCATAATCGTAGACTTCCATATGTGCTAATGTGGGATAAACCCTTACTCCACATTTTACAGAGTTTCTTAGAAACCTTATTAGTTGGTATAAGACTAAGGGCACTTGCAACACTATTCATGGTACAATCCATTGACTGTTCTATTAATCACAATACGACTCATCAAGTACCAAATCAAACAATGTTTAGCCTTTCTTTCTAACTAGACACCATGTGATAGTGTTCTAGGTGGAGACAACTTATTAAAGCTTTTCAAAATTCCTTAGATGATCGATATGGATTTGACTAAGATGCTCACCATCCCTATTGAATATGAGTATTTAATCCTTCTGCCCAGTTGATTCTTAACTTTGTTTTGTGAAAGCTCTTACCACCTGAAAGCTTCCAAACATAGTGTTTGACCAGATAAATATGTTCATATAAAATTGGTCTTACTATGTATTGTGGTTTCTCTGAACGGTCCATGTATGTGTTTAATACAACGACTCTCACAAATACATTTTATCCTAACTTTTATATGTATTCGAATTAGTACATGTTGTGGATAATCTGAACGGACCATTTTCTAAAACTAATTCCAACACATATTCATACTATTACATAATGGTTTTATCATCTTTCCTGACAAACAAATCTCACATTTATCATAAGACTTGCGCTCAAATGAATTCCAAAATCCTATCTAACTATATTTTTGGCAATGCAATTCTCATTTTCAAAAATATGATTCCACAATATTAAATCTCATTCTAATATTCAAATTACCTTTTGAGTTATACTATTTTCATGGATTTCATGAATTTCCTTTAAACACATTAAACCCATTCCAAATAAGCCATAACAATCTTACGAATTTTGTATAGACAAATTTCTTCTCCTTGTTTCGGTCCTTTTACTCCCTTTTAGTCACTGTGCATTCTTGTGAATGCCAATACTTTATCGTTAGTAAAATAGTCAAGGATTGGAAGTAATGTCCCAATGGTATTGTAACGACCTAAAAAATTTTCTATTAACGACGTTAGCTTTCGGTAATCGAATCATTATTCCTGTAAATTATTTATAGTTTTTATGTTTATAAATTGAGATAATTTAAATAAAAGGGTGTAAATTAATACCTAAATAATTAAAAGATATATTCAACGAGTATATAATTAAATTAAATGATTTTGGGAAAGAAATAGGGTATTTATATAATTCATTAAAATGTATAAATCATTTAGAGGTGCTAAATTGTCAATGAGAGAAACCTAAAATGTTATGTTACTTAGGGTTGGGGTTTATAGGGGGCAAGGCTGAAAGTATATGGGCTAATTTAAATAAAATCATAATTAAATCTCAATGAATGGGATCAACGGATTAAAGAGGCTATGTCTGATCGTTTTTTCTTCCCTGGGGTATACATGTGATCAAATTGCCATTCCAATTGGTTATGTGTGTCATAACATCGATCATAAGGAAGAAAAAAAGGAGAAAGTATGAAAGATCGCAAGGGAGGAGACGGGAAAGAAGTGAATGGATGTCGACGATTTCAGGGGCATTGTTGCTCGATCCAATTGGTTTCTGGTGCTCGGCAATGGACAAGAAAAGGAGAAGAATTGGAAACGAGCAAGAGAGAGAAGTAGCGAGGGGATGGATAGTGTGGATGAAAGGTGGTCGGTGACTTTGATTACAGATTCAATTGTAGCTACAAAATAGCTCTTCAAATGGAATGATTCTTGAATTCTTATTACTTGTGTGCTCATGTTTCAATAGTCAGTGAATTGGTTAAAACTATGAAGCCAAATTGGTTTTCCTTTTGTGTTAATGATCATGTCTTTTTCACTTCAAATATTGTGGGTTCCCATGTGTGATTTTTTGCCTAAAAGACATGTTTTGAAGTCTCCTTAGGACTCTCAGAAATAGTCCATAAAGGTCTCTAGGGTTTCAAAGCACTCCATGGATGATGACAATGAGCCCCTTGATGAAGTGTAGGTTAAAAGCCCAAGACTTGTCTTTTCCCTATAAATAGTCATGTATTATTCATTATTAGGGTTAAGAGTGAGACAAAATATAGTCGCCACGTTGTGAGGTTTCTTATGTAGTGTTAGATTCTTTAGTCTATGCTGAAAGTGTAATTTATTCCTCATATTGAATAAATCGAGTGATCATTCGACATAATCTACATATTTGTGTTTGTTCTTATTTTCCGCATCTTGTTCATCAAATCTCAATTAGGATTTTAATCCTAACAAGTGGTATCAGAGCTGGTCTTTGAAGATATATTGATCTTTGAAGTATCGGTTCTTGATTTGGTGATTTTCTGCACATATATTGAGGATTATTGGTGTTTTGGCGGTATGGAATCAAAATTCTGTTCAAGTTACTGTTCATGGAAATTTATGATGTTCATCTACTGTTCATCTGGTATTATTTCAATCTGATTTGTTCTTCTGTTCATATTGGATCTGTTTGCTCGCTTAATCCAAAAATCAATCGATTTTAGTTATTTGTTTTGACCTAATTGGATCCATGCGTATAATTTTTTTTTATGGCCCAAAATCTTGTCCATTCCACTGTTTATGATCCTAATATCCAATTTTATCTCAAGATCCTGTATGCGTCACTTGCAATTGATTTCATTCATTCAGTATTCGATTCTAAATCTACAATTGATGATTTTTTGTTAATCGTCTGAGGTTAATGGTTTCAACGTGTGAACATCAATTCTCAAGAATCGATTTTTGTTTATCATAATCCAAGATCTTGTTTTTCATCAATTTTCTCGTTCCAGCTCTTATCGTCAATTTGATTTCATGATTATTAATTTGATTCATGTCGAAACTTGGAAATTGCTGGTGATCCTTGAGTGAAATCGATCTTTGGAGAATCGATTGTATGTTTGTTGAATGCAAATCTTTGGAGTTATGCGATAAACTGTTAACGAACGGATGAACACTGGTCAAACAAAAAAAAGTCAAAATTGAGATTTTGTGAATATCTCACTTGCGAACCTTATTGGAATCGTAACATATTTTTGCAATCGGATACAAACCTGTGTTTGATCGATTAGGGACGAATGGGTTCGTTGTTGGATTTTTGACTAATCTCAGATTCGTAACTTCCACAATCGTTAAATGCGCACTTGTGTTCGGGACCAAGTGCTCGCAGTTGGGTTGTTGATCGGAATTGATTTGAAGACAGATTCACAATCGCTAAATGGGTTTTACTTCCGGAGCTTCATATAATCAAAACAAATGAATTCGCAATCAGTAGAGTGATGTTTGGAATCGAAACTCAATTGGGAAGAACAACAGTCAAACGAAAGTCAAAATTGCATTACATGCGAACGATCGAACGAACATCTGTAAGATTGATTCGGAGTGAAAGGACTTGGAATTGATTTCTGGGCTAGCTCTAACGTTTGTTGACGTGGATTCGCTTTGATCGACGGACTTGGAACAAGCCTAGAACGATATTGGGTTTGTTTGTTAAAACTTGAAGCGAATGTAGAGTGAGAACAATAAGCGAACTTGTGTTCGGATTCGTCTCAGCAACCTGTGAATGAAATTGGGACTCAATCGGGAAGAACTTAAGTCAAAGGAAAGTCAAAATTAAGCTATTGGAACTTGAGTTCGCTTTTGTATCAATGGCTTTGGAATGTACCTGGAACGAACTTGAGTTCGGTTGGTAGCTCTTGGAACGAAAGAATGGAGATTCGCCTTGGGGTAATGCTGATGAATTAGGACCGAACCTGGAACAACGAACTTGGGTTCGCTTGTTAATGGTTGGAACGAAAGAAGGGAGGACCGAAAGTGAACCTGGTTTCGCTTGATGATTCACATTTCGCTTATGGTCTGTTCAATTGAAGCGAAAGATGATGGAATCGGATTCGCTTCATGAAGCTTGGAACAAACCTGGTTTCGTTTTTGTGGAGATTACCTTAAGGTGTACATGGATCGAATGGTCGATTCGCATCTCACATCTCTCAAACGATCCTAGTACTTGGAACGAAAGTATGATTTGCGGGTATTAATTTTGGGGTCTCGCATTTGTTCCAGTCGCTGCATCCCTTTTATCAGGCGTCTAAATGGGGAAGAAAATGCTTTAATGTTTCATATCTGGTCCCTATAACTCCCGCGAATTGGTACTTTTGGTCCCTGTTGTTTTCACAGTTTGATATTTTTGGACCAATCCCAGAAATTGTTACAAATAAAGGGGTATATTGATGCAGAATTACCATTCCAGCCCCTGTTTTTCAGCAAGTGACAATTTCAGCCCATTTTTCGAAAAGTTTGCAATTTTAAGGGCTGGTGAACAGTTTTGAATTCTTTAACGCACATATTTTTTTCGTGAACAGAAAAATAAAGATTCCATCAAGTCTTGGCGGTTCGGAAAGACGTTTTTCGTGATAATGTCAAATTTTCACGACTTTTTCGGATTTTATAATTTATTGTGTATATCATTTTGTCACGGGGGAGCACGATAATTATTTATCCATTCAAGATCATTCTCATGACCATTTAAAGGCTTTATAATCATGTTTTCGATTATAAATCGGGGGAGAATTTGGTATGGCCATTCAAAATTGGATTTGTGACTTTTCAAAGTTGAAGATTTTTTATAAAGCTTGTGGTAGAATTATGAAGGTAGCTTTTACAGTAGAAGTTCTTCATCGAGCTCTGCTAAAGCTTTTACAGAGAAGTATCATTTACAGCGGAAGTTCCTTATCGAGCTCTGCTAAGGACTTGTTATATCTCTGACTTCTAGTATTTTCTCGATCAAGTGGCATTACGAATCTTAAAGTTTGGGTTGTTACATGATATTTTTTGATGGCTTATATCATTAGCTTATTTGAAGATCATTGTGACTTGGAGGGGGAGCTCTTCAAAGACAATAAGTGATTCGGTTTCTTTGTTCTGAAATGGGTTTTTATGGCGGGTTTCGTTTTCATGAAGTTTTTTTTGGGATTACATTCGAAAATGAAGTTTAAAGACATTACTTCAGTGCTTGGTTTATATATCCTAGAGCCCGTGTTTGAAGACTATTGAAGAATCAAGATTCGTGGATTGCTTCATATATTCCTTGTTGCATATCTTTTTATTTTCTAGATGCTTGTTTTGGAAGTTAAAGCATTGTCATCCATTCCATACTTTGTGGGGGAGATTGTAGGTTTTCAAAGCACTCCATGGATGATGACAATGGGCCCCTTGATGAAGTGTAGGTTAAAAGCCCAAGACTTGTCTTTTCCCTATAAATAGTCATGTATTATTCATTATTAGGGTTAAGAGTGAGGCAAAATGTAGCCGCCACGTTGTGAGATTTCTTATGTAGTGTTAGATTCTTTAGTCTATGCTGAAAGTGTAATTTATTCCTCATATTGAACAAATTGAGTGATCATAAGACATAATCTACATATTTGTGTTTGTTCTTATTTTCCGCATCTTGTTCATCAAATCTCAATTAGGGTTTTAATCCTAACAAGGTCTTTTTTATGTGGTTTATTACAAGGATGATTTTCTCATAAGATGATGCCAACAATTAGCTTGAAAGATTTTATAATTCTTACTTGTGTTACCTTGTATTTTATGCTCTAAAACCATATTTTAAGGGCTGAAATTATGACCTTGAAATTCATACAAAATCATGTATAAAGTTCACCCAAAAGATATCTTATCATGTGTCTTGATATGTAGCTTAATGGTGTATAAAACCAAAACCTAAATTGTGTTTTCTCTTATTAGCATCATACTTTGTTTTTCCCTTAAAAGCATTGTTCTTTGAGTCATGGTTTGAAGTTGGAATTTTCCTTTGACTTAATGAATTGTTACTATTGTTAATAACTTAATTTCCTGCTTAGAAGCCATTTTTGTTATGGCTTAATAAATTAAGATGTCAATTAACCCTTAAAAGTCAAAGCTGGGAAATTGTATAAAAATACCTATTTTGTCCATGTTTTGTAAAAATTTTAGAAAAATCACCGGGAGTTAGATTTAGGATCCATAAATTCTCAAAGTCCAAATTTGAATCTAGTATTTCCCTAATGTTTCCCTTGACTTGATCTTGAATCTAAATAAGGTGAAAATCATTATTTTCACATATTGGTCCGGAATTAGCTACATTAATATGCAGTTTTGTAAAATCTATAGAAAATTATAGAAAAATTGTATAGACTTGTAAAAGTAGTCCTTGGAAAGCTAAAATACTAAAATACTAAAATATGGAAAAATATTTCACCTTTTGCAGGCTTTGTTTATGTTAAAACAGCCTTGAACAGGCTGTTATTTCGGGTCAAAATTTGATCGAGAAGTTTGTCAGTATGTTTAGGGTATATAATAGGGATTTTTAGTCTTGATTACTATTATAAGAGTGTTGTAAGGTGACTTGGTATGAATGAGTTTCATGGCGACATTTAGAGGTTCACTCTGCTACTCGAGGTTAGTTTGTAGTTTTACTCACTTAGGTGCATAATTGAAATGTACAATCCGTAAATGGTGATTTGATTCACATTAGGATGAACTTGTCATTAACTATGCTTGATGATGATATGATATTTGTAATGCTACCGTATGCTCTGTTCTATTTCCATATTATGAGTTATTTGCTATGATGCTTTCACTTTGATGAATTTGATGCATATAACAAGCTTGTTTTTGGGAGTGAGTCGCTAATTTCCTTAACCTTAGCGCATAACCGAAAACTACATCTCATAGTGGATTGTTGATGCAAAGTAGAATTGTGTTACTGTTGATAGTGATTTTGATAAAATTTTGGCACATATATTGTATGCTTCTTGTATTGGTTATGCTTTGGATTCGATTGATTTTGTTATATACATGTTATGTTTTGATTGTAATTGCTTGTGATTATGATGTTTAAAGAATTGGTAGTCATATGCTATAAAATGTTGACAGTATGATGCAATTTATTACATGTTTTCTTGTTTGTTAAGGTTGTATGAGTAGCATGCCAAGTTAATGTATAATTGCTTTTGTGGGGCATAAGGGTATTATGGGTAGAGCCTTGAAAGACTATACGGTTGAAAGAGCTTAATCTGTATTGGTTGTGAGTTGCACGATATTTCTAGATGGTCGTCGGATATGTGGTTCATGTGCACCCTAGTATACGAGAACTAGAGTGGTGTTGTATTTATGTTGTGGCCGGATCAATAATCATGTGGGAATCGGGAGTTGTATTGGTAGAATTGGAACCGTTTGTACCGATCCTGAACGACACCGTGAAGTTCTTGTCGTGCACACAAGTAGTGAATGGGGTGTTTCTCTTGGGTTAGGTAACACCAAGGGTCACTTGTCTATCATACGGTTAGATAGATATAATAAAAAGTTGAATATATATATATATATATATATATATATATATATATATATATATATATATATATATATATATATATACATATATATATATATATATATATATATATATATATATATATATATATGTATCTATACATACATATATATATATATACATACATATATACATACATATATATATATATATATATATATATATATATATATATATATATATATATATATATATATAAAGGTTGGTTATATAGTAACAGGTTGGATATGTAACAATTTGTTGGTTATCTAGTAAACTGTTGAATAAATAATGAAAGGTTGGTCGTATATGAAATGTGATTGTTTATATGATATATGGTTGTTTATATGTTATACGGTTGTGCATATATGTTATGTAGTAAAAATATCGTTGAACATTTATGCATGTATGCATTTGAACATGCGATTAAATGATTATGATATGCGGTTGTTTACTAAGTGGTATTTGTTTCTCATTTTTATGTTCATTGTAAAATGAATGATTGACCACTTTGGGGTTTGTATGTTTTATATGCAACCTTTATGAACTCACTCAATGCTAACACTTGTGACTTTTGTCTTTTATGACTTATGATTGGTGCAGACAACTTAGGAGTTTGGCCTTTGATGAGGAGGATTACTTATGGGGTAGTTTCAATCCATATATGGCTTCACGATGTGCAAAGGGATATCGTAAACACACCATAAAGTTATCTAGGTAGGCAAAGCTCTTTGTTAGTTTCAATCTCCATGAAACTCCTAGATCTTTCCAGATTCATTAATATTAGTTAATTGCACATATTCCATTTGTGACTAGGATACCGAAGTCTCAAAAATAAGATGGTGAACCTACCATACAAAAACCCACATTACCCCTTGATTATCTTGTGTTATCAGATTAATATGATAGTTACCCACACACGATCCACCAACAAACCACAACCATAGGTGTCACATCCTTTTTTTCTTATATATCAAATTTATATGTCGGTTACCCACACACACTCCATAAATAAATAGTAAGGAATAATGTGCATTTATCATGGATTAGAAACTATTCACTATTCCTAATAAACTGGGATTTTGATTTAACAAACTTTCATTCATTTTAAAACTTTCGTTAATACTTTTTAACTTTCACAGTTTTCCAATCAAACCCTTTCGGTAACTCCAATCTCAAAATGCAAACAGGCGGTGAGGATGGTAAGTAGAAGGGCATTTAAAAACCGACCTCATCTGTGACAACCCGAAACTTCTAACTTGTAAGATCAGTTAACGTTATCAATATTAAACTCGATCTTGTCATCATTTAACACCATTTAAAGGTGTAATGATACTTTCTAAGCCTCGTATAATCAAAGGTTGAGTTCTAGGTCGAGTAATACCAAGTCGTAGTACAACATTCGGGCCATACACCCTCTTGGGAGGAGTGTACGGCCGTACACATGGGTGTGCGGCCGCACACCCACCCTCCAACCGTACACCCTCCTATATATAAAGGAGGAGACACCCTTCACTCATTCCTTTCCTTTGGCTGCACTCTACTTTCTCTCTCTACTTTCTCTCTCTAAAAACTTCATCCAAGAACACTCTAAAGGCCTAAAAAACGTGAACTACTTCATCATTCAGCTTGTTATATTGGTAAGACACCTGAATCTAAGCCTAAAACTCATAGTGTTCTTCGTGTTCTTCATCCTTTGAAGGTGTACGGCCGCACACCTTCATAAGGTGGCCATACACACCTTAAAGACTCTCCAAAGTGAAGAGTTTGGCCTCCATTTGCTAGTTGGACTTGGTATTAGCACTAGAACACCTAAAAATCGACATTTCGGGCACAAAAGAGGAGTGTACGGTCGCACACTCCTGTGTATGGCCGCACACCCCCTCTGTACGGCCGCACAGTCCCATGTACGACCGCACACACAGCCTGGCCGCACACCTTGCCCGCACACTCACTCAGATGGCCATACACCTCCTTTGTTTGATCGTATATGGTCCCGACAAGCATTTCCAAGTCTTTAGGATGTTTTCCGTCACGTTTAGTCATGAAACACCCTAATTCTAACATGTGTATGTTTTACTAAATGTTATTAGGATCCACTCGAGTACGAAACATTGATTGATATACTACACTCGTAACCAATTGTGCTTTCGGATCCTACGATAAACAGTGAGTTTATACCCCTACGCTTTTATAAGTTTTATAACGTTTTCAGGGGGAAATACAAGCCAAACATAAAGGTTTTCACAACTTAAAAAATGATGCAATTACAATGGTTTTATGTTAAAGATTCAGATACTTTATCCCTTTTGTAATATGCGGAGCATAAGGGACGTTTTCTAAAGTATAATTGCATAGTTTTCCGAATAGTACATGAACATGACTTATCAATCAAACTATAATAGGTATAGTTTGGGGATTTCATTATCGGTTTTACAAAATCAAACTCCATGCAAAGTCAAACATGTAAACTATGACAGATTTAGTTTATCCACACGAATAACGAGAGTATCTTACTAAATAATTATTTTGTATATTATTAAACTCTACATTGTTTACCAACGATTTCGAACTCGAGAACAACCGAACTAAACGTCAACTAGTTAATACAGGATTGTGAGACCTATCTTCATTATGCCCTTCTGGGTACCAATGAATCCTCTCCGGAAGTATAACCAGAGTCTCCTGGAGGGAGAGCGTGAAATTTGTGAATAGATCTATTCGGGACTGACAATCCCACACCTGAACTGTTAGCTACAGTTAGGCGGGCACGCCTGGGGTGACAAATTTTGTAAACGTACGACGTCTGAAGAAACGTCAAGGAGGTCACGTGTCATATCAGCATGGTTATCCGACTCACAATAAGTATAACTAACCTTTGTTTACGGGATTACTTCTTCAATAGTTTTATTTTTAAAACTACCTATCTACTTACTGGAGGGTATTCCAACGATCTAATTCTTGGTTTTATTTGAGTAATAAAACTACTTACTTACTGATGGTAACCAGGGTTTTCAAACAAAACATACTTTCATTCCGTACCCGACGAACATGTTAGAAAATATTGGATTTTCTTGGGAAGCATGCATACGTATTTCGGAACTCGATAACAAAGGTTTTCGTTACAAACGATATTTACTTATAAAGAAAAGAAATCAATTTTACAAATTCAGTGACTAGTTTTCAATACAAAAACATGCTTATGAACTCACCAGCTTTATGCTGATACATTTTCGAAATCGCTTGTATTCTCAGGGCAACGATAGACAGGTACCTTCGCTCACTTTTGGAGAAGGCGGAGCATCTTGAAGTCCAATCTTTACCTTTTATTTCTCTTGAATATAATGATATGTACAAACTATGTTTTCAAACAAATGTAAATATTCATATTGAAATGTAATGGTTTTGTTTACTTTGATTGCTATGATACGATGTTTGTGATACTACGCATGACGTCGCCCGCCCCCGGACGTTTCCGCCGTCCGTTCCGACGGTTCGGGGGTGTGACAGATTGGTATCAGAGCTATTGTTTATAGTGAACTAAGTATACCGAACCTTACATGGTATACAACTATAAACACTAAGGGGCTAATGTGCTCTGAACTAAAAGTATACTTTCCAAAATATAAGTATTTTTACAAAAAGTATACAAGTATACCTACGTACCAGAAACAGTCTCATGAGTAGAACAAAACAAAAGTATTTGGATGTTGAACATTGCGGTTAAACCTGGGCTGTTATGTAATCATGTCTAGGGTCAATATAGCCTGGTCAACTATATTCATTCGATACATGACCAACATGTGCTTGGGAGTAATTGTGGTGTTGCAACAGGCCTAAAACTTACCAAGTATCCATACAACAAGTCATCGAAAGAACAAAACAGTCAACCTTAAAATACTATAGGAGTATTTTACTAGAGTCAAATTCATCGCAGAAATTCACTTCCAAGTGTTGCTACTCATTCCTTTTAGCGATAACTAAATTGCATTGGTAGTTCTTCCTTGCTTATCGCTTAGTAGAACACTCTAGTTATCATATTGAGATATATATTCTTGCTTCATATCTCTTCATTCGATTCAGAGGACTTACCACCCTCTTCTTCCTGTTCATTTTTAGAACAAGATGCCTCCAAAGAAAAGACCCAGCAAAAAGAACAACGATCCCCCAACAAATCCAGCTCCTCCACCTCCTCAATTTGATCCCGCTATGTTTCAAGCGGCTGTTACTGCTACTGTGGTTGCCGCAATGTCACATATGAATCCTGGTGGATCTGGTGGACCGGGAAGTGGTACACATCCTGAAGGGAGTCAAGGACACCAGAAGGAGTGCTCTTATAAAGACTTCATGAACGCAAAACCCACATCTTTCGACGGCACTGGAGGTGTTATTGCCCTGACTCGATGGTTCGAAAAGATCGAGTCTATCTTTGAAATATGCTCTTGTTCTGAAGCCAATAAGGTGAAATTCGCCGCTTGCACTTTCACCAACAAAGCATTGACCCGGTGGAATGGTTGGGTCAAGTCCTTAACCCTGCCAATAGCAAATGCTATGGGTTGGGAGAGCTTGAAAGAGCTCATGCTTGCTGAGTACTGCCCACGGGGCGAAATGCAGAAACTGGAGCACGAACTCTGGAACCTAAAGATGAAGGGTTTCAACATTGCTACTTACACATCTAGGTTTGAAGACCTAGCACTTCTCTGTCTGGGGATGGTCACTCCGGAAAGCAAAAAGGTTGAAAAATACATTTGGGGACTGACCCAGCCGACCAAAGGAAATGTCTTGGCTGCACGGCCAACTACATTTGATAGCGCCAAGTGCCTGGCGCAGACTCTGATCGATCATGGAGTCGATCTCGATGAAGTAACAGCCACTCCCGAACTGGCTAAAGGGAGTGGTGAGAAAAGAAAATTCTGGAAACAGAGGAAGGGTCAGTCTTCGCAGGAGCCCTCAAAGAAGCAACATACGGTAGCAGTTCACGCTACTACTACCCCTGTCGCTGCTCCTGCAACTCAAGCACCTACCAACAGGTATACTGGTACCCTCCCTTGGTGCAATAAGTGCAGTTATCATCACCGCATCCCTGGTCCATGTCATGAGATGCTATGCAACAACTGTGGTCAAAAGGGCCACCTGGCTCGAGGCTACAGAAATCCAGTCCAACCAACCGATCAGGCCTCTAGAGCAGGTGTGGGTCAAGCATGTTACGGCTGTGGGGAAGTCGGGCATTACAAGAGAAACTGCCCTAAAGCAGCAACAACTGGCAACACCGGGAGAGTACTATCTATGGGGCAAGAGGAGGTCGTGGCTGACCCTACCGTTGTGACGGGTACGTTCCTCC
The DNA here is from genome assembly GCF_052849685.1 of Lactuca virosa. Classification (NCBI taxonomy): domain Eukaryota; kingdom Viridiplantae; phylum Streptophyta; class Magnoliopsida; order Asterales; family Asteraceae; genus Lactuca; species Lactuca virosa. Next base: position 18,387,109 of record NC_136429.1, on the reverse strand, counting down.
TCGATAACTCTTATGCATGCATTCTTTTCGATTCTGGTGCTGAAAGAAGTTTTGTTAGTCATGCATTCAAGCATTTCCTTAAACATAAACCTCAACCCTTAACCGAAATATTTACCGTCGAGATGGCTAACGGTGAGAAGGAGAGCGCTAATGTTATAATCCGCGGTTGTACTCTTACCCTGAACGATCATTCATTTCCCATCGATCTTATGCCAGTCTCCATAAAAAGCTTTGATGTTATCATCGGCATGGATTGGTTGAGCCCCAATCGTGCTGATATCCTTTGTTTCGAAAAACTTGTTCGTCTCAACCTTCCCTCTAGTGAAGCTCTCATAATCTACGACGATAAACTCAGTTCGAACCTCCGTATCATCTCGTGCATCAAAGCTCAAAAACTTATGCGAAAGGAATGTCATGCATTCCTAGCCCATGTTGTTAACGAAAAACAGAAAGTTAAGGACCTTGAGAGCATTCCTGAAGTCTGCAACTTTCCTGATGTCTTTCCCGAGGAGCTTCTGGGAATCCCTCCCGAACGCCAAGTCGAGTTTCGTATCGACTTAGTCCCCGGAGCTACCCCCGTAGCTAAATCTCCATATCGCCTAGCACCAGTAGAAATGCAGGAGCTATCTAGTCAGCTCAATGAACTGCTCAGCAAAGGATTCATTAGACCGAGTTCCTCACCCTGGGGAGCCCCGATCTTGTTCGTGAAAAAGAAGGATGGATCCTTTCGGATGTGTATCGATTATCAAGAGCTGAACAAGCTCACTGTCAAAAACCGTTACCCTCTTCCTCGAATCGATGATCTCTTCGACCAACTTCAAGGGGCCAGCTACTTCTCGAAAATAGATCTAAGATCAGGGTACCATCAGCTACGAGTCCATGAGGGTGATGTTCCTAAAACAGCATTCCGGACTCGATATGGTCACTACGAGTTCGTAGTAATGCCCTTCGGTATAACCAACGCACCGGCAGTGTTCATGGACCTGATGAACAGTGTGTGTCGTCCTTTCCTGGACAAGTTCATCATCGTATTCATCGACGATATACTTGTCTATTCCAGAAGCGAGGAAGATCACAAACAGCACTTGAGATTGGTGCTGGAAACTCTAAGGGCGGAGAAGCTTTATGCGAAGTTCTCCAAGTGCGAATTCTGGATTCGAAAAGTAACCTTCCTAGGTCACGTGGTAAGCGAGGAAGGCATTCACGTGGACCCATCCAAAATCAAAGCGATAGAGAACTGGTCAGCACCAAAGACACCCACAGAAATTCGCCAATTCTTGGGTCTCGCTGGCTATTATCGCAGATTTATTCAGAATTTCTCCAGAATTGCCAAACCCTTAACCACTCTGACTCAGAAAGGTGTACCTTTCTGTTGGAGTGAGAAGCAAGACTCTGCGTTCCAGACTTTGAAACAGGCCCTATGCAGCGCACCTATCCCGTCTCTGCCCGAAGGGACGGAGGATTTCGTTGTCTTCTGCGATGCATCCAATCAGGGTTTGGGCTGTGTGCTCATGCAGTGGGGAAAGTTTTTGCTTATGCCTCGAGACAGCTGAAAGCACACGAAGTCAACTACACAACGCACGACCTGGAGTTGGGAGCAGTGGTCTTCGCATTGAAGATATGGAGACATTATCTCTACGGAACCAAGTGCACTATCTTCACTGACCATAAAAGCCTGCAGCACATCTTCGATCATAAGGAGTTGAACATGCGACAACAGCGTTGGGTTAAACTACTCAGCGATTACGAGTGCGAAATACACTACCATCCCGGCAAAGCCAATGTGGTGGCGGATGCTCTTAGTAGCAAAGAGTACCCAAGTCGCAGTGCGAAAGCATCATCCATGACTATCCATTCCCACTTATCCGCACAAATCAGAAAGGCTCAGCTGGAAGCCTTAAAACCAGAGAACGTCACGGATGAAGCCTTAAGAGGAATGGATAAGAAACTAAAAATCAAGGGAGACGGAGGCTACTATTTCATGAACAGGATCTGGACCCCAAGGTTCGGAGGTTACAGAGAGGTTGTCATGAACGAAGCTCACAAGACCAAATACTCCGTTCATCCAGGCTCGGATAAGATGTACCTCGATCTCAAGAAACTATATTGGTGGCCAAACATGAAAGCAGAGATCGCTACATTTGTGGGCAAGTGTCTGACTTGCGCCAAAGTAAAAATCGAATATCAGAATCCCTCAGGTTTGCTCCAACAGCCGAAAATTCCCGAATGGAAGTGGGAGAGGATTACCATGGATTTCATCACCAAATTACCCAAATCTCCGAGTGGGTACGACGCCATCTGGGTAATAGTCGACCGGCTGACTAAATCCGCCCACTTCCTGCCGATCAAGGAAACCTTCAAAATGGAGAGACTTACACGAATCTACATCCAGGAGATAGTCCGACTACACGGTGTACCTGTGGCCATTATCTCCGATCGAGATAGCAGGTTCACTTCGAGATTTTGGCAGTCCCTGCAGAAAGCTCTTGGAACTAAGTTGGACATGAGTACAGCTTATCATCCTCAGACAGATGGGCAGAGTGAGAGAACCATTCAGACCTTGGAAGACAGTTTGAGAGCATGTGTCATCGATTTCGGTAAGTCATGGGACATCCATTTACCCTTGGTCGAGTTCTCCTACAACAACAGCTACCATACCAGCATCAAGGCTGCGTCGTTCGAAGCCTTATACGGTCGCAAGTGCAGATCCCCTCTGTGTTGGGCTGAGGTAGGCGACACGCAGCTAGCCAAGGGACAAGTCCCTGACAGCACTCTCACTGGTCCAGAAATCATTCGCGAAACCACGGAAAAGATCGTACAAATCCGAGAACGACTGAAGGCATCACGAGATAGACAAAAGAGCTACGCCTATATACGACGAAAACCCTTGCAATTCCAGGTTGGAGACCGTGTCCTGTTGAAGGTCTCGCCCTGGAAAGGCATGATACGCTTTGGAAAGCGTGGAAAGCTAAATCCAAGATACATAGGACCATACGAGCTCCTTGCCAGGATCGGTCCCGTGGCATACAAACTCCGTTTACCTCAAGAGCTTAGTAGCATTCATCCTGTCTTCCACGTCTCGAACCTTAAAAAGTGATTATCCGACGAGACTCTTACTATTCCTCTCGATGAGATTGAAATCAACGAGAATCTAAACTTTGTGGAAGAACCAATCGAAATCATGGATAGGGAGATCAAACGAACAAAGCAAAGTCGCATCCCGATAGTGAAGGTTCAGTGGAATGCCAAGCGGGGACCTGATTTCACTTGGGAGCGCGAAGATCAGATAAAATGGAAGTAGCCGCATCTCTTTCCCTAATTCATGATTTGTATTCTATATTCGAATTTCGGGACAAAATTCCTTCTAACGGGGGGATGATGTGACAACCCAAAACTTCTAACTTGTAAGATCAGTTAACGTTATCAATATTAAACTCGATCTTATCATCATTTAACACCATTTAACTAAGCCTCGTATAATCAAAGGTTGAGTTCTAGGTCGAGTAATACCAAGTCGTAGTACAACATTCGGGCCATACACCCTATCGGGAGGAGTGTACGGCCGTACACATCGCACACCCACCCTCCAACCGTACACCCTCCTATATATCCTATATATAAAGGAGGAGACCCCCTTCACTCATTCCTTTCCTTTGGCTGGACTCTACTTTCTCTCTCTACTTTCTCTCTCTAAAAACTTCATCCAAGAACACTCTAAAGGCCTCAAAAACGTGAACTACTTCATCATTCAGCTTGTTATATTCGTAAGAAACCTGAATCTAAGCCTAAAACTCATAGTGTTCTTCGTGTTCTTCATCCTTTGAAGGTGTACGGCCGCACACCTTCATAAGGTGGTCGTACACACCTTAAAGACTCTCTAAAGTGAAGAGTTTGGCCTCCATTTGCTAGTTGTACTTGGTATTAGCACTAGAACACCTAAAAATCGACATTTCGGGCACAAAAGAGGAGTGTACGGTCGCACACACCTGTGTACGGCCACACACCCCCTCTGTACGGCCGCATACTCCCATGTACGACCGCACACACAGCCTGGCCGCACACCTCGGCCGCACACACACTCAGATGGCCATACACCTCCTTTGTTTGATCGTATATGGTCCCGACAAGCATTTCCAAGTCTTTAGGATGTTTTCCGTCACGTTTACTCATGAAACACCCTAATTCTAACACGTGTATGTGTTACTAAATGTTATTAGGATCCACTCGAGTACGAAACATCGATTGATATACAACACTCGTTACCAATTGTGCTTTCGGATCCTACGATAAACACTGAGTTCATACCCCTACGCTTTTATAAGTTTTATAACGTTTTTAGGGGGGGGGGGAATACAAGCCAAACATAAAGGTTTTCACAACTTAAAAACTGATGCGATTACAATGGTTTTACGTTAAACATTCAGATACTTTATCCCTTTTGTAATATGCGGAGCATAAGGGACGTTTTCTAAAGTATAATTGCATAGTTTTCCGAATAGTACATGAACATAACTTATCAATCAAACTATAATAGGTATAGTTTGGGGATTTCATTACCGGTTTTACAGAATCAAACTCCATGCAAAGTCAAACATGTAAACTATGACAGATTTATTTTATCCACACGAATAACGAGAGTATCTTACTAAATAATTATTTTGTATAATTATTATACTCTACATTGTTTACCAACGATTTCGAACTCGAGAACAACCGAACTACACGTAAACTAGTTAATATAGGATTGTGAGACCTATCTTCGTTATGCCCTTCTGGGTACCAATAAATCCTCTCCGGAAGTATAACCAGAGTCTCCTGGAGGGAGAGCGTGAAATTTGTGAATAGATTTATTCGGGACTGACAATCCCACACCTGAACTGTTAGCTACAGTTAGGCGGGCACGCCTGGGGTGACAAATTTTGTAAACGTACGACGTCTGAAGAAACGTCAAGGAGGTCACGTGTCATATCAGCATGGTTATCCGACTCACAATAAGTATAAGTAACCTTTGTTTACGGGATTACTTCTTCAATAGTTTTATTTTTAAAACTACCTATCTACTTACTGGAGGGTATTCCAGCGATCTAATTCTTGGTTTTATTTGAGTAATAAAACTACTTACTTACTGATGGTAACCAGAGTTTTCAAACGAAACATACTTTCATTCCGTACCCGACGAACATGTTAGAAAATATTGGATTTTCTTGGGAAGCATGCATACATATTTCGGAACTCGATAAAAAAGGTTTTCGATACAAACGATATTTACTTATAAAGAAAAGAAATCAATTTTACAAATTCAGTGACTAGTTTTCAATACAAAAACATGCTTATGAACTCACCAGCTTTATGCTGATACGTTTTCGAAATCGCTTGTATTCTCAGGGCAACGATAGACAGGTACCTTCGCTCACTTTTGGAGAAGGCAGAGCATCTTGAAGTCCAGTCTTTACCTTTTATTTCTCTTGAATATAATGATATGTACAAACTATGTTTTCAAACAAATGTAAATATTCATATTGAAATGTACTGGTTGTGTTTACTTTGATTGCTATGATACGATATTTGTGATACTACGCATGACGTCGCCCGCCCCCGGACGTTTCCGCCGTCCGTTCCGACGGTTCGGGGGTGTGACATCATCCAGAACCGAAGAGACCTCCTTAAACCTCTCTTATAACATCAGATTAGGTGATCATGATGATAATGTTTCTGCTAAACATGTGAGGGCACATATTTGTAAAATTTTATTTTACATATAATAATCCTATTATGATATGTAGGGAATTTAAACATTTTAAATTTGATCGTTATCCTTTTAAATATTAATTTTTTTTCTATATTTTAAATAATATTTAATGTTTTAATTAAATCCTTTTAAATATTCTAATTTAAACATTTATTAAACAATATTTAAAAATTTATTCAATCTTTTAGGTATTCAAATTTAAATTCTCTAATTAAATAATATTTAAAACTAAATATTCAAATTTAAATTCTAATTTAAACAATATTCAAAATTAATTAATTAAATATCCAGATTTAGATTTTTATTTCAATAATATTTTGAATTAAATTAAATAGTATTTAGATTTATCCATTCAAATATTTAGATTTAAACCATTTTAAATAATATTTAAAATAAGAAGCTTTATCTTAAAATCAAAATATACAAAAAAAAAACAAAAATCTAAAAATCTGGAATATGGCGAATTGCGCCATGTCCAAGAGAGGTCGCGTCGCAAACTATGACTGTCAGGGTTTCTTGATTTCGATTTCAATCAATGCATATAATTAAAAACTAGATGCTCTATTACCATTATAAGGTTTTCTATGCATCTATACATACGATCAAAGCAGCGGAAACAAAAACACAATACATATGTGTACATGCAACCTATGATCTAGGTTTTAGTGATTATAGCAACCTACTTTAAAAATGTAAATCTAATAACAAAGACAGAATTGCTAACCTCTTGTACGGCTCGATCTTGATCTTCTTGACCCCTTCATTAAGCTTCTTGATCCAATCATGTTGCTTTGATGAGAGAACCCAAATTAGAATCCCTCTATTGAAATCACACTCAATGAAACCAAATAGAGAACTAAGAGAAAACTAGGAGAAAGATCTCAACAAACCCTAAGAGGGTTTCGAAATCTTCCCACAGAAGGAAAGAAGAGAATTGGCGAAATATTCAAGCCAAGGTGCAAGGAATTATGAGATACCTAAATCGCTATTTATAACTTTGGATTATTTCCTTAGTTTCATCTCCCATCCCATGTGGAATGGAGATACAATTTGAAATCTTCTCTCATCCAATATGGGATGGAGAATTTCAAATTTCCCTTATTCCCTTAATGATCTAGAATATTCCAATTAGTCGATCTTTTAACTAATTATTATTCAACCACTTAAATTATTTAATTCCAAAATAGTTTCTGATTGATTTATTAATCATAAAAAACTAATAAACATATTCTCTCCTTATGTATGTTTCTTTTAATTCCTCATTTGTAACTTCACGGCAACCAAAAAAGAACCTGTTATTATTTAGAAATATAAACAATAGTTAATGATATTAGACACTATTTCCAACAAAATGTTGTTAGACGTTCACGACTGTCTATATCAATCTATGATGAGTCTTGTGGTAGTGGGAGATTGTAATCTATATGCCTGGTAATAATTATAGACAGATATTTGCTACTGACATATGATCATATAGGGCCACACCTTATAGCAAGTTATCACTTATTGATTATTTATTAGAATTTGATTACTAATAAATATTATCAATACTTGTATTTAATTCTGAAATTACTATTTACGGACATAATATTTTCTAAGGGAGAAACACAATTAGAAAATCATATAGGCTGGTTTATATGTTGTGTACATCTTTTGGACCTTTAGACATCTATTTATATAAAAGTAGTTTTTATGTGTTTATAATATATATATATATATATATATATATATATATATATATATATATATATATATATATATATATATATATATATATATATATATATATATATATATATATATATATGCTAGTAAAAAATGGATTAAAACACAAACCAACCTCCCACCACCTTCCTTATTGACATGAGATAGGGTGGAGTGGGAGAGGTTGAGTGTTTCCTTTTCTCTTTTTCCCCATCCTTTTCATAAAATACATGCTTTCATTTATGAGAACTAAGGTGTATTATATCTATAGGTTAGTATATAAATGAGTCAGTAGCTAGTAAAAAATTTTGATCATTTTCCTCTATTTCTCTTTTATAATTGACGAGAGTTAGGTTCTCTCTTTCCTATCATTCTCTTGCAAGTTTTTGTCTAAAATTTGTTGAAACGTGAAAAGTGAACCTCTAGCAATCCCAAGCAATCAAGTTTCGATGTCAGCTGAGTCCGAGATTTGGTGAAGTTCCGAGATTGAAGATCAAGTCCGAGATCAAGGTGTTCCAAGATCTGAAGTCTGTTCACGCATTTAATGCATTTTGTCTTATCTTTGATGTAACAGTTCATAGGACTTATTTATATGTATCTTTTAGATATCAGTCTGTCAAACATTGATTATTGTCCAGTCCTAAGAATGTTTTCCAGTTTGTACTACGTTCTTCTTGTAGTATATAAGGAGTGAATGTTTCTCCATTTCAGGAGATGTGAACGATTCAAGTGTTAATCCAAGAGTAGCAAATATTCTCTTCACATCGCTTTCACTTTCCTTCAATTCAAAGTTCTTTCATAAACATTCTTCTTGTTTTTAAATATCTTTGCATTGATTATACTCAAGTTTACTTCATTTATTACTTGACCACTTTGTTGAATATTTATCTTCAAATCCTAACTGGTTTGCCAAATTCGACTGGAACTCTATATTAAGATCAGACGTTGATCTTAAATATTCACTCAAGGTTTGAGTTTTCAAACCTTGTCCTTGCTCATTGATTATCGTACTCACAATTGGTATCAGAGCTTGAGTGGTGGTCCTTCGAATCCATAAGAACATACTATAGTTGATTTGAAATTACCTTGGTATTTCAATCATTTTCGTGTTCAGGATAAAGGTTCTTCTATATACCGCTACTACTCTCATATCTTAACTTCAGTGGCTGCTCCTAATTCTCAACAAATGTATTCAATTCAAATAGCAAATAGCATGGGTAGCCCTTCTCGTGCCCCGCTGATAGTTGTTGAAGAGTATGATCACTGTAAAGTCATAATGTAAAGATTCGTACTTTGTAAGGAAAAAATGAAGAAATATGGAGATCCATGAAACAAGTTCCACATACTCCGCTCACACAAACTATGAGAGATGTCACTGCAAATCTCTCGGGTCAAGAAGAACAGTGTCCAACACCTCTTACTGCTACCGACATAGAGAAACTGCATGCAGATCATGTTGTATTTTTTAAGATGGTGTTCGGTGGCCCTCCTTCTCTCTTCGAGCACATTAAGTTGTGCAAATCTGCTAAAGAGATTTGGGACACTCTCCAATATCTATTTGAGGGATCAGAAAACATGAAGGATAAGAGTTTGACTTCAATTGTCAACGATTTCGATACCTTCACCACTACTCCCGGAGAATCATTTTCCTCGGCCTCTAATAGGTACCGAATCGTCATCAACAACATGACAGCTCATGGGATTGTCCAAACTCTACTAGAATACAATCTCAAATTCATCAATAGTCTTAGTAAAGGATGGGGAAACGTAACATCATGTCTTCATAGTAATGGATTTCTGAAGAAGCTGAAGCTTTATCAGTTGTTTGATGAGCTGCAAGGACATGAATCAAATGTTGCACAAACATTGAGAGAACTCTTAGGAGGTCTGCTAGCTCTTGTTAGTTCTTTCGATCCTCAAGTCTCAAACCCCTCCGTTTTGGACCCTTTCAAATTTGTTATCCCTCCCATTCCATATGTCCAACCCACACCACCAGATTTATCTGTTCCTACTAATTCCAACTATCAGTTTGATGGAGACCTCGATCATGAAGTGATGGACTCCGGACTTCTCTTTGAACAAGATTTTGCTTTACTGTCCATGAAATACAAGCGTCCATGGAATCCAACTCACAAACCATATCGTAACCATTTCCAAGCCCCTCACCAGAGTAATCTTCAACCGTTTCACAAACCTTCAGAGAACCCACCTGTTTATAAACCCAACATTTCTACACCAAGTCATCCCTCGGAATCTCGCAATAATCCGAAGTCAGAAAACACTAGATAGTTTGTCACAAGTTTGGTCATGGAAATCACTTTGCCAAAGATTGTTTGGCTGAAACCACACATAAAACAAGGATCAAGGATTCTGCATATTATGCCCATCGAGCCCAAGCGATGGCTGTAAGTGGAAACGCGTTCGTCACCACTGTGACAAGAAATGTTGAAGGGTATTTGTCATCTGGAGATGAGGACGATGTGAGCACTGGAACAAACATGTGTCTTTTGGCTAGAGAAATCATCGAATGCGATGAAGGCTACTGGTCATCAGGATCAGAAGTAGATGATGAAGATGTTGAGCCAAATGTTTGCTACATGGCAACCAACGATTCATCTGGAAGAAGCATCGTTCAACTGGTAAAATATATGATTACTGATAATAATTTTGATTTATCTCTTTGTGAACCATATCTAACCCAGATCCAATCAGATATGACCATCATCTATAAAGCATATGTGTCTGCCATACAAGTGAGTGAGAAGATGGAAATTGAATGGAATCGTCTTAAATTATGTTTCGATGATAGGAAGATTAAGATAGAATAATTAGAGAGAGAGCTTGTAATGTCTCAGGATGAATGTATCATTCTTAAAGACAAATGTGAAATCACTTATTCTAAAAATAATGTTTTAATTTCTGATAACAAATGTCTGAATGACAAAATTGATGCTTTACATCCTGCCATAGATATTCTTGAAGCAACTGAACCGATGACTCATAATTTTCTTCATCCTTGGTCCAAAGCACCTGGTCGCGGAAGAGAGTTTTCTAAACCCATTGCTCGTCCCGAGAAGGAGTTAAAAAATCTAAGTTTTATGGGAGACATTCCAAACCACAAACATTCGGATACCCTTGACTCACCATTGTCACCCCTTCCTGAGACCTCGGACCAGTTTTAGTCTCTGATTCCTGAGTTCAACCCATAGTTGTCAAATGTCCTGATTTCATGCCACTTCTACCTCTGATACACCTGGACCTGAATCAGACCTCAAAATCATTCCCTAGCATCACACATATTGTAGTTCAGATTTCGAACCTCGGTCCTACTAACTATTGTGTCGTTGAGGAAATAATTCCAGAGACAACTGGACCTGACTCTAATAGATCAGATTTTGTTTGGGTGGTTGACCTTTGAATCCATAAGAACAGATTATAGTCTATTTGAAATTACCTTGGTATTTCAATCATTTCCGTGTTCAGGATAAAAGTTCTTCTATATACCACTACTACTCTCATATCTTAGCTTCAACGGCTTCTCCTAATTCTCAACAAATGTTTTCAATGCAAATAGAAAATATCATGGGTTGCCCTTCTCGTGCCCCACTGATAGTTGTTGAAGAGTATGATCACTGAAAATTCAGAATGGAAAGATTCTTACTTTGTAAGGAAAAAATTGAAGAAATATGGAGATCCGTCAAACAAGTTCCACATACTCCGGTCACACAAACTATGAGAGATGTCGCTGCAACTCTCTTGGGTCAAGAAGAACAGCGTCCAACACCTCTTACTGCTACCGACATCGAGAAACGGCAAGCAGATCAAGTTGCATTTTTTGAGATGGTGTTTGGTGTCCCTCCTTCTCTCTTTGAGCAAATTAAGTTTTTCAAATCTGCTAAATAGATTTGGGACACTCTCCAATATCTATTCGAGGGATCAAAAAACATGAAGGATAAGCGTCTGACTTCAATTGTCAACAAGTTCGATACCTTCACCACTAATCCCGGAGAATCATTTTCCTCGGCCTCCAATAGGTACTGAATCGTCATCAACAACATGACAACTCATGGGATTGTCCGAAATTTTTTAGAATACAATCTCAAATTCATCAATAGTCTTAGTAAAGGATGGGAAAACGTAAAATCGTGTCTTCAGAGTAATGGATCTCTGAAGAAGCTGAAGCTTTATCAATTATTGATGAGCTGCAAGGACATGAATCAAATGTTTCATAAACATTGAGAGAACTCTTAGGAGGTCCACTAGCTCTTGTTAGTTCTTTCAATCCTCAAGTATCAAACCCCTCCGTTTTGGACCCTTTCAAATTTGTTATCCCTCCTATTCCATATGTTCAACCTACTCCACCAGATTTACCTGTTCCTACTAGTTCCAACTATCAGTTTGATGGAGACATCGATCCTAAAGTGATGGACTCCGAACTTCTCTTTGAAGAAGAGTTTGCTTTACTATCCATGAAATACCAGTATCCATGGAATCCAACTCACAAACCATATCATAAACGTTTCCAAGCCCCTCACCAGATTAATCCTCAACCGTTTCACAAACCTTAAGAGAACCCACCTGTTTATAAACCCAACATTTCTACACTAATTCATCCCTTGGAATTTCGCAATAATCTGATGTTAGAAAACCCAAGACAGTTTGTCATAAATGTGGTCATGGAAATCACTTTGCCAAAGATTGTTTGGCTGAATCCACACATAAAACAAAGATCAAGGATTTTGTATATTATGCCAACCGAGCCCAAGCGATGGCTGTAAGTGGAAATGCGTTCGTCACCACTATGACAAGGAATATTGAAGGTGTCACACCCCCAAACCAAGGATGGCGGAAACGTCCAGGGGTGGAGGACTTCATGTATAGTATCATAACAACAATTGTAATAGTAATTGAAGCAAACACAACCAACATATATATAATTAAAAAAAGTTACATCATTGTATGAATTACATGTTTACGAATCAATTACAATATGTTGACAAAATATGAAATAGTAGACGCCTTAGCGCCCCATCCTCAAAAGCACTTGGTTACCTGTTTAATGATTTCCTGAGAATACAAGTTGTTTGAAAAAGTGTCAACACAAAGGTTGGTGAGTTCATAAGCTTTTGTTTGGTATTATTAAAAGCCTTTCGTTTGTAAAAGTAGTATTTGTGTTAAAATCCAATATTTTCCTTAATGTGTAAATGTAGTCTTAAAACCCAAAGACCGAAATGTACAAGTAATTTGTCATATTTATAGTAAAACAATGCAAGTTTAAATCGACATAAACTCGTTAAATTTTAATGAAGTTCCCGTAAATTCCAATGTTTATTAATACTTTATGTGAGTTTATTATAACCATACTATGACCAAGGTTGCCTAAAACGACGTTCTTCAGGCGTCGGAAATGTTATGACATTTGTCACCCCAGACCTATCGGTCTAACTGTTGCATGCAGTTTAGGTGTGGGTTTGTCAAACCCAATATAGATCTATACACAACTATCGCGCTCTCCCTCAAGGAGACTCTGGTTACAATACAGGACTTAATGGTAATTTGAAGTAAATGTCTCACAAAGTCATTAACGGAATTACGTGTTATGAAAACTTGGTACCGTATGGCTGTACCTTGCTTAATGAAAATATCCTTTCTATAAATGTACCCTTTTTAAATGTATGTGTTATGTAATGTATCATAAACTATACCTATTATAGTTTATCAACCAAGGGTAGTACGTAGTAATGTATGCAAACTATATTCAAAATAGTTTATTAAATGTTTGAATGTATCGGTTGTACTTTGATTATAATCACTTGTTATTCTTTATATTTTATATGTCCAAATCCATTTGTAAACTGATGTGTGTCTAAATATTAAGATAAAATGTCATATATTGCAATAACATATAATCACATAAAGATATACACCTTGCTCAACATGTTACAAGGTGAAATGAAATTGACAGCAACTTTTCGTTGAATACAGTTTCTGTTACTGTTCTTAGAAAATTTATAGAAAAATCATCAAAGCTCTAAATCTAAATCTGCAAATTCTGAGAGTTTGGAATATGAGTATAGTTTGTTCGTAAATTTTATCATGATTTTTAGTGATCTCTAACAGAGGTGAAAATGTTCATAATCACAGACTGGTCCTGGTTTGCCTCTGAAATGACAGGCAGTTTTGTAAAAATCACCATAAATTGTAGAAAAATCATATGGAGATGTGCAAGTAGCCATTTTAAAGCTAAGAGTTTGAACTACTTGCACCGGGAACAGTTTTGAAAACTAAAATATTTAAGTTGACCAAAACAGTCTGTGATCGAAGTTCATCTTTTCTGATGTAATCTGATAGAAAAAGTTTAATTGTGTTCTTGATGATTTTACTTGTATTCCCCCCTTAAAACTTAAGAAAAACATGTAAATGTAGGGGTATGAACTCACCTTATGTGGTTTCAGTAGATGAAAGTGAGAGAGAGGAAGTATTCAACCCAAGAACACTAAGAAGATGTCTTGATGATTCGAGAATCTAACACCGAATAAGATGGAATTTGTGTAAGATATCATTGATTTGAGTATAATGGAGTGTAATAATTATATGAATGATGAAGATACTTACTAATTGAAGAAAGAAATCCCTGGAGAAAGCCTTGAAGTTGAGAGAAAAGATGAGAGAATTTTGGAGAGTGTTCTTTGGTTGTTAAGTGTAGAATGAAAGGACTTTATGGAGAATGAGGAGAGAGGATCAATCCTCTAGCTCTTAGAACATGGGAAGAGCTGGAGATTGGGTGTAAAGGTCCACTAAGGTGACAAGGAGTAGTGGGAAAGAGTGGATGATCATAGAGTGAGGTGGTGGTGGTTTGCTTTTGCCATAAATTAAGGAAAAGCAAATATTCCCTCAATAATTAGTTCAACCACTAATTCTTTTAATATATTTTTATAAAAACCCTGGAGATTTATATATTTTGGGGCCTTAGTTTATAAAATAAAGTTTTGGGTGAAAATCCCACGTTAAAATAATGAAAAACGGAGTTAAAACGAAGTCGTAGTCGAAAAACCGGTAAAAAGGGGCCGTCTGCGAGACCCCTCGCATGGAGGCCAGATTCGGACCCTCGCATGCGAGGCCGCTGTCTGATGGCTTCGGATTCGGTCTCTTGAGAGGCTTCAGCTTCGGTCCTGATGAGAGGCTTCGGATCCGAGGCCTCGGATGAGAGGCTTCGGTCCTGAAGCTTCAGTTCCAGGTCCTTAAGGCTATTTTACCCGTTTTTACCCCGTTTCAAGCGATTTTTGACCCGGTTAAGGGTCGATATGACCCAAATGATTACAAAAAGTTAAAGTAACTTTTGAGAGAGGTTTGGGAGAGATTTCAAATAGAAAGAGATAGAGTGAAAACGATTTAGAGAGGTTTCGTTTGTGATTAATTTGAGTGTCCGGCTTCACAACGCAAGGTTCGTAAACCCCGTTAAACCGTGTTTTAGTGTCGTACACAATCTCGATGATTGTGAAATAGTGTTTTATCGCTTTGGTTCGTTGTTTAGCACTGTTAAGGCTAAGGAAAATCAAACACATGAACTTTCCAAATGATGATTTCTCATTAAAATAGCGAATTGTATAGTGATTACATAACGTAAACCCTAACATACAAGGGTTATTGGAGTTGACCGGTTTGACTTGTTGACTTTGTTTGACTTTGACTTGACCAAAATTTGACGTTTGTCACATCATCCCCCCGTTAGAAGGAATTTCGTCCCGAAATTTTCATTTTGACTGGGATTTCAAGAGTTTGGGAAGAGATGTGGATACTTTTGTTTCATTTGAGCCTCGCGTTCCCAGGTGAATTCTGGTCCTCGTTTAGCGTTCCAACGGACCTTCACGATGGGAATACGACTTTGTTTCGTTCGTTTGATTTCCCGATCCATGATTTCGACTGGTTCCTCCACGAAGTGGAGATTTTCGTTAACTTCGATTTCGTCGAGTGGTATTACGAGTGTCTCATCAGACAAACACTTCTTTAGGTTCGACACGTGAAATGTGGGATATACTTTGTCGAGTTCCTGAGGTAATCGAAGTTTGTATGCTACTGGCCCAATCCTAGCAAGGATTTCGAATGGCCCGATGTACCTTGGATTTAGTTTCCCGCGTTTGCCGAATCGTATCATTCCTTTCCAAGGGGAAACTTTTAGTAGTACACGATCACCCACCTGGAATTCCAAGGGTTTGCGTCGTTTGTCTGCATAACTCTTTTGCCGATCGCGAGACGCTTTCAGTCTTTCTCGAATTTGAACGATCTTTTATGTGGTTTCCCTTATGATTTCAGGGCCAGTGAGGGTGCTATTAGAGACTTGCCCTCTAGCTAGTTGTGTATCCCCCACCTCAGCCCAACACAGGGGTGATCTGCATTTGCGACCGTAAAGAGCTTCGAATGGAGCGACTTTGATGCTAGTATGATAGCTGTTATTGTAGGAGAATTCGATAAGCGGTAGATGGGTATCCCATGCTTTACCGAAGTCTATCACACAAGCTCTTAATATGTCTTCCAATGTTTGAATGGTTTGTTCGCTCTGTCCGTCGGTTTGTGGGTGGTAGGCCGTACTCATGTCAAGCCTAGTTCCCAATGATTTTTGTAGAGACTGCCAAAACCGTGAGGTAAATCTACTATCTCTATCGGAGATAATGGATATCGGCACACCATGAAGTCGTACAATCTCTTTGATGTACGTTCTAGTCAGCTTCTCCATCTTGTCGGTTTCTTTTATCGGTAGGAAGTGTGCTGATTTGGTCAATCTGTCTACGATTACCCATATGGTGTCAAGCCCGCCCGATGTCTTAGGCAGCTTGGTTATGAAGTCCATGGTTATTCGTTCCCACTTCCACTCAGGTATATCCGGCTGTTGTAATAGCCCGGATGGTTTCTGGTATTCGATTTTGACCTTGGCGCAAGTCAGACACTTGCTCACATAGGTAGCAATCTCAGCTTTCATGTTCGGCCACCAGTATAATTTCTTGAGGTCCAGATACATCTTATCTGACCCGGGATGGATGGAGTATCGAGTCTTGTGTGCTTCATTCATGACGACGTCTCGGAGTCCACCGAACTTCGGTGTCCAGATTCGATTCATGAGATAACGTACTCCATCATCCTTGACTTCTAAGTTTTTATCCATTCCCCTTAACGTCTCTCCTGCCACCTTTTCTGGTTTCAAAGCTTCTAGTTGAGCTTCCTTGATTTGTATGGTCGTATGGGAATGGATCGTCATTGTTAAGGATTTTACTTGGCGGCCCGAGTACTCCTTCCTGCTTAGAGCATCAGCCACTACATTGGCCTTGCCCGGATGATAACGAATTTCGTACTCGTAGTCATTCAGCAACTCTACCCATCTCCTCTGTCGCATGTTGAGCTCTTTCTGATTGAGGATATGTTGAAGACTTTTGTGATCAGTGAAGATAGTGCATTTCGTGCCGTAGAGGTAGTGTCTCCAGATCTTCAAAGCGAATACCACTGCTCCTAATTCCAGGTCGTGCGTAGTATAATTAACCTCGTGTGTCTTAAGCTGTCTTGATGCATACGCGATAACCTTCCCTCTCTGCATGAGCACACATTCGAGGCCTTGATTCGAAGCATCACAGTACACTACGAAGTCTTCGGTTCCCTCTAGGAGAGACAAGATCGGTGCGCTGCATAGGGCTTGTTTTAACGTTTGGAAAGCAGTTTCTTGTTTATTTTCCCACTTGAATATCACACCTTTCTGCGTCAAGGTGGTGAGTGGTTTCGCAATCTTGGAGAAGTTTTGTATAAATCTTCGGTAGTAGCCAGCAAGCCCAAGGAATTGTCGAAGTTCGGTTGGCGTCTTGGGTGCTGACCAATTCTCGATTGCCTTGATCTTGGAGGGATCCACATGTATGCCTTTCTCACTTACCACATGGCCAAGGAAATCCACTTCTCTAATCCAGAATTCACACTTAGAGAACTTAGCATAAAGCTTCTCCGCTCTTAGTGTCTCTAGCACTTGGCGTAGATGTAGGCGATGCTCTTCTTCGCTTCGCGAGTAGATCAAGATATCGTCGATGAATACGATTACAAACTTGTCTAGGTAGGGTCGACACACTCTATTCATTAGGTCCATGAATACCGCAGGTGCGTTTGTTAAACCGAAGGACATCACCACAAACTCGTAGTGCCCATAGCGAGTTTTGAATGCAGTTTTGGGAATATCTTCTTCTTGAACTCGTAGTTGATGATAACCTGACCTTAGATCGATCTTTGAGAAGAAATTTGCTCCTTGGAGTTGGTCGAAAAGGTCGTCGATTTGGGGTAGAGGATATCGGTTCTTGATGGTGAGTTTGTTTAGTTCCCGATAGTCGATGCACATGCGAAAGGATCCGTCCTTCTTCTTTACAAAAAGGACTGGTGCTCCCCAAGGTGAGAAGCTTGGTCTGATGAACCCTTTGCTCAAAAGCTCATTCAACTGACTGGACAACTCTTGCATTTCTGTTGGTGCGAGGCGGTATGGAGCTCTGGCTACGGGGGTAGCTCCGGGTATTAAGTCAATTCTGAAATCGACTTGTCGTGCGAGTGGTACACCAGGCAGATCTTCTGGGAACACATCCGGGAAGTTACACACTTCGGGGATGTCTTTGATGTCTTTCACATCTTGTTTCTTGTCTACTACGTGGGCCAAGAAGGCGTGGTACTCCTTCCGGAGATACTTTTGGGCTTTGATGCATGAGATGATTTGTAAATTCGCACTAGGTTTGTCACCATAGATGAGAAGGGTTTCGTCATTTGGTAGATTGAGGCGAACGGCCCTTTCGTAACATAGAATGTCGGCACGGTGAGGAACTAACCAATCCATCCCGATGATTACGTCGAAGCTTTTTATGGTGACCGGCAGCAGGTCAATTTTAAATGTATGGTTGTCTAGAGTGAGAGTACACTCTGAGTATATATCGCTAGTGCGTTCTACTTTCCCATTTGCCATTTCTACTACATAAGTATCCTTTAGTGATTGGGGATTTTGTTCAAGTAATTGTTTATATTGGTGGCTCACGAAACTCCTCTCCGCTCCACTATCGAATAGTATGCATGCATAAGAGTTATTGAGGAGAAACGTACTGGTAACCACCGCGGGATCCTCAACTGCTTCCCCATGTCCTATTGCCAGGATTCTTCCTACTCCACCAGCATTAGGGGCTTGTGCTTTGGGGCAGTTTCTTTTGAAGTGACCTGCGTCTCCATAGTTGTAGCAGGTTCGGGTTGCCCCCGTACTGGCGACTTGGTTGATTGGTCGAGCCGGCGCTTTACAGAAACGAGCAGTGGGCCCCTTCCTGTCGCAGTTGTTACAGTGCATCTCCCTACAAGCACCATTGTGGTGAAAGTTGCACTTGTTGCACTTGGGTAGGGTTCCAACATATGGCTTCGGTGGTGCAGTAGTGGCAGCATTAGTGGCAGCATGGACAGCAACAGTTTGTTGCTTCTTAGCGGGGTCCTGTGCTGGTTGGCTCTTCTTTTGGTTCCAGAACTTCCTTTTGTTGTTTCCCCCTTTTGATTGATCAGTGGTGGTGGTTGTAGTATTATGACCGGCTCGGTGGTCAACAAGTTGTTGTGCCAGCTCCCTGGCACTGTCAAAAGTAGTTGGCCTTGAAGCCAGGACACTACTTTGCACTTGGGGAGACAGTCCCCAAAGGTATCGCTCCACCTTTTTCTCCTCCGGAGTAACCATTGTTGGGCAGAGGAGAGCCAATTCATTGAATCGGGTGGTGTAGGTTTCAAGGTCGGAGCCCGTCATCCTGAGGTTCCAAAGTTCTTGTTCCAGCTTTTGAATTTCACCTCTCGGGCAATACTCCTTCATCATCAAGGTTTTTAGTTCTGCCCAGGATATGGAGCTAGCCACTTCGAGAGTAAGTGAATTAATCCGACAGTTCCACCAAGTAAGGGCCCGGCCGGTGAAAGTGAAGGCTGCGAACTTAACTTTGCTCGCTTCGGGGCAAGAGCACACTTGAAAGACTACTTCAATCTTTTCAAACCATTGCATTAAAGTGATGACTCCCCCGCTCCCATTGAAGTTGTCGGGTTTGCCATTGGTGAAGTCTTTGTAGGAACACTCTCTTGTACGCCACGTACTGTCTCCGTGGTTAGAGTTTGTAGCACCCGATCCAGAACCACCAGCTCCGTTTGTCCCTATCTGCGATATTGCGGCCGCTACGGCTGCTGTTACTGCAGCCTGGAACATCACAGGATCAAACTGTGGAGGCAGCGGCGGAGGAGGTGTTGCTGTGTTGCCGGAAGGTCTTGGTCTTCTCCTTGGCGGCATGGTTCTGTCATAAGTCGTAAACCAATGTACTTTTAGTAGAAGTATATTTATAGGAAGAGAAATCTTTTATACATAAAGTATATTATTACGTTGTTTTCCGGTATGTTTACGATACATACGATTTTATACTTTTAATTGACCCAATACATTGGGTTATGAGGTAAAATGAAAGTATAAAATATTTTATTTGAGTTTCCTTGTTTCCAAGTATAAGACTGTTTGTAAAAGTTTCACATATACTAATTTAGTTGGGACATAATTAATATATTATATTTTAAAATGATCTTTATCGGTTACTTAATTAGTTGCAAAGTGCATACCAGTCATATGTGATTAAGATATAATAGTCATTCGAATAGATGACCCTAACTCCAAGACCACAACCAAACAAGGACAGGAAGTGAAACAAAGATACATAAATTCTAAGTCTATAGCATCTTAGTTACATATGACCTTAGCGCATCCACTTAGCAGCTATTGATCTATAAATAAAGACCTATTTAATTCTCAGATAATTTATTATAGTAACACAAAATACTCCTATAGTATTTGTAAATGTTTAGTTTTGAGTTCTTAAAGTATCCTTTGTAGTCTGTTATTAGGTTTGTTAGATTTGTTGCCCATCCTGACCATCCCCCGGTATATGCAAGTCAATTCCCGGACAGATATAGTTGATCAGGCTATATCCTTCCCAGATTTAATCCACATATACTAACGCATACTCAAAATGTTCAACTCTTCTTCTTTTGCTTTATGTTTTCGCTAGTTATGATACCATGCGAGCATGTAATGTATGTATGTATACTTTAATCAAGAAAATCATTTATTTTCTAAGAGTATATTTATTTGAAAAATGCACAAATCAGAGACTATTAGTCCCAATTGTGTTTATAGTTTGTATATCTTATGTGGTTTGATATACTTAATTCACTATAAACTGTGCTCTGATACCAATCTGTCACACCCCCAAACCAAGGATGGCGGAAATGTCCAGGGGTGGAGGACTTCATGTATAGTATCATAACAACAATTGTAATAGTAATTGAAGCAAACACAACCAACATATATATAATTAAAAAAAGTTACATCATTGTATGAATTACATGTTTACGAATCAATTACAATACGTTGACAAAATATGAAATAGTAGACGCCTTAGCGCCCCATCCTCAAAAGCACTTGGTTACCTGTTTAATGATTTCCTAAGAATACAAGTTGTTTGAAAAAGTGTCAACACAAAGGTTGGTGAGTTCATAAGCTTTTGTTTGGTATTATTAAAAGCCTTTCGTTTGTAAAAGTAGTATTTGTGTTAGAAAATCCAATATTTTCCTTAATGTGTAAATGTAGTCTTAAAACCCAAAGACCGAAATGTACAAGTAATTTGTCATATTTATAGTAAAACAATGCAAGTTTAAATCGACATAAACTCGTTAAATTTTAATGAAGTTCCCGTAAATTCCAATGTTTATTAATACTTTATGTGAGTTTATTATAACCATACTATGACCAAGGTTGCCTAAAACGACGTTCTTCAGGCGTCGGAAATGTTATGACATTTGTCACCCCAGACCTATCGGTCTAACTGTTGCATGCAGTTTAGGTGTGGGTTTGTCAAACCCAATATAGATCTATACACAACTATCACGCTCTCCCTCAAGGAGACTCTGGTTACAATACAGGACTTAATGGTAATTTGAAGTAAATGTCTCACAAAGTCATTAACGGAATTACGTGTTATGAAAACTTGGTACCGTATGGCCGTACCTTGCTTAATGAAAATATCCTTTGTATAAATGTACCCTTTTTAAATGTATGTGTTATGTAATGTATCATAAACTATACCTATTATAGTTTATCAACCAAGGGTAGTAGGTAGTAATGTATGCAAACTATATTCAAAATAGTTTATTAAATGTTTGAATGTATCGGTTGTACTTTGATTATAATCACTTGTTATTCTTTATATTTTATATGTCCAAATCCATTTGTAAACTGATGTGTGTCTAAATATTAAGATAAAATGTCATATATTGCAATAACATATAATCACATAAAGATATACACCTTGCTCAACATGTTACAAGGTGAAATGAAATTGACAGCAACTTTTCGTTGAATACAGTTTCTGTTACTGTTCTTAGAAAATTTATAGAAAAATCATCAAAGCTCTAAATCCAAATCTGCAAATTCTGAGAGTTTGGAATATGAGTCTAGTTTGTTCGTAAATTTTATCATGATTTTTAGTGATCTCTAACAGAGGTGAAAATGTTCATAATCACAGACTGGTCCGGGTTTGCCTCTGAAATGACAGGCCGTTTTGTATAAATCACCATAAATTGTAGAAAAATCATATGGAGATGTGCAAGTAGCCATTTTAAAGCTAAGAGTTTGAACTACTTGCACCTGGAACAGTTTTGAAAACTAAAATATTTAAGTTGACCAAAACAGTCTGTGATCGAAGTTCATCTTTTCTGATGTAATCTGATAGAAAAAGTTTAATTGTGTTCTTGATGATTTTACTTGTATTCCCCCCTTAAAACTTAAGAAAAACATGTAAATGTAGGGGTATGAACTCACCTTATGTGGTTTCAGTAGATGAAAGTGAGAGAGAGGAAGTATTCAACCCAAGAACACTAAGAAGATGTCTTGATGATTCGAGAATCTAACACCGAATAAGATGGAATTTGTGTAAGATATCATTGATTTGAGTATAATGGAGTGTAATAATTATATGAATGATGAAGATACTTACTAATTGAAGAAAGAAATCCCTGGAGAAAGCCTTGAAGTTGAGAGAAAAGATGAGAGAATTTTGGAGAGTGTTCTTTGGTTGTTAAGTGTAGAATGAAAGGACTTTATGGAGAATGAGGAGAGAGGATCAATCCTCCAGCTCTTAGAACGTGGGAAGAGCTGGAGATTGGGTGTAAAGGTCCACTAAGGTGACAAGGAGTAGTGGGAAAGAGTGGATGATCATAGAGTGAGGTGGTGGTGGTTTGCTTTTGCCATAAATTAAGGAAAAGCAAATATTCCCTCAATAATTAGTTCAACCACTAATTCTTTTAATATATTTTTATAAAAACCCTGGAGATTTATATATTTTGGGGCCTTAGTTTATAAAATAAAGTTTTGGGTGAAAATCTCACGTTAAAATAATGAAAAACGGAGTTAAAACGAAGTCGTAGTCGAAAAACCGGTAAAAAGGGGCCGTCTGCGAGACCCCTCGCATGGAGGCCAGATTCGGACCCTCGCATGCGAGGCCGCTGTCTGATGGCTTCGGATTCGGTCTCCTGAGAGGCTTCAGCTTTGGTCCTGATGAGAGGCTTCGGATCCGAGGCCTCGGATGAGAGGCTTCGGTCCTGAAGCTTCAGTTCCAGGTCCTTAAGGCTATTTTACCCGTTTTTACCCCGTTTCAAGCGATTTTTGACCCGGTTAAGGGTCGATATGACCCAAATGATTACAAAAAGTTAAAGTAACTTTTGAGAGAGATTTGGGAGAGATTTCAAATAGAAAGAGATAGAGTGAAAACGATTTAGAGAGGTTTCGTTTGTGATTAATTTGAGTGTCCGGCTTCACAACGCAAGGTTCGTAAACCCCGTTACACCGTGTTTTAGTGTCGTACACAATCTCGATGATTGTGCAATAGTGTTTTATCGCTTTGGTTCGTTGTTTAGCACTGTTAAGGCTAAGGAAAATCAAACACATGAACTTTCCAAATGATGATTTCTCATTAAAATAGCGAATTGTATAGTGATTACATAACGTAAACCCTAACATACAAGGGTTATTGGAGTTGACCGGTTTGACTTGTTGACTTTGTTTGACTTTGACTTGACCGAAATTTGACGGTTGTCACAGAAGGGTATTGGTCATATGGAGATGAGGACGATGTGAGAACTGGAACAAACATGTGTCTTATGGCTAGAGAAATGATCAAATGCGATGAAGGCTACTGGTCATCAGGATCAGAAGTAGATGATGAAGATGTTGAGCCAAACGTTTGCTACATGGCAACCAACGATTCATCCGGAAGAAGCATCGTTCAACAGGTAAAATATATGATTACTGATAATAATTTTTATTTATCTCTTTGTGAACCATATCTAACCCAGATCCAATCAGATATGACCATCATCTATAAAGCCTATGAGTCTACCATAGAAGTGAGTGAGAAGATCGAAATTGAATCGGATCGTCTTCAATTATGTTTCGATGATAGGAAGATTAAGATAGAATCATTAGAGAGAGAGAGAGCTTGTAATGTCTCAGGATGAATGTATCATTCTTAAAGACAAATGTGAAATAACTTATTCTAAAAAGAATGTTTTAATTTCTAATAACAAATGTCTGAATGCCAAAATTGATGCTTTACATCCTGCCATAGATATTCTTGAAGCAACTGAACCGATGACTCATAATTTTCTTCATCCTTGATCCAAAGCACCTGGTCGCGGAAGCGAGTTCTCTAAACCCATTGCTCGTCCCGTGAAGGAGTTACAAAATCTAAATTTTATGGGAGACATTCAAAACCAGAAACATTCGGATACCCCTGACTCACCATTGTCACCCCTTCCTGAGACCTCGGACCAGTTTTAGTCTCTGATTCCTGAGTTCAACCTGTCACACCCCCAAACCGGAACGGCGGAAACGTTCGGGGGTGGAGGACGTCATGTTTAGTATCACAATACATGCATCATAGTAATCAAAGTAAAAAACAACCATTTCATTAAAAAGAAAGTGTTTTCAAAGTATGTGATTCACAAAAGATAGATTCCAAAAGTAATTGACAAAACAAAACATGAAGCTACTATGCTCCATCTTCTGAATCCCAGCGTGCGAACCTGTCTACTATTTTCCTGAGAATACAAGTTATTTTGAAAGCGTAGATCAGCATTTAAGTTGGTGAGTTCATAAGTATTTAGATGTTGTATTAGTAAGTTGAAAGCTCTTTTTAGAAAAGTTCGCATGTTCCTCAGAAGATCCTATATCTTCTGATGTGTTGAAAGAAAAGTATAAATGACTCTACAATCCTTTCTATGTATACTAAATGAATATAAGTTATATTGAATACAGATCAAACAAACAATCGATTGTGGGAATCTGCCCTAAACCCACAACCAAACAAGGAACAGGGAATGAGGCGGAAGTCACACATTCCATTGTTTGTTGGATCTTTACTGAAAATAACTCTTCTGCATTCCCTTGGTATTCACGGAGTTAATTGTAATAGTTCCTTTATGTTAATGAAAACATCTTGTAGGAAAACCCTCATTTATTTATGAATAAAAATGGTAATCACAATAGTTCTTTCTACAGTCACTTAGATTATACTTGTTATGTATAGACTAATATCAAGCAGATAGTTAATTATATATAACACTGATGTGTAAACTAAGTTATTACAAAATTAACCACTTAAGGTCCTTTAATTTGTATTGGTTTAATAAAATGGATTAAACCTTTCATTGTTAAGTTTCTAGTTTAGTTTACTCAATGTTCTATCTGAAAGTATGTTTTTGTACTAGAAAACAATGTATTGAATTTGTATACTATGACCTGACCTATACCTGGTACTCCTTATGATTTCTTGGTGTATACGGAATATATATATATATATATATATATATATATATATATATAGTTAAGTTTGAATAGATAGTAGACTGGGTGCATCTACTCTAAGCCCACAACCAAACAAGGAACAGGAAATGAAGCGGAAAACACACATTCTACTATCTGTTGAACTCAATTAATATATATCCTTGATGTATCTACCGAGAAATCATAAAGTTAGCATCATAAGTCACCTTCTAACTGAATGTTCATGTTATGAATAAGGTATGAGGCGTTGTTCTAATATTTGGACAATTACAAGAAGTAATGAAATCCCGTACTCTTAACGCCTCACTCGAAACTATTGTGAGTTTTGTATATATTCATGTGTTTTATTTATTATTGTCCGGTACTTTGTAGATGTACCTTTATAAATAATTCCTGTATCATACTCGTGTTTACTAACCCCAGTACGTTGTATTTGTACCTTTATTAGTAACGACTCAGTAAACTGTATGTGTCATACTTCAAGTTCGCTAACCCTAGTACGTTGAATTTGTACCGTTATCATTGAAACTCGGTATAACGTAGGTGTCATACTTCAAGTTCGTTAACCTTGGTACGTTGAATTTGTACCGTTATCATTGAAACTCGATATAACGTAGGTGTCATACTTCAAGTTCGCTAACCCTATGGCCGTAAACTCCATTTTGGTGGTGTTAAGACTTGAATGTTGCACAGTGTCTCTAGCAGGTACATTCTAACATTCATTCCTTGAATGTATTGGGCTTAATACACTCAAACAGACTCCAAACAATGCTAGAAGATAGCAGGAGTGAGTCTGACTTAAGGTTGATTGGCTTGACTTATAAAGCAAAAATTTTCGGGTTGTCACATCATCCCCCCGTTAGATGGAATTTCGTCCCGAAATTAGCTTTCTTAGCAGTACTAATGGGGTTGCGCTCCTCTGATTGGCAGAATACCTACTCAAAGACCTGGCAACTTTGCCATACCATTCATGATAGGATTCATACTCAGTCCATCTATCATTACTTCGTGTATACAAGTCGTATGTAATTATGATTAGTAAGACGGTCGAATGTACGACTCTGCCCCAGGTCCACAACCAGACAAGGAACAGGAATTAAGGCAGAATTACTCACTCTAAGTCTGCAAAATCTTAGTTATGCACAACTCTGATGTACAAACTAAGCCATTATAGCTTCCCTGAACGGATCTTTAGTTCTCTTGTGAATACTGTGACTTGTTCAGACGAATGAGTTATTATAATTACTTTTAAATATTTTCCCCCAAGTTTTAATCTTATATAAATATAAATTTTTTTGAAGAAATTTTACTTTAAGAAACATACCAAAAATTTCAAAAGCAGGGTTTTTCGTTACTCCTTTATGTCAAGTTGTTAGATTCCTCCTTCTCCTCTGTCACCTTTCTCTATTGGGCAGTCTTTCTTGTCATGTCCCACTTCACCACATGTATGGCATACCTAAACTATACTAGCATCGGTGGTTGAAGTGATGTGCTGAGTCGGAGTTCTACAGAAGCGAACTCCTTCGTCATTTCTCTCTGTTGGACATTCCTTTCTGAAGTGTCCAGATTCGCCGCACTTGAAACAAGCTTGTTTTACTTGGAAGATTGGTTGTACTGGTGCCCTGCTGAAACGGGTAGTGCGCCCTTTCCTGTTACAATTTTTACATTGTATCTCTCGACAAACTCCATGATGGTGGTAGTTGCATTTGTTTCACATTAGGAGATTTCCTGCATATCGTTTGACGGGGTTTGTAGTGGCAGATGAAGTGCCAGATATTGAGACTACTGTTGTGATCACAGGGGTAGTCACAGGCTGTCATCTCTTGTTAGAGTCTTGAGTCGACTTTTTCCCCTTTTTATCCGAAAACTTTCGTTTCTTGTTCTTAGGTTTATGGTCTGGGGTGTCCTTGTTAACCGACACTCGTTGTTTCCCTTGATTTTTACTGCGATTTGCATGACCGACACCGCTTCCGCTTCCGCTGGTGTTATTGAAATGTGCCATGATGGCTATCACAGCAGCTGTGACTGCAGCCTGAAAAGTAGCGGAGTCTATATGCAGAATTGGTGTCTCGCCTGTTGGTTGGTTTCCTCCTTATGAAGACATAATTTTGTTGCATGGCGAAGAATGATCCCGTGAGTAATGATGGTCATCACTAGATGTATCCCATCAACTTAAATGTACTTAAACAATTTCACACTTTGTTGGACTACTATCAATGTTTCTGTCAACATTTCTAAGATATGTCCATGATAGTAAGTAGAAGTGGGTTTTGTACGAATAATATTTGAACTAAGTTATCCTTGTTTCCTAGTGTATCTGGTTCTGACTTTCTCAAGGTTCTGAAAAACAATTCATAATGGAAGTCTATATATAAAATAAACTTCATGAATCGGAAGTGGTTATCCTTGAATGAATTTTTGTGAACTGAATATATGTTAAAGGTTTACAGGAAAAGTAATAATCTTAACACATAGTGTGAGTGGTGTATTCACTAACTCACTAAGTCAATTATGGTTATTATTTATTAGTGTGACGTATAGGATGTTTTAGTTTCTCTGGCTGATTCTTCTCTAAAAAACTTCTCATAAATCTGTGTATTGTTCCTCCTTGACTCTTCTGCTGACCGCTATGAGGAAGTGGTTACATCTATCTGGGTTTGTCGTGAGAGAATAAGAATGTCTAAAGAACTTATGAGTTTAAGTGTAACATTATGGGGTGATCCTTTCCAGGTCCTCCTATAATTGTGCAATGTATACAAGTTGTATATAATTTAAGATTAAATAGACCTTCGAATAAGTGATCTTACTCCAAAACCACAACCATACAAGGAACAGGAAGTGAAGCATAGATCACAAATTCTAAGTCTATAAAATCTCAATTATATAAAACTTTGAAAGCATACACTCCAGAATCATAGACCTACCAGAAGGGTCTTTTAAGTTCTCACATAAGTTAGTTATAGTGCCTAAAATACTCCTATAGTATTTTAATGTATTAGACTTGATATGTTTTAAACTTGTTGTTGTCTTATAGTATCATAAAATACTCCTATAGTATTTTAACTTGATGTTCTGATCTAGAAATCCCTTGAATAGAGTTAGGTAAGTTTTAAGGCTGTTGCAACACTACATCACTCCCAAAAACATGTTGGTCATATCTCAAATGAATATAGTTGATCAGGCTATATTGATTCCAGATGTGATTACATAACTGTCCAGGTTTGACCGCAGTGTTCAACTTTTAAATACTTCTGTTCTGTTCTTCTTGTGATACTTGTTCTAGTATGTATAAAAGCATGTATGTATACTTTTATAAGGTATTTCTATACCTTTAAAATATATTATTATCCAGAGCACTTCGTCCCCATTGTATTTATATTTGTATATCTTTTATAGTTTGATATACTTAGTTCACTATAAGCAATGCTCTGATACCAATCTCTCACACCCCCAAACCGGAACAGCGGAAACGTTCGGGGGTGGAGGACGTCATGTTTAGTAGCACAAGACATGCATCATAGTAATCAAAGTAATAAACAACCATGAAGCTACTATGCTCCATCTTCTGAATCCCAGCATGCGAACCTGTCTACTATTTTCCTGAGAATACAAGTTATTTTGAAAGCGTAGATCAGCATTTAAGTTGGTGAGTTCATAAGTACTTAGATGTTGTATTAGTAAGTTGAAAGCTCTTTTTAGAAAAGTTCGCATGTTCCTTAGAAGACCCTATATCTTCTGATGTGTGGAAAGATAAGTATAAATGACTCTACAATCATTTCTATGTATACTAAATGAATATAAGTTATATTGAATACAGATAAAAAAAACAATCGATTGTGGGAATCTGCCCTAAACCCACAACCAAACAAGGAACAGGGAATGACGCGGAAGTCACACATTCCATTGTTTGTTGGATCTTTACTGAATATAACTCTTCTTCATTCCTTTGGTATTCACGGAGTTAATTGTAATAGTTCCTTTCTGTTAATGAAAACATCTTGTAGGAAAACCCTCATTTCTTTATGAATAAAAATGGTAATCACAATAGTTCTTTGTACAGTCACTTAGATTATACTTGTTATATATAGACTAATATCAAGCAGATAGTTAATTATATATAACACTGATATGTAAACTAAGGTATTACAAAATTAACCACTTAAGGTCCTTTAATTTGTATTGGTTTAATAAAATGGATTAAACCTTTCATTGTTAAGTTTCTAGTTTAGTTTACTCAATGTTCTATCTAAAAGTATGTTTTGTACTAGAAAACGATGTATTGAATTTGTATACTATGACCTGACCTATACTTGGTACTCCTTATGATTTCTTGGTGTATACGGAATATATATATATATATATATATATATATATATATATATATATATATATATATATATATATATATATATATATATATATATAGTTAAGTTTGAATAGATAGTAGACTGGGTGCATCTACTCTAAGCCCACAACCAAACAAGGAACAGGAAATGAAGCGGAAAACACACATTCTACTATTTGTTGAACTCAATTAATATATATCCTTGATGTATCTACCGAGAAATCATAAAGTTAGCATCATAAGTCACCTTCTAACTGAATGTTCATGTTATGAATAATGTATGAGGCGTTGTTCTAATATTTGGAAAATTACAAGAAGTAATGAAATCCCGTACTCTTAACGCCTCACTCGAAACTACTGTGAGTTTTGTATATATTCATGTGTTTTATTTATTATTGTCCGGTACTTTGTAGATGTACCTTTATAAATAATTCCTGTATCATACTCGTGTTTACTAACCCCAGTATGTTGTATTTGTACCTTTATTAGTAACCACTCAGTAAACTGTATGTGTCATACTTCAAGTTCGCTAACCCTGGTACGTTGAATTTGTACCATTATCATTGAAACTCGGTATAACGTAGGTGTCATAATTCAAGTTCGCTAACCCTGGTACGTTGAATTTGTACCGTTATCATTGAAACTCGGTATAACATAGGTGTCATACTTGAAGTTCGCTAACCCTGGTACGTTGAATTTGTACCGTTATCATTGAAACTCGGTATAACGTATTACTCTGTTCCATAGAATGTTTCTACTGTTATGGTTATAGTATGTTCTTCTCTGCACTAGTTATAGTATGAACTCTCTGTACTTGTTATAGAATGAACTCTCTGTACTTGTTATAGAATGACCCTTTGTACTTGTTATAGTATGGACTCTCTGCACTAGTTATAGAATGGACTCTCTGTACTTGTTATAAAATGACCCTCTGTACTTGTTATAGTATGGACTCTCTGTACTTGTTATAGAATGACCCTTTGTAATTGTTATAGAATGAACTGAACCCCTAAACTATACCTATTATAGTTTACTAGTATGTTTATTTGAATTGTTATTTCCTTGAAATAAGACTTGTTTATCTACCAAGTTATGATGATTTTATTAAAACAAAGTTTTATAAATCAATAAATAACATAACTTTAATAGTGTTTTTGAAATGGTTTGATCACTTATAAAGGACATAAGCAATCTTTTGAAAGATATTTATAACAAATAATTACACAATTGTCATTGTGTTCAACTTGTATTCCCCCCCCCCCCCCCCTTAAAAGCATTTAAAATGAATTAAAAGATTGATTACAGGGGTATGAACTCACCCTAGGTGGGTGATTCAAACGAATGTGTGCGTAAGGATGAGAAGTTCCACGAATGAAGTCCCGAGACACAACTAGTCCTAAATGACATATAATGACATGTATTGGCATAAATATAGTGTTTATAATCAACTATATGAAAGGAAACACCTTCCGGGACTAGGAAAACACTTTGACTAAGTGTTGGAATCACATGTGATTCATCTAAGGGGTGTTTAAGGTCACTATTAAGTGTTTACGGGCATGTGTTTACGGCCAAGGGAGTTTACGGTTGTAAACTCATGGTCAAACATACATAAGATGGTGTTTGAAGGCTAGGGAAATTTGAGGGATCATTGCTCTACACAAGGAAGAGAAAGACCAAGTTATTGGAGTGTGTTGAGGTGTTTACGGCCACACCATAAACCCTTATGGCTGTAAACACTCTAAAGGGTGTCTTATTGGGTCTTCAAGGTAAGGTGTTTCAAGGGCTCAAGTGTTCTAATGGTTAGCAAAGGCCTAGATGTGTTTAAGGTCCAAGACTTGGCCATAGTTGGAGTTTACGGCCAAGGGTGTTTACTCTTGGGCCGTAAACTCACATAGATGATGAGTTTCGTGATGTTTCAAGGTCTTGCAAAGTACAGGGGAGTGTTCTAGCCTCAAATCCAAGCCTTAGGGAGAGTTTAAGGCTCAAATTGAACCTTTATAGGGGTTTACGGCCAAGGAAGATTGCTTGTCCGTAAACTCCTTTTGGTCTTACATTCTTGATGATTTCAAGGTTCTAAGCATGAATCTTAACTAGATATCAGGTATAGGGAAGAATCACTTATGTTTTGAAGATCTAGGATGAAGAACTCGATGATACTTAAGAGAATTTGGGGAGTTTTAGGCCAAGGAAAGGAAAGAATGAGAAAATGGCTAAGTGTCTTATATATAAGGGTGAGTTTACGGCCAGGCCACAAACTCTATGGCCGTAAACTCCATTTTGGTGGTTTTAAGACTTGAATGTTGCACAGTGTCTCTAGCAGGTACATTCTAACATTCATTCCTTGAATGTATTGGGCTTAATACACTCAAACAGACTCCAAACAGTGCTAGAAGATAGCAGGAGTGAGTCTGACTTAAGGTTGAGTGGCTTGACTTATAAAGAAAAAAAATTCGGGTTGTCACACAACCCATAGTTGTCAAATATATCCTGTTTCCACGCCTCTTCCTCCTCTGATACACTTGGACCTGAATCAGACCTCAGAATCATTCCCTAGCATCACACATATTGTAGTTCAGATTCCGAACCTCGGTCCTCCTAACAATTGTGTTGTTGAGGAAATAATTCCAGAGACAACTGGACCTGACTTTGATAGATCAGATTTTGTTTGGGTGGTTGTCCTTTGAATCCATAAGAACAGATTATAGTTGATTTGAAATTACCTTGGTATTTAATTCATTTCCGTGTTCAGGATAAAAGTTCTTCTATATACCACTACTACTCTCATATCTTAGCTTCAACGGCTTCTCCTAATTCTCAACAAATGTTTTCAATGCAAATAGCAAATATCATGGGTTGCCCTTCTCGTGCCCCACTGATAGTTGTTGAAGAGTATGATCACTGGAAATTCAGAATGGAAAGATTCTTACTTTGTAAGGAAAAAAGTGAAGAAATATGGAGATCCGTGAAACAAGTTCCACATACTCTGGTCACACAAACAATGAGAGATGTCGCTGCAACTCTCTTGGGTCAAGAAGAACAGCGTCCAACACCTCTTACTGCTACCGACATCGAGAAACTGCATGCAGATCAAGTTGCATTTTTCGAGATGGTGTTAGGTGTCCCTCCTTCTCTCTTTGTGCACATTGAGTTGTGCAAATCTGCTAAAGAGATTTGGGACACTCTCCAATACGTATTTATGACATCACCACATTTCTCGTCCAGAAAAGACCGATTTAATTTATGCTTTTAAAATAAAACCAAAGTAATCTTTTTAAAAGATGTTTCGGAATTTGTCCCCAAAACAAAACATGATAAAAGTTTATCAAAACATTTCTTAAAGAAATATATATATTTTCATTTTATATCAAAACCTCGGGATGTCATGTTCCGATACAGATCAAAAGCATAAACAGTGCATTATAAGCCTTACAACAGTCATTTACAACTACTGGCCTATAATCCAAAAATCTCTCATCATCATCCGACTATGCTCGGGGTCCACTACCTGTAATATAAAAAGTTGAGTGGGTCAGGCTGGGGAGCCTGGTGAGCATATAGGGTTTTCAACCCACAAATAATAGTAAATTTATTAAATTCATCAACCAACAATAACCCTGATTACCCATTCCCGTTATCCTCACTTTACGACCGTAAACACCTATCACAAGGGACCTAGCCTAAGGATCATCATCAAGATGGACACTACTGCTAAGGGGACTCCTCAGCCATACATGTCCTTAAGGCAACCTTGAGGGGGATGGAGTACACCAATGAACATATAGTTCACCAACACCTACAGGTTGTGAACCTGCTAGCGTTCCACTGGACTGTCTAGAAAGGTCTGTGGTCGTCATCTATACTCCGCTAGATGACTACAACAACAACAACAACAACAACAACAACAACAACATCTAGGCCTCTCATCATTTAAACACACATCAACTATTTCGTCTACCCATGTTTTACCCAACATATTTGTAGATAAAAATACATATACAATTTAAAACTTGTATAAAACATCTATTCAACAGTCATCACAAATAAACAATCAATATAATTACACATAGCACGTATTTTATAGAAAATACTTCATATCTATGTGTAAGATGAAAGTGACTACACACTCACTTGATTTAATGATAATTGGGCGGCACTTCGTTTTCGATGAAACCGAGAGTTTTAATGAAAAACCGGGCCTTGCGAGGGTTGAGCTTCAAACTGAAAAGATAAATTTCTCGGGCTCTTCTGGTACTCCGGAACGTGTTTCGGGTGTTGGGTATGATATCGGGGCTTTGGGGGATGTTAAATAGCTTAAAAGAGGGTGTAAGGGTGAAAAATAGGAGAATTTCTAACATTATCCAGAAGGGTTCGCACCTCCCTTTTATAGGGTGAACTTCAGACCGAGGGGGGCACGTGGCTCGCATGCGAGGGCGCCAGGCGTCGGATTCGAGGCTTGCACATGCGGGTGATGCGAGACCGAGAAACGGGGAAGGCAGGTGGAGGCTTCTGATTGGCCGAGCCTTCGGTGCGAGGAGGGTGCGACACGGGTCGACAGCTGGCCTCAGATGACTCATCAATTCGGACATGCGGCATGCTGCAAGCGAGGGTGACGTGGCCAAAGTTGAGCCATGCGAAATTCCTCGGTTTTAGCATTTTTTTGGATTTTTGTGTCCCAAACTTCTAAAATCCATAACTTTCGCATACGATATCCGTTTTCGACGTTGTTTATATGCACGCGTAGGTAAAATTATGCTCTACAACTTTTGTTTAGACTCCGTCGGCTAAATTTGAATTTATTTTTAATATTATTATTTTTAACAGATCGGGACAGGAAAATCCATTAAAAATTCATAACTTCTTCATCCGACGTCCGTTTTCTTCTGTCTTTTTACCGTTGTACTACTATTGAAGATACCTTCGATTCTCGTTTAGGTTGTGTCGGCTAAAAATCACTCGATCTAAAATTTAAGTTTTTAGCTGTCTACTGCTAAGCTGAAACTTAGAAAAATCATAACTTCCTCATACGAAGTCAGATTTGGGCGTTCTTTTTATGCACGCTCTCGGTTTAATGAACACTACGACTTTAATTTAGATCACCAAGGCTAAAAAGTAGTTTATCAAAAACTCACTTTTTACGTCATTCGGCGCCGTGCCGGTTTTGTCGCGGAGGTCTGCTAGCTCTTGTTAGTTCTTTCGATCCTCAAGTCTCAAACCCCTCCGTTTCGGACCCTTTCAAATTTGTTATCCCTCCCATTCCATATGTCCAACCCACTCCACCAGATTTATCTGTTCCTACTAATTCCAACTATCAGTTTGATGGAGACCTCGATCCTGAAGTGATGGACTTCAAACTTATCTTTGAACAAGAGCTTGCTTTACTGTCCATGGAATACAAGCCTCCATGCAATCCAACTCACAAACCATATCATAACCGTTTCCAATCCCCTCACCAGAGTAATCCTCAACTGTTTCACAAACCTTCAGAGAAACCACCTGTTTATAAACCCAACATTTCTACACCAAGTCATCCCTCGGAATCTTGCAATAATCTGAAGTCAGAAAACCCAAGCTAGTTTGTCAGAAGTGTGGTCATGGAAATCACTTTGCCAAAGATTGTTTGGCTGAAGCCACAAATAAAACAAAGGTCAAGGATTCTACATACTATGCCCGCCGAGGCGAAGCGATGTCTATAAGTGGAAATGCTTTTGTCACCACTGTGACAAGAAATGTTGAAGGGTATTGGTCATCTAAAGATGAGGACGATATGAGCACTAGAAAAAACATGTGTCTTATGGCTAGAGAAATGACCGAATGCGATGATGGCTACTGGTCATCAGGATCAGAAGTAGATGATGAAGATGTTGAGCCAAACGTTTGCTACATGGCAACTAACGATTCATCCGGAAGAAGTATCGTTCAATAGGTAAAATCTATGATTATTGAGAATAACTTTGATTTATCTCTTTCTGAACCATATCTAACCCAGATCCAATCATATATGACCATCATCTATAAAGCCTATGAGTCTGCCATAGAAGTGAGTGAGAAGATGGAAATTGAATCGAATCGTCTTAAATTATGTTTCGATGATAGGAAGATTAAGATAGAATCATTAGAGAGATAGCTTGTAATGTCTCAGGATGAATGTATTATTCTTAAAGACAAATGTGAAATCACTTATTCTAAATAGAATGTTTTAATTTCTGATAACAAATGTCTGAATGCCAAAATTAATGCTTTAAATCCTTCAATAGATATTCTTGAAGCAAATGAACTGATGACTCATAATTTTCTTCATTATTGGTCCAAAGCACCTGGTCGCGGAAGCGAGTTTTCTAAACCCATTGCTTGTCCCGTGAAGGAATTACAAAATCTAAGTTTTATGGGAGACATTCCAAACCACAAACATTCGGATACCCCTGACTCACCATTTTCACCCCTTAATGTGACCTCGGACCAGTTTTTGTCTCTGATTCCTGAGTTCAAACCATAGTTGTCAAATGTCCTGATTTCACGCCTCTTCCGCCTATGATACACCTGGACCTGAATCAGACCTCAGAATCATTCCCTAGCATCACACATATTGTAGTTCAGATTCCGAACCTCGGTCCTCCTAACAATTGTGTTGTTGAGGAAATAATTCCAGAGACAACTGGACCTGACTCTGATAGATCAGAATTTGTTTGGGTGGTTGGCCTTTGAATCCATAAGAACGGATTATAGTTGATTTGAAATTACCTTGGTATTTCAATCATTTTCGTGTTCAGGATAAAAGTTCTTCTGTATACCACTACTACTCTCATATCTTAACTTCAATGGCTGCTCCTAATTCTCAATAAATGTATTGAATGCAAATAGCAAATAGCATGGGTTGCCCTTCTCGTTCCCCACGGATAGTTGATCACTAGAAAGTCAGAAAGGAAAGATTCTTACTTGGTAAGGAAAAAAGTGAAGAAATATGGAGATCCGTGAAAGAAGTTCCACATGTTCGGTCAGACAAACTATGAGAGATGTCGCTGCAACTCTCTTGGGTCAATAAGAACAGCGTCCAACACCTCTTACTACTACCGATATCGAGAAACTGCCTGCAGATCAAGTTGCATTTTCTGGTATGGTGATCGGTGTCCCTCCTTCTCTCTTTGAGCAGATTAAGTTGTGCAAATCTGCTAAAGAGATTTGGGACACTCTCCAATATATGTTCTAGGGATCAGAAAACATGAAGGATAAGCATCTGACTTCAGTTGTCAACGAGTTCGATATCTTCACCACTACTCCAGTAAAATCATTTTCCTCGGCCTCAAATAGGTACCGAATCGTCATCAACAACATGGTAGCTCATGGGATTCTCGAACTCCGCAAGAATACAATATAAAATTCATCAATAGTCTTAGTAAAGGATGGGGAAACGTCAAATCGTGTCTTCAGAGTAATGGATCTCTTAAGAAGCTAAAGCTTTACCAGTTGTTTGATGAGCTGCAAGGACATGAATCAAATGTTGCACAAACATTGAGAGAACTCTCAGGAGGTCCTCTAGCTCTTGTTAGTTCTTTTGATCCTCATGTCTCGAACCCCTCCGCTTCGGACCCTTTCAAATTTGTTATCCCTCCCATTCCATATGTTCAACCCATTCCACCAACTTTACATGTTCCTACTAATTCCAACTATTAGTTTGATGGAGACCTCGATCCTGAAGCGATGGAATCTGAACTTCTCTTTGAACAAGAGTGTCCTTTACTGTCCATGAAATACAAGCGTCCATGAAATCCAACTCACAAACCATATCATAACCATTTCCAAGCCCCTCACTAGAGTAATCCTCAACCGTTTCACAAACCTTCAGAGAATCCATCTATTTATAAACCCAATATTTCCACACCAAGTCATCCCTAGGAATCTCGCGATAATCCAAAGTCAGACAAACCCAAGATAGTTTGTCACAAGTGTGGTCATGGAAATCAATTTTCTAAATGTTGTATGGCTGAAGCCACACATAAACCAAAGATCAAGGATTCTGCATACTACGCCCGCCGAGACGAGGAGATGGTTGTAACTGGAAAAGTGTTCGTCACCACTGTGACAAGAAATGTTGAAGGTATTGGTCATCTAGAGATGAGGATGATGTGAGCACTGGAACAAACATGTGTCTTATGGCTAGACAAATGATCGAATGTGATGAAGGCTACTGGTCATCATGATCAGAAAGAGATGATGAAGATGTTAAGCCAAACGTTGGCTACATGGCAACCAACGATTCATCCGACAGAAGCATCGTCCAACAGGTAAAATCTATGATTACTGATAATAATTTTTATTTATCTCTTTGTGAACCATATCTAACCCAGATCCAATCAGATATGACTATCATCTATAAAGCCTATGAGTCTGCCATAGAAGTGAGTGATAAGATGGAAAGTGAACTGACTCATCTTAAAGTACGTTTCGAGGATAGGAAGATTAAGATAGAATCATTAGAGATAGAGCTTGTAATGTCTCAAGATGAATGTATCATTCTTAAAGACAAATGTGAAATCACTTATTCTGAAAAGAATGTTTTAATTTAGGATAACAAATATCTGAATGCCAATATTAATGCTTTACATCATGACATAGATATTATTAAAGCAACTGAATGGATGATTCATAATTTTCATCATCCTTGGTCCAAAGCACCTCGTCTCAGAAGCGAGTTTTTGAAACCCATTGGTCGTCCCTTGAAGGAGTTACAAAATCTAAGTTTTATGGGAGACATTCCAAACCACAAAAATTCAGATACCCCTATCTCACCATTGTCACCCCTTCCTGAGACCTCAGACCAGTTTTAGTCTCTGACTCCTGAGTTTCAACCCATAGTTGTCAAATGTCCCGATTTCACGCCTCTTCCGCCTCTGATACACCTGGACCATAATCAGACCTCAGAATCATTCCCTAGCATCACACATACTGTAGTTCAGATTCCGAACCTCAGTCCTCCTAACAATTGTTTATTGAGTAAATAATTCCAAAGACAACTGGACCTAACTCTGATAGATCAGATTTTGTTTCGGAATCTTTAGATGGTGGCGTTGAAGAAGAAATCTTAGGTGATTATTCATATGACTCTTGTGTTTCTAATTCTCAATTGATTTAAAAAACAACCCTTGTTCCAATCAAGCCTATGTTTAACAACCCATCTGCTGGCCAAGCTTCCAAGTGATTATCTGACTCCAGGAAGAAACCTTTTTTAAATAGTAAAGATGTCGCCGATCCTAAGATAGAAGCCAAAAATGCCCTCAAAAAGGAAATTAGGTCAATACATGATTCCAAATTCATTGAGAATTCCAAGAAGAAAGTATCTCATTCTGTTAGCCCATCCACTAGGAACCACAACACATTTGCGTCTGTTAATATTCTTAAAAGGCCATCCAATCTTCCTAGTTCGGTTGTTCAAACAAGGTTGTCAGTCCCATTCCAAAAAAGATTGTTGTTGATACTCGTCCCACCAAAACTAACTCTTCTTGGACAGTTTCCTCTGTATTCATTGCTAAATCTGATGGCACAATTTTCAAACCACAATAGCTTTCAAAACTAAATGTGCCATCAAAAGTAGCAAACAAAGAACGTGTTGCTAAGAACACTGTTACTCAAAAAATTTCAAATGATTCAAAACAAAGGTTTGAGTGGAAAGTTAAAAGTGTTGAAAAAGAAACTGTAACTTCAAGTGACACTTTGATTCCTACAATTCCAAAAACTGTTGGTCCGAGAAAAGTTGTTCCCAAACAACCTGTTGTTGAATATGATTTACGAATCAATGAAAAGACCATGGCTTTTTGCTTCTTTCCAAAAGTATCTTGGAACCAACCCTCCGAGATTACCATTGCTCACAAGTCACAACCTAAGACTAAAGCCCCTGTCAAAGTCCCAAAAACTAACTCAGAGCCTAAAAACTCCAAAATGCACTAATTTTGCAGGCACTTTGTGCTTCGGAACAAGATACAATATGGTATATTGATAGTGCTTGTTCTATGCACATGACGTGGCAGAAAGACTTTATGCGTGATCTCAAACTCTCACCAAATGTTGGTTATGTGACGTATGACAACAACTCGAATTCTCAGATCTGAGGTTATGACATCCTCACCAAAGGCAATTTCTATCTCTCAAATGTGGTGTACGTAGTTGAACTAAAGCACGACTTGATTAGTGTGGCTCAACTCACTAACTCTAACTGAAGAGTTGAGTTCTGCAAAAAGCATAGCTACTTCATGACAGAAGATCGGAAAGAATGTGTAATTAAATTGAATCGCAACAAGAATATGTATCCTCCAGATATCAACATGATCATTGGCAAGCCTTAACTCTGTCTACTCTCAAAAGTCATTCCTGACGTCAGTTGGTTATGGCATCGGAGGCTTTCTCATCTAAACTTCCAATATATGAATGATCTTGTTTCCGATGAAATGGTCAAAGGTCTGCGACTCCTCAAGTTTGAAAATGATCACTTATGTGCTGCATGTGAATATGGGAAGCAATCGAAGAAAGGTCGTCCTGTTATTATTGAAAAATCAATTTCGGAACCAATAGAACTTTTGCATATTTATCTTCATGGACCCTCCACTATAGAACGCCCACATAAAAAAAAGTACATTTTTGTGATTGCTGAAATCTGAGACAGCCTCCGAAATTATCA
This sequence comes from Lactuca virosa, assembly GCF_052849685.1. Taxonomy (NCBI): domain Eukaryota; kingdom Viridiplantae; phylum Streptophyta; class Magnoliopsida; order Asterales; family Asteraceae; genus Lactuca; species Lactuca virosa. Next base: position 18,346,737 of record NC_136429.1, on the reverse strand, counting down.
ACTTTATCAAAAGAATTGAAGTTCTTGTCAAATTACCTGTAAGACGAATGCAAAGTGATAATGGCTCGGAATTCACCAATGTTATCATTGAGAAATTCCTTTCTGATAAAGGCATTGACCACAATTTCTTTGCTCCCTACCCTCCTCAACAAAACAGTGTGGTTGAAAGAAGAAACAGAACTCTCATTGAAGCTGCTCGATCAATGCTCAACTTTGTAAATCTTCCATTTGATCTCTGAGCTGAAGTCGTTTCCACTTCCTGCTTCACTAAAAATTGAAGCATCATCAATCGACACCTCAACATGACACAGTATGAAGCCATAAATGGCCGTAAGCTGAGTATCTCATTCGTATATGTCTTTGGTTGCAGGTGATTTATCAACAACAATCAGGATAAACTCACGAAGTTTCAACCTGAAGCCGATGAAGCAATCTTCTTAGGATACTCAGCAAAATCCAAAGCATACAGAGTTATGAATCGTCAGACTCGTGTTCTTGAAGAAAGCTTTGATGTCACCTTCAATGACAACTATGTTCGGAATTCTAGCCCAGCCCATGTCACAACCTACATCATGTAGTCCGATGCTCCATTTCCAGGATGTTTGAGTCCTCAAATTATCCATGAAGTTGACTTTGAAGCCCTGTTCCTACCATCAGAAATAACTCTTGATTCGGAACTCGATCAAGACCGTCCTCATCAACTACAACTCTAATTTCCCAAAATGTATCTGGTCCGACTCCCACTTTTCCTCCATTTGATTCCCATCCAATTCAACCTTATCAGGTTGAGGGGGAGAATGGTCTTCCCTCTCTTGAATCAAATGTTGAAGGATTCCAAGATGCAGCAGATCAATTCGCCGAATTCGATCCTATTCCGAACAACAATGAAGGTGATGCCAACTTCTTGGACTTTCCGAACGAAGACGATGTAGATATCTCCTGTTCAGAAGTTCAGGGGGAGCATCATCCTCAAATTTAAACTGTTCAGGGGGAGCAACATAACCCCACTATTGATGTAAGATCATCCGTTGCACAAGAGCTTCCGCTGCACAGGATCTCAATACTGGTGTTCAAACTCGCTCTGCTACTTACATCAAAAATGAATGTCATTTATCACCATTTAACTCAATGTTTGAACCAAAATCCATCAATTAAGCATTAGAACATGTTGACTGGATTACAGCCATGCAAGAAGAGTTAGAAGAATTTGATAGAAATGAGTGTGGACTCTCGTCCATCCTCCTCAGGATCACCCTATTGTTGGTACGAGATGGGTTTTCTGAAAAAAGCTAGACGATGTTGGAGTTATCATCCGAAACAAAGCAAGATTGGTGGTCAAAGGATTCACTCAGATTGAAGGACTTGATTATGATGAGACCTTTGTTCTTGTTGCTCTTCTTGAAGCCATCAGAATCTTTCTTGCTTATGCAGCTCATAAAGGCTTTAAAGTTTACCAAATGCACGTCAAAAGTAATTTTCTTAACGGTGAACTAGAAACTGAAGTATATCTCCAACAGCCCCTGGTTTTATCAATCTTTCTTATCTGAACTATTGCTACAAACTCTAAAAGGCTATTTATGGCCTCAAGCAAGCTCCTCGCGCCTGGTATGAGACTCTCACCGACTTTCTCAAGCATCCTGTTTTTCAAAGAGGAATTCACGATCCTACTCTATTCCGAAGATCAAATTGAAAACATCTCATGCTAGTCCAAATCGACGTTGACGATATCATTTTTGGATCTACGAATTCATCAATGGTTGTTGATTTTGTCAAGCTAATGGTTAGTCGATTCCAAATGAGCATGAATCGTGAATTAAGTTTCTTCCTTGGTCTCCAAGTAAAGTAACCCAACAGAGGAATCTTTATTCACCAAGAAAAATACATTTCTGAGCTTCTCAAGAAATATTCAAGGGAAAAATGTGCCTCTGAAAAGGTTCCTATGGGTTTCGGACACAAGATCTTCTCGGACCCATCAGGTATTGTTGTTGATGAAAAGAAGTATAGGGGAATGATTGGATCGCTACTCTACCTAACAGCAATTCGTCCGGACATCATGTTCTCTACATGCCTATGTGCCAGATTTCAATTCAATCCAAAGACATCTCATCTTTTGGCGGTTAATCAAATATTCTGATACCTCAAAGGTACAAAGAGTCTCGGAATCTGGTATCCAACAAATGAGAGTTTCCTCCTTCAAGCATATTCTGATTCAAATTATAGGGTCTTTAGTTGTACAGAAAAAGCACCTCTAGTGGCTGTCAATTTTTGGGTGGAAGACTGGTTAGCTGGTCATCTATGAAACATAATTGCATTGCTCTTTCAACAGCCCAAGCGGAATACATTGATGCTGCTAGTTTCACTTCCCAAATTCTTTAGATGAAATCCCATCTTTTGGACTATGGTTATCAATTTCAACAGATTTCAATCTATTATGATTCTCAAAGTGCCATTGCAATTTGTCACAATCTAGTTCAGCACTCCATGACGAAGCACATCGATATTTGGTACCATTTTATTAAAGATCATGTTTTAAAAGGAAACACTGAACTTATTTTTGTTCCATCTGACGATGAAATTGGTGATGTCTTTATTAAGGCATTAGACGAAACCAAATTCAATGGGTTTCTGAACAACATGGGTATGATGTTTCCTGATCCTGAATTCTTCCCAGAGGCTTGTACTCTCTGATGGAAACATCATAAAGTGAATTAATTTTGAAGTTAAAATCTTTTTCATCTCAGAATCATTTCCTCTCGGCATAAATAGGATCAATTTACGTGTTTTTTTGTCTAACCTCTTCTTCTAGTTTTAAGTTTTCCAGTTTTCCTTATCCTTTGAAGTTCATGACCAATATATTCACATTGGTATTTTGCCTTCATATCGTCACGGAATCTATCTTAAAGTGTGTTATGAAGTTCACCTTGGAATACAAATCAGAAATGGTAATATGCATTCACCTCTTACCTCTGTCCGAGCTATGACTCTTCATGTCTCGGAATCTCAAATCTGTTTAAAAAATCTCCTCTAAGATCTTCATACATTTTACCTATGATATTCAGTCTGAGTCTATGCAATCTCGAACTCTATATCATGTACAAGTGTTCTAATTTTCTCCTCGAAGCATCTTATGACAATCTATCTCATAACTTCCTTGTTCCGAGATCACCCGTTTTAAAGAGAAATTCAAAGGTTTATTTCATTAAAAAAATTTCCTGAAATGTTTTCTTAAATGATTTAACGGTTATTTTTAATGATTATCCTTAAATCCTAAATAATTGCGCTTTTTGCACACGTCTCGATAAAGTGCACATCACCTCAACTGAAACGACGGTTTTCAATTCTGCATGTATTGCCATCGCATCTTTCGTCCTTGCAGGTCAAATGCATGCCATTTTTGGAAACATATTTAATGCGATTTGTTTACCAATCGGGTATAATCATTACACATTTTCACAACCCGACCCGAATATCCAAACTATATAAGGATTCCAAATCCCAACTGTTCCTCTTTTACGCTCTTATCACCTTCTTCTCCAATATTCTCTCTGCAAACCTGTTCTTCGAGCTCTCAGCCTACAACAATTTCCTCTTCACAAAATGCCACATAAATTTCAAAATTAGTTCCAAAGAAGAAATCCTCAAAAGGTTCTACCTCATCTTCCTCATTTGAACCCATTCTTCGCGAAACCACTCAACTTTTCTCGCTTGATCCTATAGATTATGACGAATCCATAAGAGTGGTGATTGAGTTTATCTCACACCATCCTATCGCATAACTCTCACTAAAACCCCAAATGCCCAAATACCTCTTTGAATCGTTCATACTGCCTTCGAGAGGATCAAGTACCAAGATGGAGTTCTGGAAACAAAAATCACAGGCGATCGCATTGTTCCTATGTCGAAACAAACCTTCCTCAAGGAGACTAGAATACTAGAAAACCCCAAGGGTTTTATAGTGTAAGAACCAACGACTGAAGAGTTTCAAATGTTCCTTAACTAAATCGGGTATACAGAAGAGTTTAAGGCCAAGAAATTCAAGAAATCAGTTGTTCTTGGCCTTTGGACGGTACTCATGTACCTCATTCTTCGAGGTCTTTCAGGAAAACACGGAGGTATTGATACAATGAGCAAAGACTGGCTCTATGTGGTTTACATCATCTACTCAGGGAGGACCAACGTTATTGATTTAACCGAGGTCATATGGCAAGACTTTCAGAAGTTTTACGTGAAGAGAAAGCGACAAGAAATTTATAATCCGAGGTTCTGGGCTCTTACACTTCAGCAATTCTACCGAGAGAGACAAGAACCAATTCCGATCAACACTCTTCCATCCGAGTCTCTTTTCTTGAAATATCATTTAGAGACTTCGACTGTGTATGACCCAACACAGTCTGCCCCAGTCTCTGTTGAACAACCCTCAAATGTGGTCAAACCAGTATCGATTGTTGGCAAGAAAAAGAAGGCAACTAAATGCAAAACATCTCTTACTAAACCTAAAACCAAAAAAGAGAGCAAAAGTCAATGCTTCGTCTCAACAGGTATCACTTAGTAACATTCCGAATGACTCGGGTCATCCGCTTACCCCCCCCCCCAGGCCACTCTTCTGAAGTACCTTTCGGAGCTTCAATACCACATGCACACACACACACACATGGGGAGTCACCACATGATCCACCCTCACCTTTCCAAAAAGGTTATGTCGATATTGAAAAGAGTTCCTTGCACCCCTTGGAACACACTCACGAGTCATCTCGTAAATCCCTCTTTCTTCCATAAAAGCACGATCAGAGGCCCCTGCCTCAGATCCTAAGCTCTCTAATGTTGGGGCTATCCCTCCAACTTCAAGAGCCATAACTGGTCTGATACCTGGCTCAGATAAAGGACAACCAGGTTCTAACGATGCAGATTGGATTGATTTTGTCAACAGGGCTCACATGAGACATCTAGAGCTCACTTGTTCTCAAGTGGAGTCACTTCTCATCTCCATGATAAATCAAGCCATTCAGAGCAACCAAACATTTATTGCTCCTACAGATAAGGTCATGGATCAATAATTTGAATCAGGAGAAGTCTTAGACGATCCTCCAAAATCTCCACATTTTGATTCTTTTCATCCTCACCCAGACGAAGAACTTTCCACAGAGTTCATGTTCGATGATGACAGCACATCCGTTGGCGCTCCTGTGATCCTCTCCTCATTTCATTCACCGCAAACCCTTCATCATCAAGACATGTTTATGATTTCAGACTGATATCATCTTCATCGGAGCATGTTGATGAAGAAATACAGATAGATGACCTGGTCCAGGAAACGCTTGCAAGTGAAACAGAAGCAATTCCTCCCAAAGGAAATCAAATAGGAAATGATCCAACTCCTTCCGAACCTCCTGTCAACAAAAGTGTTGATATAAAAAAGTCTGAGAGTTCCACCTCAGACACTAGATCATCATATGAGAACATAGCTGATCCATTCGCCTTGTTGGAACTCCGAGACAACATTGTTGCAACTGTCTCCAAGGTAGAATCACTTGAAAAAACTGTGGCGAAGTTAGATTCCAAAATTGATGTAAAAGTCTCAAGCCTCGATTCCAAGCTTGACGTCATTCTCAAGTCTTTGTCCTAGACGAAGCAACCTGGGCCCTCTGAAGCAGAAAGGGCAGAACAACTCGATCAGATTATCTCCCTACGTTTTAAACAAACTTTGGAAGAATTTGAGTAGAAATACAACTCCAGCCTGGATCAACACATCGACACCACCTCTAGCATGCTCAAAATCCACGAAGACATGATCAGTGCCACCAATGAACTAATCAAGCAAACCCATTTCCGGCATGAGAATCATATCCAGAGGTTGGAGAAGGAAATTAAAAAGAAGCATGAACTTAATCTCATCATGAAATAGGTCCTCATCAAATTAATCCTAGCTTGTTGGAACATTGTCGATGTTCCGAACAACAAGTTCGACGAAATGCCCGCCATCCTTGCATCCTTATTTGATCATCTAAAAGCCCAAGCTCCAACTGCCGAATCCTACGATGCTCTCACGAAGTAACTCAACATGAGCTTCCAAAAGGTATTCGAAAGGTTGTCTGAAGTCCAAGCTACAGATCGACTTGCCTCGGGCCCAGGTTCATCCGATGCAAGAGGGGAAGAAGGACCAAGCAGAAAAGATCATACCCTTCAGTGGAAACCTGCCTCAGAGTTCAGCCTCCGAGATGAATCTGATGACAATGACATTCAGGTTTTGTCCATGGACACCCCATCCAAAGTCGATGATGTAGAAGATGATGAACAAGTTGAGTACATCACCAATGTTGTGGTTGGAATTCAATCTACTAGAAAATTTTCAGCTAAAGTTATTTCAGAGGAAGAGAAAATGATATGGTCCACTGTTACCTGACCATCATCATTGGTAGGCGTTCTTCAACGAAGCCGTGAATTGGCTAGAGAACAGACTAAGCTCAATGTCGACGTATTTTGAGCTACCCAATCTATGTTGCTTCTGATACCCTCTCCAAGAGTAGTTCCCATTGATGAAGGTTCTCCTCTTTGGAAACTTGATAACATTCCGGAAGAGCCTCTGATTCCTCCTTCACCACAGTTCACTATCATAGAGAATATTCAAAAATTCATTTCTGACTTGAACAAGCAACATCAAGAAAAAGGGAAAAATCTTGCCTCGAAGCCTCACAACCCTGAAAGGACATTCAAGAAATTTGAAGGCTAGCCACAAGCTCAAATTGATCAAGCACTTGAAGAGAGCAGTCAGATCCAAGCTTTAAAAGACAACCCCAATCCGATGTTGGGCATATCCCCTCTCTTTCGAGAATTGATAATTAATGACCAAGACATTGTGCCATTCATGTACTTTGATCTACCCATACAAGATTCAGACCAAATCGATCTCCCAATCTCTCCCTTCAGAAGGTATTACATCAAGTTCGCTCCACTCCATCTCACTGATGATCCTTAAACAATCATCAGACCTGAGTGAGAGAGATTGAAGACATTCTACCCCGTCAATGTACGACCTCAAAAGGAAGTGTGGTCTCGGAAGAGAATCATAAAAATTGTTGGGTTCAGACGAAAGGTTCAGAGCAAGTTTGACATGAACTGCATGTTGTACAGATACTACATCAATCGTAAATAAACAACCACCATCACCATCATGGATGCAGACTTCCCTTCCATCAAGCTGAATGATGTTCTCACTATTTTCGCTCACTTCCGAAGTTGTAAGAATGATCAGATGATCATCACTGCTTATAGTGTCGCAATGAACTTCCTCAAAGATTATGTCGTTGAGTTCTGTCAATGTGATTTCGAATTTGCACATCTGTTCGGAACTGAAAAGATTTTGGCCAAGATCAACTATGAACTGCCTGAAGCACAAATTTTGGCAAAAGGACCTATTGAGGATCCAGAACTCGGATATGTCTACTTGCAAAATAAGACCAACAAAAAGGATTTCTTTCGAGTTCTTGACAAACACCTTGTTCCCTCAAAGATCCTCCAAACATTCATTGCCAATGCAGCAAAGTCCGATGCTCCGGAGCACATGAAGAAAAATTCATCAACCATCTCCAATGGTACCTGGATGTCCGAAAATGGCTCTACAGAGCCTACCTGTTCATTACCGAAGAATCCAACTAAGCTGAGATGATTGCTAAGTTCACTTAGGGGGAGATTATTGAAACATGAAAAGTGAACCTCTAGCAATCCCAAGCAATCAAGTTCCGATGTCAACTGAGCCCGGGATTTGCTGAAGTTCTAGGATTGAAGATCAGTTCCGAGATCAAGATGTTCCGAGATCCAAAGTATGTTCACACATTTAATGCATTTTGTCTTATCTTTGATGTAACAGTTTATAGGACTTATTTATATGTATCTTTTAGATACCAGTTTGTCAAACACTGATTATTGTCTAGTGTTAAGAATGTTTTCCAGTTTGTTTCCTCATGTACTATATAAGGATTAAATGTTTCTCCATTTTAAGAGATGTGAACGAATCAAGTGTTAATCCAAGAATAGCAAATATTATCTTCACATCACTTTCACTTTCCTTCAAGTCAAAGTTCTTTCATAACATTCTTCTTATTCTTCAAATATATTTGCATTGATTATACTCAAGTTTACTTCATTTATTACTTGAACACTTTGTTGAATATTTATCTTCAAGTCCTAACTGGTTTACCAGATTCGACTGGAACTCCATATTAAGAGCAGACATTGATCTTGAAGATTAACTCAAGGTTTGAGTTTTCAAACCTTTTCCTTGCGCATTGATTATCATACTCCTAAAATTGGATCCTTATAATTTGCTTTTCCTTAAGACTAATTTGGTATTAGTTCTTAATGTCTTAATAAGTACTTAATTCAAGCGAAGACTAGCATCTTGCAATGATTTAACCTTGCTCGGTTCATACTTGTAGAGGAACTCTCCTTTGTGTTCTTGCCATCTTCATCAACTTACAACCTCCCGTGTGGAATGAAAGTCTTCAAATGTTGAAGTTCTTTTCTCCTATATGGTTATTTTTATATTTCCATGATTGCAAATTGATCTTTGGAGGGTATAAAATAGTTTTATTATTATTCTAGTTTTAATGCTTCCGTTGCTAAACTCATAGCTTTTATAGCTTTGTTTTAAGAAAAAATGAAACCCAACAGTTTATCTATATACATCTATGATGAGTCTTGTCCAACTTGGAAATTGAAAGATCTATATGCTCAATATTATAGAATGATATTTGTTAATGATATATGATCTTATAGGGTCACACCTTATAGCAAGTTATCACCTATTGATTAATTAGAATCTGATTACTAATAAATATTATCAATACTTGTATTTAATTCTCAAATTGTTATTTATATGGAAATAATATTTTTTGAGAGAAAAAAATAGTTAGAAACTCATATAGTATGCTTTATATGTGTGTACATCTTTTGTACCTTTAGAAGTCCATTTATATAAACGTAGTTTATATATATATATATATATATATATATATATATATATATATATATATATATATATATATATATATATATATATATATATATATATATATAGTGTTGTAAAAGTCGTCGAATTAGCCGATTACTCGCCCGAGTACTCCCTCCTCGGACCCTTATCGATGCGAGTTATAGAATCTGAGTACTCCCCGTTCGGCCCCTTACTGAAGCAAGTCATGTTGTAAAACTCCGACAAGTTGATGATTAATATATATATATATAATATACTTAATGATTTCTTATTTAACACACACACATGTGATTATTATTACATATATACCTTAAATTTTCAATAATTATTCACGAAGTGAGACCATTGTGTGTTTTTTCAGTTTTTGTTTATTCATATGTATCTAATTTTGTTATATATTTCAATAAACTTATGATTTTAGCTTATGATTTTGACGTATATAATTTCACTAAAAATATTTCTATATGAATTACCGAATCTGAGTACTTCCCGAGTACTCGCTATTCGGTAATCGGCCAAACAGGTACCGAGTAGTGAATTCTACAATTTACATTTAACATGTAAAATGTAAGAAACATTCGACATGTTAAATAAAACAATGTGAAATAAGAAACATGAAGACACTAGGGTAGACATCGCCCAAGCTATCACATCTGAGGAGGATGAGAGGTTGATTCGTAATATCCACCACCGTAAACCCAAAATCACCAAATTAAATTAAACATTTACTATCTTCTACAGACTTAAAACATATACCATATTTTTGATGATGTTCGACTTGATTATGAGATTATGTAAATTGAGGGAATGAAAGCGGCGTGGCAAGAAAAAATATATTGTTTGAGTGAGGAGTAGAGAGGATTCACACTGATGAATATGGATGGGATAATGCTCATAATAAAATGGTATCAAAGTTTACTAGTATGAAATTCGATATGTGATGGGCCCCTAGTCTCTATCTACCACTTGTGGACATTAGAATCGATAAAGAGGACGTTGAAAGCTTGTTAGAGGTTGGTCTCCTGACCAGTTGTGTAGCCTAGGAACCATTTCCAGGGTGGCTTTATCGACAAATCAACAACAAAGACTTAAACTGTCACGAGGAGATGAAACCATTGTGGTTTGTCTACCAGGATAGTAGATTAGGTCGGTCGTCCAGATAGTGGCCATGGAGGTGGATCAGGTGTGGCAACCCCATCTATAATCATAAATTTTCCACGAGGCTACCATCGATATTAGAAGAAGATTAGGATGTTGGTGCAAGTATAAATGTTGTTGCAACGATTTGTGGTTGTGATTGGTAGGTAGTTGGCTGTTCGAATGATGGATGCGTTATTGACGGTCATTCATACAATTATTGTGTTGACTTTTCTTAAGAGAAGACTAATTGTTATTTTGATTGGTGGAGAAAAAAATGAAAAACAATCGATGATGATGATTTATCATGATGTGATATAGAGAGAAATTGAGATTGGGAGAGGCATTGCTCTTTTTCGAAGGAGCATTGATTGTGCATGAAGAAACAACAGAAGAGGGATACAATGGTGTAATTCTGATAAACTCACTCTCAAACTTGTTGTTCAAATCATTGATCATGTAAGTCACAATATTCCTTTCATCAACCGGTAAGTCAATACCGGAAAGAAGTTCTGCAACCGTTTTGATCATTTAACATTAGTCGGTGAAACAATGACAATGTTAAAGAGTTCGTTGCCGAGTTGGATTGCAGGGACGTCTTTGTTATCGCGAAATTGATTTTACAAGATTAACAAAACATCAACGGGTAGAGACATTTTTTTTACGAATCATCTGAATCAATAGCTTGAGGTGGTCCTATAAATCCACATCTTGAAGAGATAATTTATTTTCCATTCGGTGTCATTGTCTTTGTTAGCCATAATGGTTCCACTAATACTCTAAAGCTTTCACAGTGGCTCTCGAACAATTGTCTCCATGCATCATAGTTTAGTTCATCATGTCCAAGAATCAAGGGTACAAAAGCCTTAATGTTGTTTATGTCTAATAATCTGGGTCGGAGGAGGTCATGAGAGAGAGAGAGAGCAACAAAGGAGGGGCAAGACGGCGTCGGGCAAGGTACCTAGGACCACTTGTGATGGAGACATGGGAGAGGAGAAAAAGACGAGATCAGTGTTTTAAAAACCGGTTTGAACCGGCCGGTCGAACCGGTTGGACCGGGAACCGGGAAAGGGAGCGGTTCAACTATCACCGGTTTTACACCAATTTCTGAAACGGATAGAACCGGCCGGTTTTTTGAAAAAACCGGTTAAACTAAATAAAAATACATGGAAAAAAATTATTTTCAATAATAAACTTTGGTGGAGTTTTCATATCTATTTAGATTTCTCTAAATAAAAACATATGGTAAATGTTATGATGTTTTTTGATGCACTTATATTTATCTAAAACTATATTTTGTTTCGGTATTATACTTTATTTTCTTTATGATTTATGTAAATTGATGTAAAACTTATAGTTATGTGTTTTTTTAATGTATTTAGATTTATCTATAACTTATTTTTATGCATATTTTTTAATGTTTGAACTTGTAGAGGTCATATTCATGATTTATTTATGTATGTATGTATGTGTAGAAAAATAAGAAAAAAAAAGATAGAAACCAGTTGACCCGGCGGTCGAACCGGGAACCGGTCGCCATACCGGTTCAACTAAAAAACCGGTTTTTAAAACATTGGACGAGATTTTGACGAATCTAAAATTTGACTGGGATACCATTTAAATCGGTACATTTCCTAACATCAAATATCACATTGATTCAAGAAAATAAAGATACAGGACATGGACCATAACCGGACCGAGATTAGAGGCTACACATTGGGCTAGCAATCAATCAAACAATATATACAACCATCTGCATTGATACAAACGATGTCTTCTAAAAGGCTTCTCTTGATCTTATAGGTCTTGAAGATTGAAGATCCACAACAAAGTAACAAGTATTCCTTCTATTGAAGGGTCCACGTGGACCTAGTTTTGTTTTGACCACCTTTAAGAGTTTAGGAGCCATTGGTTGGACATACCCATGTGCGCACATGTTTAGTGGAAAACATCGATGTTAATACAGACACTTGTTGAAACTCATAAACATGTACACTTTCTTTCTTGGATCATGGTTGGGACACACATTTCTAACTCGTTGTTTTTGTTCGACTAATACACAAGTTTGGTTACCATCTTACAGTAAAGCAAATAATATATGTGTTTATTTTATATCAAATTTATGGAATTGGTGAGACAAAAAGTTAGATAGTTTATACGAATTAAAATTATATTTATCTGTCTAAACAAAAATTAGATATATGATTATACTCTTTTGCCTTTAGACACAATCGTAAATTTCTCCCTAAACACACTCCTTAATAGATATAATACATACAAATTAACGAATGTGATGATGGGTCTTATTGAATCCAAACATCAATTACGAAAATACCCCTTAAAAACTCAATTCTACATGTTCTTGGTCGATTTAGTACGTACATAATGACTAAACAAAAATTAATAATTTATCAATGGGTTTTAAAAAAAATGAAAATTTTATAATAACTTTTTAAATAAAAATAACAGAAAATATAAATATTGTTTTTTCAAAAATTACCCTTATAAAAATGGGAAAAAAAAAATACAAAAATCTTTTGGTAGGTACAACTGTACAAGGAGTTTGGGCTGGCCAAAACATTTCACGGCCCAATCCATAAATTTTGTACATTTTATAATTTATACCAATCCTGTTATTTCTGCTTCAAAACTATCAATTGTATGAATTCTATGATTCAAATCCTTTCCGGTACCTATGGATTTTGTTCTTTTGTATGATCGATCGTATTAGGAGTTTTTTTCTCTTCCGGATAGAAGTGAACACTATTAGGTGCTTCGGGACTCAAATTATGAGTTAGAATGTAGGAAATTGACATTCCTTCTGGACAATAGAAATATCAACTATGAACATTATAGCAATGTTTATTATACATTTTTCTCAGTTAAGATGCGAAAATTATTAGATAAAACCATTTTAGGACTTCATTCCTCATTGAAGTTATGTTCAACAAATGAGTTGTTTTGTCTAGAGTTAGTTTAAATGGCAACTTCATGATATATTTATTGGACCCATCTATGAATATAACCAAACACCTCAATTATTGACATGTTATGAGCATTCTTTTATTCCCTTTGTCTTGTCCAAGACCAAGATATATATTGTTTCCACCTCTTTATTAAATATAACATAAAATAGTAGCATATCTCACTTAAGGGAACCTAAACCCTAGCTAGTTATCATAAGAGGTGTAATAGAACGTTTTTTAAGATATACATAAAAGACCTAGCTATCCAGATACAAGTTGTCAAAACATAAGCCTCATAAGGACAATCTACAAGCGAATATTCTTTTAGTTTTGACACTCATTAAGATCATCATTTTAGTTTAAAAAAATCTTGAATTTAGCATGAAACTGATCTTGGAGATGAATATATAGATTTATGCAATTATTTATAATTAAATAAAATACTGGATAATTAATATAGTAGTCTTTTATGTGCATTAATTATAGCGGAGGCCATCGTTCATTTTTTTTTTAATTTTTTTTTTTTTTATCTTTCTTCCAGTCATTTAATCAATAAATAAATGAAATCTACAACATACTCTACATTTGAGATAAATGTAAATGAGAAGATAAAATGTCAAATGCCACTAAATCCTACCTGAAGTTTAGTATGATTAAATTTATTAAAATGTCACTAAATCCTACCAGAAGTTTAGTATGATTAAATTTATTTATTCTATTGATGATAACTATGTATTCTAGACAAATTTTAATTGATATATTAAATATAATTAGAAATTTTTTTCTATATATAATAGTTTGTAGTTTAAAATGTTATATCGTACAACTTTATAAAACATAAATTATTATGTACAAAAACACATTCATTATGAATTATGAGATTTTACTCTATTTCATACTCTATAAACGATATATATATATATATATATATATATATATATATATATATATATATTGTGTGCCAGAATGCACAAATCTGGACCATCGGATGAAATAAAATCAAATGTCATGATTTGAGAGTCTATGATATTACAATAGGGTAACATGTACCATATAATTACACAAATTTCAGCATAAGGGCATTTTAGTCAATTAACCTATATTAAAAAATGAAATTTTTGAATTTTTAGGGATAATTAATTCTTTTATTTTTAAAAATCTGAATATTTTAAATTAATTCAAATTTAAAAATCTGATTTTATTCTATCAGAATGACAGAATGCCAACCATAAACTAGTAAATATGTTTTCGATTTTATTCTTGCAGAATATATTTCCAATGCAGATATTTTTGATAATTAACCTGATTTAAAAATTCTAGATTATTATTCATATACATCCAAGTTGGGTCTATGATTTTATTCTTAATACACATCCGAGATAAAATACAAATTCATATATATTCTTACAGACTAATATCCTTATGCATTTTAATATATTTATACATATTCTAACAGAATATCATCAAAAATGATTAAAATTCTTAAAAAATAGCAGTCTTAATATACAATTATTGAACAAATACACTTGATCTTCTTCAGTGGTCCATAGAATCCACTTGATCTTCGCATATATACTTGTTGTTGAACTCGATTCCAAATATTTCTCTTGTATGATCAATATTGAATTCCTTCTTCATGCAATTCTGAATGAATAAGATACATTACTCGTTAGTATTACCAGTTAAACAAAATTACTTGTTGTTAACAAACATTCTCAAAAAACATTCTAACAGAATGCATATATATAAATAAATTCTATCAGAATACATTACAGAATGCACTTAAATCATAGTCTTTTTTTATATGCATAAACATTCTAAAACATGTATAAATGTATTCTTTCAGAATTACTAGCAACACATGTTTTATGTAATATTTATATTCTCATAGAATGAACATGTGTTTGCATTCTAATATGAAAAAAAATCCCCAGCTTAACCCTTTTTATGCAAATTCTGACAGAATGCCAGCTTAACCCTTTTCATCAAAAGCTAATGATATGTACCACTACAGTTAGAATAATTCTTAAACAGTGAAATTGACACATTCATTTTTGAACAATATAACTAAATTCTTAAAGAATGATGAACAATATGTTATGTATGTTGGATAAGGTGTCTAAGTCCATAACTATATTTGGTATGTACTTGACCGGACCCGACATGGTCCATTTGGGTTGCACTTCACCGGAGCAATTTGTACGGATAGTCTTTCGAGAATAGTATATTTATGATTTATTAATATATTATAAGTTATAATATATTAATATGAAATCATATTATTTAATTAGTATTGCTCAAGAATTAATTTGTAATTAATTTAGTGATCAAAAGAGGCTAGTTAAATATGGATTCTAATAGTATGGGCCAATGGATTATTTAAGATGGGCTAAGCTTGCATGGAAGTCCATGGATAGTCCATGGAGCTTTTAACCCATGGATCCTATGGAAATGAAAGGTCATGAGTATTAGGGTTTACATGGATGTAACCCTAATCCTCCATACTATATAAAGAAGTCCAAGGCTCTAGAAATCGGCACTAGTGTGTGAGACTTGAAGCATAGCCGATTTTGTGAGCTTAGTATAATCTCTCAAGAACTTCCAAGTTGTTGTGGTGATTTATGATTCCACTTGAGGCATTCACATTATTGGTGCTAGGCTCTTAAAGCTCCAAGCAATCAACTACAAGAAAAGGTATGTATTTCTATCTAGTTTTATTATACAAGAACCTACAATTGCATGTTAGATAGGAAAATGCTTTGGAAGTCAATTTTGCATGTATAATAGAGAAAGCATAGTTCCAAAGAATCTAGGGTTCTATGTGCACCTTAAGGTTGTTAGGATGCTCAAAACCCTTCAGTGGTATCAGAGCCTAGGCTTGTATTCTATTATATTGTTGCTTATATGTGATTTTGCAAAGCTGAAATTGCTGTCTAACTGCTCAACTCGGTGAGTCCATGAACAGACTCGACTAGTTGATGCTTTTGGCCTTGGACTAGGCGAGTCTGGACTTGCACTCGACGAGTCTGATGAGCAGACAACATGTTGTTCGAGTTTTTTGGCCAGAATTGGGTTAGGATCATTACCTATAGTTGTTTTGAATTATTTAAACTGTTTTTTATATGGTAATGATTATCCTAATCTAATTACAAGGTAATTGTCATAATTTCAAGAATAGTTAATATGATTATGCTTAATGTCTTGAAGATTGATGATATGAATTGATTTATTCTATGAGTTTGAATATGATCATGCATGCTTTATTTGATTATTATGATTAATTAAATCCATGATGTATGTGTTTTGATGGAATCCATAATTTGTCCTCAAGTTATGGATTACCAAAGGTTTTTTCTTTAAAAGAGTAGTTAAGAACTCATAGGTTATAGAAATGAAGAGTCTTAATTTTTAATAGGCCATTAAACTCACAAGTTATGGAGTTGAAAAGCTTTGAAGAGTTTCAAAACTTGCCCTCAAATTTTGGAATTTGTAAAGTTTCACACACTAATACTTTAATTCCAATTCCTAGAATTTTAAAAGTTTAAAATTCAACCATTATACTTTATAATATTATAATTTAATAATATATATATATATATATATATATATATATATATATATATATATATATATATATATATATATATATATAAGATCAAGTCTGTCTTACCGTTAGTAGGCCTCATTCATGAAGTCGGTCTATAAGGGGGGTATAAGGTTGTTACCTATAAAATGGAATACCTCCCGTCCGACAAGTCGGGACGGAGTTTTGTCAAACAGTTGGGGGTATTTTTCTTTCATCCGATCTTCACGTTCCCAAGTAAATTCAGGTCCTCGTAAATAGTTCCATTGAACTTTCACTATGGGAATACGACTTTGCTTTAATCGTTTGACTTCTCGATCCATGATCTCAGCAAGTTCTTCTACAAAGTTGAGTTTCGTATTGACTTGTATCTCTTCGAGAGGTATAACAAGAGTGTCATCGAAAGACATCTTTTGAGATTTGATACGTGAAAAACATCGTGCACATTACTTAGCTCTTGAGGCAACTTGAGTTGGTATGCGACAGAACCAATTCTTGCTAGAATTTCAAAAGGTCCTATATACCGTGGGTTTAGTTTGCCTCGTTTCCCGAATCGAATTACGCCTTTACAAGGAGAGACCTTCAACATTAATTTATCTCCAACTTGGAATTCTAAAGGCTTACGTCTTATGTCAGCATAGCTCTTTTGACGATCACGTGCAGCCTTTAATCGATCCTTAATTTGCACGATCTTTTCAGTTGTCTCGTAGATTATTTATGATCCAGTACGTAAGGTATCGCCTGTACGTTCTCTGGCCATCTGCTTATCTCCAACTTCTACCCAACATACTGGGGAACGACATTTTTGTCCATAAAGAGCCTCAAACAGTGCAGCCTTGATGCTGGTGTGATGAATATTGTTGTAGGAAAACTCAATTAACGGTAAATGAGTATCCCACGCATTTCTAAATTCTATTACACATGCTCGGAGCATATCTTCTAAAGTCTGAATGGTTCTCTCACTCTGACCATCAGTCTGTGGATGGTAAGTTGTACTCATATCTAGACGTGTTCCTAAGGATTTTTGTAGAGATTGCCAAAACCGTGAAGTGAATATACTATCTCTGTCAGAAATAATAGAATTTGGAACTCCATGCAATCTGACAATTTCTGTAAGATAAACTCTAGTCAGCTTCTCCATCTTTTCGTTCTCCTTAATTGGTAAGAAATGGGCGGACTTAGTCAATCTATCGACTATTACCCAAATAGTGTCGAACCCACTAGGAGTTTTAGGTAACTTAGCAATGAAGTCCATTGATATATGCTCCCATTTCCATTCAGGTATTTCCGGTTATTGAAGAAAACCTGAAGGCTTTTGATGTTCTGCCTTTACTCTAGAACAAGTCAAACATTTGCTCACATAAGTAGCAATTTCTGCCTTCATGTTTGGCCACCAATAATGTACTTTTAAATCTAAGTACATTTTGTCAGAGCCTGGATGTACGGAATATCTGGACTTGTGGGCTTCTTCTAAGACCAAGTCCCTGACTCCACCGAACTTAGGCGTCCAAATTCGGTTCATAAAGTGTCGCGTTCCGTCATCTTTTTGTATAAGTTGCTTTTCCATTCCTCGCAAAGCTTCGTTCTTGATGTTTTTTTTTCTTTTAGAACCTCAACAGCCTCCACGTGTCACCTCCTGATAGGAACGAGGTTCGATGTGTCGCCTTCTGATTGGACCAAGTCTGCGGTCCACTAAGCCTCGGACACCTTAGCATGAGACACACCGCACATGACCCTCGAACCTTCGTGGAGCTTGCCCATTGGACCGAAGTTGGGTCCAATCCGAAGCTGCCATCTGTGAGCCAGCTGTCCGACCGAAGCCTCGCCCTTCTGCCGCGTGTATCGAGCCTCGCATACGTGCCTCTCCCTCCTCGCTTCGGATCCGACCCTCGTAGCTATATATAGTGGCTGCGAGATCTCCCGGGTAAACTTTGGAAATTGCCACTTTTTACCCCAAAAATCAATATTTCTTGCAAATCAACTTCCCCCGAAACCCCGAGATTAATTCCAACGCCCGAAACACGCCCCGAAATTCCCGAGAAGCCCGAAAAATTTATCTTTTCGGTTTTGAAGCCCAACCCTCGCAGGGCCCGATTTTCAATAAATCTCCCAGTTTTCGACGAATAAAGTTATATTTAGAGCCGAAATGCTGCACAAATTATTATTTTGACCTCCGATTATTTCAAGGTGAGTCTAATATATAGGAACAATTGTATGTTATGTGTTATATGTGCTATGTGCTTTTCCATGTATCATCTCGAGTTGTTATTTCTACTATTTCTATAGCAAGGCTGTACCTCTAACCACGAAGTGTATGACATAAGCATCACTTGGGTATTGGTATGTACCGTTGACCATGAAGTGTACGACATAGGCATCACTTTGGCTTCGACAGTATGCTAAGATAAGGCTGAAAGCCTAAATATTCTAGCAAAATGATATTCCTGAGTATTTTCTGTGCCATTTGTGCTGAAACTTTATTGATTGTATATCAAGTATGGAAATTGTTATGTCACATTGATTGATATGGAAAGCTTTTCGCATTATGCCTTTGTTGTTCCTTGTTTCTCTTTGCTTCTGCCATATTGAAGTATATATATGGCATAACGTTATATTGTATCTATTATTGAACTCACTAAGCGTTATCGCTTACCCCTCCCAATGTTTTAATATAATGCAGGCAATAAGCACCCAGTATAGTTGGAAGACTTAGAATAGTTTGTAATAGTACTTTTGTACTTCTGTTTATGTTTGTATAAAATTACAATATCATGGGTAGTTATGTAAAATCTTAAAACATAGTCGGTTTGTATCCAATCTTTTGTAATCACTTTATCAATGTAAAATATTATTTTATAAATATGCATGTAGCATGTTTTGGAGTAACTATATTTTCAAGTATGAAAGTTTGGGTCTTTCAAAAATATGAAAGTCAAGAAAGGGGTTCTTTCAAATACCTTGTAAGATATATATGTAGAGTTTAAAACTACCTCTTCAAAAGAACCCTTATAGAAATAGATACGGCATTTACTAAATCGTGTTGCACCAATAAGGGAAACTATGAAAGCAACATTTCTCTCTTTAAACCAATGGACCGGCCCCGCCTCCAAGCTAGGGCTTCGATTTTCTTGTTTGTTGGTGATTTTAGTGTCACCTTGTCATTTTATGTAACTGGAACTAACATGTAAGCTAAGGGGTTTCATAATTTGTACTCTAATATATGTACGAGTTTGTGCGGAGTGAACGCATGTATAAGATCGAATTAGAAGCCGGTTCGACGACAAGTCGGGGGTCCGGGGGCAGCGCCCCTAGCGGGGTCCAAGGGGCAGAGCCCCTGGCTGGGGTCCCGCTGATTATGGTAAAACTAACGAAATTTGTTAGTTTTGGAAACCCTAAATCCTCATTAAAAATCCGATTCCCCTAGCTTGCTTCCAAAGCAACCCATGACGGCCCACCCTAAGAGAAACTCTAATCTCATTTATTATATAAACGACTCTTCTCTTTGAAAAAAGACACATGAAATTCTTAAGCTCTCGTTTTCATTCAACAAACACATAATCCTTCTAGTAATTTGGATTACGACTTCTGTGCCTAGAATCGTAAGTGTCCTCTTGGATTATCCTAGGCTGAATTTCTTGCAACCCAGACATAAGGTAGAAATATCAGTTCGGAAAGTGTTCTCACGATCCAAATGGTATCCAAATCTCCACTACAAACCCTACTTTTTCCAACACTTGTTCCCCGAGAATTCGAAGTAGCTAAGGCAAAATAAAGTAGTGTAGCTTGTTGGTGATCAAATCCTTGCTTGAAGATTGTCTACTTTGGGTTGTAAAACAACAAATGAAATCTAATTAAGCAAAATCATTCATCCTTCTTGGAGTTTAATTTTGTTGTTGTAATATCGATAAACATAGATCCAATGCTGAATCATGATGGTGATTTTATTATAATTATGTTGTTTTGATTAGTCTCTTAAGACGTATCACATAATTTCCAAAAAAAATATGATAATAAGCATACATGGTTTAAAGAAGGGCAAACAATTCATCCTCGTTAATTTCTTTCGCCTTAATTTTGTTTCAACAGATGTTTTATTCATTTTCCATTGATGGGAGGCCCATTTTGGAGCTTTTAAAAGGAATCTGTTGAGTGTTTTTTCACTTATTATTAGATTTGCTATGATAACTTTATAAAAAGACTTGCCATTTTCAATCACTCTTGCCCCAACTCATTTTTGTTCCTGTTAAAAGTTTCCAATCATATACGCTTTTCCTTTTTTGTATTTAGAAAAAAAATCCTGAATATTCTGTATTTATATACGGTTATGCACATGCATACATTGAAAACCACATATTCACATGCATACATACATATAACTAATTAGGTCAATATCCGTGGTTTACACGGTTAATAAAAAAACACTATTGATAATTAATTGTAATGGAAAATCAAAAATTTGTAAAAAAATTATTAAATTACATAACATAAAAGTTTGGTCTATAAGTTCATAATAATTAGTTAAAATTAATTTATACATTGTTCTAAATATCCGATCTTCATCATGTATGTGTAGACATTCAATAAAGTCATAATTTTATACAATAAAATATAAATTTGAATAGAATGAAAAAAATACAATAAATCATGGAAATGATATTGTTATATGACAAATTAAAAATAATGGTGTAGGTATATACCATCCTTATCCAAGATTAACAATTTTAATCTTTCTATACTTTGAACTCTAGATAAGTTCATAAAATTGTTCATCTGTAAAAACATGATCTTTGAAAAACAAACCATCCTTTTATAACGATTGTCCTTGATTTTTTTTAATTGTCATAGCAATAGAAATTGTCTTATTTAGAATTTGAAGGGATTTTTTTTTCAAAAGGATTTAAAGACGTTATTGGAATAAAATTTCTGTTTCCAATATTACTTATGATAAGCATTAGACTGACAAACTGATCATAAACTTTTTTGAAATAGGGCCAACTTAAAATCCTTACACTTAGTTGTGAATCAACTTTTGATCTGTTATTCAGTGATTTCTTGCATGCTTTATCTATCAATTTATGACAATTGATTACGTTCATGGGACAAACCGACCCGATGGGTGGTGGGTGTCAAGTCGTGGGTCATGGGTCAAGGCATGCAGTCGGTTGGTTTGAAAGATGTTAACTTTGCAGGATACAGGGGTGAGCCGAACCCACACCCTCGTGAATTCAGTACTGTCACTCTCACAATCTTTTAAAGGTTTTCACATCTTTCTCTTTAATTTAACATGATGCATGTGGAGGGAAATTGAAAGGATATGTTGTGTAACTGTTGGAGGTATACCCTACAAATACTGGGGCAGTTGGGATGAGGCTAGGGGGGGCCTCCATAATCCACAGTATGGCCACCCAGCCCCTATTCCTTCCAACTCTGTATGGTATGTAGTACTTGTGAGGTATTGCTTGAGTTTTTAGGCAACTTTGAAGGGTCAAAGATAGAATAACACCAAGAAAGTACTTCATGCCACAAGCACCAAAATTGCTTTGTTTCAAAAGATGACATGTACCTAATTGGCACTTAGTTTTATTCGAAAACTTATAACTTTTACCATTATTCACTTTATCAGACAAAAAACTATGGACTTAAATTTTATTCGATCATTAAACATTTTTTTAGTAACTAATTGGCACTTAGTTTTGAGAAATATTTTATGAAACTTCCTTATTTGTTATTTTTTAAGCACATATAATATGTATAAAAACAAATTATCGATATCATTTGATAAAATCAATATTAATTACGGTCACAAAATTAAAACAATTATTATTCAATCTACAACCCGTATTTCGCTTTTCTTTTGATGCACAACATTTGATGATACGTTTTGAAAAATAACTATTACGAACTTATTATTTAAAATGGGAGATTAAAATTATTTAATTAATCTACTATAATAAATGAAGATCCATTTTGTCACATGTCCATCTTTCATTAGTTTTGACACTTGTCATTTTGTAAGCTTAGTTATTAAACCTCATCATATTATGTCACTTTGTTTCATATTTACATTTGTAATCATGATCCAAGACTTTTAAACTTAACACATAACTTGATTTACTTCGAAATATTTATGACATTCACTTTTATCTTCCTTCTACATTATGTCTTTTTATTGAACAACTATTGGGCTATATATACTAAACTTGAAAATGAAAATGAAGTAAGAGATACATAGTAATTTCTTGACAAAATAAGTCTGAAAAACTAAAAACTCGTATTAAGCAGTTGTGAGCGAACCAAACATTCTAATTTCTTAGAACATGTTCCACTGTTTCCAAAAATAGAAATAACGTCCAAAACGAAGTTTGTATGTAAAAGATACGACGGTTATAATAAAACAAACTAGTAAAATATTGATTTTTTTAAACTGCTAAAATCGAATTAATCCGTTGAGGCACTTGCGCACCTCATATGGAAATTCCAAGAGCGTTTTCGGACTCAGGCTATGGTCTAATATTTCATTCCACACTCAAAATATTTTTAGCGAAATATTTGCAAAATTCGAAAAATTGAGCGTTTCGGGTCATTTAGACGTGAAACTTTAAACACGATTTCTCGGAGTTCTACAACTCGAAAAATTAATTCGTTCGGGTTTTTGGAATCCTTGAACTCGGCTCTATCATTCGCCATTTTCGAAAAAAATATTCGATGTCGGGATCTTGATACACCAAACTAAGATTATTTTTGGGACTCTTTGCTAAACATGACATCATATTGGGCCCACATGTACTTGTAGGAGTATGAAATCAGATTTCCCTCCCTCCTTACCCTTTACCCACGTGCATAAGACCTTCACCACCTTCCTTGATTGTGCACACTCTTTCCCCATAGTACAAGCATGGCTATGATGGGTGTTTGTCTAACTTAAAGATGTATGGAGCTTTGATAATCTTGCAAGCTTGCTTGTAACATCCCGACTCCCAGGTATAATATTTAATTAAATTTGCATTCGTATTTCCGAGCAACTCGACGAGTTAGATCCCCCAACTCGCTTAGTAGAGGAGTTAATGGTCGTGTGGTTTTTAGAGTTTACTCGACGAGTAGGTGCTGAGTGAGAAAACCCTAATTTTCAGGGGTTGTGTCCTATTTAAAGGACCTTAAGCCTTCATTTCTGCCTTCCTTATCACCCTAACACTCTGTGAGAAACCCTAATCGAGCTATATCCTTATGTGAGAGAAAGAAAGGCTAATCTTGTGTGTTCTAGTGCACTTTTGGAAGGAGGTTGGAGAGCATCAAGGCTTTGAATGAGGAGGGACTTTTGGATACAATGTTCTTCAGTATTAGCTTCTATTTGAAAGTAAAAAGCTACCACCTTGATCATTTCTTTTGCTAGATCTCTTTCTAGGGAGTTTTAGGGCTTTCTCCCATCCATCTTTTGGGTATTGAGTCATTTCAGCATGGCATGAGGTTGAAACATCAGATCTGGACTGAATGAGTCCCTTGAGTCCAAAGATCCAAGCTTTATCAAACTGGAGAAAAGCTTTTATGCATTAGACCTCATATAGCGTGTTATGGCATTTTGAGCCCTAGATGCCATGCATGGATGTAAAGCTTGCAGCTTTACGTGGTATTTCAGCCTTGGAAGGCTAGATCTAGAGTTTGGGACATTATTTCTGCTTAAAATCGTCGAAATGAGAATTGGTCTATAGATACTCGATGAGTGCATGAGACAACGCGACGAGTCAGCAAGGGTTTCCCCGATAGTCTGAACGCGCTACAACTCGGCGAGTTGGTGAGACAACTCGATGATTTGAGTTGCAGTTTTACGATTCTTCTGAGGACAGGAGGAACTCGACGAGTCACATAGGTGCACTCATCGATTTGGGTCAACAAGGACTGTTGACTTGAGTGTTGACTTCCGTTGACTTTTAGGTTTTGGTCAATTGTGGACTTTGGAGTCCATGGAGGGGTAAAATGGTCTTTTCACCCTTTTAAGACCTAGTGGAAGAGTTAGCTTGGTGGTTTTTACAAATTGCTTATTATAGATAATTATGTTATGTAGGTAGAGTCTAAACTGTTCGTGGGGTACTAGATCTACTTGCTTACTTACGAGGTGAGTCTTCTCACTATACTTAGCTGAGTGGTAATGTTGTGTGACCGGAGGGTCTTATTCGAGTTATCGACCGGAGTGTCCTATTTGCTTAGACAATGTTATGTGATATTATGCATCTTGTCTTTGTGATATATGCCATATTATTCTGTGCATTACTGAGATAGGACCGGAGGGTCCAAACCGAGTTGTGAGACCGGAGGGTCTTCACCGAGATACATTAATGGAGCGTCCGAACCGGGCTGTGACACCAGAAGGTCTTCACTGAGACACATGACCGAAGGGTTCACACTGAGCTGTGAGACCGGAGGGTCCTCACCGAGAGGCATGACCGGAGGGTCCATGCCGAGCTATAGCCATGAGGGGCTTATTATTTGTGTTTGTGGTATTTTGGGGAACTCACTAAGCTTTGTGCTTACAATTTTGTGTGATATGTGTTTCAGGTACTTCTCAGGATCGCAGGAAGGCGTCGGCTTGATTGTACACAATTGTTGCAGATTATGTTGTGGATTCTGGGATATTATTAGTTGTTTTGTTGACTCGTGTTTGGCATTTGATACATTGTGGTTTTTGAGAACATTTGACATTGAGTTTTATGTGATTTAAAAATAAAAAAGTTGTTTGAAAATTTACGGTGTTACAAGTTGGTATCGAGTATGTCTGGACTCAAACTGAGGATTTGAGAAAATTTTCTAAAAAGAAATGATTTTTCTAAAAATGAGTAAGAGTTTTTAAGAGATAACGAGACGGAGCAGTGTGTACAATCAGCCAGAACCCGAACGGTGGTTTCCTAATATACCATTACTTGTTTATATTATGAGATATTAGAGCTGCATGCTAGAGGATAGGCTAGGTATTTCAGAAATTAGAGTTAGAGTTGCCTGATTCATGATGCCTTAGCCTAGGGTATGCTATTGCTTGATCATATCTGCTATTTGCTATGTGTGTGTACTAAGTAGGGAAAAATAGCAGGAATATTTTAGAGGGAGTTGTGAGTAATCTAGGGGAGATACCTAGATGAGCATCGAGGAATCTACCGAGAGAGTAGTTTGATATCCGTGAGGGATAGAGTACTTGTGAATTAGGATCCTAGGAGGAGGACTTGTGACGACTACATGTTGGTGTGGAAGGTAGTATTGGGCCCGCACTATTGAAAGCACTGGATCTGTGTGCGACCCAAGTAAGAACCTTAGGATACTAAGGAGCATGTAGGGGTGGGTAATTGCGAGAGGGCTTGAGCTATTCTCTGATGATTTTCATGTTTGTATTTCAGAGACACTATGGTGGTTACCCGCAACAACCCCGGGGGCAGTGGTACCAATGACGATGAGATCCGCAGGATCATACATGAGGAGGTGGCTGCAACTATCAGGGAGGCTATACCAGAGATGTTCGAGTCTATCAAGACCACCCTAATTGAGACGTTTGATAAACGATATATTGTTGTTACCGAGGCCGCTGCTGCCGCAGCCACCACAGCCCTAGCTGCTTCGAGGCCACATGGAGGTGACTCGTTGTTGTTCAGTGAGTTCAACAACATGAAGCCACCAGAGTTTGATGGGACGCAGGATCCGATCGCTTCCATGAGATGGATCTCTGACATTGAGGGGTGTTTCTATACGTGTTCTGATGGGTTTTGGGCATTACATCAATCCTATGGTGCACATGCAAACCCTGAAGCTTTGGATCTAGTTCTTCTAATTATACATGCAATAATCATCCAAAGCTCATAAAACCCAGATCTAGCATACTATAATCGAAATTAACATAAAATTAGGGTTTAGATCTGACATTGATTGTTATGTAGCAATAACAATCACAAACCTTCTTGATCTTGACTTCTGAAAGCTTAGTGCCCCAAGTGTTGCACCTCTAATGGAGTCACAAACACCATTAGCAACAAGATGACTTAGGAGAGGGATGAGGAGGCACAAAATTCGTCCAAGGGCTCTCTCAGAAGGTTAGGGACGATTTTGGTGGCCTTAAGGGTTCCTTTTATAGTTTGGCTTCTAGGGTTATCAACTTGGAAACCCTAATCCGGTTGCTTAGTCCTTAAGCAGCCCAAAGATCCTTCCAGAAGGCACTTTGGACAATTTCTATATGGACTCTCATATAGAATTCGTCCATTGCTTCCTTATGGATCCTAAGCCCAACATTGTAACTATCTTATAATTACAGTATCAGTCCCCTTTATTTAATTAATCTCTTTTGACCATAAAATTAATTCTAAATCAATTCTTGATCAATATTAATTAAACAATATGATTTCTCTTT
The DNA here is from genome assembly GCF_052849685.1 of Lactuca virosa. NCBI lineage: Eukaryota > Viridiplantae > Streptophyta > Magnoliopsida > Asterales > Asteraceae > Lactuca > Lactuca virosa. The sequence continues at coordinate 18,319,684 of NC_136429.1, read as the reverse complement.
TAATATATTATTCACATAATATATTACTAAATCATAATTAATCATCTTTCTTCTTAATTCATCCTATAAGTTGTTATGGTGAAGGCAACCCAAAAGGACCATGCTCATAACTGGGTCAAGTACATACCAAAATAGTTATAGGCTTAGACACCTAATCCAACAGTCTCCCACTTGGATAAGTCTAATAACTATTTTGCAAGTACGACTTCAGAACCTGATTAGCAATCGTAGCTTTCAAAAGCCGATGTCAACTCTGATCTTATCAGAAGCGCATCCTTTAGATAAGGGATCATATATTCCTCCATTCTAGATATCGTATAGACTGAGACATGGATTATAGTCATTCTCTCTGTCTATGTGTTGTTTCCCGATTTCCGATTTTTGACGATTGACAACAGACTACAATTGAACACATCAACTTAGTCCAGGCTTGGCCAAGCGCTTAGGGTGTCATCACTAAATCATCGAGGGGCCCCACAGATATCGCTTTTATCCCTCTTAGGGTAAAAGGAATGGATAAACTTCGAATCAAATGCTCGCTTGTACTTACTCATCAAATCACACATAACAATATGTTTTATAACACCAAGTTAGTGGTGTGTTTACATATGTCAATGTGCAACCGACTTGCAAACTACAACTCACATGTCTCCGTTTCAAGAATATAAGATATTATCGTCTCACTAATCACTCGTGATAAAATCCATTAAGTAATTCAAGTGAGCGTGGGTTTAATCCAATACTCAAATTTTATTTCAGGAGCACTCATGAACACCGCAGCAGACTTTTTCTATGTCTAAACGCTTTAGACAATCTACAGTCAGATTCATGACAGTCTTACCTCATTACCTATTTCAAAAGTATGATTGAATGTGGATGTTTGAATAACCTAGTTATTCTGGAAGTCAAAACATGCGAAGTGAAACACAAGAATAATCGAATCCAATATGGTCTCAAACTTGTGAGTATAAATAAAAAACTTATTATTTAATCACCATATTGATTACATATTATTCATTGTATAATGTTTCGAGTAATCAACTTACTACTTGAATTAAAACACTAGTTGTCCCATGCTCCAAGCATGCACACTATGTTTACCTATGGTCCTTACCTTGTGAAATAGATCAATTGAACACATTACCAGTGATGCTCATTTCACAACTCCTAATCCTTATCATAAGTGTAAGAATACCAAATTCTTGCCACTATTAGAATATGTTAGATTCTAACATTTTATGCAACGATCCTTTCGTAATGTCCCAGCACCAAAGCCACCAAGACTTTGCCAATAATATTACAAACTGCTCTACTCGAGATTGTTACAAGGCAATTCCATAGATATGAAGTCTCACATTCAAGGTATTCCTTTGAACATACTTCTTGCATAAAAGTTTCCAATCTAGACATAGATTCTTGATATCCAACTCCCATTTATGGAAACATTTCCATATTCTCTATATGACAACTCATTCTAAATAGAGTCCTATCTATTCATAATAATGTTAATATGCTCCATCCATTACTATACTTCCAACTGCCCTCAAGGACCAACCCTTAGCGAACCTTAGATTGTCCTCAATAGTTGTTTAATTATTTTAGTCATTTCTGGTTCTAGTCCTTTTTCCCTCTTAATTCCCTAGGAATTTGGAAAGTTTAGAACGGTCGAATATTACAGCATATGCAATCGATCCTATACCAAAAGTGTATGGCACACGATTCATGAAAAACGTGATACTTTACCAGTTTCTTGCTATAATATTGTCACATATAGAATTCCCTTATGTTGAATCTTTTCAACATAACATTCATATATATCTTTTGACTAAATTTGATTAAAATTTCTCGATCTAAGCTTTTAGATTTGAAATGAAGTATAATATTCTCTCCCTTAATTATAGCAAAATAACCTTTCAACCCCTACAACTTTGCAAAGTGAAACTTTTTGTTTTCTATAATTAATATTGCTAACTTGCAACACTTAAAATAATAATCATGCTCCCACTAACATGATGATTATATCCTTACCAGCATAACACTTATGCTCCCACTAGCTTTGACATGTATCCAGAAATCAGCTGAACTTCTAGAAAACAATACTTATTGAATTTCTTAATGAAATTTCATATTTTTGATACGAGATGCTTTGATAAGCCTTTATCTAAGCTTCTCAAACTCATACACCTTTTGTTAGATAGCTCATATGTGTGTCTAAACAATTTCATCACTTATAGCAATAAGTCTTAAATGTTTAAACTAATTGCCAAATCTCACAATTCGAACTATGAAGAGGGATGTCGTAATCATAATCGAATTTGAGGACGCAATTTACACAACAACTAACTCCTTAAAACCTTCTTAGTGAAAGCGTTTCCTCACAATCATTTTCATGAATTGGAGAGAAACCTTATGACACTTAGATTTAATGGTGTATGTGTTCCTATCCATGTGAATTTGTCATAACCATAATCATAAGACAATGTTTGTGACAAATCCAACTCATATGGATAGAACTAATTCATCCTTAATTTCTTGCTATCAAAGGTCTCACCATTGCTTCCAAATCTTTGAGCAGCTCACCATTACCTATCAATGTACTTTCCATTAATCAGGGTGCCTTGCCTCTATGCAATCAATTGAGAACTCATAGAACTCACATGCATAGTTGACTTAAACTGGAATGGAACAGAAACAAAATTATGTCAACACGATAGGTTGCAAACCTCAAGTCGTGTGCTAGTGATTAACAATAGGTCTACTCTTGGTTAGTTCTTGAAACTTTTTCAAGATCTTTAAGACTCCCACTGACCTTTTGACATATAAGATTCTCTTTGTCAAGAAACATTCCTTGACAAAACAAATATTCAAGGGTTAGTGCGGGTTCCTGTCAAGACAAACACTTTGCACAATTGGTCTTAGTTGGTCTTTGTCTTATCCAAGACATCACAACTTACCAATATATGCAGAAATAAGAAAACTTTTCCTATCCCATATTTGATAAGTGTTATAAACCTACTTAAGACTATGACACTCAAGTTACAATCTTGGAGTGTGACTCTAAGACTTGATATTGAAACGAAATATGATTCACCTTTTGCTTTAACCATTTTAACAATTCACGATTCCTCTTCCTAGCCATACTAGTGCACTAAGGTGTCCTTAAAGGATCAATTATGACACGGTTTCATAATCATTAAGTCAATCATAAAACACGATACTTAAGTACTCTCCCTTCTTTTCAGATTGGAGACACTTTTATGTTTCCGCCTAATTGATTCTTCTTATTTGTTCTGCTATTCATTGAAACTTTTCCAATTACAGTTAATCTTGTAAGTATAACCAGATTTACTAAACTCTTAGAAAATCATGACGAATAGTCTCATCGTTCTTTATGGTGGACTTGACCATTACACATCAATGTGTACTAGTTTCCCCAGTCCTTCATTTGACTCACATCTTTATGTGAACAAGGAATTAGTCTAAATTTGCCAAAGATGAAGGTTCTCATTCATCATACAATACCAGTTGCATGATTCCAAGTTTCTGTCCAATTGAAACTTGGGTGATGAGAATCATTCCTTATTTGGTAAAATTTTTTGACACTACCACAAATAACATAACTAAGAATCACATCCATTTTTCAATATTGTTAACAATAGAAACATACAAACATCAATTTTCACAAATTTCATTGCAAGGAAAATATAAATAAGACAAAAGCAAATTTTTTTTATTTATAAAAACACGGAAAAACTTGTCCTTACAATGCAATTGCAAATGAAAACTATGTTACTAAACATTTCTAAGAAATTTTTCCTAACTCTTAAACAGCAGCTCAAAAATCCGATCTTTAAATCATGCGATCGAAATCCATTTCTTCGTGATCAGACTTAGCTCACTCTTCCTTTAAGCTTCCTTTCTTTTCTTCGATCCTACAAAACATCAAAATACAATATTATCACATCATGTATCAAGGATCTACAGATAAGAACTTAATAGAGTTAGATAGTGGATTTTACCTAAAGCAGAGTCATACATCTTGACTCTCCCATCCTTGCGATCTTTCAGGTAAGTATGGCAGCTTCGTAACCAATGCCCCTTCTCTTGGCAGTAGAAATAAATGGACTCTTTTGGAACAGCACATGGGAAAGCCTTTCTCTTTACCATCAGGTCAAACGGTTTGACCTTGGCCGATCCCTTTTCCATTGGGAAGAGAAGACTTTTCTGGCCTTCCAATGCTGCCATTGTTAATGTCCATGGAAGTTAACTTACCGGTCAAATTTGCTTTACCAGTGCGCCAAATCATTGCTGATTCAGCAGGAATTAGCAAATAGGTAAGATCAATGAGGGTCACGTCGTGGTCTTTCATATAGTAATCATCAATGAACTCACTATACGACTTAGGAAGTGATTGAAGAACCAAGTCAACATCCAACTTCCTTGAGATTTCGACACCCAACATTCCCAAATTGTCAATGTGCAACTTCATCCCTACGACGTGAGCACATATAGACTTTCCATCTTCATGTTTGCTTGCCAAAAATGTTTGAGTGACCTTGAATTTTTCAAGTCTTCGAACACGTGGGTTAGGGAGAATTATTGGGGGAGGTGGAGGAAGTAAAGCATGATTTCCATTTCCACGGTCTAATCGTGGAACATCATCTTCGTGTGGAAAGCTTTTTCCAAGGGATTCAAGAAGACCATAGTTGTTAGATTTTGACATCTACAAAACGGGAGAAATTCAAGTTAGTTGATAAGAATCCTTGATATAACACCCAAATGAAATATCAAGGCTAGGATCCAACACAATATTCTACAAACTGGAAGAGGGATGTCGTAATCCAATTTGCAAAGCATTTGAAGGTAGGTAAATGACGATTTACCAATTTCCACCATGAAAAACGAAAAAGAAAATTAGGTTTTAAATGAATTGAAACACCTAGATCTTTTGAGATTCATTGAACTTTTCAATGGCATGTTTAATATTGATTATGCCCTTCATGTTTGTGACTGGGATGCCGAGGATCACAAACAAGGTGTGGATAACCATGCAAATTAGCTTGGTACTCTCGAAGATGTCTATCACCTAATCAATGTTCCGTTTAACCACACACGCTCCATTGATCTATGATAATCTATGAGCTACCCATTGCCGTCCATTATTGGTCCCATATTAATGTGCCGGTTAACCACACACGCTCCACTAACGACCAACAAGGTGCAATGTGCAATTTCATGGATTAGCACCAACTCCACATTTTTCCTAAAGTAACTAAGATTTAGGAATTTATAAAAGCATTTAGTTACTTCGTATTTCATTATACTTATAATGGAAGTTTGTGTCCTATCCTACCCGTTCGGCTAACGACCCTCCACTAGTCAAGAGTGTGGTGGGTAAGAGTGGATACCCAATGGCGGTCATTTTATAGGTCGCTTCCTTAAACACCCCTTATAGACCAGCTTCGTAAATGAGGCCTACTAACGGTAAGACTGACTTTTTACTTATACATATGTAACATATTAGACGTTTAATTTTATATATAGTATAAGGGTGTATTTTATACATTTAAAATACTAGATGGTTTAATCTATTAATAAATTAGACTCTTAATTTAAACCATGTCATTATGGTACTATTAATTTTTTCTTTTAATTAAACACTTAATTAATTTAACAAAACCATAAGGGTGAAATTTGAACTATTCAAAATATCAAGGGTTTTAGAATTTAACTTTTCAAAATTAAAACTTTTTAATCAAATTTTAAATTCCAAAACTTGGGGGCAAGTTTTGAAACTTTTCAAAACTTTCTAGATCAAATTTAAAATAATTAAAATAATCATATAATTTTACCATTATCTAAATTTGACCTAATCTAATTTAATTTGGCAAGATAAAACAAATCAAATTTTACAAATAACTAATATATCATATAATCTTGTAATTATCTTAAAATTTAACAATTATCCTTCAATTAGATGGGGATATTCATTAACATATTAGAAAAAATGATTTTAATCAATTAAAACAACTTATGGTAATTATCCTAACCTAATTAAGGCCAAAAATCCGAAAAAATGCCATCTGACCTAACACCACCTCGTGGTGATTTTACCACTTCGTGATGGCCCACCACCTCGCGGTGATTTTCACCACCTCGTGGTGATCAGGCAGAAAGCAAAAACAAAAATTTTGGGCATTACATCAATCCTATGGTGCACATGCAAACCCTAAAGCTTTGCATCTAGTTTTTCTAATTGTACATGAAATAATCATCCAAAGCTCATAAACCCTAGATCTAGCATATTATAATTGAAATTAGCATATAATTAGGGTTTAGATCTTACCTTGATTGTTATGTAGCAATAACAATCACAAACCTTCTTGATCTTGACTTCTGAAAGCTTAGTGCCCCAAGTGTTTCACCTCTAATGGAGTCACAAACACCATTAGCCACAAGATGACTTAGGAGAGGGAGGAAGAGGCACAAAATTCGTCCAAGGGATCTCCCAGAAGGTTAGGGACGATTTTGGTGGCCTTAAGGGTTCCTTTTATAGTTAGGCTTCTAGGGTTATCAACTTGGAAACCCTAATCCAGTTGCTTAGTCCTTAAGCAGCCCAAAGATCCTTCCAGAAGGCCTTTTTGACGATTTCTATATGGACTCTCATATAGAATTCGTCCATTGCTTCCTTATGGATCCTAAGCCCAACATTGTAACTATCTTATAGTTACAGTATCAGTCCCCTTTATTTAATTAATCTCTTTTGACCACAAAATTAATTCTAAATCAATTCTTGATCAATATTAATTAAACAGTATGATTTATCTTTTAATATATTATTCACATAATATATTACTAAATCATAATTAATCCTCTTTCACCTTAATTCATCATATCAGTTGCTATGGTGAAGGCAACCCAAAAGGACCATGCTCATAATTGGGTCAAGTACATACCAAAATAGTTATGGACTTAGAAACCTAATCCAACATGTTCATGTCCAGAGCATCAGAGAGTCCGGTTCGCCCTGAACCAGCTTCGCTTGGGAGCGAAGGACTGGTGGAATTTTGTGACTACTGATTTTACCCCTGCAGATCATGTTGCAGTGACTTGGGAGAGATTCACCAAGTTATTCCGAGATGAGTATGTTCCTCAGGTGGAGAGGGAACGTTTGACACATGAGTTTCTGTCCCTCAAGAAGAGAACAGAGTCAGTGACAGAGATTACAAGGATGTTTCATGAGAGGGTGCTATTTTTCCCTGAACACGTATCCCCCAAGCAGGCACGTGTGAGTCGGTATTTGAGCATCTTGAGGAGGGATATTTGGGAGTTCGTGGCGAACTCGTCATACCTGACATTGGCTGATCTACAAACCAATGCCAAGAGGATAGAGATTGAGCTCGAGATTCAGACTAGAGAGGAGGGAGAGCAGCAGGGGAGAGATACGAGACCGGTACAGTCGCAGCCGGAGACCAAGCGGGCTAAGCCCGCTGATTCAAGATCAGGAGGCCAGAAGTTCCGCAGTTGTAGCAAGTGCAACAAGAGCCACGATGGATCTTGCCGAGTAGGGACTTGCTACAAATGTAGTAAGGGGGCACATGGCTAGGGACTGCCCCAAGGGATTTTCGGTTTTCTTTCATTGCAACCAGACTGGACACAAGAAGGTCGAGTGTCCTCAGCTCACTTAGGGAGTAGCCCAGTCTTCTGCTCCTACTGCTTTACGTGTTACTGAGGGTCGGTCAGGAAATGTCGAGGCTCCGAGGGCTCGTGGGAGAGCATTCCAGCTGACTGCGGAGGAGGTCCGCACAACGCCTGATGTTGTTTATGGTACATATCTCCTTTATTCACGTTATTTTGAGATTTGTTTATGCTTATACTGTGATGCATATACGTACTTTTCTTGTGTGTTTTGTGCCTGCTTTGGTGTTATTCGACTCGGGTGCAAGTCGATCTTTTGTGTCTTTATCCTTTAGTCGTCACATTAGTGTCAGGTGTGAGGCGTTCAGTCGACCAATGAGGGTTTTTATAGCCGACGAGCATGCATTTTTTTCCACTGATGTATTCTTGGGGTTTGTATTGGAGATTTTCGGTGTTGAGTTCCTAATAGATCTGGTGCCGCTAGCGATGGGGGATGTTTGTGTCATAGTGGGCATGGATTGGTTGAGCCGATTTGGGGTGGTGATTGATTGTGAGCGTCAGATGGTGACCATACGAGACCCTAGTGGGGGAGTGCTTATTGTGTATGGCGAGGGGATCAGATCTTGATCAGCTTTCTGTTCTGCCGCCAGGGCGAGGCAGAGTTTACAGTAGGGGTGTATAGGCTTTCTAGCATATGTAATGGATACGAGAGTTGCCACTGAGAGGTCGAGCTACATCTCTGATGTTTCAGTTGTGTGTGAGTTTCCGGATGTTTTCCCCGAGGAGTTACCGGGTGTGCCTCCCGAGAGGCAGGTGGAGTTCCGAATTGATTAGATTTCGGGTGCGGCGCCTATTGCCAAGGCACCTTATCACCTTGTGCCGCCTGAGATGCAAGAGTTATCCTCGCAGCTTCAAGAGCTATTGGGGAAGGGTTTTATTTGACCGAGTAGCTCACCATGGGGAGCGCCGATCCTTTTTGTCAAGAAAAAGGATGGTTCACACTGGATGTGCATCGACTACCGGGAGTTGAACAAGCTAACAGTTGGATAGGTCGTTATGGGCACTACGAGTTTCTGGTGATGCCTTTCAGACTCACCAACGCACTAGCAATGTTAATGGATCTCATGAACCGGGTGTGCAGGCCCATGTTGGATAGGTCGGTGATCGTGTTCATCGACGACATCTTGGTATACTCGAGGTCCAGAGAGCAGCACGAGGAGCATCTTCAGGAGATTCTTGGAGTATTGAGGATGGAGAGGCTTTATGCCGAATTCTCCAAGTGTGATTTCTTGTTACGAGAGGTCCAGCTCTTAGGACATCTCATTAACCAGAATGGGATTTTGGTCGACCCGGCCAATATTGAGGCAGTTATGCGATGGGAGGTGCCGAGGTCCCCATCCGAGATCAGGAGTTTTCTTGGCCTGGCAGGTTACTACCGGAGATTTATCATGTATTTCTCCAAGATTGTCATTTCTATTACTAGATTGACCAGGAAGGGTGTTACTTTTGCTTGGGGGCCTAAGCAGCAGGCCTCATTCGAGACTCTTCTCCAGAGATTGTGCGAAGCTCTAGTGTTAACCCTTCTTGAGGGAGTGGAGGACTTCGTAGTTTACTATGATGCATCTATATCGGGTATGGGTGCCGTGTTGATGTAGAGGGGATACGTGATTGCATATGCATCGAGGTAGTTGAAGCCTCACGAGACGAGGCATCCTACCCATGATTTGGAGTTGGGGGCGGTGGTGTTCGCCCTCAATATTTGGCGCCATAAGAGCCTGAAGTACCTTATGGATCAGCCCAACCTGAATATGAGACAGAGGAGATGGTTGGATGTAGTGAAAGACTACGACTGTGAGATTTTGTATCACCCTGGAAAGGCTAATGTGGTAGCCGATGCCCTGAGTCCCTGAGCAGTGAGTGCTTCGATCCGAGACTTGTGCATGGGGATGACAATGATGTCTCCAGTCTTAGATACCATCCGATAAGCCTAGGTGGTGGCCATGAGACCAGAGAACCGTAAGAAAGAGCGGGTGATTGGGCAATTTTCTGAGTTTGAGACCGATAGTCGTGGGCTTATGACCTATCAGGGATGGATCTGGGTGTCGTATACGGGTGGAGCTCGGTGTATTTTGATGGAGGAGGCCCATATGTAGAGATTCTCGATCCCTCCGGGAGCCACCAAGATGTATTTGGACTTGAAAAAGGATTATTGGTGGCCCTGTATGAAGAGGGATGTGGCATAGGTAGTCGAGAGATGCTTGACCTGTCGTCAGGTCAAGGCGAAGCACCAACGTCCACATGGCGTCTTGCAGCCTTTAGAGGTTCCCCAGTGGAAGTGGGAACAATTTTCCATGGATTTTATCACCAAATTACCGAGGACCACGCGAGGTGTTGATGCGATATGGGTGATTGTAGATAGGTTAACGAAGAGTGCTCACTTCCTAGCTATCAGTGAGAGCTCTTCTGCAGAGAAGTTAGCCAAGATCTATGTGCGAGAGGTAGAGGCACGAAATGGGGTGCCAACATCGATAGTGTCAGATCGGGATGTGCATTTTACTTCCAGGTTCTGGAAGAAATTTCATGAGGAGTTGGGCACCTGGTTACATTTCAGCACCGCTTACCACCCACAGACCGACGGGCAGAGCGAGTGGATGATTCAGACGCTTGAGGACATGCTACGTGCATGTGTTATGGACTTCGGAGGAAGTTAGGACACTTACTTGCCCTTGGCTGAGTTTTCATACAACAATAGCCATAATTTAAGTATTGGTATGCATCCCTTTGATCTCTTGGATGAAAGGAGGTGTCATACTCCCATCTGTTGGGGAGAGGTAGGGCAGAGAGTGATGGGGAGCATTGAGATAGTGCTCAAGACGACAGAGCAGAACTAGCAGGTCATATAGAGGTTACTGACGGCCCAAAGTCGTCAGAAGAGTTACGCCGACTGGCGCCGTTCAGAGCTAGAGTTTTAGGTCGGAGATTTTGTCCTCCTGAAGGTATCCCCATGGAAAGGGGTGATCCGATTCAGGAAACGGGGTAAGCTGGGCCCTAGATACATCGGTCCTTTCAGAGTGATCGCTAGAGTGGGTAAGGTATCTTATCGGTTGGAGCTTCCTGCAGAGTTGAGTCAGATTCATAACACCTTCCATGTGTCCCAGCTGAGGTAGTGTGTAGTAGATGAGACAGCGATGGTCCCCTTAGAGGAAATTCAGGATGATGAGCGCCTAAACTACATTGAGAAGCCGATAGCGATCTTGGATAGGAAGGTGAAGGTCTTGAGGAACAAAGGGGTGCCTTTGTTTCAGGTTTAGTGGCAACAACGGAAGGGATCCGAGTGGACATGGGAGCCGAAGTCCGAGATGCGGGACCAGTACCCAAAGTTGTTTCCAGAGAATGACTTCGAGGGCGAAGTCTGGTTCTAGTGGGGGAGAATTGTAACATCCCGACTCCCAGGTATAATATTTAATTAAATTTTCATTCGTATTTTAGAGCAACTCGACGAGTTGGATGCCCCAACTCGCCGAGTAGAGGAGTTAGTGGCCGCGTGATTTTTAGAGTTTACTCGACGAGTTGGAGGACCCCCAACTCGACGAGTAGGTGCTGAGTGAGAAAACCCTAATTTTCAGGGTTTGTGTCCAATTTAAAGGACCTTAAGCATTCATTTCCGCCTTCCTTATCACCCTAACACTCTGTGAGAAACCTAATCGAGCTATATCCTTGTGTGAGAGAAAGAGAGGCTAATCTTGTGTGTTCTAGTGCACTTTTGGAAGGAGGTTGGAGAGCATCAAGGCTTGCAACGAGGAGGGACTTTTGGAGCCAGTGTTATTCAGTGTTAGCTTCTGTTTGGAGGTAAAAAGCTACAACCTTGATCATTTCTTTTGCTAGATCTCTTTCTAGGGAGTTTTTGGGCTTTCTCCCATCTATCTTTTGGGTATTAAGTCATTTTAGCATGACATGAGGTTGAAACATCAAATTTGGACTGAATGAGGTCCCTTGAGTCCAAAGATCCAAGCTTTATCAAGCTAGAGACAAGCTTTTAAGCATTAGACACCATATAGAGCTTATTATGGCATTTTGAGCCCTAGATGCCATGCATGGACGTAAAGCTTGCAGCTTTACGTGGTATTTCAGCCTTGGGAGGCTAGATCTAGAGTTTGGGACATTATTTCTGGTTAAAATCGTCGAAATGAGAATTGGTCTAGAGAGACTCGACGAGTGCATGACACAACTCGACGAGTCAGCATAGGTTTCCCCGATAGTTTGAACGCGCTACAACTCGACGAGTTGGTGAGACAACTCGACGAGTTGAGTTGGAGTTTTACGATTCTTCTGAGGTCAGGAGGAACTCGATGAGTCACATAGGTGCACTCGCCGAGTTGGGTCAACATGGATTGTTGACTCGAGTGTTGACTTCTGTTGACTTTTGGGGTTTGGTCCATTGTGGACTTTGGAGTCCGTGGAGGGGTAAAATGGTCTTTTCACCCTTTTGAGACCTAGTGGAAGAGTTAGCTTGGTGGTTATTACAATTTCTTGTTAGAGATAATTATGTTATGTAGGTGGAGTCTAGACTGTTTGTGGGGTACTAGATCTACTTGCTTATTTACGAGGTGAGTCTTCTCACTATACTTAACTGAGTGGTAATGCTGTGTGACCGGAGGGTCTTATTTGAGTTATCGACCGGAGGGTCCTATGTGCTTATACAATGTTATGTGATATTATGGATCTTGTCTTTGTGATATATGATATATTATTCTGTGCATTATTGAGATAGGACCGGAGGGTCCAAACCGAGTTGTGAGACCAGAGGGTCTTCATTGAGATACATGACTGGAGGGTCCGACTCGAGCTGTGAGACCGGAGGGTCTTCACTGAGACACATGACCGGAAGGTTCACACTAAGCCGTGAGACTGGAGAGTCCTCACCGAGATGCATGACCGGAGGGTCCATGCCGAGCTATAGCCATAAGAGGCTTATTATTTGTGTTTGTGGTATTTTGGGGAACTCACTAAGCTTTGTGCTTATAGTGTTGTGTGATATGTGTTTCAGGTACTTCTCAGGATTATGAGAAGGCGCTGGCTTGATTGTACACACTTGTTGCAGATTATGTTGTGGATTCGAGGATATTATCAGTTGTTTTGTTGACTCGTGTTTGACATTTGATACATTGTAGTTTTTAAGAACATGTGACATTGAGTTTTATGTGATTTAAAAATGAAAATTTTGTTTGAAAATTTACGGTGTTACATTTCTAGCACTATAAAATGAAGACATTAGCTTCTTATTATCATCACAAACTCATCAACAACATTCCCTCTCTCTCACTCTCCCTTAATCTTCTTCTTTCTCTTGGTTTACACCACTACATCACTAAGAAAACACCACCGAACCACCATTTCACCACCCTTCTTCCTACTGTTTTGGTCAATCAAAAGCCCTCCCAAACACCCCTCCAACCTACCTTACCTCCCTTATCCTCCCCTTCGACATCTACTGTCGGCAGAACAAGAGAAACGAGGTAGCGGAAGCAGCGAAGCCACCCACTGCCATTGTTGAACCTCCCACTGCTCCCCCCTGTTTGTTGTTGCCACCGTGAGTATCCCCATCAGCATCTTATATTTTTCTTCTTATTGTTCTTCCATTCGTGATCAACCAAGATCAAGACCCAAAACCTTTTTTTTCCTTCCATGCATGCGTCGATCATCAGGAAGATGATCAAACTCAAAACTTCTAATTTTTTAAATTAAAATGGTCCCTCCAAGGAATTTCTTGACAAAATAAATCCAAATCCCAAACTTTGATTTAAATTAATTACTTTAGCCCCTTCCTTGGAAATTGATTACAAAATCAATCCCATACTCAAATTTCCATTCCAAACATTTAAAACAGCCCATCCTTTGGAATTAGATTACAAAATCGATCCCATTCAATTTATTTATTTTAGCAAATAAACCCTTATGGTTTACTTAAATTACAAAACATCCCCACATTTGTTAAAAAATACCAAAACTTTCCCTTTGGTTAACTATGTAACAAAAATAGCCCCGTTGGGTTATTTTAAACTCAAAAGGGAGTTAAGTTGCGGTTTCTCATGACAAGCATCACACCAACGAATCTAAACCATATTCACGCATTAAGGTGAGTGTTTACAGCCCCATTCTAATGGTTTTTATTACTATTTGGGGGAGAAAACATGTGCTAGATATATATTATTCATGAATATCACTTACCAACATATACTAGTTTATAAATGTTATCTTGTCAAAGTAACATATTATTTACACATAAACTAATTGCTAAGCTCAATATTACATATGTTTTAATTGTTTTTTTAATAATACAACAAGTCAAGACAACGTATCATCCTACTACAAAAATGTTTTTTTAACTAATAACATGATATATATATACTCATAAAATAGTGTTCAAACTTATTAAATATACATATGTTATATTGTTTAAAATAAAACAACATGCTTTAAGAACATATGCTAGATACTACAAAACTTATGATTTTATGTGACATTGTATGTCATAAAGCATTATCACCCTTGTAGTATTTCAAAGATTCAAACTATTACCATGCATGTATATTTATAAGTTTAAATACATAAAGTTTATACATAAACATACCTCCTTATAAAAACAAGTACATTTTTACGTATACATCAAACATGGTCGGCTTTTATAAACTTTCTACAAATTATTATGCCTAGTAACTTATCCACATTTAATTTAGGGTTGTGAGCTATTGTTACCTTAGTTAAGGGCTTTATAGTGAGACACTATTCATTAGCTGAAGTCTAAACGCTTACCATACCCACACTACTATAAATGTTTATCTGTGGAGCGAGATACATATGTATAGATCTATACGTGGTTGACATCCCCACTTGCGATTGCTAGCTACAACCGCGACCGATCAATCAAAGCGGGTGATAAGTGTCTACAATCGTTACTACAACATCCAATGAAGCGTTCTAGCAGGGTACATTCAGTTACATAGCTCGGTTATAGAACTTACTATAAACATTAACTCGAATCTCTCTCTCCCACACTACAACCAATAGACTTGATTCTTTCAAAACAAATTTAAGCATAGATTTACTTATACAAATACACTTTTTGGTTTTCAAAATATATTCAAAGACTCTTTAGAAACACAGTTTTAAATATGGTTTACTTATAAAGAAAATACTTTTTGAATGCTTTTAAAAGTATCATTACTGTTGTTGGCAGAAAACCTGTAACTTTCACCAACCTTGTGTTGACCCTCAAAACTACATGTATTCTCAGGAAATCAATAATTAAGTATTTCAGACGACAGAATAGTCATGGATTTCAAGCGGTCTAATTTTAAAGATGGAATACAAATGTTATTTTGTTTATTGTTGTACTTGTGATGTATATTCAGTTTATCTGTGATACATGAATTAAGTCACACAACCCGACATGTTCCTTCGCCTCGGCCGGGGGTGTGACATATATATATGATCCATAATTTTATCATTGGGAAAAAGCCTTATCTGGTTGATTTTAAATAATTAATATCTTAAAAAACTTTGATTGGAGATGCTCTTAAGTTGCATCGGTTACATAATCCAAGATGGATATTATCAAATGAGAAAATATCTTATTACGCAATTCATAAAAAAATAGAACAATTAAGATGCCTGTCTAACCAACCTCTTTGCAGGAGAGCACTATGAAATGCGGAGGAACATGCAAAAGTGCTCAAAACGATAGCGTTTTCTCTTTTCATAATTGACCATACACAATGGGTAAACGACACTATGAAACCTGCGAAATGGCCATGTATAAGTCATAATGTGCCCCTACGAAATGGATTCCATATGAAACCATGAACCGACATTGGTATTTCCAACCTAACACTCTCATCTAACTTTTTTCTCTATAAGTTTCCACTTAATATTGATATTAACTTTCCTATCTCACACTCTTTTCTTCTAACAGTAGTGTTAATTATCCCACCTAACACTCTCACCAGACACATTATCCAACTACTATATAAACGCGTTAAAACTATAACATAATTCTGACTAAATTATTTCTTTTCCTATCTCTTTGTTATCAAAATAAATATGAGGTCATCCAAGAAGTCCTTGAAAAAGAAATCGGTTGCAACCTCCTTCAATAACTATAAAGGTGGTTATGATTAGGGAGACAAAGAATGTTATTGTTTCACTCTTAATGTAGTCCTTAATGTCGGACCATATATATTATCTAGACTTCTAGTGGTAGAACATTTCAATCTAATATGTCAAGTTAGATTTTTGAAGTAATGAATGTGTTGAAGAAGACCAAGATAGGAACTCAGAAAGGTTTCGGGTAATTACTGCGAGTAGAGATGTCCTGGCAATAGAAATCCAAAAAATGTTAGTGATTGTTAGAAAAAGTTAAAAGTTGTGGAAATGTGGATTTTTAATGCTAATATGAAACGTTCTGAACTTCTCCAAGAGCAATACTTTCTTGAAAAATGTTGTTAGAATTTGAAAAAGATTTATTAATAGAGAGGATTTATTTTGTACATTGCAATTTCCAAAGTTCTAATAATAAAATACTTAGCATGTAGTTATTTATTAACTAACTCCGCATTTACCACAATATAAAATTAAGTTTATACTAAAAAAAATACAAAGCCAAAACATCTAACAAAATATTCAATAATAAAAGCAAAGGAAAATTTGTGTCTTTTTGTTTCGATTCCCCCAATTATCCATTGTCAAATGAGATGATGGCTTAGAAAGGTAATATAGTTTAAGTTGTGTTCACGTTTAGTACTTGAAGTTATTTTTTGTTCACATATTACCATTGAACTTGTTTGGACTGTTCACATTACATCCTTTTGACTAGTTGGTGTAGGTAACATAGTTTAGGTTTTGTTCATATTTAGTCCCTTAAGTTGTTTTTATCCATATATTAGCATTGAACTTTTTTGGATTGTTCCCATTACATCGTTATGAACTTGTTTGGATAGTTTGCATTACATCCTTATGACCTGGCAGCTGTGGTCGTCTTCTATGTTGCCATTGAATAGTTTTTCAACTAGCCCATATGAGAGGTGTTTTAGGTTGACCTCGTACCTACTCAATGTTTCATCTTCTTTAAATTGTCATAACTCATTCGTTTGAAGTCGAAATGTCATAATTTTTTTCAACACATAGTTTTCTGTGCTTACTTCATTTTAGACTGTATAAACACCTTATTTGGTTACATGTTAATTTAGCTACGGGTTCCAAAACAAAGAATATCAAAGTTAAATTTATGTTATTTAGCATTGAATTTACTATTTGTACTTCATTTTAGACTATATAAAAACCTTATTTCTTTATATATTGGGTTAATTTTTGCTGGTTGATTTGGTATTATTCTAATAATTTGGCCTTAAATGATTAACTAGTTGTACCAACTTCATAAGAACATGTGTCAATTCCAACCGAGTCTTCATGAACTGAAAGATGGCACATACACCGAAACTGGTATAGTCCAACCGGTCTAGTTATCGGTTCTCGTTATTAGTCTAAACCGGTTCCAGTTGCAAACTAGGTTTGGACTGGTTGCTCATACTAGTTCCAACTAAGCACCTTAATCCAACAGTCTCCCACTTAGATAAGTCTATAACCATGGTTGTAATTATAACCAAGCAACAAAGAGTGTTTTCCGAAGTCATTGCCGAACTCTGATCTAGTCAGACATTGGCCCTAAGATAAGTGATCAGTTATTCTTTCGTTCTACAAGATATCATATGGACATAAGACATGGATCAGAATCAATCGCATAGTCAAAGATTCTATTTCCCGATTTCTCGATTTATGGGGACTGAATTCGGACTACTTATTGAGCACATCAATTTAGTCTGGGCATGGCCAAGCACTTCATATGTCAACAAAAAATCATCGAGGTCCCCAAAGATATCGCTTTTCCTAATAAAGAAAAAGGAACGAATAAACTTTGACTTATGTACTTGTATCATTTACTCACCAAATCATACATGACACTACGTTTTATGACATCATGTTACTGATGCGTTTTCGCAATACCAATGCATAACTAACTTGTAAATTACAACTTATATATCTCCATTTCAAGAATAAAAGATATTATCATCTCAAAATTACTTGTGATAGAATCCATGAAGTAATTCTCTAAGCGTGGATTTATCCAATACTCAAAATCTCCATTTTTCTTAGTACTCATGAACATTGTAGCAATCTTATTGCAATGTCTAATCCCCATGGACAATCTACAATTGAATTCATGATAGTCTTAATTTACTACTGACTTCAAAAAGTATGAACGACTGTGGAATTTGATTAATCAAATCATTCAAGAAGTAAAACATGCAAAGTGAAACACAATAATAAACTAGTTATCTATGGTATCATACCTATTGAATATAAATAAATCTCTAGTATTTAATCACCATAATAATTACGAATTTATTCATTGTATAATGTTTCAAGTAATCAACTAACCACTTGAATTAAATAACATTAGTCATGCCATGTTATGAACATGCATATTATGCCTCTCTATGGTCCTTTCTTTGTGAACAGGTCATCTAGACATTACTCCAATGATGCTTATTTCATCGTTCCAAATTCTTATCAATATCCAAGATGTGGTAGAATTCCATCTTTACTAGCATTGATCTCCAGTGATATCAAGATTTCAAAGTCTCAAAGACTGAGTCTTCGATATTTAGAACATTCCACTAGAACTTTGTTACTAGAAACAATTCCATGGTAATGAAGTTTCAATTTCAAGGTACACTCCTTGAACACCTTTCTTGCATTAAAGTTTCCAAGTCGCATGTAGATTTTACAAGCATCTCCCATCATGGAAACATTTCCATACTTCCATGACAATCAATTCTGACCAAGAATCATCTCAATCCACAAACGTGTCACTATGATCCCTCCTACATAATATCATACTTCTAACTGTCCACCAGTAACTAGTCTTCAGTAAAACCTTAGATTGTTCTTGACAGATGTTTAACAAATTTAGTCACACAAAATTCTAATCCTTTTTCTTATAATTCTCAAGGCATTTGGAAAATTTAGAATTATTAAATATGATAGCATATATGATCGACCCTATATCTGAAGCATATGGGACTCGATTCATTACGTCTCACATAAGGATTTGATATTTGTTTAGTCTTTTGCTATAATATTTCCATATATCGAATTTCTTATATTGAAAGAATTCAACATGATATTAATATATATATATATATATATATATATATATATATATATATATATATATATATATATTTAACTAAGTCCTATTAAACTATATGATCTAAACCTTGATTCGAAACAAAGTATGAGTGCCCTCTCCCTTAAGTCTACTATAGCGAAACATTTCCTAAACTTTGGAATTTGCAAATTGGAGACATTGTTCCCTAGGAACAGTATTGTCAACTTGCAATAATAGCATACCAATTATGCTCCCACTAGCTTTGACATGTACCCAGAATTCAACTAGACTTCTAGAAATCAATAATCTTGACTTTCTTATAGAAGTACAGATATTGGTTACACGATGCTTCGATAAGTCTCCAACTAAACTTCTTAAGCTTATACACCTTAATTGATATAGCATATCTATATGTTTAAACCCTTCAAGACTGATAGATATATCTCTCAAAAGTTCAAACAAATCCATGTCATTCCTCACAATTTAAAATATGAAGAGGGATGTCGTAGTCATATTGTGAATTTGAGGATGCAATTAACACAACCAATATCCATCTCGATCTTTTAAAATCTGTTAGCGAAAGTATTTCCTTATAATCATTTTCATGAATTAGAGCGATACCTTTGTCCCCTAGATTTTATGGTGCATAACTTCATATCCATGTGAATCTATCATTTCCAACCAACAATCATAAGACAAGGTTTAGGAAAAAACCAAATTCAAATTTAGCTTTCCTTCATGGATTGAACATTGTTATTCTAAATTTCTTGCCCTCTAGCAACATAAGGGCCTACTAGTGTTTCCATGTTGTTAGCAATTCACCCATATTGATCAATGTACTTTCACTGACCAACGTGCTTTGCTTTTGCAGTTAAATGAAAAACATAGAACTCATAAGTGTGACATCCCCATTTTCCCGGCCAGAAAAGATTGATTTTGTTTATGCTTTATAAAAATTAGAGTATCTTTTTTAATAAAAATGTTGCGGAATTTGTTCCCAGAAAAACATGATAAATACGTTATCAAGGCATTTCCGAAGAAATGTATTTTTATCCATTTTAAAACATTTGGAATGTCATCGTCAATACAGAAACATAAGCATAAACAGAACTTACATTCATTTACACTAGTGATCTACATCTCTTTTAAATCCCTCGGTGTAAAGTAGCTTCATATCGACACCTGTGATACAAATAAGCTTGAGTGAGCCAGGTTGGGAAACCTGGTGAGTACATAGGGTTTTCAACCCACAATAATATAACTATTATGTTAAACATCAAACAATCAACCCAATTACCCATACCCATTATCTTCTTTAGTCTTAAGGATCTACCCTAAGATTTAGCTATTCCTCGTTCATTCATTCATAAGGATCATCCTAAGGAATCGGCACGAAATCCATCGTTGCCAGGGTTTACTTAATAGGAACTAAGTCGCATAGTCTCCATGGTTTATACAACAGGCACTAAGTCGTATAGTCGCCAGGGTTTATACAACAGGGTACATCTGGTGGACACACAATTCAAAACATATGGTGAACATGTAGTTCAAAACATCTGGTGAACACGTAGTTCAAAACGTATGGTGAACACTTAGTTCAAAACATATGGTGAACACTTAGTTCAAAAATACCTAGTAAATACGTAGTTCAAAAACATCTACAAGTTATGAGCCTGCTAGTGTTCCACTGGACTGTCTAGAATAGTCTGTTGTCGTCATCTATACTCCGCTAGATGACTAGATCATCAATAACATCGAGGCCTCTCATTATTTTATTTTATCACACAACAACTATTACATCTACCCATGTTTTACCCAACACATTTTGTAGATATAAAATACATATACACTTTAAATCATTTAAAACATGTATAAAATCGTTCATCCAACATAGATAGCAAGTATACAGATAATATGCACACATAGCACGTAATTTATATAAAATACTTCATATCTACGTGTAATATGAAAGTAACTATGCACTCACCTGTTAAGGCGGTGATTATGCACTTCGTCAATCTTAAAACAATTCCTTTGACAAAACCTAGTATCATTACCACTAGAGTTTAGTCTAATGTTCAACGAGACTAATTAATAGTCTAGATATTATTACTATTATATAAGCGTTAAATAATACTCTTCACCCAATATGTATAGACAGAGGCCAGACATGAAACACCGGAGGGCAGGATCATTTTGGCATATAACACTTCTGAATACAGCAACCCAAGCGGCCCTCCAAACCAGATTCCCCATACCGCGAGTGGTTAAAAAGATATTATAACGACACTTATATAACCCACAATAATAGCCCAAATATTATTATAAGGTCCTAATAACATTACTATATTTAAATAAAAGCTATATTAAATATAGTATAGGCGTAGCTCACTTACAGCGGGTTTTTATTAAAAACCGGGCTTCGCTGGAGCAGCGTTTCCGAGCCGAAAGCTTTTCTTCTCGGAGCCGTCGAGCGCTCCGGGGATTTCTTCTAGCGCTAGGGAAGTTTCCTAGGCTTTAGGGGGGGGGGTTTAGGGATTCTAGAGAGAAGTTAGAGAGAGAAAGAAAGGCTTATGGTGTGAAGAAAATATGAAGAGTTCATATCTTATTTATAGGGGTTTTCTCGTAGAGTAGGCCCTAAGTTTCGTCAGTATCTTCCGCGTACGAGCTCTGTTTTCTATGTTCTTTATATCCACGTGTTGGTATTTACGAGTACTATAACTTTCATTTTGACCTCGTCGGCTAATTCTCATTCTATCTCCGAGTTGCAAAACTGTATCGAATTTTATCGCGCTTGAAGAGTAGGGACTAAGTTTCGTCCATATCTTTCGCATACGAGCTCTATTATCGACGTTCTTTATATCCATGCATTGGTATTTACGAGTACTACAACTTTCATTTAGACCACGTCGGCTAATTCTCATTCTATCTCAGATTTACAAAACTGCATCGAATTCGCCGCGCTTGAAGAGTAGAGACTAAGCTTCGTCCATATCTTTTGCATACGAGCTCCGTTTTCGACTGTCTTTTTATCATTTAACTCCTGTTAATGATATCTTCATTTCTCGTTTAGATTATTTTGGCTAAAAATCGACCGATCTAAAATTCGAATTTCGGGCTGTGCACTACTTTGCCAAATCTTAGAAAAATCCTTACTTCCTCATACGAAGTCAGATTTGGGCGTTCTTTTTATGCACGCTCTCGGTTTAACATATACTACGACTTTGTTTAGATTGCTAAGGCTAGAAAGTATTTTATCGTAAATTCACTTTTTACGATTCCCGGTGTCGTGCCGGTTTTGCCGTAAAACTTCGACATGTCATAATTTCTTCGTTATAACTCGGATTTCGGCGTTTTTTATATATACGGAACCCTTGTGACATATACTATAACTTGGTTAAGATTACTCCTTCTAAATAATCTTCCATCAAAAAGTCATTTTTGACGCTCATTGTCTCTAAATTAACTAGCCCGAATCTGCGGGCGTTACAATAAGCATTGTCAACTCAACATGAAGTGCACACAAATAAGAATGTGTCAAACTAAACACAATAGGTTATCAACCTCAGGTCGCGTGCTGGTGAAAAAAAAGGTTTATTGTCTGTTGACTCTTGAAACTATCAAGATCAATACGACTCCCGTTACTTCCTGACATATGAGTTTTCTTTCAAGGAACATTCGTTGACAAGCTAAAACGAATATTCAAAAGTTCACGTGGATTCTCGACAAGAAAACACTTCATAGAAAAGGTCTTAGTTTATTTTTTGTTTCTCGATTAACGAAAACATCACAACTCCAATTCTATATGTGCTAGAGTAAGAAAACATTTTTACTCCACATATTTCGAGGTGATTTCAACCTTCTTAGATTGAAATGAGTTTCAAGATATGATTCATAGTTACTAGAGCATGGCTCTAAAACTTGATTTGGAACAAAGTATGACTCATCTCTTGATCAAACTATTTCCAATAATATCTGATTCTTCTTCTTAGTCATATAATTGCACCAAGATGTTCTTCGAGGATCAATTGAGATATAATTCCACAATGACTAAGATGATCATAAAACATGATTCTAAAGTACTTATCCTTTCCTTTCAGATTGGAGAAACTTTTTATTTTTCTGCCTAATAGATTATTTTATTGGTTCTGCTACTCTTTGAATCTTTTCAAAGTATTAGTAAATCATGAAGCATCAGTAAATCATGAAGTACTTATCCTTTCCTTTCAGATTGGAGAAACTTTTTATTTTTCTGCCTAATAGATTCTTTTATTGGTTCTGCTACTCTTTGAATCTTTTCAAAGTATTAGTAAATCATGAAGCATCAGTATTAGTTAATCTTATAAACAAAAACATATTTACTGAAGCATCAATAAATCATGAAGAATAGAGTGATCGTTATTTGTGGTGGATATGAATAGTCCATATCAACATTATGTCCATTAGTCTTTCACTTGCCTCACATAAACATGTGAATTGTAACATCCTAAAATTTAAGACTAGGTTCTTTAATTAATAAGCTAAATAAATAAATGGAGTTTAAACAATTAAAAGCAAAGATAGTAACCTTTCAAAAGTTAAAGGTCCAAAAGTGTCCAGTTAGTTAAGTGAGTTGACCAAAGGTGTAACACCCACATCCCTGGTATGCATTAAATATTTATTTATTCATTTTAAGAGAAGGACTCGACGAGTTGGTGGCCCTAACTCGTCGAGTAGAAGACAAATTATGCATAGATTTTAAGTGAACTACACAACGAGTCGTGAGTCTCAACTCGATGAGTAGGACGGCCAGGATGAAACCCTAATCTTTAGGGCTTGCACCCTATTTAAGCATCATATCTGGTCTCCACCCCAGCCTCTATAACCTCCAAACCCTAATCTCGAAACCCTAATCTACCTTGAGTGATCTTGAGCTATTTTCTTGCCATTTTTGTGATTTAAAGCTAGAAAAAGGAAGCAAGGACTTGGAGTTACAGTAGGAAGGGTGAAGATCCAGAGCTTAAGATTCATTTCTGTCTTGATAGAGGTATAAAGCTTATACCGTGGATTCTATTCACTTAGATCTACATTTGAGCTTCCATATTGTCACTTTTGGGCCATTTCCAAGGTCATTTCCGAGATTTGAACTCTTGGTGATGTAAGGACTTCAGATCTGGGCACTCTTGAGCTTTAGAAGCTCAAAGTTTCCACCTTTATTCAGCCATGGCCCTATTCTGTGACTTAGACCTCCATTTGTAGCTTGTGGTGGGTGTTTTAGCTTCATAACACCATGGATGCACATAAAGTTAGCTACTTTAAGTGTAATGCTAGTCTAAGGAGTCCAGATCTGTGAGTTTGAGGCATTGGAATTGATTAGAATTGACTGTATGGATTTGATATTGGGGGACTCATCGAGTTGTTCATGCGACTCAGCGAGTCGGGTCGTGGTCCCCTAACCTTTTATGGTTTTGAGTGAACCTGTTGAGTCTAGGAGATGACTCATCGAGTTGGGCATGATTAGGACTGGGAAACTAAAGAACTCGACGAGTCCAAGGAGGGACTCGATGAGTTAAGTTGTTTTGTCCCGATTCTTTACAAGGTAGAACTCGACGAGTCTGTGAAGGGGCTCGACGAGCTGACTCAGTTTATCACAAGACTGGATAGCATAGAACTCGACGAGTTACGAGATAACTCGACAAGTTGGGCTGACTGGCAGTTGACCTTGACTTTGACTTTGACCCAAGCATTGACTTTGACCAGGGGTAAAATGGTCATTTTACCCTAGGAAGAATTATCGGATTTTGATTAAGTGTTTTTATGAAATTGATAGTCGGGGACTCGCCGGAGCAGAAGTCAGAGATTCTTCGCTCGAGTTTTCAGCAGTCAGCGTTACGAGGTGAGTTTCCTTCAGTAGGAACAGGTCTACGACACCAAGGCCGGCCCATATATGTGATATGATAGTAGTTGAGTGTGGGCGGGGCCTGAATCTCGTAGTATTATTTGACTATAGTTATTTGACTATTTGATAGGAGTAGATATACTTGTTGTCTGTGTGATACTTGTATGTATGTTCTACAGCGGAGTGTGGGCGGGGCCCGAATCTCCTAGACAGCGGAGTGTGGGCGGGGCTCAAATCTCCTAGACAGTAGAGTGTGGGCGGGGTTCGAATCTCTGAGGCAACAGAGTGTGGGCGGGGTCCCGAATTTCGTAGACAGCAGAGTGTGGGTGGGGCCCGAATCTCCTAGACAGCAGAGTATGGGTAGGGATCGAATCTCCATGACAGTGGGCGGGGCCCGTATCTCTTAGTTACATGTTATGTGTATGGTATGTGGTAGTTTAGGGAGACTCACTAAGCTTCGTGCTTACAGATTTCAGTTTTGGTTTCAGGTACTTCCACTAGCAAGGGGAAGGGCTCGGGATGATCGCATGACACACACCATAGTTTTAGCCTGGGATGTTTAGACTCTGATATTTTTCTCATATGATTTTGATACAGTATTTGACATGATGTTTTGAGATACATGATTCTTGATTTTCTTTATGATGATGGATGATTTATGGTTTTATTATAAGTTTTAAAACGAAAATTTTGGACTGTATTTTTGGGATGTTTCAAGTTGGTATCATAGCCTTGGTTTAAGGGATTCGAGCACACTCTCAGGTGTTTCTGAACTCAAACTAAGGAATTGGTAAGAAAATTTTCAAAAGAAAATTATTTTTTTTACGAGAAGAATTTTTAAACGAGAAAAGAACTTTGAATAGAGAAAAAGGGTGTGGTGCATGCAATCAGTCGAGCTCAAGTATGTACTCCCAAATTACCCATAAAAGTTATCTGATGATATGTTTATGAGAATTTCATGCTAGATTAGGACTAAGGATCTAGGAAGGATACCTTATGTGCCTATTATATGTGTATGAACTTCATGAGAATTTCATGCTAGATTAGGACTAAGGATCCAGGAAGGATGCCTTATGTGTCTGTTATATGTATCTCAGCTTTATGAACTGAATGCTAGTACAAATAAGTCAGGGATAGCCTGAGAGAGATATACTTGATTATGTTTACTCGATGCTCGAATGCTGCTTTCTTTCTGCTTTTAGAAGTTCTAGTTATCTTTTACTAACTAGTAAATGAATATGTTACATTACATATTTCAAGGACTAAATAATTTCAGAAGGTTAGGTCTAGCTCTATTACGCAACTCTTGTTTGAGTCCAACCGTTGTAGGGTAGGATCTCTCATTCGAAGAATTATCTAGTCTTAGCGATATGTAATATTATTCACGAGCTAGTTAGGGGGAGGTAGCAAGAACTTCTTATGCAACTGATAGCGGAGAGTGGGTTGGTGATTTCCCTAGGGCAAGCCTAGGACGAGTTTAGTATGATATCAACAGTAGTAGTAGAAGGGAATTGGTGGAGTCGAGGCAGTTCTTGAGGAAAGTACGGATAGATGTGGAAGGTAGTATGGGCCCGTACTACTGAAAGCAGAGGATCTGTACTCGAATCAAGGAAGGCTGGGATGAATCAAGGGAACTTGTAGTATGTTAGATCCCTCAAGATATGATGAGTATATTGATGTTTATTATGGTGTATTTTCAGTATGGTGACGCTACGCACTAGGCCGATTGGCACTTTAGGTACTGGTGAGGGATAAGGTTCGGGTTCTGGAACCGAGTAGATGAGGGAGTTTATTTTGTCTGAGATCACGTGCAGCATTTTAGAGCAGACTCATGTGATATTTGCTTCGGTCAAGGAGGGTATTTTGGAGCTTCTGGATGAGAAGCTGAGAGTTTTCCGCACTAAAGTGGCGAACATGATGGGGTCGCGCACAATGACTTTCAGGGAGTTCAGGGCTTGTGGAGCTCCCGATTACCATGGGCCTCGGGACCCCATTGCGAGTACGAGATGGTTGGTGGATGTAGCCAACGCATTCCGCACCAGCAGATGTCCTGAGGGGGACAAGGTTAGACTTGTGTCATGTCTTCTGAAGTATAGGGCACGTGACTGGTGGGAGGAGGTTGGGAGAGCCATTGGAGATGATGCAGTTTTGGATGCGATGACCTGGGGTGACTTTTCGACCAGGTTTAGGGCCGAGTTTGCACCTGTGATAGAGGTGCAACAGTTAGCGAGGGTGTTCTAGGATTTGGAGCAGACGACAGAGACTGTGGCCGAGATCACCGCCAAATTTAAAGAGAGGGCCCTTCTCGTTTCGCAGTATATGGCGGAAGAGGAGATAAAGAAGGCCCGATATCATGAGATGTTGTGGAGTGACATCCGCCAGTTTGTGAGCCGCTCGAGCTGCAAGACGCTGGAGGACATGATTGCTAGGGCTCGTGAGAGACATATTGATTTAGAGATGGAGATGAAGAGGAAGCCAGAGTTTGTGTCTGGCGTGGAGGGTTCGGGCAAAAAGCCTAAGGTAGATTCCCGAGGGAAGGGCCAGCAGGGTCGAAGCCTCCGCGGCAAGTGTGGCAGGGGGCATGATGGGCCGTGTAGGGCTGGTAGTTCGAGCTGCTTCAAGTGCGGCCGAACTGGGCATGTCAGCAAGGATTGTACTGCTACCACCACCATCACATCATATGATATGATTTTATTTCAGTGCAATTAGAGGGGACACAAGAGGTCCCAGTGTCTGAGTTTGGCAGTAGCAGGGAAGGTGGTGGCACCTGCCCCTGCTACATTGAGGATTACAGACGACCGTTAGGGCCGGAAAGAGATGCCAGTGGAAAAGAGTAGAGCCTTCCAGTTGACAGCAGAGGAGGCACGAGCAGCTCTTGATGTCATTACTGTTGAATCATAAAAAGTGACCCTCTTGAACTACAGCTACCGCAACCTCTTCAGCTACCGCAACCATCCAGCACCCGCAGTCAACTTCTTCATCAGCAACCACAACTGGAGTCTCTTCCTACCGCAATCACTTAACTAGATTACTTTACTTGTCTTTTATTGTAACACTCTCTTTTGTCCAGTATGCCTTGCATGGCTACTCTTAGAGAGGTAATCTAGTATACATCATGAGTCTCTATAAATAGAGCTCATTCTCTTTGTATTCAAAAAACACGCATCTATCTATTCTGAATACACTTCTCTGAAGTTATCTTTTCTATCCCTCTATCTACGCATCACTTCTTACTCTCAATTCTTACTAGAACATAACTGATTATAACCTCTCTCCGGAGCAAGTCTTCTGTGACTTAATCACTAAGTTTGATCTTCCTTATTAACTTGGTTTGAATGCATTCCATGTTATGAATCAACTTAAGTGTATACTTGATATAATCATTGCTGTCATTTCTATTACTTTACTTTTCCGCAACTAACTCTCTAACTTATTAATATTATTGTTGAGCTTTTAGATCCTTCGAGATTAACTATTCCACAATACTACTTGTTCTAACGTTTGTTCAAGTGTGTCTCTAAGTTTTTCTCTCGACAATTACGGGTATGTATCTTCTCCTTATCTCTTTATTTATCTTGATTATTGCTTATGTTTATGTGTTTGTTATAGGATCGTTCTAAGTGAATGGTATATCAGCCTTGGTACTGTTTGATTCGGGTGCAACCCGATCTTTAGTGTCGCTCGCTCTCAACAAGCGATTCGTAGGAGCTCAGGGGGAGTTGGATTTTCCACTTGATGTAGAGATAGCAGATGATAGGACTGTTAGGGTTGCGAGGGTTCACAGAGGTTGTACACTACAGTTATTTGATGAACATTTTTTAGTGGACCTGGTCCATATTCCTCTGCGAGGGAAAAAGTTTATAGTGGGTATGAATTGGTTGAGCCCTAATGGGGCAGTGATCGACTGCGAGCAACAGCTAGTGAGGATTCAGAATCCTAGTGGGGGAGGGTTAGTGATATAGGGTGAGAGGCCGTAGGGTGGATTGACTCTATGCTCAGCAGCGAGGGTGAGGCGCTACCTTCAGCAGGGTTGCGTGGGTTATGTCTCCTATGTGATGGTTACCCGAGATAAGGGTAAGGCGATAGTGGATGGTGTACTGGTAGTGCGAGAGTACCCGGACATATTCCCAGAGGGTTTACCTGGGATACCTCTGGAGAGACATGTAGAGTTCAGGATTGACCTAGTCCCTGGTGCGTCTCTGATAGCCAAGGTACCATATCAGTTGGCTCCTCCTGAGATGCAGGAGTTGTCTACGCAGCTGCAAGAGCTACTAGACTAGGGATTTATCAGACCGAGTAGTTCGCCATGGGGAGCCCCGATCCTATTTGTGAGGAAGAAGGATGGGTCGCATCGGATGTGCAGACTACCGGGAGCTAAATAAGGTAAAGGTAAAAAACCGTTATCCCCTCCTAAGGATTGATGATTTGTTTGACCAGCTACAGGGTGCATCTTGGTTCTCCAAGATTGATCTACGTTCGGGTTATCACCAGATGCGAGTCACGGACGAGGATATCCAGAAGACAACTTTTAGGACTTGCTATGGTCATTATGAGTTTGTGGTGATGCCGTTTGGTCTCACCAATGCTCCAGCCACGTTTATGGACCTCACGAATAGGGTGTGCAGACCATTGATGGATCAGTCTGTGATGGTTTTCATTGATGATATCTTGGTCTATTCCAAGACTCAGGAGCACTTGAGGGAGGTGCTGGAGAGATTGAGGAGGGAGAGACTTTTTGCAAAGTTCTCCAAATGCGAGTTCTGGTTGCACAAGGTGCAGTTTTTGGGGCATCTTGTCAACCAAAAGGGCATTCTGAACGATCCGGCCAAGATAGAGGTCGTGATGCTGTGGTAGGTTCCGATGTCTCCAAATGAGATTCAGAGTTTTCTTGGTTTAGCAGGTTATTATAGGAGATTCATCCAGGAGTTCTCCAAGATTGTTGTTCCTTTGACTCGACTGACCAAGAAGTCGGTGACATTCCGCTGGGGGCCTGAGCAGCAAGCAGCCTTCGAGACTCTCAGACAGCAATTATGCATGGAACCGATTTTGACTCTGTCCGAGGGAGTTGATGACGTCGTATTTTATTGTGACGCGTTGAGTAAATGCATGGGTGTGGTTCTGATGCAGAGGGGTCATGTGATAGCCTATGCGTCGAGGCAGCTGAAGCCTCACGAGGCTAAGTATCCGACGCATGATTTAGAGCTGGGGGCTGTAGTGTTCACCCTCAAGATTTGGCAACATTACTTCTACGGGTTCCGTTGTACCGTTTACGCGAAACACAAGAGTTTGAGGTACCTCATGGATCAGCCGAATCTGAACATGAGGCAGCGTCGGTGGTTAGATGTGGTAAAGGATTATGACTGTGAGATCCTTTACCACCCGGGCAAGGCCAATATGGTGGCCGATGTCGTGAGCTGCAAAGTGGTGGCAGCTCTGATTAGGGATATATGTTTGAGGATGACATTGATCACTCCACTGCTGGAGCATATTAGGGAGGCGCAGGTTGAGGGCCTGAAGGAAGAGCGCCAGAAGTGCGAGAGGTTTGTTGACCCTGCATGGGAGGGTTTGGGTTCCGTACTGGGGCGGAGTACGGCAGGTTCTGATGGATGGAGCCCATAAGTCGAGGTTCTCCATCTATCTTGGGGCGATAAAGATGTATCAGGATCTTCGCCCTGATTACTGGTGGCCCTGCATGAAGCAGGACGTAGCATGGTATGTGGAGATGTGCTTGACCTGCAGGAAGGTCAAGGCTGAGCACCAGAGACCACACAGCAAGATGCAGCCGCTAGACATTCCCGTGTGGAAATAGGAGGATATCACCATGGATTTCATTACCAAGCTTCCCAGGACCGTACGTGGAGTAGATTCCATATTTGTCATCATGGATCGGTTGACCAAGAACGCTCATTTTATCCCGATCCAGGGGAGCATATCGTCCGAGAAGTTGGCCGAGATATATGTGCGTGAGATAGTAGCACGACATGGAGTGCCTGTCTCGGTGGTGTGAGACCGAGATGTCCATTTCACTTCCAGATTTTGGAAGCGGTTCCACGAGGAGATGGGTACCCGTCTCCACTTCAGCACCGCTTTCCACCCTTAGACAGACGGACAAAGCGAGAGGACGATATAGACTCTCAAGAACATGCTACGCGCATGTGTTTTGGATTTCGGTGGCATTTGGGATACGTATCTTCCGTTAGCGGAATTTTCGTATAACAACAGTTACCACGCCAACATAGACCAACCTCCCTTCAAGATGCCATACGGGAGGAAGTGTAGGACCCCAATCTATTGAGGTGAGGTCGGTCAGAGAGTCATGGTGAGTACCGAGGTAGTACTCAATACTACAGAGCGGATGCAGCAGAGGATTGGAGCAGGCTCCAGACTGCTCAGAGTCAGAAAAAGAGCTACACCGACAAGAGACGTTTAGATTTAAAGTTCCACGTGGGCAACATGGTCCTCCTGAAGGTGTCACCTTGGAAGGGTGTCATTCGGTTCCAGAAACGGGGCAAGTTGGGCCCCAGGTACATTGGTCCCTTCCGGGTTATAGCCCGAGTGGGCAGGGTGGCTTATCGCTTGGTTCTACCATCAGAGCTCAGTCAGATCCATAACACTTTCCATGTTTCCCAGTTGTGGAAGTGCTTAGTGGATGATTCAGCGATTGTACCCTTGGAGAACATTCAGGTTGACGACAGCCTGCACCACATTGAGAGACCGATGGCGATCCTGGATCGCAAGACGAAAAGCTTGAGGAACAAGGTTGTTCAGCTAGTGAAGGTGCAGTGGCAGCACCGCAAGGGTTCAGAGTGGATTTGAGAGTCCGAGGAGGAGATGAGGGACCACTACCCAAAGTTGTTTTCAGATGCAGCAGACTTCGAGGACGAAGTCTAATACAAGTGGGGGAGAATTGTAACACCCAGATCCCTGGTATGCATTAAATATTTATTTATTCATTTTATGAGAAGGGCTCGACGAGTTGGTCGCCCTAACTCGTTGAGTAGAAGACAGATTATGCGCGGGTTTTAAATAAACTACTCGATGAGTCATGTGTCTCAACTCGACGAGTAGGACGGCCAAGATGAAACCCTAATCTTTAGGACTTGCACTCTATTTAAGCATCATATCTGGCCTCCATCCCAGCCTCTATCACCTCCAAACCATAATCTTAAAACCCTAATCAACCTTGAGTGATATTGAGCTATTTTCTTGCCATTTTTGTGATTTAAAGCTAGAAGAAGGAAGCAAGGACTTGGAGTTGTAGGAGGAAGGCTAAAGATCCAGAGCTTAGGATTCATTTCTGTCTTGATAGAGGTATAAAGCTTATACATTGGCTTCTATTCAATTAGATCTTCATTTGAGCTTGCATATTGTCACTTTTGGGCCATTTCCAAGGTCATTTCCGAGATTTTAACTATTAGTGATGGAAGGACTTCAGATATGGGCACTCTTGAGATTTAGAAACTCAAAGTTGCCACCTTTATTCAGCCATGGCCCTATTCCGTAACTTAGACCTCCATTTGTAGCTTGTGGTGGGTGTTTTAGCTTCATAACACCATGCATGCACTTAAAGTTAGCAACTTTACGTGTAATGATAGTCTAAGGAGTCCAGATCTATGAGTTGGAGGCATTGGAATTGATTAGAATCGACTATATGGATTTAACATTGGGGGACTCGTCGAGTTGTTCATGCGACTCGGCGAGTCGGGTAGTGGTCCCCTAACCTTTTCTGGTTTTGAGTGAACCCGTTGAGTCTAGGAGATGACTCAGTGAGTTGGGCATGATTAGGACTCGGAAACTGAAGAACTCGACGAGTCCAAGGAGGGACTCGATGAGTTAAGTTGTTTTGTCCCGATGATTTACAAGGTAGAACTCGATGAGTCTGTGAAGGGAATCGACAAGCTGACTCAGTTTATCACAATACTGGATAGCAAAGAACTCAACGAGTTAGGAGATAACTTGACGAGTTGGGTTGACTGGGAGTTGACCTTGACTTTGACTTTGACCCAAGCATTGACTTTGACCAGGCGTAAAATGGTCATTTTACCCTTGGAAGAATTATTGGATTTTAATTAAGTGTTATTATGAAATTGATAGCCGGGGAGTCGCCAGAGCAAAAGTCAGAGATTCTTCCCTCGAGTTTTCAGCATTCAGCCTTACGAGGTGAGTTTCCTTCAGTAGGAACAGGTCTACGACACCAAGGTCGGCCCGTATATGTGATATGATAGTAGTTGAGTGTGGGCGGGGACTGAATCTCATAGTATTATTTGAGTATAGTTATATGACTATTTGATAGAAGTAGATATACTTGTTGTCTGTGTGATACTTGTATGTATGTTCTACAGCGGAGTGTGGGCGGGGCCCAAAATCTCCTAGATAGCGGAGTGTGGGCGGGGCCCGATTCTCTTAGACAGTAGAGTGTGGGCGGGGCCCGAATCTCCATGAGAGTGGTCGGGGTCCGTATCTCTTCGTTGCATGTTATGTGTATGGTATGTGGTAGTTTGGGGACACTCACTAAGCTTCGTGCTTACAGTTTTCAGTTTTGGTTTCAGGTACTTCCACTAACAAGGTGTAGGGCTCGGGATGATCGCATGGCACACACCACAATTTTAGCCTGGGATGTTTAGACTCTGATATATTTCTCATATGATTTTGATACAGTATTTGACATGATGTTTTGAGATACATGATTCTTGATTTTCTTTATGATGATGGATGATTTATGGTTTTATTATAAGTTTTAAAACAAAATTTTTTAACTGTATTTTTCGGATGTTTCAAATGGGTTGACTCAATTAATTAAATGGACTATAAAACTTATATAATAGATGTGGGAGGACTTCTTATGTCAAAACATAAGTTCAAATCACAAATATTGGGGTTTGGTGAATTTTAGCCAAAATGGGAAAACTATAGGGTTCAAATGTGTAAAATTGAGGGAAATAAGAGAAGTATTCACTTGTGCAGCCATATGAACGAAAATTTGAGCTTAAGGGCTCCCAAAAGTGGCGATTTCATGCCTCCTTCATAATTAGGGTTCAAACCAAACAAGTATTGATGCATTGGAACAAGGAGTGATCATAACAAGGGTTTACAAGGCATAAAATCTCTTCCTCTTGCTCTATTTTTCGAACTCAAGGTTTGGGGAAAATACAATGTCGAAATTTAAAGGATATATTGATTATGTTTTGGTTTTCTAACCTCCATTTATTGGTTTCCATGGTTCTAATCTCAATCCAATCATCTCGTTGATGGATTTGATGATTTGGGTAAAAAGCTCCATGAACCCTAGAAAACCCAAATTGGGGATATTGCAATGGATAATGAAATGGGATTGGATTCTATGACCTAGATGATGTTTAACAAAAACAAATCCAAATGGAATGATCAAACTAATCCATGATGGTACAATCATGTATAAGCTTGGGTTAAAAGGGATTTGGGGTGGATCCATTGTAAATGAGCATTTGATGAGTAAATGATACCCATAAAAATGAGTTGATACTAACAATATGATTTGAGTGCGAGAACATGAAAGATTTAATAATCTATAGTTGAATTTATGGAATAATTGGCCATAAGGACATTTTGGGAAATCTAAGGATAACTAAATGATGATTGACATCTAAGAGGTGAATGACATTCATGGATATGGATTGACACTTTAGAGATGAAATGGAAACATAAACATGAAGGATCTCTTGATCTATAAGTGTCCTAGTGATTATTTGGCAATAAGGGTAATTTGGGAATATAGAATGGAATTCATGATTCCAAGGTTGGATTAGGTACTTTATAATGAGTTTAGTTATGCTTTTAAGTAATTAACAACATTCAATTGAGTTTACAATGATGTTGGATGAGTACATTGGTTATTAAGATCTTAATTGCTCACAAGGATGCTTAGATGTCATGTTATGTTTTCATATGTGATCGGGTTGAAATACACCCCAGGACGGGACCCACTATTGTATGATCGGGTTGAAATACACCCCAGGTCGGGGCCCACTATCATATTATCAGGTTGAAATATACCCCAGGATGGGCCCATTGTAGCATGTTCGGGTCAAACTATACCCGGGAGCGGGGCCCACTATGGCATGTTCACGTTGAAATATACCCTAGGGGAGCCCATATTTGTATTTTTGGTATGTGGTACTTTGGGGAACTCACTAAGCTTCGTGCTTACAGTTTATGATTATGGTTTCAGGTACTTCTAGTGCTAAAGGGAAGAGCCTGACGTGATGGCACAACTCCCCCCCCCCTCATGATTTATTCACTTTTTGGATATTACTACTCTGATAATTTTGATATTGTATATTGTGGATGTTTTGAAACATTTGATGTTTGAAACTATTGAATTAAAAATGAAAAGTTTTATCACTGTTATTGGACTGTTACAAGTTGGTATCACAGCCTTGGTTTGAGGGATTCAGGCACACTTTCGGGTGTGTCATAACTCAAACTTAGGAAATGATAATCTTTTTAGAGAAAGACGAAATTGAAATTCTAAAAATATTTTTATTTATTAAAAGGGGGTGCGATACGTGCAATCAGCCGAGCTCAAGTAAGTGGTTCCCAAGATTATCCATACCTATGTATTATGATTAGTATGCTTGATACGAAAATTCATGCTAGATTAGGGCTAAGGACACCTCAGGAATCATATGATAGAATCAAGGTTGTAAAAATCGAGATACTACTTAAAATTGTTTTACGTTTTTCAAAATCATGATCGTAAGATCGGATCGGGATCGTAAGATCCTACCAAAATGAACTCATATTCAGATTTGTTTGGAAGATGGTGTAATTAAATTTAACTTCTTAACCATCACCCATAATTTTTGTTGTTACAAACCACAAACATTAAAAATAAAACATCCTAACTCGAGGCGATTTGATAAAATGGTGATGTTCTAGAAGACTTTTTGCAACTTGTGACGCTTGATTTAAAGTATGAATAAACAAGTTTTTGATATTCAGCTATATAATAAAACTAAAGAGGTAGGATTGGGATCGTAGTGTGATCGGGCTCGTTTTTCTCTTGTAGGATCTTAAAATCGTAAGATCGTAAGATCAAAATCGAGATTTTAACAACCTTAGGAGGATTGGATGCTATGTATTACTTGGAATTGATATTGGCTCAATTAATTGCTAAGTGTATGCTTTCAAAGTTGTATACAAATAGGATCATATAGCTATATAATGATTGGTTTTTTATCATTTCCTATTCCTCGTTTGGTTGTGGACTTAGGGTAGGATCATCATTTGATAGTCTATATGATTCCATTTGTGTATAACTTGCATGCATAAGGAAACCAACGGTATTGTTTGAGGTTCTTGGTATTGCGAGCAGTGGAAGTTGTGGATTCCTAGGAAAGTCTAGGATATGTATGCGGTTATCATAGAGATGGTGCATGGTTCTAGTGTGGTGACTTAGAGGATTTGGGACGACTCTTGAGGAGGGTACAAATAGGTGTGAAATGTAGTATTGGGCCCGTATTACTGGAAGCACATGATCTGTACTTGAGACGAGAGCAGACATGTGGACTCTAAGGAGACCTGTATAGGGTTATTTTCCCTTTAGTCTTATGCTGATTGTTTATATGTTTTTGTTTCATTTAGAGGATGGTGATGACTACTTAAGGAGGCTTTGGCTCTGGTTATGGTTCATTTTATGGCTTAGGCACAAAACCAATTGATGAGAGGCTCTGCTAGTTCATTGATGCTAAGGTTACTTGCGGTATCTTGGATGCCACTCCTGTGATGTTCGGTACCATCATGGAGGGGATTATGGAGCTGATGGATGAGAGGCTTAGGTCTTTTCGAGCTGAGATTGTTGTGACGAAGATAAGAGCTCGAACTCCCTCATTCTGGGAGTTTAAAGCCTTTGGAGCTCCCGAGTTCATTGGGGTAAGGACCCCATCAGTATCCGATGCTGGATCGCTGACATGGAGAATGCTCAGCGGATGAGTTTTTTCCCCGAGGGGGGAAAATGTGGTATTTACATCTTTCCTGTTGAGGGACCGAGAATGAGACTGGTGGGAGGAGGTTAGCCAAGCTGTAGGGTCGGTGGCAGTGGCATTCATAACCTGGGAGGATTTGTTTTGAGGTTCTAGAAGGAGTTTGCACCAGCTATCGAGGTGCAACAAATGGTGAGGGAGTTCCAGAACCTTCGCCAAATTACTATGATTGTGGCGGAGATTACTTCCAAATTACAGGGAAAGGGCTCTGTTGGTTCCTCAGTACACGACAAATGTGGAGATGATGCAGACGAGATACCATGATATGATTAAGAAGGCCCGTTAGCAAGAGATTGAGCTAGAGCTTTGGACGAAGCACAAGCCGGAGTAGACGCATACAACAGTGGGCCAGGATAAGAGCCCCAAGACCTCCGCTTCACGCACCAGAGGCGAGCAGGGTAGGGGCTGTTAAGGAAAGTGCGGCAAGCAGCACAGTGGGGCAAGTCGTGCGATCGGTTCAAGATATTTCAGTTATGGTCATCCAGGCCACATGAGTAGGGACTGCCCCAGGGGTGCTCTGATTTGCTTCCATTGCAATCAGACCGACCATAAAAATGTTGGGTTATGAGCATTCTAACACTCCTAAGTGTACATGCAACCCTAAATACCTTGGATCTATGTTTTCTCTATTATACATACAATTATGAACATCCAAGGTATTATCCTAATCTAGCATACAAAATAATAAATATAACAAGATAGAATACATACCTCTTTGATGTAGAATGTCTTCATGAAGCTTGAGTGCCTAGTGCCCCAAGTGTGACACCTCAAATGGTTCACACAACACCAAATACACTTGGAATAACTTGAGAGAAACTTGAACACTCCTTGAAATCGTCTAGCCCTCACACTCACACATTAGTGCACGATTTCTTGAGCCATGGGATTCTTTTATATGGTGGCTATTAGGGTTACACCATGTAACTCATAACTTTACCCATTCCTTATGCTCCATGGATTTTAACCTCCATGGAGTATCCATGGGTCACCCCATGGACTTAGTCCAACATAAGGAATCTTGGATCACAAGCCCACATATATAAGAATGAATGATTTACACAATCAACCCATATATTTAATTAGTCTCCTTTTGATCACTTAATTAATTCCAAATTAATTCTTGATCAATACTAATTAAATAACCTTATTAATATATTAGAACTTATACTATATTAACCAACCGTAAGTGTTATTTCTCTCATTATAGTCTATCCAAATGCATGATGCCATGCAACCCAAATGGACCATGCCGGGTCGGGTCAAGTCTTACCAATTATAGTTATGGACTTAGACATTAATCCAACAGTCTCCCACTTGGATAAGTCTAAAACTATTATTGTGTATGACTTCAGGAACCGATCAGCAATCGTAGCTCTCAAAAGCTTCTGTCGAACTCTGACCTTGTCGATGAACTCTGACCTTTGTCAATGACTTGTCCATTAGATAAGGGATCATACATTCCTCCATTCTAGATATCATATGGACTGAGACATGGATTATCAATCATTCTCTCTGTCCATTTGTTGTTTCCCGATTTCCGATTCATGATGACTGACTGATTGAACAAATCAAATCAGTCCTGGCTTGGCCAAGCACTCACATGTATCATCTTTAAATCATCGAGGGGCCCACAGATATCGCTTTTATCCCGAAGGTAAAAGGAATGGATAAACTTCGACTCATATGGCTTGTTCTACTACTTGTTGAATCATACACAAAGGCATGTTTTATAACATCGAGTTACCAATGCGTTTTCGTGCAATCAATGTATAACCAACTCATAGTAACAACTCATATCTCTAGGTTTGAAGAATATAAGATATTATCGTCTCATGATCACTCGTGATAAAATCCATGAAGTGATTCAAATGAGCGCGGGTTGAATCCAATACTCAGAACTTATGAGCACTCATGAGTGTTGTAGCACCACTTTGTCCACCAACTTGGACCTCTACAAACCAACCCATGACAGTCTTGATTCATATCTACTTCCAACATATGACCGACTGTGGATGGTTTGAATAACTTAATCATTCAGGAAGAGCGACTTAGTTATTCTGGAAGTCAACACTTGCAAAGTGAAACACAAGAATAAATGAATCAAATATGGTATCAAACCCTATGAATATAAATAAACACTTTTATTTATCACCATACTGATTACTCATTATTCATTGTTTCGGTTTTATCAACTTTATACTTGAATTAAAAACACTAGTTGTCCCATGCTCCAAGCATGTACACTATGTTTTTCTTAAACAATAGCTTTGCCATACACCAAGTATGCACTCTATGTTTGTCTATGATCCTTACTTTGTGAAATAAACCAATTGAACATAATTTCAATGATTCTAATTTCACACTCCCAAATCCTTATCGAAAAATGTGAGAATTTCAAATTCCTATCATTTATCGAAATCTGTTTAGATTTTAAACTTATATGCACTGACCCTCCTGTAATGAATATGTACAAAGTCACAAAGACTTGTCAACAGTCATTATAAGGTATTCCAATGGAGATCAACTCCACGGAAACTAAGTCTCATATTCAAAGTACATTGCTTTGGACATGCTTCTTGCATTAAGTTTTCTAATCTTACACAGATAACTTCCACCTATGGAGACAACTCCATATTCTCATTTTGACTATCACTTCTGAATAAGAGATGCCTATTTTTAGAATATGTCAATATGGTCCTTCCAAAATTAGCACTATACTTCCAACTGTCCCTGAGCAACCAATCTTTGGTAAACCTCAGATTGTACTCGACAATTGCTTAATCATTTTAGTCATATCCAATTCTAGACCTTTTCCCTTCTTAATGCCTCTGGACATTTGGAAAAATTTAGAAATGACAAATATTATAGCACATGCAATCGATCCTGTACCCAAAGCAAATGGTACACGATTCATGATGTCTCACATAAAGACATGATTCTAGACCAGTCTTTTGCTACAATATTTTTATTTGCCATGTTTTCAAAATTTGACTATGAAGAGGGATGCCGTAATCATAATCGAATTTTGAGAACGCAATATATAGAATTTCCTTAAGTTGAACCAATCCAACATGAAATTCATATATATATTCTTGACTAAAGATGATTAAGGTCTCAATCTAAGCCTTTAGAACTGAAATGAAGTATATCCTCTCCCTTAATTATAGCAAAACAACTTTTTCAATCCCTGCAGCCTCAGGAATTGAAACTTTTGTTTTCTATAATTAACATTGCTAACTTGCAACACTAACAATAATTATCATGCTCCCACTAACATGATGATTATTAGCATAACACTTATGCTCCCACTAGCTTTGACATGTACTCAAATTTCTGATACGAGATGCTTTGATAAAACTTTATCAAAATCATACATCTTTCCTTAGATAGCATGCATGTGTGTCTAAACAATTTCAGAACTATGAAAAGGGATGCCGTAATCATAGTCTCAATTGTTTAGACCTTTTGCCATCTGCTTCAAATCTACTTGGTGGAAGTGTTTCCTCACCATCATTTTCATGAATCGGAGAGAAACCTTATGACCCTTAGATTTTATGGTGTATGTGTTCTTATCCATGTGAATCGTCAAAACCATAGTCACAAGACAAGGATAATGACAAATCCAAACTCATATGGACTGAACTTATGCAATCTTAACTTCTTGCCACCTGGCAGTACAGGGCCTGCCATTGCTTCCAAGTTGTTATGCAACCAATTGAGAACTTTCAGAACTCCTATGCAAAGCCAACTTTAACTGGAATGGACACAGAATATGTCAACGTGATAGGTTATAAACCTCAAGTCGTGTGCTAGTGAAGAACCTCAGGTTTTATTCTTGATTAGTTCTTGAAATTCTTTTTAGGATCTTTAAGACTCCCACTGTCCTCTTGTCATATAAGACTATCTTGCCAAATATTCAAGAGATAGTGCAGATTCTTTATCAAGACAAACACTTCACACAATTGGCCTTAGTTGGTCTTTGTTTAATCCAAAACATCACAACTTACCAACTTCAAATGTACAAGAGTAGGACACTTTTACTCTTACATTTGACAAGTGTTATAAACCTTTCTTTAAGATATGCCACTCAACTTATAGTCTTGGAGTATGACTCTAAGACTTGTTTTGAAACGAAGTATGACTCATCTTCTTGATTTAACCATTTCAACAATTCATGACTCCTCTTCTTAGTCATAAGAATGCACTAAGATGTCCTTAGAAGACCAATTGTGATGTGGTTCTTAAATCATTAATATGATCACAAAACATGATACTAAAGTACTCTCCCATCTTTTCAGATTTGAGAAAACTTTTATCTTTCTGCCTAATTTGATTCTTCTTATTCGCTCTGCCATACATTGGAACCTTTTTCAATGTCTCATAATTACACTTAAGCTTGTAAGTATAACCATATTTACTGAGCTATAGTAAATTATGACGAATAGTCTTATCGATCTTTTGTGGTGGACATGACCAGTGCACAAGAATGTGTACTCGATCCCTTTAGTCCTTCACTTGACTCACACATCCATGTGAACAAGTAATTAGTCTTGATTTTCCAATGCTTGAAAGTTCTCATTCATCATACTATTTAACTTGCATGATTCCAAGTTTCGGTCCAATTGAAACTTGGGCGATGAGGAACTTTCCTGATTTGGTAAATTTAGACACTACCACATATGAAAGAATCAAATCCATTTTCCAATATTGCTGTCAGTGGAATCATATAAGCAACAATTTTCCACAAATGCCATTGTAAGGATACTTCAAATAAATAAAATTAAACAATTTTCTTTTATTTTAAAACTTTGCGGAAAAACTTATCCTTACAATCCACATGGAAAATTGTTGTTATCTATTCCTTGCTCAAAATTCTGATGCGATCGAAATCCACCTTCGCGATCAGAATCAACATATACTTCCTTTAAGATTTCTCTCTATTCTTTGATTCTTAAAACATCAACATGTGACCCAGTCACATCATGTAATGAGGATCTCAGAATAGAACTTAACAGAGTTAGATAATGGGCTCTACCTGATGTAGAGTCAAACTTATTGACTTTAACATCCTTAGGTAAATTTGGCAGCTTTGCAATCAACGCCCCTTCCTTTGGCAAAATAAACATATGGACCCTTTGGTAATGGGACTATCTCAGACTTAGCCTTTCTCTTTACCATTTGGTCAACCGGGTTGACTATGGCCAATCCCTTTCCATTGGGAAGAAAATGCTTTTTCTGGATTTCCAGTGTCACCATTGTCACTGTCCATAAAGTTTTTGGGAAGTTGATCTTCTAATCAAATTTGCTTTACTATCGTTCCAAATCATTGCTGATTCAGCAGCACCAAGCAAATAGATATGATCATTAAGGTTCATGTCATAGTCTGTTTCATAGTAGTCCCAAAGGAACTCACTATGTGACTTAGAAAGTGATTGAACATCCAACTTTCTCAAGACTTTGACACCCAACTCTCCCAGCTTGTCAATATGTGACTTCATCTCTAAGATGTGATCACACATAGACCTTGCTTGCCATTAGGGCTTGAGTGACCTTGAACTTGTGGGTTAGGGAGCATACTTGGAGGAGGTGGAGGAAGTAAAGTTCCAAGAGATTTGGAAAGATCATAGATGTCTGAACTAGACATCTTTTGGGAGATATTCAAGATAGTTGATCTAAAGTCCTTAATATAACACCCAATATGAAATATTAAGGCTAGGATCCAACAACCTATTTATGACTGGAAGAGGGATGCCGTAATCCGAGTTATAAAATAGTTGAAGGTAGGTAAATGACGATTTACCAATTTCCACCATGAAAAACGAAATAATGTAATTAGGTTTTTAATTGGATTTGAAACTCCTAGATCTTTTGAGATTCATTGAACTTTTCAATGGCATGTTTCAATCTCGAGTGTGCCCTTCAGGTTTTGTGACCGGGATGCTGAGGATCACAAAACAAGGTGTGAAGTAACCATGCAAATATACTTGGTACCCTTAATATTTACCCCTCAATCGATGTGCCGGTTAACCACACGAGCTCCACTGATACTATGATAAATATTAAGTTACCCTTTGCCTACTTTGTTAAATCCAGGTTAGTGTGTCGGTTAACCACACACGCTCCACTAACGGTTTAAACAAAGTGCAAAGTGTAATTTCATGGATTAGCACCTTATTCACATTTTCCTAAGTAACTAAGATTGGGAATTTATAAGTGTTTAGTTACTTAGTATTTATCATTAATACTTTTAATGAAGGGAGAATTATAGTTCTTGTCCTACCCGTTCGGCTAACGACCCTCCACCAGTCAAGGAAGCGGTAGGTGAGAGTGGACACCCATTAAACTGCCA
Source organism: Lactuca virosa (assembly GCF_052849685.1). Taxonomy (NCBI): domain Eukaryota; kingdom Viridiplantae; phylum Streptophyta; class Magnoliopsida; order Asterales; family Asteraceae; genus Lactuca; species Lactuca virosa. The sequence continues at coordinate 18,276,569 of NC_136429.1, read as the reverse complement.
TTTTATAGGCAGTAACCTTATACCCCCCTTATAGACCGGCTTCGTGAATGAGGCCTACTAACGGAAAGACTGACTTGCTCTTATACATATATTTATAATTAACTTATAATACTATAAAGTATAAGGGTTGAATTTTAACTTTTAAAATTCTAAGGGCTAACTTGGAATTAAAGTATTCATGGGGAAAACTTTACAAATTCCAAAAATTGAGGGCAAGTTTTGAAAATATTCAAAACTAGTTAATTCCATAACTTATGTGTTTAAAGTAGTTTTAATTAAAAAAACTCTTCAAGTTCCATAACTTGAGGACAAGTTATGGAAGACTTTAAACTAATAAAAGAATGTAACTTTTCTTTATTTTTGTAACTTATGGAACTAATTAAGGTTACACATTTTATCATTTAATGAAGTGACTCTTGAACCTCCATAACTTGAGGACAAGTTATGGAGTCATAAAACCATTTAATGAGGACAAGACTCTTCATTTTTGTAACCTTTGCCAACTTTTATGAGTTTTATGATTCTTAAATGTGACTTTTCATATAACTTGAGGACAAGTTACAAAAACACACTTTGGAATCAACTCTTAGATTAAAATGGATTGAAAACAACTATTTCACACAACTTTTCTATTAATCTAAGAACCTCATAAGAACAAGATAATTCAAATCATCAATCTTCAAGAAATTAGCATGAACATACAAACTAATACAAATCTTGAAATTATGACAATTATCTTAGAAATTGGATTAGCATGAACATTACCACATCAAAAACAAGTTTATAAGTCCAAAAACATCTTAGGGTAATGTTCCTAGTCCAATTCCAGCCAAAACAATCGAATATATGCATCCAACTCGATTTTTTCAGCTACTTTTGCAAGTATAACAAGAAAACAAGCCTAGGCTCTGATACCACTGTTGGGTTATGAGAATTCTAACACTCCTAAGTGTACATGCAACCCTAAATACCTTAGATCTATGTTTTCTCTATTATACATACAATTATGAACATCCAAGGTATTATCCTAATCTAGCATACAAAATAATAAATATAACAAGATAGAATACATACCTCTTTGATGTAGAATGTCTTCATGAAGCTTGAGTGCCTAGTGCTCCAAGTGTGACACCTCAAATGGTTCACACAACACCAAATACACTTGGAATAACTTGAGAGAAACTTGAACACTCCTTGAAATCGTCTAGCCCTCACACTCACACATTAGTGCACGATTTCTTGAGCCATGGGATTCTTTTATATGGTGGCTATTAGGGTTACACCATGTAACTCATAACTTTACCCATTCCTTATGCTCCATGGATTTTAACCTCCATGGAGTATCCATGGGTCACCCCATGGACTTAGTCCAACATAAGGAATCTTGGATCACAAGCCCACATATATAAGAATGAATTATTTACACAATCAACCCATATATTTAATTAGTCTCCTTTTGATCACTTAATTAATTCCAAATTAATTCTTGATCAATACTAATTAAATAACCTTATTAATATATTAGAACTTATATTATATTAACCAACCTTAAGTGTTATTTCTCTCATTATAGTCTATCCAAATGCATGATGCCATGCAACCCAAATGGACCATGCTGGGTCGGGTCAAGTCTTACCAATTATAGTTATGGACTTATACATTAATCCAACAAAAAAGGCCTATTGTCCGATACTGTCAGGAGGAGAAGTGGTGACGCCTGCACCAGCCACCTTTAGGATTACTGATGGCCCCTAAGGCAATGTGAAGGCACTTATGGTGAAGAGCGGGGCATTTCAGCTGACCACCGACGAGGCCCGTGTAACACCGAATATGGTTATGGGTATGTGACTTAGTCTTATCTTGTGTTGCTTTCCTTATTTTTTTAGCTCATGATTATATTTGATCTTGTATACGGACCTTTTTGGTCATTGGTATGTCTGCTCATGTTCTGTTTGATTCGGGTGCTACCCGATCCTTTGTATCTCTTTTCTTTAGCAAGAAGTTTTGAGATGCTCTCGGGACTCTCCATTTCCCGTTGGAGGTTGAGATTGCCGATGACCATACTGTGAGTGCTTCGAGGGTCCGTCGTGGGTGCATTCTGAATATGCTTACTGAGAGATACTCTATTGATTTGGTGTCGATTATGCTGCGAGGATCGAAGGTTATCATTGGGATGGTTTAGTTGGGCCCCAATGGGGCCATGGTTGACTGTGAGTAACAACTAGTGAGAGTTCAAACCCCAAGTCGGGGAGAAATGGTTATTCTTGGCGAGGGAGCTTCATATGGGTCGGCTCTCTATTTAGCTGCGAGGGCCATGAGATATCTTCAGTAGGGTTGCTCTAGGTTCCTAACTTATCTTGCTGACACTCGAGTTGAGGGAACGATGAAGTTGTGTGGGGTGCCCATTGTTCAGGATTTCCCTAATGTATTTCTTGAGGAATTCCCAGGAGTGCCTCCCGAGAGGCAAGTTGAGTTTCAGATTGATCTGGTTCCTAGAACGACTCCCTTAGCCAAGACACCATATCGCATGGCACCACTAGAGATATAGGAGTTGTCTACACGGCTTCAGGAGCTGCTAGAAAAGGGATTTATTCGGCCGAGTAGCTCCCCGTGGGGAGCATCGATTACCGAGAGCTGAATAAGCTAATGGTGAAGAACCGTTATCCACTTCCGAGGATTAATGATCTATTTGACCAACTTTAGGGTGTATCTTGGTTTTCCAAGATTGATTTTCGACCAAGTTACCATCAAATGAGGGGCAGGGATGATGATGTGCAGAAGACAGCCGTCAGGACTCGCTATGGTCATTACGACTTCGTGGTGATGCCTTTCAGGCTCACTAAAATACCAACAACGTTCATGGATATCCTGAACCAAGTTTGCTGGCTGATGTTGGATTGGTCGGTGATAGGATTCATAGATGATATTCCGGTCTATTCCAAGACCAAGGAGCAACATAAAGAGCATTTATGAGAGGTGTTGGATACCCTAATGGGGGAGAGGCTTTATGCTAAATTCTCCAAATGTGAGTTCTGGTTGTGCGAGTTGTACTTCTTGGGGGACATCGTCAACTAGAGGGGTATATTGGTCGACCCGGCCAAGATCAAGGCCGTGATGCGATGAGAGGTCCCAAGGATCCCATCTGAGATATGGAGCTTCGCATGGTATTATTAGAGATTCATCTAGGATTTCTCCAAGATTCCAGTGTCATTGACCCGCTTGACGAAGAAGAATGTGGTTTTTTGGTGGGGGGGCTTATAAGCAGTTAGCTTTTGAGACTTTGAGGAAGAGATTATGCAAGCCCCCGATTCTCACGCTTCCCGAGGGTTTGGATGATTTTGTGGTTTATTGTGATTCCTCTATTTCGGGTTTGGGAGTTGTCCTTATGCAGAGGGGTTATGTGATTGCTTACGCTTCAAGGCAGTTGAAACCTCATGAGGCGAATTACCATACACATGATTTGGAGTTGGGGGCTGTGGCTTTTGCCCTCAATATTTGGAGGCACTATCTGTATGGGGTTAGGTGTACTATTTACCCTCACTAGAACAGTTTGAGGTACTTGATGGATCAACCGAATTTGAATATGCGGCAGAGAAGATGGTTGGATGTGGTAAAGAATTATGATTGTGAGATCATATACCACCCTAGGAAGGCTAATGTAGTGGCCGATGCTTTGAGTTGTAAGGCCGTAAATTCTCCTATTAGGGAAATTTTGTTTGAGTATGGTTGTTACATCACCTTTGTTGGATTTGATCAAAAAGGCTCAGGTGGAGGGATTGAAAAAGGATAATTGGAAGACCGAGCGAATCAGAGGGCATATTCCTTTATTTTTCAAATACAGACGGGGGTTATTGACTCGGTGTGGTAGAGTTTGGGTTCCGATAACTGGTGGAGTGAAACTGACAGTTCTGGAAAAAGCACATAAGTCAAATTTTTCAATCCATCTGGGGGCCACAAGATGTATAGGGATCTGAAGTTGAGTTATTGGTGGCCCTGTATGAAAACGAAAATAGTATGGTTTGTCGAGCGGTGCCTAACTTGTAGGAAAGTCAAGGCCGAATATTAGAGACCCCGCATCAAGATGTAGCCACTACCCATCCCCATGTGGAAGTGGGAAGAGATTACCATGGATTTCATCACAAAGCTGCCAAGGACACCATGTGGAGTTGATTTTATATGGGTTGTTGTTGATAAATTGAACAAAAGTGCACATTTCATATCGATTTCCAAGAGTATATCTGCTGAGAAGTTAGCTGACATCTACATTCGGGAGGTAGTAGTTCGGCACGGGGTGCCTGTTTCGGTGGTTTCTGACCGGGATGTTCGTTTCACCTCCAGGTTTTGGAGGAAGTTTCATGAGCAGTTAGGTACTCAGCTACATTTTAGTACAACATACTACCCCCAGACTGACGACCAGATCAAGCGGACAATTCACGCGCTCGAAGATATGCTCCGAGCTTGTGTATTAGATTTTGGAGGGAGTTGGGATACTTACCTTCCACTGGCCAAGTTCTCCTAAAACAACAGTTATCATGCCAGTATTGACCAACCACCTTTTGAGATGTTATATGAGAGGAGGTACAGGACCCCGATTTGCTGGGGGGAGGTTGTGCATTAGGTCATAGGTAGTATTGAGTTGGTACTCAAGACCACGAAGTTGATTCAGCAGGTGCATGATAGGTTGCGAGTAGCGTAATGCCAGCAGAAGAGTTATGTAGATCGGTGTCATTCGAACCTCGAGTTTCAGGTTGGAGATTTGGTGCTTCTGAAGGTGTCACCTTGGAAAGGTGTCATCCGATTTCGGAAGCGGGGCAAGTTGGTCCCCAGATTCATTGGACCCTTCAGGATTTCCACCCGGGTGGGCAAGGTTGCATAATGGTTGGATTTTACTGAGGAGCTCAGCTAGATCCACAACAGCTTCCATGTTTATCAGCTTCGGAAGTGTGTAGCTGATGAGTCTGCGGTTGTTCCCTTGGATGATATTCAGGTTGATGATCGCCTGAGTTATGCGGAGAGACCAGTGACGATCTTGGTTAGGAAGACGAAGGCCCTGTGTAATAAAGAAGTGTCTCTGGTCAAGGTTCAGTGGCAGCATCGGAGGGGTTCTGAATGTACATGGGAGCCCGAGCCGGAGATACGTGAGCACTACCCTGATTCATTCGTGACAACAGACTTCGTGGCCGAAGTCTAGTTCAAGTGAGGGAGAGTTGTAACATCTTGATTTCCATGTATTTCCTTTTTGACCCTTGGTTGGTGATTGGTTTGCAAAGTTAGTCCCTTATGGAAATTTCGTAATTTTTAGGCATGGGTTGCGTACGTTGGGCATACGTGGTCAGGGTGCAAACCCATAAATTTTGGGTTTGAGCCCTATTTAAGAACCATTATATCCCCCATATCCTTCCTTAACTCCAACCTCCATTCCTCATTGAACTCATTTCGAAACCCTAAAGTGTGTGAGTATATTGTAAAGCTTGAAGAGTCTTTTTGGTGCCATTTTGGTACTATTGGTGGTGAAGGAGGAACCTAGAAGTTGTGGTGCTTCGCTCAAGGCCTTAGATCCAACATCCACACTCCCTTATGCACCTTATGGAGGTATATAGCTCCAACCATGATGAGTATTGCATTTAGATCTATTTTTAGCTTAAAGATGGCACCTTTGTGTCCCAAATCTTGATTCTTGTGAGTATGGAATACTCCAAGACGTTTGAGTTGTCCTTTCAGATGTTTTAGGGTGTGTTAAGTCATCAAAATGTGATCTTGGACATTAGTTTCTTGCCATGCATGATCTAGGTAATCTTTTCGGGTTAAGAAGATAGGGTTTTTGATGTTAAGGTCTTAATAGCCATGCAAAACCATAAAGTTGGAAACTTTATGGTGAAGACCACCTTTTAGGGTCTAGATCTAGATTTTAGAGGAAAGTGCTTAAGCATTAAGCACTTAATGGGTTGAGTAGGTGGCAGTCGCGTAGGCTGGGTGTACTAAAAAGTACGTCGTGTGTACGTGGTCAACCCTTCGATGGTTGGTCACGCAAGTAGTACGTCTCACGTACGTGTTGAGTACGCCCAACATACTCACTGAGTTGAACCGATTGACTCGGTTGACTTTGACGTGGATTTTGACCAAGCTTTGACTTAGGGGTATTTTGGGTATTTTAATATGTATTCTGAGTCTTGGTTACTGTATTCATAAAGGTGACTGGTAGAGTTGATTTCAAAGCAGCTTGCTATTTCAGTTTTTCTCATCGGACTGTGAGGTGAGTTTCCTCACTGTATGTATAGGTCGAAGGCACCAATGTCGGCCCATTATTCGGCTATGTAGAATGCTAGTTGCTATGTGATATATATTTGTTTATGTGATCAGGTTGTAAAACACCCCAGGGCGAGGCCAACTATTGTATGATCGGGTTGAAATACACCCCAGGGCGGGGCCCACTATCATATTATCGGGTTGAAATATACCCCAGGGCAGTGCCCACTATGGCATGTTCGGGATGAAATATACCCCAGGACGGGGCCCACTAATGCATGTTCGGGATAAAATATACCCTAGGGCAGGGCCCACTATGGCACGTTCGGGTTGAAATATACCCCAGGGCAGGGCCTTTATTTGTATCTTTGATATGTGGTACTTTAGGGAACTCACTAAGCTTCGCGCTTACAGTTTATGTTTATGGTTTCAGGTACTTCGATTACTAAAGGGAAGAGCGTGACGTGATGGCACAACATCCCCCCTCATGATTTCCGCACTTTTTTTATATTATTACTCTGATAATTTTGCTATTGTATATTGTGGATGTTTTGAAACAACTTGATGTTTGAAACTATTGATTTTAAAATGAAATTTTATCACTATTATTGGGTTGTTACAATGTGGTATCGTTTCTGGTGGTTAGTGTTTCACGGTGGTTTCAGTGGTTTGGGGTGGTAGATTGAGATGATGATGTTGTATAAAGGTGGCGGTGGTTGTTGTTCTCGGCTAAGGTGATAGGTATGGTTTGTTGTCTTTTTGAGGTTCAGTGATTGAGGTGGAAGTTCCGATTTCATGGTCTATGCTAGTAAATAGTGGTGGAAGTTGGTTATGGTGGTGCGTATTTTGTGATGGTTTTACTGTGTAGTCCGAGGTGGAGATGGTGATGATTCTGGCGGTTATGTGTCTCTGGTGGTTGAATCTTTAAGAGAAGGTGGATATGGAGGGAAAAGGTGGTCTGATGATAGGTGTTGGTTGTGAAGAATATGGTGCGACATGGGTGTTCTTGTTTGATCTAGGTAACCGATAGTGAATCTGCAAGAGCCGGTTACCACTAGGTGATATTTGTACAAAGTCTTTTGTTTGTTGGTGTTTTTTGTCCAAAACTTTTATTTAAATGGTGTTTTTTAAACATACAAAGTTTAGATGATATTTTTTAAACGATTTTGAAACATAATTACCTTTATATATCATTTTCTCATTTAAATTTAGATAGGGGGACCACGCCCCTTCCAATAAGGCCATATTACAGTGGGTTTTGCAAAATATGTGTAGTTTTGAAAATCAGTTAATTTTAACAATCATTAAATAAATAATTAAGAAATATGCATATTTTTGTTAGGTTCTCTATTCAATTTGTATGGGAAACAAAATGGGATTGTTACTGCATATGTGATAGCAAAACGATCAAATTGTTTGGTTAAGATTGTTCAAGTGACTACCAAAATTTTGAAGTTAACGATTGTTAATAACCGAAAAGATCACCAAGAATGTATCAATATGAAAAATAGCAAAAAGTTTTTTTCTTTTTATGTGATTATATAGCTTTTTCACATAAGAAGGTTTTTATTAGAAAATGTAAGATTTTTTTTCTAGACCCCACATATAAATGACCAGTGTGCCATATGCTTATTGAAATATTGTGAAGTAGAGCATAGGATTCTTGAAATCCCCTTTATCTAATTCTCTTTAAAAAGATATTGGACTATATTTATCATTGAAAGGTCACTCGAGGGTTGGAAATCTTTTAGTGACAACTAATTCCGGCAAACCTACGTATGCTGACAAAGAAATTAACCGTGTTTGCTAGATTAGTATTCAAGAAAAAAATTTGTTTCTTGTAGTGATAAAAATTTTTATATGCGCATTACTTCGGTTGCCCATATTTTCGTGATAAATATGAAGATTAGGTATTTTGACTAGCACAAAAGTCTACCTAACAATTCATGTGAGTAAGGGTGTTGATTTGTTTTTATGTGGGTTTCATCAATTTTGGTGTTTTGGTTATGTTTACGTTGTTTAAAACTAATCATGTTCGGGCATTCTCATAGCTTTTATAGGTATGCTAAGTTCCTGTATCATTTTGGTATGATGAATGCAAATAAAAGAAAATGACATATTAGTGTTTGTATGAAAATAATTGATTTGTAGTTTGCTTCAAAAAATAATATGATGCTTAACTTAAAATATATCTTGTTACCAAAAATTCATCATTTTTGTTACATAATATAATATATGATGTTTAACATTATATAATGTCTTGCCAAAATTGCATCATACTTGTTACCAAAAGTTATAACCTTAACAGGAACGATACAAGCATATGCACATTAAAACTCGTCAAGATTTCATAAAATTTCCATTATATCGGTGTTATTATGAAAATCAATCAATTAGTTCAGTGTGACTACAAACTAACTTAATGACATTGTCGGTCAATATAATTTGTTCATCTAATGGTGTGCTGGAGGTAGATGCACGACTTCAATTATGTCTATTCAATTCAGTAAATCTCGCGGTTCCAAATTCCTTCTATTGTTGTTGATTCGTTTCCGGCAGCTAATGTTTTTTTGACTCTGGCGGTTCCTGCAGCACCGACTCAATCAGTTGTCTTTCCGACTGCTCCAGGTTCAGTACCGGGAGAGGCTGCTGTTCCGGTGGGTGGTGAGGATAGTAATCAATCTGAATCTTTCTTGCAACCCGTGGTTTCAGGTGGGTTAATATTTCTGATCCATCTCTAATAATTTTAAATCAATTTCATCAAGTTCCCATGGGTCATCGAAGCTTCTAAAAAAACATGTTCCAACAAATGTGGAGGATATTGCTGACATTATGAAGCAATATGTTGAAATGAGAAGTTTACATGGTTATGATATGGATGGCAATAAGGAAAAGATTAGGCAAATTTTGGCTTAGTATTGGTGTAATACATGTTCATCAATGAATTGTTTATCTCTGAATTTATGTGGTACTCGTACTCTTTGTAAAAGGAATTGGGTGAGGTCGATTTGTGTTCACCATGGTGTCTCGTTTTTGGGTATCCAATAAACAAGGACGTGTCAGTTAAATTTATTTAGAGTACGGAGTGTGTGGGGAATAGTACTTTTGATTGTGTTTTTAGTAATGCTCATGGTCGAGAGGAGTTTTATCTATTTGGGACCCGAATGTTTTTTCTAAACATAATGTTGTTTCTCCTAATAATGCGGTTATCGTTGGTGGCATGTGGGTTTTGTTTAATATGGAGTGTTATATAGTGAATGTTTATACGCCTCAAGATTTGGAGGGGAAACATCGATTGTGGAGTTATATTTCCTCGTTTATTCGACGCCATGGGGGTAATTATATTATTTTTGGAGATTTTAATGTTGTTAGAAGCGAAGAAGAGAGATTTGGTTCGGTTTTTTGTTACATTTTAGCTTTAGATTTTAAAGACTTTATAGATGATATAGATGTGGTGGATATTCCGATGACCGGCAAAAAGTTTACTAGGGTTGATTTTACAACTGTCAAACTTAGTAAACATGATCGGTTTTTGGTGTCGGAGAGGATTTTTGATAGATTTTAGGGTTTGCAAGTGACAGTGTTGGATAGAAAGTGGTCTGATCATTATGCTATTTTGCTTCATGATTAGAAGGTTGATTACGGCCCCACTCCTTTTAAATTTTATAATTCTTGGCTTGTTATGGATGGGTTGGATGGTGTTGTGTGTGGGTGTAGTGATGATTTTGTTGCTAATCATACGTGGAGTAAGTTTGTTTTGTTTAAAAATAAACTTAAATTCATTAAAAATAGGATTCATGAGCGGCATTTTCGGGCTAAGTCTACTCGAAAAGAGAAGTTTGAGTTAGTGTCTAAGCTAAAAGTAATTGATGACGGGGATTCTTCGGTTAATTTTCTGAATGAAAGAAAGCATATCCATGGGTAGGTTGCTAATATGGAGAAACTTGAGTCCTATGATGCGACTCAAGAAATAAAGATTAAATGGTCGGTCGAAGGAGATGAGAACTCGGGATTTTTTTCATAGTATGTTGAGAAGAAAAAGGCATAAAATGTTATTTGTGGTATTTCTGTTGAGATGACGGATCCGGTTGAAGTTAAAAAGGAATTCTTTGATTTTTATTCTTCTAAATTCAACAACTTCCAGAATATTCTCATGGTGGCTAGAAGTAATTGGTTTTCTTCACTCTTGCCTGAGGATGTCGAGCTTCTAGAAAAACCGTTTTCTGTTGAAGAGATTAAAGAGGAAGTTTGGGATTGTGGTGGGGATCGAGCACATGGGTCAGATGGATTTTTGTTAAAGTTTATTAAACATTTTTGGGATGTTTTAGGGGTAATAATGTAATTGCTTTTGTGGAGATTTTTTTTACAGACCTATTATTCCTATGGGTTGTAATTCCTTGTTTATTACTATTATCCCAAAGATTGATAATCCTTTATTGGTGAAGGATTTCCGACCCATTAGTCTTATTGGAATGCAATTCAAAATTATTGCTAAGTTGTTAGCAAAATGCCTTGCATTTGTTCTTCCTATGTAATTTGTATGGAGCAATCTGCTTTTCTTAAGGGTCATCAAAATTTTAGATGGACCTCTTATGGTGAATGAGATGATCTCGTGGTTTAAGAAGAAAAAGAAGAAGCTTCTCATTTTTAAAGTTGACTTTGACAAGGCATACGACTCTATTAGTTTGGACTATTTGGATCAGATTATGGCTTTTATCGGATTTGGTGAAAGGTGGCGAAATTAGATTACTGGGTTATTTAAAATGGAAGATCTTCTATTCTTGTTAATGGGAGCCCCACTAAAGAAATTCATCTATTTAGAGGGCTGAGGCAGGGAGATCTGATATCTCTTTTTTTTAATTATTATTTCTATGGAAGGTCTTCATGTGGCTATGGAGGATGCGGTTACTTCAAGGCTCTTTCGGGATACTCGTGTGGGAGACTCGAATATGGTTCTCTTGCATCTCTTTTATGAACATGATGCCTTGTTCTTGGGAGAGTGGGATGAGAGGAATGTTCAGGATCTCATTACCATTCTTAGATGTTTTTATATGGTCTCTGGTTTATAGACTAATCTCTTTAAATCTGGTCTATTGGGTGTTGGTGTATTCATGCATAAGTTTCTTCTTTAGATTCGATTACTGGGTTTGTGCAACTTCTTTCCCTTTTTCGTATCTTGGGATTTCGGTGGGTGGGGCTATGACTAGAGTTAGAATTTGGGATGGTATTATTGACATATTTCGTAAGAGATTAGCTTCTTGAAAAATTAAGTTGCTTTCTATTAGTGGCCGGCTCATGCTTATTAAATCGGTTCTAAGTTGTGACATCCCGAAATTTAGGTCTAAAACTATGAACACTCAATTCACAGTAAATCTCTTTGTAATTTGACACATTGAGTTTTAGTGCATATTTTGTAAAATAACTGATTCCATTTCAACTATTATAAGATACCAGATGGTATCTTACCTTTAAATGTGTAAACTTTCAAACGAATCAAACGGCTCAAACTGCAATCTCAGTTAATGCGTCTGAAAAACTGAAAATTCATATTAAGCAGTAATGAGCGATGCAAACATTCTAGTCTCATAGTACATGTTCCCATATTTCCAAAAATATAAAGAACATCCAAAACGGATTTTGTATGCAAAATTTACGTCAGTTATAAGAAAACAAACCAGTAAAACACTGATTTTCTTTCAAATGCTAAAATTGAATCAATTCATTGAGGCACTTGCACATCTCAGATAGAAATTCCTAGAGCGTTTTTTGACTCAGGCTGTGGTCTAATATTGAAAATTATACTTGAAATATTTTTAGCAAAAATATTTGCAAAAGTCAAAAAATCGAGCGTTTCGGGTCATTTAGATGCGAAACTTAAAACGCAATTTCCCAAAGTTTTACAACTCGAAAATAAATCCGTTCGGGTTTTTGGAATCCTTGAACTTGGCTATATTATACGATACTTTCGAAAACAAATATTCAATGTCAGGATCTCGAATCACAAAACAAATATTGTTTTTAGGACTTTTGTGAATTATGACATCATCTTGTACTTGCTATGTGACATCCCAAATTTCACGGTCAGAAAATACCGATTTGTTTATGCTTTATTTGAAAATCAGAGTATAGTTTTGAACAAATATTTGAGGAATTTGTTCCCAAAAATATGATAAACAATTTATCAAATCATTTCTGAAGAAATGTATTTTCATTATATTAAAAACCCCGGGATGTCATTGTCAATACAGATCAAAAGCATAAATAGAAACAACATAGGCCTTACAAAATTCTATTTATTTCGACTGACCTATAATCCATAATCTCCTATCAGATCATCGCATCTATGCTCTTGGGCCACTACCTGTAATACAAGAAACTGAGTGGGTCAGGCTTGGGATCCTGGTGAGCACATAGGGTTTTCAACCCATAATAATTAAGTTTATTAATTTCATTAATCAATCATCCCGATTACCTGTTCTCGTTATCCTCATTGTTTATCCCTAAAGCATCAAATTCAAGGGACCTATCCTAAGGATTTTGATTGGGATGAAAACACTGCTTAGCGGATTCCTCAGCAATATATGTCAAATAAGGCAATCATGTGGGGTTTGGAGTACACCTGGTGAACACTTAGTTGAAAAGCACCTACAGGTTGAGAGCATCCCAGCGTTCCACTAGATTGTCTAGAATAGTCCGTGGTCGTCATCTATACTCCGCTAAATGATAGGATCATCCTCAACACCGAGGTCTCTCATCAATTTTGTTTCCTCTTTCATCATCTACCCATCTTTGCCCATCATAATTATAGGTATAAAATACATATACAGTTTAAATCAAGTAAAACATGTATATTTTGTTCATCTAGCATAAATATCAAGTACATAGATAATATGCACACATAACACATAATTTATTTTAAATACTTCATATCTATGTGTAAGATGAAATTAAATATGCACTCACTTGTTAAAGTGATGACTTCAAACTCGGGCAGCGTTTCGCTTCTAACAATCTTATTTTCCTTCGACGAAATCTAGTATCATTATCACTAGATCTTAGTCTAATATACATTGTGACTAATTATTAGTCTAAGTAATACTGTTTTTCTTGTATTATATAAGTTTTAAACAATACTTTTCAACCACTATCTACAGATAGGCTCCAGACATGAAACACCGGAGGGCAAGACCATTTTGGCATTTAAGCTGTTCTGAAATCCAACAACCCTATGTGGCCCTTCAAACAAGATTCCCCTAACGCAAGTAGTTAAAAGATATTATAATAACACTTTATGTTTTATAATACTTCGCAATTATATTGTTCATAGGTTCATAATAACGATATTCAACTTAAATATAAGCTATACTTAAAGTAGGGTAAGCATAACTCACTTACAAGGGGGTTTGGCTAGGAGTCGGGCTTTACGGGGGCAGAACTTTTGAGCCGAAAGCTCTTCTTCTCGGATCGTTGTGTCACTCCGAGACTCTCCTCTAGGACTCGGGAAGTACTAGGGAAGGGGAGGGAGAGTTTAGGAGTATTGAGAGAAAAAGAAGGGTAAATGTGTGAGGAAATGAGGAGAACCTTGCACATAATTATAAGTTGGAGGATGCGAGTGTGCGGGGCTTAACTTCGGTGTACGTTGGGCATACTTAGTATGTAGGACGTCCGAAGTGCTACATTGCGCCTACAAGGGCCATCTGTCAGCTCCACATGCGAGACCGTGGGGAGAAAGCAAGGGCCAGGATTCGGCCACGTGTCACCTTCTCATCATCCTATGCTAAACTTCTAAATTTCGTAACTTTCGCATACAAACTCCGTTGTTGACGTTCTTTATATCCACGCTAGGTGGCGACGTAATCTACAACTTTCATTTAGACTCCATAGGCTAATTTTGACTTTATTTTTAAAGTTATATTTTAACAGGCTTAGACAGATAAAGTCCGTTAAAATTCATAACTTTGTCATCCGACGTCCGTTTTCATATGTCTTTATATCTATGAGCTCCTATTAATGAGATCTTCCATTCTCATTTAGATTGTGTCGGATAAAGATCGACCAATCTAATATTCGAATTCCGGGTTGTGCACTGTTATGCTAAATCTTAGAAAAAGCATAACTTCCTCACACGAAGTCAGATTTAGACATTCTTTTTATGCACAATCTCGGTTTAACGTATACTACGAATATCGTTTAGATCGCTAAGGCTAAAAAGTATTTTATCGCAAACTCACTTTTTATGATACACAACGTCGTGCCGGTTTTGTCGCAAAACTTCGACGGGTCATAACTTCTTTGTTATAAGACGGATTTCGGCGTTCCTTATATCCCCGAAATCATTGTTATGACTACTTCAACTTTCTTCATAGATAATCGGTCTATCTAATATTTTATTTTTGACGCATATTTTTATTATTATTTTATTACATCGTTATAAGCAAATATAATGCAAATAAATCACATAAATCACATAATACTCAAATAATTCCTATTTATTACTTCAAAATAGGTTACAATTGTCGACCCTAACTATTACATCATACTATTAATGCTTAGCCTAGAAACACGGGCTTTACAATTCTCTCCTCCTTATGATGATTTCGTCCCGAAATCACACATCAGCAAACAGATGTGGATAGCGACTCATCATGTCACTCTCTGTTCAGGTGAGGTTCACCCCATTCGTATGTTTCCATTTTACAAGCACCAAGTCGACCATCTTGCGTCGTAATTTCTTTGTCTTACGGTCAACAATTGCTTTAGGCTCTTCGATTAACCTCTTATTTTCATCCATCCTTAACTCCGAAAGTGGAATTATATCGGGAACTTCTCCCATAAACTTCCTCAAATAACACACATGGAAAGTGTTATGAATAACATCCATTTCTTTCGGTAATTCCAGCTTGTAAGCTTGGTTCCCAATCCTCTGAAGAATCTTGAATGGTCCAATAAACCTTAGACTCAACTTTCCTCTCTTTCCAAATCATATAAGTCCCTTCCACAGCGAGGCTTTGAGCAACACCGAATCTCCAACTTTGAGTGTCATCGGTCGTCGCTTCTTGCCAGCATAGCTCTTTTGGCGATCTTGAGTTGCCAACATCCATTATCTAATCACTTTTAATTTTTCAGCAATCTGATGGACTATTTCGAGATCCATAAACTGCTTTCTCCGGCCTCAAGCAAACAATACGGCGTACGCCACTTCTGTCCGTACAAAGCTTGATAAGGTGTCATCGTAATGCTCGAATGGTAACTACTCATCCAAGTTACTTTGAAATTCTAGGGTACATGCTCTTAACATATCTTCCAATGATTGAATTGTTCTTTAGCTCTGACCATCAGTCTGCGGATGGTAGGCTGTACATAAACACAACTTTGTACCCATTTTCTCTTATAGACTCTTCCAAAATCTTGATGTGAAAGGACTGTCACGACCCTATACAATCATTAATAGTAAATCGTGAAGTCTTATTATCTCCTTCACGTAAGCATTTGCAAGCTTATCCATAGACCACCTCTCATTGGCTGCTATGAAGTGTGCACTCTTTGTGAAACGATCTATGACTACCCAAATCATGTCGTGGCTGTTCTTCATCCTGGGCAGTTTAGTCACAAAATCCATGATGATGTTTTCCCATTTGCCCATGGGTACAAGTAAAGGTTCTAAACTCCCATATGGTTTCTCATGTTGTGCTTTAACTCTCGCACATGTTACACTTTCTGCCTGTGACAATTGGTAGTTCTGGGTCAACAAAAGGCAAATAGATAAATCATAAAGCATGAATTTACGCCTTGCTTAAGAGTTTTCGGTTTTGGGAATCAAAAACCATTAGATTTCGGATGTGATGGACTGAAATTTCATGTCATGGCCGAATTCATACTAAGACCGAAATCATGCTAGAACAAAATCATACCTAGAGCGAAATCACATGTGATTTCGGTGGTGCACAAGGTGATTTCGGTCATGCCTTGGCCAAAATCACCAATTTGATCCAATGATGTTGCAATGTGATTGGTTGATCCTTTTCCCAATAAAATAAAATACACAAACCAAGGCAAACAGCACATCACTCTCACTTCCTCATCTATATATTAGGCCGAATTCACTCCCCATTTCTCATTTACATCTTCAAAATTTCCTCCATTTCTCTCAAAGAAACGTCTTCAAACCTTCATACACTTCTCCCCAGTAACACCTTCAACCATTTCTAGGGAAGCACACTTCAAGGTAGTTCTTAAGAATTGTTGTAAGTATTTCTTATATTAATCTAGTGTATTTACAAACACCTTTCATGATAGTTCATCTCATTCATACACATTACTATGTGTTAAAAACTCATAGGATATAACCAATTTCAAGTGTTTTTGACTTGAAGATCTTCCCCATCACCTCCCTATACAACCACAATCGCACTCAAGGTGAGTTCATAACCTTACTTTTTTCGATATTTTCATGTTTTTAGGGGGAGGATACAAGTTAAACATAAGAGAACTTGTATTAATATACAAACCGTTACTTGTGTTTTGTTACGTTTTATGTAAAAATACTAAATGCATGAAATAACGTTACTACCAAGCTTATGAACTTTCACATGCAAAGTTTGCTAAAAATACAAAGGTTTTCATTTCAACGGAACATTCATTATAAACTATAATAGGTATAGTTTATGGGTCATTTACGCTATTTTTCCATTTCGGGATACAATACAAAAATAATTATTTAAAGGCATAATTATTTTACACTACGTAACTACTATGGAAGGATAATACATCCACATACAAAATGGTTTTTCATTACACTAAACGTAAACCGTCAATACGGATTTGTGAGACACGTCTTCACATACCAATCATGGTACCTACAAAAGTCTTGTATTATAACCAGAGTCTCTTGGGGGGAGAGCATGACACTTGTCTATAGATCTATACGGGACTGACAATCCCGCACCTAAACTATAAGCTTTAGTTAGACCGGAAGGTCAGGGGTGACAAATGTCGTACCATTCCGACGCCTGAAGAACGTCGTAGCAGGCCAACTAGTCGTTAGCATGGTTATAATAACTCACATGGCGTATTAACTAATACATTTGGTTTACGGGGCTAACTTACATCCAACTAGTTTTATTTAACAATAAAACTACATACACTATTTTACAGTACAACTTACATTTCTGGAGACATACATTCAAAGTGTTTTACATAGATACAACTACAGTACATTATTTTCCAGTACAGTGCAAAAATACTACGTCCGAGTACAAAAATACTTATACATTTCCGGTCTTAGGGTTTCTAATACTACAATTCACTTTACAAGAAAATATTGGATTTTATGGAATCACACCCTTTCATCATTAAAGGAAAAATGGCAGATTTTTCTCATACAAACGCTTATGAACTCACCAACTTAATTATTGACACTTTTTCAAAACTACTTGTATTCTCTGGAAATCAGTAATCAGGTACTCATAAGGATTTTGCAGATGGGGCGTGGCAGCGTCACATCACATATTTTTGTACCAATATTTGATGTCAAGCAAACAATGATTTGAATACAATGTAAACTTATTAATTATTAATATGATGGTTGTATGGCTTTGATCATTTATATTCTATTGTTATGATATTGTACATGAAGTCATCCGCCCCCTGAAGTTTCCGTCGTTCTCGGTTTGCGGGTGTGACAGATTGGTATTAGAGCATTGTTTATAGTGAACTAAGTATGTCAAACCATGTAAGATATATGACTATAAACGCAATGGGGGCTAAAACACTCTGACTAAGAAATATACTTTTAAAATATAATGATATTTTGATATTTACATGCATACATACTAGACACAGTGTCGTAATAAGAACCATATAAAAGTATTATGATAAGCTGAACACTACGATTAAGCCTAGACAGTTATGAAATTATATCTGTGATAAATATAACCCGATCAACTATATTTATACGAGATATGACTAACATGTGTTTAGCAATGGTCGTGGTGAGCAACGAATCTCAAACTTACCAACCCTATATACCAAGAAACCCTAGAATCAAACATCAAGTATAAAGTACTATAGGAGTATTTTATAATATTATAGAACCATACACTTAAGCCTTTCATGTATTTCTCATATCTCTATTCTTGCACAGACGTCATGGCAGGATTTCACATGCCCGGAGACCCTTATTTCCTTAACCAAGGAAATGGTGGGTGGATCGAAGAGGATCCCGAAGAGGATCTTGAGGAAATAGTGGAGGAATAACCCGAAGAGGATCCAAAGGAGGAAGAAGACGAAGAGGAAGTCGAGGAAGACTCCGACACAGAACCCGAAGTCTACAATCCACCCCATGCCGCCCGAAACCCCGCTCCCAGACGGAATTTCTAGGGCTCGACGCTTCGTTGGGCAGTAGATTTGAGGAGATGAAGCCATGAACAAGGCCAACGCCCTCCTTATGGTATGGAGCGAGGCTTCTACAACCTCGACAGAGGGAGTTCAACAGATAGGGCTCTCCGTGTCATAATACGTTCAATTGCTCGCCAAGGTGAGCAGAAAAGGGCATCCACCGACTAGATCATGGAGATTGGTGCCACCACCGCAGTCACCGCTGTCCATCTTCGTCGTCCGGACGAAGATATTGATCAAACTCGGGATCACACCAAGACCCTCTAGGATGAGATTACCGCGACCCGAGCCGAGATGAGGGAGTTTCGGGAATGTCAGACCATAATGGAGAGACGGGTTATCGAGGATGAGCACCGATTGGAGGAGATGCAGACCTTCATGACTTCTTCCTATGGCCCATAGGATACCACGTAGCACGAGTAGTACTTTTACTACTCGAAATTTTGTTATAGATTAGGTTTTACGAGTAAGCGTTGGTGCTACTCCTTCCTATATGTAAGTTCAACCCTACGAATAAGTGATTACACTATTCAAGGGGACGATATGCTGTCAAAATTTTTCCTTACATTGATGTATTGTAGGCCTGCTTAAAAGGTCAAAATTTCCAAACACTATGTACTAAAATATATCAATGAAATTGGCATGCATTTTATTTCGTTGGAATGTTACTAGTAAAATTCATAAATTGATTGAAAATGTTTAATTACTATGGTAGACTTCAGTCATGAAATTTTAAATTTTAAAAAAGGAGGAGAACGCTGTTCATCGTCTTGTTCCCTGAAGCTTCATGTGCAAATCAATCCCAAATTCAACATCCAGAATTCGAAGCTTCTTGAGTTGATCAAGAAATTGATGTTTTTTCTGTGATTGACTTCACTGATCAAGATTCCGACTTCCAGAATTTGACATCAAACTCACTAATACGTTTGAAATCGACAATGGCGAATGCGAGTTTCCAATTACCAAACGACTCCGACTCTTAGAAGTTGAAATGCCAGAAATGCCAGAACTCCGAATCAAATTTTCGAATTAGAGCTCAACTACTTGGCCGACATAAGATATCAATCCAAGGTGAACTTGGATAACCAACGACCAATTAATTATGTATTTAATTTGGTGAATTAATTTGATACCAGTGAATTGTTGGTGGGATTAAGTAAGGCATGCTTTGAGGATTATCTTCATTAAATTTGAGATTTTGGGTTGATGTTTCAATGGAAGAAGATGAAATTCTAAGAAGCCAATTTTTCTGCCCACCAAGTGTTTTATAAAATGCCTAAACCAGTTTTTCTCGTGCTGCAGCCTTATTGTTCACGATAATGTAGTTTGCTTAGTTTGGATGCTTCTTGTGCACACCAACATTTTGTTGGTGTGCTATTTCCTTCCCTTCCTTATTAAATATTGCTTCATAGTTTTAGCTTCATCTCGAGGCTTGTTCTCTTGTATGGCTTCTTCTTCCACAAGTTCGAGTGATATTTGTCTGTGCCCGTTCAGAAGCTTCCATTGTTGCCCAAACGGTAAAGTGGGAAGTAAGGGGATTGGCCGTATGATTTCACACATCAAAGGCATCATTTACCTACTGAAGACCGTAAAAGTGTGTTACGTGAAGCTCTTTCTAGTGATGTTGGTTTATTTATGGCAGTGGAAGAAATTTTGAAGGCCTTTGGTCAATGGATGTGTGGGAAGTGTATGAATTTGCAGGATCTTAGCCGTTATTGTCATCACCCGGATGGTCGTGCAAGGTTTGTTACAGGGGATGACAGCTCGAGTCGTTATATTGTCGGTATTCTAAAGCCTTCAACTAAAGAGTCGGTGACAAATGCTCTTGGATGTTTGGTTTTTGATGTTGCGCTCCTTGATCGTGTTTTTAAAGAGCCTATCACTACTTTCAAAAGTATCCCCCATAGTTGTCGTCTTGCTTTCTCTCAGGCGTTGAAGACCGCTCTTTACAAGGTGATTGCCCAACCTGGCTCGGTTGAGGCATGTATGTGTTTGTTACTTCTTCCACGATGCACACTGCAGGTGTTTAGACCCAAAAATAGACAAAAATGTAGATCTGGGAATAGAAAATCCTTACAGCAAAGCTCCATCCTGAAATCCTTGGGTACGTGGGAAAAGAGGGTGGTATCACGAAGTTAGTTCAAAATATGTTAGACAATTCTGAGCTTGGAGCTATGAGACAGGGTGGAGGCATCCTTCAGAAGGAGGCTACATCAAGTAACACCAACATCAGACAGTGCCCCGTAAGGTTGCAGATGGTCATTTTACCGCAGTAGTGAAAGTGCTATGCTCTTCGGGTGTTGCACCATATAATGATGATACTATTAAAGCTTTGGAGGACAAACACCCTTTCAGACCACCCCCATCCATGCCGAGCCCCATAATTTCTAAACCTCCCCTTGTAGCAGACTTTGACTGTGTATTTGGTTGCATCAAATCCTTCCCTAAAGGAACTTCTTGCGGGAGAGATGGCTTGAGGGCTCAACACTTACTAGACGCCCTTTGTGGAGAAGGGTCTGCTATTGCCACAGATCTCACACATGCTATCACTTCAGTTGTTAATTTATGGTTAGCGGGAAGATGTCCAACCATTTTGGCAGAGTTTGTTGCATCCTCTCCTCTCATGCCTCTACTTAAACCTGACAACGGGATCTGTCCGATTGTAGTAGGCACTATATGGAGACGTCTGGTTTCCAAGGTTGCAATGAAAGGTGTGGGTAAAGAAATGGCCAAGTATCTTAATGATTTTCAGTTCGGGGTTGGTGTATGTGGTGGTGCTGAGGTTGTGTTACACAGTGCCAATAGGGTGTTGAGTGAACACCATGCTGATGGGTCTCTTGTAATGCTGACTGTGGATTTTTCGAATGCCTTTAACCTGGTGGATCGATCAGCATTGCTCCACAAGGTTAAGAAGATGTGCCCTTCCATTTCTTAGTGGTTGAATTTCTTGTATGGGCAAGCAGCGAGACTTTATATCGGAGACCAACATATATGGTCTGCCATTGGGGTGCAGCAAGGTGACCCCTTGGGCCCTCTTCTTTTTGCCCTCGTTTTGCACCCGCTTGTGCACAAGATTAGAGACAATTGTAAGCTCCTTCTCCATGATTGGTATCTAGATGATGGGACTATCATTGGGGATTCAGAGGAGGTGGCTAGAATGCTGAACATAATTCGGTTGCATGGTCCAGGTTTGGGTCTTGAGTTGAACATCAAGAAAACGGAGATTTTTTGGCCCTCCTGTGATGGTAGGAAGCTTCGTGCCGATTTATTCCCAACGGATATAAGGAGACCTTCTTTGGGGGTGAAGCTCCTTGGGGGGCCTGTTAGCAGAGACACTGGGTTTATTAGCGGGCTGGCCATGAAGAGAGCGGTCAATGTTGTTGATTTGATGGGCCTTCTTCCACAACTATGTGACCCGCAGAGTGAGCTCCTTTTGCTTCGATCATGTATGGGCATTGCAAATTTTTTCTTTGGTTTAAGGACATGCCAGCCGGTACACATATAAGAGGCAGCGTTATTCTTTGACAAAGGATTGCACAGCTCTATCGAGGATATGGTGGTATGTCGAGGCCCCTTCTTTGGAGACATTCAGTGGCGCTTGGCTTCCTTACCTATTCGTTTCAGTGGTTTGGATTTGTACTCGGCCTACGAGGTTTCCTCATACGCATTTGTAGCCTCGAGGGCCCAATCTTGGGCATTACAAGACCACATCTTACGTGACAGTGGCGTATGTGGTATGGACTCGGATTACCTATGTGCTATGACTCGTCTTCGCGATACGATTCCGGGATTTGACTGTAGCGGTTTCACTAATAAGGACACCGCCCCCCCCCCCCCTAAATCCCAAAAAGCTTTGGCGTGTGCCCTTTTTAGAAAAATCGTCCAAGATATGGAAGTCGACTTCGACATGACTGTCAGACAGAAAGCAGTCTTTGAGTGTCTGCAAGCGCCTCATGCTCAGGATATTTTGCTAACTATCCCTATTGATGGTCTTGGCCAGGTATTTTATTTTAATCTTTGATTTTGAGTTAAAGGGAGGGACTCGATGAGTTGACGCCTAGACTCGTCGAGTAGGGTCGCGATTCGCTGACTGGATTAATGAATGGACTCGACGAGTCGGCTAGGTGACTCGACGAGTCTGTGCTAATGACAAAAACCCTAAATCATTGGGCCTGTGCCCTATTTAAAGGTCCTTATGGCCTTCATTTTTAGCCACTTACTCCCCTGAGAAACGCTAAAGAGCGAAGAGAGCTTAGAGAGCAAGGGAAAGGCTAATTCTTCATCCTTTTGGTGTAATCTTGCTATAAGGAGTGGGAAAGACCAAGCTAGATCGATTGTGGAGCTTGGATCTGTATTGTTCAGACTAAGACTCGCTTCTGGAGGTACAAATCCTTTCCCAATTCGTGTATTTGATATATTTCTTGAATCTAGGGTTCCTTGCATCTTTTTGAGATGGATCTTGAAGCATGTGATGCCCCAAAGTGGTGTAGATGCTAGATCTGGACCATGAGAGGTCCAAAAAGTCCCAACCTTCCAACTTTATGCTGTTTCATGAGGGTTTTGAGAGTAGGTTATCATTTTAAGGGATATTTCTCCATTCATGGCTTTGTATGTGTTGTATGAACGTAAAGTTTGAACCTTTACGTGACTTTTGAGTGCTAGAAGGTTAGATCTACTAGTTGGAGAAGAAGATCTGACCTCAGAAGGTCGTTTGAGTTTTGCCATGGAAGGGACTCGCCGAGTCCGTAAGGGGACTCGACGAGTCGAGTCGGGTTACCCCGCGATTCATGACCAGTGGTAACTCGTTGAGTGGAAGGTTCACTCGACGAGTCGAGTGAGGTTTAGAAAGACCCAGAGGACACGCTTGGACTCGCCGAGTCACCTATGTGCACTCGACGAGTCTGGTCAAAGTTGACCGTTGACTTTCGTTGACTTTTAGAGTCTAGTCAATGTTTTGACTATTGAGTCATTGGAGGGGTAAAATGGTCTTTTACCCTCTTGAGGGAACTTAGAGAGGGAATAGTCTAGCCTTTGAGAGTCGTATTAATTAGAGTAATTATTTTATATGATTAGGCGGAGGCTAGATCAGTATTTCCGAGTTCGAGATTTACCGAGTTACCCGAGGTGAGTCTTCTCACTATACTTTACCTTGAGTGGTAAATAGAGTTATGTGACAGAGTATCTTGTATGCTATGTATGTGATGTGTTGCACTGCATTATTTCTATGTGATTTATGCTGTGTGTATTCCAGAGTTACAGAGTTAGGACCGGAAGGTCCACAGAGTTAGGACCAGAGGGTCCACAGAGTTAGGGCCAGTCGGCCCACAGAGTTATAGCCTCGAGTGGCTAATATGTGTTATATGTGGTATTTTGGGGAACTCACTAAGCATTTATGCTTACAGTGTTTTGTGTTATGTGTTTCAGGTACCAGTGAGGATCGCGGGAAGGCGCCGGCATGATCAGTACACACTATTGGAGGTTTTATACATTTTGATCTTGGGCTGTGTTTTTATGGATTTGATATGTGATACATTGATATTTGAGAATATTTATGAATGAAATTACACTTTTAAAAGTGAAAATTTGTTTTAAATGTTACGGTGTTACAAGTTGGTATCAGAGCCTTGGTTTGAGGGATTCGAATGCACCTTCGGGCGCATTTGAACTCAAACTGAGGATTTGAGAAATCTTTCGAAATAAAACAAAATTTTTAAAGGAATAAAAGGTTTTGAAAAGAGCAGAGCAGAGCAGTGTGTACGATCAGCTAGCGCCCGAACGGTGATTTACCAAAATATCCTTGTATTATGTCTTATGAGATATGATATGATATGTTATGCATGCTAGAGTAGGCTACATATTCTTATTAGGACTAGAGTGGCCTGATTCGTGATGCCTTAGCCTAGGGGTTTTGCTGGTGGGAGATGCTTGAGAGTGAGTAGATAGCAGTGAGGGGCTTATGAGAGGTCTGCTAGAGAGTAGCCTATGCATAGTGAGAGTAGAGTACTTGGTATTGGGATCCTAGGAGGAGGACTTGGGGTGAATACTAATGTGGTGTAGACGGTAGTATTGGGCCCGTACTACTGAAGACACCGGATCAGTGCGCATTCCAAGTAAGAATCCTTAGGGTACTGAAGAGCAAGTAGGGTTGAGTTATCGAGTGCGAGTATGCTCTAGCGGGTCTCTGGTTTTTTTTTATGTTGTATTTCAGAGAGACATCATGGTTGGGACACGCCGCAGACCAGAGACCAGCGGTGTGAGTGACGAGGAGCTTCGTCAGATGATCCACGAGGAGGTGGCTGCGGCTATCCGCGCAGAGATTCCGGAGATGTTTGGGTCTATTAAGACCACATTGATTGACACCTTTGATGAGAGATACGCAGCGGTTACTGAGGCTGCATCCGCTACAGCTGCCGCAGCTGTTGCTGCTGCTAGACCTCAGGGTGGTGATGCGTTGCTGTTCTGGGAGTTCAGCAACACGAAGTCACCAGAGTTTGACGGGACGCAGGATCCGATTGTTGCGATGAGATGGGTTTCTGACATCGAGGGATGCTTCTACACGTGTTCTTGTCCGGAGCATCTGAGAGTTTGTTTCGCGCTGAACCAGCTTCGCTTGGGAGCGAAGGACTGGTGCAAGTTTGTGATAGCGCACTATTCTTCTGCAGAGCTTGCCGCGGTGACCTGGGAGAGGTTCACCGCTATGTTTCGTGATGAGTATGTTCCCCCGGTGGAAAGGGAACGGTTGGCCCAGGAGTTCTTGACCCTCAAGCAGGGTACTGAGTCTGTTACTGTGATCACCAGGATGTTCCATGAGAGGGTGATGTTCTGCCCTGAGCACGTGTCTTTCGAGCAGGCACGCATGAGTCGGTATCTGAGTATTTTGAGGAGAGACATCCGCGAGTTCGTGGCGAACTCGTCGTACCGGACATTTGTCGAGCTTCAGGCGAATGCTCGGAAGAGGGAGATAGAGCTTGAGACTCAGGCTAGGGAGGAGGCGGAGTCTCAGGGGAGGGATCGGCGACCGGCACAGTCCCAGCCAGCAGCCAAGCGGGCCAAGCCCGCCGATTCGAGATCAGGGAGCCAGAAGGGCCGCACATGTGGCAAGTGCGGCAAGGGTCATGAGCGGATTTGTAGAGCAGGGTCTTGCTACAAGTGTGGCAAGGAGGGGTACATGGCCAAGGATTTCCCCAAGGGGTTTGCAGTCTGTTTCCACTACCACCAGACCGGACACCGGAAGGCCGAGTGTCCGCAGCTGCGGGGGTCAGCACAGGGAGCATCGTAGGGATCTGCCCTTGCTACTGTACGAGCTACCGAGATTCAGCGGGTGAAGGCCGAGGCACCGAAGGCACGAGGGAGAGCCTTCCAGTTGACAGCGGAGGAGGTCCGCGCAGCGCCCGATGTCGTGGCCGGTATGTATTCTTTCATGTATTTATTTTGAGTTTGAGATATTGTGCTTATATTATGATATGCGTAGGTACTTTTTTGTGAGTTCTGTACCTGCCTTGGTGTTATTTGACTCGGGTGCGAGTCGATATTTTGTATCATTAGCCTTTAGTCAGCACATCAGTATCCGTCGAGAGGCGTTGAGTCGACCTCTGCGAGTTTCCATAGCTGAAGAGAGAGCGGTGTATGCCACGGATGTGATTCGAGGATGTGTACTCGAGATCTTCGGCGTTGAGTTCCCGATTGATTTGGTCCCGATTGCGATGTGAGATGTCTGTGTCATTGTGGGCATGGACTGGTTGAGCAGATTTGGAGCGGTTATCGACTGCGAGCGACAGCTGGTGACCATACGAGACCCTAGTGGGGGAGTTCTTACGGTTTATGGCGAGGGTACCTATTCTGGGTCAGCATTTTGTTCGGCCGCTAGAGCGAGGCAGAGCCTACAGCAGGGCTGTAGTGGATTTGTGGCTTATGTGGTGGATACGAGAGTAGATGCAGAGAGCCCGAGGTCGGTCGATGAGGTCCCGATAGTGTGTGAGTTCCCAGACGTTTTTCCCTAGGAGTTGCCGAGAGTGCCTCCCGAGAGACAGGTAGAGTTCCCTATCGATTTGGTTCCGGGGGCAGCACCTATCGCCAAGGTGCCATATCGCCTTGCGCCACCAGAGATGCAGGAGTTATCCTCACAGCTGCAGGAGCTACTGGGGAAGGGGTTTATTCGGCCGAGTAGCTCACCGTGGGGAGCGCCGATCCTTTTTGTCAAGAAAAAGGATGGTTCAGACCGGATGTGCATTGATTACCGGGAGTTGAACAAGCTAACGGTCAAGAACCGTTACCCCTTACCGAGGATCGACAATTTGTTCGACCAGTTGCAGGGAGCGTCTTGGTTCTCCAAGATTGATATGAGGTATGGATATCATCAGATGAGAGTGCGTGATGAGGATATCCAGAAGACAGCATTCAGGACTCGTTATGGGCATTACGAGTTCGTGGTGATGCCTTTCGGGCTCACCAATGCACCGACGGCGTTCATGGATCTCATGAACAGGGTGTGCAGGCCGATGTTGGATCGTTCGGTGATCTTGTTCATTGATGATATATTGGTGTATTCGAGATCCAGAGAGCAGCATGAGGAGCATTTGAGGGAGATCCTCGGAGTTCTGAGATCGGAGAGGCTTTAAGCCAAATTCTCCAAGTGCGATTTCTGGTTACGAGAAGTCCAGTTCGTAGGACACCTCGTCAACCAGAATGGGATATTGGTCGATCCGGCCAAGATTGAGGCTGTGATGAGTTGGGAGGTGCCGAGATCCCCTTCAGAGATCAGGAGTTTTCTGGGGTTGGCCGGCTATTATCGGAGATTTATCAAGGATTTCTCCAGGATTGCTGTTCCTCTCACCAGGTTGACCCGGAAGGGCGTGACTTTCAGTTGGGGCCCGGAGCAGCATGCCTCATTCGAGACACTTCGCCAGAGATTATGCGAAGCCCCAGTGTTAGCCCTTTCAGAGGGGATGGAGGATTTTGTGGTGTATTGTGACGCGTCGATATCGGGATTGGGTGCGGTGCTGATGCGGAGAGGGCATGTGATAGCATACGCATCGAGGCAGCTGAAGCCTCATGAGACGAGGTATCCTACTAACGATCTGGAGTTGGGGGCTGTGGTGTTCGCCCTCAAGATCTGCCGTCACTATTTGTATGGGGTTCGGTGTACCATATACACAGATCACAAGAGCTTAAAGTATCTGATGGATCAGCCCAACCTGAGCATGCGCCAGAGGAGATGGTTGGATGTGGTAAAGGATTATGAGTGCGAGATCCTGTATCACCCGGGCAAGGCTAACATTGTAGCCGATGCCTTGAGTCGTAGGGTGGAAAGTGCCCCGATACGAGATGTTTGTATGAGGTTGACGGTGATGACCCCGGTGTTGGACACCATTCGGGAGGCCCAGGTAGAGGCCATGAGACCGGAGAACCGCAAGAGAGAACGGGTGATCAGGCAGGTATCTAAGTTCACTGCCGATAGCCGAGGGCTTATGACCTTTCAGGGTCAGATTTGGGTGCCATTTGAGGGCGGGGCATGTACCATTTTGTTGGAGGAGGCGCACAGATCGAGGTTTTCGATCCATCTCGGGGCCACTAAGATGTATTTGGACCTGAAGAGAGACTATTGGTGGCCCTGTATGAAGAGGGATGTTGCGTGGTTTGTGGAGAGGTGCTTCACCTGTCGCAGGGTTAAGGCCGAGCACCAGCGACCGCATGGCAAGTTACAGCCACTTGAGATTCCCCAGTGGAAGTGGGAACAAATTTCCATGGATTTTATCACCAAATTGCCGAGGACTGCGAGAGGTGTCGATGCAATTTGGGTGATCGTTGACCGGCTGACGAAGAGCGCTCATTTTCTTGCTATCAGTGAGAGCTCTTCTACGGAGAGGCTGGCAGAGTTGTATGTGAGAGAGGTGGTATCGCAGCATAGAGTACCGATCTCGATCGTGTCGGACCGAGATGTGCGTTTCACTTCCAGGTTCTGGAAGAAATTCCATGAGGAGTTGGGTACGAGGCTGCATTTCAGTACCGCATACCACCCACAGACGGACGGTCAGAGCGAGCGGACAATTCAGACGCTCGAGGATATGCTTAGGGCATGTGTGTTGGACTTCGGAGGAAGTTGGGACACGTATCTGCCGTTGGCTGAGTTTTCTTATAACAACAGCCACCATTCGAGTATCGGTATGCCTCCCTTTGAGTTGTTGTATGGGAGGAGGTGTCGGACTCCCATCTGCTGGGGAGAGGTCGGGCAGTGAGTGTTGGGTAGCATTGAGTTAGTGCTTCAGACGACAGAGCAAATACAACAGGTCAGGCAGAGGTTGTTGACAGCTCAGAGTCGCCAGAAGAGTTATGCGGATAGGCAACGGTCCGAGCTTGAGTTCCAGGTGGGATACTTCGTTCTCCTGAAGGTATCTCCTTGGAAAGGAGTGATCCGACTCAGGAAGAGGGGCAAGTTGGGACCCCGGTACATTGGTCCGTTCCGGGTGACCGCGAGGGTGGGCAGGGTAGTGTATCGTTTGGAGCTACCTGCGGAATTGAGCCAGATACATGATACCTTCCATGTGTCTCAGTTGAGGAAGTGTATAGCCGACGAGTCGGCGGTGGTGCCGCTGGAGGATATTCAGGTGGATGCGAGCCTGAATTATGTTGAGAGACCGATCGCAATCCGGGATCGGAAGGTCAAGGTTTTGATGAACAAGGAGGTGCCCCTGGTTCAGGTCCAGTGGCAACATCGGAGAGGGTCCGAGCTGACTTGGGAGCCGGAGTTGGAGATGCGGGAGCAGCATCCAGAGTTGTTTGCAGAGTAAGACTTTGAGGGCGAAGTCTGATTCTAGTGGGGGAGAATTGTAACATCCGGATTCCTAGGTATTTTATTTTAATCTTTGATTTTGAGTTAAAGGGAGGGACTCGACGAGTTGACGCCAAGACTCGTCGAGTAGGGTCGCGATTCGCTGGCTGGATTAATGAATGGACACGACGAGTCGGCTAGGTGACTCGACGAGTCTGTGCCGGTGACAAAAACCGTAAATCATTGGGCCTGTGCCCTATTTAAAGGTCCTTATGGCCTTCATTTTTAGCCACTTACTCCCCTGAGAAACGCTAAAGAGCGAAGAGAGCTTAGAGAGCAAGGGAAAGGCTAATTCTTCATCCTTTTGGTGTAATCTTGCTATAAGGAGTGGGAAAGACCAAGCTAGATCGATTGTGGAGCTTGGATCTGTATTGTTCAGACTAAGACTCGCTTCTGGAGGTACAAATCCTTTCCCAATTCGTGTATTTGATATATTTCTTGAATCTAGGGTTCCTTGCATCTTTTTGAGATGGATCTTGAAGCATGTGATGCCCCAAAGTGGTGTAGATGCTAGATCTAGACCATGAGAGGTCCAAAAAGTCCCAACCTTCCAGCTTTATGCTATTTCATGAGGGTTTTGAGAGTAGGTTATCATTTTAAGGGATATTTCTCCATTCATGGCTTTGTATGTGTTGCATGAACGTAAAGTTTGAACCTTTACGTGACTTTTGAGTGCTAGAAGGTTAAATGTACTAGTTGGAGAAGCAGATCTGACCTCAGAAGGTCGTTTGAGTTTCGCCATGGAAGGGACTCGCTGAGTCCATAAGGGGACTCGACGAGTCGAGTCGGGTTACCCCGCGATTCATGACCAATGGTAACTCGTCGAGTGGAAGGTTCACTCGACGTGTCAAGTGAGGTTTAGAAAGACCCAGAGGACACGCTTGGACTCGCCGAGTCACCTATGTGCACTCGACGAGTCTGGTCAAAGTTGACCGTTGACTTTTAGAGTCTAGTGAATGTTTGGACTATTGAGCCATTGGAGGGGTAAAATGGTCTTTTACCCTCTTGAGAGAACTTAGAGAGGGAATAGTCTAGCCTTTGAGAGTCGTATTAGTTAGAGTAATTATTTTATGTGATTAGGCGGAGGCTAGATCAGTATTTCCGAGTTCGAGATTTACCGAGTTACCCGAGGTGAGTCTTCTCACTATACTTTACCTTGAGTGGTAAATAGATTTATGTGACAGAGTATCTTGTATGCTATGTATGTGATGTGTTGCACTGCATTATTTCTATGTTATTTATGATGTGTGTATTCCAGAGTTACAGAGTTAGGACCGGAAGGTCCACAGAGTTAGGACCAGAGGGTCCACAGAGTTAGGGCCAGTGGGCCAACAGAGTTATATCCTCGAGTGGCTAATATGTGTTATATGTGGTATTTTGGGGAACTCACTAAGCATTTATGCTTACAGTGTTTTGTGTTATGTGTTTCAGGTACCCGTGAGGATCGCGGGAAGGCGCCGGCAAGATCAGTACACACTATTGGAGTTTTTATACATTTTGATCTTGGGCTGTGTTTTTATGGATTTGATATGTGATA
This sequence comes from Lactuca virosa, assembly GCF_052849685.1. Classification (NCBI taxonomy): domain Eukaryota; kingdom Viridiplantae; phylum Streptophyta; class Magnoliopsida; order Asterales; family Asteraceae; genus Lactuca; species Lactuca virosa. The sequence continues at coordinate 18,245,562 of NC_136429.1, read as the reverse complement.
CATTGAGATTTGAGAATATTTATGAATGAAATTACACTTTTAAAAGTGAAAATTTGTTTTAAATTTTACGGTGTTACAGAACTATCCTTCATTACCACCTCATGATTCCCATATTCCCAATTGATGAGATATGCCCAGTTTGTCGCAAGGCATGTTTGGATACCTTTGGGGAACACGCAGTTCATTGTAGAGAGCTCCCTGGTTTCAAGTATAGACATGATGTGGTTCGGGATGTTCTCTTTGATGCTTGTCGCGTGCTGGTATTTCTGTGAAGAAAGAAGCGCCAGTGAACTTTTTGACGGACCCGCAGGATGGAAGGTCTACACTTAGACCGGCTGACATTTTGGTCTTTGGATGGATAGGAGGGAAGCATGTGTGTGTGGACCTTATTGGGGTCTCTCCTCTCGTTGGTTTGGGGAGCGGGGGTTTCACATCTGGGCATGCCGCTTTGAAAGCCGCTGCGTGCAAAGTGGTAAAGCACGAGAATGTATGTATAGAAAATCAACATGTGTTTGTTCCTTTTGCATTCGATACATTTGGTTTTCTCGCACCAGAGGTGGTGGAGCTCCTCAATAGAGTCCAACGGGTCATGCATTCTAATGTCATATCTCCTAGATCCACAAATGTTGTTTTCAAAAGAATTGGTTTTGCCATCCAGAAAGGGCTAGCGGCGTAGCTTGTTGCCCGTTTGCCTTCAATCGATATGTATTGAACTATAGTTTAATATAGCTTTAATTATTATTGTATTTGTTATAAAAAAATCATGAATCGCTTATAAAATACACTAAATTCGGAACATAAAACACTTAGAAGTAAAAAGATGATACCCGACTTATAACCACTATTGAAAACTCATCATCATTTCATCTTTAACTTTGTGGCAGGAAAATGCCACCACGGAAATCTAACAGGCGCTTTAACAATACATCAGCTCCACCGCCACCACCACCACCTCCATAGATGGACTCTGCTATGTTCCAGTCTGCTATAACAGCCGTTGTGGCTGCCGCCGTAGCCCAAATCAGTATTAACGGCAACGAAAGCGGAAACGGGACTAACAGTTCCAATCAAGGTGAAAACCAAGGGCACTAACGAATATGCTCCTACAAAGAGTTCATGAACTACAAGCCCATGACCTAACATGGCGACGATAGAGCCGTTACTTTGACAAGATGGTTTGAAAAGACCGAGTCCATATTTGAAATCTGTGCATGCCCGGACGAGTTCAAAGTCAAATATGCGGCATGTACATTTGCGGACTCGGCCTTGTCATGGTGGAACGGACACGTTAAAACTTTGACTCTAGCTATAACCAACGCTATGAGTTGGAAGGACCCGAAAGCTATGATGCTCGAGGAATACTTTCCAAGGAGCGAAATTCAGAAACTGGAACAAGAGCTGTGGGAACACGCCATGAAGGGCTTTGATATTGCCACATACACTGCCCGCTTTAACGAAGTGGAAACTATGTGCCCGTGAATGGTCACCCCAGAGGCCAAGAAAGTGGAACGTTACATTTGGGGGCTATCCCCTCAGATCCAGGGGATGGTCATATCCTCCAACCCGAGCACCCTCGACAGTGCCAAGCGTTTGGCACAAACTCTTGTCGACCAGGGAGTTCGTCAGGGCATCATAACCCCCACGACCGAACAACCGAAACGGGGAGACAATAAGAGAAAGTTCTGGAACAAAAAAAAGGGCCAGCCAACGCAAGAGCCCACAAAGAAACAACAAATTGTGGCAGTCCACGCCGCTACTGTCCCTGCCACTCCAGCACCCGCCAAACAATATGCTGGGACCCTTCCAAAGTGTAAAAAATGCAACTTCGATCACACCGGGGCCTGCCGAGAAATGTACTACAACAATTTGCAGAAAGAAGGGGCACACCGCCCGTTTCTGTAGGACGCCTGCCCAACACACCACTCAAGCCGCCAATGCCGTAGTAAGCCAAGCATGCTATGGATGTGGGGAGACGGGACATTTCAGGGGGGGGGGGGGAATGCCCGAAATCCAACAACAGAAACACTAGGGGAACGGGAAGAGTGCTAACGGTGGGTCACAAAGAGGGAATGCAAGACCCTACGGTGGTTACCGATACGTTCCTCCTTAATAACACATATGCATGCATACTATTCGATAGCGGTGCGAAACGGAGTTTTGTGACTCATAAATTTGAACACTTTCTCAAGGAAAAACCTCAAACACTTAATGAAACATTTACCATAGAAATGGCTAATGGAAAAACCGAAACCACAAATGACATATACAAAGGATGCACTCTAACTCTAAACAATCACTCCTTCCAAATCAACCTAATGTCGGTTACAATAAGGAGTTTTGATGTTATCATTGGCATGGACTGGTTAAGTCCTCACCATGCCGACATTATGTGTTACGAAAGGGTCGTTCGCCTTCACCTGCCGAATAACAAAACCTTGGTCATCTACGGTGACAAACCCGGCACGAACCTCCAAATCATCTCTCGCATCAAGTCTCAGAAGTACTTACACAAGAAATATCATGCCTTGTTAGTTCACATTGTCCATAAGAAGAAGGAAGAAAAGAACATCAAGGACATTCCGGAAGTCTGCAACTTCCCTGACATATTTCCCGAAGACCTTCCAGGAGTACCACCCGAACGCCAAGTTGAGTTCAGAATCGACTTGATTCCTGGAGCCACCCTCGTAGCCAAATCACCATACCGTTTAGCATCGGCAGAAATACAGGAATTGTCCAAGCTTCTCACCTTGGGGAGCACCGGTCTTGTTCGTAAAGAAGAAGGACGGATCTTTCCGTATGTGCATTGACTACCGAGAACTAAATAAACTCACCATCAAGAACCGGTATCCTCTACCCATAATCGAAGACCTTTTCGACCAACTGCAAGGATCAAGTTACTTTTCAAAGATTGACCTGAGATCCAGGTACCATCAGCTGCGAGTCCAGGAGGAAGACATCCCCAAAACCGCATTTAGAACTCGTTATGGTCACCATGAATTCGTAGTAATGCCCTTCGGATTGAGAAATGCACATGCGGTGTTCATGGACCTAATGAACCGTGTATGCCGACCTTACTTAGACAAATTCGTAATAGTATTCATGGATGGCATACTAGTCTAATCACGAAGTGAGGAAGAGTATAGTTAGCACCTACGTCAAGTCTTGGAAACGTTAAGGGCAGAGAAGTTGTATGCGAAGTTCTCAAAATACGAATTTTGGATTCCAAAAGTGGATTTATTAGGACACGTGTTCAGCAAGGAAGGGATACACGTGGACCCCTCCAAAATCAAGGCGACTGAAAACTGGGCAACACCAAGAGCACTAACAGAAATCCGTTAATTCTTAGGCCTTGCTGGCTACTACAGTAGGTTCATAAAAATATTTTCCAGTATCGCAAAGCTACTCACCACCTTGACTCAGAAAGGTGTAACCTTCAACTGGGAGAAGAAACAAGAAGTTGCTTTCCAGACACTAAAGCAAGCCCTATGCAGTGCCCCAATCTTATCTCTTCCAGAAGGGACGAAAGATTTTGTAGTCTACTGTGATGCGTCCAAGCAAGGGATAGGTTGTGTACTTATTCAACGAGGAAAGTTCATTGCCTACGCCTCGAGACAGTTTAAGACTCACAAGGTCAACTACACCACACATGACCTCGAACTGGGAGCAGTAGTATTTTCACTGAAGATCTGGAGGCATTACCTTTACGGTACGAAGTGCACAATCTTCACGGATCATAAGAGTCTCCAGGACATTCTCAACCAAAAGGAGCTCAACATGAGGCAACGACGATGGGTAGAGCTACTAAATGACTACGAATGCGAGATTCGCTATCATTCAGGAAAGACCAAGGTAGTAGCAGATTCCCTAAGTCGAAAGGAATACTCTGTCCGCCGAGTAAAATCATTGACCATAACCTTCCATTCACACCTGTCCACGCAGATTAAAGAGGCTCAACTGGAAGCCTTGAAACCCGAGAATGCTGCAAGTGAATCCTTGAGAGGAATGGATAAAAACCTGGAAGTCAGGAGTGACGGAGCTTGTTATCTCATGAATCGGAGTTGGACACCAAACTTCGGTGGGTACACAGATGTTGTCATGAACGAGGCTCACAAGACTAGATACTCCGTTCATCCCGGTTAAGATAAGATGTACCTGGACCTCAAGAAACTTTATTGGTTGCCAAACATGAAGGAAGAAATCGCTACCTATGTGGGCAAGTGCCTGACTTGCGCTAAGGTCAAGGTAGAATACCAGAAGCCCTCAGGTTTGCTACAACAACCATAGATACCCAAGTGGAAGTAGGAGAGGATAACCATGGACTTCATAACCAAGTTGACCAAGACGACGGGTGGTCTTGACACCATTTGGGTGATCGTTGACAGGTTAACCAAATCCGCACACTTCCTACCAATAAAAGAGACTAAAAAGATGGAGAAGCTAACCAGGACGTACATTAAAGAGATTGTACGGTTCTGGCAGTCACTACAAAAGTCATTGGGAACCAAACTCGACATGAGTACCACCTATCACCCTCAAACTGACGGCCAAAGAGAGAGAACCATTCAGACACTGGAAGACATGTTGAGAGAATGTGTGATAGACTTCGGTAAAGCCTGGGATACCCACTTACCACTCGTCGAATTCTCCTACAATAACAGCTATCACACTAGCATCAAAGTCGCGCCATTCGAAGCCCTCTACGGAAGCAAGTGCAGATCACCTCTGTGCTGGGCCGAGGTGGGTGACACGCAGCTAGCAAAGGGATGAATGCCCAATAGCACACTCACCGGACCGGAGATCATATGAGAAACTACGGAAAAGATCATTCAGATCTGTTAATGATTAAAGGAGTCCTGGGATCGGCAAAAGAGTTATGCAGATAAACGACGAAAAACCTTGGAGTTCCACATTGGTGACTGCGTACTATTGAAGATCTCACCCTGGAAGGGAATGATGCGTTTTGGAAAACCTGGGAAGCTGAATCCAAGGTATATCGGGCCATTTGAGATCCTTGCAAGAATCGGCCGGTGGCTTACCAACTTTAACTACCACAAGAACTCAGTAACGTACATCCCACTTTCCACATGTCCAACCTAAAGAAGTGTCTGTCCGATGAGACTCTTGAAATCCCACTCGATGAAATCGAGGTAAACAAGAGTCTACACTTTGTAGAAGAACTTGTGGAAATCATGGACAGAGAGGTCAAAAGGATGAAACAGAGCCGCATACCCATAGTGAAAGTCTGTTGGAATGCCAAGCGAGGACCTGAACACACCTGGGAAGAAGAAGATCAAATGAAATAGAAGTACCCACATATTTTCCCTAGCTCATGAATACCCACTCTAGAACTAATTTAGGGACAAATTTCCCTCTAACGGGGGGATAATGTGACAATTGGTAGTTCTGGGTCAACAAAAGTCAAATAGATAAGCCGTGACTATTCTTCGTCCTGGGCAGTTTAGTCACAAAATCCATGGTGATATCTTCTCATTTACCCATGGGTACAGGTAAAGGTTCTAAACTCCCGTACGGTTTCTCATGTTGATCTTTAACTCTCGCACATGTTACATATTCTGTCTGTGACAATTGGTAGTTTTGGGTCAACAAAAGTCAAATAGATAAGTCGTAAAGAATGAATTGATGCCTTGCTTAAAAGTTTTCGGTTTTGGGAATCAAAAACCATGAGATTTCGGTTGTGATGGACTGAAATCTCATGTCATGGCCGAATTCATACTAAGACCAAAATAAAGCAAGATCGAAATCATACCTAGACCGAAATCACATGTGATTTCGGTGGTGTACAAGGTGATTTCGGTCATGCCTTGGCCGAAATAACCAATTTGATCCAATGATGTTGCAATGTGATTGGGTGATCCTTTTCCCAATAAGATAAAATATACAAACAAATGCAAACATCACATCACTCTCACTTCCTCATCTATATATTAGGCCGAATTCACCTCCCCATTTCTCATTTACATCTTCAAAATTTCCTCCATTTCTCTCAAAGAAACGTCTTCAAACCTTCATACACTTCTCCCCAGTAACACCTTCAACCATTTCTAGGGAAGCACACTTCAAGGTGTTCTGAAGAATTGGTGTAAGTATTTCTTATATTAATCTAGTGTTTTTACAAACACCTTTCATGATTGTTCATCTCATTCATACACATTACTATGTGTTAAAAACTCATAGGATACAACCAATTTCAAGTGTTTTTGACCTGAAGATCTCCGCCATCACCTCCCTATACAACCACAATCACACTCAAGGTGAGTTCATACCCTTACTTTTTTTTTGAGATTTTAATGTTTTTAGGTGGAGGATACAAGTTAAACAGAAGAGAACTTGTGTTAATATACAAATCATTAATTATGTTTTCTTACATTTTATGTAAAAATACTAAATGCATGAAATAACATTACTACCAAGCTTATGAACTTTCACATGCAAAGTTTGCTAAAAATACAAAGGTTTTCATTTCAACGGAACATACATTATAAACTATAATAGGTACAGTTTATGGGTCATTTACGCTATTTTTCCATTTCGGGATACAATACAAAAATAATTATTTAAAGGCATAATTATTTTACACTACGTAACTACTATGGAAGGATAATACTTCCATATAAAAAATGGTTTTCATTACACTACCCGTAAACCGTCAATACGACTTTGTGAGACACGTCTTCATGTACCAATCATGGTACCTACAAAAGTCATGTATTATAACCAGTGTCTCTTCGAGGTAGGGCATGACACATGTGTATAGATCTATACGGGACTGACAATCCAGCACCTAAACTATTAGCTACAGTTAGACCGGCAGGTCAGGGGTGACAAATGTTGTATCATTCCGACGCCTGAAGAATGTCGTAGCAGACCAACTAGTCACTAGCATGGTTATAATAACTCACATGGGGTATTAACTAATACATTTGGTTTACGGGGCCAACTTACATTCAACTAGGTTTATTTAATAATAAAACTACATACACTAGTTTACAGTACAACTTACATTTTTGGATACATACTGTAACGCCCGTGTTTCTGGGCTAGGCATTAATGTTGTTGTAATAGTCTAGGTTAACCTTTGTAACTCATTTTGAAATAATAAGAATGTGTTATTTGAGTATTATGTGTTTTATACTTAATTATGTGGCTTAATTGAATTAAGAATAAAATAAGCGTAAAAATAAAATATTAGATAAGCTCGATATCTATGAAGGAAGTTGTAGTGGTCGTGGCAAGGTTTCCGAATATATAAAGAATGCTGAAATCCGAGTTATAACGTAGAAGTTATGAGCTGTCGAAGTTTCGCGACAGAACCGGCACGACGCTGAAGGACGTAAAATATGAATTTAAGATAGAGCGATATCTAGCCTTTGTTATCTAAACGAAAGTTTTAGAATACGTTAAACCGAGAGCGTGCATAAAAAGAACGTCTAAATCTGACTTCGTATGAGGAAGTTATGATTTTTCTAAGTTTCGACTTAGCGGTATACAGCCCGAAATCTTGAAATCGAGATCCAGTGATAATTGGCCGAAACAATCTAAACGAGAATCTAATATCTCGTCGTTAGTAGTCCAACGGTAAAAAGACAGACGAAAACGGACGTCGGATGAAGAAGTTATGATTTTATAACGAAGTTTTCCTGTCCCGGCCTACTAAAATAAATATAATAAAAATAAATTCAAAATTAGCCGACAAAGTCTAAATGAAAGTTGTAGAGCGTAGTCTCACCTACACGTGGATATAAAGAACGTCGAAAACGGAGATAGTATGCAAGAGTTACGAATTTCTGAAGTTCGAGGCACGCATAACGAGGAGGGAACGCCCCGCGGTCAAATGGGGAACGCACCGCGTTCAGTGCTTGGCTCCGGATTGGCCACGTCGATGCTGACTCAACGGATAAGATATAGGATCGGAACCCCGCTCCTACACACCGCGTTCGAAGGGAACGCCATGCGTTCGTTTGGGGAACGCCCTGCGTTCGCGGCAGACTTCACCCTATAAATAGAGCACAAAGGGCAGCCGTTTGTGGTTGCCAAATCTCTTCTCTCTCACCTTATTTCATCGATCTATGTGCAATTTATACCCCCGAAGCCCCGGTATCATCCCGAGACCCGAAGCGAGTCCCGAAGCCCCGAAGATCCCGAGAAGTAAAGTTTCCGAGCCGAAACTCTGCCCACGAAAGGCCCGGTTTTCAAGAAAAACGTCCCGGTTGTGTCGGAAAAGTTTACTTTAAGAGACGAGGTGCTGTTCGATCATTGTCTTATCAAGTGAGTGTATATTCGTTTTCTTCTAACACATAGATATGAAGTATTCTTTATATAATACGTGCTATGTGTTTATATATTATTTGTTTATTTGAACTAGTTGTTTAATGGATGTTTTGTACAGGTTTTAAGCTGTATATAAATGTATATATTTTATCTACTAATATGTTGGGTAGAACATGGGTAGACAGTTGGTGTGTGATGAAATAAGATGATGAGAGGCCTCGATGTCGATGTTGATGTTGTTAATCTAGTCATCTAGCGGAGTATGGATGACGACCACGGACTCTTTCTAGACAGTCCAGTGGAACGCTGGCAGGTTTATAACCTGTAGGTGTTGTGAACGATGTGTTCACCGGTGTACTCTATCCCCCTCATGGTTGCCTTTAGGACATCTATTGTTAAGGAAACCCCTTTGCAATAATGTCCGTCCCGATGAAAATCCTAGATTAGGTCCCTTGTAATAGTTGTTGTTTTAGGGACATAAAGTGAGGATAACGGGAATAGGTAATTGGGTTATTGTTGGTTGATGAACTAAATATAATTATTTATTGTGGGTTGAAAACCCTATATGCTCACCAGGCTCCCAAGCCTGACCCACTCAATTTTATTTGTATTACAGGTAGTGGGGCGAGAGCATAAGATGGATGAATCATCAAGTTATTTTGTTTATAGGCCTGTAGTTGTATATAACTGCTGTAAGGCTTATAATGTGTTGTTTATGCTTTTGTGTCTGTATCGAAACATGACATCCCGAGGTTTTGCTATATAATGAAAATACATTTCTTTATGAAATGCTTTGATAAATTCTTATCATATTTTGTTTTGGGAACAAATTCCGCAACTCTTTTAATCAAAGGATTAATCTGATTTTATTTAAAAGCATAAATTAAACCGGTATTTTTTGGCCGTAATTTTAGGGATGTCACAGTTGGTATCAGAGCATTAGTTTAAGCGAACTAGGAATTTGTACGATTTCTAGACTTAAACTTAGAATGCTAAGCGATGATTGTGAGATGTGAGCACTAGCTTATTTTAGGAATTATGCCTAAAATGCTTTTATGTGCAAAATGTTTTGTGCCTGATATGTTGTTATTTGTTCGGATCTATGGTCTGTTGCCGACCGGATTTGGAAACCTTATGTGTTTAGGATTGTAAATGTACGACTACGATATTAGAACTAACATGTAAACGTTTCAGAGTAATAAGGATGATTTAAACGACTATCCTAAATAAAGATCTAAATTCACCTTATTCGGTGTATAGATCAAGAATGGCAAGAACAAGAAGCGGAGTTGGAAACGCGAACGAAAACAGGAACCAACCACCTGTAATCGAGTAAATACATGTTGTAGCAGCAGCACCTGAGCCAATGACAATGGCTGGTGTACAATTGATGATTTAGACGATGTTGGATCGTCAGATGGAAGAAACTAGACGTCTGCTTCAACAAAATCGTGAAGAACCTTCAATTCAAGTTGAAGAGCCCGAAGTGAATGGAGGTTCGTCGGAAGGAGGAAACTTATGTGGGACTGTTGGTCAAGCCAACCCACTGATTGTTAGGCAAGTCAACCAGGATGGTGGAAATGATGGACGAGGATGCAAGTACAAGGATTTCATGGCATCCAAACCGTCGTGTCTATCCGGAAGCCCGACGCCGGTGCAAGTTATGGACTGGATCTACGAAATGGAGACAATGTTTGAAAGTTGCGAATGCATCAACAGGCAGAAGACCACTCTTGCGATCCTTTTGTTAAAGTCTGGGGTATTAAGCTGGTGGAAGTTACTAGCTGACTCTATGCCCTAGGGAGAAGCGAGCAAAATGTCTTGGGAAGACTTTGTGGAACAACTGAAACTGCAATACTGCTCCGACCAGGACCTTCTGGAAATCAATAACGAGTTTCAGAATTTGAAGAAGGGAAAGATGAGCGTTGCTGAATACGCTGCAAGTTTTACGGAGAAGATGAAGCTTATTCCGTACTTAGTTCCAACTGAACTCTCAAAGATCAACAAGTTTGCCCGTGGATTACCAGCGGACTTTGGTCCAATGGTTAAGCAAGCAACCACATTGAAAGCCGCCATCTGGGCTGCTAAGAATGTTGAGACTCAGATCACGGAGAAGGGTCTGGAGAGGTCAGAGGTTGTTGAGAAGAGGAAGTTCGATGGACCCTCGGGGTCCAACAAAAAGTGTAAATTCTCAAAGTCTAGTTCGAGAGGAGGTGGAGGAGGCAAAGCGAAATGGTGCGACAAATGTAAGAAGAAGCATCATGGGAAATGTGGCCGGGAAGCCACATGCTTCAAATGTGGAAAGCCAGGGCACTATGCCAACAAATGCACCCTTACCAAGAAAGTCTGCTACGGGTGTGGTGAGGAGGGGCACATCTCGAGGGACTGTCCGAAAAAGAAGGAGGCGGCAAAACCCAACATTCCCCCAAAGCCAAAAGCGAGAGCCTTCCAGATGATACTGGAAGCTGCTAAAGAAGAAGCTGATGTCGCTTCAGGTACCTTTCTCGTAAACAAATTGCCTGCCCAAATTTTATTTGATTTTGGAGCCAACTACTCCTTTATTTCGTATGAATTTGGTAGAAAACTAGCTTTGCTTGTTGATAGACTAGATAATGCTTTATTAGTCGAAGTTGCTAGTGGCAAGTTTATACTTGTTAGCCATCGTATGAAAAACGTCTTAATTGATTTGAATGGGAATAAGTTCCACGAGGAATTATTGCCTATTGAGTTAAATGGTTTCGACATCGTGCTGGGAATGGATTGGCTTAGCGCCAATGATGCCGAAATACTATGCAAGAAGAAGATTGTAAAAGTAAACCCGCCAGGGAAAGAGTCATTTATGGTGTATGGGGACAAACGCAGAGTAAATTCTGGAATCATTTCTCTAATGAAAGCCGGAAGGTGTTTGGTCAAAGGATGTACATCATATTTGGCATTCGTGATTGATTCAAAGAAGGAGCAAAAGGAGGTGCAGAGCATTCCTGTGGTGTGTGATTATCCGGAAGTATTTCCCGAAGATCTTCCTGGATTACCGCCTGATCAACAAGTAGAATTCTGTATCGACTTGTTTCCAGGAACCATGCCAATAGCAAAAGCACCTTATCGATTAGCACCAACGGAGATGAAGGAGCTGATGATGCAACTTCAGGAGTTATTGGACAAAGGTTTCATAAGACCTAGTTCATCACCCTGGGGAGCTCCGGTGTTATTTGTAAAGAAGAAAGATGGGAGTATGGGAATGTGCATTGATTACAGAGAGCTGAATAAGGAAACGATAAAGAATAGATATCCATTGCCGAGGATTGATGACCTGTTCGATCAGCTTCAAGGTTCAAGCTATTTTTCGAAGATCGATCTGAGGTCAGGATATCATCAGCTGAAGGTGAAAGAGCAGGATATCGAGAAGACTGCATTCAGAACACGATATGGACAATACGAGTTCTTGGTTATGTCGTTTGGACTGACCAATGCTCCCGCAGCATTCATGGATTTAATGAATAGGGTTTGTAATCCGTTCCTTGATAAATCTGTGATAGTGTTCATAGATGACATTCTGATTTACTCGAAGAGCCACGAGGATCATGATCAGACACTTGCGAGAAGTGTTGGAAGTCTTGAAGAAGGAGAAGCTGTAAGCAAAGTTCTCCAAATGTGATTTTTGGATTCGAGAAGTCCAATTCTTGGGTCATGTGGTCAACCAAGAAGGAATAATGGTTGATCCAACAAAGATTGAAGCTGTGATGAAGTGGGAACAACCGAAAAGTCCCACGGAGATCCGAAGCTTTTTGGGATTAGCTGGATATTACCGAAGGTTTATCCAAGGCTTTTCTTCGATTGCTACTCTACTAACAGCTTTGACTCACAAAGGAGCTACTTATGCTTGTAGTGATAAGCACAAAGAAGCATTCGAGTTGCTAAAGAAGAAGCTATGCGAGGCACCGATTATTTCTTTACTCGATGGAGTTGAAGACTTCGCTGTCTATAGCGATGCGTCTGGGGTTGGGTTGGGTTGTGTTTTGACCCAAAGAGACAAGGTGATAGCATATGCGTCTCGACAGCTGAATGAGCATGAAAAGAACTAGCCCACTCATGATTTGGAGTTGGCAGCGGTAGTTTTCGCTCTAAAAATATGGAGGCATTACCTCTATGGCACAAAGTGCAAACTTTTCACTGATCATAAGAGTCTCCAATATCTCTTTAGTCATAAACAATTGAATATGAGGCAGCGACGCTGACTAAAATTACTTAAGGACTACGACTGTGAGATACTTTACCACCCCGGTAAAGCAAATGTTGTCGCTGATGCTCTCAGTCGGAAAGTCAACCTTGAGAGAAAAAGGCCAAGAGCGTTGAGAATAGAAGTTCTCTCGACAATTGTGGAGAGAATAAAGAAAGCTCAACAGGAAGCTTCTGAAAAGAATAACCGGAAGGAGGAACGTTTGGGCAAAATGTTAGTGTTCGATACAAATAGTCACGGACTGAAGGTATTCCAAGATCGAATTTGGGTACCTAAGTCAGGAGGAATAAGAGATCTTCTGATGGAAGAAGCTCTCAAAACCATGTACTCGATTCATCCTGGTAGCACTAAAATGTATAGGGACCTAAAACCCTACTAATGGTGGCCGACGATGAAGCTTGATATTGCAAAGTATGTGGCTGAGTGTGTGACATGTGCAAGAGTGAAGGCACAACATCAGAAACCATACGGGAGTTTAGAACCTTTACCTGTGCCGATGGGTAAGTGGGAAGACATTGTTATGGATTTTGTCACTAAACTACCCAAAACAAAGAATGGTCACGACATGATTTGGGTAGTCGGTGATCGCTTCACTAAGAGTGCGCACTTCATAGTTGCCAATGAGAAATGATCTATGGATAAGCTTGCAAATTCTTACGTGAAGGAAATTATGAGGCTTCATGGTGTTCCGTTAACGATTGTATCGGATCGTGATAGCCGTTTCACCTCAAGGTTTTGGAAAAGTCTACAAGAGGAATTGGGTACCAAGTTGTGTTTAAGTACAACTTACCATCCACAGACTGATGGGCAGAGCGAACGAACAATACAAACACTTGCAGATATGTTGAGAGCATGTACCCTAGAATTCCAAGGCAACTGGGATGAACATTTTCCTTTGGTAGAATTTTCCTACAATAATAGTTTCCACTCGAGCATTAAGATGGCACCTTATCAAGCTTTGTACGGACAAAAGTGTCGTACGCCGTCTTGTTGGCTTGAGGCTGGGGAAAAACAGTTTATGGGACCGGAGATAGTCAATCAAACTGCTAAAAAGTTGAAAATAATTAAGGAGAGAATGTTAGCAGCTCAGGATCGTCAAAAGAGCTATGCTGACAAGAAAAGAAGACCGATGACTTTTGAAGTTGGAGATTCGGTTTTGCTTAAAGTCTCACGTTGGAAGGGACTTATAAGGTTTGGTAAAAGGGGAAAACTAAGTCCAAGGTTTATTGGACCGTTTAAAGTTCTTCAAAGGATTGGGAACCAAGCTTACAAGCTAGAATTACCCGAAGAACTGAATGGAATTCATAACACTTTCCATGTGTGTTATTTAAGGAAGTTCACGGGAGAAGTTCCCGATATAATTCCAATTTCTGAATTAAGGGTTGATGAGAGCAAAAGGTTAATTGAAGAACCGGAGGCAATCGTTGACCGAAAGACTAAGAAATTACGATGTAAGATGGTTGAATTAGTGCTTGTCCGTTGGAAACATGCGAATGGGCCAATTCTCACCTGGGAAACGGAGAGTGACATGATGAGTCGCTATCCGCATTTGTTTGTTGATGTGTGATTCCGGGGATGAAATCATTCTAAGGTGGGGAGAATTGTAACGCCCGTGTTTCTGGGCTAGGCATTAATGTTGTTGTAATAGTCTAGGTTAACCTTTGTAACTCATTTTGAAATAATAAGAATGTGTTATTTGAGTATTATGTGTTTTATGCTTAATTATGTGGCTTAATTGAATTAAGAATAAAAATAAGCGTAAAAACTAAAATATTAGATAAGCTCGATATCTATGAAGCAACTTTTAGTGGTCGTGGCAAGGTTTCCGAATATATAAAGAATGTTGAAATCCGAGTTATAACGTAGAAGTTATGACCTGTCGAAGTTTCGCTACGGAACCGGCACGACGCTGAAGGACGTAAAATATGAATTTAAGATAGAGCGATACCTAGACTTAGTTATCTAAACGAAAGTTGTAGAATACGTTAAACCGAGAGCGTGCATAAAAAGAACGTCTAAATCTGACTTCGTATGAGGAAGTTATGATTTTTCTAAGTTTCGACTTAGCGGTATGCACCCCGAAATCTCGAAATCGAGATCGAGTGATAATTGGCCAAAAAAATCTAAACGAGAATCGAAGAGCTCGTCGTTAGTAGTCCAACAGTAAAAAGACAGACGAAAACGGACGTCGGATGAAGAAGTTATGATTTTATAACGGAGTTTTCCTGTCCCGGCCTACTAAAAATAATATAATAAAAATAAATTCAAAATTAGCCGACGAAGTCTAAATGAAAGTTGTAGAGCGTAGTCTCACCTAAGCGTGGATATAAAGAACGTCGAAAACGGTGATCGTATGCGAGAGTTATGAATTTTTGAAGTTCGAGGCACGCATAACGTGGAGGGAACGCCCCGCGTTCAAATGGGGAACGCACCGCGTTCAGTGCTTGGCTCCGGATTGGCCACGTCGATGCTGACTCAACGGATAATAGATAGGATCGGAACCCCGCTCCTACGCACCACGTTCGAAGGGAACGCCCTGCGTTCGTTTGAGGAACGCCCTGCCTTTGGGCAGACTTCACCCTATAAATAGATCACAAAGAGCAGCCGTTTGTGGTTGCCAAATCTCTTCTCTCTCACCCTTATTTCATCGATCTACGTGCAATTTATACCCCCAAAGCCCCGGTATCATCTCGAGACCCGAAGCGAGTCCCGAAGCCCCGAAGATCCCGAGAAGTAAAGATTCCGAGCCGAAACTCTGCCCGCGAAAGGCCCGGTTTTCAAGAAAAACGTCCCGGTTGTATTGGAAATGTTTACTTTAAGAGACGAGGTGCTGTTCGATCACTGTCGTATCAAGTGAGTGTATATTCGTTTTCCTCTAACACATAGATATGAAGTATTCTTTATATAATACGTGCTATGTGTTTATATATTATTTGTTTATTTGAACTAGTTGTTGAATGGATGTTTTGTATAGGTTTTAAGTTGTATATAAATGTATATATTTTATCTACTAATATGTTGGGTAGAACATGGGTAGACAGTTGGTGTGTGATGAAATAAAATGATGAGAGGCCTCGATGTCGATGTTGATGTTGTTAATCTAGTCATCTAGCGGAGTATGGATGACGACCACGGACTCTTTCAAGACAGTCCAGTGGAACGCTGGCAGGTTCATAACCTGTAGGTGTTGTGAACGATGTTTTCACCGGTGTACTCTATCCCCCTCATGGTTGCCTTTAGGACATCTATTGTTAAGGAAACCCCTTTGCAGAAATGTCCGTCCCGATGAAAATCCTAGATTAGGTCCCTTGTAATAGTTGTTGTTTTAGGGACATAAAGTGAGGATAACGGGAATGGGTAATTGGGTTATTGTTGGTTGATGAACTAAATATAATTATTTATTGTAGGTTGAAAACCCTATATGCTCACCAGGCTCCCAAGCCTGACCCACTCAGTTTTATTTGTATTACAGGTAGTGGCGCGAGAGCA
This sequence comes from Lactuca virosa, assembly GCF_052849685.1. Classification (NCBI taxonomy): domain Eukaryota; kingdom Viridiplantae; phylum Streptophyta; class Magnoliopsida; order Asterales; family Asteraceae; genus Lactuca; species Lactuca virosa. Next base: position 18,229,547 of record NC_136429.1, on the reverse strand, counting down.
TAAGATGGATGAATCATCAAGTTCTTTTGTTTATAGGCCTGTAGTTGTATATAAGTGTTGTAAGGCTTATAATGTGTTGTTTATGCTTTTGTGTCTGTATCGGAACATGACATCCCGAGGTTTTTCTATATAATGAAAATACATTTCTTTATGAAACGCTTTGATAAATTCTTTTCATATTTTGTTTTGGGAACAAATTATGCAACTCTTTTAATCAAAGGATTACACTGATTTTATTTAAAAGCATAAATTATGGCCGTGATTTTGGGGATGTCACACATACATTCAAAGTGTTTTACATAGATACAGCTACAGTACATTATTTTCCAGTACAGTGCAACTTACATTTCTGGAAACATACCTTCAAATGGTTTTATAAATATTAAAACTACATTATACTACGTCCGAGTACAACAATGCTTATACATTTACGGTCATAGGGTTTCTAATACTACAATTCACTTTACAAGAAAATATTAGATTTTCTGGAATCACACCATTTCATCATTAAAGGAAAAATGGCAGATTTTTCTCATACAAACGCTTATGAACTCACCAACTTAATTGTTGAAACTTTTTCAAAACTACTTGTATTCTCTGGAAATCAGTAATCAGGTACTCATAAGGATTTTATAGATGGGGCGTGGCAGCGTCACATCACATATTTTTGTCACATGTATTTAATGTCAAGCAAACAATGATTTGAATACAGTGTAAACTTATTAATTATCAATATGATCATTTATGGATTTGATCATTTATATTCAATTGTTATGATACTGTACATGGAGTCATCCACCCTCGAACGTTTCTGTTGTTCTCAGTTTGGGGTGTGACACTGCCACATACTTTGCAACATCGAGCTTCATGGTCGGCCACCAATAGTAAGGTTTCAAATCTTTATACATCCTAGTGCTGCCGGGATGAATAGAGTACATGGTCTTGTGAGCTTCTTCCATCAGAAGATCCCTTATTCCTCCCATCTTAGGTACCCAAATCCTATATTGGAATACCTTCAATCCTTGACTATTGGTACCGAATACCAACGTTTTTCCTAAACGTTCTTCCTTTCAGTCATTTTTCTCTAAGGCTTCTCCCTGAGCTTTGTTGATGCTTTCCACAATTGTTGAGACAACTTCTATTCTTAACGCTCTTGGCCTTTTTCTTTCCAGATTTACTTTTCAACTTACAGCTTAAGCTACGATATTTGCTTTACCGGGGTGGTAAAGTATCTCACAGTCGTAGTCCTTGAGCAACTCTAGCTAGCGTCGTTGCCTCATATTAAATTCCTTTTGATCAAAGAGATACTGGAGACTTTTATGATCAGTGAAGAGTTTGCACTTCATGCCATAAAGATAATGCCTCCATATCTTTAATGCAAATACTACCACTGCCAACTCAAGATCGTGGGTGGGGTAGTTCTTCTCGTTCTCTTTCAATTGTCGAGATGCATAAGTTATCACTTTATTCCTGTGGGTCAGAACACAACCTAACCCAACTTCAGATTTATCACTTTAGACTGTGAAGTCTTCAACTCCATCAGGTCAAGAAAGAATCGGTGCTTCATACAACTTCTTCTTTAACTTTATGAATGCTTCTTCACGTTTCTCACTCCATGTATAGGTGGCTCCTTTATGGGTCAAAGCTATCAATGGAGCAGCTATAGAAGAAAAGCCTTGGATAAACCATCGGTAATATCCAGCTAATCCCAGAAAGCTTCGAATCTCGGTAGGACTTTTTGGTCGTTCCTATTTCATCACAGCTTCAATCTTTGTTGGGTCAACCATTATCCCTTCTTGGTTAACCACATGACCCAAGAATTTGACTTCTCGAATCCAAAAATCACATTTAGAGAACTTTGTGTACAGCTTCTCCGTCTTTAAAACTTTTAATACTTCTCGTAAGTGCTTGCCATGCTCCTACTGGCTCTTTGAGTAAATCAGAATGTCATCTATGAATACTATCATAGATTTATCAAGGAATGGTTTACAAACCATGTTCATCAAATCCATAAATGTTGTTGGAGCATTGGTTAGTCCAAATGAGATAACTAAGAACTCATAGTGTCTGTATCTTGTTCTGAATGCGGTCTTCTCAATATCTTGCTCTCTCACCTTCAGCTGATGATATCCTGACCTAAGATCGATCTTTGAGAAATAGCTCGAACCTTGCAGTTGATCGAACAGGTCATCAATCCTAGGCAATGGATACTTGTTCGTCACCATTTCCTTGTTCAGCTCTCTATAGTCTATGCACATCCTCATGCTTCCATCCTTCGTTTTTATGAATAACACCGGAGCTCCCCAGGTTGATGAACTAGCTCTAATTAAAATGTTTTCCAAACACTCCTGAAGTTGCATCATAAGCTCCTTCATATCTGTTGGTGCTAATCGGTAATGTGCTTTCGCTAGTGGTATCAATCCTGTCAACAAGTGTATTCGACACTCTACTTGTCTATCAGGGGTAATCTAGGAAGATCTTCGGGAAAGACTTCCGGATAGTCGCACACCACTGGTATTCTTTGTATCTCCTTCTTCTCCTTCTTTTCATCAATCATAAATGCCAAGTATGATGTGTATCCTTTGGACAAACACTTTTTAGCTTTCATCAGGGAAATGATTCCAGAATTCACTCTACGTTTGTCCACGTACACCATAAAATGAATCTTTTCCATGTGGGTTTACTCTCACCATCTTCTTCTTGCATAGTATCTCGGAATCGTTCACACTAAGCCAATCCATTCCCAGTACGAAACCGTTCAACTCAATGGGCAACAACTCCTCGTGGATTTTATTCCCGTTCAAGTCGATGACGATGTTTTTAATGGAATCGCTAACAGGTATGAATTTGCCATTGGAAAATTCTACAACTAGAGTCAAACAATACATTAGCGGGCAATCCATTTACAAGAAAGGTACCTGAAGCGACATATGTTGCATCCTTTGCTGCTTCCAGGGTCATCTGGAATGCTCATGCCTTTGGCCTCGACGGAACATTAGGCCTTGCTTCCTCTTTCTTCTTTGGGAAGTCCTTTGCAATATGCCCTTCTTCGTTACACCCATAGCACACCCTCTTGTTAAATGTGCACTCATTGGCATAATGCCCAGTCTTCCCACACTTGTAACAAGTCACTTCCCCGTTGCATTTTCCAAAGTGCTTCTTTTTGCACTTCTCGCACCATCTTGCTTCACCTCCTCCTCCTCCGAACTTCTTAGAACCAGACTTCGAGAATTTGATTTTCTTATTGGACCTTGTAGATCCATCAAAATTCCTTTTCTCTACTACCTCAGCTCTTTCTAGACCCTTTTCCCTTATCTGGATCTCAACATTCTTAACTGCCTAGATGGCGGCTTTCAAAGTGGTTGCTTGTTTGACCATCAGACCAAAGTCCGCTGTCAATCCATTAGTAAACTTGTTGACCTTGGAGAGTTCAGTCGGAACTAGGTAAGGAACAAGCTTCATCTTCTCCGTAAAACTTGCAGCATACTCGGTGATGCTCATTCTTCCCTTCTTTAGGTTCTGAAACTCGTTGTTGATCTCCAGAAGATCCTGCTCAGAGAAGTACTACAATTTCAGTTGCACCAAAAAGTCTTCCCAATACATCTTGCTAGCTTCTCCCTTGGGCATGGTATCAGCTAGTAGCTTCCACCAGCTCAGTAGTCATGACTTTAACAGTGTAATCGTGAGGCTGGTCTTCTGTTTGTTGCTGCAGTCGCAACTTTCAAACATCATCTCCATCTTGGAGATCCAATCCACAACTTCTACCGGCGTTGGGCTTACAGAAAGACTCGGTGGTTTGGATGCCATGAAATCCTTGTACTTGCACCCACATCCATCATTTCCTCCATTCGGGTGGTTTCTTCTACCCACTCGTGGCTCAGCTTGACTAACATTCTGACTATAGTTTCCTTCATCTGATTGTTCAAGGTCCAGTTCAATCTATTCAACATGTTCATTAGGTTCATACCTATCATGCAACATCTGTATCATCTCCTCTCTTTGTTTGGCCATCATAGCCCTAATCATTGCTTGGACTCCTGTCATTGTGATTGGTTTAGGTGCAGCTACTACTTCCGGTGCACGTTCAATCACAGGTCGGTGATTAGCGTTTCCGAATCCGCGTCGAGTTCTCTCCATGTTGATCTATACACCAAAGTAGGTGAATTTAGATCTTTATTTACGATAGACGTTTAATCCTCCTTGTTACTCCGAAAAGTTACATGCCAATTCTAATATCGTAGTCGAACGTTTACAAATCAGATAACATAAAGTTTCTAGATCTGGTCGGCAATAAACCATAGATCCGATCAAATAATAGCTAGTTCTCGTGTCTAAAATATAGATTTGGTCGGAATCTTTCCTAAAATAAGCTAGTGCTCGTGTCTAAAATATAGTAGACGCTCATCTCACAATCATCTCTTAGCATTCTAAGTTTACTTCTAGAAATCCTACAAATTCCTAGTTTGCTTAAACTAATGCTCTGATACCAAACTGTGACATTCCCAATTTCACGGCTAGAAAAGACCGATTTGTTTATGCTTTATTTGAAAATCAAGGTATACTTTAGAAGAAATATTTGCGGAATTTGATCCCAAAAATATGATAAAGAATTTATCAAAGCATTTCCGAAGAAATTTATTTTCATTGTATTAAAAACCTTGCAATGTCATTGTCAATACATATCAAAAGCATAAACAGAAACAACATAGGCCTTACAACATTCTATTTATTTCTACTGGCCTATAATCCATAATCTCTCATCAGATCATCACATCTATGCTCTTGTGCCACTACCTTTAATACAAGAAACTAAGTGGGTCAGGCTTAGGAGCTTGGTGAGCACATAAGGTTTTCAACCCACGATAATTAAGTTTATTAATTTCATCAATCAATCAACCCGATTACCCGTTCTCGTTATCCTCACTTTCTGTCCATAAAGAATCTAATTCAAGGAACCTAGCCTATGGATTTTCATCGAGATGACAACACTGCTTAGGGGATTCCTCAGAAATATATATCAAATATAGAAACCAAGAGGGGGATGGAGTACACCTAGTGAACACTTAGTTGAAAAACACCTACAGGTTGAGATCATGCCAGCATTCCATTGGACTGTCTAAAATAGTCTGTGGTCGTCATACATACTCAGCTAGATGACTAAATCATCTTAAAAATCAATTATTCTCATCAATTTTACTTCCTCTTTCATCATCTATTTCATCTACCCATCTTTACCCATCATAATTATAGGTATAAAATACATATACAATTTAAATCAAGTAAAACATGTATATTTTGTTCACCCAGCATAAATATCAAGTGCACAGATAATATGCACACATAGCACATAAATTTATTTTAAATACTCCATATCTATGTGTAAGATGAAAGTAACTATGCACTCACTTGTTAAAGTGATGACTTCAAACTCGGGCAGCTCTTCGCTTCTAACAATCTTATTTTCCTTCGACGCAACCTAGTATCATTATCACTAGATCTTAGTCTAATATTCATTGCGACTAATTATTAGGCTAAGTAATATTGTTTTTCTTGTATTATATAAGTGTTAAACAATACTTTTCAACCACTATGTACAGAGAGGGGTCAGACATGAAACACCGGAGGGCAGGACCATATTGGCATTTAAGCTGTTCTGAAATCTAACAACCCTATGCGGCCCTTCAAACAAGATTCCCCGTACCGTGAGTAGTTAAAAGATATTGTAATAACACTTTATATTTTATAATACTTAGCACGTATAGTGTTTATAGTTTCATAACAACGATACTGAACTTAAACATAAGCTATACTTAAAGTAGGGTAAGCATAACTCACTTACAATGGGGTTTGGCTAGGAGTCGGGCTTTGCAGGGGCAGAAAATCTGAGCCGAAAGCTCTTCTTCTTGGAGCCTTCTGGCGCTGCAGGACTCTCGTCTAGCACTTGGGAAGTACTAGGGAAGGGGAAAAATAGTTTGGGAATATTGAGAGAGAAAGAAAGGTAAAGGTGTGAGGAAATGTGGAGAACCTCACACATAGTTATAGGCTGGAGGATGCGAGTGCGCGGGGCGTAAATTCCGTGTACGATGGGCGTACTTAGTATACGGGGCATCCGAAGTGCTACGATGCGCGTACGAGGGCCAACTGTCAGCTCCGCATGCGAGACCATGGGGAGAAAGCAAGGCCCAGGATTCGGCCACATGTCACCTTCGCATCAGCCTACGCTAAACTTCTAAAATTTGAAACTTTCTTATACGACGTCCATTTTTCACGTTCTTTATATCCACGCGTTGGTGGCGACGTAATCTACAACTTTCGTTTAGACTCCATAGGCTAATTTTGAATATATATTTTTAAAGTTATATTTTAACAGGCTTAGATAGATAAAGTCCGTTAAAAATTCATAACTTTGTCATTCGACGTCTGTTTTTGTCTGTCTTTATATCGTTGATCTCCTATTAACGAGATCTTCGATTCTCGTTTAGATTGTGTCGCATAAAAATCGATCGATATAAAATTCGAAATCCGGGTTGCGGACTGCTATGTTAAATCTTAGAAAAATCATAACTTCCTCATATGAAGTCAGATTTGGACGTTTTTTTATGCACGCTCTTGGTTTAACGTATACTACGACTATAATTTAGATCATTAAGGATGAAAAGTATTTTATCGCAAACTCACTTTTTACGATACACAGTGTCATGCTGATTTTGTCGCAAAACTTCGACGGGTCATAACTTCTTCGTTATAAAACGGATTTCGGCGTTTCTTATATCCCCAAAATCATTGTTATGACTACTACAAAACGTCGTGCCGGTTTTGGCGCAAAACTTCGACGGATCATAACTTCTTTGTTATAAGTCGGATTTCAGTGTTGTTTATATCCCCGAAATCCTTGTTACAACTACCTCAACTTTATTCATAGATATTGGGTCTATCTAATATTTTATTTTTGACGCACATTTTTATTATTATTTTATTACATCGTTATAAGCAAGTATAAAGCACATAGATCATATAAATCACATAATACTCAAATAATTCCTCTTCATTACTTCAAAATATGTTACAATTGTGGACCCTAACTATTACATCATACTATTAATGCTTATCCTACAAACACGGGCGTTACAATTCTCTCCTCCTTAGGGTGATTCCGCCCTGGAATTAAGCGTCAGCAAACAGATGTGGATAGTGACTCATCATGTCACTCTTTGTTATCCAGGTGAGGTTCGGCCCATTCGTATGTTTCCATTGCACAACCACCAAGTCGACCATCTTGCGTCATAATTTATTTGTCTTACGTTCAACAATTGCTTCAGGCTCTTCGATTAACCTCTTATTCTCATCCATCCTTAACTCCGAAAGTGGAATTATATCGGGAACTTCTCCCGTAAACTTCCTCAAATAACACACATGGAAAGTGTTATGAATACCATCCAGTTCTTCCGGTAATTCCAGCTTGTAAGATTGGTTCCTGATCCTCTGAAGAATCTTGAATGGTTCAATCAACCTTGGACTCAACTATCCTTTACTTCCAAGTCGTATAAGTCCATTCCATGGTGAGACTTTGAGCAAAACCGAATCTCCAACTTCGAATGTCATCGGTCGTCGCTTCTTGTCAGCATAACTCTTTTGGCGATCTTGAGCTGCCAACATCCTTTCTCTAATCACTTTTAATTTTTCAGCAGTCAGATGGACTATATCGAGACCCATAAACTGCTTTTCTCCGGCCTCAAGCCAACAAGACGGCGTATGACATTTCTGTACGTACAAAGCTTAATAAGGTGTCATCTTAATGCTCGAATGGTAACTATTGATGTAGGTAAACTCTACCATGGGTAAATACTCAACCCAGTTACCTTGAAATTCTAGGGTACATGGTCTTAACATATCTTCCAGAGTTTGAATTGTTCTTTAGCTCTGAACATCAGTCTGCAGATGCTAGGTTGTACTTAAACACAACTTTGTACCCATTTTCTCTTGTAGACTCTTCCAAAATCTTGATGTGAAACGACTATGACTATTCGATACAATCGTTAATGGTAAAGCGTAAAGTCTTATTATCTCCTTCACATAATCATTTGCAAGCTTATCCATAGACCACCTCCCATTGGTTGCTATGAAGTGTGCACTCTTTGTGAAACGGTCCACGACTACCCAAAACATGTCGTAAGCGTTCTTCGTCGTGGGCAGCTTAGTAAAAAAAATCCATAATGATGTCTTCCCATTTACCCATGGGTACAGGTAAATGTTCTAAACTCTCGTACGATTTCTAATGTTGTGCTTTAACTCTCACACATGTTACATGTTTTGCCACATACTTCGCAACATCGATCTTCATCGTCGGCCAACAGTAGTAAGGTTTCAGATCCCTATACATCTTAGTGCTGTCGGGATGAATCGAATACATGGTCTTGTGAACTTCTTTCATGAGAAGATCCCTTATTCTTCCCATCTTAGGTACCCAAATCCTATCTTCGAATACCTTCAATCCTTGACTATTTGTATCGAATACCAACATTTTTCCTAAACGTTCTTCCTTTCGGTCATTTTTCTCTAAAGCTTCTCCCTGAGCTTTCTTGATGCTTTCCACAAATGTTGAGACAACTTCTATTCGTAAGGCACTTGACCTTTTTCTTTCCAACTTTACTTTTCGACTTAGAGCATCAACTACGACATTTGCTTTTCCAGGGTGGTAAAGTATCTCACTGTCGTAATCCTTGAGCAACTCTAGCCAGCGTTGTTGCCTCATATTCAATTCCTTTTGATCAAAGAGATACTAGAGACTTTTATATTCAGTTAAGAGCTTGCACTTTATTCCATAAAGATAATTCTTCCATATCATTAATGCAAATTCTACCGCTGCCAACTCCAAATCGTGAGTGGGGTAGTTCTTTTCATGCTCTTTGAATTGTCAACATGCATATACTATCACTTTATCCCTTTGGGTCAGAACACAACTTAACCCAACTCCAGATGCATCGCTATAGACTACGGAGTCTTCAACTCCATCAGGTAAATAAAGAATTAATGCTTCACACAACTTCTTCTTTAATTTTTCGAATGCTTCTTCATGTTTCTCACTCCATTTATAGGTAGCTCCTTTATGGCTCAAAGCTGTCAATAGAGCAGCTATCGAAGAAAAACCTTGGATAAACCTTCGGTAATATCCAACTAATCCTAGAAAGCTTCGAATCTCGGTAGGACTTTTTGTTCGTTCCCATTTCATCACATCTTCAATCTTTTTTGGGTCAACCATTATCCCTTCTTTGTTAACCACATACCCAAGAATTGGACTTCTCGAATCCAAAAATCATATTTGGAGAACTTTGCTTACAACTTCTCTGTCTTTAAAACTTCTAATACTTCTCCTAAGTTCTTTCCATGCTCCTGTTGGCTCTTTGAGTAAATCAGAATGTCATCTATGAACAGTATCACAGATTTATCGAGGAATGGTTTACGAACCATGTTCATCAAATCCATAAATATTTCTGGAGCATTGGTTAGTCCAAATAACGTAACGAAGAACTCATAGTGTCCATATCTAGTTCTGAATGCGGTCTTCTCAATATCTTACTCTCTCACCTTCAGCTGATGATATCCTGACCTAAGATTGATCTTTGAGAAATAGCTCGAACCTTTTAGTTGATGGAATAGGTAATCAATCCCAGGCAATGGATACTTGTTCTTCACTGTTGCCTTGTTCAGCTCTCTATAGTCTATGCACATCCTCATGCTTCCATCCTTCATTTTTACGAATAACACTGCAGCTCCCCAGGTTGATGAACTAGGTCTAATGAAACCATTGTCCAACAACTCCTAAAGTTTCATCATAAGCTCCTTCATCTTTGTTGGTGCTAATCGGTATGGTGCTTTCACTAGTGGTGTCGATCCTGGCAACAATTCTATTCGAAACTGTACTTGTCTATCAGGGGACAATCCAGGAATATCTTTGGGAAAGACTTCCGGATAGTCCCAAACCATTGGTATTCTTTGTATCTCCTTCTTTGCATCAATCACAAATGCCAAGTATGAGGTGCATCCTTTAGACAAACACTTTCTGACTTTCATCAGGGAAATGATTCAAGAATTCACTCTACGTTTGTCCACGTACACCATAAATGACTCTTTTCCAGGTGGGTTTCCTCTCACCATCTTCTTCTTGCATAGTATATCAACATCGTTCGCACTAAGCCAATCCATTCCCAGTACGATGTCCAAATCATTCAACTCAATGGGCAACAACTCCTCGTGGAATTTATTCCCATTCAAGTCGATTACGATATTTTTAATGCAATCGCTAACATGAATGAATTTGTCACTGGAATTTATTTCCGTTCAAGTCGATGACGATGTTTTTAGTTCTCGTGTCTAAAATATAGTAGACACTCATCTCACAATCATCGCTTAGCATTCTAAGTTTAAGTCTAGAAATCCTACAAATTCCTAGTTCGCTTAAACTAATGCTTTGATACCAACTGTGACATCCCCAATTTCACGGCCAGAAAAAAACGATTTGTTTATGCTTTATTTGAAACTCATAGTATACTTTTGAAGAAATATTTGTGGAATTTGTTCCCAAAAATATGATAAATAATTTATCAAATCATTTCCGAAGAAATGTATTTTCATTATATTAAAAACCCCAGGATGTCATTGTCAATACAGATCAAAAGCCAAAATAGCACCAACATAGGCCTTAGAACATTCTATTCATTTCGACTGTCCTATAATCCATAATCTCCCATCAGATCATCGCATCTATGCTCTTGTTCCACTACCTGTAATACAAAAAACTGAGTGGGTCAGGCTTGGCACCCTGGTGAGCACATATGGTTTTCAACCCATAATAATTAAGTTTATTAATTTCATCAATCAATCATCCCGATTACTTGTTCTCGTTATCCTCATTGTTTATCCCTAAAGCATCTAATTCAAGGGACCTAGCCTAAGGATTTTCATCGGGATGACAACACTGCTTAGCGGATTCCTCGGCAATATATGTCAAATAAGGCAATCATGAGGGGTTTGGAGTACACCTGGTGAACACTTAGTTGAAAAACATCTTCAGGTTGAGAACATCCCAGCGTTCCACTAAACTGTCTAGAATAGTCTGTGGTCGTCATCTATACTCCGCTAAATGACAGGATCATCCTCAACAACGAGGTCTCTCATCAATTTTGTTTCCTCTTTCATCGTCTATTTCATCTACCCATCTTTTCCCATCATAATTATAGGTATAAAATACATATACAGTTTAAATCAAGTAAAACATGTATATTTTGTTCATCCAGCATAAATATCAAGTACACAGATAATATGCAAACATAGCACGTAATTTATTTTAAATACTTTATATCTATGTGTAAGATGAAAGTAAATATGCACTCACTTGTTAAAGTGATGACCTCAAACTAGGGCAGCGCTTTGCTTCTAACAATCTTATTTTCCTTCGACGAAACCTAGTATCATTATCACTAGATCTTCGTCTAATTTTCATTGCGACTAATTATTAGTCTAAGTAATAATGTTTTTCTTGTATTATATAAGTGTTAAACAATACTTTCCAACCACTATGTACAGACAGGGGCCAGATATGAAACACCGCAGGCCAGGACCATTTTGGCATTTAAGCTGTTCTAAAATCCAACAACCCGATGCGGCCCTTCAAACAAGATTCCCCGTACCGCAAGTAGTTAAAAGATATTATAATAACACTTTATATTTTATAATACTTAGCACTTATATTGCTTATAGTTTCATAATAACGATGTTCAACTTAAACATAAGCTATACTTAAAGTAGGGTAAGCATAACTCACTTACAAGGGGGTTTGGCTAGGAGCCGAGTTCTGTAAGGGCAGAAGTTCTGAGTCGAAAGCTCTTCTTCTTGGAGCCTTCTGGCGCTTTTGGACTCTCCTCTAGCACTTAGGAAGTACTCGGGAAGGGGAGGGAGAGTTTGGGAGTATTGAGAGAGAAAGAAGGGTAAATGTGTAAGGAAATGAGGAGAACCTCGCACATATTTATAGGCTAGAGGATGCGAGTGTACGGGGCGTAACTTCTGAGTACGATGGCCGTACTCATCTCACGGGACGTCCGAAGTGCTACAATGCGTGTACGAGGGCCAACTTTCAGCTCCGCATGTGAGACCATGGGGAGAAAGCAAGGGCCAGGATTCGGCCACGTGTCACCTTCGCATCAGCCTATGCTAAACTTCTAAATTTTGTAACCTTCGCATATGAGCTACGTTTTTCACGTTCTTTATATCCACGCGTAGGTGGCGATGTAATCTACAACTTTCGTTTAGACTCCATAGGCTAATTTTGAATTTATTTTTAAAGTTATATTTTAACAGACTCAGACATATAAAATCCGTTAAAAATTCATAACTTTGTCATACGACGTCCGTTTTCGTCTGTCTTTATATCATTGAGCTCCTATTAACGAGATCTTCGATTCTCATTTAGATTGTGTAGGATAAAATTCGATCGATCTAAAATTCGAATTTTGGGTTGTGCACTGCTATGCTAAATCTTAGAAAAATCATAACTTCGTCATACGAAGTCAGATTTGGACATTCTTTTTATGCACGCTCTAGGTTTAACATATACTAAGACTATCATTTACATTGTTAAGGCTAAAAGTATTTTATCGCAAACTCACTTTTTACGATACACAGTGTCGTGTCGGTTTTGTCGTAAAACTTCGACGGGTCATATCTTCTTTGTTATAAGTCGGATTTCAGCGTTCCTTATATCCCCGCAATCCTTGTTATGACTACTTCAACTTTATTAATAGATATTGGGTCTATCTAATATTTTATTTTTGACGCATATTTTTATTAGTATTTTATTACATCGTTATAAGCATGTATAACGCACATAAATCACATAATACTCAAATAATTCCTCTTCATTACTTCAAAATAGGTTACAATTGTCAACCCTAACTATTACATCATACTATTAATGCTTAGCCTAGAAACACGAGCGTTACATGCTAGGAGACTCTAAAATCCGCAATTTCTTGTCTTCCCTCCTCTTGCCTACGTGGGATAGCCCATTCCCTCTCTTTGGTTGCTTACACTCCTCTAATTGTACAAAGCATGGTGTGGGTGATGTGTTGGACTTTATTTCAAAGCAATCTGGTGCATGGCTTGTGAGGGGCTTCCTTCACTATAAATTGAGAGCTTTGGGTTCTCATTCGTCATTCATCACTCAAATTCACCAGCTCTACCTCCCCTGTCCACTTCTCCTTCTTGGTTTAGAAAAAACAACCACAACACCACCTTTCCACCACCATAAACCACCGCCAGCCACCTCCATTTCTCTTGCTGTTTTGCCGACCAACAGCCTTCCCAAACACCCCTTCGGCTTGCTACCACTCCAACCCCTCCCCCTCTTGTCATTTGTCGCAAAATAGAAACAGAAACAGGGCAACAAAGTTGCCGAAAAATAGCTCGCCACCCCACTGTCATCGTCAAAAACCGCCACCCACTGCCACCCATCGTTACCTCCTGCTTGTTGTTGCCATCGTAAGTCTCCACCACCACCGTTTTTTTGTTCCTCGTGTTTCTTTTGATCGTGACCAGACCAGGACCAAGAATCATTTTTTTTTGTGTTTCTTTTTTTCTTCCTGCATGAAAGTCTCCTCCTCAAACTTCTTGTTTTTATTTAAAACCACACCTCCAATAGAATTTCTTGACAAAATAAATCCCACACCCCAAACATTGATTTAAAATAAACACTTCAACCCCTCCCTTGCTTAGGTTTTTACAAAAATTAACCCACCTCAAACTTCCATTCCAAATATTTTAAAAACAAACCTCCTTTAGGATTAGATTACAAAATCGATCTCATTCAATATATTTATTTTAGTAAATCAACCCTTATGGTTTAGTTAAATTACAAAACATCCCCACATTTATTAAATAATCCCAAAACTTTCCTTTGGTTAAATAGGTAACACAAGTAGTCTCGGTGGTTTGTTTTAGAAGCGTCAAGTTGTGGTTTTCGCGTGAAGTATCTCAAAATAAACCGACAATCACATATTAAAGTGAGTGTTACGGCCCCTCTTTTAATTTTCTATATGCTTTGGGGGAGAATACGTGTGCTTACCTATACTTGTTTATGCAAAAACACACATAAATTCATCTAGATTTTTCATTTTCGAGCTTAATGAACGTTTGATTTTAATTCTTGTTAGTTTGATCACCTATCTAGGGTTTTATCATTCCAGTTAATCAGTTAATAGAATCTGTAATTGTTCTTGTCAACTAGTAATAAGTGACAAGTATCATATTGGTTCCATGTTGTGATTTTACTATGATACAAACTATAAAAATCATGCATTTACGCTTCCAAGCTTGTGAGAAGTATCGAGTATTGCTAGAAATTTTACACATATCTTAAATTTGTTTTTATGATTTAATTAAGAGCTTGTTTTGGTTAACTAATTCACGTAAAAGATATTATACTAGAGCTTGTTAGTTTTTCTCAGTACCGGCTTAGATAGAACGCATTCTGAATAACCAGATCTGAACTGATTGCATGATTAAGAAAGTCGCAACAGAACTGAAATCGTTTTTATTATTGATTTTCGTTTAATTTATTTTCACTACAATTTTAGTTTTAGTTTAATTTAAAATCCCCCTTTTATAATTTTTGTATCGACTAGAATGTGCTTGAACCAAAAAGACATTGACCGTTAGACTGTGTCCCTGAGGATTCGATCCTACTTCCCTATGCTATATTTTTAGTGCAACCAGCAGTGAAAATTTTATTTGCTTAATACGCTCGCAACAGCGTGTTATGGCAATAACTACGCAAATTTTCATTTTAGACATGTATTCCCCCCCCCCCCCAAATATTTGGATAATGGGGTCTTGAAACTCACCTGTGAGTATGAAAATGTTGGTGTAGTGTAGAAACCACAAGTTGGCACTTCGAGACTCGATCGGGGCAATGGAACGTGAAAACGATATAGAGAGACAGAATCGAAGAGATGGGTGAGGAAAATGAGTTGTCGAAACATGCTATTTATAGCAAGTTTTGGAGTGCACGCTGTGCAAATGGGCGTGAACCGTACGATGGGGAGATGTGTCGGCATCTCAGCGAGCATGCATGACGGTAAAAATTCAATTTCGAATTTATGTAACTCTCGCATACGAACTCCATTCTCAACGACTCGTATATATCCTTGTAGGTCTCGTCATTATCTACAACTACCCTTTCGGTCGTTTTGTCTAGTTTTGACTTTCGTTTTTCGATGTGTTTTTATTACCGTTATAATTTTATAAAAATCATAACTTTTTCATATGACGTTTGTTTTAAGTGTTCCTTGCTGCATAATTCCTACTTTAAGTTGTACTACGATTGTCTAGTTGGTGACATTTTCCAAAAGTCAACCAATCTCCTTTTAGTTTTCGTAGTTGTAACCTTTTAATTACAGTAGATATTCATTTACTATAAATGTCATATCTCACCCATACTAGGTTAGATTATTAAAAAATTTATATTTCTAGAATCGCGGTGGATTAAGGAGTCTAAATATGCTAACTAGCTCTCAAAGTGACGCAACTTTTTACGCACTTATTTTTTAGCCTAAAGGTTGATGTAATTAAGGACGAAATTTTCGGATATATCAAAATATATTGGGTGCGTTACAAGGTTGTCCTTATAACATGTCACACCCCCAGCCGTTGGCGGAAACGCTGAGGTGCGTGACGTAAATCAGTAATCACACTTATTAAACATACATTGAATAGTACAAATATAATCTTCTATTAATATCGAAATATAAATTATATTGACAAGACCACTGCTAAATCGAGACACACGTCTAAGAATTCGGCGTTTACAAGGGTGTAGTAAAGATAACGAAGAGCCTTCAGAGCGAACGCTTCTGACCTACTAAATAACCTGAGAATACATGCATTAAGATACGTCAACAAAATTGTTGGTGAGTTCTACAGGTTTTGACACAAAGTATTTTTATAACCAAAAGTGTTTTATAAAATTTATCTGGTAACCCAACTTTTATAAATACGTACTTTTCTATCAATAGTATAAAATAATTGAGTTATAAAAATGTATTCGGACTCATTTATACATACCATTCGCTCAAATCTAAAAGTACAAAGTTTGGCAAAATACACATAAGTAAAACAAACTTATATCAAACTTTACAGTTCCCATGACCAAAATGCATTTCATATAAGGATTTTGAATACCAATTTATATAAAGTAAATTCATACCACCCTTTGTGAAGTCATAAAATGTCAAAATTTACTATAGAAATCTTGTACAAGTGTTTGTATAGTTTATATGTAAAACTCTTAAGTTTCAAATTTAAAAACTTTGAAAAATCGTGTCGTGGTATTATTTAAGTATTATCTTACTTAATTTGGAAATCGACACTTAACTAGAGGGACAAACTCCTCCCACATAAATATTGTGTTTTCGTATAAAAACAAAGGATTTATTTAAATAACTTATTAATTGTAATTTATTAAACCTTAATCAGTCGTGTCATGATATTAATTAAGTGTTATACAACTTAATTTCTGGTATTGAGACTTATCGTTTTGAGTCTTGATCTATCCAACTACATACAATCTCTTTCAACTAGTATAGGTAAACAAGAACCCTGTATAAACCTAATATCGATTCTACATGGTAACAAGGCAAATTCGGAATCGATAATGAGTTCATAACCGAACTGTGACAAACAACTATGCACCAACACTGAAAGATTGTGTTGAAAGCCCACACCATATTTTTGATGATGTGATGAGATAATTAGTGAAGGAAATGTCAACGCCCATGCTCGACTCGTCGGCCGATGGTTGTAGCTAGCATCCGATTGTGGGATGCCAACCCATATAAGTATGTGATACAAAACTTATACTCGACATTCCACGTTCCATACGAATTAACATTTATGATACAGAGGGATTTTTGCTAATATGTACGGTCTTAGTGTGGTAACAAACATAGCCCATGCAGCCGAGGAAATGATCTTAACTCATAAAGCTTTTAGAACAAACGTAACTCATATAAAACGTCTCGTGGGTGTGATGGATCCTAGCAATATATCTAGGCATCCTAATCCTAAAATTTTCGATACAAGACTCTTGAATACTTATAATTTTTTGATGTTTAGGAATGACTTTGATTTAAGTCTTTTAGTATTTAGGATTCATAAGACTTAATGGATTTCCAAATTTCCTATTGTCTGTTATGACGAAATTTGGGCAGCATAATGATTGCTTATATAATATTTTCCTTGTTTCAACCAACATGAAACCAACAGTTTCTATGATATTTATAATTCACGTGAACAATACAATACAATATTTCGCAAATAACAACTCTTAAGTCTTGAAGTCGATAATGTTATTTATTGCAATACAAATTCATAACTTAGTGAAAATGAGTTATATTTTTATAATTAATATAAAAATATATTAATATATTTTACATTCATTTTTACCTAACTTATATATATTAAGAGTTAATTTTTGGATATCCTTAACTATTAATTAAATAATTTCATAAATTTGACTTTTCCACCAATTATAACAATGTACTTTCATTTTAAGCGCAAATAATATTTTTGGACATTTTTATATCTTTTCATGCCTCTATGATCTACTTTAACTTATACATATAAAATCGTCATTTTTATGGCTTTTAATCTTAACGTGTGTTATCATACAATCTTTCAAAAAATCTTGTGATTTTTAATATTATTAATTAATATATCACAACGAGGGATAATTATGTCATTTATAGCATTCTACTTGTAATATTTTAATTTTTCTTAATATTCATATTAATAATCACGAAAAACTATAAACATATTATATTTTAGCAATCTACTTTAACTTGTATAGTTTATTAATGGTTTATAACATTTTAGATTGTTATTTAATAAGTTTTTGACCTATAATAAAGTATGATGCTATTATGTGTATAAAATATGATGA
Source organism: Lactuca virosa (assembly GCF_052849685.1). Lineage (NCBI taxonomy): Eukaryota > Viridiplantae > Streptophyta > Magnoliopsida > Asterales > Asteraceae > Lactuca > Lactuca virosa. The sequence goes on along the minus strand of NC_136429.1, from coordinate 18,211,558 downwards.
TCATCAAAACTTTAATAGACATACATATATTATCCCCCAATATTAAAACTGTAAAAGAGGGGCCATAGAAACTCACATTCAATACGTGATCTCGATCTAGGTTCGTTTTGGTGAAGCTTTTCGTGAATAACCGCATCTTGATGTCTTTTGAGTTAATACAAAGTCGAGGACTATTTTTAGTAATATTTTAACCAAAGGGACTTGTTTTGAATTCTTTTACATTTAAAAGTGTTTTTTGTAATTTATTTAACACCAAGGGACAATTTTTGTAATGGATTACTCAAATGGACTATTTTTGAAATGACTATTTCAAACGGGACTTGTTTTGATTAAATAACTCAACAAGGGTTGTTGTGTTTAATTTTTAGAAACCAAAGGGACTGATTTGGTCTTTCGATACAAAATTGTAACATCCCAAAATTCAAGACCAAAAATTTCATTTTTATTAAGTTATTATATAAAACCAACAGTATAAAAACTTTCATAATAATATCTCATGTCAAAACCAAAGTATCAATAATCAAATCATATTATCATAAAACCATATCAGAGTGTAATCCCAAAGATATCATGTACGGAAAACATAGTGTGATGCGCTGCGATCGAGCCGACTCCTTTCCTTTGAAAACGAAGTACCGGAAACCAAAACTGAAAACCGTAAGCACGAAGCTTAGTGAGTTTCCCCATCATACCACATACCACATAATGTCTATCCCTCGGTATCTTCCAACCGGTATCTGTCTGGCATAACTGGGAGTTGGGCTCCCCGTCAGTATCTTTCAACCGGTAACCGGGGACTAACCTACCTTTCGGTATCCTTCAACCGGTAACTGGGATCTAACCTCTCCTTCGGTAGCTTTCAACCGATAATCGGGAGCTGACCTCCCATTCGGTATCTTTCAACCGGTAACCGAGAGATGACCTCCCATTCGGTATCTTTCAACCGGTAAACGGGGACTATTTCACCCCTACCACTATCACATAATAACATGTCATAAACATATTGATCCCATAATAACATAACATAAACATGCTGATCACATAATAACATATCATAAACATACTGATCACATAATAGCATATCATAAACATACTGCTAGGCATGCATGGGTTCTGTCTACCCCTTCGGTATCTTTCAACCGGTAACTGTCTTCGGTATCTTTCAACCGGTAACTGGGGACTATTTCACCCCCTACCACTATCACATAATAACATATCATGATCATACTGCTAGGCATGCATGGGTACTGTTTACCCTTTCGGCATCTTTCAACCGGTAACTGGGGACTCCATAGAAACTCACATTCAATGCGTGATCTCGATCTAGGTTCGTTTTGGTGAAGCTTTTCGTGAATAACCGCATCTTGATGTCTTTTGAGTTAATACAAAGTCCAGGACTATTTTTAGTAATATTTTAACCAAAGGGACTTGTTTTGAATTCTTTTACATTTAAAAGTGTTTTTTGTAATTTATTTAACACCAAGGGACAATTTTTGTAATGGATTACTCAAATGGACTATTTTTGAAATGACTATTTCAAATGGGACTTGTTTTGATTAAATAACTCAACAAGGGTTGTTGTGTTTAATTTTTAGAAACCAAAGGGACTGATTTGGTCTTTCGATACAAAATTGTAACATCCCAAAATTCAAGACCAAAAATTTCATTTTTATTAAGTTATTATATAAAACCAACAGTATAAAAACTTTCATAATAATATCTCATGTCAAAACCAAAGTATCAATAATCAAATCATATTATCATAAAACCATATCAGAGTGTAATCCCAAAGATATCATGTACGGAAAACATAGTGTGATGCGCTGCGATCGAGCCGACTCCTTTCCTTTGAAAACGAAGTACCGGAAACCAAAACTGAAAACCGTAAGCACGAAGCTTAGTGAGTTTCCCCATCATACCACATACCACATAATGTCTATCCCTCGGTATCTTCCAACCGGTATCTGTCTGGCATAACTGGGAGTTGGGCTCCCCGTCAGTATCTTTCAACCGGTAACCGGGGACTAACCTACCTTTCAGTATCCTTCAACCGGTAACTGGGATCTAACCTCTCCTTCGGTAGCTTTCAACCGATAATCGGGAGCTGACCTCCCATTCGGTATCTTTCAACCGGTAACCGAGAGATGACCTCCCATTCGGTATCTTTCAACCGGTAAACGGGGACTATTTCACCCCTACCACTATCACATAATAACATGTCATAAACATACTGATCCCATAATAACATAACATAAACATGCTGATCACATAATAACATATCATAAACATACTGATCACATAATAGCATATCATAAACATACTGCTAGGCATGCATGGGTTCTGTCTACCCCTTCGGTATCTTTCAACCGGTAACTGGGGACTATTTCACCCCTACCACTATCACATAATAACATATCATGATCATACTGCTAGGCATGCATGGGTACTGTTTACCCTTTCGGCATCTTTCAACCGGTAACTGGGGACTCCATCACCCTACTACTACTAACACATATCTCATAACATCCTAGCACATAAAGCATATCAGATACTAGAAAACCATATAATTATCACAAAGATAATCACCTCAAACATATTCTCCTACTGATGGGTCGGCATTGGTGCCTTAGACCCACCCCTACTGGAAGGTAACTCACCTCACACTGCTGAAGTCCCGTAGACAAAACTCTAGCTGCTGGATGACAGGTTCTCGAACTGTCAATCATCAAAATAACACCCAATTAATAATTGGGTTCCAATACATAACCATAAGTCCATGCTTGGGGGTAAAAGACTACTCTACCCCTAACTTGGCTTGATTCAAGCCCAAGGCCCAATCCAAAGGCCCAAAACTCCAACTATGGCTCAAAGCCCAACATATGGCCCAATTTTCCAAACTGGGCCCAAACCTTTATATGGTCTTACCCTAAGGCCCAACCATTTAGTCCAGTCCAATCATTTGGCATTCTAATGGCCCAATATCATATAATCATCAAGGCCCAAACTATGGCCTATCTATGGCCCAATTTTCCAAATTGGGCCCAAACCTTCATATGGGCCTTACTCTAAAGCCCATCAATATATTCTAGTCTATATGATTATTCTTAGATGGCTCATTAATAACCCAATTACCAAAGCCCAATGGAAAGGCCCAACTGAAGGCCTAAGTGAAATTACAGTTTTACATAAAATGACAATTAGGGTTAAGTGTTTTTCACTTAACCCATTAAGGAATTAACCCATTAAGTCCATTATTCCATTAAGCCACCATACAATGAAGTCAACATAGGTCATAACTTCAGTCCACTGGTCCACACGCCGGTCCCGATAGGTTCAAACCAACATTCTCTAAAATTAGTGTTCTCTAAACCCTAATTAGGGTTTTCAAGCCCAATGACGAACCAGTCCAGTCCAAAGTTAAGCAATTAGGCCAATTAGGGTTCCACTAGGCCGGGCACCACCCACAGCCACCTCGGACAATGGTGGTCGGCAGCGGCTCACGGCGGCAGGAGGCGGCCGCCACCGTTTCTAATGGTGGTGGTGGTGGTTCCTACCAAAAATCGCATATACAGCTTCACAACCACAAAACACACACAAGAACACACACACAGCCACCTTTCACGGTGGCTGGTGGCGGGAGAAACGGTGGTAGTGGCGGAAGCCGCCACCTTGAGGTGGTGGTGGTGGTGGATTTTCCGGCCCAAAGCAACTCATACAACAACAACCTATATTCCAGTCATACATCCGCCCAACCACCTTCCATGCGGCTGACGCTGTCGGAATGTCATGAAAATGGAGGCCAAAAGCCACCGGCATCAGTAGTGGCGCATCTAACATTGCACACGCACAAACGGGACGGAGGAAAGAAGAGAGAGGTGGAAGATGGTCTTACAAGAATATTCTAACTGTTGGCAGCCTATTCTTTGCTGTTCACAGCTCCACTCCGGTCTCAGTGGTCCTCCTGGCTGTTCACGGTATCACCGGCAGCAGGGGCTGTGGCGGTGGTGCTCGGCGACAAAGTAGGGGAGGCGTAGCTAGGTGGTCGGACTCAACCATGCAGGTGACCGTGGCGCATCTTCGTTCATGGCGGCGGCTAGAAGGAATGGTCTCTTAGGGTTTGGAGATGCGACGTGGGGGTGGGCATTGGATTAAGTCCTGCGCATTTCAACTTTCATCAGAAACACACCTTTGGTCCCTCTTTCCTGTTTTCTTTTCAAGATTAGGCTACAATTTACCTTTTAAACCTTGATCCCATAAATTCCTTTTATAATAGATCCCTAAATTACCAATCAGCCCCCCCCCCCCTAAGCCTTCAAATATTTTCAATTTAAATCCATTAATTACCAAACGCACCCTGACTTTTGAAATCCTTTTCAAATTAAATCCAAAACTTGCACTTTTAACCCCCAACTTCTAAAATTGTAACAATAAACCCTCGAGACCAACACCTTGCTATATAATTATTGATTTTAGGGCTACTATACACTTATAAATTTATTTATTTATTTATTTAATAAATGGGTTGTTACAACTCTCCCCCACTTAAATTAGATTTCGTCCTCGAAATCATTTCTTACCATTCCTTACACGCCAAACTAGTCAAGTAACATGGCCACAATCCTGGGCACACCGTAACCTTCTCAGGGTAACCGTGACCAAACATCGTAGGGTTCTAAAATCCGCAAATAAATGAATTCCTCGCAACAATATCACATCTACTCCGTATGAATTATGTTGTCTCGAGATGGTCTGAATCCCTGACAGACCACTCATACTGAATCATTATCGTTGAAACCAGTCCACTTATCCTTCAACTGACTACTCAACTTCTGATAACTCGAGGTTCCCACTATAAAACAGGGTCACAGACCCAATTATCCATGCAGATCACTTATACTTGGCCAAGGCTCAGATAATCCCGCTGTGAGTGTCTTATCACTTCCCAACCAATCAGTTTCTCCGTCTGCACCTGCAAACCTGAAACACTAATACCGCTCAAGGCAACATGCTGTCACATGGCTGCTTCCCAAAAGCTACCAAGACCTTCTGGGTCTCAATTCGTTCGCCAATCATCTGAAATACCGGGTCCCGTCCTGATTGCGGAGCCCAAAAGACCCGTAAGCAGTCGTTCCACGCAACTTCTGAACGAAATCCTTGTCTGTCAAAAGTTTCCATTAGTTATCCTACCACTATGGCTCTAACAACCACTCGATCCAACCGATCGGGTCCATGTGTCGAATCCTGTCGTCATCAAATCCAATGCTAAAAGTGATTGCTACCTAACCAATGGTAGCCTTATATCACGAACGACCTTAAGCAGTCCATTGCTTCCTTGATCTCATATACGTAGTGGCGTTCCAACGGTCGTATCGTTGGCTCAACCAGATCTAATCCATCTGGGTAATTCCGAAATCCAATCTGTGGATTTCCATATCCTCACTGCTGCACCCGAACTGATGGGTACTACTGTTCCTTTCGCGTTCTAACAACACGCTAATGCTATTTACCAACCTAGTGAATGCTACGGCTATACCCGCAGGCTTACAACGCTTTTCACACTATCTCAATCTCTTGTGAATGCTACGGCTACCCCTGCAGTCTTACAACACTTTCCATGCTAACTGGCTATTAGTGGAAGCTACGGCTACCCCCGTAGTCTTACAACACTTCCCATACTATCTGAATGTTAGTGAATGCTACGGCTACCCCCGTAGTCTTACAACACTTTCCATACTATCTGACTGTTAGTGAATGTTATGGCTACCCCGTAGTCTTACAACACTTTCCATACTATCTGACTGTTAGTGAATGCTACGGCTGCCCCCGTAGTCTTACAACACTTTCCATACTGGTCGAACATGCACTCGACCTAACACACAACTGAACTTGAGTCCTAACTGGAGCTCTAACCTGGTTCCCGAAACCTGCTGTCTGAGAGTCTCAAAGGATTCCTGCTGCTCAGGCCCCCAGCGAAAGGCCAAGGACTTCTTGGTTAGTCAGGTCAAAGGAACCGCAATCTCGGAGAAGTCTCGTATAAATCTCCGGTAATAATCTGCTAGACCCAGGAAACTCCGAATCTCAATTGGAGACCTTGGAATGTCCCACTGCATCTCGACCTCTATCTTGTCCAGATCAACCAGAATACCCTTCTGGTTGACAAGGTGCCCAAGAGATTGCACCTCGCGCAACCAGAACTCACATTTGGAGAACTTTACAAAAAGTCTCTTCCCCACATAGATTCAACTAAGTCTTCATGGTACGTGAGAATTGAAGGATTCACAATCCTTCTTACTTCATAATAGTCCAATGTCGACAATCTGAGCTTACCAATGCTAACGATCAATTACCAGTCAAACCTTAAGATCGCCCATCCTCTGAAATCTTGAAGAGTGCTCTAGAAATGCGGTCCAGTCTGACACCTCAGTCCATCTCCCATGCTTTCAACTGAAGGCCATAATCTCCACTCTGGCTGACGAATCCTCGTTCCCACTTCCAATCTTGTAGAACCACTGAACTCTACCCGAACACAGTCCATGCGAAAATACAATTCTCTTGAACATCCAATGACCGAACACCCATGCGTCTAACACTCGCAACTGACTCCACTAACTTCATGCTACCAGTCCTTCCCTGACAACGATAGTGCCTTGAACTCCAAAGTTCATCCATAGACAATTGTCAACCATACATGAACTATGATAGAACTACTGAACGCTAACTTCACTGGAGAACTATCGCTCTAACCCTGACCGAATATCCTCTAAATAATACCCCACCCAGATCCTGAAGAAGACCCGGAATGATAATGGTACACGGGGAACCCACTCTGCAAGATGCGTCCCCCTATGGGTGTTGGATAAGGAGTCTAAGTCCATAACAATATTTGAGATGCACTTGACCCGACCTGGCATGGTCCATTTGGGTTGCACTTCACCTGAACAATTTGGATAATCTTTTGAGAATAGTATGTTTATGATTTGTTAATATATTATAAATTATAATATATTAATATGAAATCATATTATTTAATTAGTATTTGATCATAAATTAATTTAGAATTAATTTGGTGATCAAAAAGGTGACTAATTAAATATGGGCTCTTGTATTTTATGTAGTGCGGGCTAATACTCATTTGGAATGGGATTGGCATGCATGGGAGTCCATGGATAGTCCATGGAGCTTTTAACCCATGGATCCTTGGAAAGGAAGAGTCATGGGTATTAGGGTTTACATGGATGTAACCCTAATTCCCCACACTATATAAAGGAGTCTTTGGCACTTGATTTGGCACTAGTTGTGTGTGAACAAGAGTGGTGGCCGATTTCAAGAGTGTGCATTATTCTCTCAAGAGTTTTCTAAAGTTTGTGGTGATTTGTGATTTCCATTTGAGGCATCCACACTATTGGTTCTAGGCTCTCAAACTCCAAGCAATCAACCACCACTAAAAGGTATGTCATTCTACTAGTAATTTTATGATTCAAGTTCCCATGCCATGCTAGTTAGGATGTAAACCTTGGAAATTCTTATTTGCATGTATTTTAGAGAAAACATAGATCCAAGGTTTATAGGGTTGCATGTACACCTTAGGAGTGTTAGAATGCTGAAAACCCGACAGTGGTATCAGAGCCTATGCTTGTTTTCTTGAATACTTGATGCAAACTGTTCAAAAATCGAAAAATCTGGCTGTCTGGACAGTGGACTCGCCGAGTCCATGGGGGGACTCGATGAGTCCAAGCATATCTTCATCCTACTCGTCGAGTAGGCTCATGCACTCGACGAGTAGGAGGCCCTGAGTGTAGATTTTCGAGTTTTTTAGCTGGAATTGGACTAGAATCATTACACTAAACTGTTTTGGACTTATAAAACCTGTTTTTGATATTGTAATGATTATGTTAATCCAATTTCAAACGCTATTATCAAAATTTCAAGTTTTGTATGTGTTCATATGATTCTTAAAATTGTTGATATGGATGTTCATAAACTTATGAGTTTTGCTAGATCATAGGAATTATTTGCAAAGTGTTTGTTAGTTAATTCTTGATCTTGATGTGTTTTAATGGAATCCATAACCTGTCCTCAAGTTATGGATTACCAAAAGTCTTTTCTCTTAAAGTCCATTCAAAACCATAAGTTTCACAAGTTGAAGAGTCTTTTCATCATAAATAGTTTTATGGACTCCATAACTTGTCCTCAAGTTATGGATGTCCAAGAGTCTCTTCATTAAAAGTTTTTTTTAACCTGAACTCATAAGTTATGAAAAATCCAAAAGTTTTTGAATTGTTCAAAACTTGCCCTCAAGTTTTGGAATTTGTAAAGTCTCACACACTTTAGTTCCAACCCTTAAAGTTTTAAAAGTTAAAATTCAACCCTTATACTTTATAGTATTATAAGTTAATAATATATATATATATATATATATATATATATATATATGTATATATATATATATATATATATATATATATATGTATAAGAGCAAGTCAGTCTTACCGTTAGTAGGCCTCATTCACAAAGCCGGTCTATAAGGGGGGTATAAGGTTGTTGCCTATAAAATGGCAGCTGAATAGGTGTCCACTCTCACCCACCGCTTCCTTAACTGGTGGAGGGTCGTTAGCCGAATGGGTAGGACAAGGACTATAATTCTTATTAAAAGTATAATGATGAATATAAAGTAACTAAACCTTTTATAAATCCCAATCTTAGTTACTTTAGGAAAATGTGAATTTGGTGCTAACCTATGAAATTTACACTTTGTACCTTACCAAGTCGTTGGTGGAGCGTGTGTAGTTAACCGGCACACTAACTTGGACTCGTAAGGATGGAAAAGGGTGACTTAATGTTTATCATAGATCGGTGGAGAGCGTGTGGTTAACCGACACATTGATTAGGTGATAATATTAAGTGTAGCAAGTGAATTTGCATGGTTATTCACACCTTGTTTTGTGATCCTCGGCATCCCAGTTACAAAATTTGAGAGGGAACAATCGATATTGAAACATGCCATTAAAAAGTTCAGTGAATCTCAAAAGATCTAGGAGTTTCAAACCAATTAAAACCTAATTTTATTTCGTTTTTCATGGTGGAAATTGGTGAATCGTCATTCACCTACCTTCAAATATTCTATAGCGTGGATTACGGCATCCCTCTTCCAAATTATAAAATATTGTATTGGGTCCTAGCCTTAATATTTCAGATTGGGTGTTATATTAAGGATTTTTTAAATCAACTAACTTGAATCTCTCCCATTGTAGATGTCTGGTTCAGACAAGTATGATCTTCCCAAATCTCTTGGAACAAGCTTTCCTCTTGAAGATGATGTCCCACAACATCATGCTTCACTTCCTCCACCTCCTCCAATTATTCTCCCCGACTCACAAGCTCGAAGACTTGAAAAGTTCAAACTCACTCAAGTCCTATCGGATAGTAAACACAAGGATGGAAAGCCAATGTGTGCACATGTCTTGGAGATGAAGTCACACATTGACAGGCTAAGGATGATGGGTGTCGGGTTCCCAAGAAAGTTGGCTATTGACTGGGTTCTTCAGTCACTTCCTGAGTCATATAGTGAGTTTGTTAAAGACTACTATGTGACAGATCTCGACATGACCCTAATAGATCTTACCTATTTGCTAATTGCTGCTGAATCAGCAATGATTTGGCGCAATGGTCAAGCAACTTTGAGTGGAAGGTCTGCCTCCCAAGCTGACATGGACATTCCAGAAATGATTCCTTCTCCTAAAGGGAAGGAATTGTCCATGGTCAAAAGTGATGATCATAAGAGAAAGGTCATTTCTGAGACTGCTCTATGTGCTGGCTCGGATCAGCCTATGTGTTTCTATTGCCAAGGAAAGGGACATTGGAATCGAATCTGCCCTGACTACCTGAGATCTTTAGTCAGAATGTATGGCTCTGCTTCAGGTAAGTCCACTATCTAACTCTGTTAAGTTCCTAATTGTTGATTCTTAATACATGATGTAACTGGGTAGCATTTTAATGTTTTGCAGGATCAAGCAAAGGGAACGAAGCTTAAAAAGAGAGTATGCTGAATCTGATCGCGAAGATGGATTTCATTCGCATGGTTTGAAGATCGTATTCTTGAGCTACTACTTAGGAGTTATGATACATTGCTAATAAATATGTAATAGCATAGTTTCCATTTAAAGTTTCATTGTAAGGAAAAAGTTTTTTCCGCATTTTATAAATAAATAAAATTTTTGTTTTACTTTATTTTATATCTCCTTGCAATGGCATTTATGGAAAGTTAATGTTTGTATGTTTCTAGCAATAATGAATTTGATTCTTTCATTTGTGGTAGTGTCTAAATTTACCAAATAAGGAAAGATTCTCATCACCCACGTTTCAATTTGACCGAAACTTGGAATCATGCAGGTTGTATTGCGTGATGAATGAGAATTTTCATTTTTGGAAAGTTAAGACTAATTCCCTGACCATATGTTTATGTGAGTCAGGTGAAAGACTAAAGGATCGGGTACATTGGGTGTGTGCAGATCAAAGTCCACCACAAAGATCGATAAGACTATTCATCATGATTTACTAAAGTTTAGTAAATATGGTTGTACCTACAAGGTTAAGTACAATTCTGAAACATTGGAAAAGTTTCAATGTATGGTAGAGCGAATGGGAAGAATCAAATTAGGCAGAAAGATAAAAGTTTCTCAAATCTGAAAAGATGGGAGAGTACTTTAGTATCATGTTTTATGATCATCTTAATGATTATGAAACCATATCACAATTTGATTCTCTAAGGACATCTTAGTGCATTTGTATGGCTAAGAAGAGGATTCATGAACTCTTGAAATGGTTAAAATCAAGAAGATGAATCATACTCCATTCCAAAACAATTCTTAGAGTTATACTCCAAGATGGTAACCATGAGTGACATAAAAGAAGGGTTTTAAACACTTATTAAATGTAGAGTAAAATGTTTTCTACTCTTGAACATTTGAAATTGGTAAGTTGTGTTGTCTTGGATAAAACAAAGACCAACTGAGACCAATTGTGTGAAGTGATTATCTTGATAAGAATCCGCACTGACTCTTGAATATTTGTTTGGTTGTCAAGGAATGGTTCTTGTCAAAGAGAAACTTATATGTCAAGAGGACAGTGGGAGTCTTAAAGGTCTTGAAAGTTTCAAGATCTAATCAAGGATAAAAACCTACAGTTTATCGCTAGCACACGACTTGAGGTTTATAACCTATCGTATTGACAAAATTCTTGTTTCTGTGCCTATTCCGGTAAAGTTAACTATGTATGTGAGTTCTGTGAATTCTCCATTGTGTGCGTAACAACTTGGAAGCAATGGTGGGCCTTTGTGCTACCAAGAGGCAAGAAATCAAGATTGATTAAGTTCCATTCATATGGTTTTGAGTTTGTTACTAACCTTGTCTTGTGATTACGGTTTTGACAAATTCACATGGATAGGAACACATACATCATAAAATCTAAGTGTCATAAGGTTTCTTTCCGATTCATGAAAATGATGGTGAGGAAACGCTTTCACTAATTAGATTTTAAGTAGATAGCAATTGTGATATTTGCATTCTCAAAGTCGTTAGTGGAGTGTGTGTGGTTAACCGGCACACTAACATGGACTTGTGAGAAATGGCAAAAATGTCTAAAGATTATGATTACGGCATCCTTCTTCATAATTGTTTAGACACGCATGTGAGCTATCTAAGGAAAGATGTATGAGTCTGAGAAGCTTAGATAAAGTTTTGTCGAAGCATCTCGTTACAGAAGTCTGAACATTGGTGATGAAATTCAATAAAGTATTGATTTCTAGAAGTCGATTTCTGAGTACATGTCAAAGCTAGTGGGAATATAATTGTTGTGCTAAATAATTATTATGCTAGTGGGAGCATAATCAATTATGATAAGTAGTGTTAATTATAGAAAACAAAAGTTTTTCTTGGAAAATGTTGTTTTGCTATAATTAAGGGAGAGGAGATTATACTTCATTTCAATCCTAAAAGTTTGGATTGAGATTTCAATCATCTTTAGTCAACGATATATATATGAATTTTATGTTGGAATGGTTCAACATAAGGGAATTCTATATATATTGCGTTCTCAAATTCGATTATGATTACGACATCCCTCTTCATAGTCGATTTTTGAAAACATGGCAAATAAACATTATTGTAGCAAAAGACTGATCTAGTATTAGGTCTTTATGTGAGACATCATGAATCGTGTCCCATATGATTCGGGTATAGGATCGATCACATTTGCTATAATGTTGGAAAGGCCATATTGACATATTCTGAAAAGTGATAGCTCTTATTCAGAAGTGATAGTCAAAATGGGAATATAGAAATGTTTTTCATATTGTGAGTTGGATTTTAAGAATCTATGAGAAAGTTAGAAAATTTTATGCAAGAAGGATATTCAAGGGAATGTACTTTGAATGTGAGACTTCGTTTCCATGGAATTGATCTCCACTGGAATACTTTGTAATGTCTGTTGTTAGGTCTCTATGACATTTGTGCATAGTCATTGCAAGAGGAACAATGCATATGAGTTTAAGATCTAACAGATTACAGTAAATGACAAGAATTTGATATCCTTACATTTACGGTAAGGATTTGGGATTGTGAAATGAGCATCATTGGAATCGTGTTCAATTGATCTACTTCACAAAGTATGGATCATAGACAAACATAGTTTGCATACTTGGAGTATGGCATGGCTATTGCTTAGAAAACATAGTGTACATGCTTGGAGCATGTGACAACTATTGTTTTAATTCAAGTGTTAAGTTGATAAATCGAAACAGAATAATGTGGAATCAATATGGTGATGAATAAAAGGTGTTTTATTTATATTCATAAGTGCTGAGACCATATTGGATTCAATTATTCTTGTGTTTCACTTTGCATGTTTTGACTTCCATAATAACTAGGTTATTCTTTCCGAATGACTAAGTTATTCAAACTTCCCTAGTCGGTCATACGTCGGAAGTAAGTATGAATTAAGGTTGTCATAAATTGGGCTTGTAGATGACTAAAGGTGTTTAGCCATAGCAATTGTTGCTACAAAATTCATGAGTGCTCAGAAGTTCTGAGTATTGGAATAAACCCATGCTCACTTGCATCACTTCATGGAATTTATCTCGAGTGATCGTGAGACGGTAATATCATATAAGTCTTCAAACCTAGAGATATGCGTTGTTACCTATGACTTGGTTGTACATTGATTGCACGAAAACACATCAGTAACTTGATGTTATAAAACGTGCCTTTGTGTATAATTCAACAAGTAGTAGAAACAAATATATGAGTCGAAGTTTATCTGTTCCTTCTAGTCCTTGGAGGATTAGAAGCGATATCTGGGTGCCTCGATGATTTTGTTTTGACCTATGTACCGGGCCCGGTCAGAACCTAATTGATGTGTTCAATTTAGTTCTATGTCAAACAAATTGGAAATCGGGAAACAAAATTGATGGACAATAAGTACGACGTTGTTCCATGTATTTGTCCGGCTGATATCTTGAGAACAGAGGATTATATGATCACTTATCTAAAATGGCGCTTCATAGTTCAACAGACTTTTGAGAGCTACGATTGCCAGTTGGTTCCTGAAGTCATATCTGCAAATATGTTATTAGACTTATCCAAGTGGGAGACTGTTAGACTTGGGTGTGCCAGTTTGAGGAAGTGACTTGGAGGATTCAAGAGGATTGCTGAGGAAAGTATGGATAGGTGTGGAAGGTAGTATTGGGCCCTTACTACTGAAAGCACATGATCCATAATCGAATCGGTGAGAGTCTTGGAGAATCTGAGAAGCTTCGGGGAAAAGTTCGTGACACCGTTTGGGGAAAGAGGATGTTCTAGTTGTCGCAGCGTAGCCATTGGCAAGTAAGCTAGTGAGCGTGACAGGGTGTCAGACCATGGAGGATATGAATTTTAAGACCGAGGATGCGAGATCGATTTGGAGCACTTTGAGAAGAGAGGGTCATGCCAGGTGCATGTAGCAGGGGGTCCCGGGGAGAGACCCAAGATTTCTGATCATCGGGTGAAAGGCCAGCAGGGCCGGAGTCAGTGCAGCACGTGCGCGAAAGTACACAAGGGAGTTTGACATTCCAAGGGTTTAGGCTGCTACAAGTGTAGCAAGGTTGGTCATGTCAGCAGAATGTGATCAGGATTCCTCCAGATGTTGCGGGTATGTCATCTTCTAGTGCTACTAGTTGGATGTTGGGAATCCGTATTGCTTTGGAATTGTAAGTGAGTTTGGATATGTAAGATCTTGGGTCGGTTCTCTACTATTGTTTGGGTTATCAAGGATGATATATGCCTTCCTGCCTGCCGAAAAGTCATTGATGAACCCACTGTTGGGTTTTGATCACTCTAACACTCCTAAGGTGTACATGCAACCCTATAAACCTTGGATCTATGTTTTCTCTAAAGTACATGCAAATAAGAATTTCCAAGGTTTACATCCTAACTAGCATGGCATGGGAACTTGAATCATAAAATTACTAGTAGAATGACATACCTTTTAGTGGTGGTTGATTGCTTGGAGTTTGAGAGCCTAGCACCAATACTGTGGATGCCTCAAATGGAAATCACAAATCACCACAAACTTTGGAAAACTCTTGAGAGAATAATGCACACTCTTGAAATCGGCCACCACTCTTGTTCACACACAACTAGTGCCAAATCAAGTGCCAAAGACTCCTTTATATAGTGTGGGGAATTAGGGTTACATCCATGTAAACCCTAATACCAATGACTCTTCCTTTCCAAGGATCCATGGGTTAAAAGCTCCATGGACTATCCATGGACTCCCATGCATGCTAAGCCCATTCCAAATGAGTATTAGCCCACACTACATAAAATACAAGAGCCCATATTTAATTAGTCACCTTTTTTATCACCAAATTAATTCTAAATTAATTTATGATCAAATACTAATTAAATAATATGATTTCATATTAATATATTATAACTTATAATATATTAACAAATCATAAACATACTATTCTCAAAAGATTATCCAAATTGTTCGAGTGAAGTGCAACCCAAATGGACAATGCCGGGTCGGGTCAAGTGCATCTCAAATATTGTTATGGACTTAGACACCTTATCCAACAGTCTCCAACTTGGATAAGTCTAACCTATTGCAACAGAGATCAGATAATCCTTCGAGTAAAAGACCCATCCCTAGAACGGTTGGACTCAAACAAGAGCTGTACAATAGGGTCAAATCTATCACTCTGAGATTATCCAGCCTGTACCACATGTGACTTAGCATATTCACTATATAGCTAGCTTACATTAATAAGATTCCCACAAAGCACAGAGCAAGCAACATTCAGACAATGGAAAATCTAACCAACATTTTCTAATCAAATCATTCTATCCTCTTATCTGTAATCTATATTGGCATGATATTCTAAGGCTCATACAATCAAGCATAACCTAAACAGGCTATCCTATCACTGACTGATCAGTACTATCATCCAGCTCGTTAAGCACACACATCAGGCATATAAGGCATCTTCCTAGATCCTTAGCCCTAATCTAGCATGCGGTACTCATACACATACAGTAGGCATATAAGGCATCCTTCCTAGATCCTCAGCCCTAATCTAGCATGCAGTTCTCATACACATACAGTAGGAATATAACGCATCCTTCCTAGATCCTTACTAATCTAGCATGCAGTTCTCATAATCATATCATATCATAACATAACATGTATGGGTATATTGGGGAAAACTTACTTGATCTCGGCTGATTGCACGCATCACACACATTGTTCTTTTTAAAGTTCATTTCTCTTTTCAAATTCTTTTCGAACTCCTTTTTGTAAATTGATTTTACTTATGAAAATTTTCATACCAAGTCCTTAGTTTGAGTCTAGACACACCCAAAAGTATGTCTGAATCCCTCAAACCAAGGCTCTGATACCAACTTGTAACATCCCAAAATTCAAGACCAAATATTTCATTTTTAATTAGTTATTATATAACACCAACAGTATAAAAACATTCATAATAATATCTCATTTTAAAACCAAAGTGTCAATAATCAAATCATATTATCATAAAATCATATCAGAGTGTAATCCCAAAGATCTCATGTGCGGAAAATATAGTGTGATGCGCTGCGATCGAGCCGGCTCCTTTCCTTTGAAAACGAAGTACCTGAAACCAAAACTGAAAACCATAAGCACGAAGCTTAGTGAGTTCCTCCGTCATACCACATACCAGATAATGCCTAACCCTCGGTATCTTCCAACCGGTATCTGTCTGGCATAACTGGGAGCTGGGCTCCCCGTCGGTATCTTTCAACCGGTAACCGGGGAGTAACCTCCCCTTCGGTACCTTTCAACTGGTAACTGTCTTCGGTATCTTTCAACCGGTAACTGGGGACTATTTCACCCCTACCACTATCACATAATAACATATCATGATCATACTGCTAGGCATGCATGGGTACTGTCTACCCCTTCGGCATCTTTCAACCGGTAACTGGGGACTACATCACCCTACTACTAACACATATCTTATAACATCCTAGCACATAAAGCATATTAGATACTGGAAAACCATATAATTATCACAAAGATAATCATCTCAAACATATTCGCCTACTGATGGTCCGGCATTGGTGCCTTAGACTCACCCCTACTGGAAGGTAACTCACCTCACACTTCTGAAGTCCCGTAGACAAAACTCTAGTTGTTGGATTACAGGTTCTCGAACTTTCAATCATCAAAATAACACCCAATTAATAATTGGGTTCCAATACATAACCATAAGTCCATGCTTGGGGGTAAAAGACTACTCTACCCCTAACTTGGCTTGATTCAAGCCAAAGGCCCAATCCAAAGGCCCAAAAGTCCAACTATGGCTTAAAGCCTAACATATGGCCCAATTTTCCAAACTGGGCCCAAACCTTTACATGGTCTTACCATAAGGCCCAACCATTTAGTCCAGTCCAATCATTTGACATTCTAATGGCCCAATATCATATAATCATCAAGGCCCAAACTATGGCCTATCTATGGCCCAATTTTCCAAATTGGGCCCAAACCTTCATATGGGCCTTACTCTAAAGCCCATCAACATATTCTAGTCCATATGATTATTCTTGGATGGCTCATTAATAACCCAATTACCAAAGCCCAATGGAAAGGCCCAACTCAAGGCCCAAGTGAAATTAGGGTTTCACATGAAATGACAATTAGGGTTAAGTGTTTCTCACTTAACTCATTAAGTCCATTATTCCATTAAGCCATCATACGATGAATTCAACATAGGTCATAACTTCAGTCCACTGGTCCACACACGGGTCCCGATAGGTTCAAACCAACATTCTCTAAAATTAGGGTTTTCTAAACCCTAATTAGGGTTTTCAAGCCCACCGACGAACCAACCCAGTCCAAAGTTAAGCAATTGGGCCAATTAGGGTTCCACTAGCCCGGGCACCACCCACTTCCACCTCGGACAGCGGTGGTCGGCAGCGGTTCATGGCGACAGGCGGCGATAGCCACCATTTCTAATGGTGGTGGTGGTGGTTCCTGCCAAAAATCGCATATACAGCTTCACAACCACAAAATACACTCTCTCACACACAATAACACACACAACCACCTTTCACGGTGGCTGGTGGCGGCAGAAATGGTGGCAGTGGTGGTGGTGGGTTTTCCGGCCCAAAGCAACTCATACAACAACAACACCGACATCAACCTATATTCCAATCATACATCCGCCCAGCCACCTTCCATGCGGATGACGCTGCCGGAATGTCGTCAAAATGGAGGCCAAAAGTTGTCGGCGGTAGCAGTGGCGCATCTGACGTTGCACACGCACAAACGGCACAGAGTAGCGAAGAGAGAGCTTGAAGATGGTCTTATTGGAATATTTTGACCTTGGGCAACCTATTCTTCGCTGTTCACAGCTCCACTCCGGTCTCGGTGACCCTCCTGGCCGTTCACGGTGTCACCGGCAGTAGGGGCTATGGGGGTGGTGCTCGGCGACAAAGTAGGGGAGGCGTAGCAAGGTGGTCGGACTCAACCAAGCAGGTGGCGATGGTGCATATTCGTTCATGGCGGCGGCTGGAAAGAATGGTCTCTTAGGATTTGGAGATGCGACGTGGGGGTGGGGACTAGATTAAGAGGGTGTTTGGCAAAGCTTCTTTAAAAAAACTTATGACTTTTGTACTTATAACTTATTTGGTGAAATAAGGAGTTTTTAATAAGTAAGGGGTAGGTTACTTATCACTTTTTAACTTATTAGAGGTTACCAACAGCTATAAGTTGTTTTTTACCCAAACACTTTTTTTAACTTATACTGGTATCAAACCAGTAATAAGTCAAAAAGCTCATTTTTTAAGCTTTGCCAAACACCCTCTAAGTCCCGCTCATTTCAACTTTCATCAGATATACACCTTGGGTCCCTCTTTCCCATTTTCTTTTCAAGATTAGGCTACAATTTACCTTTTAAACCTTGATTCTATAAATTCCTTTCATAATAGATCCCTAAATTACCAGTCAGCCCCCCCTAAGCCTTCAAATCTTTTCAATTTAAATCCATTAATTACCAAACGCATCCTGACTTCTGAAATCATTTTCAAATTAAATCCATAACTTGCACTTTTAACCCCCAACTTCTAAAATTGTAACAATTAACCCTCGATACCAACACCTTGCTATATAATTATTGATTTTAGGGCTACTATACACTTATCAATTTATTTCTTTATTTATTTAATAAATCGGGTGTTACAAAAATGGGGTTGTTTAACCAACAAATACAAATAAGGGTCATTTTTGCTCTTTTAAATTTAATGGAGGGACTGGTTTGGTCAAACACACAAAAAATTGGAGAAGGGTCGTCATCTTCTTCTCTTCAACTGATCAGGAACGAAAAACACGAAGGCATTCGATGGGGACTCCGTTGTGGCTGAGAGATCATGAGGATGGGCAGGCGTCGACCTCCGGCGACCCTCGTGGGTTCAATCTTCATCTGATCAGGAAGGAGAAGTACAAACGAAATCAACAAATTAGGTGTTCTGGTGGGGTTTAGTTGATCGTGAGTAGGGGAGGAGTCAATCTCCAGGGGCTCTCTTTGGTCTCTACGTCTTCGTCTCTGGCAACAATCGAACCGAAAAGAGATACAGCGTCGGCAGTCGACCAATTGAGAGCACCATCAGTGCTTGATTCTACTAAAGAATGAGGAGAACAGAACGAAAACAGGTGGGCGTGTTTGGGTGATTCAGTCGACGAAACAGATAGGAGGAGGGGGTTGTAGTCTTCACGGTGGTCGGAATCTCAACTCCACCTCCGGTGCCTTCTTTCAACTATTTTCCTTTCTTGTCGCCGGAAAAAAACACGAAGGGACAAGCAACATCAGGTAATCTATGATGGAGTGGTGGTGCTACACAATCTGTGGGAGACGGAGTGGGGTTGTGATGGACCCTGAAACGGAGGCAACAACCTCATCCCTCCAGTCTCGTTTTTCCTATGACACTAAGGAGAGAGAGAGAGAGAGAGAGAGAGAGAGAGAGAGAGAGAGAGAGTACGGGATGTAGAGAGAAAGTCCAAGGAGGAAAAAGGGTTTTCTTTTTTATTCAATTTGAAGCTTCCCCTGCACCAATCAAAATAGCCTTTATGGTGTTTATGGTAGATATTTTGGGAGTTAAATATATATAATTTATTTTGTGATGTAAATCCCGATTTCACAATTCTTTTGCCATCGATTTGTTTCGTGAAATTTTTCTTTGGTCGTGGTGATTCCATAAATATGCAGACGAAATTCAATTCTATACACCAAACGCCTGTGAATTCAAGTTTAAAGTTTCGCGATTAATATGATCAGATTCGACAGATTTTACGAATCTGGTTTTGGTCGAGGTTAAAAATATTGTAAAATAATAGACCGTAGTCTGAATTCAAAAACGTGCTCAAAAGTGATTTTCGAGGTTCGTAGTTATTCACAACGAAGCAGTGCACAATCTGTTTCAAGAAAATCAGATAAATACTGAATTTTATAACTTTAAAGAGGTGTAACTTTTTCATACGACCTCCGTATTGAACGTTCTTTATATCAATAAAATCAGAAGAGCATAATCTACTCAAATATCTTATCCATAATTCTCATATATACTTTATGCAAAAAAAAAAATTAACGTCACCAATAAATTTAATATTTGGCTATGTTCGATTTGATTTTCAACGATAAATGTTTGAGCAGTTTGAGATGTTCTAAAAATAATAAAGAAGATAATATCTTTAATATAAATTATAATCATAAAATTATAAACAGTTGGTCATTAATACATAACGGTTTGCGGTGGTTTGACTGCCGAACTCTGACCAATTTTTACCAATTGTTACATTACGTCTTTACGTCCTATCATTAAATATTAACGGTGGTTGGTTGAAAGAACCTGAACTTTCTAAACTTTCGTATTCCTAAAAAAGCATTGTTACATGCATATTCATAAAACAAAATTTTACATTGATAGTTTATTTACATAGAATGGATACAACCCGACTATTAAGATTTTTAAAAAGTTTTATATATTACATATTTTCCCAGGAATACAATACAAAAGTTATAATATTATCTATTCTACATCATCTACCAGTATAAAACTATAATGAATGCTTATCACCTGTAATAGTTTAAACATTGAGAGGGATAAGCGGGTGACGCTTAGTGAGTTCAATAACAGTTACAATATAACATTATGCCATATACATATCAATACGACAGAAGTAAAGAGGGACAAGGAACAAGAAAGGCAAATGAGTATCATATGACAGACTTTCCATATCAACGAATAAGCTGATTCAAAGAGTTGTAATCAATGAGACATAACAATTTCAATACTTGATATACATCAATAAGACTTCAGCCCAAGTGCATAGAAAATATAATTTAAGAATATCATTTTGCTAGAATACACAGGCTTTCAGCCCTATCTTAGTATTCTGCTAATGCCAAAGTGATGCTTATGTCATACACTTCATGGCCAAAGGCTACATACTAGTACCCAAGTGATGCTTATGTCATAAACTTCGTGGTCAAAGGTATAGCTCATTATCATAATAACATGGGAAAGCACATTGAACATATAACACATAACATACAATTGTCCCTATATTGAACTCACCGTGAAATAACCGGGGATTAAATGATAATTTGGGTAGCACTTCGACTCTAAATATGACTTTCTGTGACGAAACTGGGGATTTTAGTTGAAAACCAGCCTTACTCGGGCAGAGTTTCGACCTGAAAATATAATTTTCTCAGGAACTTCGGAGCGTCGAGGCTTGCTTCGGGTGTCGGGAATGATACCGGAGCTTCGGGGTGTTAAAAGTGGGTAAAAAGGGGTTTAGAGAGTGAGAGATATAAGAGAATGTAACATAAAACCGAAGACCCTCGGTCTCTATTTATAGGGGACCGAAGCTCCTGACTACGTTGAGCGTAAGTCCTCTGTACGCTGGGCGTACCACGAGGCGACCAACTACGCGGGGCGTAGCCCTCGTACGCGGGGCGTACATGCGATGAGTTATCTGATCGGAACACGGGCTCGGACGTGGCTGATACATGGCTCGCATGTGAAGACCGGCGACGTGGCTGACTCCGGGTCGCATACGTGCGAAGTACGTTGGGCGTACCCTTCGGATAAGGCTTCGAATTTTCATTTATTTTTATTTAAAAACTTCAAAAATTCATATCGTTTGCGTACGAGCTCCGTTTTTGACGTTATTTATATCCACACGTAGGTGAGATTATACTCTATGACTTCTGGTTAGACTCCGTCGGCTAATTTTGACTTCATTTTTAATATTAAATTTTTAACGGGCCGGGACAGGAAAAGTCCGTTAAAAATTTATAACTTCTTCATCCGAAGTCCGTTTTCGTCTGTCTTTTTACCGTTGTACTACTATTGACGAGACCTTCGATTCTCGTTTAGGTTGCGTTGGCTAAAAATCACTCAATCTTTATTTCAAGTTTTTAGCTGTCTATTGCTATACCGAAACTTAGAAAAATCATAACTTCCTCATACGAAGTCAGATTTGGACGTTCTTTTTATGAAAATTCTCGGTTTAATGAATACTACGAATTTCATTTAGATCACATAGGCTAAAAAGTAGTTTATCGAAAACTCACTTTTTACGTCATTCGGCGTCATGTCGGTTCTGTCGCGAAACTTCAATGAGTCATAACTTCTTCGTTATAACTCAGATTTCGATGAGGTTTTCGCCTAAATGTTTCTAACGAGATTCTTTACATCTTTCAATAATAAAATTTTACTTATTTAAAATTTTATATTTTCGTTAAATTTCAATATTTGACATTAGATTGAAATATCATAAGATTTCCAATATTTTCCGAGTGATTCTAAACATAGTTTTACTTCAATTCTAGTAAAAACTATTTGTTAGAACTCAACATTAAAAATCACATAATATTTCATAATATTAATTTGTAACGCCCGTGTTTCTAGGCTAGACATTAATATTGACGTAATAGTCTAGGTTAACCTTTGTAACTCATTTTGAAGGAATGAAGAGGAATTATGTGATTATTATGTGACTTATGTGTTTTATGTTTAATTAGTAGGATTTAATTAATTAAGAATAAAAATAAGTGTCGAAAATAAATATTAGATAAACCCAGTATCTATGAAGGAAGTTGTAGTGGCCGCGACAAGGATTCCGGATATATAAAGAATACCGAAATCCAAGTTATAACGAAGAAGTTATGACCTGTCGAAGTTCCACGACAAAACCGGCACGGCGCCGAATGACGTAAAAAGTGAGTTTTTGATAAACTACTTTTTAGCCTTGGTGATAAAAATGAAAGCCGTAGTGTTCGTTAAACTGAGAATATGCATGAAAAGAACGCCCAAATCTGACTTCGTATGAGGAAGTTATGATTTTTCTTAGTTTCAGCTTAGCAGTAGGCAGCTAAAAACTCGAATTTTAGATCGAGTGATTTTTAGCCGACACAACCTAAACGAGAATCGAAGGTCTCGTAAATAGTAGTACAACAGTAAAAAGACAGACGAAAACGGACGTCAGATTAAGAAGTTATGAATTTTAATGGATTTACCTATCCTGGTCTGTTAAAAATAATAATATTAAAATTAAAGTCAAAATTAGCTGACGGAGTCTTAACGAAAGTTGTAGAGCATAATTTTACCTACACGTGCATATAAAGAACGTCAAAAACGGAGCCAGTATGCGAAAGTTATAGATTTTAGAAGATTGGGACACAAAAATCTAGAAAAATGCTAAAACCGAGAAATTTCGCATGGCTGGTGTTCGGCCACGTCACCCTCGCTCGGAACCCGCCCCGTGTCCGATCTCGGTGAGTCAACAAACGCGTTTACGAAGTAGCTTAGTCATCCAAGGCCACCTGTCGACGTGTGTCGCATCCTCCTCGCACCGAAGGCTCGGCCAATCAGAAGCCGCCTCGTGTCATCTCCGTGTCTCGGTCTCGCATCACCAGGTATCCGAGCCTCGCATGCGCGCCACCTGCCCCCTCGCATCTGCTGCCGCGTGTTCGCTTCTCAGCCCTCGGATCCGAAGCTCGCCCCTATAAATAGAAGGGTGCGAACCTCCCGGGTATATTTTAGAAAATTGCCATTTTACACCCTAAACTCAATATTTCTTTCATTTTAACTTCCCCCAAAGCCCCGATATCATACCAAACACCCAAAATACGTTCCAAAGTGCCCGAAGACCCAGAAAATTTTATCTTTTCGGTTTTGAAGCCCAACCCTCGCAGAGCCCGGTTTCTCATTAAAACTCCCGGTTTTATCAGAAACGATTGTTTTAGGAAACAAAGTGCTGCCCGATTATCCTTAAATCAAGTGAGTGTGTAGTCACTTTCATCTTACACATAGATATGAAGTATTTTCTATAAAATACGTGCTATGTGTAATTATATTAATTGTTTATTTGAGATGACTGTTGAATAGATGTTTCATACAAGTTTTAAATTGTATATGTATTTTTATCTACAAATATGTTGGGTAAAACATGGGTAGACGAAATAGTCGATGTGTTTAAAATGATGAGAGGCCTCGATGTTGTTGTTTTTGTTGTTGTTGTTGTAGTCATCTAGTGGAGTATAGATGACGACCACGGACCTTTCTAGACAGTCCAGTGGAACACTAGTAGGTTCGCAACTTGTAGGTGTTGGTGAACTATATGTTCATTGGTGTACTCTATCCCCCTCATGGTTGCCTTTAGGACATGTACGGCTAAGGATTCCCCTTAGCAGTAGTGTCCATCCCGATGATAATCCTTAGGCTAGGTCCCTTGTGTTAGGTGTTTAGGGACGTAAAGTGAGGATAACGAGAATGGGTAATCAGGGTTATTGTTGGTTGATGAATTTAATAAATTTATTATTATTGTGGGTTAAAAACCTTATATGATCACTAGGCTCCCAAGCCTGACCCACTCAGCTTTTTATATTACAGATAGTGCACCTCGAGCATAGTCGGATGATGATGAGAGATTTTTGGATTATAGGCCAGTAGTTGTAAATAACTGTTGTAAGGCCTATAATGTCTTGTTTATGCTTTTGATCTGTATCGGAACATGACATCCTGAGGTTTTGATATAAAATGAAAATATATATTTCTTAAAGAAAGGTTTTGATAAATTTTTATCATGTTTTGTTTTGGGAAAAAATTCCGCAACATCTTTTAAAAGGATTACTCTTATTTTATTTTAAAAGCATAAATTAAATCGGTCTTTTCTGGCCGAGAAATTAGGGGATGTCACATTATTCACTTTTAAATTACAAAACACGATAACTAAACGTGTATGTTACAAATACCTCCTCCTTTTGAGGATTTTGTCCCCGAAATTACAACAATTTAAACAAATGGGGATATTTCGTTCTTATCTCATTCTTATTTTCCCAAGTATAATTTGGGTCTCGATGGTGTTTCCACTTAACAAGCACCAACTCCACTTCTTTATTACGTAGATTAGTTGTTCTTTCGTTTATGATCTCTTCAGGCTCTTCTACATATGTTAACTTATTATCCAATTTCACCTCGGATAACGGAACCGCTTCATCATATATGCTTAAACATTTACGCAAATAACTCACATGAAATACATCATGTATACCTGCCAAATCTTCAGGTAATTCTAAGCGGTATGCTTGTTTACCAATCCTCTGTATGATTTTGAAAGGACCAACGAATCTAGGACTTAGTTTTCCTTTCTTCCCAAACCGCATAATGCCTTTCCACGGGGACACCTTCAACATTACGAAACCACCCGCCTGGAATTCTATGGGTCATCTTCTCTTTTCCGCATAAGACTCTGTCGATCCTGGGCCGCTTTCATTCTTTCTCGTACGATTTGGATCTTATCAGTGGTGTATTGAATCATTTCAGGGCCTCCAAGGATTTTCTGTCCTATTTCACGCCAACATAATGGAGTACGGCATCTACGTCCATATAGTGCTTCATATGGTGGCATTTTGATTGAAGCGTGGTAACTGTTATTATATGAAAATTCGACAAGAGGTAAGTACTTATCCCAGTTACCACCGAACTCCAAGACGCATGCACGGAGCATATCTTCTACTGTTTGGATTGTTCTCTCCGTCTGACCATCTATCTGGGGATGATAAGCTGTGTTGAGAGCGATCTGAGATCCTAATTCACGTTGCATACTCGTCCAGAAATGAGAAGTAAAGTGGGTATCACGATCGAAATAATTTTTAATGGCACGCCATGTCTTGCAATGATTTCATCTAAGTATACTTGTGCATATTTATCCATAGGAGTTGTTTCACGCATGGCGAGAAAATAGGCGCTTTTAGTTAGACGATCGGCAATTACCCAAATGTCATCATGCTGTCTAGCAGTCTTTGGCAATTTGGTAATAAAATCCATGGACAGCTCCTCACATTTCCACATAGGGACATTAATACCTTCTGGACGCCCATATGGCTTTTGATGTTCCGCTTTGACTTGTAAGCATACTAAGCATTCGTGTACGTATCTTCCAATGTCTCTCTTGAATCCATGCCACCAATAATCAGCTCGAACATCATAGTACAATTTACTTGTACCAGGATGTATTGACAGTTTAGACTTACAGACTTCATCTAAAATCTTATGTATTAATCCACCAATCTTTGGAATCCATAGCCGAGTCTTAAATATTTTCAGTCCACGTGGATCATCAAGTAAAATATCAGCATAATGCACCATCCCTTCCTTCTTCATAATTTTTGGCTTTAAGGCTTCTACTTGACATTTCTCTAGTTCATCAAGAATGGTGAATCTTACGGTAGTGTGGGAAATAACATAACACACACTATTATGATAAACCTTCCGGCTAAGTGCATCGGCAACTAAATTAGCCTTTCCGGGATGATACAGGATTTCAGAGTCATAGTTGTGACATCCCCATTTTCACGGCCAGAAAAGACCGATTTTGTTTATGCATTATAAAAATCAGAGTACCTCTTTTAGTGAAAATGTTGCGGAATTTGTTCCTAGTAAAACATGATAAATACGTTATCAAAGCATTTCCGAAAAAATGTATTTTTATTCATTTTAAAACATTTGGAATGTCATCGTCAATACAGAAACATAAGCATAAACAGAACTTACATTCATTTACACTAGTGATCTACATCTCTTTAATCTCTCAGTGTAATGTAACTTCATATCGAAACCTGTGATACAAATAAGCTTGAGTGGGTCAGGTTGGGAAACCTGGTGAGTACATACGGATTTCAATCCTACAATGTTATATCATATATATAATTTAGCACTCACAAAATATACAATTTCACCATATATATATATATATATATATATATATATATATATATATATATATATATATATAAGCAACTCTTACCCCTCCCCGTTAATCCTTACAACGAGACTATCCATACTCTCGGACCTTAAATTTTATCTCTTACTTAACACATACTCTTGGATCTAATTCATGCTCTCGGATCAATAATTGTGCCCATTCTATACTCTCGGATTAGGGACAAGTGTCTATGTGTAAATCCATTCTCCCGGATTAACGACGCATGACTATGTCCTATCCATACTCCCGGACTGAGGACGACTGACTATGTCTTAATCCATACTCCCGGACTAAGGACAACTGACTCTGTCTTAATCCATACTCTCAGATTAATGACAGTTGACTATGTCCAATCCATACTCTCGGACTAGGGACAATGACTATGTCTAATCCATGCTCCCGGATCAATGACATATACTAAAGTTCTATTCTCTGAGTATAACTCACTCGTACTCGTAAGAAAATACTACCCAATATTCCTCATAATTAATTTAGGTTTACTCTTTATCCTAAATCATCATATATAATCAGGTATGTTCTTTAACACGTATTTCAGGCAACATCAACTAACTCGCACATAAACATATAATTAATACTTCAATCAATACTTGTATTAAAATCATATATTTAATACTTTACTTAATACTTGTATTAAAATCATGTTCATGAAAGGGACTATGCACTCACACATAAACTCTTTAACATATATTTAATACTTTAATTAATACTTGTAATAAAATCATGTTCATGAAAGGGACTATGCACTCACACATAAACTCTTTAACATATATTTAATACTTTAACTAATACTTGTATTAAAATCATGTTCATGAAAGAGACTATGCACTCACTTGATAAGGTGGTGACTCGGTACTCGGACAGCGCTTCGTTTACTTTAAAATAATTTTCTTCGATGAAACAAAGGGGTTTTAGCTAGGATTCGGGCTCTGTAGTGGCAGAACTTCGTCGCTGAATCTTTCTAAGAAAGATTCGTGCAGCGCTTCAGCGCTCACCTTACTATACTAAAACTATAGAAAGAGAAGTCGAATCACGAGGGACCGAAATGCTCGGGCGATAAGAAGAGAAAGACTCTTGAACCAAGAGAATGGTGCAAGAAATATGAGAGCCCAAGCCTCTTATTTATAGTAATTGAATTTACAAAAACTACCCTCCATAATTACTTAATGACCTTATAGTTATATAAACGACTAAACACCCATTCATAATACTATTTTAAATAGATTTAACGATATTTGTACTAAACTAATTTCGAAAGTACTCAACACTAGTCTTATAATAATTCATCGTCGATACCTTTCTAATGATATATACATTTGTATGTATGTATATATATATATATATATATATATATATATATATATATATATATATATGTGTGTGTGTGTGTGTACGTATATATGATTTATACTTTATTTTAATACGTAAATATGCTATTATAATTTGTAACTCCTTCATACGAACTCCATTTTTGACGTTCTTTATATCCACGCGTTGGTATTTACGAGTACTACAACTTTCATTTAGATGCCGTCAGCTAATTCTCATTCTATCTCAGATTTACAAAACTATATCGAATTTATCGCGCTCGAAGAGTAGGGACCAAGTTTCGTCTATATCTTTAACATACGAGCTCTACTATCGACATTCTTTATATCCACGCGTAGGTAAAAACAAGATCTAAAGCTTTCATTTAGACTCCGTCGGCTAATTCTCGACCGATCTTAAATTTAATAGTAGGAGGAGATTATACTGTTAAGTGTCCGCGTAAAATTCATAACTTCTACATACGCACTCCGTTTTCGTCTGTCTTTTTACAGTTGAGTTCCTATTAATGAGATCTTCAACTCTCATTTAGGTCGCGTAGTCCAAAAACCGCTCGAACTAAAATCCAAGTTTCGGGTCATGCACTGCTATGCCAAATCTTAGAAAATTCATAACTTCCTTATACGAAGTTAGATTTGGGCGTTCTTTTTTTTTTGTATGTTCTCGGTTTAACGTATACTACACATTTTGTTTAGATCACTAAGGCTAAAAAGTCTTCTACCGTAAATGCACTATTTACGACTCCCGGTGTCGTGCCGGTTTTGCCGTAAAACTTCGACGGGTCATAACTTCTTCGTTATAACTAGGATTTCGGCGTTCTTTATATGTACGGAACCCTTGTAACATATACTAAAACTTGGTTAATATTAATCCTTCTAAATTATCTTCCATCAAAACTCATTTTTGACGCTCATCGTCTCTAAATTGACTAGCCCGGATCTACGAGCGTTACAATTATCTCCCCCTTAGGATGATTACGTCCCAGAATCATCAACGAAACAGGGTTGTATAATGACTCTGTACGTTATATCTTTATCCTAGGTAATAATTGTAATTCTATGTTCCTTCGAATGAGTATCTAATTCTTGGACTTCTCGACTGCAGGCGGTGCTCGATCTTGCACTTGCTCCCTATCTCACGTTAGACTCCAAATTATGAACGTCAAGTCACAATCTCGATCCTCACTGGATACGAACTTAAGATAAGTTTTTTTTATTACTACAATGGAATGATGTGTCATATTCTAATGACCTATCATCATATGTTGCAACACTTAGACTCAGGTCTCTTAGAGTCTTCCAAAACACACTATACTTTCGTTCATGTTCTAATCCCATCTTAAAAGGTAGCATTTCTAGCTACAAGCAACTTTTCGCGATACCTCTACTGATCGCTTTTTATTTCAATCTTCCGTCTTAAGTCAGATGCTACATCGAACTTGATTCTCTGAACCACATAACATACTCAGCGTAGTCGGACTCAAATTGATATGACCACTAGGGTCGGAATAACAATCATCTTCTTAGTCATTACCGAAACGATGGTAACGACATACTTGAATAAAACAAAATCAATTACTAGCTCCTTGGTAACCTTGTAACTTTCCCTGATCCAAGCGTGAGTCCTGTGTTTCCGGTAGTATAGGCCTCTACTACCATTCACGCCTACTCATACTCGTCCCAAGTATTGTCTCGTAGTTTTCCAAGTCATCATACAAAAAATCACACAACAGCTTAACACATCAGATAGTAAAACGAAGGTTTTATATTATTCCTTGAAAGGATTACATGGGTGTTCAAGTTCATCCTATAATATGCCTCTAATAGGCTACACCTTAATATAATATAACTTGATCTTAGGATATCCATCCTCACTCCTGATTCCTTGCATTGTCAGTTGCTTCGTCTAGGATCATATGGAATGCTCTTGCCTTCGGTTTTGGCGGCACATTTGGCTTTGCAGCTTCTTCTCTCCTTGGGAAGTTTTGCTTGTAGTGTCCTTCTTCACCACACCTAAAGCAAACTTCTCTCTTGGTGGTGCATTCGCATGCATAATGACCAGTCTTCCCGCATTTGAAGTAGGTCATCTCTTTAGAGCATCTCCCAATGTGCTTCATGTTGGGTTTTGAGCATTCTAACACTCCTAAGGTGTACATGCAACCCTAGAAACCATAGATCTATGTTTTACTAAGATACATGCAAAATTGATTTTCCAAGGTTCATAACCTATCTAGCATAGCATGGGGAACTTTTAAACATAAATGCTAGAAAAAGAACATACCTTTTGGAGTTTGGATTCCTTGAGAGCCTTGTGAGCCTAGCACCTCAAGTGTGACGCCTCAAATGTCTCACACAACAATACAACACTTGGAATAACCTTGAGAGAAGTTCACTAAGACTCAAAATCGGATTTCCCTCTCACTTGTACAAGTAGTGCTCGATTTTGCTTGCATAGGGTTCTTTATATAGTTGTGGCACAAGTAGGGTTACACCATGTAAATTCTAATTGTCACGGATTTCCATATTCCATGATCCATGGGTTTGTAACCTCCATGGACTATCCATGAAGCACCTTATGGGTTTTAACCCAATCCATACACACCATGGATCATTAGCCCACTATACAAGAATAGATGATTTACACAATCAACCCCATATATTTAATTAGTCTCTTTTTGATCACTTAATTAATTCCAAATTAATTCTTTGATAAATACTAATTAAATAATATTATTAATATATTAGAACTTATAATATATTAATAATCCTTAAGTGTCCTTTCTCTCATTTCGGTCTATCCAAGTATTGCAATGCCATGCAACCCAAATGGACCATGCTAATCGGGTCAAGTACATTCCAGGAATAGTTATGAACTTAGACACCTAATCCAACAGTCTCCCACTTGGATAAGTCTAATAACTATAACTGCAAGAATGACTTCAGGAACCGATCAGCAATCGTAGCTCTTTCAAGGTCTCACGGAACTGAGATGATGATGATATGCCATTTAAGATAAGTGATCATATAATCCTCTGTTCTAGATATCAGCCGGACAAATACATGGAACAATGTCTTACTTATTGTCCAGCAGTTTGTTTCCCGATTTCCGATTTGTTTGACATAGAACTTAATTGAACACATCAACATAGTTCTGACCGGGCCCGGTACTTGGGTCAACACAAAATCATCGAGGGGACCAGATATCGCTTCTAATCCAAGAAGGAACAGATAAACTTCGACTCATATGCTTGTTCTACTACTTGTTGAATTATACACAAAGGCACGTATTATAACATCGAGTTACCAATGTGTTTTCGTATAATCAATGTATAACCAACTCATAGGCAACAAGTCATATCTATAGGTTTGAAGACTTATATGATATTACCGCCTCGCGATCACTCGAGATAAATTCCATGAAGTGATACCAACGAGCATGGGTTGAATCCAACACTCAGAACTTAGGAGCACTCATGAATGTTACAGCAACTCTTGTTATGCCCCATACCTTGGACATCTATAATCCAGCTTCATGACAGTCTTGATTCATATCTACTTCCAACATATGACCGACTGTGGATGGTTTGAATAACTTAGTCATTCGGGAGGAATGACCTAGTTATTCCGGAAGTCAAAACATGCAAAGTGAAACACAAGAATAATCGAATCTACTATGGTCTCAGAACTTATGAATACAAATAAAACATCTTTTATTTATCACCATATTGATTACACATTATCCATTGCATACTGTTTCAAACTATCAACTTTATATTTGAATTAAAACAATAGTTGTCCCATGCTCCAAGCATGTACACTATGGTTTTTCCTAAACACTAGTCATGCCATACACCAAGTATGCATACTATGTTTTCCAAACATTAGTTATGCCATACAACAAGTATTCACACTAAGTTTGTCTATGATCTTTACTTTGTGAAATAGATCGATTGAACATAATTCCAATGATTCTCATTTCACAATCCCAAATCCTTATCGTAAATGTAATAATTCCAAATTCCTACCATTTACTAAAATCTGTTAGATTCTAAACTTATATGCATTGATTCTCTTGTAATGATTATGCACACTAGTCACAAAGACTTGTCAACAACCATTAAAGAGTATTCCAACAGAGATCACTCCATGGAAAATGAAGTCTCAAATTCAAAGTACATTCCTTTGAACATCCTTCATGCATTCAGTTTCCTAATCTTACACAGATTTAATGAATAACTTCCACCTACGGGAATATTTCCATATTCCCATTTTGACTATCACTCCTGAACAAGAGTTGCCTCTTTTCAGAATATGTCAATATGGTCCTTCAAGTATTAACACTATACTTCCAACTGTCCCTGAGCAACCAATCTTTGGTGAACCTTAAATTGTCATCGATAATTGCTTAATCACATTAGTCATATATAGTTCTAGTACTTTTCCCTCTTAATGCTCTGGGCATTTGGAAAAATTTAGAACAGATGAATATTATAGCACATGCAATCGATCCTATATCCGAAGCATATGGGACACGATTCATGATGTCTCACATAAAGACATGATATTGGACCAGTCTTTTGCTATAATATTTCTATTTCTATTTGCCAAGTTCTCATAATTCAGATTATGAAAAGGGATGTTGTAATCATAATCGAATTTTAGAATGCAAATAATGGACCCATATATAGAATTTCCTTGTGTTGAGCCATTCCAACATAAAATTCATATATATATCCTTGACTAAAGATGATTAAAACCTCAATCTAAGCTTTTAGAATTGAAATGAAGTATAATTCATTCTCCCTTAATTATAGCAAAACAACTTTTTCTCAATTGAAACCTTTTGTTTTCTATAACTAACATTGCCAACTTGCAACACTTATTATAATTATCATGCTCCAACTTGCATGATGATTATTAGCATAACACTTATGCTCCCACTAGCTTTGACATGTACTCAGAAATCAGCTGGACTTCTAGAAATCAATACTATATTGACCTTCTTACCAAAGTTCATATTTCTGATACGAGATGCTTTGCTAAAACTTTATCAAAATCATACACCTTTCCTTAGATAGAACACATGTGTGTCTAAACAATTTTAGAACTATGAAAAGGGATGTCGTAATCATAGTCTCAATTGTTTAGACCTTTGCCATTCTCACAAGTCCATGTTAGTGTTCCGGTTAACCACGCACGCTCCACTAACGACTTTGAGAATGCAAATATCACAATTGCTATCTACTTAAAATCTACTTAGTGAAAGCGTTTCCTCACCATCATTTTCATGAATCGGAGAGAAACCTTATGACACTTAGATTTTATGGTGTATGTGTTCCTATCCATGTGAATTTTTCAAAACCATAATCACCAGACAAGGTTAGTGACAAATCCAAACTCATATGGATTGAACTTGTGTAGTCTCAACTTCTAGCCACATGGCATCACAAGGGCCTGCCATTGCTTCCAAGTTGTTATGCAACCAATTGAGAACTCTCAGAACTCATATGAAAAGCCAACTTTAACTGGAATGGGCATAGGACTAGGAATATGTCAACACGATAGGTTATAAACCTCACGTCGTGTGCTAGTGATAAACTACATGTCTTTATTCTTGAATAGATCTTTGAAGCTTTTCCAAGATCTTTAAGACTCCCACTGTCCTCTTGACATATAAGACTCACTTGCCAAATATTCAATAGATAGTGCGGATTCTTTATCAAGACAAACACTTAACACAATTAGCCTTAGTTGGTCTTTGTTTTATCCAAAACATCACAACTTACCAACTTCAAATGTACAAGAGTAGGACTCATTTTACTCTTACATTTGACAAGTGTTATGAACCTTTCTTTAAGATATGTCACTCAAGTTACAATCTTGGAGTATGACTCTAAGAATTGTTCTGGAACGAAGTATGAGTCACCTTCTTGATTTAACCATTTCAACAATTCATGACTCCTCTTCTTAGCCATAAGAATGCACTAAGATGTCCCTACAGGATGAATTGTGATACGGTCTCACAATCATTAAGATGATCATAAAACATGATACTAAAGTACTCTCCCATCTTTTCAGATTTGAGAAACTTTTTATCTTTCTGCCTCATTTGATTCTTCTTATTCGTTCTGCGATACACTGAAACTTTTCAAATGTTACAGAATTATACTTAAACTTGTAAGTATAACCATATTTACTAAACTTTTGTAAATTATGACGAATAGTCTTATCAATCTTTGTGGTGGACTTGACCAGTGCATAAGAATGTGTACTCGATCCCTTAGTTTTTCACTTGACTCACATATACATGTGAACAAGGAATTAGTCTTAATTTTCCAAAGATGAAAATTCTCATTCAATATACAATACAACTTGCATAATTCCAAGTTTCTATCCAACTGAAACTTAGGTGATGAGAATCTTTCCTTATTTGGTAAATTATGACACTTCCACAAACGACAGAATCAAATCCATTTTTCCAATGTTGCTATCAATGGAATCATATAAATAACAATTTTTTCACAAATGCCCTTGTAAGGATACTTAAAATAAATAAAAAACAAAACTTTTCTTTTATTTAAAACTTGCGGATAAACTTATCCTAACAATGCAAATGCATATGAAAAACTGTGTTGTTATCTATTCCTATGCAATCTATCACAACTCTTAAGCAGCAGCTCAAAAATTCTAATCACCGAACCATGCGATCGAAATCCATCTTCGCGATCAGAATCAGCATACTCTTCTTTAAGCTTCCTCTCTTTTCTTTGATTCTTAAAACTTAAACATGTGACCCATTCACATCAAGTAATAAGAATCTCCAAATGGAATTTAACAGAGTTAGATAGTGGACTTACCTGAAGTAGAGTCAAACTTTGGACTTTACCAACCTTATGATCTTTCAGGTAAATAGGGCAGCTTCGCAACCAATGCCCCTTCCTTTGGCAATATAAGCATATGGACTCTTTGGGAGTGGTACACAGGACTATCTCAGACTTAGCCTTTCTCTTTACCATTTGGTCAACCGAGTTGACTATGGCCGATCCCT
Source organism: Lactuca virosa (assembly GCF_052849685.1). NCBI lineage: Eukaryota > Viridiplantae > Streptophyta > Magnoliopsida > Asterales > Asteraceae > Lactuca > Lactuca virosa. Next base: position 18,176,323 of record NC_136429.1, on the reverse strand, counting down.
TTCCATTGGGAAGAAAAGGCTTTTCTAGATATCCAATGTTACCAATTGTCAATGTCCATGGTAGTTTGGGAAGTTGATCTACTAATCAAGTTTGCTTTACCAGAGCTCTAAATCATTGCTGCTTCAGCAGCACCTAGCAAATAAATAAGATCATTAAGGGTCATGTCATAGTCTGTTACATAGTAGTCCCAAAGGAACTCACTGTGTGACTTAGAAAGTGATTGAACAACCAACTTTCTCAAGACTTTGACACCCAAATCTCCCGGCTTGTCAATATGTGACTTCATCTCCAAGATGTGAGCACACATAGACCTTGCTTGCCAATGAGGCTTGAGTGACCTTGAACTTGTGGGATAGGGAGAATAATTGGAGAAGGTGGATGAATTGAAGTATGATTTCCATGATCCAACCACGGGAAATCATCTTCACTAGGAAAGCTTGTTCCAAGAGATTTGGGAAGATCATAGATGTCTAAATCAGACATCTAATATGGGAGATATTCAAGTAAGTTGATTTAAATCCTTAATATAACACCCAATATGAAATATTAAGGCTAGGACCCAACACAATATTTTATAACTTGGAAGAGGGATGCCGTAATCCACGCTATAAAATATTTGAAGGTAGGCGAATGACGATTCACTAATTTCCACCATGAAGAACGAAATAAATTATTAGGTTTTAATTGGATTTGAAACTCCTAAATCTTTTGAGATTCATTGAACTTTTCAATGGCATGTTTCAATCTCAAGTGTGCCCTTCAGGTTTTGTGACTGGGATGCCGAGGATCACAAAACAAGGTGTGAATAACCATGAAAATATACTTGGTACCCTTAATATTTACCCCTCAATCGTTGTGCCGGTTAACCACACGCGCTCCACCGATATTATGATAAACATTAAGTTACCCTTTGCCTACCTTGTTAAATCCAGCTAGTGTGTCGGTTAACCACACACGCTCCACCAACTGACTTAAGCAAAGTGGAAAGTGTAATTTCATGGGTTAGCACCAAATTCACATTTTCCTAAGTAACTAGGATTGGGAATTCTTAATAGTTTAGTTACTTAGTATTTATCATTAATACTTTTAATGAAAGGAGTCCTACCAGTTCGGCTAACGACCCTCCACTAGTCAAGGAAGCGGTGGGTGAGAGTGGACACCCATTAAGCTGCCATTTTATAGGCAGCAATCTTATACTCCCTTTATAGACCGGCTTCATGAATGAGGCCTACTAATGGTAAGACTGACTTACTCTTATACATATATATATATATTATTAACTTATAATACTATAAAGTATAAGGGTTGAATTTTAACTTTTAAAATTATAGGGGTTGGAACTAAAGTTTTTAAAGAGACTTTACATATTCCAAAACTTGAGGGCAAGTTTTGTAACTTTCAAAACTTTTCATCTTTCATAACTTATGAGTTAATGGACTAATAAAATGAGAGACTTTTCATTTTATGTAACCTATGTGTTTAATAATGGACTTTAAAAGAATGACTTTTGGTAATCCATAACTTGAGGACAAATTATGGATTCCATTAAAACACATAATGATCAAGAATTAAACTAACAAGCAAGTTACAAATAATTCCTATGATCTTCTAAACTCATAAGTTCATGAATGTTCATATCAACAATTTCAAGAATCATAAATAAACCATATAAAACTTGAAAATTTGATAATAGCCATTGAAAATGGATTCGCATAACCATTACACCATCTAAAACAAGTTTTATAACACCAAAAAAGTTTTGGGTAATGTTTCTTGTCCATTTCGAACAGAAAAAATCGAAAATCTGCATTCTGGGGCTCCTACTCGTTGAGTGCATGAACCTACTCGACGAGTAGGATGAATTTACTCATGGACTGTAACGCCCGTAGATCCGGGCTGGTCAATTTAGAGACGATAAGCATCAAAAATGACTTTTTGATGGAAGATTATTTAGAAGGATTAACCTTAACCAAGTTTTAGTGTATGTCTCAAGGTTTCCGAAAATATAAAGAACGCCGAAATCCGAATTATAACGAAGAAGTTATGACCTGTCGAAGTTTTGCGACAAAACCGGCACGGTGCCGAATGACGTAAAAAGTGAGTTTTTGATAAACTACTTTTTAGCCTTGGTGATCTAAACGAAAGTCGTAGTGTTCGTTAAACCGAGAGCGTGCATGAAAAGAACGCCCAAATCTGACTTCATATGACGAAGTTATGATTTTTCGAAGTTTCGGCTTAGCAGTTGACAGCTAAAAACTCGAATTTTAGATCGAGTAATTTTTAGCCGACACGACCTAAAGGAGAATCGAAGGTCTCGTAAATAGTAGTACAACGGTAAAAAGACAGACGAAAACAGACGTCGGATGAAGAAGTTATGAATTTTTAATAGATTTCTTGTCCCGGTCTGTTAAAAATAATAATATAAAAATTAAATCAAAATTAGCCGACGAAGTCTAAACGAAAGTTATAGAGTGTAATTTTACCTACGCGTGCATATAGATAACGTAAAAAACAGAGCTCTTATGCGAAAGTTATGGATTTTAGAAGTTTTTGCACAAAAATCGAGAAATTTCGCATAGGTGGCTTCGGCCACGTCACCCTCGCCTAAAATGTGCCACGTGTCCGAAATCTGCTGAGTCATCTGAGACGTGTCGCCTTCCATCGCATGAACAGTAGCCACGTGTCGCTTCCGGATTCGACCGAAGTCTCGGCCCTCGCACATCTGACGCGTGTACAGTGACTCCTCGCATCCGAAGCGCTGGCACCTCGCATGCGCGCCACCTGTCCGAGCCACGTGTCCGAGCCTCCTGCTGCCTCGTGTCCTCGGTGCTGACTCCCTTCTCTCGGCCGACCTTTGGATCTCCCCTATAAATAGGAGGCTTGCGAGACCTCCCGGGTAGATTTTGCAAACTTGTCATTTATAACCCCATTTTCAATATTTCTTTCATTCCAACATCCCCCGAAGCCCCGATATCGATTATAGCACCCGAAACACGTCCCGAAGTGCCCGAGAAGCCGGAAAATTTATCTTTTCGGTTTCGAAGCCCGACCCTCGCAGAGCCCGGTTTCTCAATAAAACTCTCGGTTTTATTAGAAACAATCGTTTTAGGAAACGAATTGCTGCCCGATTTTCATTAAATCAAGTGAGTGTATAGTTTTATTAGAAACAATCGTTTTAGGAAACTCTCGGTTTTATTAGAAACAATCGTTTGAGGGAAAGCAATGTTGTCACCCCGGTGTTTGTATTATTTGACATAAATTGCAGAGGAAAGCAATGTTGTCACCCTATTGGTTGTCTTATTTGACATAAATTGCTGAGGAACGCAATGTTGTCACCTTATTGGTTGTTTTATGTTAGGTTGTCTTGTTTGACATAAATTGCAGAGGAAAGCAATGTTGTCACCCCGTTGGTTGCCTTATTTGACATAAATTGTTGAGGAACCCCCGAAGCAATGTTGTCACCCGTAGTGAAAATCCTTAGGCTAGGTCCCTTGTGATAGTTGTTTTAGGGACGTAAAGTGAGGGTAATGGGAATGAGTAATTAGGGTTATTTTTGGTTGATGAAATTAATAAATTTATTGTTGACTGAGAACTTAATAAGTTTATTATTTATTGTGGGTTGAAAACCCTATATGCTCACTAGGCTTCCAAGCCTGACCCACTCAATTTGTTTGTATCACAGGTATCGATACGAAGTTGATTTACACTGAGAGATTAAAAGAGAAGTAGATCACTAGTGTAAATGAATGTAAGTTTTGTTTATGCTTATGTTTTTGTATTGAAAATGACATCCCAATGGTTTTAGTGAATAAAATACATTTCTTCGGAAATGATTTGATAACATTTTTATCATGTTTTTCTGGGAACAATTTCCGCAACACTTTTAATCAAATGATTACTCTGATTTTATTTTAAAAAGCATAAATGAAATCGGTATTTTCTGGCCGTGAAATTGGGGATGTCACATGGACTCGTCGAGTCCCCCCATGGACTCGGCGAGTTCATGCTGCAGAGTGCAGAAAAAACTGAGTTTTTTCACAATTTTGCATCAAGTATCAAACAAACAAGCCTAGGCTCTGATACCACTGTTGGGTTTTAAGCATTCTAACACTCCTAAGGTGTACATGCAACCCTAGAAACCTTGGATCTATTTTTTACTAAGATACATTCAAAATTGATTTTCCAAGGTTCTTAACCTATCTAGCATAGCATGGGGAACTTTTAAACATAAATGCTAGAAGAAGAACATACCTTTTGTAGTTTGGATTCCTTGAGAACATTGTGAGTCTGGCACCTCAAGTGTGATGCCTCAAATTTCTCACACAACACTACAACACTTGGAATAACCTTGAGATAAGTTCACTAAGCCTCAAAATCGGATTTCCCTCTCACTTGTACAAGTAGTGCCCGATTTTGCTTGCATAGGGTTCTTTATATAGTTGTGGCACAAGTAGGGTTACACCATGTAAACCCTAATTGTCATGGATTTCTATATTCCATGATCCATGGGTTTGTAACCTCCATGAACTATCCATGGAGCACCTTATGTGTTTTAACCCAATCCATACACACCATGGATCATTAGCCCACTATACAAGAATAGATGATTTACACAATCAACCCCATATATTTAATTAGTCTCTTTTTGATCACTTAATTAATTCCAAATTAATTCTTTGATCAATACTAATTAAATAATATTATTAATATATTAGAAATTATAATATATTAATAATCCTTAAGTGTCCTTTCTCTCATTTTGGTCTATCAAAATATTGAAATGCCATGCATGTCACACCCCAAAACCGGAACGGCGGAATCGTTCAGGGGTGGAGGACGTCATGTACAGTATCACAACAATGCAAAGTAGTAAACAAGCAACAACATCATCCATTGCATTAATAATATAATTTAATACAAGTGTGTTCTGTCAAGTTATATAGACACCAAAAATATGAATCAAAATAAAAGATGAGTCTTGAACGAGCTCCATCTTCTCAAAACCTGGCACCGGTACCTGTCTACTGGTGACCTGAGAATACAAGTTATTTTGAAAGAATTTATCAGCTTTAAAGCTGGTGAGATCATAAGTATATTAGTGTCTGTGTTTGTATGAAAGTGTTTGTAAGTATGTAATGTATAAGTTTGAAAAATGTTTGTAAGTGTTTGAATTCTCCTAGAAAACCCTATGTTTCCTACTAAAACTAGCCTTCTACCAAGGCATCTAGTGGTCGTGTGTGTGTCTCTTGTAAGAGTATGTATTATCCCAAATCTGACTATCATTAACCAAAAATATAGTTTATACATTACTGTTTATTGTGTGAAGATCACAAAGTGAATGTAATGGGAAAATGAAATAGTACTGTAGTGTTGTATTAAGTAACTACTGCTGTACTAACTACCTTAAACCAATTGTTATTTAAAGTGATCGGCCTGTACCATACTACCGAATATAAACACGACGATGTAAGACGTCGGAAGAAATGACGTTTGGCACCCGTAGACTTGCAAGTCCCACCGTAGCGAGCAGCAAGGTGTAGGATAGTCAATCCAGTATAGATCTATACACAAACTCAATGCTCTCCATTTAAGGAGATTCTGGATACAAAACTGGCCATGACAGGTGATGCCATGCCCCGTTACGTGGCTCACATAACTGTAGTAATGTTCTAGTATATGTATGTGCTAGCTGTATTGTGTGTTCTCTCTCTGTCTAGCATGTATGTATGTTCTCTATGTATGGTATTGTTTGTTTCTCGTTATAGTATTCTCTATCTGTATGTTATGTTCTCTCTGTATGGTATTGACTCATGTATGATCTGACTCTTTGTATGTTTCATTGTACTAGTAATAGTATTAGTATCTCCCTAAACTATACATATTATAGCTTACTAGTAATGTTGTTTGAATGTATGAACATGTTTGTATACCTTTGCTACCCAAAGGTATTGAATAGAAAGAAGTAACCTTTTATATCTATATACATATACATAATATATGACTAGGATTCAAACGACCTTCGGACAAACAACCGATACACTAAGTCCACAACCAAACAAGGAACAGGAAGTAAGGTGAGCTATGAGTCCTAAGTCCTTTAAATCCTACTTATATAACTATATCTATATAGATACACATTTAACAGAATATAAGTTTAAAAGAGTTTAATAAAAGTATTTGACATGTAAAAGAGTTTGTAAAACAGTTTGAAGTAAAACAGTTTGATAACACAGTTTGAAAAGTAAGAAATCCACTTGTTTGGTAGTTATTAATCACATGTGATAGATATAATAACTATAATAGTTCAACTTGTATTCCCCCCATAAAAGCAATTAAAATCATTTAAAAGGTTGATTAAGGGGTATGAACTCACCTGTAGTGAGTGGTTTGGATGAACAGATGGTATAGGATGCTAAGTGTCAAGTGAAGACTTGAACACACACAAGGATCCTAGTTAACATATAATAACACATATATGTATCCAATTAGTCATTTAATCAACTAATTAACCAAGTTAAGACATCCTAATACATGTAAAACACTTGTTTTAAGTGCTATAAGTATTAAGGATTGCATCTAAGGGTTGTAGGACCTTGCATTTGAGTTTAGTGTCCAAGGGTAAACTCTTTTGGAGTTTACGGTTTTGGGACCAACTCCCTTGGAGTTTACGGTCGTAAACCCATGAGTTTACGGCTGTAAACTCATGGTACTTCTACCATTTTGTGTTTTGAAGCTTTATAAGTCTTAAAGAAGCATCCTACTTCAAGTCTAAGCCCTAAGAAAGTGATTGTGGCATCATTTCACTCCTTTGTGGAGTTTACGGCCCATGGACCATTTCTCCATGAGTTTATGGTCGTAAACTCTAATGGTCCTTGATGTTTTTGATGTTTAAGGTCCTAAGAACTTTAAGGATATGATCTAGACTAGTATCCAAGGCTTGGTAAGGGACTAGGGCACACAATGGCCCATTCATTAGGGTTTACGGTCCAAGAACATGTTGGACCGTAAACACCTTTGATCTTGTGATTCTTTGTGTTTTATAGATGATTAAGAAGTGTAACAAGCCTTATAACAAGCCAAGGTAAGAGTACTTACTATGTAGAAGCTTGAAAGGGTGTTAAAATTCCAAGAACACTAGTGTGTGTTCTTGGTGAAACTAAGAACACTTGAAGATCTACACAAATGGAATGATTTCACGGATGGAATCATGTAAGATCACTAGATTAAGTAAGATATCAACTAATTAGGGCAAGAAACACTTACATAGTTGAAGATAAAGAAGGAAAATCGGATGATACTTGAGAGGATTTGAGTTCTAGTTCTTGAAAATGTGAAAAAGTGAATAAAATGGCTAAATGCCATATTTATACCCCTTGGGGTTTACGGCCGTAAACACCATGTTTAGGCCGTAAACTCCAAACTCTTGGAGTTTTGAGACTTTATTGATGCACAATAAACCCTAGGGTATCCTCTCTCCTGTTATCTCTTAAAGTACTAACTTTAAAACACTCAAACTGACACCAAAAAGCTTGAAAGTTAGCAGAAACAGTTCTGAATTCTATTGAAGTGAATGGTTGTACAGAATAGAAATTACGGGGTGTCACATCATCCCCCCGTTAGAAGGAATTTCGTCCCGAAATTAGAGTTTAAGCAAATAAGTAGTTACAAATAACTAAGTAAAAAGACGAGGATATTTCAGTTTCATCTGATCCTCTCGCTCCCAAGTGAATTCAGGTCCTCGCTTGGCGTTCCAGCGAACCTTCACTATCGGGATACGACTTTGTTTCGTTTGCTTGACCTCCCGGTCCATGATCTCTACAGGTTCTTCCACGAAGTTGAGGCCCTCGTTGATCTCGATCTCGTCGAGTGGGATTACAAGAGTCTCGTCGGACAGACAGTTTTTCAAGTTCGAGACGTGGAAAGTAGAATGTATGTTACTGAGTTCGCGTGGTAAGTTAAGTTTGTAAGCTACTGGGCCGATTATAGCGAGAATCTCGAAAGGCCCTATGTACCTTTGATTTAGCTTTCCACGCTTTCCAAAGCGTATTAAGCCCTTCCAGGGTGAGACCTTCAATAGAACACGGTCGCCCACCTGGAATTCCAACGGTTTCCTTCGTTTATCAGCGTAGCTTTTCTGTCGGTCTCTAGAGGCTTTCAATCGTTCACGAATCTGAACGATCTTCTCTGTCGTTTCCCGAATGATCTCCGGACCCGTGAGAGTGCTTTCAAGAACTCGTCCTTTAGCTAACTGGGTATCACCCACCTCAGCCCATCACAGAGGGGATCTGCACTTTTGGCCATAGAGGGCCTCGAATGGAGCAGCCTTTATGCTCGTGTGATAACTGTTGTTGTAGGAAAATTCGACAAGGGGTAAATGAGTATCCCATGCTTTCCCAAAGTCGATCACACAGGCTCGCAACATATCTTCCAAGGTTTGGATAGTCCTCTCACTTTGCCCGTCAGTCTGTGGATGGTAGGCTGTACTCATGTCCAGCCTAGTTCCTAAGGAACTTTGTAGCGACTGCCAGAACCTCAAAGTGAATCTACTATCTCTGTCCGAGATAATGGATATGGGAACACCGTGCAATCGTACAATCTCCCGTATGTAAGTTCTTGTAAGCTTCTCCATCTTGTATGTTTCTTTGATAGGCAAGAAGTGTGCGGACTTGGTCAATCTGTCGACGATGACCCATATGGTATCAAGTCTACCCGTTGTCTTGGGCAACTTGGTTATGAAGTCCATAGTGATCCGATCCCACTTCCATTCCGGTATCTCCGGCTGTTGTAGTAGACCTGAGGGTTTCTGGTATTTGACCTTGACCTTGGCGCAACTAAGGCATTTACTCACGAAGGTAGCAATCTCTGCTTTCATGTTAGGCCACCAGTATAGCTTTTTAAGATCCATACATCTTATCTGAACCTGGGTGGACGGAATAATGAGTGTTGTGCGCCTCGGTCATGAACAAGTCTCTGAAACCACCCTGTTTCGGTGTCCAGATCCGATCCATGAGATAATAAGCTCCGCCACCCTTGACTTCGAAGTTCTTATCAATCCCTCTCAGGGATTCACTCGCCACATTTTCAGGTTTCAAAGCGTCGAGCTGAGCCTCCTTAATTTGTGTGGACAAGTGTGAATGGATAGTCATAGTCAATGATTTGACTCTACGACCAAAGTATTCTTTCCGACTTAGGGCGTCAGCTACTACGTTGGCTTTACCCGGATGATAACGAATTTCGCATTCGTAGTCACTGAGTAGCTCGACCCACCGTCGTTGTCTCATGTTGAGCTCCTTCTGTTCGAATATATGTTGTAGGCTTTTGTGGTCTGTAAAGATAGTGCTTTTTGTACCGTACAGGTAGTGTCTCCAGATCTTCAGAGCAAACACAACTACTCCTAACTCCAGATCGTGGGTAGTGTAGTTGACCTCGTGTATCTTCAGCTGTCTCGAGGCATAGGCGATGACCTTCCCTCGCTGCATCAGAACACATCCGAGCCCTTGATTTGATGCATCGCAATAGACCACGAAGTCTTCTATCCCTTCGGGGAGGGATAGTATTGGTGCGGTGCACAAGGCTCGCTTGAGCGTTTGAAATGCTCTCTCCTGCTTCTCTTCCCAGTCAAAGGCCACGCCCTTCTGGGTCAGTGTTGTAAGAGGTTTCGCAATGCGGGAGAAGTTCTGAATGAACCTGCGAGAGTAGCCAGCGAGGCCTAGAAATTGACGAATTTTAGTAGGCGTCTTCGGTGCTGACCAGCTCTCAATGGCTTTGATTTTGGAAGGGTCCACGTGTATTCTCTCTTCGCTAACCACGTGCCCTAAGAATTTGACTCGTCGGATCCTAAATTCGCATTTCGAGAACTTCGCATAGAGCTTCTCCGAACGCAGCATTTCTAAAACCTGTCGAAGATGTTGACTATGTTCCTCCTTACTACGAGAGTAGATGAGTATGTCATCGATGAAGACGATGACGAATTGATCCAAGTAAGGACGACACACCCTATTCATTAAATCCATGAATACAGCGGGCGCGTTTGTTAATCCGAACGGCATCACCACGAATTCGTAGTGCCCATAACGAGTTCGGAAGGCTGTCTTCGGGACATCCTCTCCTAGCACTCGTAGTTGGTGATATCCGGACCTTAAGTCGATTTTTGAAAAGAAGTTCGCCCCTTGATGTTGGTCAAATAAATCGTCAATACGAGGCAGAGGGTAACGATTTTTGACGGTCAGTTTGTTGAGCTCCCTGTAGTCGATGCACATTCGAAACGATCCGTCTTTCTTCTTGACGAACAAGACTGGAGCTCCCCAGGGTGAGAAGCTTTTTTCTTATAAAGCCCTTGCTGAGTAGTTCGTTAAGTTGACAAGATAGTTCTTGCATCTTTGCAGGTGCTAGACGATAGGGCGATTTGGCTACGGGAGTAACCCCTGGAACTAAGTCGATTCTGAACTCAACTTGACGTTGCGGAGGTAATCCTGGGAGTTCATCTGGAAAGATATCGGGAAAGTCACGTACTACTGGAATGCTCTGAATGTGTTTCGTTTCTTGGCTCACATCGACCACATGAGCAAGGAATGCGCGACATTCCTTTCGCAAGAACTTCTGGGCTTGAATGCTCGAGATGATACGAAGGTTTGTGACGGGTTTGTCGGCATAAACTACTAGAGTTTCACCTGACGGCAGATTAAGGCGAACAACCTTTTCGTAACACATGATGTCGGCACGATGAAGACTCAACCAATCCATGCCGATAATGACGTCGAAACTTTTAATTGAGACCGGCATGAGGTCGATTGAGAACGAATGGCTATCTAGAGTTAGGGTACACCCTATGAATATACTGCTAGTGCTCTCCGTCTTTCCATTAGCCATTTCTACAGTGAACGGTTCTTTAAGTGCTCGTGATTTTTGCTTAAGTAAATAAGCAAATTTTTGGTTCATGAAACTCTTCTCCACTCCACTATCAAACAGAATGCATGCATAAGAGTTATCGAGGAGAAACGTACCAGTGACCACTGTAGGGTCGGCAACCACTTCCTCATGTCCTATGGCCAGAACCCTTCCCACTCTACCGGCATTCCCTGCCTTTGGGCAGTCCCTCTTGTAGTGGCCCACCTCGCCACAACCGTAGCAAGCTTGGCCCACACCAGTGTCGGGGACTTGGTTGAGTGGCCTCGCCGGAGCTTTGCAGAAACGGGCGGTGTGCCCCTTCCTGTTGCAGTTCGAACACTGCATTTCCCGGCAGGCTCCTGTGTGGTGGAAGTTGCATTTGTTGCACTTCGGCAAACTTCCAGCGTACTGCTTTACCGGAGCAGCAGCGGCAGGTGCTATCGCAGCATGAACTGCCACGACCTGCTGCTTTTTGGCAGCCTTCTTCTTCTTTTTGTCATCCCAGAACTTCCGCTTGGAATCAGCGGTTTTGGAAGGTTCTGAGATGGCCAGGGTTGTTGTTGCGGCCGGGGTACGAACCCCATGGTCAATAAGCCGTTGTGCCAATCGCTTGGCACTATCGAATGTAGTGGGGTTTGAAGCCAAAACATTCCCCTGGAATGGAGGCACCAGCCCCCATATGTATCTTTCAATCTTCTTTCCCTCTGTATGAACCATGTTGGGACAGAGGGCCACCAGCTCGCAGAATCTGGCGGTGTAGGAGACTATGTCGGAGCCCTTCATGGTTAGGCTCCACAATTCTTCCTCCAGCTTTTGGATCTCGCCCCTCGGGCAGTACTCTTCGATCATTAGCTCTTTCAGAGCTTCCCAGCCCATGGCATTAGCCACCACAAGAGATAGTGACTTGACATGGCTATTCCACCATGTCAGGGCTTTCTCCTCAAAGGTGCAAGCAGCAAACTTGACCTTGCTCCCCTCTGGACAGAAGCAGATTTCGAAAACCGATTCGGTCTTCTCAAACCATTGCGAGAGGGTAATGACTCCGCCAGTCCCTCTAAAGGACTTGGGCTTGCAGTTAGTGAAGTCCTTATAGGAGCACTCTCTCAAGCGCACAGGAGCTTCACCAAGAGTAGATTGAACAGGGGTTCCTCCTCCAGTGGAACCAGAAGAGTGATATTGAGCCATGGCTGTAGCCACAGCCGCAGCTACAACAGCATTCAGAGTCGCCGTATCGATTTGAGGAGCAGGTGGTGTTGCAGTTATCGGAGGATCGCGTCTTGTTGATCGGCGTGGAGGCATCTTTTAACTAAAAGTTTAGAAAGATGAAGATATTGTTAAGAATTTAATAGGAAAATTGATGAGAATGACTCATGGACTAACTCTCCATAGCCCAACAGCACAATTGAATAACGCGATTGAATGTAAGTCTAGTACCAACAGATGATAGAATTTGGATAATAATTTCCATGAGATTAGATATCTGTCAATAATACTGGAATTACAGATGTAATAAGTTTGGGAAAAATGGCCTAGAAGTAGGCCTTACATCAACCAAGATGGGAAAATTTTGACAGAACTACGACCTAATCAAGACCTAACAGGTCTAAGATTTACAAAGATAAGAAATTAGACTAGAGTTTTTACATAAACTAGGTTATATCCAAAAGAGAAGTCGATGGGACTCTATCGGCGACGAGAACTACTAGAGTGAGTTCTTGACTCCGACAGAAGACGTTCTATGTCCCTCATACGCCTTTCAGATCTTCCTTGCTGAGTTCGAAGTTCTCTGACTTCAGCTTGGGTTTCAGCAAGTTCCCTCTGCAGAGCTGCATTGCGGACCTGAGTCCTTTCATGAGCAGACTCTAGCTGGCGAATGCGGACTGTGTTAACGCCAGAGTTGGCGTCAATCTCCACGACTCGGTCGATAGCTGCTCGACCTTACTCGGTGTTCCGGGAAATCCTACGAACCATGACGGGTAGGACCCTGTCAGCTCAACCTCCCTCGGTGAGGTTGTAGAAGCTTCTGTCTCCATTGTAGGGCATGGGTTGGCCCTGTTCCTGACTCCATCTGTTCAAGTTTGTGGCCCACAAAGGTGTGAGTCTTTGAAATGTTAGACGAGGGTTCGGGTTTTGAGCAGCTGGGGGTAGGTTGTTGACTTCAGGTTCTGAGTCAGAACCATCAGAAAAGCCTTCAGCTTCGTGATCATCCAAAGGGATTGGGTGATCATCTTCTGGCTCTTCTCCAAGCCATCCAACATTTCCTTCGTTGGGATAGTACGGATCTCCGGGGATATGGAATCCAGCCATGAAATCTACGCGAGAAAAGGGATAAATAAATAATTAATAGACGAACTAACTAGATAATTATAAGAGGATCTTTATCAGTTACTCCAATACTTGTTTAGTGCATACCAGTTATATGTACTCAAAATAGGATAGACCTTCGAATAGGTGACCCTAACTCTAAGCCCACAACCAAACAAGGAATAGGAAGTAGAGAAAAGATCACAGATTCTAAGTCTATGACATCCTAGTACATATAACCTTAGCGTATCCACTCAGCAATTATTGGCATACTAATAAAGACCTTTTTAGTTCTCAGATAAGTAATTATAGTAACACAAAATACTCCTATAGTATTTTAAGTTTATGTTTTGTTCTAGTGTTTTCGTTGTGGTAGTGTTGGTAAGTTTTTAGACTTGTTGCAACCTCACAACCACACTTAGGCACATGCTAGTCAATCCTCGGATAATATAGTTGATCAGGCTATATCTTCCCAGCTTTGACTATATGTCTCTAAGTCTACTTGTGCTGCCCAACAATCGTAATATTTTTGTTCTGTCCTAGTGACACTGATTTTAGTATGAATACAAGCATGTATACTTAGTTAAATATTTTATTATTTAAAATTATAAACTCTTGGTCAGAGTATTTTAATCCCATTGTATTTATAGTGTGTATATCTTTTATAGGTTGATATACTCAATTCACTATAAACAATGCTCTGATACCAATCTGTCACACCCCAAAACCGGAACGACAGAATCGTTCGGGGGTGGAGGACGTCATGTACAGTATCACAAGAATGCAAAGTAGTAAACAAGCAACAACATCATCCATTGCATTAATAATATAATTTAATACAAGTGTGTTTTGTCAAGTTATATAGACACCAAAAATATGAATCATAATAAAAGATGAGTCTTGAACGAGCTCCATCTTCTCAAAACCTGGCACCGGTACCTGTCTACTGGTGACCTGGGAATACAAGTTATTTTGAAAGAGTTTATCAGCTTTAAAGATGGTGAGATCATAAGTATATTAGTGTCTGTGTTTGTATGAAAGTGTTTGTAAGTATATAATGTATAAGTTTGAAAAATGTTTGTAAGTGTTTGAATTCTCCTAGAAAACCATATGTTTCCTACTAAAAGTAGCCTTCTACCAAGGCATCTAGTGGTCGTGTGTGTGTCTCTTGTAAGAGTATGTATTTTTCCAAATCTGACTATCATTAAACAAAAATATAGTTTTTACATTACTGTTTATTGTGTGAAGATCACAAAGTGAATGTAATGGGAAAATGAAATAATACTGTAGTGTTGTATTAAGTAACTACTGCTGTACTAACTACCTTAAACCAATTGTTATTTAAAGTACCATGTGATCAGCCTGTACCATACTACCGACTATAAACACGACGATGTAAGACGTCGGAAGAAATGACGTTTGGCACCCGTAGACTTACAAGTCCCACTGTAGCGAGCAGCAAGGTGTAGGATAGTCAATCCAGTATAGATCTATACACAAAATCAACGCTCTCCATTTAAGGAGATTCTGGATACAGAACGGGCCATGACAGGTGATGCCATTCCCCGTTACGTGGCTCACATAACTGTAGTAATGTTCTAGTATATGTATGTGCTAGTTGTATTGTGTGTTCTCTCTTTGTCTAGCATGTATGTATGTTCTCTCTGTATGGTATTGTTTGTTTCTCATCATAGTATTCTCTATCTGTATGTTATGTTCTCTCTGTATGGTATTGACTCATGTATGAACTGACTCTTTGTATGTTTCACTGTACTAGTAATAGTATTAGTATCTCCCTAAACTATACCTATTATAGCTTACTAGTAATGTTGTTTGAATGTATGAACATGTTTGTATACCTTTGCTACCCAAAGGTATTGAATAGCAAGAAGTAACCTTTTATATCTATATACATATACATAATATATGACTAGGATTCAAACGACCTTCGGACAAACAACCGATACCCTAAGTCCACAACCAAACAAGGAACAGGAAGTAAGGTGAGCTATCAGTCCTAAGTCCTTTAAATCCTACTTAAATAACTATATCTATATAGATACACATTTAACAGAATATAAGTTTAAAAGAGTTTAATAAAAGTATTTGATATGTAAAAGAGTTTGTAAAACAGTTTGATAACACAGTTTGAAAAGTAAGAAATCCACTTGTTTGGTAGTTATTAATCACATGTGATTGATATAATAACTATAATAGTTCAACTTGTATTCCCCCCCCCCCCCATAAAAGCATTTAAAATCATTTAAAAGATTGATTAAGGGCTATGAACTCACCTGTAGTGAGTGGTTTGGATGAACGGATGGTATAGGATGCTAAGTGTCAAGTGAAGACTTGAACACACACAAGGATCCTAGTTAACATATAATAACACATATATGTATCCAATTAGTCATTTAATCAACTAATTAACCAAGTTAAGACATCCTAAGACATGTAAAATACTTGTTTTAAGTGTTATAAGTATCAAGGATTGCATCTAAGGGTTGTAGGACCTTTCATTTGAGTTTAGTGTCCAAGGGTAAACTCTTTTGGAGTTTACGGTTTTGGGACCAACTCCCTTGGAGTTTACGATCGTAAACCCATGAGTTTATGGCTGTAAACTCATGGTACTTCTAACATTTTGTGTTTTGAAGCTTTATAAGTCATAAAGAAGCATCCTACTTCAAGTCTAAGCCCTAGGAAAGTGATTGTGGCATCATTTCACTCCTTTGTGGAGTTTACGGCCCATGGACCATTTCTCCATGAGTTTACGGCCGTAAACTCTAATGGTCCTTGATGTTTTTGATGTTTAAGGTCCTAAGCACTTTAAGGATATGATCTAGACTAGTATCCAAGGCTTGGTAAGGGACTAGGGCACACAATGGCCCATTCATTATGGTTTACGGTCCAAGAACATGTTGGACCGTAAGCACCTTTGATCTTGTGATTCTTTGTGTTTTCTAGATGATTAAGAAGTGTAACAAGCCTTATAACAAGCCAAGGTAAGAGTACTTACTATGTAGAAGCTTGAAAGGGTGTTAAAAGTCCAAGAACACTAGTGTGTTCTTGGTGAAACTAAGAACACTTGAAGATCTACACAAATGGAATGATTTCACGGATGGAATCATGTAAGATCAGTAGATTAAGTAAGATATCAACTAATTACGGCAAGAAACACTTACATAGTTGAAGATCAAGAAGGAAAATCGGATGATACTTGAGAGGATTGGATTTCTAGTTCTTGAAAATGTGAAAAAAGTGAATAAAATGGCTAAGTGCCATATTTATACCCCTTGGGGTTTACGGCCGTAAACACCATGTTTAGGCCGTAAACTCCAAACTCTTGGAGTTTTGAGACTTTATTGATGCACAATAAACCCTAGGGTATCCTCTCTCCTGTTATCTCTTGAAGTACTAACTTTAAAACACTCAAACTGACACCAAAAAGCTTGAAAGTTAGCAGAAACAGTTATGACTTCTATTGAAGTGAATGGTTGTACATAATAGAAATTTCGGGGTGTCACAATGCAACCCAAATTGACCTTGCTAATCGGGTCAAGTACATTCCATGAATAGATATGAACTTAGACACCTAATCCAACACTTCCTTCTGCACTTGTCATACCATTGTGCTCCTTTTCCAGACTTTGAGAATTTTCTCTTCTTGTCGGACCTTGTGGATCCTTCAAACTTTCTATTATCGCCAACTTCAACCTTGCTGGTGACTCTTCCCTTGATCATATCTTCAACAGACTTGGCAGCCCAGATAGTTTCCTATATAGTAGGTGCCTGACGTACCGGCACCGCATACTCCCAGGGAAGTGCCTTTGCGTACTTGTCGACTTTTGTCAGCTCGTCTGGGACAAGACGCAAGGCAAACTCCATATTCTCTATGAAGTTGTTGGTGTACTCATTACTAGACATGCTTCCTTTCTTCAGGGTTAGGAATTGGTTTTCTAGCTCTAGCAGGTTTTGGGCCGAGCAGTACTTGCGTTTGAACTGCACCAAAAACTCTGCGCACGTCAGTTGCAGGGGATCATTGGGGCTTAAAGTCTTCCCCAGAGTGTTCCACCAACGAATCGCGCCTCCTCTGAACTGGCGCACCGCAAATGTGGTCTGTAGTTTGCCTCTGCAACCACACGTCATAAAAGCCAACTCCATCTCTGAGATCCAATCCATAACTCCGATCGGATCTTCCTTACCGGTGAAGGTTGATGGCTTGCAAGTCAGAAAATCTTTGTAGTTGCATCCATTCCCCTCGACTCCGTCATCTTGATTGTTCCTCCTAATTACTAGCGGATCAGCTTGACCAACGGTCCCACTGTAGTTCCCTCCTTCTGACTGCCCATCATTCAGTTCGGGTTGTTCGATTGGTATTGTAGCTTCCTCTTGATTCTGTTGAAGCAAACATCTGGTTTCCTCCATTTGACGATCCAACATCATTTGGATCATTGCCTGTACTCCGGTCATCGTGATGGGCTCAGGAGTGGCTACCACAATAGGTATTTGCTCAATCACTGGAGGTTGATTCCTGTTTCCGTTCGCGTTCCCAACTCCACTTCGGGTTCTTGCCATTTCGATCTATACACCAATTCAGACGTTCGGTGTGTAATGACGAGAATTAAGATAGGAAAGATTTTATTTACGATCGACGTGTAAATCTCCCTATCACTCCGAAAAGTTATATGCCAGTTCTAATACCGTAATTAAACGTTTAGAAACCTGAACACATAAAGTTTCTAGATTCGGCCGGCAAAACACCATAGATCCGATCATATAATGCATATCATAAATCATTTAGCACATAAAAGCATGGTAGGTATTTTCCCTAAATAAGCTAGTGCTTGTGTCTATTCATGTGTATTACCTAAATTTTATTAGACACACTCCTCACAATCATTGCTTAGCATTCTAAGTTTAAGTCTAGAAATAAATCCATATTCCTAGTTCGCTTAAACTAATGCTCTGATACCAACTGTGACATCCCCATTTTCACGGCCATAAAAGACCGATTTTGTTTATGCTTTATAAAAATCAGAGTACCTCTTTTAGTGAAAATGTTGCGGAATTTGTTCCCAGTAAAACATGATAAATACGTTATCAAAGCATTTCCGAATAAATGTATTTTTATTCATTTTAAAACATTTGGGATGTCATCGTCAATACAGAAACATAAGCATAAACAGAACTTACATTCATTTACACTATTGATCTACATCTCTTTAATCTCTCACTGTAATGTAACTTTGTATCGACACCTGTGATACAAATAAGCTTGAGTGGGTCAGGTTGGGAAACCTGGTGAGTACATAGGGATTTCAATCCCACAATGTTATATCATATATATAATTTAAAACTCACAAAATATACAATTTCACCATATATATAAGCAACTCTTACCCCACCCCGTTAATCCTTACAACAAGACTATCCATACTCTCGGACCTTAAATTTTACCTCTTACTTAACCCATACACTTGGATCTAATTCATGCTCTCGGATCAATAATTGTGCCCATTCCATACTCTCGGATTAGCAACAAGTGTCTATGTGTAAATCCATTCTCCCGGATTAACGACGAATGACTATGTCCTTTCCATACTCCCGGACTGAGGACGACTGACTATATCTTAATCCATACTCCCGGACTAAGGACAACTGACTATGTCTTAATCCATACTCTCGGATTAATGACAGTTGACTATGTCCAATCCATATTCTCGTACTAGGGACAATGACTACGTGTAATCCATGCTCCTGGATCAATGACATATACTAAAGTTCTATTCTCTGAGTATAACTCACTCGTACTCGTAAGAAAAATACTACCCAATATTGCTCATAATTAATTTAGGTTTACTATTTATCCTAAATCATGATATATAATCAGGTATGTTCTTTAACACGTATTTCAGGCAACATCAACTAACTCGCACATAAACATATAATTAATACTTCAATCAATACTTGTATTAAAATCATATATTTAATACTTTAATTAATACTTGTATTAAAATCATGTTCATGAAAGGTACTATGCACTCACACATAAACTCTTTAACATATATTTAATACTTTAATTAATACTTATATTAAAATCATGTTCATGAAAGGGACTATGCACTCACACATTAACTCTTTAACATATATTTAATACTTTAATTAATACTTGTGTTAAAATCATGTTCATGAAAGCGACTATGCACTCACTTGATAAGGTGGTGACTCGGTACTCGGACAACGCTTCGTTTACTTTAAAATAATTTCCTTCGACGAAACAAGGGGGTTTTAGCTAGGAGTCAGGCTCTGCAGTCGCAGAACTTCATTGCTGAATCTTTCTAAGAAAGATTCGTGCAGCGCTTCAGCGCTCACCTTACTATACTAAAACTACAGAAAGAGAAGTCGAATCACGAGGGACCGAAATACTCGGGGGGATAAGAAAAGAAAGACTCTTGAATCAAGAGAATGGTGCAAGAAATATGAGAGCCCAAGCCTCTTATTTATAGTAATTGAATTTACAAAAACTACCCTCCATAATTACTTAATGACCTTATAGTTATATAAACAACTAAACACCCCTTCATAATACTATTTTAAATAGATTTAACAATATTTGTACTAAACTAATGTCGAAAGTACTCAACACTAGTCTTATAATAACCACATCGTCGATACCTTTCTAATGATATATACATTTGTATATATATATATATATATATATATATATATATATATATATATATATATATATATATATATATATATATATATATATATATATATATATATGTACGTATATATGATTTATACTTTATTTTAATACGTAAATATGCTATTATAATTTGTAACTCGTTCATACGAACACCATTTTTGACGTTCTTTATATCCACGCGTTGGTATTTACGAGTACTACAACTTTCATTTAGACGCCGTCAGCTAATTCTCATTCTATCTCAGATTTACAAAACTGTATCGAATTTATCGTGCTCGAAGAGTAGGGACCAAGTTTCGTCCATATATTTAACATACAAGATCTACTCTCGACATTCTTTATATTCACGCGTAGGTAAAAACAAGATCTAAAACTTTCATTTAGACTCCGTCGGCTAATTCTCGACCGATCTTAAATTTAATAGTAGGAGGAGATTATACTGTTAAATGTCCGCATAAAATTCATAACTTCTACATACAGACTCCGTTTTCGTCTGACTTTTTACCATTGAGTTCCTATTAATGAGATCTTCAATTCTCATTTAGGTCACGTAGGCCAAAAACCGCTCGAACTAAAATTCGAGTGTCGGGCCGTGCACTGCTATGTCAAATCTTAGAAAATTTATAACTTCCTCATACGAAGTTAGATTTGGGCGTTCTTTTTTTGTATGTTCTCGGTTTAACGTATACTACACATTTTGTTTATATCACTAAGGCTAAAACGTCTTCTACCATAAATTCACTATTTACGTCTCCCGGTGTCGTGCCGGTTTTGCCGTAAAACTTCGACGGGCCATAAGTTCTTCGTTATAACTCGGATTTCGGCGTTCTTTATATGTACGGAACCCTTGTAACATATACTACAACTTGGTTAAGATTAATCCTTCTAAATAATCTTCCATCAAAACTCATTTTTGATACTCATCGTCTCTAAATTGACTAGTCCGGATCTGCGGGCGTTACAATAGTCTTTGATCAGCTTCATGGCTCGTTGTTGTCTCATATTCAAAGTCTGCTGACTGAATATATACTTGAGACTTTTGTGGTCGGTATACAATTGACATTGTGTACCCGAAAGGTAATGTCTCCAAAGTTTTAGGGCAAATACCACTGCAGCGAGTTCGAGGTCATGAGTGGGATAATTCTTTTCATACTCTTTCAGTCGTCTTGAGGCATAGGCTATCACTTTACCACGCTGCATCAACACGCAACCTAGTCCTAATCTTGAAGTGTCGCTATACACAGAAAAATCAATATCACCTTCTGGAAGTCATAAGATCGGAGCATGAGTCAAAAGATCTTTTAGAGTTGAGAAAACTTTTTCTTGGGCTTCACCCCATTCGAAGTTTACTTCCTTTCGTGTGAGACTTGTGAGAGGTACAACTATACGCGAAAAATCTTTAATGAATCTCCGGTAATACCTCGCGAGACCCAAGAAACTGCAAATTTCAGAAGCATTACGAGGCGCTTCTCAATTCTGAATGGCTTCGATTTTGGTAGGATCTACGGATATACCGTCACCAGAAATCACGTGACCGAGAAATTGAACTTGGCGAAGCCAAAATTCACACTTCAAGAATTTAGCATATAATTTCTCCTTTCGAAGAAGTTCTAATATTTCATGAATATGAATAGAGTGATCATATTCAGACTTGTAATAGATTAGAATATCATCAACGAATACGATGCCAGATTTATCGAGCATTGGACGACATACCCGATTCATCATATCCATGAATACGACATGAGCATTTGTCAGACCAAATGGCATGACAAGGAATTCGAAATGCCCATAACGAGTACGAAAAGTAGTCTTCGGTACATACTGCTCGTGCACTTTCAACTGATGATAGCCAGATCTCAAATCAATCTTTGAGAAATAGCTAACACCCTGAAGTTGATCGAGCAAATCGTCAATGCGAGGTAGTGGGTATTTGTTCTTGATAGTCACCTTATTTAACTCACGGTAATCAATACACATTCGCATCCATCCATCCTTCTTCTTGACAAACAACACTGGAGCACCCCAAGAAGAGGTACTCGGTCGAATAAAGCCTTTGTCAAGTAATTCCTGCAGTTGGATCATCATTTCTTTCATCTCAGTTGGCGCAAGACGATAAGGAGTCTTTGCAATTGGAGCAGCACCAGACACAAGATCAATTCGGAATTCTACTTGCCTGTCCAGTGGAAATCCAGGCAAATCTTCGGGGAAAACATTAGGATATTCGTAAACAACAAGAACATCGTTTACAGTTTTCTTCTCCTCTTTTGAGATATCAACTGTGTAGGCTAGATACAAAGAACACCCATTCATTATGAAATTATGAGCTTTTAGGAAAGAGATTATTTTTAAGTTTCTTTGTTCACCGTAGACATAAATAGGATTTTCTCCTTCAATAGGAATGCGTACTATCTTTTCGTAGCACAAGAGTTCTGTGTGGTTCTTTGACAACCAATCCATGCCGAGAATAATATCAAAGTTGGGAAAGGATATAGGAATCAAATTAGCAAGAAAATTATAGCCTTCAATTTCTACGACACAATTCCTATAGATTTTATCAGCAAGTAATGATATACTTCCCGCAGTATCTACGTGAAATGGTTGCGCGAGTGCATAGCAAGCAATTTGAAAAGAATGCGCAAATTCATGGACACAAAAGAATCTGAGGCACCATAATCAAATAAGATGTGAGCAGGTCTAGAGTTGACAAGAAATGTACCCGTCATAACATTTGGGTCCTCGCATGCCCCCTATGTGGTAATCTGGAATGCACGGCCCTTAGCTTTTGGCACCTCCTCCTTTTTAGTTGGAGTACTCTTTGGTTGTTGAATAGGAGTTTGACTTCTCGCCGGTTATTGAATAGAAGCTTGACTCTCCGCCACCTGACTAGTAAGAGTAGGACAGAAGCGCTTCCTGTGGCCAGTAATACCACAAACATAACATGTAACTGTTGGATATAGTGTCTAAGTCCATAACTATATTTGGTATGTACTTGACCCGACCCGGCATGGTCCATTTGGGTTGCACTTCACCCGAACAATTTATGGATAATCGTTTGAGAATAGTATAAGTTATGATTTATTAATATTTTATAAGTCCTAATATATTAATATAAAATCATATTATTTAATTAGTATTGATCTATAATTAATCTAGAATTAATTTAGAGATCAAAAGTATGACTAATTAAATATGGGCTCTTGTATTTATATAGTGTGGGCTAATGCTTATTTGGAATGGGCTAGGCTTGCATGGAAAGTCCATGGATACTCCATGGAGCTTTAACCCATGGATCTCATGGAAATGAAAAGACATGGGTATTATGGTTTACATGAATGTAACCCTAATCCACCACACTATATAAAGGAGGCTTTGGTTCTTGAAATCACATGAGTTGTGGTGAGTAAAGTAAGAGGGTCGATTTCAAGAAGGTGATTACTATTCTCTCAAAGTTCCAAGTTTGTGGTGATTTGTGATTTCCATTTGAGGCATCCACACTATTGGTGCTAGACTCTAAAACTCCAAGCAATCAACTACAACTACAAGGTAAGTAATTCTACTAGCTTTATTTGATTCAAGTTCCCCATGCCATGCTAGATAGAATAAGAACCTTGGAAAAATAATTATTTGCATGTATCATAGTCAAACATAGATCCAAGGTTTCTAGGGTTGCATGTACACCATAAGAGTGTTAGTATGCTCAAAAACCCATCAGTGGTATCAGAGCCTGGTTTGTTTATTTGATACTTGATGCAAAAAAAAAAAAAAAAAAAAAAAAAAAAAACTTGAAAATCGAAGTTTTGTTCAAAAGTTTTTATCAAAATTTCAAGTTTTGTATATGTACTTACAATTCTTGAAAT
Source organism: Lactuca virosa (assembly GCF_052849685.1). Classification (NCBI taxonomy): domain Eukaryota; kingdom Viridiplantae; phylum Streptophyta; class Magnoliopsida; order Asterales; family Asteraceae; genus Lactuca; species Lactuca virosa. The sequence continues at coordinate 18,152,559 of NC_136429.1, read as the reverse complement.
TTTTGATATGAACATTCATAAACATATGAGTTTAGAAGATCATAGAAATTATGTGCTAATAATTGATTAGATTAATTCTTGATCTTTATGTGTTTTAATGGAGTCCATAACTAGTTCTTAAGTTATGGATAACCAAAAGTCACATTTATAAATAACCATTAAAAGAACACATAGGTTAAAAAAATGAAGAGTCTTCATTTTTAATAACCATTAACTCATAAGTTATGAGAAATGATAAGTTTTGAAAGTTTACAAAACTTGCCCTCAAGTTTTGGAACATGTAAAGTCATATTAAAAACTTTAGTTCCAACCCCTAGAATTTTAAAAGTTAAAATTCAACCCTTATACTTTATAATATTATAAGTTTAATAATATTTATATATGTATAAGATCAAGTCGTCTTACCGCTAGTACGCCTCATTCACAAAGCCGGTCTATAAGGGGGGTATAAGGTTGTTGCCTATAAAAGGGCAACTTAATGGGTGTCCACTCTCACCCACCGCTTCCTTGATCGGTGGAGGGTCGTTAGCCGAACGGGTAGGACAAGGACTTATAAATTCTCATTAAAAGTATAATGATAATACTAAAGTAACTAAACTTTATTGAATTCCCAATCTTAGTTATTTTAGGAAAATGTGAATAAGGTGCTAATCCATGAAATTACACTTTACACTTTGTTTAAGTCGTTAGTGGAGCGTGTGTGGTTAACCGGCACACTAACTTGAACTTAACAAGGTAGGTAAAGGGTGACTTAATGTTTATCATAGTATCGATGGAGCATGTGTGGTTAACCGACACATCGATTGAGGGGTAATACATTAAGGGTACCAAGTAATTTGCATGGTTACTTCATACCTTGTTTTGTGATCCTCGGCATCCCAGTCACAAAACTTGAAGGGCACACTCGAGATTGAAACATGCCATTGAAGAAAGTTCAATGAATCTCAAAGAATCTAGGAGTTTCTAAACCAATTAAAACCTAATTAAATATTTCGTTTTTCATGGTGGAAATTGGTGAATCGTCATTCACCTACCTTCAAATATCTTATAGCTTAGATTACGGCATCCCTCTTCTAAGTTATAAAATATTGTGTTGGGTCCTAGCCTTACTATTACATTTGGGTGTTTTGTTAAGGACTATCTCTATATCTAATCTAATCTATTCCCTCTTCTTTTCAAATGTCTTCCAATAACAATGCTTCTGGCTAAAACCCGACTAGCTCCTTCTCTCTCATGGATCTTTGTGGGAGAGTCATCTTTGATGGGTCCAACTTTACAGATTGGATCAGAAACATCAGGATGGTCACTCGGTATGAGAACAAAGAATATGTTCTCGACAAGGAGCTGAAGGTACCCGAGCCAACTGCTACTCCTGAAGAACTTGTTGAATATGAGGTATATGAAAGAGATGCTACAAAAGTAGCATGCATCATGATGGCCACCATGACAGCCGAACTCCAAAAGTCCTATGAGGACTATTATCCTTTTGAGATGCACCAGGACTTGATGGACCGCTACCATCAAAGTGCTCGTCAAGAGCGATATGAAATAATCTCCTCCATGATAACAACCCGAATGAAGGATGGTGAACCCATCACGGGCCACATGCAGAAAATGCAAAGGTATGTGGACCGTTTACTGAAGCTGAATGTGAACTTCCCTGAGGAGTTAGCAATAGACATCATTTTGCACTCCTTGCCATCGTGTTATGATCAATTCCACTTGACATATCACATGAACAAGGAAGAAGTCACCCTCAGCAAACTTCAAGGACTCTTGAAGACCGCCGAAAGTGGTCTAAAGGGTAAGTCGGTTGTTACTACTCCTACTCCTACTCCAACTGCGGCCAATGTCTTGGCAATCGGGCATGGCAAAGGGAAGAAGAGAAAGAACCCTTCTAAGGGTACCAAGGGTAAGACCCTTGAAGGCTCCTCTTCAAGCAAAACCAAGAAAGGTTTTGTCACTCCTTCTGCTAACCCAAATGAGGCTGAATGCTTCTATTGCAATGAAAAGTCGCATTGGAAGCGAAACTGCCCAAAGTACCAGCAAGATTTGAAGGATGGGAAAGTAAAACCCAACCATGCAGGTATATACACTATATTGTCTAATAACTCACCTCATTCTATGTCTTGGGTCCTTGATACAGGTTGTGGTATTCACATATGTTGTGATTTGCAGGGACTAAAAAGAAGTGAGAATGTGGAGCAGGGACAGATAAACTTGATCATGGGAAACAGGAAAGCTTCACCTGTCACCAAGATAAGAGTTTATTCCTTAGTCCTAAATAGTGGGTTTACATTAGATTTGAATAAATGTTATTATTCGCCAGAAATGGCAAGAAATGTTATTTCCTTTCATGCATTGTATAAACAAGGTTTTACCTTTTATTTTGATAATAATAATGGTAGTATTGATGCTTTCTTTAATAATGTTCTTTATTTTAAAGCATTACCTTGTGATGGCGTGTATGAAACTGTATCTGTTGTAGATAATCTAGGAAATAATGTATTGTGTATTAACTCTTCCACTAGCTTAGATAAAGCATCCTTATGGCATTGTCGTCTTGGACATGTAAGCAAGAAACGCATAGGCCAACTCCAAAAGGATGGAGTCTTGGAGTCATTTGACCTAAAGTCAGATGATAGTTGTGAATCTTGTTTGCTTGGTAAAATGACAAAGTCACCTTTTACTGGCACTTGTGCTAGGGGTGAAGGTTTGTTGGACCTCATACACACGGATGTGTGTGGACCCTTCAGAACCGCCACAAGAGATGCTAATCGGTTCTATGTGACTTTTACTGATGATTTTAGTAGATATGGATATGTCTACCTAATCAAGCATAAGTCAGAAACCTTTAAGAAATTCAAAGAGTTTAAGCAAGAAGTGGAGAATCAGTTGGGCAGGAACATTAAGATGCTTCGATCCGATCGTGGTGGTGAGTATCTTAGTACTGAGTTCCTTGACTATCTTAAGGAATGTGGGATTGTCTCACAATTGACACCTCCTAGGACACCACAGTTGAATGGTGTAGCTGAGAGGCGCAATCGGACCTTGTTGGACATGGTTCGTTCCATGATGAGTCGAGCTTCGCTACCAATCTCATTTTGGGGGTATGCCTTAGAGACTGCCGTCCATATCCTTAATCTAGTCCCTACAAAGAAGGTTGCCAAAACACCTCACGAGGTGTGGACTGGAAAAGTTCCCAATCTAGACCACATCAAGATTTGGGGTTGCGAGGCTTTCGTGAGACGCGAGACTCACGATAAGCTCGAACCCCGAAGCGAAAGGTGTATTTTCATCGGGTACCCACAGAAATCCTTTGGTTACATCTTCTACAGACCCAGTGATAATGTGGTCTTTGTAGAAAGAAGAGGATTCTTTCGAGAGAGAGAATTCATGAGCCAAGGAGACATTGGGAGGCAAATTGACCTTGAGGAAATTCAAGAGTCAAGTGGTGAAGGAACCTCAAACCCTACCCCTCAACCTGAGGAGGAAACTCCTGTTGAGCCGACTGAATAATCTATACCTCTGAGGCGTTCCACCAGAGTTAGGAATGCACCTGAGCATTATTATGGTTTTCATATTACTGCAGAAGGTGAGACACTTATCAGTGATAACACACTGGTAAATCTGGATGAGCCTAACAGCTACACGGAAGCTATGGCAGGCCCTGAGGCTGCTAAATGGAAAGAGGCTATGGATAGCGAGATATAGTCCATGTATGACAATGAAGTTTGGAACTTGGTTGACAATGTACCTGATCGTAAGATAGTTGGGTGCAAATGGATCTTCAAGAAGAAGACCGACATGGATGGTAATGTACACACTTATAAGGCACGACTGGTTGCAAAGGGTTATTCTCAAACTCCGGGAGTTGATTATGATGAGACCTTTTCACCAGTGGCCAAGATTAAGTCTATTAGGGTTCTGTTAGCCATTGCTGCATTTCATGATTATGAAATATGGCAAATGGATGTCAAAACCGCTTTCCTTAATGGAAAGTTGGCTGAAGATGTTTACATGGTTCAGCCAGAGGGTTTTGTCAGTACAGAGTACCCCAGTAGAGTGTGTAAGCTCGAGAAATCCATTTATGGATTAAAACAGGCACCTCGCAGATGGAATCTTTGCTTTGATGAGAAAGTCAAAGAATTTGGCTTTTCAAGGAGTGAAGATGAATCTTGTGTCTATATCAAGGCTAGTGGGAGTATAGTCAGCTTTTTGGTACTGTATGTGGATGACATACTACTCATAGGAAATGACATCCCAACCCTGCAGGAAGTAAAGTCCTGGCTTGGGAAGTGTTTCGCTATGAAGGACCTTGGAGAAGTTGCCTATATCCTAGGGATAAGGATTTTGAGAAACAGGAGTAAAAGACTAATTGGACTTAGTCAAAGCACCTATGTGGAAAAAATGTTGAAAAGGTTCAACATGCATAACTCCAAGAAAGGAAAGTTACCCATCCAGAGTAACGCCAGATTGAGTAAGACACAAAGCCCTAGTACTGAGGCTGAGATAGCAGAAATGAGTCGAATACCTTATGCTTCAGCTGTAGGATCGATCATGTATGCTATGACGTGTACTCGACCTGATGTAGCCTTTGCTTTAAGCATGGTTAGCATGTATCAGGGGAACCCTGGCAAGGCATACTGGACTGCGGTAAAGAATATCCTCAAGTACCTACGGAGGACTAAGGACTGGGTCCTTACCCTCGGTGGCAGTGAGGACTTGAGAGTTGTAGGGTACAGTGATGCTAGCTTTCAGACTGACAGGGATAATTTCCGCTCTCAGTCGGGTTGGGTCTTTACTCTAAACGGAAGGGCAATTACTTGGAAAAGTTCCAAGCAGGAGACAGTGGCTGATTCCACTTGTGAATCAGAGTATATAGCAGCAAGCGAGGCAGCAAAGGAGGCTATATGGCTAAAGAACTTCATCGGAGACCTTGGAGTTGTACCAGCTATAAAGGAGCCAATGGAGATTTTCTGTGACAGCAATAGTGCGGTTGCCTTAGCCAAGGAACCAAGAGATCATGGGAGATCCAGACACATTGACAGAAAATATCACTTCATTAGACATCGAATAGAGAAGGAATCCTTGTGGCAAAGAGGGTATCATCGGATGAGAACCCAACAGATCCCCTCACGAAGGGACTGACTCGGGCTAAGCATCTTCAGCATGCTCGGAACATAGGGCTGAAGGATGATATTAGTTTTAGTAGTTAGATAATCTTGAAATTTGTAAAATGTAATTGACATTTGATGATAAATAAAAGCTGTTATTTATGAGTAAAGTGTTGCTATCTCTTGTCAATCGTTTACTATTATTTCTTTTTGCATGTTTTGACTTCCAGAATAATTATGTTATGGTTTATATCATATTATTCAAACTCTCCACAGTCGGTCATATGTTGGGAGTAGATATGAATCAAGACTGTCATGGGTTGGCTTGTAGAGGTCTAAGATGTTAGACAAAGCGGGGCTACAGCACTCATGAGTGCTCATAAGTTCTGAGTATTGGATTCAACCCACGCTCACTTGTATCACTTCATGGAATTTATCTTGAGTGATCGTGAGACGGTAATATCATATAAGTCTTCAAACCTAGAGATATGATTTGTTGTCTATGAGTTGGTTATGCATTGATTGCACGAAAACGCATTGGTAACTCGATGTTATAAACCGTGCCTTTGTGTGTAGTTCAACAAGTAGTAGAGCAAACATATGAGTCGAAGTTTATCTGTTCCTTCTAGGATTAGAAGCGATATCTGGGACCCTCAATGATTTTGTTTTGACCTATGTACCTGGCCCGGTCAGAACTAAATTGATGTGTTCAGTTAAGTTCTATGTCAAACAAATCAGAAATCGGCAAACAAATGCTGGACAATAAGCAAGACCATGTTCCATGTATTTGTCCGGCTGATATCTAGAACAGAGGATTATATGATCACTTATCTAAAATGGCGCTTCATAGTTCAACAGAGTTTAAAGAGCTACGATTGCTGATCGGTTCCTGAAGTCATACTTGCAACTATAGTTATTAGACTTATCCAAGTGGGAGACTGTTAGATATAGTGTCTAAGTCCATAACTATATTTGGTATGTACTTGACCCGACCCGACATGGTCCATTTGGGTTGCACTTCACCCGAACAATTTATGGGTAATCGTTTGAGAATAGTATAAGTTATGATTTATTAATATATTATAAGTCCTAATATATTAATATAAAATCATATTATTTAATTAGTATTGATCTATAATTAATCTAGAATTAATTTAGAGATCAAAAGTATGACTAATTAAATATGAGCTCTTGTATTTATATAGTGTGGGCTAATGCTTATTTGGAATGGGCTAGGCTTGCATGGAAAGTCCGTGGATACTCCATGGAGCTTTAACCCATGGATCTCATGGAAATGAAAAGACATGGGTATTAGGGTTTACATGAATGTAACCCTAATCCACCACACTATATAAAGGAAGCTTTGGTTCTTGAAATCACACGAGTTGTGGTGAGTAAAGTAAGAGGGCCGATTTCAAGAAGGTGATTACTATTCTCTCAAAGTTCCAAGTTTGTGGTGATTTGTGATTTCCATTTGAGGCATCCACACTATTGGTGCTAGGCTCTAAAACTCCAAGCAATCAACTACAACTACAAGGTAAGTAATTCTACTAGCTTTATTTGATTCAAGTTCCCCATGCCATGCTAGATAGGATAAGAACCTTGAAAAATAATTATTTGCATGTATCACAGTCAAACATAGATCCAAGGTTTCTAGGGTTTCATGTACACCATAGGAGTGTTAGAATGCTCAAAAACCCATCAGTAACATCCTTCATTGGACAAACGGGCTTCTTGTGGCCTATTTCTCCACATGCAAAACAGACCACTGATCCTTTTTCTAGTCTGCATTCTACCGGATGATTCTTTCCAAAATTTCGACACAATGGCGACTGTAGAGAAAAAGATTGTGACCTACCGCGGCCACGAGAGGTATTTTGAGATTGCACTTGTTTACCGGAATCAGCACGAATAGATTGAGCTGGTGGAATAGACGAAACAGGAACAGTTCCATCGATACGTGGATGCTTAGAAACAGAAAGAGTGACACCACGTATCTCCAAGTCATGCTCGCGCTTTTGAGCATACTCAACAGCTTTGTCAAAGGATAGAACATCCCGATTGCTCACAAAATCGAGAATTTCATATCGTAAACCTTCCATGAATAACTGAATGTTGCTTCCCACCAGACCAGGGCTTCTCCGGTGAACATTGCAGAAGCATAATTTGCCTTGTCCTGATTATCCACATGAGAAATACGAAATACTTTCTCTGTGTTCTGAATCCAAGTTAGAACAACAATAGGATTAATGGCACCTGAAAACTACATAGCACCACTACTCTTGAAATCTTTGAACGAGGGACGCTTCACCTCCCCTTTTGAAGATTCTCCAGTGGCTTTCTCTTTGCCTTTATCATTATTCTTATTGTGTTCTTCGAGAGTCTGCCGAATAATACCAGTAAGTTTACCCAGGAGTCGTTCCTCTCGAGGGGATACTGGAGTATTTACTTCACCAGGTTTAGAATCTCCACCCACTTCTGGTGTATAGCTACCTTCCTGTTCAGCCATTCTTCTGAAAATTTAGAGCAAAATTGTATTTAGAATATTAGGATTTATTATTACCTAATACTTTACTTAAATCTTTCGTTTGGTTTGTATCCATATATTCCTAATGAATCCGTTCATATATTGAACTTCCAACGGTTTAAGTCTAAATACCAATCTGTGGTATTTAGTTCACTTAAACTATTGCTCTGATACCATGAGTGAAAGAACCTGAACTTTCTAAACTTTCGTATTTCTAAAAAAACATTGTTACATGCATATTCATAAAACAATATTTTATATTGATAGTTTATTTACATAGAATGGATACAAACCTATTATTAACATTTTTAAAAGTTTTATATATTACATATTTTCCCAGGAATACAATACAAAAGTTATAATATTATCTATTCTACATCTTCTACCAATATAAAACTATATTGGATGCTTATCACCTGCAATAGTTTAAACATTGAAAGGGATAAGCTGGTGACGCTTAGTGAGTTCAATAACAGTTACAATATAACATTATGCCATATACATATCAATATGACAGAAGTAAAGAGAGATAAGAAACAAGAAAGGCAAATGAGCATCATATGACAAGCTTTCCATATCAACGAATAAGCTGATTCAAAGAGTTGTAATCAATGAGACATAACAATTTCAATACTTGATATACATCAATAAGACTTCAATCCAAGTGCGCAGAAAATACAATTTAAGAATATCATTTTGCTAGAATACACAGGCTTTCAGCCCTATCTTAGTATTCTGCTAATGCCAAAGTGATGCTTATGTCATACACTTCATGGCCAAAGGCTACATACCAGTACCCAAGTGATGCTTATGTCATACACTTCGTGGTCAAAGGTATAGCTCATTATCATAATAACATGGGAAAGCACATTGAACGTATAAGACATAGCATACAATTGTCCCTATATTGAACTCATCGTGAAATAACCGGGGATTTAATGATAATTTGGGCAGCACTTCGGCTCTAAATATGACTTTCTGTGACGAAACTGGGGATTTTAGTTGAAAACGGGCCTTACTCGGGCAGAGTTTCGACTTGAAAATATAATTTTCTCGGGAACTTCGGAGCATCGGGGCTTGCTTCGGGTGTCGGGAATGATAGCGGAGCTTCGGGGTGTTAAAAGTGGGTAAAAAGGGGTTTAGAGAGTGAGAGATATAAGAGAATGTAACATAAAACCGGAGACCCTTGGTCTCTATTTATAGGGGACCGAAGGTGCTGACTACGCTGAGCGTAAGTCCTCTGTACGTTGAGCGTACTGCGAGGCGGCCATCTACGCGGGGCGTACATGCGATGAGTTATCTGATCGGAACCCGGGCTCGAACATGGCTGATACATGGCTCGCATGAGAAGACCGGCGACGTGGCTGACTCCGGGTTGCATACGTGCGAAGTACGTTGGGCGTACGAAACGAAGTACGTTGGGCGTACCCTTCGGATAAGGCTTCGAATTTTCATTTATTTTTATTTAAAAACTTCAAAAATTCATATCTTTTGCGTACAAGCTCCGTTTTTGACGTTCTTTATATCCACGCGTAGGTGAGATTATACTCTATGACTTCTGTTTAGACTCTGTCGGCTAATTTTGAATTCACTTTTAATATTAAATTTTTAACGGGCCGGGACAGGAAAAGTCCGTTAAAAATTCATAACTTCTTCATCCGAAGTGCGTTTTCGTCTGTCTTTTTACCGTTGTAATACTATTGACGATACCTTCGATTGTCGTTTAGGTTGCATTGGCTAAAAATAACTTGATCTTTATTTCAAGTTTTTAGATGTCTACTGTTATACCGAAACTTAGAAAAATCATAACTTCCTCATACGAAGTCTGATTTGGACATTCTTTTTATGAAAATTCTTGGTTTAATGAATACTACGGCTTTCATTTAGATCATACAGGCTAAAAATTAGTTTATCGAAAACTCACTTTTTACGTCATTCGGCGTCATGTCGGTTCTGTCGCGAAACTTCAAGGAGTCATAACTTCTTCGTTATAACTCGGATTTCGATGAGGTTTTCGCCTAAATGTTTCTAACGAGATTTTTTACAACTTTCAATAATCAAATTTTACTTATTTCAAATTTTATATTTTCGTTAAATTTCAATATTTGACATTATATTGAAATCTCATAAGACTTCCAATATTTTCCGAGTGATTCTAAACATAGTTTTACTTCAATTCTAGTAAAAACTATCTGTTAGAACTCAACATTAAAAATCACATAATATTTCATAATATTATTCACTTTTAAATTACAAAACACGATAACTAAACGTGTATGTTACATTGGTGAAGTATTCTCTAGGTTGTCACATCCTCCCCCCGTTAAAAGAAATTTTGCCCCAAAATTAGCGTGTAGTTGAGGAGTTTTCAAATAAAAGGGGATACTTGCTCCTTGTTTGATTTTCGTGTCCCCACATATACTATGGTCCTCACTTAGAGTTCCATCGTACCTTGACTATGGGAATGCGGCTTGGATTAAGCCTATTGACTTCGTGATCCATGATCTGGACTGGTTCCTCAACGAAATTAAGTTTTGTATCGATGTGGATTTCATCGAGAGGTACAACTAGAGTGTCTTCAGAGAGACATTTTTTAAGGTTTGAAACGTGGAAGCCATTGCGTATACTGTTGAGCTCTTAGGGTAGAGCGAGTCGGTAAGCTACTGAGCCTATTTTGGCAAGGATCTAAAAAGGTCCTATGTTCCTTAATTTTCACGATCTTCTTGATTGTTTCATGAATAATCTCGGATCCAGTTACCAATGTGTTCCCTGTGTGTTTCTTTGTATTTGGGTCTCACCGACTTCTTCCCAACACAACTGTGAACGACACTTTCTCCCATAAAGTGCTTCAAATGGTGCAACCTTTATGCTCGCGTGATAATTAATGTTATAGGAAACTCAACTAACGGTAGGTGAGTATCTGATGCATATCCAAAGTTTATCACAAATGCTCTGAGCATATCTTCCAAGGTTTGTATTGTCCTCTCGCTTTGACCATTTGATTTGCGGGTGATAGACGGTACTAATATCAAGTTGGCACTAGTACAAAACTGGGCTTTAGTTACGTAAAAAACATGTCATTAAAGACATTTTATATCAAGGTTTTTTTTGAAGAACTTGAGAGGAAAGGTCACGTCATTGAAGATAAGTTATGCTGCATTCAATTGTAGTGAGTATAACTCATGAAAACCCATTTTTATAGGTCACACCCATCATTATATGCTAGGGTGTTTTTGGATATATCTCTATCTTATATTGATAACCGTTATGAATAATAAATTTGTAGTGATTTTTTTCCTAGTTAAATGTTCATTTACGGTCACCGTTTATAAATATTATCGCGGCCATTGTAGACTTTTGGAGACACAAATATAATTAAGTTGTAAGGATAAGCTATCTTTACTAGCATGTTTAATGGTTTATCATTACAATGGTTTACATACACCTACAATTAAAAAATTAAGATGTCACCAAAAATGATCAATACTAACATGTTATTTCTTTTATTATGATTATTGATCACTTTTAGTGACATGTTTAATATTATATCGTGAATATTATGAACGTTTACTTACTCACAAGCAATTAAATGGTAAGGATAAAGTACTTATAGTGATGTGTTTTTTCATACAGAGTGATAAATGTTTTTTTCATAAGCTAATTCATACACTTTTTAAAAAACTAATTTTCCACCACCTAAATGTCCATTAATTTGAGGTTCAAAATGAAATCCAAAACACATATTAATATTTTTCTAAACCAAATAAGTAGAGGGAATCACTTAAAATGAAACTTCGACACCTTATGTATTTATCACCTTATGTCTTTACGTCTCACTTAATACCTGGCACAAGGTAAATGTACAAATAACATAAAAAAACTTGTTCTAAAAAATGACATTTGGCCATGGTTTTTTACCGTGGCAGGACTTGTCCCGGGTTTTTTTCAGGTTACAAATTTCAATATAAAATTTGAATCACTTAAAATTAAACATGAACACCTTTTGTCTCGCTTAATAACTGCACTGTTATAAAAAGAGGACATTTGCCTACCGTTTTAGGCCGTCACACTAATTGTCACAATTTTTATGTAAAACCGACACGAATGTGTGAAGTCTGATGTACAATGGTGACTCGTTTTCAATAAACTGTCGTGGAAACAATCATGTGAATTATTTTATGACCTTTAGTGACGAGAAATATGAAAACTGAGAAGACCCGGTTTTCAAAAACTAACGCCATAGCGTAGTTTTGTACTAGTATGGGTTCCTAATTCCTGTTGTATTGTTTTCCAGGACTGGGACGTATATCGGCTATCTCTATCTAAAATGATCAATGTTGGTACACCATGTAGCCGGACTATCTCCTTGAAATAAGTTTTGGCTAACTTCTCCATTTTGTCTGCTTCCTTGATGGGTAGGAAATGAGTGGACTTAGTCAGACGATCGATTACTACCCAAATCGTGTCATAACCGCTAGGCGTCTTGGGTAGCCTTGTGATGAAGTCCATGGCAACTTGTTCCCATTTTCGTTTAGGACTTTTGGGTTGTTGCAATAAACCTGATGGTTTCTGGTATTCTGCCTTGACCTTAGCGCAGGTCAATCACTTTCTCACGTAGGTGTCTGCCTTCAAGTTCGGCCACCAGTACCTTTTGTTTAAGTCAAGATACATCTTATCAGATCCTGGGTGAGCTGAGTATCTTGTCTTGTGAGCTTCGTTCAGTACCAGACTCCTGATGTCGCCAAATTTTGGTACCCAAATTCGGTCAATGAAACACAAGGTTCCATTTTATTTGGACTCGAATTGTTTCTCCATGCCCCGTAACCATTCTTCTGCCTTTTTTTTCTTATTTAACTGACTCTACTTAGGCTTCTCAAATTTGGTCAGAAAGGTTTGAGCGGATAGTTAGAGTGAGCGCTTTCACTCTGTGAGGTTTGACTCGTTCCTTTTTACTTAGGGAATCGGCTACTACGTTAGCTTTGCCCAACTGGTATCAAAACTCACACTCGTAGTCATTCAGCCACTCAATCCATCTTCGTTGTCTCATGTTGAGTTTCTTTTGGTTGAAGATGTGCTGAAGAATCTTATGGTCCGTGTATATGACACTTTTTTCCATACAAGTAGTGTCGCCAGATCTTTAAGGCGAAAATTACAGCTCCCAATTCCAAGTTATGGGTGGTGTAATTATTCTTGTGAGTCTTAATTTCGCATGAGGCATAAGCAATGACTTTGTATCTTTGCATGAGTACGCATCCCATGCCCTGATGTGATGTGTCGTAATAGACAACAAAGTCTTCGGTTCCTTTTGGAAGTGAAAGAATTGGTGCACTACACAACATGTGTTTCAACATCTGAAACGCATATTCTTTTTCTTTTTTCCATTTGAACTTTGTATCTTTCTGTGTAAGTGTTGTGAGGGGTTTTGCTATCTTTGATAATTTTTTATAAAGCCATAAAGAATTGGGAAGCACCCACAACGCCAACAGATGAATATGATTTTCTATCTTTCCATTCGAACTTTGTATCGCAGTCCACGTGTCCTAGGAAATGTACTTCTCTGATCTAAAATTCACACTTCAAGAATTTTTCATACAATTTCTCCTTCCTTAACAACTCCAAAATGATTTGAAGGTGTTGACTGTGTTCTTCCTCTGTTCGTGAGTATATCAATATATCATCGATGAATACGATCAAAAATTTGTCAAGGTAGGGTTTACAGACACGGTTCATTAGATCCATGAAGACTGTTGGGGCATTAGTTAAGCCAAAAGGCATAACTAGGAACTCGTATTAGTCATAACGATTTCTTAATACCGTCTTCGGAATGTCCTCTGCTTGCACTCGAAGTTGATGGTACCCAGACCTCAAATCAATCTTTGAGTAGAAGTTGGATCCTTGTAGTAGATCGAACATATCATCAATCATTGGGAGTGGATATCTATTCTTGATCGTCAATTTCTTCAGTTGTCAGTAATCGGTGCACATTCTAAAGGTTTTGTCCTTCTTTTTGATGAATAACACTGGGTCTCCCCAGGGTGAGTAACTCGCTCTTATAAAGCCTTTATCCAAAAGCTCCTGGAGTTGACTAGAAAACTCTTTCATTTCTGAAGGGGCTAATCGGTAGACTGATTTTGCCACTGGAGCTGCCCCCGGGACTAGGTCAATTCGAGATTCGACTTCACGAATTGGCGGTATTCCTGGAAAATCCTCCAGAAATACATCGGGAAAATAACATACTTGGGGTATATCCTTTATTTCCTTTTTCTCACCCCTCTTATCTACGCTGTGGGCCAAGAAAGCGTGATATTTCTTTTGAGGGTACTTCTTCGCCTTCATGCAAGAGATGATTCTAAGACCTTTGCTGATCTTATCTCTGTAGATCATTAAGGATTCCTCGTTGGGTAAGGGTAGTTGCACTGCCTTGTCGTAGCATAAAATCTCCACTCGGTGCGACCATAACCAATCTATATCGATTATGACATCGAAGCTACCGATGGTCATAGGCATAAGGTTGACGTGAAAAGAGTGGTTATTGAGAGAGATATAAGGTAGTTTTCTGGTATTTGCTTAGTACTACCGGATTCTCCATTTGCCATTTCTACTATATAAGGCTCATCTAAGTTCTTAGACTTATGGCCTAAATTGTTTCTAAACTTAGGTGTATTGAAACTTCTTTTAGCACCGGAATCAAAGAGTATAGATGTGTATAAACCATTAACAGGAAATGAACCTTTCACAACAGTGGAGTCCTAAATGGAATCCTTCATGCCAATCACAAACGCTCTTCCTCTACCATTTCCCCCCTCATTCCTTAGCTTTGTGCAATTTCTTTTAATGTACCCAACAATCCCAAATTCAAAGTAGGCTCGATTATCTGTCAAGGCAGCCATGCCAGGGTTGGTTGTGGCAGTAGGAGCAGTCGCAGGCAGGTGACAGTATTTCTCGATATGCCCTCTGCGATTACACTTGTTACAGTGCATGCACTTTCCAAAATGGTGGAAGTGACATGAATTGCACTTTGGGTGTTTTCCCATGTACTTTCCTTGAGATGTGGGGCCTGTGGCCGTTATTGGGGCCAGATTGATGGCGTAAGCCTTGACAGTCTCATTCATCTTGCTTGGAGGTACCCTTGAATCTGTTTCCAAATTTGCGCATGTTTTCCCTCGACCTTGGGATGTCGGTATTTTGGACCAACGTGCTTCATATTATTTCTTGTTTGGTTAGACTATAAGACACCCTTTTGGAACTATCGTATGTCGATGGTCGAGAGGCTGTGACCAACCCTTGAATGGGTTGAACCAATTCTCATATGTACCTTTCCAATTTCTTGTACTCATGGGTCACAAATTTTGGGAGGTCGTTGAACCTATTGGTGTAGGTCGAGATGTTGGCATGGCTCTTGGTCAAGTTCCATAGTTCGTGCTCTAATTGTTGCATCTCCTCACGAGGACAGTACTCCTGGATGAGCATTTGCTTTAGTTGCTCCAAATACAGAGCATTGGCATTGGCGAGGCCTAGGGTCTTGACATGACCATTCCACCAAGACATGGCCACATTTGCAAACGTGCAAGCGGCAAACTTGACCTTGCTTTCCTCAACACAAGAGTTGATCTCAAAGATAGACTCAGTCTTCTCGATCCATCTGGTGAGGCCTACAACTCCCTTGTTCCCATAAAACGTCCTTGGTTTGCACTTCGTGAAGTCCTTGTCGGTGCATGCTCTTTGTGCACCTTTCTCGTTTCCTTGGGAGCCTTCTCCTCCCGTTCCAGAGTTTGTGTGATTTCCATGTGCGGCTAGTGCCTCATCTATTATTTGTTTGACCATCTCCTCAACAGTCGTGTGGTCTAAGGGTGGTTACTTTGTGCCAACTGAGCGTCCTGCTCATCTTGAACAACTTGATAGATCTGGTAATTCTTAGAGGTACAATTTCTAGATTCCTAAAGTTAGTGTCAAGACATGAGTTAATTTTTCAGAATTAGGTCGTGGTGTGTTAGTGTTAATGTTAATAGAGGCAACAATAACAACACATATTTCATGCAATTAGGTATGTATAATATGTATCATTTATCATGCCGAAGTTACCAAAACAGGGTGTGGTTAGGGTAGAAAAAGCTTTGAGATTACAAAACGTATGTATGTAAGCTTTCCTATTACCCTAACCCAAAAGAAAAGTATCCATATCCCTCCTATCCATCATGCTAGGGCTAAAAAAAGAAAACTAAAATCCATACTGCACTATAAGAAGTGCAATCAACTGGACTAACTATCTATATACAAACTCTAGCCATATATTAGAAAGAGAGAATCCAATCTCCACCCTCTCCACCCAGAGCACCAATCGATCTGTATGGCTAATCACCTCCTCTAGCACCTGGAGATAGAATTGGGCCTCCTCCCACGCCTCCTACTGCTGATCCTTCACGAGTAAGGTCCTCATCTCCATCACTTCTCTCTCCTCCTCCAAGTACTACACCCACTCCATGAGCTGCATCATGGCCATACTCAATAAGAAGAGCTCAGTGTCCATCGCTCTAATACAGTCTAACTGATGGGTGGTGTGGGGCACCAGAAGAGAGATAGCATGCTCGATAGGAGTATCTGGGGTAGGGGATGTACAGTGGATAACTTTTTCACCTCGAACCGTGAGCTGATAGCCTCGTCATGCGTCCATGCTTGTATCTGGGGCATCCAAATGGCATTTCCACAAGATTTCTTTGCTGACAGCGGTAATGCTGGTAGGGATGTCGCCCTCTTCCGTGAGTGGGTAGCAACAACCTTCTGATGGGTTATAGGCATAACAAACAATACTATGTATGTATGCAACCCTAATTAATTTGATCTTCGTTTTCTCTAATTGAACATACAAATTGAACAACAAAGTAGAAACCCTAGTATGCTAGTATATAATCAAAATACATAATTAGGGTTAAGAAAAACATACATCAATTGTTATGTAGTAATAACAATGAAAACCTTGTATTGTTGAAGCCTTGAGAGAAAGCGCCAAAAATGTCGCGCCTCTAATGGTTCACACCCACCACTAGCGAAGGAAGATAATTGTGAAAGAGGAGAGAGGATGGAATTTTTGGCCAGGTCTTCCAAAGAAACAGTTGGCCGAAATTCATAGGGTTACAACCCTATTTATAGTGCAGTCATGAAACCCTAGATATGCCCAAATCCAAGATTATCTTAAACCGGGTAATTATCCACTTTCTTGTTTATGCATTAGGGATTCTTCTAGAACCCTTAGGCTCCAACAAATTGTCCCATCCCTTATGGAGGGTTGTAGATTGCCTCTTGCTTAACTATTGAACAAGTACAATTCAGTCTCTGTACTATTAATTAATTCTTTTAATCCTGAAATTAATTCCAATTAAATTCTTATTAAATATTACTATTTCAAATTAATATATTATTCTCATAATATATTAACAAATTAATCATTTCAATTTATTAATCAAATACTAACTTCAACCTCTCTCTCCAAAATCATCTATCTAGTTGCTAGTTTTGATGGCAACCCAAAAGGACTGTGCTACTATCAATTCAAGTATATACCAATTATAGTTATGGGCTTAGACACCTAATCCAACATTCTACCACTTGGATAAGTCTAATAACTATAACTACCAGTATAACTTCTAAATCTGATTAGAAAATTATAGCTCTCAAAGTTGTTGTCGAACTTTGACCCAGTCAGTTACGTGTCCTAAGATAAGTGATCAAATATTCCTCCGTTCTACAAGATATCGTAAGGACATGAGACATGGATTATAATCAATCTCTCTATCCAAAATTTGTCTCCCTATTTTTGATTTATGATGACTAAAATCAAACTACCAATTGAACATATCATCATTAAATCATCGAGGGCCCCACAAATATCGCTTTTCCCGTTATAGAAAAAGGAACATATAAACTTCGACTTATATTCTTGCACTATTTACTCATCAAATCACGCACAACAATACGTTTTATAACATCAAGTTACTGATGTGTTTGTGTAATATCAATGCACAACCGATTTGTAAAAAACAACTCATATATCTTCGTTTCAATAATATAAGATATTATCGTCTCACAATTACTTGTGATAAAATCCATGCAGTAATTCTTTGAGCGTGGGTTTATCCAATACTCAAAATCCCTATTTTCCAAGTACTCATAAACATTACAACAAATAATTGCTATGTCTAATCCCCATAGACAATCTACAATTCAATTCATGATAGTCTTAATTCGCTACTTACGTCCAAAAGTACGATCGACTGTGGATGTTTGAATAATATAATTATTCAGGAAGTAAAACATGCAAAGTGAAACACAATAATAATCTAATTAACTATGGTCTTAAAACTATTGAATATAAATAAAACTCGTATTATTTAATCACCATATTAATTAGACTTTATTCATTGTATAATGTTTCGAGTAATCAGCTAAACACTTGAATCAAACATCAGTCATGCCATGTTATAAACATGCATACTATGTCTCTCTATGGACCTTCCTTTGTGAATAGACCGATCAGACACTAATCCAATGATGCTCATTTCACAATTCTAAATTCTTGTCACTACTTAGAATGTGTTAGAGTTCAACCTTACATGCAATATCCTTTTGTGATGTTGAGGCTTCAAAGTCACAGAGACTTTTCCAACGATATTACAAAATGTTCCATTGAAACTTTGTTACTTAAAACAATTCCATGGTAACAAAGTCTCAAATTCAAGGTACACTCCTTGAACACCTTCTTTGCATTAAGGTTTCTAACTCACATGTAGATTCTAATCATCAACTCCCATTAATGAAACATTTCCATCTCCCCATATGACCATTCATTCTGGATAAGAAACACCTCAACCCAAAATTATGTCAATATAGTCTATCCAATATAATACTATACTTCCAACTATCCACAAGAAACCAATACCTTGGTATAGACTCATAATGTTCTTAACAGTTGTTCAACTTTAGTCACAAGAGGTTCTAGTCATTTTTCCCTCTCAATGCCCAAAGCATTTGGAAAAATCAAAACAAGTGAATATTATAGAATACATAATCGATCCAATTTCCGAAGCAAATGGAACTCAAATCATAATGTCTTAAATAAAGACCTGATATCTAACTAGTTTCTTGCTACAATATTTTCATACATCAAATTTCCTATGTTGAACCAATTCAACACGATATTCATATATGTCCAATACTAAGTTATTATTAAACTTTCAATCTAAACTTTTATATTAGAAATGAAGTATGAATTCGCTCTCCCTTAAATCTTTCTATAGCGAAACAATTTCCAAACGTTGCAACTTGCAAATTTGTAGACTTCTTTTCCTACAAATAGAATTGTCAACTTACAACACATAGCATAACAATTATGCTCCCACTAGCTTTGACATGTATCCATAAATCAACTGGACTTATAGAAATCAATACTTTTTGACTTCCTTACTAAAGTGCAGATTTCTGATACGTGATGCTTCGATAAATCTTCATCTAGACTTCTCAAGCTTATACACCTTCATTAGATATCACATGTGTGTGTTTAAGCCCTTTCAGGACTTATAGTTATAAGTCCTGAATGTTCAAACAGTTCCTTGCCATTTCTCACAATTCGAACTATGAAAAGGGATGTTGTAATCATACTGCGAATTTGAGAATGCAATTAACACAACCACCAACCAAAATGATATTTATCAGATCTTTAAAATCTATTAGCAAAAGTGTTTCCTCATAACCATTCTTATGAATTAAAGCGAAACCTATTACCACCTAAATTTTATAGTGTATACGTTCCCATCCATGTGAATCTATCATTTCCACCCTTCAATCGTAAGATAAGGTTTAGGACAAAACCAAATTCAAATTTAGCTTTCATGGACTAAAGTTTGTTTATTCTTAATTTATTGCCATCTGGTAGCACAAGGGCCTACCAGTGCTTCCACGTTTTTAAAGCAACTCACTTTCATTGACCAATGTACTATTACTGACCAACGTGCTCTGCCTTTTGCAGTCAAATAAGAACCATAGAATGCATAAGCATTGCCAACCCAACTGGAAGGTGCACAGAAATAAGAATGAGTCAACTTAACACGATAGGTTATCAACCTCAAGTCGTGTGCTAGTGAAAAAACTAAAAGGTTTATTCTTGATTGACTCCTGAAACTTTTTAAGCTCAATAAGACTCCGACTGACTTCTTGACATATAAGTTTCTCTCTCAAAGAGCATTCATTGATGAGCAAAAACAAATATTCAAAAGTTAGTGTGGACTTGTGACAAGAAACGCTTCATGAATTGGTCTTAATTTATCCTTTGTTTTAACCAAAACATCACAACTTCCAATTCTAAATGTCCTAGAGTAAGAAAACATTATTACTCCACATTTCATGAGGTGTTATAAACCTACTTAGTAAGCTTCAAGATACGATGTGTAGTAATTAGAGTATGGCTCTAAAACTTGGTTGGATACGAAGTATGACTCATCTCTTGATTGAACTATTTCAACAATATCTTATTCCTCTTCTTAGTCAAAACAATTGCACCAAGATGTTCTTCGAGGATCAATTTTGATATGGTTCCACAATCATTAAGATGAACATAAAATATGATACTAAAGTACTCTCATTTCCTTTCAGATTGGAGAAACCTTTATCTTTCTGCCAAACAGATTCTTCTTATTCGTTCTGCTATTTATTGAAACCCTTTCAAGTTATTAGAATTATGCTTAATCTTATAAACACAACCACATTTACTGAAACATCAGTAAATCATGACGAATAGAGTTTTTTCATTCTTTGTGGTAGATCTGAATCGTCCATATCAATGGACTAAATTCATTAGTCCTGCACTTTGACTCACATAAACATGTGATCAACGAATTAATCATAATTTTTCAATGATCAAGATTCTCATACATCACACAATTCAAATTTTATGACTCTAAGCTTCTATCCAATTGAAACTTGGCGATGAGAATTCATTTTCACTTGGTTAATTATGACAATACCACAAGCGATACAATAAAAATCAAATCCACAATTAATATTGCACATAATAAAATGTAACCAAAACTTTCATAAATGCCTTTGCAAGGAAATATAAAGTAAACCAAACATAATTTCACTTTTAGTAATAATAAACTAAAATTTTGAACTTGTCCTTACAATGCGGAAATGAAAAACAACGTTTCTAGACATTTCCTAAGCAATCTATTAAATTATCATAACTCCTAAGTAGTGGCTTAAAAAATCTGATCATCGACCCATGCGACAGAAATACATCTCTCATGATCAGATTCAGCTTACTCTTCTTAAGCTTCCTTCTTTCTTTTAGATCCTGCAAAACATCAAAATGTGATCATCACATCATTGTATTAAGAATCTATGAATAGGAATATAAAATAATAGAGTTAGATAATGGATAGAGCTGAAGTGAAGTCATACGACTTGACTTTACCATCTCTAACATCTTTCAGGTAGTCTGGGTAGCTTCGCAACCAATGTCCCTTCAATTGCCAATAAAAACATAGGGACTCTTTAGGGTCAGCACATGGGACTATCTCAGAACTGGCATTTCTCTTTACCATATGATCAAATGGTTTGACCGTGGCCGATCCCTTTCCATTGGGAAGAGAAACCTTTTCTGGAATACCATTGTTGCCATTATCAATGTCCATGGAAATTCGAGAGACAAATCCTTCAAAAAAATTTGCTTGACTTGTGCTCTTAAGCATTTCTATTTCAGCAACAATCAATATATGTGTCAGATCAATTAGAGTCACGTCGTGGTCACTCATATAGTAGTCTTTACTGAACTGACTATATGACTCAGGAAGCAAAAGTAGAACCAAGTCAATGGCCAGCTCCTTTGGGAAAACGAAACCCAACATCCCTAATCTTCTAATGTACAATTTCACAGAATATGCGCACACACAGACTTTCCATATTGATGTTTACATGCCAACAGGGCTTGAGGAACTTCGTACTTTTCAACTTAAAGAACGCATGACTTAGGAAGTGTCACTGGAGGAAGAGGAAGAAGAGTTGAAGAAGCATGATCTCGAATTTCGAAGAAGGGAACATTCTTTCACCTTGATCAACATGTGGAAGATCATCTTCAGATAAGGGAAAAACATTTCCAGAAGAAAGAGGAAGACCATTGTTGTCTGAACTTGACATCTATAATAGGAGAAAAGAGAATTCAAGTTAGTTGATTTTAATCCTTAACTATTAACCCATAAATTTAAATTATGGTTAAGATCCATATTTTCGATTCGAACTTTAAACAGGGGTTGTCGTAATCAAATTCGAATCTATTTTACGTAGGTAATGCTTTTACCAATTTCAATCTCATGAAACTCCTAGATCTTTTGAGATTCATTAAACTATTCAATGACATGCTTAATCTCGATTATGCTCTCATTTTTATGACTGGGATGCCGAGGATCACAAACGAGATGTCATAACTATGCAAATTAGCTTGACACTCTCGATGTCATTTATCATCTCGTTTTAACGTGTCAGTTAACCACACGCGCTCCATTAATCAACGATAATTTTCGAGACACCTATTACCAACTTTATTAGTCCCACATTAGTGTGTCGGTTAACCACACACGCTCCACTAACGACTTATAAAGTGTAATGTGCAATTTCATGGATTAGCATCAAATTCACATTTTTCCTAAAGTAACTAAGAGTGAGATTTTAAAATAGTTTAGTTACTTTATATCGTTATACTTTTAATGAGATTATGTCATATCCAACCCTTTCGGCTAACAACCCTCCACCAATCAAGGGAGCGGTGGGTAAGAGTGGATACCCAATGACGGTCATTTTATAGGCCAATTTCTTAAACTCCCCTTATAGGTCGGCTTCGTAAATGAAGCGTACTAGCGGTTCGACTAATGTTTCTTATACGTATAATATATATTAAAATTTTAATAATATATATATATATATATATATATATATATATATAGTATAAGGTGAATGTTAAAACATTTAACAATTGCAAGGGTTTAATCTTTTAATAAAGTAAACTTTTAATTTAATTAAATTTAAACCATTTTATGAATTTATTAATTGTCCTTTAATTAATTACGTATTTAAAATAATAATAAGATCCATATGGATGTATTTTAAACTTTTCAAAATACCAACTATTATTTGAAATTAATTATTTAATTCAATTAATATATAGATTTATTTATACTCGTAAAATAATCATATTAATCAACAAAATATAATTAATTAAGTCAAATGTTTATCTCCTACCTTCTAGGCTTTTAATTTATCATCATAGATACACAAAGATCGAATTTGGAGGATAAGTATAGCAAGTAATTATCAAATAAAAGCAGATTAGGCAGATAAGGCACAAAAATCGGATTTGACAGCAAAACATGCCATATTTGAAGATCAACACGCCATGTTTCAGGCCAACACGTCGTGTTGGAAGAACACCACGTCGTGTTTAAAGAACAGAATGATGATTCTGTTTTCTCCTCCTCGTTCAACTTCACAATTGTATCAATTCAACAGAAAACTAAACCTACGCTCTGATACCACTGATGGGTTATGGGCATAACAAACAATCCTATGAGTGCATGCAACCATAAATAATTTGATCTACGATTTCTCTAATTGAACATACAAATTGAACAACAAAGTAAAAAACCCTAGTATACTAGTATATAATCAAAATACACAATTAGGGTTAAGAAAAACATACCTCAATTGTTATGTAGTAGTAACAATGAAAATCTTGTGTTGTTGAAGCCTTGAGAGCAAGCGCCACAAATGTCGTGCGTCTAATGGTTCACACCCAACACTAGCAAAGGAAGATGATTGAGAATGAGGAGAGAGGATGGAATTTTCAGTCAGGTCTTCCAAAGAAATAGTTGGCCGAAATTCATAGGCTTACAGCCCTATTTATAGTGCAATCAGGAAACCCTAGATAAGCCCAAATAATCTTAAATCGGGTAATTATCCACTTAATAGTTTATCCATTAGGGATTCTTCTAAAACCCTTAGGCTCCAAGAAATCATCCCATCCCTTATGGAGGGTTCTAGATTGCCTCTTGCTCAACTATTGAACAATTATAATTCAGTCCCTACACTATTAATTAATTCTTTTAATCCTGAAATTAATTCACATTAATTTCTGATTAAATATTAATCAAATATTACTATTTATAATTAATATATTATTCTCATAATATATTAAAAAATTATTTATTTCAATTTCTTAATCAAATAATAAATTCAACCTCTCTCTCCAAAATCATCTGTCCAGTTGCTAATTTTGAGGGCAACCCAAAATGACTTTGTTACTATCAATTCAAGTATATACCAATTATAGTTATGGGCTTAGACACCTAATCCAACACCTTCCTCAGGGTATGCTTCACCCGAGTACTCTTGGGTTTCCTATAAGACCGATGTGAAGGAGTGGGGAAGGGTGGTGAGTTCTATGGTGAGGTGGTAGTGTCCTCCTTGTCCTCATCGGGCTCGTACTCGAAACTAAGAAGCTCTAGCCCAGCCTGTGTGTAGTATTATGATAGGCATGGCTCTAATGGGTGCTCAGCTAGAGTATAATTGGGCTCCATATCATCACCGTCCTTCGTCTCCCGGGTATCGACAGGGTCCGAGTCATCAAATACTGTATGCTCCTCCTCTAATGAGGAAGTTGCCATCCACGATCCATCGCCTACCATGCTCTCGACAAACCTGCATAAGACATCAAACAGGAATATGTTTATAAGAGATGTGAAGATCAATTAAATACTATATAATATCCAATTATAAGTATGGAATAGATTGTACCCATAAATCCTGAGTCCCCCCACTATGTCGTGAGTTATAGATGTCGTTGAGTTAGAAATTCCCAGACGCAGAAGCCTCTAAGAGAAGCCTCTGAGTATGCAATCCTTGCCTATGCATCCAATATAGAAGTCCTCAATCATTTAGATTTCCAACCACCGTATCCAAGTTCGGTCGTGCATCGGTCGAACCAGAAGAAAACTTAGTTTCACAATCTAGGTCTATTCGTGGTATGGCCGCTATACTATACCAACTCTAAATATGGGTTTTAAACTAAAATCCTGAGTTGCGACTTCGTCGGTTCGTATTGTTAGGTAGTAGGTACACTTATATGAATGTATCTATATCGCTCTTAATCTTTGTTGGGTTGGGTGTACTTTAGGGTTTTGTAATCCAAGACTATCAAGTAAGGATCAGCCAGATGAGAAGTAACGGAGGGTAGGACCATTTTAGCATATAGTCATTCTAAAATCCAACAACCCAAGTGATAATTCAAACTAGTCACCTCTCCTATAAGTAGTCAAGAAGTAGGGTAATTAATATTAATACTTATTATTATGCTTAAAAGGTTAAACCTAATCAGAGTGTAGTCCTAGATTATAGTTTTCTTTCATAAGGAATTACTAGTTTGCTATAATATGTAGCTTTGATACTGATCTGTCACACCCCTGGCCGGTGGCGGAAGCGCGAGGCTGTGTGACTTTAGGATGTTGGGATTTAGGCCAAGATATGCGTTGAATAATACATAGGATGTACTAAACAACATAGAATTTTATTCAATAAATAAAAGATATTACATAATTGTCCAAGATACAAGTAGCTTACGAAAGCAAAGTACAAAAGCAAAACACATAAATTCATGGATGCATCACCGGGGTTATCTCCTACTTCAAACGGGTTCATTCTCTTGAGAATACATGTGGTTTGAGAAGTCAACATAATGTTGGTGAGTCGAGAAGTTTTATTGTTATAAAACGTGTGTGGTTATTTTAGTTATTTTGTTTATCCTAAACTCACTTCCTTGAGTTTGTGAGTAATATCACTACTTCCATAGGTAGGTTCCTAGTGGTAGTCTAAGATAGTTAGATGTTGGTTGACCTAAACTTGCTTTCTCGAATTTTTGTGTACTATCACTACTTAATTAGAGTGGTTCCTAGTATTAGTTTATGATATCTAGTTTTATTTTTACAAAGTTACGATGAGTTCCTATAATCGAGCTATGACTGTTGATCCCGAAAATCCACGACTCTTCATCGGATGCCGCTGTGTGTTTAGAAAGTTATGCCTGCTACGAATTGTCGTCGGGTTGTAGATAACAACCACAAGTGGGAGTGTCAATCATGTATAGATCTCTATACATATCTCTCTCGCTCACTTAAGAATTAACGATTATAGGACGGGCGCTATCTGAAAATCTATCAGCGTGTTGATAAATCATGTCTCGTCTAACTCTTGTCGTGGGGGCCTCCCATGGTCGGTCACGTTGTTATTCGCGTTGTATTTATACTATTTTACTTATTATCTATATTATTTATCTCATATATATATATATATATATATATATATATATATATATATATATATATATATATATATATATCAAGGTTGTAAATATCGTTTGACGGTAGCTCGACGGTCGGTTAGTGTTAAGGGATTAATCGGTCTTGGCGGGGATTAATCGGGGACCATAGATTATTAATAAAATATTAAAATTAATTAAATATTAATATATTTTAAGAAAAACAAGTACTTCCAATTTAGAAAATAAGAAAAATTGTAATTTGGAAATATGAAAATATGAAAATATGAACATTTTGGTATATTATTTGAAATTTGGAAATTTTGGAGTAAAAAAAAAAGTTGGTTTTTTGATTTTTTTTTAAATTTTAATTTTTTTTTGAACCATACGATGACGACACATGTCGTCTCAGCGTGCCACATCATCTCGTATCCAGACGTATCAGGTTTGGGGCGGCGCACTGCGCGCGAGTGCGCACGACGGTAAAAATTCAATTTTGAATTTCCGTAGCTCTCGTGTATGAACTCCATTCTCAACGACTCTTATATATCCTTGTAGGTATCGTCATTCTCTACAACTTTCCTTTTGGTCGTTTTGTCTAGTTTTGACTTTCATTTTTCGACGTGTTTTTATTACCGTTATAATTTTATAAAAATCATAACTTTCTCATATAACGTCCGTTGTAGGCGTCTTTGCCTCATAATTCCTACTTTAAGTAGTACTATGATTGTCTAGTTGGTGACTTTCTCCAAAAGTCAACCAATCTCCTTGTAGTTTTCGTCGTTGTGACGTTTTAAGTAGATCTTCATTTACTATAAATGTCATATCTCACCTATACTGTGTTGGATTCTTACCCAATTTATATTTCTAGAATCGCAATGGCTTAAGGAGTCAAAATATGCTAACATGCTCTCAAAATGACGCAACTTTTTGCGCACTTATTTTCTAGCCTAAAGGTTGACGTAATTAAGGACAAAAATTTTGGATATATTAAAATATATTGGGTGGTTACAAAGTGGTCATTATTACATCTTTACGTCCTATCATTAAACATTAACGGCAGTTGGTGACGTTTTCTCTAGGTTGTCACAGGAAAAATATGAGCCTTTCAACTACCGAATGGTTGTGCTTTTTTTTCTTTCTGATTTTAGAATTTTTTTAGTCTGGACACGGTGGTGATTTTGTAAATAACCCCAAATTTATGTGGTCATCCTCTTTTGGGCAAAAGTTTCAAAGGTATACTGGTTACAATTAATTTCTAACTATCTGGACGAACAGTGAAGCTGATGTTCTCCCCCCCCCCCCCTCTTTGTCTAAGTTCATGGAGAATTCTCATGGTAAAGTACGTTTTCATGTAAGCTTTCACCTGATCTTGTAATCGTTTTTAATTCTGCGTGCTCAAGCTTCATTTTGGTTCAATTTCAAGTTATGGAAGCAGGTAAGCTTTTGTTTTTAATTTCTACTGTTTTTTATATTCGTTTAGGTTTAATCTCAACTATTTGTTTGTTGATGTTTATTTGCTTAATTTTCTTTGATTTGATGTAGTTAGGTAACTTTACAGGTGATAATGAGTATAATCTATAATGGAATGTAATTTGTTATGATAAACCCTAAATATAGTTACGATTTGTAATTTTTGAAGCCCTAGTATCATCTTCTTGTCGATTTGACCTTCAATATATATGAGAGTGAATACTAAGATCAATTCTTTTTTCAGTTTTTTAGTTTTTAAAAATATTATGGATGAAAATTTAGATAAATGCATCAAAGTGAAGCTTAATACAATAATGTTCACAAGATGTTCCACCTAATGTTTCAAAGAAATAACATCTTGAAAATTTTGAATTCATCAATGTGAAGCTTAATACAATAATGCTCCATATGACAATGATCATTGCTTTTTCCTTAAATTAACTTGTTAGATAAAATGATAGATACATATTCAAGAGGTAAATTACCAACATATTACTTTCAAAATAAAAATAGAGTTTGTATCAAAACTTTACGTATGATCAAATCTATGATTTTGGTTTTAGTGAGTGATTTCTTTATGTGTATGTGTGAGTATTTTCATTCTTCTTCATGGTTGCTGGCTTTTCAAGGCTAAAGTGCTCATTATCACATATGGTTTTAGTTGGGAGAATTACAGTCAACTCGTGCTATAATGAAATCTTTGGGGTTTCTGGTTCTTTTTGTTTCTCATACTTTTTGACTTGGTACATTCTTGGAGGCTTAGGTAATATTTTAAATATACGATTTAAGTGAACTACTTGATAGTAGTTATGTGTTGTTTATCTTTGGTGTTGGATCGATGTGTTGGAAGGATGTCATGTTGCTTCTCACTGATCCAGATTCTCTGGTGCTTTGAGGAGTATTGAGAAGTTCATAATTTTAATTCAAATATTATGTTGTCTTCATGTGGACGTATACTGGTCATTGATGTTCAAATGTTCAAATATTAAAGCTCATCATATTGTTGCTTGAGGTCATCGTGTTGATGTTTAAATTTTAAAATCCTAGAATCTGATAATTGTCGTTACTACTTGTGGTCATGGTTGCTGGTATGATGGTCAAAAGATACATCTTATGATGAGGCATAAATTTTCAGGTCCCAGTGGTTAGTTTTTTTTTTTGCAGTTGGCATGCAGGAGTTGGATTTTTATTTTATAAAATTGTTATTGTTCTAGAACAAACCCTTAAATAACCATTCAACTACACCAAGATGAATGCTCGTGCTTCTTACTATTTTGAAATCCATTTGCTAATAATTTTAGGCCAATGGAGTAAATGGTAGAAATATCAAAAAAATAGTAATATATATTCAATTATTATGATCCAAAACTAAAAATAATCCAACTTTTTATGAATTATGATCCATAACATAAAATCATATAAGAATTACTATATTTTGTGTTTTCTAAGATTTCAAGTGGAAAATATATATTTTGTTTAAAAAATAACAATTTTGACTGTGTTTTATTTCAGACGAGGCACATGGAGTAGAGGGAAGAATTACGTTTCTAAGATGGTGTTGTCTGGTTTTAATTTTTTCAAATCTACATTTATGAAAACTCTGGAGGATTATAATAATTTGACAACCTACAAGACAAAAACGATTTATGGTGAAGCACATTTGCATTAAGTTCAAGTTAGGGTTCAAGGAAACAGACTTTTATGATTGTTGTTCTCTTATGAACTTGGTTAATAAACACTTTTTATTTCAATTTCATCCTTACTTTTTGTTGTTAATTGCATATTTTTGTTGTTTTCATGTTAAGTTGTTAAGAAACAATTATAATTGGATAGGCTTATTTGGCTTTGTGAACTTGGCTACGGTACTTTTTTTTAGTAATGTATTTTTCTAATATTTAACACACAGTAGTTGTATATAATATAAATTATAATTCACGACATATTTTTATGTTATGGATCTCATATTTTGGATCTTGTTCTTATGGACCTTTTTAATTGTGGATCATGTTACCTAGGTTGAAAAATTGGTCATCAATAACATAATTGTCCATTTTAACATGATAGTAATGATCTAAAATTTCATTGCTTCCTATTATTTTTATTGGATCAAAAATACTTTATGGAAAACTTATCTAGATTATGATTTTTTGAATCATGTCATGATCCAAAATATTATTTTTAGGATAAGATTTAATTGTGATATGACCCATAACTTAAAATTATGACATGAACAATATTTGCTTGATCTAAAACATATTTTTATGGAGCATTGTCATTTCAAATGTTTCAAACTATGACATTAAGATGATCCATAAGAAAAATATCCAAACATTTATGATCCAATGTTACAAATAATATGATAAAAAATAAATAATTATTGTGATCCAACATGATATGATGCAAAGATGTGATTCAAAACATTACAACGCTCTAGTTTTAAATCTACAAATATGTGATGATCTAAAACTCTATAATGATCAAATTCAAACAGTTTACGCTCCAAAAATTATCATCCAAAAGTTTTATGATACAATGCTACAAATAAGGAGATAAATAAATAAATGATTTTATCTGATCCCAAAAAAATTAACAAATAAATTATGTGATTCAAAAATAATACGATTCAAAAATATTATGATCTAAAACTAAAATATTGCAATTCCAACAATAAAATGATTCAAACATGTGATAAACTAAGAAACTTTGGATCAAAAAAACTTTATAGATCACTTATCTAGTTTTGTGAATCAACTTATGAATTAAAAAAATATTTTTAGTATATTATCTAAATATGATATAATTCATAACTTAAAAACTGACATGAATCATACTTGTTTAATCCAAAACATATTTTTGTAGGGGATTGTCCATTCAAATGTTCAAAACCCTTAGATTAAGATGATCCATAAGAATACTATTTAAACATTTATGCTCCAATTTTACAAATAATGAGATAAAAATAAATAATTATTGTGATCCAATATGATATTATACAAAATTTTTATGATCCAAAACATTACAATGCTCCGGTTTTAAATCTACAAATATATTATAATCTTAAACTCTACAATGATCCAGCTCGAACAATTTACGCTCCAAAAAGAAAATTATTATCCAAAAGTTCTATGATCCAAATGTTATATGATCCAATTCTACAAATGAGATGATAAACAAATAAAATGATTTTATATAATTCCAAACAATATAACAAAATCAATTATGTGATTCAAAAATGTTATGATTCCAATATATTATGATCTAAAGCTATACAATGTTACAGTTCCAATAATAAAATGATTCAAACATGTGATAAGTTAAGAAACTTCGAACCATAAACATACATAACCTAATCTTGACAACAAGGTCGCCTTAAAATCCTGAGAACCCTTGCAGTTATGAAGCTATTTGATGAATATTAGGCATCTTGAAAACCTTGTAAATGACGGTGTCCCCATGAGTAATAACATCTGACTTTAATATATAATGATGATTAGAAGAGCAACTTTACGAGCCAAAATTGCTATGAATTTTGGACATTCCATCATAATTAACCTGTCAAAAGTAATATAAATTCATTTTTAAGCCCTCATAGTAAATAATAGAAAAGCAATAGTAGGAACTCAGTTTGTAGTGGATACTGAGATACCAAAGTCACCAATGATGGCATATCACAATAAAACAAACCCAAGAGAAAGCATATTCCCTCTATCATGATCTATGAAATACAGTCTTAAAAGAACCAACCATAGAAGTAAATGGAGGCCACCACAAACAAAGTTATACAAAGATACAGACTCCACCAAACATAAATTTTAGAACATATGAGCATGACTATGGAGATTGTTGAACCATCAAGCCATCAATAAAATGACAAATAACACCATAAACATGTATATTTGCATGTCATTGAAAGAAAACACACCCAAAAAACACCCACTAAACACCAAATTGAACTGAGAAAAACAAGCACAACTATAGAAATTATGAAATCTCTTAGGCATTTCATGAAGCATTTGCAAAGGCGCCATCAAATATAAATTGGTAACCCTTTTATAATTTAAAAAAAATTGCTAAATCTTCTTGCAAACATACAAACCCCATATAAAAGCAATGAATTTATTAAATTAATATAACTAATATGATGAGCATCATGCTTTGTAACGCCCGCGTTTCCAGGCTAGGCAATATTGTTGATGTAATAGTCTATGTTAACCTTTGTAACTCTTTTGAAGTATTAATGATGAAATGTTTGAGTATTATGTGTTTTGTGCTTAATTGTGTGTCTTAATTGAATTAAGTATGAAAATAAGCGTCAAAATGAAATGTTAGATAAATCCGATATCTATGGATAATGTTGTAGTAGTTGAAACGAGGTTTCCGAATATATAAAGAATGCCGAAATCCGAGTTATAACGAAGAAGTTATGATCTGTCAAAGTTTCGCGACAGAACCGGCACGACGCTGAATGACGTAAAATATGAATTTAAGATAGAGCGATATCTAGCCTTAGTGATCTAAACGGAAGTTGTAGAGTTCGTTAAACCGAGAGCGTGCATAAAAAGAACGCCCAAATCTGACTTCGTATGAGGAAGTTATGATTTTCCGAAGTTTCGACTTAGCGGTATGCAGCCCGAATACTCGATTTGAGATCGAGCGGTTTATAGCCGAAACAATCTAAACGAGAATCGAAGATCTCATCGATAGTAGTCCAACGGTAAAAAGACAGACGAAAACGGACGTCGGACGAAGAAGTTATGAATTTCTAACGGAGTTTTCCTGTCCCGGCCTACTAAAAATAATATAATAAAAATATAATAAAAATAAAGTCAAAATTAGCCGACGGAGTCTAAACGAGAGTTGTAGAGCATAATCTCACCTACGCGTCGATATAAAGAACGTCGAAAACGGAGTGCGTATGCGAAAGTTATGAATTTCTGAAGTTCGGGGCGCGAAACCCCAAAACTGTCAGATACCACGACGTGGCAACAGTGGCCACGACGTGGCAGGGCTTCTGACGCCTTCTGGAGCCTGACAGATCAAGTGGACGATAACGCATGCAATGACGTTCAAGCCCACGACGTGGGAGAAGTGCCCACGACGTGGAAAATGAGAAAACAGCCCTATAAATAGATTTGTAGGGGCAGCCGTTTGTGGTTGCCAAATCTCTTCTCTCTCACCCATATTACCTCGATTCACGTGCAAAATAGTACTCCCGAAGCCCCGGTATAATCCCGAGACCCGAAGCAAGTCCCGAAGCCCGAAGATCTCGAGAAGAAAAGAGTTTCCGAGCCGAAGCTCTGCCCGCGAGAAGCCCGGTGTGTAAAGTGATCCTGGTTTCACCGAAGAATACTAGTTCTACAAGCCGTAGTGCTGTCCGATCATCTTCTGATCAAGTGAGTGTGTAGTTACTTTCTTCTAATACATAAATACGAAGTATTTACTATGAAATACGTGTTATGTGTTTATATATTGGTGTTGATTTGAAGGGGGTACATAATCTCTTTCAAATGCACGATTTTATACAAGTATCGATTTAACGTACTAAGTATATGTGTTATGTGAGTGTATCGATGTTATCTTCTAATCTCATAGATATGATTTATTCTCTATGAAATAGGTGTTATGTTTATGTGTCTCATCTTTTATCTGGAATGTGTTTTGAATGAACATACTATACAGGTTTTAAACTATGTATAAAAATGTATATTTTATTTACTAAAATGTTGGGTAGAACATGGGTAGATAGTTGTCTTGTGATAAAAAGATGAGAGGCCTCGATGTTGTTTTTGATTTAGTCATCTAGCGGAGTTTAGATGACGACCACAGACTTTTCTAGACAGTCCTGTGGAACGCTAGCAGGTTCGCCACCTGTAGGTGTTAATGAACTTGGGTGTTCATTCGTTGTACTCCATCCCCCTCATGGTTGCCTTATTTGACTTATATTGCTAAGGAACCCCCGAAGCATGTGTTGTCGCCCCGATGAAATATTCTTAGACTAGGTCCCTTATGTTAGTTGTCTTAGGGACATAAAGTGAGAATAACGGGAATGAGTAATTGGGTTATTGTTGGTTGGTGGAATTAAATATAATTATTTATTGTGGGTTGAAACCCCTATATGCTCACCAGGCTCCCAAGTCTGACCCACTCAGTTTTCTTTGTATTACAGGTAGTGGCGCCAGAGCATAAGTTGGATGACTTGTCAAGTTATTTTTGGATTATAGACCTATTGTTTTATATAACTGTTGTAAGGTCTGTATTGTAATGTTTATGCTTTTGGTCTGTTTATCGGAACATGACATCCCGAGTTTTGTTATATAATAAAAATACATTTCTTTATGAAATGCTTTGGTAAATCTTGTTTTATCATATTTAGTTTTGGGAACAAATTCCGCAACTCTTTTAATCAAAAGATTACTCTGAAATCATTTTAAAAGCATAAATTAAACCGGTCTTTTCTGGCCGTGATTTTGGGGATGTCACATGCTTTCAATTAAAATTTTTGTTTTTTTAACCTAAAAATAAAAAAAACATGAGTTCATGAAAGAATAAAACTTTAAATCATGTTTTTCATGAAAAATTACATTCATTCATACTAAACATCAATCTAATTATTTTGAGAAAAACACAAAATTATGTGTTAACTGAATTAACCTGATTTCAAAAATCGATTTTGGAGAAAAAAAAACAGAGCCATGAAAAGATGATGAATAACGTTTCAGATGAGATCAATGGATGAAAATATGTTATATCTAATTCAAATTTACTTGATCAAATCATAATCTTCAGATTATTAGTTGAATTTAGGATCAACTTCTTTGCTTCATGATTTATAATCGAAGCTCTATGAAGATGATGGTGTTGATAATTGAAGTAACTTGTAGTGGGCTCCAATGCATATGTTTTAAGCCTAATCAATCCATTTTAACGTTCATGCCTAAATATAAGCCTAAACCCAAACCTTCCTGATTTTGTTTTGTGACAAAAATGCCCTTAATGAACTCGTTTGGTCGAGATTTGTCCTCGCACTTCTCACCGAAATTAGTTTCCTTACCGGATTCCTATATATATATATATATATATATATATATATATATATATATATATATATATATATATATATATATATATATATATATATATATATATATATATATAGTTAGGATCATGTTAGACCATCATATTTTGTGAGACATGAGGACGTAATCCTACCCATCCATTTTAGAGATAAAAAAATATTTCTAAAATGCAAAACTAATGAAAATTTTTGATTTTTTTAAATATTAGTTTCTTCATTTAGATTAACAAAAAAAAAATTAAAAAGATTTACAGTTTTTTTGAAATATACGTAAAATATTATACAGTAAATATTCAAATCGAATTTTTAGATTATTAGAATACTCTAGCAAAATATTAAACTATAAATATTTGAACAATTATAATAGAATATTATAATATTATAATAAATCTAACAATTCTAATAGAATATTAGAATATTTTAAAATTCTAACAATTTGGATAAGTATTAGATATTCTAACATTCTAAAAATTCGATTTGAATATTTATAGTGTAATAAATAATTAGAATATTTCACGTATATTTCGAAAAAAATGATATGTTTTTATTTTTATTTTATTTTTGGATAATTTAAATGATTATTTTTTCCAGATTTTTCTTTTTATTTTGCGTTTTACAATTCTTTTTTTTTTAGTTTTTTGATTTACAAGATAAGTTGCTCGGATCGCATTCCTATATCATAAAATTATCATGGTCTCAAATGAATCTCTGTGTGTGTGTGTGTGTGTGTATATATATATATATATATATATATATATATATATATATATATATAGGTTTAGATTCTATGGAAAACAAAAAACCCTAAAAATAAAAAAAAAATGCATAAAAAAATATTTAGACATCACAAAACTTTTTTTAAAATTTTTTTATAAAAAATCGCAGTTTTTTTTAAAATTCGCTGAATTTTTTATTTTTTAATAAAAAAAAAAAATTTCAAAATTTTTTTCAGCGAATTTCTTTAGAAACCTGCAATTTTTTCAAAAAAAAAAAGTAAAAAAAAATGTTTTGTGATCTATAGGTATTTTTTTTATGCATTTTTATGTATTTTTAGGGTTTTTTTGTTTTCCAAATAACCATTCCCTATATATATATATATATATATATATATATATATATATATATATATATATATATATATATATATATATATATATATAACTCAATTGTTAAGTCACTTAAATGTTACCCTACAAACACTATTTTTCAACTTTACTTTTCTAAACCCTAAAAGCGCACTAATTATTTCACACGTGAGTCTTGATTCATCACTTTCCATTTCATTTTCTTCAAAATGGATTTTATGTTTGTAACAAATTATTCTTCATCGACTCCAGAGACTGTTTCGATGTGCCGTAAAATCTTGATAATTAGTTTTTGATGTTTAGTTAAACTATTCTACTTTGATTTTCAGATTAGTTTAGAAAAAATAAACAGGTAAACGTTTGCCTAAATATTATCTTTAAAAAGTAAATATAATATTGCTCATTTGTTGGTAAATGTGTAGAGCATCTATAGTAAGAAAAATTATTTGTTGACATTTTTCATGAGAACTAAGCTTTAACTGATAAATCCTAAAAGCGCACTAATTATTTCACACGTGAGTCTTCATCACTTTCCTTCTTATTTTCTTCAAATTGGATTTTCTAATATGTAACAAAGTATTTTTTTTTTATCGACTGAAAAGAGTGTTTGGATGTGCCGTAAAATGGCAATAATTACTTTTTTGGTGTTTAGTTAAACTGTTAGTACTTTGTTTTTCAGATTTTTTTTAAAGCCTGTAAACATTTCCCTTAAAATTATCTTTCAAACGTAAATATCGTGTTTCTCATTTGTGGGTAAATGTATATAAGATCATCCATAGTCAGAAAATTTATTTGTTTATCTTTTTAATAACAACTAAGTTCTAACTAAGTAATCCGGAAAACTTAACTATCCGACTTTAATAAATTAAAGAAAAAGTAGGAGAAAACATGGGGAAAAAAAAAGGATTACAATGAAAATACATATTTTAGGTGTTCATGAGTTCGAAAGAAATAAAAGGGTTTATGTTGTTAGAGATTTGAAGAAAGTATTTTGAATGTAGACGATCAATATGACTACAAATCCCCCACGTTTGGGACACGTTTTTTTTAGGAAAAAATAAATAATTTTTCTCCTCCATTAGGTATTGAACCCATGACCACCTAGTTAGTTGTTAGTTTAGAACCTTAATATTAGCCAAATCAAAACAAGACCACTTGCTAGTTTAAGGTTGTATATTCCAAAACATTATTAAGAGCATGTTTCTTATTGTCAACGTATAAATCCAAATCTCATTTATTTGGTTTCGTCTTTCCTATCCCTACTCATTATTCTAATATGAGTTCCAAAACAAGTATCAAATACCTAGTAAATAAAATGATAAAACTTAAAGTTCTTGTTACATACGGATTTCCAGGTATCATAATTTAAGTATTTATTTTTGAGTCAAGAAGAGGGACTCGACGAGTTGACGCCTAAACTCGCTGAGTAGGATCGCGACTGATGACTAGGATTAATGAATGGACTCGACGAGTCGACGAGTCGACTCGACGAGTCCGCGCTGTGAACAGAAACCCTAAATCATTGGGCTTGAGCCCTATTTAAAGGCACTTATGGCCTTCAATTGCGACTACCTTTCCAGAAGAGAGAACCCTAGCGAGTTTAGCAAGAAGCACTAGAGGAGGTTGTTGTTCTGAGTTAGTCAAGCAAGGAGCTTCATTCTGAGGTACCAAATCGAACCCCTCTTCATCCCTATTGTGTAGATTCCATTTTTGGGGTTAGGGCTTGAATCACTTCATTTTTGGGGTCTTGAGTGCATCAAAGCCCTCTTCCTAGTTGTGTTATAGATCTGGACCTTTCTAGGTCCAGAGAGCCAGAAAGTATGAAGCTTTAGTCGAGTAATCATAGGGTTTTGAAGCTAGGGAGCATTAATGGGGTTTCTATGGTATATAATGCAAGATACACCATGCATGGACACCAAGTTCAGACATTTACATGATTTTTGGGTGTTAGAAGGCCAGATCTATAAGTTAGAGAAACAGATCTGACCTCAGAAGGTCACATGAGTAATGCCATGGAGGAAACTCGTCGAGTCCATAAGAGGACTCAACGAGTCGGATCTGGTTGCCCTGCGATTCATGATTAGTGGTAACCCGTCGAGTGAAAGGTTAACTCGACGAGTCGAGTAAGGCCTTAGGAGGATCTAGTGGACACGCATGGACTCGCCGAGTCACTCGAGTGCACTCGACGAGTCTGGTCAAAGATGGACCGTTGACTGGAGTTGACTTCAGTTGACCTCAAGGTTTGGTCAAACTGATTCAGGAGAGGTCGTGGAGGGGTAGAAGGGTCTTCTACCCATTATTTAGAAATGAGAATATAAGAGAGTATTGATTAGAGATATTATCATTTAATTGGCGGATGCTAGATCGAGGATATCGTGCACGAGAGTTTACTAGACATCATATGAGGTGAGTCTTCTCACTATACATTACCTAGAGTTGTATTTATGTACAGACCGGAGGGTCTTACGTGTTATGTGTATGATTGAGATTATGTGCAGTGTGTTATGTGTATGCTATGTTATATAGACTGGACCGGAGGGTCCAATGACTTACGAGGTCAAAGGGTCCTTGATTAGACCGGACCGGAGGGTCCAACGATTTAGACCGGGTGGAAGGGTCCAACGAGCTAGACCGGATCGGAGGGTCCAACGAGGGACGGAACTGGAGGGTCCCGCTGAGACACATCGACCGGAGGGTCGTACCGAGTTATAGCCTCGAGTGGCATATGTGTTGTATGTGGTATTTTGGGGAACTCACTAAGCATTTATGCTTACCGTGTTATGTGATATGTGTTTCAAGTACTAGCGAGGATCGTAGGAAGGCGTCGACATGATTTGTACACACTGATAGAGTATTATGTATTTGAGATTCTGGGATATGTTTTACTGAGATAACATTTGGTACATTTGAGTTTTGAGATTATTTTATGAAATGTGTTATGTTTGACAATGAAAAATTGTTTTGAAAATTCACGTCGTTACAAGTTGGTATCAGAGCCTTGGTTTGAGGGATTCAGATGCACCTTTGGGCGTATCTAAACTCAAACTGAGGATTTGAGAAAAAATTTCATAAAAGAAACAATTTTTCTAAAAGAGTAAAAGATTTTTGAGAAAAGCAGAACGGAGCAGTGTGTACGATCAGCCAACGCCCGAACGGTGATTTCCCAAAATACCCTTACATTATGTGTTATGAGATATTATGTGTTATGAGATATTGGATATGCTATGCATGCTAGAGTAGGCTAGGTATTCATATCTAGGACTAGAGTGGCGTGATTTGTGATGCCTTAGCCTAGGAGATTACTGCTACTATGAGTTACTGCGAGAGTGAGTAGGTAGCAGCGAGGAGCTTATGAGTGGTCTACTGGAGGGTAGCCTGTGTTAAGCGAGATATAGTGTACTTGTGATCTGGGATCCTAGGAGGAGGACTTAGGGTGAATACTAATGCGGTGTGGAAGGTAGTATAGGGCCCGTACTACTGGAAACACCGGATCAGTGAGCAGTCCAAGTAACAATCTGTAGGGTACTAAGGAACAAGTAGGGTTGAGCATCGAGTACGAGTATACTCGAGCGAGTCTCTGATTTCTTATGTGTTGTGTTTCAGAGACATCATGGTTGGGACACGCCACACACCAGAGGGCAGCGGCGTTAGCGACGAGGAGATTCGTCGGATGATTCATGACGAGGTGGCCGCGGCGATCTGGGAGGCCATTCCGGAGATGTTTGGGTCTATCAAGACCACACTGATTGAGACAGTTGACGAGAGATATGCTGCTGTTACTGAGGCGGCTGCTACTGCAGCCACTGCAGCTGTCGCTGCGGCGAGGCCACAGGGAGGTGACTCGTTGCTGTACCGAGAGTTCAGCAACACGAAGCCACCATAGTTTGATGGGACTCAGGATCCGATAGCCGCAATGAGATGGATCTCTAACATAGAGGGATGCTTCTACACGTGTTCTTGCCCGGAGCATCTGAGAGTACGGTTCGTGCTGAACCAGCTTCGCTTGGGGGCGAAGGATTGGTGGAAGTTTGTGACGGCTGATTTCACCACAGCAGAGCTTACCGCGGTGACTTGGGAGAAGTTCACCGCCATGTTCCGAGATGAGTATGCTCCCCCGGTTGAGAGGGAACGGTTGGCGGAGGAGTTCTTGTCCCTCAAGTAGGGGACAGAGTCTGTGACTGTGATCACACTGATGTTTCATGAGAGGGCGTTGTTCTGCCCTAAGCACGTGTCCACTGAACAGGCACGTATGAGCCGATATATGAGCATACTGAGGAGAGACATTCGAGAGTTCGCGGCGAACTCGACATATCGGACATTTGCCGAGCTCCAGGAAAATGCCCGGAAGAGGGAGATTGAGCTAGAGACTTAGGCCAGGGAGGACGCCGAGTCTCAGAGGAGGGATAGGCGGCCGACACAGTCTCAGCCGGCAGCCAAGCAGGCAAAGCCCGCTGATTCGAGATCTGGAGGTCCGAAGGGCCGCACTTGCGGGAAGTACGGCAAGAGCCATGAGGGAGTGTGCAGAGCAGGGGTGTGCTACAAGTGTGGCAAGGAGGGGCATTTCGCGAGCGATTACCCCAAGGGGTTTGCAGTTTGCTTTCACTGCAACCAGATTGGCCATCGGAAGGCCGAGTGCCCACAGCTACTGCAGGACCAGCACAGGGATCTGCACCTGCTGCTAGAGCTACCGAGGCCCGACCACCGAAGGCCGAGGCACCGAAGGCTCACGGGAGAGCCTTTCAGTTGACAGTGGAGGAGGTCCGCGCAGCGCCCGATGTCGTGGCTGGTATGCATTCTTTTATTTACTTATACTGAGTTTGAGATATTGTGCTTATATTGTGGTATGCATAGGTACTTTTCTTGTGAGTTCTGTACCTGCTTTGGTGTTATTTGACTCGGGTGCAATTCGGTCTTTCGTGTCATTAGCGTTTAGCCAGCACATCAGTATCCGACGATAGGCGTTGAGTCGACCTCTACAAGTTTATATAGCTGACGAGCAAGCGGTTTATGCTACTGATGTGATTCGAGGATGTGTACTCGAGATTTTCGGTATTTAGTTCCCGATAGATCTGGTACCGATTACGATAGGGGATGTCTGTGACATCGTGGGCATGGACTGGTTGAGCCGATTTGGAGCTGTTATAGACTGCGAGCGACAGTTGGTGACCATACGAGACCCTACTGGAGGAGTACTTACGGTGTATGGCGAGGGTACCCGATCTGGGTCAGCATTTTGTTCGGCTGCCAGAGCGAGGCAGAGTCTACATCAGGGCTGTAGAGGGTTTGTAGCCTATGTGATGGATACACGAGTTGCCGCAGAGAGGCCGAGTTCTTTCGGTGAGGTACCGATAGTGCGAGAGTTTTCGGATGTTGTCCCCGAGGAGCTGCCGGGTGTGCCTCCCGAGAGGCAGGTGGATTTTCTCATCGATTTGATTCCGGGGGCGGTACCTATTGCCAAGGCACCCTATCGCCTTGCGCCACCGGAGATGCAGGAGTTATCCTCGCAGCTTCAGGAGCTGTTAGGGAAGGGATTCATCCGACCGAGTAGTTCGTCGTGGGGAGCGCCGATCCTTTTTGTCAAGAAAAAGGATGGTTCACACCGGATGTGCATTGATTACCGGGAGTTGAACAAGTTGACGGTCAAGAACCGTTATCCACTACCGAGGATCGACGATTTGTTCGATCAGTTGCAGGGTGCGTCTTGGTTTTCAAAGATAGACTTGAGGTATGGATATCACCAGATGAGGGTGCGTGATGAGGATATCCAGAAGACAGCGTTTAGGACTCGTTATGGGCATTACGAGTTTGTGGTGATGCCTTTTGGGCTCACCAATGCACCAACGACGTTCATGGACCTCATGAACCGAGTATGCGGGCCGATGTTGGATCAATCGGTGATTGTGTTCATCGACGATATTCTAGTGTATTCGAGATCCAGAGAGCATCATGAGGAGCACCTGAGGGAGATCCTTGGAGTGTTGAGATCGGAGAGGCTTTATGCCAAATTCTCCAAGTGTGATTTTTGGTTACGAGAGGTTCAGTTCTTGGGACATCTCGTTAATCAGAATGGGATATTGGTCGATCCGGCCAAGATTGAAGCTGTCATGAGTTGGGAGGTGCCGAGATCCCCCACCGAGATCAGGAGTTTTCTGGGGTTGGCCGGCTACTATCAGATATTTATCATAGATTTCTCCAAGATTGTCGTTCCCCTCACCAGATTGACCCGGAAGGGTGTTGCTTTTATTTAGGGTGCCGAGCAGCAGACCTCGTTTGAGACTCTTCGCCAGAGATTATGTGAATCCCCGGTGTTAGCCCTTCCGGAGGGAATGGAGGATTTCGTGGTGTATTGTGATGCGTCTATATCGGGGTTGGGTGTGGTGCTTATGCAGAGAGGGCACGTGATAGCATACACATCGAGGCAGCTGAAGCCTCATGAGACGAGGTATCCCACCCACGATTTGGAGTTGGGGGGAGTGGTGTTCGCCCTCAAGATATGGCGCCATTCTTTGTATGGGGTTCGGTGTACCATATACACGGACCACAAAAGCTTGAAGTATCTGATGGATCAACCCAACCTGAATATGTGCCAGAGGAGATGGTTGGATGTGGTAAAGGATTACAACTGTGAGATCCTGTACCACCCAGGTAAGGCTAACGTAGTAGCCGATGCTCTGAGCCGCAGGGCGGAGAGTGCCCCAATTCGAGATATATGTATGAGGATTACGGTGATGACTCCGGTGTTGGATACCATTCGAGAGGCCCATGCAGAGGCTGTGACACCGGAGAACCGCAAGATAGAGCGAGTGATTGGACAGGTATCCGAGTTTTTGATGGATAGCCGAGGGCTTATGACCTTTCGTGGTCGGATTTGGGTGCTGTATGCGGGCGGGGCACGTAGCACTCTGATGGAGGAGGCGCATAGATCGAGATTTTCGATGCATCCCGGGGCCACTAAGATGTATTTGGACCTGAAGAGAGATTATTAGTGGCCCTGTATGAAGAGGGATGTTGCGTGGGTAGTAGAGAGGTGCTTGACCTGTCGTCGGGTTAAGGCCGAGCACCAGCGTCCGCATGGAAAGTTGCAGCCACTAGAGGTTCCCTAGTGGAAGTGGGAATAGATTTCTATGGACTTTATCACCAAATTGCCGAGGACCGTGAGGGGTATTGATGCAATTTGGGTGATTGTGGATCGGCTGACGAAGAGCGCTCACTTCCTTGCTATCAGTGAGAGCTCTTCCGCGGAGAGGCTAGCGGAGATATATGTGAGAGAGGTGGTGTCGCGGCATGGAGTGCCGACCTCGATTGTGTCAGACCGAGATGTACGTTTCACTTCCAGGTTCTGGAAGAAGTTCCATGAGGAGTTGGGTACGATATTGCACTTCAGTACTGCTTACCACCCACAGACGGATGGCCAGAGTGAGCGAACGATACATACACTCGAGGACATGCTTCGAGCATGTGTTATGGACTTCGGCGGAAGTTGGGACACATACCTACCTTTGGCTGAGTTTTCTTACAACAACAACCACCATTCGAGTATTGGTATGCCTCCCTTTGAGCTTTTATATGGGAGGAGGTGTCGGACCCCCATCTGTTGGGGAGAGGTAGGGCAGCGAGTGATGGGTAGCACTGAGATAGTGCTTAAGATGACTGAGCGGATACAGCAGGTCAGACAGAGGTTACTGACAGCCCAGAGCCGCCAGAAGAGTTATGCGGATAGACGGCGATCCGAGCTCGAGTTCCAGGTTGGAGACTTTGTACTCCTTAAGGTATCTCCTTGGAAAGGAGTGACCCAATTCAGGAAGAGGGGAAAACTGGGGCCCCAATACATTGGTCCTTTCAGGGTGATCGCTCGCCAGAGTGGGCAAGGTAGCATATAATTTAGAGCTACCCGAGGAGTTGGGTCAGATCCATGATACCTTCCACGTATCCCAGTTGAGGAAGTGTATAACCGATGAGACGACGGTAGTGCCGCTAGAGGACATTCAGGTGGTTGCGAGTCTGAATTACATTGAGAGGCCGATCACGATCTTGGATCGGAAGATCAAGGTTTTGAGGAACAAAGAGGTGCCCGTGGTTCAGGTCCAGTGGCAACATCGGAAAGGGTCCGAGCTGACTTGGGAACCGGAGGCGGAGATGCGGGAACAGCATCCAGAGTTGTTTGTAGAGTGAGACTTCGAGGGCGAAGTCTGATTCTAGTGGGGGAGAATTGTAGCATCCGGATTTCCAGGTATCATAATTTAAGTATTTATTTTTGAGTCAAGAAGAGGGACTCGACGAGTTGACGCCTAAACTCGCCGAGTAGGATCGTGACTGATGACTAGGATTAATGAATGGACTCGACGAGTCAGCGAGTCGACTCGACGAGTCCGTGCTGTGAACAGAAACCCTAAATCATTGGACCTGAGCCCTATTTAAAGGCACTTATGGCCTTCAATTGCGGCTACCTTTCCAGAAGAGAGAACCCTAGCTAGTTTGAGTGTGTAGAGTGAGAGGAAGAGCTATCTTGAGCTTTTTGGTGTGATTTTTCGAAGGAGGAGAAGAGTTCCAGCAAGAAGGACCGGAGGAGGTTGTTGTTCTGAGTTAGTCAAGCAAGGAGCTTCATTCTGAGGTACCAAATCGAACCCTCTTCTTCCCTATTGTGTAGATTCCATTTCTGGGGTGAGGGCTTGAATCACTTCATTTTTGGGGTCTTGAGTGCATCAAATCCCTCTTCCTAGTTGTGTTATAGATCTGGACCTTTCTAGGTCCGGAGAGCCAGAAAGTATCAAGCTTTAGTCGAGTAATCATAGGGTTTTGAAGCTAAGGAGCATTAATGGGGTTTCTATGGTATATAATGCAAGATACACCATGCATGGACACTAAGTTCAGACCTTTACGTGATTTTTGGGTGTTAGAAGGCCAAATCTATAAGTTAGAGAAATAGATCTGACCTCAGAAGGTCACATGAGTAATGCCATGGAGGAAAGTCGCCGAGTCCATAAGAGGACTCGACGAGTCGGA
The DNA here is from genome assembly GCF_052849685.1 of Lactuca virosa. Classification (NCBI taxonomy): domain Eukaryota; kingdom Viridiplantae; phylum Streptophyta; class Magnoliopsida; order Asterales; family Asteraceae; genus Lactuca; species Lactuca virosa. Next base: position 18,107,930 of record NC_136429.1, on the reverse strand, counting down.
TCGGGTTGCCCTGCGATTCGTGATCAGTGGTAACCCGTCGAGTGAAAGGTTAACTCGACGAATCGAGTAAGGCCTTAGGAGGATCTAGTGGACACGCATGGACTCGCCGAGTCACTCGAGTGCACTCGACGAGTCTGGTCAAAGATGGACCGTTGACTGGAGTTGACTTCAGTTGACCTCAAGGCTTGGTCAAACTGATTCAGGAGAGGCCGTGGAGGGGTTGAAGGGTCTTCTACCCATTCTTTAGAAATGAGAATATAAGAGAGTATTGATTAGAGATATTATCATTTAATAGGCAGAGGCTAGATCGAGGATATCGAGCACGAGAGTTTACTAGACATCATACGAGGTGAGTCTTCTCACTATACATTACCTAGAGTGGTATTTATGTACAGACCGGAGGGTCTTATGTGTTATGTGTATGATTGAGATTATGTGCATTGTGTTATGTGTATGCTATGTGTTATATAGAACGGACCGGAGGGTCCAATGACTTACGAGGTCAAAGGTTCCTCGATTAGACCGGACCGGAGGGTCCAACGATTTAGACCAGGCCGAAGGGTCCAACGAGCTAGACCAGAACGGAGGGTCCAACGAGCGAAGTGACTGGAGGTTCCCGCTGAGACACATCGACCGGAGGGTCATACCGAGTTATATCCTCGAGTGGCGTATGTGTTGTATGTGGTATTTTGGGGAACTCACTAAGCATTTATGCTTACCGTGTTATGTGATATGTGTTTCAGGTACTAGCGAGGATCGCGGGAAGGTGCCGGCATGATGTGTACACACTGATAGAGTATTATGTATTTGAGATTCTGGGATATGTTTTACTGAGATAACATTTGGTACATTTGAGTTTTCAGATTATTTTATAAGATGTGTTATGTTTGACAATGAAAAATTGTTTTGACAATTCACGTCGTTACAGTTCTATTACATAGATTGGTAGACATATGCACGACTTTCTAGACTATTTATCCTTGCCTTTATTCAGCTTAACAATGTAGTTAGGACATTTTCTCTTGCATTGGCCTTTCTTATCATGGTATTAACATTTGACATCCTTATCAGTGTTCTATTTTTTCTTTCGGTTGAAGAGACCTTTGGCTAAACAATCGTGCCTTTTCCATTCAAATATGACTTCTTTTTATCACCATCCTCCCTAATCATCAGGAATGTAGAGAGTGTTAGCCCATATGTTATTAGCCCACTTGTTTATGGGTTTTTTTAGTATTTATCCCATTAAGGTTTGGTTCTTGTTAGTATTTAATCTTCTTCTTCTTGTTTGTAGCTCTAAGCTTTTCTATCAAGAACACTTGTAATTTCTCTCTTTTCAAAAGGATGTGGTTCTATTATCATGGTATCAGAGCGGAGGTTTGATATGTTGTTAGAAGGTTTTGTAACAGTCATTTGTGGCACGGTTCTATTACGGTTGTTGTTCGTCTGTTGTGACATCATGCTTCGAGAAGTTTCTTATTTCAGGATTGTGGACAATAAATGGATCAAGTAAAGGACTTGGGCTTCAAGGGAATAGGGTTTAGACCTTATTGGATGTTTATAATAATGGTTATGTGATCCAAGCCCTTGGTTTGTGTTTTGGAGTCAAAGGTAAAATGGGAAAAGTGATGTTTCGGACTTCTTCAATGAATTAAGTATTTTAGTTTGGTATGTTCTAAGCAAAAAAGAAATTAGATAGAATTGTGGGGCTCTTCAATACCTTCCTGTGCATATAAAGAACGTTGAAAATGAAATTGAAACAAAGAAGTTATGGTTGTTTGAAGTTGAAGTGGAAATTGGGGGTTTTGTCCAACGCACCGCGTAGGAAAGTCACGTAGGGTGTAGCTTCTATGCAGGGCATAGGAAATTTACGTAGGGCACAAATGCTAAAATGTTAGAGGTGGGTTTAGTAACCTACGCATGGTGTAGGTTATGATACGCGAGGCGTAATCGCAGTAGATCAAAACCCTAATTATTCGGTTTCGAGCTTTATTTATGGGCTCTAACTTATGGGAAACCCTCTCATGACTTTTGTTTAGGTCACTAAGGCTAAAAAGTAACCTAACAAAAAATTACTTTTTATGACACGCGTTGCCAAATCGGGTTGAATCGCGAAACTTCAACAGACCATAACTTCTTGGTTATAGTCTGATTTAAGCGTTCCTTATATCTCTAGAATCCTTATCATGCTACTTCAACTTTCATCAAGGGTATTCGACCTAATTATTATTTTATTTTAGATGCGTATTTTATTCTGATTTTATTATAGCGTTATAAACACGTATACTACAAATAATCACTCAATACTCAAATAATTTCACTTTTATTAAATAAGTTATAATGGTTGACCCTAACTATTACATCATCTTATTAATGTCTAGCGAGAAACGCGAGCGTTACAATTCTCTCCTCCTTAGGATGATTCCGTCCTTAGAATCATGCATCAGCAAAGAGATGTGAATAGCGATTATTCATCTCGCTTTCTGTTTCCCAGGTGATGTTCGGTCCATTCAAATGTTTCCATTGCACAAGCACTAAATCAACCATCTTACTTCGTAACTTCTTTGTTTTACGGTCAACAATCGCTTCAGATTCTTCCATTAACCTCTTGTCTTCATCAATCCCTATATCTGAAAATGGAATTATATCGGGGACTTCTCTAGCGAATTTCCTTAAATAACACACGTGGAATGTGTTATGAATAACGTCCAGTTCTTCTGGCAATTCCAACTTATAAGCCTGATTCCTAACTCTCCGAAGAACCTTGAATAGTCTGATACATGCAACCCTATAAACCTTGGATCTATGTTTTCTCTATTATACATGCAAATATTCAATATTCCAAGGTTTCATCCTAACTAGCATAATAAGAAGTAACTATACTACAAGAAGCTAGTAGAATGACATACCTTTTGATGTAGTAGCTTGATTCCATGGAGCGTAAGAGCCTAGTGCCTCGAGTGTGACACCTCAAATGGTTCACATAACACCAAGAACCCTTGGAATAACTAGAGAATAAGGATACATGCACCAAATCCGTTTTTGCCCTCTTGTGTATACGCACTAGTGCCAATTTCATGAACCAAGGACCTCTTTATATAGTGTGGAGGATTAGGGTTACATTCATGTAAACCCTAATACCCATGACCTTTCATTTCCATAGGATCCATGGGTTAAAACACTCCATGGGCTATCCATGAAAGCTTAGCCCAACCTAAATGAACTTGGCCCACCACATATATAAGAGTCCATGTTTAATTATTTCCTTTTAATCACTAGATTAATTCTAAATTAATTCTTGATCAATACTAATTAAATAATATGATTTCATATTAATATATTAGAGCTTATAATATATTAATATAAATCACTAGTATCCTTTTTTTCTCATTTTGTCTATCCAATTGTTCTGATGCCATGCAACCGATATGGACCATGCCAAATCAGGTCAAGTACATACCAATTATAGTTATGGGATTAGACACTAATCCAACAGTCTCCCACTTGGATAAGTCTAAAACTATGATTGCGTATGACTCCAAAACCCAACTAGCAATCGTAGCTCTTAAAGCCACTGTCGAACTCTGAACAAATCTATGACGCGTCCATTAGATAAGGAATCATATATTCCTCCATTCTAGATATCATATGGACTGAGACATGGATTATAATCATTCTCTCTGTCCATTTGTTGTTTCCCAATTTCCGATTTATGACGACTGACTAATTGAACAAATCAATTCAGTCCAGGCTTGGGCAAGCACTTCAGGTGTCATCACTAAATCATCGAGGGGCCCACAGATATCGCTTTTATCCCGAAAAGGGTAAAATGAATAGATAAACTTCGACTCATATGCTTGTTCTACTACTTGTTGAATTATACACAAAGGCACGTTTTATAACATCGAGTTACCAATGTGTTTTCATACAATCAATCTATAACCAACTCATAGGCAACAACTCATATCTATAGGTTTGAAGAATATAAGATATTATCGTCTAATGATCACTCGTGATAAAATCCATGAAGTGATTCAAATGAGCCTGGGTTGAATCCAATACTCGGAACTTATGAGCACTCATGAATGTTGTAGCAACTCTTGCTATGTCCAATACCTTGGACATCTACAAACCAGCTTCATGACAGTCTTGCCTTAATACCTACTTCCAACGTATTATCGAATGTGGATGGTTTGAATAACTTAGTCATTCAGGAAGAACGACCTAGTTATTCTGGAAGTCAAAACATGCAAAGTGAAACACAAGAATAATTGAATCCAATATGGTCTCAGAACTTATGAATATAAATAGGACACCTTTTATTTATCACCATATTGATTATACATCATTCATTGTATATTGTTTCAAATTATCAACTTTATACTTGAATTAAAACAATAGTTGTCCCATGTTCCAAGCATGTACACTATGTTTTTCTAAACAATAGTCATGCCATACACCAAGTATGCATACTATTTTTGTCTAAACATTAGTTATGCCATACACCAAGAATGCACACTAAGTTTGTCTATGATATTTTACTTTGTGAAATATATCGATTGAACATAATTCCAATGATTCTCATTTCACAATCCCAAATCCTTACCGTAAATGTAAGAATTCCAAATTCCTACCTTTTACCGAAATCTGTTAGATTTGAAACTTATATGCAATGATCCTCTTATAATAATTATGCACAAAGTCACAAAGACTTGTCAACAGTCATTACATAGTATTCCAATGGAGATCATTCCATGGAAACGAAGTCTCAAATTCAAAGTACATTGCTTTGAACATCCTTCTTGCATTAAGTTTCCTAATCTTACACAAATTTAATGAATGACTTCCACCTATGGGAATATTTCCATATTCTCATTTTGACTATCACTTCTAAATAAGAGTTGCATCTTTTCAGAATATGTCAATATGGTCCTCTCAAAAATTTACACCATACTTCCAACTGTCCCTGAGCAACCAATCTTTGGTAAACCTTAGATTGTCCTCGACAATTGCTTAATCATTTTAGTCATATCCAATTCTAGACTTTTCCCCTCTTAATGCCCTGAGCATTTGGAAAAATTTAGAAAGGATGAATATTATAGTACAAGCAATCGACCCTATATCCGAAGCATATGGGACATAATTCATGATGTCTCACATAAAGACATGATACTGGACCAGTCTTTTTGCTATAATATTTCTATTTCTATTTGTCATGTTCTCACAATTCAGATTATGAAAAGGGATGCCGTAATCATAATCGAATTTTAGAACGCAAATAATGGCCCTATATATAGAATTTCCTTATGTCGAGTTATTCCAACATAAAATTCATATATATACTTGACTAAATTTGATTAAAATCTCAATCTAAGCTTTTAGAATTGAAATGAAGTATAATTTCCTCTCCCTTAATTATAGCAAAACAAATTTTCCCAATTGAACTTTTGTTTTTCTATAATTAACATTGCTAACTTGCAACACTTATCATAATTATCATGCTCCCACTAACATGACGAGTATTCGCATAACACTTATGCTCCCACCAGCTTTGACATGTACTCAGAAATCAGCTGGACTTCTAGAAATCAATACTTTATTGACTTTCTTACCAAAGTTCAGATTCCTGATACGAAATGCTTTGATAAAACTTTATCAAAATCATACACCTTTCCTTAGATAGCACACATGTGTGTCTAAACAATTTTAGAACTATGAAAAGGGATGTCGTAATCATAGTCTCAATTGTTTAGACCTTTTCCACTTCTCACAAGTCCATGTTAGTGTGCCGGTTAACCACACACGCTCCACTAACGACTTTGAGAATGCAAATATCACAATTGCTATCTACTTAAAATCTACTTAGTGAAAGTGTTTCCTCACCATCATTTTCATGAATCGGAGAGAAAGCTTATGACACTTAGATTTTATGGTGTATGTGTTCCTATCAATGTGAATTTGTCAAAACCATAATCACAAGACAAGGTTAGTGACAAATCCAAACTCATATGGATTGAACTTATGCAATCTTAAATTCGTGCCACCTGGCAGCACAAGGGCCTGCCATTGCATCCAAGTTGTTATGCAACCGATTGAGAACTCTCAGAACTCATATGCAAAGCCATTGCTTCCAAGTTGGGGATTCAGTTATGCTTAAAGTCTCACCGTGGAAGGGACTTATAATATTCGGTAAACGAGGAAAGCTAAGTCCAAGGTTTATTGGACCGTTTAAAGTTCTTTAGAGAATTGCGAACCAAGCTTACAAGCTCGAATTACCCGAAGAACTATATGGTAATCATAACACCTTCCATGTGTGTTATTTGAGAAAGTTCACGGGAGAAGTTCCCGACATAATTCCAATCTCAGAGTTAAGGATGAATGAGAATAAGAGGCTAATCGAAGATCCTGAGGCAATTGTTGACCGTAAGACTAAGAAGTTACGACGCAAGATGGTCGATTTAGTGCTAGTCCGATGGAAACATTTGAATGGGCCGAATCTCACCTGGGAAACAGAGAGTGACATGATGAGTCGGGGCAAAGCATTATCATATGATGTAATAGTCTAGGTCAACTATTGTAACGCCCGGGTTTCGGGGCTAAGCATTATCATATGATGTAATAGTCTAGGTCAACTATTGTAACTCTGAGTATTATGTGAATTATGTGCCTTTATACGCTTATTATTTATTTATAATGATATAATAAATAAAGGATAAAAATAAGCGTAAAAACATAAAGTGTTAGATAAACCCAATATCGATGAAGAAAGTTGTATTGGTCGTGACAAGGATTCCGGAAATATAAAGAACGCCGAAATCCGAGTTATAACGAAGAAGTTATGACCTGTCGAAGTTTCACGACAAAACCGGCACGACACTGTGTGACGTAAATAGTGAATTTACGATAGAGGACTTTTTGGCCTTAGTAATCTAAAGCAAAGTTGTAGTATACGTTAAACCGAGAGCGTGCATAAGAAGAACGCCCAAATCTTACTTCATATGAGGAAGTTATGAATTTTCTAAGATTTGGCGTAGCAGTGCACAGCCCGAAACTCGAATTTTAGATCGAGCGGTTTTTGGCCTACGCGACCTAAATGAGAATTGAAGATCTCATTAATAGGAACTCAACGGTAAAAAGACAGACGAAAACGGAGTCTGTATGTAGAAGTTATGAATTGTACGCGGACATTTAACAATATAATCTCCTCGTACTGTTAAATTTAAGATTGGTCAAGAATTATGTAATGCCCGTGTTTCTAGGCTAGGCATTAATATTGACATGATAATCTAGGTTAACCTTTGTGACTCATTTTGAAGAAATGAAAAGGAATTATGTGAATATTATGTGTTTTATGCTTAATTATTAGGGTTTAATTAATTAAGAATAAAAATGAGCGTCAAAAATTAAATTTTAGATAAAGCCGATATCTATTAAGAAAGTTCTAGTGGTCGTGACAAGGATTACGGATATATAAAGAATGCCGAAATCCGAGTTATAACGAATAAGTTATGACCTGTCGAGGTTTCGCGACAAACCGGCACGGTTCCGAATGCCGTAAAAAGTGAGTTTTTGATAAACTACTTTTTAGCCTTAGTGATCTAAACGAAACTCGTAGTGTTCGTTAAACCGAGAGTAGATATAAAAAGAACGCCCAAATCTGACTTCGTATGAGGAAGTTATGATTTTTCGAAGTTTCAGTTTAGCAGTAGACAGCTAAAAACTCAAATTTCAGATCGATTGATTTTTAGCCGACACGACCTAAACGAGAATTGAAGGTCTCGTCAATAGTAGCACAACGGTAAAAAGTCGGATGAAGAAGTTATGAATTTTTAACGGATTTCCTGTCCCGATCTGTTAAAAATAATAATATAAAAATTAAAGTCAAAATTAGCCGACGAAGTCTAAACAAAAGTTGTAGAGCATAATTTTACCTACACGTGCATATAAAGAACGTCAAAAACGGAGCTCGTATGCGAAAGTTATGGATTTTAGAAGTTTTTGCCCGAAAATCGAGAAAAATCCCCAAAACCGAGGAATTTCGCACACGTGGACTTCGGCCACGTGTCCTCGCTTCGCATCCGACGCGTGTCCGGAACCTGCTGAGTCACCGAGGCCAGCTGGCGAGGCGTATCGCACCCTTCTCGAGTCCGAGGTTCGGTCCAGTAGACGTGCGACGCGTGCCTCTTCCCTCGTGCGTCCGAACCCTCGCAGGTGCCACGAACCATCCCCACTTCGGACTAGACCGCGGTCCACTAAGAGGCTGCCAGCAGACCCTTCGCACGTGCAGCCCTCGTGCGAGCCCTCTCCTGCGAGCTTCGGATCTTCGCCATCTGGAGGCTTCTCAGCCGTTGGATCAGGAAGCTCGCCCCTATAAATAGGAGGGTGCGAGACCTCCCGGGTATACTTTGAAAATTTGTCATTTTAGCCCTTTTTTTCAATATTTCTTTCATTTCAACTTCCCTCGAAGCCCCGGTATCGATTATAACACCTGGAATATGCCACGAAGTGCCCGAGAAGCCCGGAAAATTTATCGCTTCAAAACACGGAGCTCGTATGCGAAAGTTATGGAATTTTAGAAGTTTTGGCGCGAAAATCGAGAAAAATCCCCAAAACCGAGGAATTTCGCACACGTGGACTTCGGCCATGTGTCCTCGCTTCGCATCCGACGCGTGTCCGGAACCTGCTGAGTCACCGAGGCCAGCTGGCGAGGCGTGTCGCACCCTTCTCGAGTCTGAGGTTCGGTCCAGTAGACGTGCGACGCGTGCCTCTTCCCTCGTGCGTCCGAACCCTCGCAGGTGCCACGAACCATCCCTACTTCGGACTAGACCGCGGTCCACTTAGAGGCTGCCAGCAGACCCTTCGCACGTGCAGCCCTCGTGCGAGCCCTCTCCTGCGAGCTTCGGATCTTCGCCATCTGGAGGCTTCTCAGCCGTTGGATCAGGAGGCTCGCCCCTATAAATAGGAGGGTGCGAGACCTCCCGGGTATACTTTGAAAATTTGTCATTTATAGCCCTTTTTTTCAATATTTCTTTCATTTCAACTTCCCTCAAAACCCCGGTATCGATTCTAACACCCGGAATACGCCACGAAGTGCCCGAGAAGCCCGAAAAATTTATCGCTTCGAAACACGGAGCTCGTATGCGAAAGTTATGGATTTTAGAAGTTTTGGCGCGAAAATCGAGAAAAATCCCCAAAACCAAGGAATTTCGCACACGTGGACTTCGGCCACGTGTCTTCGCTTCGCATCCGACGCGTGTCCGGAACCTGCTGAGTCACCGAGGCCAGCTGGCGAGGCGTGTCGCACCCTTCTCGAGTCCGAGGTTCGGTCCAGTAGACGTGCGACGTGTGCCTCTTCGCTCCTGCGTCCGAACCCTCGCAGGTGCCACGAACCATCCTTACTTCAGACTAGACCGCGGTCCACTAAGAGGCTGCTAGCAGACCCTTCGCACGTGCAGCCCTCGTGCGAGCCCTCTCCTGCGAGCTTCGGATCTTCGCCATCTGGAGGCTTCTCAGCCGTTGGATCAGGAGGCTCGCCCCTATAAATAGGAGGGTGCGAGACCTCCCGGGTAGACTTTGAAAATTTGTCATTTTTAGCCCTTTTTTTCAATATTTCTTTCATTTCAACTTCCCTCGAAGCCCCGGTATCGATTCTAACACCCGGAATACGCCACGAAGTGCCCGAGAAGCCCGGAAAATTTATCGCTTCGAAACACGGAGCTCGTATGCGAAAGTTATGGATTTTAGAAGTTTTGGCGCGAAAATCGAGAAAAATCCCCAAAACCGTGGAATTTCGCACACGTGGACTTCGGCCACGTGTCCTCGCTTCGCATCCGACGCGCGTCTGGAACCTGCTGAGTCACCGAGGCCAGCTGGCGAGGCGTGTGGCACCCTTCTCGAGTCTGAGGTTCGGTCCAGTAGACGTGCGACGCATGCCTCTTCCCTCGTGCGTCCGAACCCTCGCAGGTGCCACGAACCATCCCTACTTCGGACAAGACCGCAGTCCACTAAGAGGCTGCCAGCAGACCCTTCGCACGTGCAGCCCTCGTGCGAGCCCTCTCCTGCGAGCTTCGGATCTTCGCCATCTGGAGGCTTCTCAGCCGTTGGATCAGGAGGCTCTCCCCTATAAATAGGAGGGTGCGAGACCTCCCGGGTATACTTTGAAAATTTGTCATTTTTAGCCCTTTTTTTCAATATTTCTTTCATTTCAACTTCCCTCGAAGCCCCGGTATCGATTCTAACACCCGGAATACGCCAGGAAGTGCCCGAGAAGCCCGGAAAATTTATCTTTTCGGTTTCGAAGCCCGACCCTCGCAGAGCCCGGTTTCTCAATAAAACTCCCGGTTTTATTAGAAACGATCGTTTTAGGAAACGAATTGATGCCCGATTTTCATTAAATCAGGTGAGTGTGTAGTTACTTTCACCTTACACATAGATATGAAGTATTTTACATAAAATACATGCTGTGTGAATATATATTGTTTGTTTATTTGAGATGGGTGATGAAGGAATGATTTATACAGGTTTTTAAATAATTTAAACTGTATATGTATTTTTATCTACGAAAAATATTGGGTAAAACATGGGTAGATGAAATAGTGGGTGTGATGAAAGGTGAGTTGGATAAAGGAGATGATCAGTAATATTGATCATGAGTTGAGGGTGAGTGGTGAAATTTGAGAGAATCACTTACCCAAAATGTTGGCCCCCGTGATTCAGCAGAGTATGGATGACAACCATGGACTATTCTAGACAGTCTGTGGAACACTAGCAGGCCCGCAACCTGTAGGTGTAATGAACTACATGTTCATTTGCTGTACTCTAAAAACCCATTGACATGTATTGCAGGGGGGGGGGAATACCTGTAAATAATACTGTCGATAAATGAGAGCTATGAACTTAGCATATGTTGAATAAACCTTGGAAGCTATGGACTTAGTGCCCGTTGTATAAACCCCGGTGACGAGGTGACTTTGTGTATATTCCTTAGGATGAATCCTTAGGAAGGAGTGATAGTTGATTCTTAGGGTAAACCCTTAAGAAATAAATAAGATAATGGGGTTGGGGTAATTCGGTTGATTGATTGATGTTTAAGCATATTAAATTATGTATTGTGGGTTGAAAACCCTATATGCTCACCAGGCTTCCAAGCCTGACCCACTCAGCTTTTTATATTACAGGTAGTGGACCTCGAGCATAGTCAGATGATGACGATGAGTGATTTTTGGATTATAGGCCAGTAGTTATAAATAACTATTGTAAGGCTTATAATGTCTTGTTTATGCTTTTGATCTGTATCGGAACATGACATCCCGAGGTTTTGATATAAAACGAAATTATATATTTCTTAAAGAAAAGTTTTGACAAACTTTTATCTTGTTTTGTTTTGGGGACCAATTCCGCAACTTCTTTTAAAAAGATTTCTCTGATTTTATTTTAAAAAGCATAAATTAAATCGGTCTTTTCTGTCCGAGAAATTAGGGGATGTCACAGTTGGTATCAGAGCGTTAGTTTAAGCGAACTAAGAAATATTATACGATTTCTAGACTTAAACTTAGAATTCTAAGTGATGATTGTGAGATGAGTGCCTACCATATTTTAGACACGAGCACTAGTTTATTTTAGGAAAGATGCCTAAAATGCTTTTATGTGCTAAATGCTATATGTTTGCCATATATGCCATTATTTGTTCGGATCTATGGTCTGTTGCCGACCGGATCTGGAAACCTTATGTGTGTAGGATTCTAAACGTATGATTACGATATTAGAACTAACATATAAACGTTTCGGAGTAATAACGAAGATTTAACGTCTATCGAAAATAAAGATCTAAATTCACCTACAATTGGTGTATAGATCGAAATGACAAGTACGCAAAGTGAATTCGGAAACGATAATCCGCAGCCTGAGCCAATCACGATGGCTGGGGTGCAGGCAATGGTGCGTATGATGTTAGATGAACAGATGGAAGAAACAAAACGTTTACTTCAACAAAGTAAGGATGAACTTACTGTGCCAGTATGTCAGGCATCTGTTCTTGAGGCAACTATTAGGGTTGCTAAGTCTATTGAAGAAATGATCAATGACAGGACCGCCAACAAGGTTGAAGTTGACAAAAAGAGGAAACTTGAGGGGTCTTCAAGGCCCAACAAGAACAACATATCCTCAAAGTCTGGCAAAAGAAGAGATAAAGGAAAATGGTGCGGGAAGTGCAAAAATAAACACTCTGGGAATTGTGACGGGAAGGTGAAGTGCTTTAGGTGTGGAGAAATAGGGCATTACGCAAATCAGTGTACGATTCTCAAGGGGGTGTGTTATATATGTAAAGAAGAAGGCCATATTTCTAAGAACTGTCCGAGGAACAATGAAGTAACAAGGCCAAGTGCACCGCCAACGCCAAGGGAATTTCAGAATATCCTTGACGAAGCGATTAATAACGCTAGGAAGTAGAAGGAAAGACTTGATACCTGAAGATCAAGTTACGAAGTAGTAATGTGAATAGTAACAAGTGGTTTAGCCTATTAGAGGCATAGTATAGGGTAAACTTGAACCTTTGTGTAATCGTTTCAAGGAAATAATATAAACCCTGGTTTTGTCATCTGATGAATGGAATGGTTGGTGTAATTCTTAAAGTTGTCCCATCGTCTGGAATTTCCATCACCAACCAAGTTGAAGTAGAATTGATCGTTGAAGATACGCATGGAAGAAGTCCTAGTAGAGTCTAGGAAAATTTTATGATTAATTGGACACATTCGTATGTGTTAAATTGTTTTGTGATTTTAGGACTTGGGGACTGCGAGACAGTACTTGGGACGAGTATGAGTAGGTGTGAATAGTAGTAGAGATCTATACTACTGGAAGCACAGGACTCACACTTGGATCAGGGAAAGTCACAAGGTTACCAAGGAACTAGTAATTGATTCCGTCTTATTCTAGTCTGTCGTTACCATCGTTTCGGTAATGACTAAGAAGATGATTGTTATTCCGACCCTAGTGGTCATATCAAATTGAGTCCGACTGCGATAAGTTTGTTACGTGGTTCCGAGAACCAAGTTCGATGTAGCATTTGACTTAAGCCAAATGATTGAAGTGAAAGATGCTCAAAGCGATCAATAGAAGTATCGCACTCATTGTTGAAGAAGTTGATAGTTAGAAATGATACATGTTGAACTGTGATTGTATCACATTAGAACATGAAGATAGGTTTAGTTTGTTCTGAAATTTGTCCCTAGGAGATCTGAGGCTAAGTAGCGCATTATACAATGAAAGATCATTAGAACATGACCCATCGGTCTGTTACTATAAATGAAGGAAAATACTTATTCTAAGAAGAAGAAGGAGTCCTCGACAAGGATTTACTTTGTAACTCGAAGGTTACAATTGAAATTCCTACGGAGATCTGAAGCTTTTTAGGATTAGCGGGATATTACCGAAGGTTTATCCAAGGCTTTTCTTCGATCGCGACTCCATTAACAGCTTTTACCCATAAAGGAGTTGTTTATACTTGGAATGAGAAGCATAAGGAAGTTTTGAGAAGTTAAAGAAGACGTTGTGCGAAGCACCGATTCTTTCGTTACCTGAAGGAGTTGATGACTTCACATTTTATAGTGATGCCTCTGGAGTTGGGTTAGGTTGTGTTCTGACCCAAAGGGATAAAATGATAGCGAATGCATCGAGGCAATTGAAGGAGTATGAAAAGAACTACCCCACTTATGGTCTGGAGTTGGTAGCGGTAGTATTTGCCTTAAAGATATGGAGGTATTATCTTTACGGTACTAAGTGCAAACTTCTCACTGATTATAAGAGTCTTCAATATCTCTTTAATCAGAAGGAATTGAACATGAAGCAACGGCGCTGGCTAGAGTTACTCAAGGACTTTGACTGTGTGATACTTTGCCACCCGGGTAAAGCGAATATTGTTGCTGATGCTCTCAGTCGGAAGGTAAATCTTGAAAAGAAAAGGCCAAGAGCGTTGAGGATTGAAGTTGTCTCGACTATTGTGAAAAGTATAAAGAAAGCTCAAGAGGAAGCTTTAGAAAAGAATGACCGAAAGGAGGAACGTTTGGGAAAAATGTTGGTGTTTAATACAAACGGTCAAGGATTAAAGGTATTCAAAGATAGGATTTGGATACCTAAGACGGGAGGAGTAAGAGGTCTTCTGATGGAAGAAACTCACAAAACCATGTACTCGATTCATCCCGGCAGTACGAAAATGTATAGGGATCTAAAAACCCTATTATTGGTGGTCGAAGATGAAGCTAGATGTTATTAAGTATGTGGCTGAGTGTGTGACTTGTGCTAGGGTTAAGGCACAACATCAGAAACCATATGGGAGCTTAGAACCTTTACATATACCCATGGGTAAATGGGAGGACATTACCATGGATTTTATGACTAAACTGCCCAAAATAAGGAACGGTCACGACATGATTTGGGTGGTCGTTGATCGCTTCACTAAGAGTGCACATTTCTTAGCAGCCAACGGGAAATGGTCTATGGATAAACTTGTGAATTCTTACGTGAAGAAAATTGTGAGGCTTCACGGTGTTCCGTTAACAATTGTAACTAATCGTGATAGCCGTTTTACCTCAAGGTTTTGGAGGAGTTTATAAGAGGAATTGGGTACCAAGTTGTGTTTGAATACAACCTACCATCTGCAAACCGATGATCAGAGCAAATGAATAATTCAAACCTAGGAGGATATGCTGAGAGCATGTACCCTGGAATTCCAAGGTAACTGGGGTAAACACTTACCATTAATATAATTTTCCTATAATGATAGTTTCCACTCGAACATCTAGAAGGCACCTTATCACGCTTTGTATGGTAAAAAGTGTCGAACGCCGTCATGTTGGCTGGAAGCTGGGGAAAAGCAGTTTATGGGACTTGAAATAGTCCATCAGACTGCTGAAAAGTTGAAAGTGATTAGGTAAAGGATGTTAGCTGCTCAAGAGAGCCATGCTGACAATAAAAGACAACCGATATCATTCGAAGTTGGAGATTCGGTTTTACTTAAAGTCTCGCCGTGGAAGGGACTTATAAGATTTGGTAGAAGGGGAAAGTTGAGTCCAAGGTTTATTGGACCATTTGAAGTTCTTTTGAGAATCGGGAATCAAGCTTACAAGCTAGAATTACCGGAAGAAATAAAGGGTATTCATAACACCTTTCGTGTGTGTTATTTGAGAAAAGTCACGGGAGGAGTGCCCGACATAATTCCCATTTCTGAATTAAGGTTGGATGAAAACAGGAGGTTAATGGAAGAACCTGAGGCAATCGTTGACCGTAAGACTAAGAAGTTGTAATGTAAGATGGTTGATTTAATGCTTGTGCGTTGGAAACATACGAATGGGCCAAATCTAACCTCGGGAAAAACGGAGAGTGACATGGTGAGTCGCTACCCGTATTTGTTTGTTGATGTGTGATTCCGGGGACGGAATCATTCTAAGTAGGAGAGAATTATAATGCCCGTGTTTCTAGGCTAGGCACTAATATTGACATGATAATCTAGGTTAACCTTTGTGACTCATTTTGAAGAAATGAAAAGGAATTATGTGAATATTATGTGTTTTATGCTTAATTATTAGGGTTTAATTAATTAAGAATAAAAATAAGCGTCAAAAATTAAATTTTAGATAAAGCCGATATCTATTAAGAAAGTTGTAGTGGTCGTGATAAGGATTACGGATATATAAAGAATGCCGAAATCCGAGTTATAACGAAGAAGTTATGACCTGTCGAAGTTTCGCGACAAACCGGCACGGTGCCGAATGCCGTAAAAAGTGAGTTTTTGATAAACTACTTTTTAGCCTTAGTGATATAAATGAAACTCGTAGTGTTCGTTAAACCGATAGTAGATATAAAAAGAATGCCCAAATCTGACTTCGTATGAGGAAGTTATGATTTTTCGAAGTTTCACCTTAGCAGTAGACAGTTAAAAACTCCAATTTTAGATCGGGTGATTTTTAGCCAACACGACCTAAATGAGAATCGAAGGTCTCGTCCTTAGTAGGACAACGGTAAAAAGTCTGATGAAAACGGACGTCGGATGAAGAAGTTATGAATTTTTAACGGATTTCCTGTCCCGATCTGTTAAAAACAAAAATATAAAATTAAATTCAAAATTAGCCGACGAAGTCTAAACAAAAGTTGTAGAGCGTAATTTTACCTACGCGTACATATAAAGAACGTCAAAAACGGAGCTCGTATGCGAAATTTATGGATTTTATAAGTTTTGGCGCGAAAATCGAGAGAAATCCCCAAAACCGAGGAATTTCGCACACGTGGACTTCGGCCACGTGTCCTCACTTCGCATCCGACGCGTGTCCGGAACCTGCTGAGTCACCGAGGCCAGCTGGCGAGGCGTGTTACACTTTTCTCGAGTCCGAGGTTCGGACCAGTAGACGTGCGACGCGTGCCTCTTCCCTCGTGCGTCCAAACCTTCGCAGGTGCCACGAACCATCCCTACTTCGGACTAGACCGCGGTCCACTAAGCGGCTGCCAGCAGACCCTTCGTACGTGCAGCCCTCGTGCGAGCCCTCTCCTGCGAGCTTCGGATCTTCGCCATCTGGAGGCTTCTCAACCGTTGGATTAGGAGGCTCGCCCCCATAAATAGGAGGGTGCGAGACCTCCCGGGTATACTTTGAAAATTTGTCATTTTTAGCCCCTTTTTCAATATTTCTTTCATTTCAACTTCCCTCGAAGCCCCGGTATCGATTCTAACACCCGGAATACGCCACGAAGTGCCCGAGAAGCCCGAAAAATTTATCTTTTCGGTTTCGAAGCCCGACCCTCGCAGAGCCCGGTTTCTCAATAAAACTCCCGGTTTTATTAGAAACGATCGTTTTAGGAAACGAATTGCTGCCCGATTTTCATTAAATCAGGTGAGTGTGTAGTTACTTTCACCTTACACATAGATATGAAGTATTTTACATAAAATACGTGCTGTGTGAATATATATTGTTTGTTTATTTGAGATGGGTGTTGAAGGAATGATTTATATAGGTTTTTAAATAATTTAAACTGTATATGTATTTTTATCTACGAAAAATGTTGGGTAAAACATGGGTGGATGAAATAGTGGGTGTGATGAAAGGTGAGTTGGATAAAGGAGGTGATCAGTAATATTGATCATGAGTTGAGGGTGAGTGGTGAAATTTAAGAGAATCACTTAGCCAAAATGTTGGCCCCCATCATTCAGCAGAGTATGGATGACAACCATGGACTATTCTAGACAGTCTGTGGAACACTAGCAGGCCCGCAACCTGCAGGTGTAATGAAGTATATGTTCATTTGCTGTACTCTGAAAACCCATTGACATGTATTGCAAGGGGGAATACCTGTAAATAATACTCTCGATAAATGAGAGCTATGAACTTAGCATATGTTGAATAAACCTTGGAAGCTATGGACTTAGTGCCCGTTGTATAAACCCCGGTGACGAGGTGACTTTGTGTCTATTCCTTAGGATGAATCCTTAGGAAAGAGTGATAGTTGATTCTTAGGGTAAACCCTTAAGAAATAAATAAGATAATGGGGTTGGGGTAATTCGGTTGATTGATTGATGTTTAAGCATATTAAATTATGTATTGTGGGTTGAAAACCCTATATGCTCACCAGGCTTCCAAGCCTGACCCACTCAGCTTTTTATATTACAGGTAGTGGACCTCGAGCATAGTCGGATGATGACGATGAGTGATTTTTGGATTATAGGCCAGTAGTTATAAATAACTGTTGTAAGGCTTATAATGTCTTGTTTATGCTTTTGATCTGTATCGGAACATGACATCCCGAGGTTTTGATATAAAAGGAAATTATATATTTCTTAAAGAAAGGTTTTGACAAACTTTTATCATGTTTTGTTTTGGGGACCAATTCCGCAACATCTTTTAAAAAAAATTCTCTGATTTTATTTTAAAAAGCATAAATTAAATCGGTCTTTTCTGGCCGAGAAATTAGGGGATGTCACAAATTAGCCGACTGATTCAAAATGAAAGTTGTAGATCTTATTTTTACCTACGTGTGGATATAAAGAACGTCAAAAACGGAGCTCGTATGTGAAAGTTACGGATTTTAGAAGTCGGAAGTGTGTTGTGCGTAAATGGGTGACGTGGCAGAATCTTGGCCATTGCTTTCTCCCCAAGTCTTGCCACCAGATGGTGACATGTGGCGCCAAGTTCAGCCATATTTCACCCTATAAATAGAACCTCTCCCACCCTCATTTTCTTCACACATTTCTCATTCTTTCTTTCTCTCACTAGTTTCTCTCTCTAAGCCCCCTAACCCCCCCCCTAAAGTCTAGGTAAACCCCCTAGCACCCGAAGGAAGCCCCAAGGCTCCCGGAGACCCGAGAAAAAGGGACTTTCGGTTCGGAAACGCTGCTCCAAGCGAAGCCCGGTTTTCTATAAAACCCGCTGTAAGTGAGCTATGTCTACGCTATTTTTAATATAGCTTTTATTTAATTATAGTAACATTATTAGGACCTTTAAATAAGTACTTGAGCTATTATTATGGGTTATATAATTATTGTTTAACGCTTATATAATAATAATAGTTAGACTATTATTTAGTCACGGTTAACGTTAGACTAAACCCTAGTGGTATTGATACTAGGTTTTGTTAAGGGAAAAATTGTTTTGAGATAACGAAGCGCTGTCCGAGTACCGAGT
This sequence comes from Lactuca virosa, assembly GCF_052849685.1. Taxonomy (NCBI): domain Eukaryota; kingdom Viridiplantae; phylum Streptophyta; class Magnoliopsida; order Asterales; family Asteraceae; genus Lactuca; species Lactuca virosa. The sequence continues at coordinate 18,089,271 of NC_136429.1, read as the reverse complement.
CACTACCCTAACAGGTGAGTGCATAGTCACTTTCATCTTACACATAGATATGAAGTATTTAATATAAATTACGTGCTATGTGTGCATATTGTCTGAATACTTGTTGTCTATGTTGATGAAAGATTTTTATACATGTTTTAAATAATTTAAACTGTATATGTATTTTATATCTACAAAATGTTGGGGTAAAACAAGGGTAGATGTAATAGACGATGTGTGATAAAATGATGAGAGGCCTCGATGTTGTTGTTGTTGATTCTGTCATCTAGCGGAGTGTGGATGAGAACCACGGACTCTTCTAGACAGTCCAGTGGAACGCTAGCAGGCTCGCAACCTGTAGGTGTTTGTGAACGATGTGTTCACCGGTGTACTCCATCCCCCTCATGGTTGCCTTTAGGACATTTATTGCTGAGGAACCCCCTTAGCAGTAGTGTCCATCCTGATGATGATCCTTAGGCTAGGTCCCTTATGATAGGTGTTTAGGGACGTAAAGTGAGGATAACGGGAACGGGTAATTGGGTTATTGTTGGTTGATGAAATTAATAAACTTATTTATTGTGGGTTGAAAACCCTATGTGCTCACCAGGCTCCCAAGCCTGACCCACTCAGTTTCTTGTATTACAGGTAATGGTGCACGAGCATAGATGCGATGTTTGGGATGAGAGATTACGGATATAGGCCTGTAGATATGAATAAATGTAGTAAGGCTTATATTGTACTGTTTATGCTTTTGATCTGTATCGAACATGACATCCCGAGGTTTTTAATGAAATACATTTCTACGGAAATGCTTTGATAAATCTTTATCATATTTTATTTTGGGAACAAATTCCACAACACTTTTATTTAAAATGTTAATATGATTTTTAAACAAATCATAAACAAAATAGGTCTTTTCTGGCCGTGAAAATGGGGATGTCACATGGTCTCACAATCATTAAGATGATCATAAAACATGATACTAAAGTACTCTCCCATCTTTTCGGATTTGAGAAACTTTTTATCTTTCTGCCTAATTTGATTCCTCTCATTCGTTCTGCCATACACTGAAAATTTTCCAATGTTACAGAATTATACTTAAACTTGTAAGTATAACCATATTTACTAAACTTTTGTAAATCATGACGAATAGTCTTATCGATCTTTGTGGTGGACTTGACCAGTGCACAAGAATGTGTACTCGATCCCTTAGTCTTTCACTTGACTCACATATACATGTGAACAAGGAACTAGTCTTAATTTTCCAAAGATGAAAATTCTCATTCAATATACAATACAACTTGCATAATTCCAAGTTTCTATCCAACTGAAACTTAGGTGATGAGAATCTTTCCTTATTTGGTAAATTATGACACTTCCACAAATGACAAAATGAAATCCATTTTCCAGTGTTGCTATCAATGGAATCATATAAACAACAATTTTTCATAAATGCCCTTGTAAGGATACTTAAAATAAATAAAAACAAAACTTTTATTTTATTTAAAACTTTCGGAAAAACTTATCCTTACAATGCAAATGCATATGAAAAACTATGTTGTTATCTATTCCTATGCAATCTATCACAAATATTAAGCAGCAGCTTAAAAATTCTGATCACCAAACCATGCGATCGAAATCCATCTACGCGATCAGAATCAGATTACTCTTCTTTAAGCTTCCTCTCCTTTCTTTGATTCTTAAAACTTCAACATGTGACCCAGTCACATCTTGTAATAAGAATCTCCAAATAGGAACTTAATAGAGTTAGATAGTGGACTTACCTGAAGTAGAGTCAAACTTTTTGACTTGACCAACCTTATGATCTTTCAGGTAATAGGGCAGCTTTGCAACCAATGCCCCTTCCTTTGGAAATATAAGCATATGGACTCTTTGGGAATGGTACATGAGACTGTCTCAGACTTAGCCTTTCTCTTTACGATTTGGTCAACCGAGTTGACTATGACCGATCCCTTTCCATTGGGAAGAGAAAGCTTTTCTGGATTTTCAATGTTACCATTGTCAATGTCCATGGAAGTTTGGGAAGTTGATCTTCTAATCAAATCTGCTTTACCAATGATCCAAATCATTTCTGATTCGGCAGTACCTAGCAAATAGATAAGATCATTAAGGGTCATGTCATAGTCTGTTTCATAGTAGTCCCAAAGGAAACTCGCTATGTGACTTAGAAAGTGATTGAACAACCAATTTTCTCAAGACTTTGACACCCAACTCTCCCGTCTTGTCAATATGTGACTTCATCTCCAAGATGTGAGCACACATAGACCTTGCTTGCCAATAGGGCTTGAGTGACCTTGAACTATTCAAGAACTTGTGGGTTAGGGAGAATAATTGGAGGAAGTGAAGTATGATTTCCATGAGCCAACCATGGGACATCATCTTCATTAGGATAGCTTGTTCCTAGGGATTTAGGAAGATCATAGTTGTCTGAACCAGACATCTACAATGGGAGAAATTCAAGTTAGTTGATTTAAAGTCCTTAATATAACACCCAATATGAAATATTAAGGCTAGGACCCAACACAATACTTTTATAACTTGGAAGAGGGATGCCGTAATCCAAGCTATAAAATATTTGAAGGTAGGCGAATGACGATTCACCAATTTCCACCATGAAAAACGAAATGGGAATCAGGTTTTAATTGGTTTTGAAACTCCTAACTCTTTTGAGATTCATTGAACTTTTCAATGGCATGTTTCAATCTCGATTGTGCCCTCTTAAGTTTTATGACTGGGATGCCGAGGATCACAAAACAAGGTGTGAATAACCATGCAAATATACTTTGTACCCATAATATTTATCACTTAATCGATGTGCCGGTTAACCACACGCGCTCCACCGATCCTATGATAAACATTAGTTACCCTTTGCCTACCTTTTTAAATCCAAGTTAGCGTGCAGGTTCACAACACGCGCTCCACTAACGACTTAAGCAAAGTGCAAAGTGTAATTTCATGGTTTAGCACCAAATTCACATTTTCCTAAGTAACTAAGATTAGGAATTTATAAGAGTTTAGTTACTTAGTATCTATCATTAATACTTTTAATGAATGGAGAATTATAGTCCTTGTCCTACCCGTTCGGCTAATGACCCTCCACCAGTCAAGGAAGCGGTGGGTAAGAGTGAACACTCATTAAGCTGCCATTTTATAGGCAACAACCTTATACCCCCCTTATAGACCGGCTTCGTGAATGAGACCTACTAACTGTAAGACTGACTTGCTCTTATATATATATATATATATATATATATATATATATATATATATATATATATATATATATATATATATATATATTATTAACTTATAATACTATAAAGTATAAGGGTTGAATTTTAACTTTTAAAATTCTAAGGGATTAACTTGGAATTAAAGTGTTCATGAGGGGAAACTTTAAAAATTCCAAAACTTGAGGGCAAGTTTTGAACTATTAAAAAACTTTTCAATTCCATAACTTATGAGTTTAAAATAGTTTTAATGAAAAAACTCTTCAAGTTCCATAACTTGAGGACAAGTTACGGAAGACTTTAAAGCATTTAAAAATGAGACTCTTCATTTTTATAACTTATGGAATGAATTCAAAAACCTTTGGATTTTCATAACTTATGAGTTTAATTAAGGTTTTAAAAACTTTAATGAATAGACTCTTGAACATCCATAACTTGTGGACAAGTTATGGAGTCCATAAAACTATTTTATGAGAAAGACTCTTGAAATTATGTGACCTATGAATTTTAAAAGGATCTTTAAAAGAAATGACTTTTATAATCCATAACTTGAGAAAAAGTTATGGACTCCATTAAAACAACATTTAGATCAAGAATTAACTAACAAACAATTTTGCAAATAATTCCTATGATCTACCAAAACTCATAAGTGTATGAACAATCATATCAACAATTTCAAGAATCATATAAACACACATAAAACTTGAAATTTTGATAATAACTTTGAAATTGGTTTACCATAATCATTACCACATCAAAAACAGGTTTTATAAGTCCAAAATAGTTTAAGGTAATGATTCTAGACCAATTCCAGCCTTAAAACTCGAAAATATGCTGTCAGAGGCTCCTACTCGTCGAGTGTATGAACCTACTCGACGAGTAGGATGAATTTCTTCATGGACTCGGCGAGTCCACAGCCCAGACATCCAAAAAATCGATTTTTCATCTTTTTCGGCAATTTGCATCAAGTATAATCGAAAACAAGCCTAGACTCTGATACCACTGAAGGGTTTTGAGCATTCTAACACTCCTATGGTGTACATGCAACCCTATAAACCTTGGATCTATGTTTTCTCTATTATACATGCAAATATTCAATATTCCAAGGTTTCATCCTAACTAGCATAATAAGAAGTAACTATACTACAAGAAGCTAGTAGAATGACATACCTTTTGATGTAGTAGCTTGATTCCATGGAGCTTAAGATCCTAGTGCCTCAAGTGTGACACCTCAAATGGTTCACACAACACCAAGAACCCTTGGAATAACTAGAGAATAAGGATACATGCACCAAATCCGTTTTTGCCCTCTTGTGTATACACACTAGTGCCAATTTCATGAACCAATGACCTCTTTATATAGTGTGGAGGATTAGGGTTACATTCATGTAAACTCTAATACCCATGACCTTTCATTTCCATAGGATCCATGGGTTAAAACACTCCATGGACTATCCATGAAAGCTTAGCCCAACCTAAATGAACTTGGCCCACCACATATATATAAGAGTCCATATTTAATTAGTTCCTTTTGATCATTGGATTAATTCTAAATTAATTCTTGATCAATACTAATTAAATAATATGATTTCATATTAATATATTAGAACTTATAATATATTGATATAAATCACTAGTATCTTTTTTTCTCATTTTGTCTATCCAATTGTTCCGATGCCATGCAACCCAAATGGACCATGCCAAATCGGGTCAAGTACATACCAATTATATTTATGGGCTTAGACACTAATCCAACATTAGCTTCCCACTCTTTCCAAATCTTATAAGTCCCTTCCACGGTGAGAATTTAAGCAACACCAAATCTCCGACTTCGAAGGTCATTGGTCGTTGCTTCTGGTCAGCATAACTCTTTTGACGATCTTAAGCTATTAACATTCTTTCCCTAATCACCTTTAGCTTTTCAGCAGTCTGATGGACTATCTCAGGACCCATAAACCGCTTCTCTCTGGATTCCAACCAACAAGATTTCGTATGAAACTTTCATCCGTACAAGATTTTATAAGGTGCCATCTTAATGCCCGAATGGTAACCATTATTATAGGAAAACTCTACTAGAGGTAGATGCTCATCCCAATTACCTTGGAATTCCAGTGTACATGCTCTTAACATATCTTCCAGTGTTTGAAATGTCCTTTCACCCTGACTATCAGTCTGTGGATGGTAGGCTGTACTCAAACACAATTCGTACCCATTTCCTCTTGTAGTCTTTTCCAAAACCTTGAAATGAAATGACTGTCACGACCTGACATAATCGTTAAGGGAACAATGTGAAGTCTTACTATCTCCTTCACGTAGACATTTGCAAGCTTATTCATAGACCTTCTCTTATTGCCCGCTATGAAGTATGCACTTTTTTGTGAATCGATCAATGATTACCCAAATCATGTTGTGACCATTCTTCATCCTATGTAATTTAGTCACAAAATCCTTGGTGATGTCTTCCCATTTACCCATGGGTATCATTATCGGCTCCAAAATCCCATACGGTTTCTGATGTTGCGCCTTAACTCTTGCGCAGGTCAAACGCTCACCCACATACTTTGTAACATCAAGCTTCATCTTCGACCACTAGTAATAAGGTTTTAAATCCCTATACATCTTGGTGTTGTCTGGATGAATCGAGTACATGGTCTTGTGAGCTTCTTACATAAGCAGATCTCTCATTCCTCCCATGTTAGGTATCCAAATCTTGTTTTGGAATACCTTCAACTCTTGGTTGTTTATACCGAATTCCAACATTTTACCTAAATGCTCTTCTTTTTGGTTATCTCCTTCCAAAGCTTCCTCCTGAGCTTTCTTAATGCTTTTGACAATCAATGAGACAATTTCAATCCTCAACGCTCTTGGCCTTTTCCTTTCCAGGTTTATCTTTCTACTCAAAGCATCTGCTACGACATTAACCTTATCAGGGTGGTAGAGTATCTCGTAGTCATAGTCCTTGAGTAATTCTAGCCAGAGTCATTGCCTCATATTCAAGTCCTTCTGACCAAAGAGATACTAAAGACTCTTACGATCAGTGAAAAGCTTACACTTCGTGCCATAAAGATAATGCGTCCATATCTTTAATGCAAATACCACCGCTGCCAACTCCAGGTCATTAATGGGGTAGTTCTTCTCGTGCTCTTTCAGTTGTCGAGATGCATAGACGATTACTTTATCTTGCTAGGTTAGAACACAACCTAACCCAACTCCACATTCATCACTATAAAGTGCGAATTCTTCAACTCCTTCAGGTAAAGAAAGAATTGGTGCTTCACACAACTTCTTCTTTAGTTTTTTAAAAGCTTCTTCGTGCTCCCCATTCCATGTATATGTAGGTCATTTCTATATCAAGGTTGTCGATGGAGCAGTTATCAAAGAAAATCCTTGGATAAACCTTCTGTAATATCCAGCTAATCCTAGTAAGCTTCGAATCTCGGTGGGACTTTTTGGTCATTCCCACTTCATCACAACTTCAATCTTTGCTAGGTCAACCATTATTCCTTCCTGGTTAACCACATGACCCAAGAATTGGACTTCCCAAATCCAAAAATCACATTTGGAGAACTTTGCATACAATTTCTCATTTTTCAAAACTTCTAACACATCGCATAAGTGTTTTCCATGCCACTGCTAACTCTTTGAGTATACGAGATTTATCGAGGAAAGGTTTACAAACCCTATTCATCAAATCCATAAATGATGTTGGAGCATTGGTTAGTCCAAATGACATAACCAAAAACTCAGAGTATCTATATCTCGTTCTGAAAGCAGTCTTCTCTATATCCTGCTCTTTCACCTTTATTTGATGATCTCCCAACCTAATATCGATATTCGAGAAATAGCTTGCACCCTGTAGTTGATCAAACAAGTCATTAATCATTGGAAATGGGTACTTGCTCTTCACTGTTTCCTTGTTAGGTCTCTATAATCTATGCACATCCTTATACTCACATCCTTCGTCTTCACGAATATGACCGAAGCTCCCTAGGGTGATGGACTAGGTCTAATGAAACCTTTGTCAAACAACTCGTGAAGCTACATCATTATCTCCTTCATCTCTGTTGGTGATAATCGGTAAGGTGCTTTGGTTATCGGTGTGGTTTCTGGTAACAATTCCATCATAAACTCTACTTGTCTATCACGGGGAAATCCAGGAAGATCTTGAAGAAAGACTTTTGTAAAGTCACACACCACTGGTATCCTCTGTTGGATAAGGTGTCTAAGTCCATAACTTATTTGGTATATACTTGACCCGACCCGGCATTGTCCATTTGGGTTGCACTTCACCCAAACTGTTTATGGATAATTTTATGAGAATTGTATACTTACGATTTATTAATATATTATAAGTTATAATATATTAATATAAATTCATGTTATTTAATTAGTTTTAATCTTGAATTAATTATGAATTAATTAGTGATTAAAAGGAAGACTAATTAAATCATGGGCTATTATATTTATATGGTGTGGGCTAATACTCATTTGTTAATGGGCTAAGCTTATATGGAAGTCCATGGATGATCCATGGAGCTTTTAACCCATGGATCCTTGGAAAGGAAAAGACATGGGTTATTTGGGTTTCACCCTAACCATGCACACTATATAAACAAGCTCATGTTGCATGAAATAACACGCTAGTGTGTGTGTAATAGTGGTGGTCGATTTCTAAGTGTTAGTATACTCTCTCATACATTTTCCAAGTTTGTGGTGATTTGTGATTTCCATTTGAGGCATTCACATTATTGGTGCTTGGCTCTCAAACTCCAAGGAATCAACAATCAACAAAAGGTATGTAATTCATCTAGTCATTTTATGTTTAAAAGTACCCCATGCCATGCTAGATAGGTTATAAACCTTGGAAAATAATATTTTGCATGTACCTTAGACAAACATAGATCCAAGGTTTATTAGGGTTGCATGTACACTTAGGAAGTGTTAGAATTCTCAAAACCCAACAGTGGTATCAGAGCCTAGGCTTGTTTGTTTGATACTTAATGCAAAATAGTGATAAAAAGTCGATTTTTTGCTGTCTGACTGATGAACTCGCCGAGTCCATGGGGGGACTCGCCGAGTTCATGTGTAAACTCATCCTACTCGCCGAGTAGGTTCGTGCACTCGGCGAGTAGGAGCCTCAGAATGCAGATTTTCGACTTTTGCTGCTGGAAATGGACTAGAAACATTACCCTAAACTGTTTTGGTGTTTTAAAACTTGTTTTAGTTGGTGTAATGGTTGTTCTAATCCATTTACAATAGCTTATATCAAAATTTCATGCTTTGTATGTGTTCATATAATTCTTGAAACTTTGATGATCATGTTCATGTTCTTATGAATTTAGAAGATGATAGGAATTATTTGCTGAATTGTTTAGGATTAATTCTTGATCATTTATGTGTTTTAATGGAATCCATAATTTGTCCTCAAGTTATGGATTTCCAAAGGTCACTTCTTTTAAACACACATTTAAAACACATAAGTTACATAAAATGAAGAGTCTTCATTTTTATGAACCTTTAATTCATAAGTTATGAAATGAAAAGTTTTGGATAGTTACAAAACTTGCCCTCAAGTTTTGGAATTTGTAAAGTTTCACACACTTTAATAAACTTTAAATCCAAACCCTTAGAGTTTTAAAAGTTAAAATTCAACCCTTATACTATTTATAACATTAATGGTTAATTATTATATATATGTATAAGATCAAGTCGTTTTACCGTTAGTAGGCCTCATTCACGAAGTCGGTCTATAAGGGGGGTATAAGGTTGTTGCCTATAAAATGGCAACTTAATGGGTGTCCATTCTCACCCACCGCTTCCTTGATCGGTGGAGGGTCGTTAGCCGAACGGGTAGGACAATGACTTTAAATTCTCATTAAAAGTATAATGAATATTATAAAGTAACTAAACCTTTTATAAATTCCCAATCTTAGTTACTTTAGGAAAATGTGAATATGGTGCTAACCCATGAAATTCACACTTTGTACCTTACCAAGTCGTTGGTGGAGCGTGTGTGGTTAACCGGCACACTAACTTGGACTAGTAAGGATCACGAAGGGTGACTTAATGTTTATCATAGATCGGTGGAGCGTGTGTGGTTAACCCGCACATCGATTAGGTGATAATATTAAGGGTACCAAGTGAGTTTGCATGGTTATTCACACCTTGTTTTGTGATCCTCGGCATCCCAGTCACAAAACTTGAAGGGCACAATCGAGATTGAAACATGCCATTGAAAAGTTCAATGAATCTCAAAAGATCTAGGAGTTTCAAATCCAATTAAAACCTAATAAATTATTTCGTTTTTAATGGTGGAAATTGGTGAATCGTCATTCACCTACCTTCAAATATTTTATAGCTTGGATTACGGCATCCCTCTTCCAAGTTATAAAATATTGTGTTGGGTCCTAGCCTTAATATTTCATATTGGGTGTTATATTAAGGACTTGAATCAACTAACTTGATTTTCTCCCATTGTAGATGTCTGGTTCAGACAACTATGATCTTCCCAAATCACTTGAAACAAGCTTTCCTCTTGAAGATGATGTCCCTCAACATCATGCTTCACTCCTCCCACCTCCTCCATTTATTCTCCCTGACCCACACGCCCAAAGACTTGAAAGGTTCAAGATCACTCAAGCTCTACTAGAAATGAAACATAAAGATGGAAGACCTGTGTGCACTCATGTCTTAGGAATGAAGTCACACATAGACAGGTTGAGAATGTTGGGTGCTGTTATTTCAAGGAAGTTCGCTGTTGACTGGGTTCTTCAGTTACTTCCTGAGTCGTATGGTGAGTTTATTAAAGACTACCATATGACAGATCCTGACATAACCCTAATAGATCTTTCTTATTTGCTTGTTGCTGCTGAATCAGCAATGATTTGGCGCAATGGTCAAGCATACATTGATGGAAAATCTATTTCTCAAACTTCCATGGACATGGACAACGGTAACATTGGAAGTCCAGAAAAGCTTTCTCGTCCCAATGGAAGGGGATCGGCCTTGGTCAACCCGGTTGACCAAAAGGTAAAGGGAAAGGCTAAGTCTGTGATTGTCTCGTGTACCATTCCCAAAGAGTCTATATGTTTTTATTGTCATGAGAAGGGACATTGGAAGCGAAGCTGCCCTGAATACCTGAAGTATTTGAAAGCAAGTAGAGACAAAATGTTTGACTCGGCTTCAGGTAAGTCCACTATCTAACTTTGTTAAAGTTCCTAATTGTTGATTCTTATTACATGATGTGACTAGGTTGCATCTTGATGTTTAGCAGGATCGAGCAAAAGGAAGGTTAAAAGAAGAGTGTGTTGAATCTGATCACGAAGATGGATTTCTATCGCATGGTTCGAGGATCGGATTTTTGAGCCACTACTTAAAAGCTATGATAGATTGCTAAGAAATATGTAATAGCATAGTTTTCATTTAAAGTTGCATTGTAAGGAATATTTTTCCGCATTTTATAAAGAAATAAAAGTTTTGTTTAGTTTATTTTATATTATATCCCCTTACAATGGCATTTATGGAAAATTGATGTTTGTATGTTTCTAGCAATATTGGAAATATGAGTTTGATTATCTCATTTGTGGTAGTGTCTAAATTTACCAAATGAGGAAAGGTTCTCATCACCCAAGCTTCAGTTAGACAGAAACTTGGAATCATACAAGTTGTATTGTATGATGAATGAGAATTTTCATCTTTGTAAAATTGAGACTAATTCATTGATCACATGCATATGTGAGTCAATTGAAGGACTAAGGAATTAGGTACACTGGGTGTGTGCTGGTCAAGGTCCACCACAAAGATCAATTCGTCATGATTTACTAAAGATTAGTAAATGTGGTTATACTTATAAGGTTAAGTATAATTCTGTAACATTGGAAAAGTTTCAATGTATGGCAGAACGGATGAGAAGAATCAAATTTGGCAGAAAGATAAAAGTTTCTCAAATCTGAAAAGATGGGAGAGTACTTTAGTATCATGTTTTTATGATCATCTTAATGATTATGAAACTATATCACAAATTCATACTCTAAGGACATCTTAGTGCATTGTTATGACTAAGATGAGGGGTCATGAATTGTTGGAATGGTTAAAATCAAGAAGATGGATCATACATGGTTTTATGATCATCTTAATGATTATGAAACCATATCACAAATTCATACTCTAAGGACATCTTAGTGCATTGTTATGACTAAGATGAGGGGTCATGAATTGTTGGAATGGTTAAAATCAAGAAGATGGATCATACTTCGTTCCAAAACAACTCTTAGAGTCATAATCCAAGATTGTAACATTGAGTGACATAAAGTAAGGTTTAAAACACTTATCAAATGTAGTGTAAAATGTTTTCTACTCCTGTACATTTGAAATTGGTAAGTTGTGATGTCTTGGATAAGACAAAGACCAACTAAGACCAATTGTGTGAAGTGTTTATCTTAATAAGAATCTGCACTATCCCTTGAATATTTGTTTTGTCAAGGAATGGTTCTTGACTAGGGAAACTTATATGTCAAGAGGACAGTGGGAGTCTTAAAGATCCTGAAAGGATTTCAAGATTTAATCAGGAGTAAAACCTGAGTTTTATCACTAGCACACGACTTAAGGTTTGAAACCTATTAAGTTGACATAATTCTTGTTTCTGTGTCTGTTCCTATTAAGTTGACTATGCATATGAGTTCTGTTAGTTCTAAACTGTGTGCATAACAACTTGGAAGCATTGGTGGGCCTTGTGCTACCAGATGACAAGAAATTAAGATTGAACAAGTTCAATCCATGTAAGGATGAATTTGTTACTAACCTTGTCTTGTGATTATGGTTTTGACAAATTCACATGGATAGGAACTCATACACCATAAAATCTAAGTGTCATAAGGTTTCTCTCCGATTCATGAAAATGATGGTGAGGAAATGCTTTCACTAAGAAGATTTTAAGTAGATAGCAATTGTGATGTTTGCATTCTCAAAGTCGTTAGTGGAGCGTGTGTGGTTAACCGGCACACTAACATGGACTTGTGAGAAATGGCAAAGGTCTAAACAATTAAGACTATGATTACGGAATCCCTTTTCATAGTTCTGGAAATTGTTTAGACACACATGTGAGCTATCTAAGAAAGGGTGTACGAATCTAAATTTCAGAAGTCCAGCTGATTTCTGGAAATATGTCAGAGCTAGTGGGAGCATAAGTGTTATGCTGATAATCATCATGTTAGTGGGAGCATGATTATTATGCTTAGTGTTGCAAGTTAGCAATGTTAATTATAGAGAAACAAAAGTTTCAATTCGTAATGTTGTAGGGGTTGAAAAAGTTGTTTTGCTATAATTAAGGGAGAGGAAATTATACTTCATTTCAATTCTAAAAGCTTAGATTGAGTTTTTTAATCATCTTTAGTCAAGGATATATATATATGTATTTTATGTTGGAATGGTTCAACTTAAAGAAATTCTATATATATTGCGTTTTCAAAAAAAAAAAAAAATTCGATTATGATTACAGCATCCCTCTCCATAGTTAAATTTTGAAAACATGGCAAATAAAAAATATTGTAGCAAAAGACTGGTCTGGTATCATGTCTTTATGAGAAACATCATGAATCGTGTCCCATATGCTTCGGATATAGGATCGATTGCATATGCTATAATATTCATCCTTTCTAAATTTTCCACATGCTTAGGGCATTAAGAAGGGAAAAGTCTAGAACGGGATATGACTAAAGTGATTAAGAAATTGTCGAGGACAGTCTGAGGCTCACCAAAGATTGGTTGCTCAGGGACAGTTGGAAGTATAGTGTTAAATTTTGGAAGGACCATATGGATATATTCTGAAAAGAGGTAGCTCTTGTTCAGATATGATAATCAAAATAGGAATATGGAAATTTTCCATATTGGGAGTTGGATATTAAGAATCTATGAGAAAGTTAGAAACTTTTATGCAAGAAGAATGTTCAAAGCAATGTACTTTGAATATGATAGTTCGTTTCCATAGAGTTGATCTCCTTTGGAATCCTCTGTAATGACTGATGACAAGGTGGTTTTATTTATAATGTGTAATCAATATGGTGATAAATAAAAGGTGGTTTTATTTATATTCAAAAGGGTTCTGAGACCATATTGGATTCGATTATTATTGTGTTTCACTTTGCATGTTTTGACTTCTAGAATAGCTAGGTTATTCTTTCCGAATGACTAAGTTATTTAAACACTCCACAGTCGTTCATATGTTGGAAGTAGGTATGAATTAAGATTGTCATGAATCGAGTTTGTAGATGGCTAAACGTGTTTAGACATAGCAATGGTTGCTACAACATTCATGAGTACTCATAAGTTATGAGTATTGGAATTAACCCACGCTCACTTGTATCACTTCATGGAATTTATCTCGAGTGATCGTGAGACGGTAATATCATATAAGTCTTCAAACCTAGAGATATGAGTTGTTACCTATGAGTTGGCTGTGCATTGATTGCACGTAAACGCATCAGTAACTTGGTGTTATAAAATGTGCCTTTGTGTATAATTCAACAAGTAGTAGAAACAAGTATATGAGTCGAAGTTTATCTGTTCCTTCTAGTCCTTGGAGGATTAGAAGCGATATCTGGGCTCCTCGATGATCTTGTTTTGACCTATGTACCGGGCCCGGTCAGAACCTAATTGATGTGTTCAATTTAGTTCTTTGTCAAACAAATCGGAAATCGGGAAACAAACTGCTGGACAATAAGAACGACATTGTTCCATGTATTTGTCCGGCTGATATCATGAGAACAGAGGATTATATGATCACTTATCTAAAATGGCGCTTCATAGTTCGACAGAGTTTTCGAGAGCTACGATTGCTGGTTGGTTCCTGAAGTAACATACGCAAATACAGTTATTAGACTTATCCAAGTGGGAGACTGTTGGATAAGGTGTCTAAGTCCATAACTTATTTGGTATATACTTGACCCGACCCGGCATGGTCCATTTGGGTTGCACTTCACCCAAACTGTTTATGGATAATTTTATGAGAATTGTATACTTACGATTTATTAATATATTATAAGTTATAATATATTAATATAAAGTCATGTTATTTAATTAGTTTTAATCTTGAATTAATTATGAATTAATTTAGTGATTAAAAGGAAGACTAATTAAATCATGGGCTATTATATTTATATGGTGTGGGCTAATACTCATTTGTTAATGGGCTAAGCTTATATGGAAGTCCATGGATGATCCATGGAGCTTTTAACCCATGGATCCTTGGAAAGGAAAAGACATGGGATATTAGGGTTTCACCCTAACCATGCACACTATATAAACAAGCTCATGTTGCATGAAATAACACGCTAGTGTGTGTGTGTAATAGTGGTGGCCGATTTCTAAGTGTTAGTATACTCTCTCATACATTTTCCAAGTTTGTGGTGATTTGTGATTTCCATTTGAGGCATTCACATTATTGGTGCTTGGCTCTCAAACTCCAAGGAATCAACAATCAACAAAAGGTATGTAATTCATCTAGTCCTTTTATGTTTAAAAGTACCCCATGCCATGCTAGATAGGTTATAAACCTTGGAAAATAATATTTTGCATGTACCTTAGACAAACATAGATCCAAGGTTTATTAGGGTTGCATGTACACTTAGGAAGTGTTAGAATGCTCAAAACCCAACATCCTCTGCATCTCCTTCTTCTCTTTATTTGCATTGATCACAAATGCTAGATGTGTTGTACATCCCTTAGACAAACATTTAATGGCTTTCATCAGGGAGATGATTCCAGAATTTACTCTACGTTTATCCCCATATACCATAAATGGTTTTCTTCCACTCGGTTTGATCGCTACAATCTTCTTTTTACACTTGATTTTGGCGTCATTTGCACTAAGCCAATCCATGCCTAACACTATGTCGAAGCCGTTTAACTCAATATGTAATAATTCCTTACAGAATATATTACCATTTAAATTGATGACGATGTTCTTAATGCATTCACTAACAGGTACGAATTTTCCACTAGCTACCTCTACTACTAGAGCACTATCTAGTCTATCTCCAGACAACGCTAGTCTTCTACCAAATTTATGCGATATAAAGGAGTAATTAGCTCCGGAATCAAACAACATATTGGCAGTCAAATCACTTACGAGAAAAGTACCTGAAGCGACATCTGCTTCATCCCTAGCTACTTCCAGTGTCATCTGGAATGCTCTAGCCTTTGGTCTTGGTGGCACGTTAGGCTTTGTAGCCTCCTTATTATTCGAGCAATCCCTTGCTATATTCCCCTCTTCATTACATCCATAACACATCTTCTTGTTGGATGTACACTCATTGGCATAATGACCCGTCCTTCCGCACTTGAAACAGGTCAACTCTTCGCCACATTTCCCAGAGTGTTTCTTATTGCACTTCTCACACCATTTTGCTTCTCCTCCACCTCCAAACTTCTTACTAATGGATCTATATTTTGAAAATCTTCTCTTCTTGTTGGATCTCAATGATCCTTCAAACTTTCTTTTCTCTCCTACCTCCGCCCTCTCTAAACCATTTTCTCTAATCCGGGTCTCCACGTTCCTTGCTTGCCAGATGGCCTCCTCCAAAGTCCTTGCTATCTTTACCATTGGACCAAAGTCTGCCAGTAGTCCATTAGCAAAATTTTCAACCTTAGCGAGCTCGGTAGGGACCAAATGAGGTACTAACTTCATCTTCTCAGTGAAAGTGGCGGCATACTCACTAACACTCTACTGCATGATAAAATCCTCCCATTACATCCTTTTTGCTTCTCCCCTTGGCATCGAGTCTGCCAATAGATTCCACCAACTCAACACTTACGTCTTCAACTGTCGGATATCGGAGATCGTCTTCTATCTCCTACTGCAGTCACAACTGTCGAACACCATCTCCATCTCGGAGATCCAGTTCATGACTTCCACAGGCGTGGGGTTCTCAGATAGGTTGGGTGGTTTAGTTGCCATGAAGTCATTATACTTGCAACCACGTCCATCATCTTCTCCATTTGGTTGGTTCCTTCTAACCACTCTTGGTTCAACTTGGCTAATAGTCTGACTGTAATTTCCTTCTTCCGACTATTCTTCTTCCAACTCTCGTTGTACAACGGGTTCTGTAGGCTCTCTTTCATTATCATGAATTAGCTGCCTCATCTCTTCCCTTTGCTCAACAATCATAGCCCAGATCATTGCTTGGACTCATGTCGTCGTAAGTTGATATTGTGCATGCATTACTCCTGGTGCATGCTTAACTACATGAGGCTCGTGAGGCTGATTTCCATTAGGGTTTCCTAATCTGCTACGCGTTCTTACCATGACGTTCTATACACCAAAGAAGACGTTCGGTCTACAGTGACGAGAATTAGATGGGGAAATATCTATTGCGATAAACATATAAATGTCCTTATTACTCCAAAAAGTTATATGTCAGTTCTAATATCGTAGTTAAATGTTTTGAATCCTGAACACATAAATTTCTAGATCCGGTCAGCAATAGACCATAGATCCGAACAAATAATAGCATCCTAAATCAAATAAGGCATCTTATAACATAAATCATTTAGCACGTAAAAGCAATTTAGGCATCTTACCTAAAATAAGCTAGTTCATGTGTCATTTCAGGCATACTACCTAAAATATAGCAGACACTCATCTTACAATCATCGCTTAGCATTCTAAGTTGAAGTCTAGAAATCCTACAAATTCCTAGTTCACTTTAACTAATGCTCTGATACCAACTGTGACATCCCCAATTTCATGGCCAGAAAAGACTGTTTTATTAATACATATTTAAAGTTAGAGTATCCTTTTTAAATAATAATATTGTGGAATTTGTTCCCAAAAATATGATTAAAACATTTCCGAAGAAATCTATTTTTATTTATATTAAAAATGTTGGGACGTCAACGTCAATACAGTACATAAGCATAAACGAGAATAACATAGGCCTTACAAACATCTATTATTCTACTGGCCTAAAATCCATAAATATCTTGTCCAGTCATCACATCTGTGTTCTTGTGCCACTACCTGTAATGTACTAAACTGAATGGATCAATCTTGGGGGCCTAGTGAGCACATAGGCTTTTCAACCCACAATAATTAAATTCTTTTAATTATATATTTTTATAAAATCATTCTACCCGATTACCCATTCCCGTTATCGTCACTCACTGTCCCTAAAGCATCTAATTTGAGGGACCTATCCTAACGATTATCTTCGGAACAGACAATAATGCTCAAGGGATTCCTTAGCACTATATGTCAATAAGAAAACCATGGGGGGATGGAGTACACCTAATGAACACTTAGTTCAAAAACACCTACAGGCTGCGAGCTTGCTAGCATTCCACTGGACTGTCTACAATAGTCCGTGGTCGTCATCTATAATCTGCTAGACAACTGGATCATCATTAAAGTCAAGGCCTCTCATCATCTATATCATCTTTCATCTCTCAACATCGATATCATCTTTCACCTCTCATCATCTATATCATCTTACATCTACCTATGTTTACCCAATATATTTATAGCTAATAAAAAGACATATACAATTTAAAATCAAATCAAACACGTATATATTGTTCATTTAACATAGATATTAGGAACAAATATAATAGGAATATACAACATGTAATTATCTTAAATACTTCACACAGTCTATTGGTATGAAATTGGCTAAATATGACACAACAAATGAAGTTTGGAATCATTTGGAGAGACTGTATACAGTCTAACTTTCCTAAGCAACATCAGTTAGAATATGACATTTTTTCCCTTCAACAAAATGATATGGGTATTTAAGATTTCTATGTTGTCATGTCTGATTTGTGGGATCAATTGGCTTTTATTGAATCTAAAGAGTTAAAAGACTTTGATTCTTATATTGATAGGAGGAAAAAACAACATTTGGTTCAGTTTTTGATGGTGTTGCTTTTCGATTTTGAAGGCTTACATGGAACGGTTCTTCATCGTTACCCCCTTCCCTCAGTGGATTCTGTTGTTCATGGACTGATTGTTGAAGAAAATCGTACCAAGTCACAAGAAGATAAATTGTATAAATCAATCTCCAATCCTACTTCCACTCCTGGTGTGCTTGATGTTTCCACTAATTAGTCGCGACAAACTCCAAGGGTTGCTTATGATGAGTGTACCTTCTGCAAATAGAAAAATCATTGGAAAGCTCAGTGTCCATTGTTAGTTAACAAACATAAATCTAGTCATACTCATTCGGAACAACAGACAGTTCTAGTCAGAAGAAGTTTCAGCCACATTCCTTTGGTGCTCCTCCATGGACACCTCGCCCTCCACATTTCACTGCTGCTATTTCTTCTCCATTAGTTGACACTGATTATGTTGGAAACATTCCACCTTATACGTTGGATCCCAAGGTTTTGAGAGTTTCAGAGAGTATTTGGCCTCCAATTTTGCTGCCATGTCTACATCTATGTCTCATTCTAGTCTTACTCCATTTGATATCTCAGGTATATCTTCATATTTTTGTATTTTAGATTCTGGTGCAACCCATCACATGTCTCCTTATTTGCCATCGTTTACTTCTTTGTTACACATGTCATCTACCTTTGTTATGTCTGCTAGTGATACATATATGACAATTGAGGGTGTTGGGTCTGTTTCTGCCCCTCATATTTCTCTCCTTGATGTTTATTACATTCTCAAACTCAATTTGAATCTTGCTTTGGTCAGCCAGTTATGTAAGTCTGGTAATTGGGTGTTCTTTTCTGATTATGTTTTTCTAATACAGGACCAACACACCCAGAAGGTGATAGGGATTGGTCATAGGGTGGGAAAACTTCATTTTTGGAGGTTCTCAAGGTGTCCGATGTTGTTTCCTCCAACATTGATTTGTCTTCTTTTCATTTGAGTCCTTTTCCATCTCAGTTTCATCTTTGGCATTCTCGTTTGGGACATGTGTCTGTATCATGTTTGAATTTTCTAGAATCTAGTGGTGTTTTGGGTCATTTGAATACTTGTGATATTTCTTGTTGTAGTGGTTGTAAACTAACAAAATTATATGTTTTAGCTTTTAGTAAAAGTATGTCTTGTTCTATTGCTCCTTTTGATATTATTCATTCTAATGTGTGGGGTCTTGCACCAGTATCCATAAAGGGTGAGTCAACCTATAATGTATCTTTTAAAGATGGTTATACTTGCTATACTGGGGTGTATCTTATGAAACACAAATCTGATTTCCTTGGCATTTTCAACAATTTTAGAGCTCTTGTTAAAACTCAACATTCGGTTGTGATAAAGTGGTTCAGGTATTACCTAGGGATAAATATACCTAAAATGATTTTACTTAGTTGCTTTCTTCCGAAAGTTCCATACACTAGTCATCGTGAACTGATACTCCTCATCAAAACGGTGTGACAGAACCAGAACATTGTCATAGTGTTGAGACAGACCGCCCATTGCTCTTGTTTGCGTAGGTCCAAAGTGCCTTTTGGGGAGAAGCAGTCTTAAATGTTGTTTATGTGATTAATCATATCACTACTGCATTGAATTCAGGAATGACTCCTTTTGAGAAGTTATATGGTCACCTACCAGACTACTCTATTGTACGAGTCTTTAGATGTACTTGTTATGTTCCTCGTCCTCATGTTGAGAGGCACAAGTTGGGGCTGAAATCTGCTAGCTGTGTATTTTTGGGGTATGGTGTTGGACAGAAAGGATATCATTGCTATGATCCTGTGATTCAAAAGTTATATGCTTTTCCCGACATGTCAATTTTTTCGAACATATTGCTTTCTACTCGATTCCTGTTATAGCCCACATTGTAACGACGTCATATTTTCTGTATATTGATCCTTTTGATGTGGATATAGAAGCTTGATATTTATCTATGGCGCCTGATCCTCCAGTTCATGACACGTTGTGACAACCCGAAATTTCTATTCTGTACAACCATTCACTTCAATAGAAGTCAGAACTGTTTCTGCTAACTTTCAAGCTTTTGGAATAAGTTTGAGTGTTTTAAGATTAGTACTTCAGGAGATAACAAGAGAGAGGATGCCCTAGGGTTTATTGTGCAACAATAATGTCCCAAAACTCCAAAAGTTTGGAGTTTACGGTCGTAAACCCTAAAAGGGGGTATAAATATGACACTTAGTCATATTTTACCACTTTTCACATTTTCAAGATCCAAAACCAAATTCTCTCTCAAGTATCATCCAACATTTCTTCAAGATCTTCAACTTGTAAGTGTTTCTAGCCCTAATAAGTTGATATCTACCCTAATCTAGTGATCTAACATGATTCCATCCGTGAAATCATTCCAAAAGTGTAGATCTTCAAGTTTCACCAAGAACACACACTAGTGTTCTTGGACTTTTAGCACCTTTTCAAGCTTCTACCTAGTAAGTACTCCTACCCTAGTGTATTATAAAGCTTGTTACACTTCTAAACATCAATAAAACACCCAAGAAACACAAGATCAACGTGTTTACGGTCCAAGATGTTCTTGGACCGTAAACCCTAAAAAGGGTGCCAAAGTGTGCCCTAGTCCCTTCTAAGCCTTGGAAACTAGTCTAGACCCCTTCCTTGTTGTGCTTAGGACTCCAAAACAACCAAAAGACCATAAATCATTTGGGTTTACGGCCGTAAACCCAAAGGGAAATGGTCTAAGGACCGTAAACTCCTAAAAGGAGTGAAATGGTGCCCTAATCTCTTCCTAAGGCTTAAACATGAAGTAGGAATGCTTCTTGTGATCTTTAAGGCTTCAAAACACAAAATGGTCAAAGAAACATGAGTTTACGGCCGTAAACTCATGGGTTTACGACCGTAAATTCAATGAGTTATGGTCACAAAACCGTAAACTCCAAGGGAGTTTACCCTTGAACCCCAAACTCAATAGCAAGGTCCTACCCCCCTTAGATGCAATCCTTATGACTTATAGCACTTAAATCAAGTGTTTTACATGTCTTGGGATGTCTTAAACTTGGTTAATTAGTTGTTTTATGACTAATTTGATACATATATGTGATTATATGTTAACTAGGATCATTGAGTGTGTACAAGTCTTCACTTGACACTTAGGATCCTACATCATTCAGTTCATACACAACCACCCACTACAGGTGAGTTCATACCCCTTAATCAATCTTTTAAATGATTTTAAATGCTTTTACTGGGGGGGGGATACAAGTAGAAAACATGAAGTTATAGAATCAATCACATGTGATTTATAACTGTGTTATCACCCAACTGATTTTCACATACTTTAGAATGTGTTAAATACAATGGTTTTCAGTTAATTTATACTTTGTTATCAAATGAAATACTTTTGAAATGTTTTATAAAATGACATCAAGTCATTATTATTTATTGTTCAGAACTCTTAAATGTTTTACAAAACCTCTTTCAACTTATTGTTAAAAACCATATCTATACACTTATGTTTCATATACATATGTATTGATATGAGAGCTTTCATTCTTTCTTCAGTTCCAACACTCTTGTGTAGCAAGGGTGTATAAACCTACTTGGACATTCAATTTACATTCCAGTAAACTATTATAGGTATAGTTTAGGGGATACAAATTACTATTCCTATTAGAAGGAATTACACAAGAGTCAGTTCATTGATGAGTTTATACTAATACATTACATGCAATATGAAGAGATACTATTACATGGATACCATTACATGGATACTTTTACATGGATTCTGTTACATAGATACTATATGATGAGATACTATTACATATTATATGTGTAGATACTATTATATATGTACGGGACTAACCATTCTACACCCAGCTGTTAGCTACAAAGGGAAAATGCACATCGACGGATGTCTACGGTTAATACTATTTGGCAATTACTCTGCCGTGTTTATCCTAGTACCAAAGGATAATACTTAAATGATTATATAATTTCCCTTTTACTTTTATTTTGTGACACATTCACATAAACGATGAGGTAGACTATATATTTATAATAATAGTCGCACATGGGAAAAACTTTCATTTATACAGAAAGGCAACCTTCAAGCATTCGGGTCTTGGTAGAAGACTACTTTTTATACTAGTAGGAGATATGGGATTTTCTAGGGTTTTCACACTTATACTAAATGTTTCATCAAATATTTACAAGTCTTTCATAACAGCTTTTCAAATCAATGACACCATAATACTTATGAATTCACCAGCTTTATGCTGATCTACACTTTCAAAATAACTTGTATTCTCAGGTCACCAGTAGACAGGTACGATGACCAGGTTTTGAGAAGACGAAGCACAGTCAAGACTCGTCTTTTTATTTTGATTACACATTTTGGTGTCTTATTACTATGATAGAACACTCATGTATTAAAAACTTTACTTTTAATGCAATGGATGATGTTGTTACTTGTTTACTGCTTTGCACTGTTATGATACTTCACATGACGTCCTCCACCCCTAAACGGTTCCGTCGTTCTTGGTTTTGGGGTGTGATAGATTGGTATTAGAGCTTTGGTTATAGTGAATTGAGTATATCAACCCATAAAAGATATACAGACTATAAATACATTGGGATTAAAATACTCTGACCATGAGTTTATACTTTTAAATAATAATATATTTAATTAAGTATACATGCTTGCATTCATACTAAAATCAGTGTCACAACGACAAAAACAAAAGTATTACGATTGTTGGATATCACAGGTAAGCTCGGGGATGTATGGCCTGTATGTTTTGTTTCTCATAACTGTGTATTATGTTTGTTTCTCATCACTATGTATTATGTTTGTTTCTCATCACTATGTATTATGTTTGTTTCTCATCACTATGTATTATGTTTGTTTCTCATCACTATGTATTATGTTTGTTTCTCATCACTATGTATTACTCATGAATGAACTGACTCATTGTATGTTTCATTGTTCTAGTAATAGTATCTTCCTAAACTATACCTATTATAGTTTACTAGTAATGTTGTTTGTGTATATGAACATGTTTGTATACCTTTGCTACCCAAAGGCATTGAACTGAATGAAAGAAGTAACCTTTTATATCTATACACATATACATGATATATAACTAGGATTCAAACGACCTTCGGACAAATAACCCGAATACCCTAAGTCCACAACCAAACAAGGAACAGGAAGTAAGGTGAGCTATCAGTCCTAAGTCCTTTCAATCCTACTTATATAATTATATCCATATAGATACACAGAATATAAGTTAAAAGAGTTTAATAAAAGTATTTGATATGTAAAAGAGTTTGTAAAACAGTTTGAAGTAAAACAGTTTGATAATACAGTTTGAAAAGTAAGAAATCCACTTGTTTGGTAGTTATTAATCACATGTGATTGATATAATAACTATAATAGTTCAACTTGTATCCCCCCCCCCTATAAAAGCATTTAAAAACATTTAAAAGGTTAATTAAGGGGTATGAACTCACCTGTAGTGAGTGGTTTAGATGAACGGAATGTATAGGATGCTAGGTGTCAAGTGAAGACTTGTACACACACGATGATCCTAGTTAACATATAATATCACATATATGTATCCAATTAGTCTTTAAACAACTAATTAACAAAGTTAAGACATCCTAGGACATGTAAAACACCTTATTTAAGTGCTATAAGTCCTAAGGATTGCATCTAAGTGTTGTAGGACATTGCTATTGAGTTTAGGGTTCAAGGGGACCCTTTATTGGAGTTTACGGTTTTGTGACCATCACTCATTGAGTTTACGGTCGTAAACCCATGAGTTTACGGCCGTCAACTCATGGTACTTTTACCATGTTGAGTTTTGAAGCTTTACAAGTCCTAAGAAGCATTCCTACTTCATGTATAAGCCTTAGGAAGAGATTAGGGCACCATTTCACTCCTTTAGGGAGTTTACGGTCCTTGGACCATTTGTCTTTGGGTTTACGGCCGTAAACCCAAATGATTTATGGTCTTTTGATGTTTTCAAGTCCTAAACACATTAAGGAAGGGGTCTAGGCTAGTTTCCAAAGCTTTGTAAGGGCTAGGGCAGACTTTGGCACCCTTTTTAGGGTTTACGGTCCAAGGTGTTACTATAATTACTTATTTGAGAACTAAAAGGTCTTTATCAGTAGGTCAATAGTTGCTGAGTGGATACACTAAGTTTATATGTATCTAGGACGTCATAGACTTAGAATCTGTGAATCTTTTCTTTACTTCTTGTCCTTGTTTGGTTGTAGGCTTAGAGTTAGGGTCACTTATTCGAAGGTCTATCCTGTCCTGAGTACATAAAACTGGTATGCACTAAACAAGTATTGAAGTAACTGATAAAGATCATCTTATAATTATCTTAGTTAGTACGTCTATTAATTTCTTCTTATATCCCTTTTCTCGCGTAGATATCATGGTTGGATTCCATCCCCACGGCGACCCGTACTACCCTAACCACGACAATGTTGGATGGCTCGGAGAAGAGCTAGAGAATGATCACCCAATTCCTTTGGATGATCACGAAGCTGAAGGCTTTTCTGATAGTTCTGAATCAGAACCAGAAGTCAACAATCTACCCCCAGCTGCTCATGACCCAAACCCTCGCCTAGCATTTCAAGGACCCACACCTCTGTGGGCCACAAACTTGAATAGATGGAGTCAGGAACAGGGTCAACCCTTTCCCTACAATGGAGACAGAAGCTTCTACAACCTCACTGAGGGAGGTTCAGCTAATAGGGTCCTACCCATCATGGTTCGTAGGATTTCCCGGAACACCGAACAGGGTCGAGCCGCTATCGACTGAGTCATGGAGATTGACGCCAACTGTGGCGTTAACACAGTCCACATTCGCCAACTAGAGTCTGCTCATGAAAGGATACTGGTCCACAATGCAGCTCTGCAGAGAGAACTTGCTGGAACCCAAGCCGAAGTCAGGGAACTTCGACCTCAGTAAGTAAGATCTGACAGGCGTGTGAGGGACATAGAACGCCTTCTGTCGAAATCAAGAACTCACTCTAGTAGTTCTCGTCGCTGATAGAATCTCATCGACTTCTCTTTTGGATATAACCTAGTTATGTAAAACTCTGGTCTAATTTCCTATCTTGGTAAATCTTAGACCTGTTAGGTCTTGATTAGGTCGTAGTCTTGTAAAAATTTTCCATCTTGGTTGATGTAAGGCCTCCTACTAGGCCATTTTTCCCGAACTTGTTACATCTGTAATTCCAGTAATATTGACAGGTACCTGATCTCATGGAAATTGTTATCCAAATGCTATCATCTGTTAGTTCTAGATCTACATTTAATCGTGCTGTTGGACTATGAAGAGTTAGTCCATGAGTCATTTTCATCAACTTTCCTATTGAATTCTTATCAATATCTTCATCTTTCTAAACTTATAGTTAAAAGATGCCTCCTCGCAGAAATCTGAGGCGTAACAATAATAACGAGACACCGATACCACCTCCACCACCTCCTCAGTTCGACGCTGCTATGTTCCAAGCAGCTGTCACGGCGGCCGTAGCGGCTGCCATGTCACACATCAATACTCCTGTCCCTAGTGGATCGGGAATAGGTGCACCTCCTTCCAACCATGGCGAGAGCCATGGGCACCCCCGGGAATGCACCTACAAGGATTTTACGAATGCCAAACCCAGAAATTTCAATGGAACTGGAGGGGTTATGATCTTAAGGCAGTGGATAGAAAAGACAGAAGCAGTCTTTGAAATCTGCGCCTGCCCAGAGAACAATAAGGTCAAGTTTGCTACTTGTACCTTTTCTGACAGGGCTTTAACTTGGTGGAATGGCCACGTTAAGTCACTGACTCTAATAGTGGAAAATTCAATAAGTTGGGAAAACTTGAAAGCCATGCTGATGAGAGAGTACTGTCCACGAGGGGAAATTCAAAAACTCGAACAGGAACTCTGGGGTCTTGAAATGGTTGGTTCTGACATATCAACTTATACTAATAGATTCTGTGATCTGGCAATTCTTTGCCCTGATATGGTTGCTCTTGAGAGCAAGAAAATAGAGAGATATATTTGGGGACTGTCGCCCCAGATCCAGTCAAGTATGTTAGCATCCAGGCCTGTTACTTTTGACAGCGCCAAAGAGCTGGCACAATCTCTTATAGATCACGGAAACCACCAGAACCCAACGATTTCTACACCTGAGAAACAAAAGGGAAACAACAACAACAACAAGAAAAAGGGGTGGAACAAGAGGAAAGGCGGGGCTTCGCAAGAATCCTCAAAGAGACAACAACTAGTTACAATCAATGCTACCACAGTAACTCCTATTGTCCCTGCTAATCCCTTACCAGCGAAGCCTTATGCCGGTAATCTTCTGAGGTGCAACAAATGCACCTTCCATCACAACGGACCTTGCCGGGAAATGCAGTGCACTAACTGCAACAGAAGGGGGCATACTGCCCGTTTCTGCAAGACTCCAGTAAGGCCGACTGCTCAAGTTCCTAACGCCGGTGTGGGCCAAGCTTGCTACGGTTATGGCGAAGTGGGCCACCACAAGAGGAACTGCCCTAAGGCAGGGATAACTGGCAGAGTAGGAAGAGTTCTAGCCATAGGCCACGAGGAAGCCGCAGCTGATCCTACAATAGTTACTGGTACGTTTCTCCTCGATAACTCATATGCTTGCATACTTTTCGACAGTGGAGCGGAGAAAAGCTTCGTAAACCAAAAATTTGCACACTTGCTTAAACAAAAACCACGTGCACTAGATAAATCATTCACTATACAAATGGCAAACGGGAAAACGTAAAGTACTAACTACACTTACGTAGGTTGTACTCTAACTTTAGATGGCCATACTTTCAAGATAGACCTCATGCCGGTCCCGATTAAAAGTTTCGACGTCATTATCGGCATGGATTAGTTGAGTCTTCATCGTGCCGACATCTTGTGCTTTGAAAAAGCAGTTTGTCTTAACCTTCGTAACAACGAAACTCTAGTTATCTACGGCGACAAACCTAGTACGAACCTTCGCATCATTTCGTGCATACAAGCTCAGAAGTGCTTGCGAAAGGAATATCATGCATTCCTCGCACACATCGTCGATACGAGTCAAGAAGTGAAAGATATTCAGAACATCCCAGAAGTACGCGACTTTCTCGACATCTTTCCAGAAGAACTTCCGGGATTACCACCACAACGCCAAGTCGAGATCAGAATCGACTTAGTGTCAGGGGCTACTCCAGTAGCCAAATCTCCATATCGTCTGGCACCGGCGGAGATGCAGGAACTTTCCAGTCAGCTTAACGAAATTCTCCAGAAGGGATTCATTAGGCCAAGCTTCTCACCATGGGGAGCACCGGTCTTGTTCGTCAAGAAGAAAGACAGATCGTTTCGTATGTGCATCGACTACAGGGAACTCAACAAGCTTACCATTAAAAATCGTTATCCCTTACCCCGTATTGACGATTTATTTGATCAACTTCAAGGAGCCAACTACTTCTCGAAGATAGATCTACGATCCGGGTACCACCAACTACGAGTATTAGAGGAGGATGTTCCCAAGACAGCCTTCCGAACTCGTTATGGGCACTACGAATTCGTAGTGATGCCATTCGGTTTAACTAACGTGCACGCAGTATTCATGGATTTAATGAATAGGGTGTGTCGTCCTTACTTGGATCAGTTCGTCATCGTCTTCATCGATGACATACTCATCTACTCTCGTAGTAAGGAGGAACATAGTCAACATCTTCGTCAAGTCTTAGAAACATTACGATCGGAGAAACTCTATGCGAAGTTCTCCAAGTGCGAATTTTGGATTCGAAGAGTCGAATTCTTGGGCCACGTAGTTAGTGAAGAGGGAATTCACGTGGACCCTTCCAAAATCAAGGCCATTGAGAACTGGTCAGCACCGAAGACACCTACAGAAATTCGTCAATTTCTAGGGCGTGGCCTTTGACTGGGAAGAGAAGCAAGAGAGAGCGTTCCAAACGCTCAAGCGAGCCTTGTGCACCGCACCAATACTATCCCTCCCCGAAGGGATAGAAGACTTCGTTGTCTATTGCGATGCTTCAAATCAAGGGCTCGGCTGTGTTCTGATCCAACGAGGTAAGGTCATCGCCTATGCCTCGAGACAGCTGAAGACACACGAGGTCAACTACACCACCCACGGTCTTGAACTAGGAGCAGTTGTGTTTGCTCTGAAGATCTGGAGACACTACCTGTATGGTACAAAAAGTACTATCTTTACAGATCACAAAAGCCTATAACATATATTCGACCAGAAGGAGCTCAACATGAGACAACGACGGTGGGTCGAGCTACTCAGTGATTACGAATGTGAAATTCGTTATCATCCAGGTAAAGCCAACGTAGTAGCTGATGCCCTAAGTCGGAAAGAATATTCTGGTCGTAGATTCAACTCTTTAACTCTAACTATCTATTCACACTTGTCCACGTAAATTAAGGAGGCTCAGCTCGACGCTTTGAAATCTGAAAATGTGGCGAGTGAAACCCTAAGAGGGATGGATAAGAATTTGGAAGTCAAGGGTGGCGGAGCCTTATACCTCATGGATCGGATCTGGACACTGAAACGCGGTGGCTTCAGAGACTTGGTCATGACCGAGGCACGCAACACTCGTTATTCCGTCCACCCAGGTTCAGATAAGATGTATCTGGATCTTAAAAAGCTATACTGGTGGCCTAACATGAAAGCAGAGATTGCTACCTTCGTAAGTAAATGCCTTACTTGCGCAAAGGTTAAAGTCGAATACCAGAAACCCTCAGGTCTACTGCAACAGCCTGAGATTCCTGAATGGAAGTGGGAGCGGATCACTATGGACTTCATAACCAAGTTGCCCAAGACAACGGGTGGACTTGATACCATATGGGTCATCGTCGACAGATTGACCAAGTCCGCACACTTCCTGCCTATCAAAGAAACATACAAGATGGAGAAGCTTACAAGGACCTACATTCGGGAGATTGTACGACTGCACGCTGTTCCCATATCCATTATCTCAGACAGAGATAGTAGATTCACTTCGAGGTTCTGGCAGTCGCTACAAAGTTCCCTAGGAACTAGGCTGGACATGAGTACAGCCTACCATCCACAGACCGACGGACAAAGTGAGAGGACTATCCAAACCTTGGAAGATATGTTGCGAGCCTGTGTGATCGACTTTTGGAAAGCATGGGATACTCATTTACCCCTTGTCGAATTTTCCTACAACAACAGTTATCACACGAGCATAAAGGCTGCTCCATTCGAAGCCCTCTATGGCCGAAAGTGCAGATCTCCTCTGTGCTGGGCTGAAGTGGGTGATACCCAGTTAGCTAAAGGACGAGTTCCTGAAAGCACTCTCACAGGTCCGGAGATCATTCGGGAAACGACAGAGAAGATCGTTCAGATTCGTGAACGATTGAAAGCCTCTACAGACCGACAGAAAAGCTACGCTGATAAACGAAGGAAACCGTTGGAATTCCAGGTAGGAGACCGTGTTCTATTGAAGGTCTCACCCTGGAAGGGCTTGATACGCTTCGGAAAGCGTGGAAAGCTAAATCCAAGGTACATAGGGCCTTTCGAGATTCTTTCCAGAATCGGCCCTGTAGCGTACAAACTTAACTTACCGCGCGAACTCAGTAACGTACATTCTACTTTCCACGTCTCGAACTTGAAAAAGTGTCTGTCCGACGAGACTCTTGTAATCCCACTCGACGAGATCGAGATCAACGAGAGCCTCAACTTCGTGGAAGAACCAGTAGAGATCATGGACCGGGAGGTCAAGCAAACGAAACAAAGCCGTATCCCGATAGTGAAGGTTCGCTGGAACGCCAAGCGAGGACCTGAATTCACTTGGGAGCGAGAGGATCAGATGAAACTGAAATATCCTCGTCTTTTTACTTAGTTATTTGTAACTACTTATTTGCTTAAACTCTAATTTCGGGACGAAATTCCTTCTAACGGGGGGATGATGTGACAACCTGAAATTTCTATTCTGTACAACCGTTCACTTCAATAGAAGTCAGAACTGTTTCTGCTAACTTTCAAGCTTTTTGGAATAAGTTTGAGTATTTTAAGATTAGTACTTCAGGAGATAACAGGAGAGAGGATGCCCTAGGGTTTATTGTGCAACAATAATGTCCCAAAACTCCAATAGTTCGGAGTTTACGGCCGTAAACCCTAAAAGGGGGTATAAATATGACACTTAGTCATATTTTACCACTTTTCACATTTTCAAGATCCAAAACCAAATTCTCTCTCAAGTATCATCCAACATTTCTTCAAGATCTTCAACTTGTAAGTGTTTCTAGCCCTAATAAGTTGATATCTACCCTAATCTAGTGATCTAACATGATTCCATCCGTGAAATCATTCCAAAAGTGTAGATCTTCAAGTTTCACCAAGAACACACACTAGTGTTCTTGGACTTTTAGCACCTTTTCAAGCTTCTACCTAGTAAGTACTCCTACCCTAGTGTATTATAAAGCTTGTTACACTTCTAAACATCAATAAAACACCCAAGAAACACAAGATCAAGGTGTTTACGGTCCAAGATATTCTTGGACCGTAAACCCTAAAAAGGGTGCCAAAGTGTCCCCTAGTCCCTTCTAAGCCTTGGAAACTAGTCTAGACCCCTTCCTTGTTGTGCTTAGGACTCAAAACAACCAAAAGACCATCAATCATTTGGGTTTACGGTCGTAAACCCAAAGGGAAATGGTCTAAGGACCGTAAACTCCTAAAAGGAGTGAAATGGTGCCCTAATCTCTTCCTAAGGCTTAAACATGAAGTAGGAATGCTTCTTGTGATCTTTAAGGCTTCAAAACACAAAATGGTCAAAGAAACATGAGTTTACGGCCGTAAACTCATGGGTTTACGACCGTAAACTCAATGAGTTATGGTCACAAAACCGTAAACTCCAAGGGAGTTTACCCTTGAACCCCAAACTCAATAGCAAGGTCCTACCCCCTTAGATGCAATCCTTATGACTTATAGCACTTAAATCAAGTGTTTTACATGTCTTGGGATGTCTTAAACTTGGTTAATTAGTTGTTTTATGACTAATTGGATACATATATGTGATTATATGTTAACTAGGATCATTGAGTGTGTACAAGTCTTCACTTGACACTTAGGATCCTACATCATTCAGTTCATACACAACCACCCACTACAGGTGAGTTCATACCCCTTAATCAATCTTTTAAATGATTTTAAATGCTTTTACTGGGGGGGGATACAAGTAGAAAACATGAAGTTATAGAATCAATCACATGTGATTTATAACTGTGTTATCACCCAACTGATTTTCACATACTTCAGAATGTGTTAAATACAATGGTTTTCAGTTAATTTATACTTTGTTATCAAATGAATTACTTTTGAAATGTTTTATAAAATGACATCAAGTCATTATTATTTATTATTTAGAACTCTTAAATGTTATACAAAACCTCTTTCAACTTATTGTTAAAAACCATATCTATACACTTATGTTTCATATACATATGTATTGTTATGAGAGCTTTCATTCTTTCTTCAGTTCCAACACTCTTGTGTAGCAAGGGTGTATAAACCTACTTGGACATTCAATTTACATTCCAGTAAACTATTATAGGTATAGTTTAGGGGATACAAATTACTATTCCTATTACAAGGAATTACACAAGAATCAGTTCATTCATGAGTCTATACTAATACATTACATGCAATATGAAGAGATACTATTACATGGATACCATTACATGGATACTTTTACATGGATTCTGTTACGTAGATACTATATGATGAGATACTATTACATATTATATGTGTAGATACTATTATATATGTATGGGACTAACCATTCTACACCCAGCTGTTAGCTACAAAGGGAAAACGCACATCGACGGATGTCTACGGTTAATACTATTCGGCAATTACTCTGCCGTGTTTAACCTAGTACCAAAGGATAATACTTAAATGATTATATAATTTCCCTTTTACTTTTATTTTGTGACACATTCACATAAACGATGAGGTAGACTATATATTTATAATAATAGTCGCACATGGGAAAAACTTTCATTTATACAGAAAGGCAACCTTCAAGCATTCGGGTCTTGGTAGAAGACTACTTTTTATACTAGTAGGAAATATGGGATTTTCTAGGGTTTTCACACTTATACTAAATGTTTCATCAAATATTTACAAGTCTTTCATAACAGCTTTTCAAATCAATGACACCATAATACTTATGAATTCACCAGCTTTATGTTGATCTACACTTTCAAAATAACTTGTATTCTCAGGTCACCAGTAGACAGGTACGATGACCAGGTTTTGAGAACACGGAGCACAGTCAAGACTCGTCTTTTATTTTGATTACACATTTTGGTGTCTTATTACTATGATAGAACACTCATGTATTAAAAACTTTACTTTTAATGCAATGGATGATGTTGTTACTTGTTTACTACTTTGCACTGTTATGATACTTCACATGACGTCCTCCACCCCTGAACGTTTCCGCCGTTCTTGGTTTTGGGGTGTGACACAAGCCCACTTCTTCATAGAATTCCTCAACTCCTCATGTTCCTGAGTTTTCCCCTTCGACAGTTGATATTGAAGACCCACCTTCACCACCCCTCAGGAGGTCTACTCGTCCTATCAAGTCCACCAAGCCTCCAGATTGTGTTTACTATAAATACGCAGGATCATTTGCTTCATTTATAGCCAACATCCACCATTTGTCTGAGCCTGAATCATATAGAGAGGTTGTATTAGATCCTCTTTGGCAGAATGTTATGGCTGAGCAACTTACTGCTCTTTATCAGACTAATACATGGGATTTGGTTTCCCTTCCTCCTGGAAAACATACGATTGGTAGTCATTGGGTGTACAAGATAAAAAAAATCTTATGGGTCTGTTGAGCGGTATAAGGCTAAACTTGTAGCAAAAGGGTATTCATAACAGTACGGTTTTGACTATGAGGAGATCTTTTCCCCAGCGGCAAAGATGATGATAGTCCATACTAGGATTGTGGTTGTATTCATTCGACAATGGAAGATCTTTCAAATAGATGTCAAAAATGTTTTTTTGAATGGTGACCTCCATGAGGAGGTTTATATGTCTCCTCCCCCAGGAATTCAGCACCAGCCGAGTGAGATTTATCAGCTTCGCTCTGCTTTGTATGGTCTCAAGCAAGTACCTCGTGCTTGGTTTAAGAAATTTTCCACAGTGATTACCTCTCTTGTATTTGTCCAAAGAAATCATGATTCAGCTTTGTTTATTAAATGCACGAGTGCAGGACGAATTCTTATGTCCTTATATGTGGATGACGTGATTATAATTGGTGATAACCATGGTGGTATTGAGTCTTTGAAGCATAATCTAGCTCATCGATTTGCTATGAAGGATTTGGGATTGTTGCGTTATTTCTTGGGTATTGAGGTAGATCAGTCCAAGAAAGGGTATATTCTTTCTCAGACTAAATATATATCTGACTTATTTACATGGGCGGGCCTCTCTAACAATCAGACTATAGATACTCCTCTTGAAACCAATGCACGGTAGTCTCCTACTAATGGTGTTTCTTTTTCTGATCTGAATCTTTATCGGAATATTGTGGGAAGTTTGGTTTATCTCACAGTTACTCGTCGGATATATCTCATGTTGTTCATGTTGTCAATCAGTTCGTTACCACTCCTATCTATGTTCATTTGGGGGGGGGGGGGGGGGGGGCTGTGAGATATCTTCATGGCACTCAATTCCAGACCCTCTTGTTTCCCTCAACGTCATCTATTGATTTACATGCCTACAATGATAATGATTGGGATGGTGATCGTCATGATCGTAAAACCACCACTAGATTTTACGTGTTTCTTAAACAGTCTCTAATTTCATGGAAGAGCAAGAAACATGACGTTGTCTCTAGATCTTCCACGGAAGCCGAGTATCATGCTATGGCTATGACTACATGTGAGATTATCTGGTTTCGATGGCTTCTTGCAGATACATGGGTTCACATTTCTTCACTTACTCCCCTTCATTGTGATAACACAATTTTAATACAAATTGTGAAGAATTATGTTTTTCATGAGCGGACGAAGCACATTGACATTGATTGACATTTCACCCGTCATCACTTATACCTCGGGAACATATCGTTTTTGTTTGGTCCATCAACCTTGCAGCTTGCATATATTTTTATGAAGGCTCTATCGGCGTCTTGGTTTCATTTTTTGTTTGACAAACTCTCAATGCTTATTGTTGTGCCATTGTGAGTTTGAGAGGGGGGGGGGGGGTAACCTACTTGTTTATGGGCTTTTTAAGTCTTTAGCACATTAGGTTTTGGTTCTTTCTAGTATTTAATCTTCTTCTTCTTATTTGTAGCTCTAATATTTTCTATCAAGAACACTTGTAATTTCTCTCTTTCAATAAAGATGTGGTTCTATTATCAAAGAGCATAGTTGGAATATACTTCTTAGTATTTCTTGAACATCAAATGCAATTTTGAGATAGATTTCTTCCGTCCTTTTATATTATAGTTCATGATACAATTGTCATATAACTTGGACAACGAGTTAAGAATCAATATGACAACCAAGTATATGCTCATAGGACAACCAAGCCTCTTCAGCCGGTAAATGTAACTATTCATTTTCAAAACATGAATGGCAACCGATTGAACTTCATTTTACTTGTATGGAGAGATTTGAAAGTATCAAAAGGCTCCTATTTGGATTGTTGTAGAAACGTGTTGTTCAGCTACTCAAGCATTTCATATGTTTTGAGATTCTCCAAGTCCATCTGGAGTTGGAGAACGGAAGCATAAGACGCACAATAATATTTTATCCATCATATTTATTATGTCAGAGATTACAAATGGAAGCAAATCAAGAGGTGTTTCAAGTAAATAAATGTCAAGAACATGCAATTTATTTCCATATTTGAGGACGATACTCAGATTACGATAACAATTAAGAAAAATTACACTATTCAACTTGTCATTCTCTAACAAAGAACAAAATGATAAATTATTTATGGATGTGGTTTTCATCTACAAACTATATAATTTTTATTTTAGTATCTTCAGTCTTAATACTTTAATAATTAATTATAGTTATATAACCGGTATTACACAAAAATTTGTGTCATGAAAATCTACATTTATCAAAAAAAAAAATTGTAACACGACTTGTTAAACCCAATTCTAACATATCTCACGCATGTATATTGTTTAAACTTTAAACTAATTTTAACCAATTTTAGATATATATGGGTTTTTAGTTAATAAACAAATATTTTAGTAAAAATTCATACTTGTATTTTATTTTCGTTTTGGAAAAACTTCAAAA
This sequence comes from Lactuca virosa, assembly GCF_052849685.1. NCBI lineage: Eukaryota > Viridiplantae > Streptophyta > Magnoliopsida > Asterales > Asteraceae > Lactuca > Lactuca virosa. Next base: position 18,053,820 of record NC_136429.1, on the reverse strand, counting down.
AAATTCTTTATATATATATATATATATATATATATATATATATATATATTCAATTAAGACCTAAAAATCAGTAATCGTATTCAATTTAACCATTTTACTAGGTCAACAGGTCATCTAATTTTCAAATATTACACTTTTGGCCCATATTTCAAATTTTATTATAAATCAGGTCCAAATTTTACACTTTTGGCTTAGATTTTAAATTTTATTACAAATTTGGTCAAACTTTTACCCTTTTGGCCTAGATTTCAAAATTTGGTTATGAATGCATCCTAAATTTAGTTTTTTTACAACCCTTTTTTTCTCAAAAAAAATTTGAATATGTTTTTTCTTTAAAAAAATCATATTTATACCAAAAAAACATATTTTCACATAAAAAATCTTATATTTTCTATAACATCCCGATGTTAAGGTACTTCTCAATTCAACCCTATAATTTAATCATATTGAATTTTGGTCCCTAAGTTCAAGAAAGTGTGCAAAAGGAGCCCTAATGAGATTTTTGTAATTTTGGCCTTGGAGTACGCCATGCGTACGTGGTGTACACTGGGCGTACATCAGTATATACTGGGCGTACTTTCCAAATAAGGAAACCCTAATTTTTAGGGTGTGACTAGTATCTAAGCACTCTTATGGCCTCATTTCATTCACCTTATCTGCCTCCATCCCTCTCATACATTTGTGCAACCCTTGTCTCACCTTGAGGAGCCTTTTTAAGCTTAGAAGTGTGTTTTTGGTGCCTTAGAAGAAGAAGGAAGAAATCCAAGCTCATCTTGAAGGAGTGAAGTACTTGGATCTGGGATTTCTACATCATTTGCAACCATTCTAAGGTAAAAAGCTTATAACTTTATTCCTCTAGCATATAGATCTAGTTTTGGATGTCTTTATGGAACTTTTTGGTCCCAAAACATTAGATCTCGAATATGGCATGTTCTTGACCTTTGAGTTGTCCTTTCAGACCCTAGGAGGGGTCTTAAGTAAAAAAATGGGTTCCAAATGGTTAATTTTGCTTCATGCATCATTTAGAAGGTCTTAGTGGAATAAGACCTTGTATTTAGCACTTATTGGAAATGCTAGGTCATAAAGTTGGAGACTGTATGACTCTTAGGAGGATTTTAGCCATAGACTTGAATTATGGACGTAAGAGATTAAGCTATTAAGCTCTTAATGGAGTTTAGAACTTGCGAGCGTACACCCTACGTACTCGGAGTACGCCCTGCATACGAGGTCAACCACCCCGATGATGGTCAACTGCAAGGTTGCATGTACGCCCAACATACCTCCAGAGTACGCCATACGTACGCACCCTGAGTTGACTCGGTCGAGTTGACTCGGTTTTGTTGACTCAGTTGACCTAGTTGGTTTGGCCACTTGACTTTGACCAAGTTTGACATTGAGGCTATTTTGGGATTTTGGTGGAAATTGGCCATTGTTGGGAATTGGTGTCGGTTAGAGAGCTGAGATTCGGAGTCGGGACCTCATTAACTTCTGTTCAGATTGTGAGGTGAGTTTTCCTCACTGTACTTTCGGGTCGAAAGCACCAATGCCAGCTCATTGGATTGTTATCCTGGTTTATCGTTTTTTGGTATGTTGTAGTGATCTATTAGATCTGTATCTTGTTACATAGGATGATGCTATGCTTAGTGATCTGTAAGATCTCTCTAATTGTCTATTGACTAGTTATATGTATGCTTATCTTCTATGTATATGTCGACAAGGTTTATGTGTGGTTGGTGTGACATCCCCAATTTCACAGACAGAAAGACCAATTTTCTTTATGCTTTATAATAAAATCAGAGTAACTTTTTAAAGAAAGTGTTGCGGAATTTGTTCCCAAAAGAAAATATGATAAAGATTTTATCAAAGCATTTCTGAAGAAATGTGTTTCATTATATAAAACGTCGGGATGTCATTGTTGTTGGGTTTTGAGCATTCTAACACTCCTATGGTGTACATGCAACCCTATAAACCTTGGATCTATGTTTTCTCTATTATACATGCAAATATTAACTATTCCAAGGTTTCATCCTAACTAGCATATTATGAAGCACCTATACTACAAAGTTCTAGTTAGATGACATACCTTTTGATGTAGCTTGATGTCTTCAAGCTTTAAGAGCTTAGCCCCAATAGTGTGGAAGCCTCAAATAGAATCACAAATCACCAAAACACCTTGGAAGAACTTGAGAGAATATGTATGCACACTAAAATCGGCCCACTCTTATTTTCACACACTTGTGCCAATTTTGTGAGCCAAGGACCCCTTTATATATTATGGAGGATTAGGGTTACATCCATGTAAACCCTAATACCCATGACCTTTCATTTACATAGGATCCATTGGTTAAAAGCTCCATGGACCATCCATGAAAGCTTAGCCCAACCTAAATGAACTTGGCCCATTCCATATATATAAGAGTCCATATTTAATTAGTTCTTTTTTATCACTTAATTAATTCTAAATTAATTCTTGATCAATACTATTAAATAATATGATTCCATATTAATATATTAGAACTTATAATATATTAATATAAATCATAAATATATTATTCTGAAAAAACTATCCATATAAATTGTGCCTGTGAAGTGCAACCCAAATGGACCATGCCGGGTCGGGTCAAGTACATACCAAATATAGTTATGGACTTAGACATTAATCCAACAGTCTCCCACTTGGATAAGTCTAAAACTATTATTGAGTATGACTTCAAAACCTAACTGGCAATCGTAGCTCTTAAAGCCGCTGTGGAACTCTGACCTTGTCAATGACTTCTCCATTAGATAAGGGATCATATATTCCTCCATTCTAGATATCATATGGACTGAGACATGGATTATAATAATTCTCTCTGTCCATTTGTTGTTTCCCGATTTTCGATTTATGATGACTAACTGATTGAACAAATCAAATCAGTCCTGGCTTGGCCAAGCACTCACATGTGTCATCGCTAAATCATCGAGGGGCCCACATATATCGCTTTTATCCCGAAGGTAAAAGGAATGGATAAACTTCGACTCATATGGCTTGTTCTACTACTTGTTGAATCATACACAAAGGCACGTTTTATAACATCGAGTTACCAAATGCGTTTTCGTGCAATCAATGTATAACCAACTCATAGTAACAACTCATATCTCTAGGTTTGAAGAATATAAGATATTATCGTCTCATGATCACTCGTGATAAAATCCATGAAGTGATTCAAATGAGCGCGGGTTGAATCCAATACTCAGAACTTATGAGCACTCATGAGTGTTGTAGCACCACTTTGTCCACCAACTTGGACCTCTACAAACCAACCCATGACAGTGAAACACAAGAATAAATGAATCAAATATGGTATCAAACCCAATGAATATAAATAAACACTTTTATTTATCACCATACTGATTACTCATTATTCATTGTTTCGGTTTTATCAACTTTCTACTTGAATTAAAAACACAAGTTGTCTCATGCTCCAAGCATGTACACTATGTTTTTCTTAAACAATAGCTTTGCCATACACCAAGTATGCACTCTACGTTTGTCTATGATCCTTACTTTGTGAAATAAACCAATTGAACATAATTTCAATGATTCTAATTTCACACTCCCAAATCCTTATCGAAAAATGTGAGAATTTCAAATTCCTATCATTTATCGAAATCTGTTTAGATTTTAAACTTATATGCACTGACCCTCCTGTAATGAATATGTACAAAGTCACAAAGACTTGTCAACAGTCATTATAAGGTATTCCAACGGAGATCAAATCCATGGAAACTAAGTCTCATATTCAAAGTACATTGCTTTGGACATGCTTCTTGCATTAAGTTTTCTAATCTTACACAGATAACTTCCACCTATGGAGACAACTCCATATTCTCATTTTGACTATCACTTCTGAATAAGAGATGCCTCTTTTCAGAATATGTCAATATGGTCCTTCCAAAATTAGCACTATACTTCCAACTGTCCCTAAGCAACCAATCTTTGGTAAACCTCAGATTGTCCTCGACAATTGCTTAATCATTTTAGTCATATCCAATTCTAGACCTTTTCCCTTCTTAATGCCTCTGGGCATTTGGAAAAATTTAGAAATGACAAATATTATAGCACATGCAATCGATCCTGTACCCAAAGCATATGGTACACGATTCATGATGTCTCACATAAAGACATGATTCTAGACCAGTCTTTTGCTACAATATTTTTATTTGCCATGTTTTCAAAATTTGACTATGAAGAGGGATGCCGTAATCATAATCGAATTTTCAGAACGCAATATATAGAATTTCCTTAAGTTGAACCAATCCAACATGAAATTCATATATATATTCTTGACTAAAGATGATTAAGGTCTCAATCTAAGCCTTTAGAACCGAAATGAAGTATATCCTCTCCCTTAATTATAGCAAAACAACTTTTTCAATCCCTGCAGCCTCACGAATTGAAACTTTTGTTTTCTATAATTAACATTGCTAACTTGCAACACTAACAATAATTATCATGCTCCCACTAACATGATGATTATTAGCATAACACTTATGCTCCCACTAGCTTTGACATGTACTCAGAAATCAGCTGGACTTCTAGAAATCAATACTTTATTGACTTTCTTACCAAAGTTCAGATTTCTAATACGAGATGCTTTGATAAAGCTTTATCAAAATCATACACCTTTCCTTAGATAGCATGCATGTGTGTCTAAACAATTTCAGAACTATGAAAAGGGATGCCGTAATCATAGTCTCAATTGTTTAGACCTTTTGCCATCTGCTTCAAATCTACTTGGTGGAAGTGTTTCCTCACCATCATTTTCATGAATCGGAGAGAAACCTTATGACCCTTAGATTTTATGGTGTATGTGTTCTTATCCATGTGAATCTTCAAAACCATAGTCACAAGACAAGGATAATGACAAATCCAAACTCATATGGACTGAACTTATGCAATCTTAACTTCTTGCCACCTGGCAGTACAGGGCCTGCCATTGCTTCCAAGTTGTTATGCAACCAATTGAGAACTTTCAGAACTCCTATGCAAAGCCAACTTTAACTGGAATGGGCACAGAATATGTCAACACGATAGGTTATAAACCTCAAGTCGTGTGCTAGTGAAGAACCTCAGGTTTTATTCTTGATTAGTTCTTGAAATTCTTTTTAGGATCTTTAAGACTCCCACTATCCTCTTGACATATAAGACTATCTTGCCAAATATTCAAGAGATAGTGCGGATTCTTTATCAAGACAAACACTTCACACAATTGGCCTTAGTTGGTCTTTGTTTTATCCAAAACATCACAACTTACTAATTTCAAATGTACAAGGGTAGGACACTTTTACTCTTACATTTGACAAGTGTTTTAAACCTTTCTTTAAGATATGTCACTCAAGTTACAATCTTGGAGTATGACTCCAAGAATTGTTTTGGAACGAAATATGACTCATCTTCCTGATCTAACCATTTCAACAATTCATGACTCCTCTTCTTAGTCATAAGAATGCACTAAGATGACCTTTAGAGGACTAATTGTGATATGATTTCTAAATCATTAAGATGATCACAAACATGATACTAAAGTACTCTCCCATCTTTTCAGATTTGAGAAACTTTTATCTTTTTGCCTAATTTGATTCTTCCCATTCGTTCTGCCATACATTGAGACTTTTCCAATGTTTCAGAATTATACTTAAACTTGTAAGTATAACCATATTTACTAAACTTTAGTAAATCAAATAAGCTTTGTGGTGGACATGACCAGTGCACAAGAATGTGTACTCGATCCTTTTAGTCCTTCACTTGACTCACACATCCATGTGAACAAGTAATTAGTCTTGATTTTCCAATGCTTGAAAGTTCTCATTCATCATACTATTCAACTTGCATGATTCCAAGTTTCGGTCCAATTGAAACTTGGGTGATGAGGAACTTTCCTGATTTGGTAAATTTAGACACTACCACAAATGAAAGAATCAAATCCATTTTCCAATATTGCTGTCAGTGGAATCATATAAGCAACAATTTTCCACAAATGCCATTGTAAGGATACTTCAAATAAACAAAATTAAACAATTTTCTTTTATTTTAAAACTTTGCGGAAAAACTTATCCTTACAATCCACATGGAAAATTGTTGTTATCTATTCCTTAGCAATATATCATAACTTCTTAAGCAACTGCTCAAAATTCTGATGCGATCGAAATCTACCTTCGCGATCAGAATCAGCATATACTTCCTTTAAGATTTCTCTCTATTCTTTGATTCTTAAAACATCAACATGTGACCCAGTCACATCATGTAATGAGGATCTCAGAAGAGAACTTAACAGAGTTAGATAATGGGCTCTACCTGATGTAGAGTCAAACTTATTGACTTTAACATCCTTAGGTAAATTTGGCAGCTTTGCAATCAACGCCCCTTCCTTTGGCAAAATAAACATATGGACCCTTTGGTAATGGGACTATCTCAGACTTAGCCTTTCTCTTTACCATTTGGTCAACCGGTTTGACTATAGCCAATCCCTTTCCATTGGGAAGAGAATGCTTTTTCTGGATTTCCAGTGTCACCATTGTCACTGTCCATAAAGTTTTTGGGAAGTTGATCTTCTAATCAAATTTGCTTCACTATCGTTCCAAATCATTGCTGATTTAGCAGCACCAAGCAAATATATATGATCATTAAGGTTCATGTCATAGTCTGTATCATAGTAGTCCCAAAGGAACTCACTATGTGACTTAGAAAGTGATTGAACATCCAACTTTCTCAAGACTTTGAAACCCAACTCTCCCGGCTTGTCAATATGTGACTTCATCTCTAAGATGTGATCACACACAGACCTTGCTTGCCATTAGGGATTGAGTGACCTTGAACTTGTGGGTTAGGGAGAATAATTGGAGGAGGTGGAGGAAGTAAAGTTCCAAGAGATTTGGGAAGATCATAGATGTCTGAACTCGACATCTTTTGGGAGATATTCAAGATAGTTGATCTAAAGTCCTTAATATAACACCCAATATGAAATATTAAGGCTAGGATCCAACAACCTATTTATAACTGGAAGAGGGATGCCGTAATCCGAGTTATAAAATAGTTGAAGGTAGGTAAATGACGATTTATCAATTTCCACCATGAAAAACGAAATAATTTAATTAGGTTTTTTACTTGGATTTGAAACTCCTATATCTTTTGAGATTCATTGAACTTTTCAATGGCATGTTTCAATCTCGAGTGTGCCCTTCAGGTTTTGTGACTGGGATGCCGAGGATCACAAAACAAGGTGTGAAGTAACCATGCAAATATACTTGGTACCCTTAATATTTACCACTCAATCGATGTGCCGGTTAACCACACGAGCTCCACCGATACTATGATAAATATTAAGTTACCCTTTGCCTACTTTGTTAAATCCAGGTTAGTGTGCCGGTTAACCACACACGCTCCACTAACGGTTTAAACAAAGTGCAAAGTGTAATTTCATGGATTAGCACCTTATTCATATTTTCCTAAGTAACTAAGATTGGAAATTAATAAAAGGTTTAGTTACTTAGTATTTATCATTAATACTTTTAATGAAGGGAGAATTATAGTCCTTGTCCTACCTGTTCGGCTAACGACCCTCCACCAGTCAAGGAAGCGGTGGGTGAGAGTGGACACCCATTAAGCTGCCATTTTATAGGCAACAACCTTATACCCCCCTTATAGACCGGCTTCGTGAATGAGGCCTACTAATAGTAAGACGACTTGCTCTTATACATATAATATATTAAACTTTTAATATTATAATAGTATAAGGGTGTATTTTAGACATTTAAAATACTTGATGGTTTAATCTATTAATTAAACTAGACTTTTAATTTAATTAAACTCAAACCATATATTTATGGATTTAATAATACTCTTTTAATTAAACGCTTTAATTAACTATTAATAAAGTCCATAAAAGTTAATTTGAACTATTCAACAAAACATCATAATTTCAATTATTAAACTCAAAATTAAAACCATTTAATTAATTGTTTAAGTTATGAACCCAAGAGTTTTAGAATTCAATTCTTTTTTTCATAAAAAACTTTTCTCAAATTCCAAAACTTGAAGAATATAAGATATAAGATATTATCGTCTCATGATCACTCGTGATAAAATCCATGAAGTGATTCAAATGAGCGCGGGTTGAATCCAATACTCAGAACTTATGAGCACTCATGAGTGTTGTAGCACCACTTTGTCCACCAACTTGGACCTCTACAAACCAACCCATGACAGTGAAACACAAGAATAAATGAATCAAATATGGTATCAAACCCAATGAATATAAATAAACACTTTTATTTATCACCATACTGATTACTCATTATTCATTGTTTCGGTTTTATCAACTTTCTACTTGAATTAAAAACACAAGTTGTCTCATGCTCCAAGCATGTACACTATGTTTTTCTTAAACAATAGCTTTGCCATACACCAAGTATGCACTCTACGTTTGTCTATGATCCTTACTTTGTGAAATAAACCAATTGAACATAATTTCAATGATTCTAATTTCACACTCCCAAATCCTTATCGAAAAATGTGAGAATTTCAAATTCCTATCATTTATCGAAATCTGTTTAGATTTTAAACTTATATGCACTGACCCTCCTGTAATGAATATGTACAAAGTCACAAAGACTTGTCAACAGTCATTATAAGGTATTCCAACGGAGATCAAATCCATGGAAACTAAGTCTCATATTCAAAGTACATTGCTTTGGACATGCTTCTTGCATTAAGTTTTCTAATCTTACACAGATAACTTCCACCTATGGAGACAACTCCATATTCTCATTTTGACTATCACTTCTGAATAAGAGATGCCTCTTTTCAGAATATGTCAATATGGTCCTTCCAAAATTAGCACTATACTTCCAACTGTCCCTAAGCAACCAATCTTTGGTAAACCTCAGATTGTCCTCGACAATTGCTTAATCATTTTAGTCATATCCAATTCTAGACCTTTTCCCTTCTTAATGCCTCTGGGCATTTGGAAAAATTTAGAAATGACAAATATTATAGCACATGCAATCGATCCTGTACCCAAAGCATATGGTACACGATTCATGATGTCTCACATAAAGACATGATTCTAGACCAGTCTTTTGCTACAATATTTTTATTTGCCATGTTTTCAAAATTTGACTATGAAGAGGGATGCCGTAATCATAATCGAATTTTCAGAACGCAATATATAGAATTTCCTTAAGTTGAACCAATCCAACATGAAATTCATATATATATTCTTGACTAAAGATGATTAAGGTCTCAATCTAAGCCTTTAGAACTGAAATGAAGTATATCCTCTCCCTTAATTATAGCAAAACAACTTTTTCAATCCCTGCAGCCTCACGAATTGAAACTTTTGTTTTCTATAATTAACATTGCTAACTTGCAACACTAACAATAATTATCATGCTCCCACTAACATGATGATTATTAGCATAACACTTATGCTCCCACTAGCTTTGACATGTACTCAGAAATCAGCTGGACTTCTAGAAATCAATACTTTATTGACTTTCTTACCAAAGTTCAGATTTCTAATACGAGATGCTTTGATAAAACTTTATCAAAATCATACACCTTTCCTTAGATAGCATGCATGTGTGTCTAAACAATTTCAGAACTATGAAAAGGGATGCCGTAATCATAGTCTCAATTGTTTAGACCTTTTGCCATCTGCTTCAAATCTACTTGGTGGAAGTGTTTCCTCACCATCATTTTCATGAATCGGAGAGAAACCTTATGACCCTTAGATTTTATGGTGTATGTGTTCTTATCCATGTGAATCTTCAAAACCATAGTCACAAGACAAGGATAATGACAAATCCAAACTCATATGGACTGAACTTATGCAATCTTAACTTCTTGCCACCTGGCAGTACAGGGCCTGCCATTGCTTCCAAGTTGTTATGCAACCAATTGAGAACTTTCAGAACTCCTATGCAAAGCCAACTTTAACTGGAATGGGCACAGAATATGTCAACACGATAGGTTATAAACCTCAAGTCGTGTGCTAGTGAAGAACCTCAGGTTTTATTCTTGATTAGTTCTTGAAATTCTTTTTAGGATCTTTAAGACTCCCACTATCCTCTTGACATATAAGACTATCTTGCCAAATATTCAAGAGATAGTGCGGATTCTTTATCAAGACAAACACTTCACACAATTGGCCTTAGTTGGTCTTTGTTTTATCCAAAACATCACAACTTACTAATTTCAAATGTACAAGGGTAGGACACTTTTACTCTTACATTTGACAAGTGTTTTAAACCTTTCTTTAAGATATGTCACTCAAGTTACAATCTTGGAGTATGACTCCAAGAATTGTTTTGGAACGAAATATGACTCATCTTCCTGATCTAACCATTTCAACAATTCATGACTCCTCTTCTTAGTCATAAGAATGCACTAAGATGACCTTTAGAGGACTAATTGTGATATGATTTCTAAATCATTAAGATGATCACAAACATGATACTAAAGTACTCTCCCATCTTTTCAGATTTGAGAAACTTTTATCTTTTTGCCTAATTTGATTCTTCCCATTCGTTCTGCCATACATTGAGACTTTTCCAATGTTTCAGAATTATACTTAAACTTGTAAGTATAACCATATTTACTAAACTTTAGTAAATCAAATAAGCTTTGTGGTGGACATGACCAGTGCACAAGAATGTGTACTCGATCCTTTTAGTCCTTCACTTGACTCACACATCCATGTGAACAAGTAATTAGTCTTGATTTTCCAATGCTTGAAAGTTCTCATTCATCATACTATTCAACTTGCATGATTCCAAGTTTCGGTCCAATTGAAACTTGGGTGATGAGGAACTTTCCTGATTTGGTAAATTTAGACACTACCACAAATGAAAGAATCAAATCCATTTTCCAATATTGCTGTCAGTGGAATCATATAAGCAACAATTTTCCACAAATGCCATTGTAAGGATACTTCAAATAAACAAAATTAAACAATTTTCTTTTATTTTAAAACTTTGCGGAAAAACTTATCCTTACAATCCACATGGAAAATTGTTGTTATCTATTCCTTAGCAATATATCATAACTTCTTAAGCAACTGCTCAAAATTCTGATGCGATCGAAATCTACCTTCGCGATCAGAATCAGCATATACTTCCTTTAAGATTTCTCTCTATTCTTTGATTCTTAAAACATCAACATGTGACCCAGTCACATCATGTAATGAGGATCTCAGAAGAGAACTTAACAGAGTTAGATAATGGGCTCTACCTGATGTAGAGTCAAACTTATTGACTTTAACATCCTTAGGTAAATTTGGCAGCTTTGCAATCAACGCCCCTTCCTTTGGCAAAATAAACATATGGACCCTTTGGTAATGGGACTATCTCAGACTTAGCCTTTCTCTTTACCATTTGGTCAACCGGTTTGACTATAGCCAATCCCTTTCCATTGGGAAGAGAATGCTTTTTCTGGATTTCCAGTGTCACCATTGTCACTGTCCATAAAGTTTTTGGGAAGTTGATCTTCTAATCAAATTTGCTTCACTATCGTTCCAAATCATTGCTGATTTAGCAGCACCAAGCAAATATATATGATCATTAAGGTTCATGTCATAGTCTGTATCATAGTAGTCCCAAAGGAACTCACTATGTGACTTAGAAAGTGATTGAACATCCAACTTTCTCAAGACTTTGAAACCCAACTCTCCCGGCTTGTCAATATGTGACTTCATCTCTAAGATGTGATCACACACAGACCTTGCTTGCCATTAGGGATTGAGTGACCTTGAACTTGTGGGTTAGGGAGAATAATTGGAGGAGGTGGAGGAAGTAAAGTTCCAAGAGATTTGGGAAGATCATAGATGTCTGAACTCGACATCTTTTGGGAGATATTCAAGATAGTTGATCTAAAGTCCTTAATATAACACCCAATATGAAATATTAAGGCTAGGATCCAACAACCTATTTATAACTGGAAGAGGGATGCCGTAATCCGAGTTATAAAATAGTTGAAGGTAGGTAAATGACGATTTATCAATTTCCACCATGAAAAACGAAATAATTTAATTAGGTTTTTTACTTGGATTTGAAACTCCTATATCTTTTGAGATTCATTGAACTTTTCAATGGCATGTTTCAATCTCGAGTGTGCCCTTCAGGTTTTGTGACTGGGATGCCGAGGATCACAAAACAAGGTGTGAAGTAACCATGCAAATATACTTGGTACCCTTAATATTTACCACTCAATCGATGTGCCGGTTAACCACACGAGCTCCACCGATACTATGATAAATATTAAGTTACCCTTTGCCTACTTTGTTAAATCCAGGTTAGTGTGCCGGTTAACCACACACGCTCCACTAACGGTTTAAACAAAGTGCAAAGTGTAATTTCATGGATTAGCACCTTATTCATATTTTCCTAAGTAACTAAGATTGGAAATTAATAAAAGGTTTAGTTACTTAGTATTTATCATTAATACTTTTAATGAAGGGAGAATTATAGTCCTTGTCCTACCTGTTCGGCTAACGACCCTCCACCAGTCAAGGAAGCGGTGGGTGAGAGTGGACACCCATTAAGCTGCCATTTTATAGGCAACAACCTTATACCCCCCTTATAGACCGGCTTCGTGAATGAGGCCTACTAATAGTAAGACGACTTGCTCTTATACATATAATATATTAAACTTTTAATATTATAATAGTATAAGGGTGTATTTTAGACATTTAAAATACTTGATGGTTTAATCTATTAATTAAACTAGACTTTTAATTTAATTAAACTCAAACCATATATTTATGGATTTAATAATACTCTTTTAATTAAACGCTTTAATTAACTATTAATAAAGTCCATAAAAGTTAATTTGAACTATTCAACAAAACATCATAATTTCAATTATTAAACTCAAAATTAAAACCATTTAATTAATTGTTTAAGTTATGAACCCAAGAGTTTTAGAATTCAATTCTTTTTTTCATAAAAAACTTTTCTCAAATTCCAAAACTTGAGGGCAAGTTTTGTAATTTTTGAAAACCTTTGGATTCCATAACTTATGGAATTAATGGTGTTTTATGATGAAACTTTTCATGTTCCATAACTTAAGAACAAGTTATGGAATTCTTTAAAACATTAACACCAAATTTTGTAACTCCATAAAAACTTTGAATCAATTTTTTTTTTTTAAAAAAACTTTCATATCCATAACTTATGGAAGTTTCAAAGACCCTTAAGATCACAACTTTAAAAAAAAACTTTTGAGCTCCAAAATTTTATGACAAAATTTGTAACTCCTTAAAACATTTAGATCAAACTTTTAAAACTAATAAAATAATCATATCATTTTATCTTTTACTAAATTTGACCTAATTCAACTCATATAACAAATTATTCAAATTTTACAAATAATTCGTTTTTCACAAAACAAGTAATTATCTTAAAATTTGACAAACGTCATGTTTTTTTTTCCTTTTTTTTCCAACTTGAAAATAAAACATTTGCATCAATATAACAGAAAACAACCCATGGCTCTGATACTACTATTGGGTTTTGAGCATTCTAACACTCCTATGGTGTACATGCAACCCTATAAACCTTGGATCTATGTTTTCTCTATTATACATGCAAATATTAACTATTCCAAGGTTTCATCCTAACTAGCATATTATGAAGCACATATACTACAAAGTTCTAGTTAGATGACATACCTTTTGATGTAGCTTGATGTCTTCAAGCTTTAAGAGCTTAGCCCCAATAGTATGGAAGCCTCAAATGGAATCACAAATCACCAAAACACCTTGGAAGAACTTGAGAGAATATGTATGCACACTAAAATCGGCCCACTCTTATTTTCACACACTTGTGCCAATTTTGTGAGCCAAGGACCCCTTTATATATTATGGAGGATTAGGGTTACATCCATGTAAACCCTAATACCCATGACCTTTCATTTACATAGGATCCATGGGTTAAAAGCTCCATGGACCATCCATGAAAGCTTAGCCCAACCTAAATGAACTTGGCCCATTCCATATATATAAGAGTCCATATTTAATTAGTTCTTTTTTATCACTTAATTAATTCTAAATTAATTCTTGATCAATACTAATTAAATAATATGATTCCATATTAATATATTAGAACTTATAATATATTAATATAAATCATAAATATACTATTCTCAAAAGACTATCCATATAAATTGTGTCGGTGAAGTGCAACCCAAATGGACCATGCCGGGTCGGGTCAAGTACATACCAAATATAGTTATGGACTTAGACATTAATCCAACAATTGTCAATACAAATCAAAAGCATAAACAGAACAACATACGCCTTACAACATTTATTTATATCTACTGACCTATAATCCATAATCCCTCATCAGGTCATCGCAAACTATGCTCTTGTGCCACTACTTGTAATACAAGAAACGGATTGGGTCTGGCTTGGGAGTCTGGTGAGCACATAAGGTTTTCAACACACAATAAATAAGTTTATTATTTTCATCAAATCAAACAACCCGATTACCCATTCCCATTATCCTCACTTCACGTCCCTAAAGCATCTAATATAAGGGACCTAGCCTAAAGAATTTCATCGGAGTGACAACACTGCTTGGGGGATTCCTGAGCAATTTATGTCAAATAAGGCAACCGTGATGGGGATGGAATACAGGTGGTGAACACGTAGTTCAAATAAACACCTACAGGTTGCGAGCCTGCTAGCATTCCATTAGACTGTCTAGAATAGTCTGTGGTCGTCATGTATAGTCCGCTAGATGACTGGATCATCGTAAACATCGAGGCCTCTCATCATTTTATCACACATTAACTATTTCATCTACCCATGTTTTTGTTGGATTAGGTGTCTAAGCCCATAACTATTTTTGGTATGTACTTCATTTGATTATGAGCATGGTCCTTTTAGGTTGCCTTCACTCATGCAACTTGATAGGATGACAAGATGAGAGAGAGTAGAATTTATTATATGAATAATAAATTGGTACTCAAAATGGTTTTATTAATATATTACAAGATTAATATATTATTTGGAAATCATATTATTTAATTAGTATTGATCAGAAATTGATTTGGAATTAATTTAGTGGTCAAAAGAGACTAATTAAATAATTGGGGGACTATTATGAAAATCATTAATAGTTGCATAATTGGGCTAATGTACTCCATAGAGTGGAGTGGACGAAATTTATGGGGAAGCCCATAAAATTTCGTCCATGGGCTCTAAGGAAGGAGTTCATGGGCTGCTTATTGCCTAAGTTAGGTATTAAGGTTTCCACCTGAAAACCCTAGCAGCCACAGGTATATATAGGACCCCATACAAGGGGATTTTCGGCCTAAGCATTCAAGAAAGAAACCCTAGCCGAAATCCTTCTCTCCTAAGTCATTCTCCTTGCATTGGGTGTTTGTGACTCCATTAGAGGTGCAACACTTGAGGCACTAGGCTTTCAAAAGTCAAGATCAAGAAGGATTAAACTTGTTATTGCTACATAAGAAGAGAGGTAAAGATTCTAACCCTAATCATATGTGATTTTTGATATATGTATGCTAGTCATAGGGTTATTGCTTTGGTATTCATAGTTGTATGTTCAAATTAGAAAAACCTAGATCCAAAGCAATTAGGGTTGCATGTACACCATATGAATGATGTTATGCTCAAAACCCAACAGTGGTATCAGAGCCTAGGTCATTTTTCTATTGAATAGATGCAAAAGTGAACTGCCAAAAGATCAAAAAGTCGAGAATTTTGCTGTCTGACAGGTCTACTCGACGAGTCCATGTATGGACTCGACGAGTTGCATGAACTCGACGAGTTCCATAGTGGACTCGACGAGTCCAGGGTTTTGTTGCTGGGATTTTCGATTTTTTGGCCAGATTTTGATTAGGATAATTACCAAAACTCGTTTTTATTGCCTAAAATCGATTTTTATGATTGGTATGAGATATCCTTATCAAAAATTGATGGACTTGGTTAAATATGGATAATATAGGATTATTATGATTCAAATATTTGACCTAGTAATTTTGAAAAAGTTTTTAATTACACCCTTTAGGTTTTATAGTTTAAATTTGAAATTAAAAGTTTTAGTTTTTTGAAATTTAAATAGTTAAACCCTAATATTTTGAAAATTTTCAAAAAAAAATTGTCCTCAAGTTTTGGGATTTAAAATCTGATTAAAAAGTCTTAATTTTGAAATATTAAATTCTAAAACCATAGTGCTTTGAAAAGTTCATATTACACCCTTATGGTTTTATTAAATTAATTAAGTGTTTGATTAATAAAAAGAATTAATAAATCCATAATGACATGGTTTAAATTAAAAGTTTAATTCATAGTTTAAACCACCTAGTATTTTAAAAGTGTAAAATACACCGTTATACTATATAAAATTAAAAGTCAAATATATTATATGTATAAGTAAAAGGTCAGTCTTGCCGTTAGTAGGCCTAATTCACGAAGTTGGTCTCTAAGGGGTGTTTAAGAAAGCGGCCTGTAAAATGACCGTCATTGGTTATCCACTCTTACCCACCGCACCCTTGACTAGTGGAGGGTCGTTAGCCGAACAAGTAGGATAGGACACAACCTTCCATTATAAGTATAATGAAATACGAAGTAACTAAACACTTTTATAAATTCCCAAATCTTAGTTACTTTAGGAAAAATGTGAATTTAGTACTAATCCATGAAATTGCACATTGCACCTTGTTGGTCGTTAGTGGAGCGTGTGTGGTTAACCCGGTACACTAATATGTGACTAATGAAGGATGGAAATGGGTAGCTCGTAGATTATCATAGATCAATGGAGCGTGTGTGGTTAACCGACACATTGATTAGGTGATAAACTTCTTCGAGAGTACCAAGCTAATTTCCATGGTTATTCACACCTTGTTTGTGATCCTCGGTATCCCAGTCACAAACTTGAAGGGCATAATCGAGATTAAACATGCTATTGAAAAGTTCAATAAATCTCAAAAGATCTAGGAAATTCAATTCATTTAAAACCTAATTTTCATTTTCGTTTTTCATGGTGGAAATTGGTAAATCGTCATGTACCTACCTTCAAATATTTTGCAAGTGGATTACGGCATCCGTCTTCCGAGTTGTAGAATATTGTGTTGGGTCCTAGCCTTAATATTTCATTTGGGTGTTATATTAAGGATTGAATCAACTAACTTGAATTTCTCCCGTTTTGTAATTGTCAAATTCTAACAACCATGGTCTTCTTGAATCCTTTGGAAAAAAGCTTTCCACATGAAGATGATATTCCATGATTGGATCGTGGAAATGGAAATCATGCTTCACTTCCTTCACCTCCTCCAATAATTCTCCCTGACCCACATGTTCGAAGACTTGAAAAGTTCAAGGTCACTCAAGCCCTATTGTCAAGCAGACATGAAGATGGAAGCTCTGTATGTGCACACGTCTTGGAGATGAAGTCACACATTGATAGACTCGGAATGTTGGGTGTCGATGTCTCAAGGAAGTTGGATGTTGACTTGGTTTGTAACATCCCAAAATCGAGACCCAATTTTTTTTGTTTTAAAGTATGTTACTTGTAAAAATAGTTAACGGAAAAACAGCATTGGAATCTTTTCAATCAATAAGTCACAAATCACAAGTCTCAAACCATATTAGTAAATAGTATAATATTAAAGTATAATCCCAGGTTTCTCAAATGCGGAATATCATGTGTGAATGTGTGATGCGCAGCTACCGTGCCGGCTCCTTCCCCTTAGATGAAGAGGTCCCTGAAACCAAAACTAAAAACCGTAAGCACAAAGCTTAGTGAGTTCCCCCATCATACCCATACCAAATAATGCATAAACCTCGGTATCATTCAACCGGTAACTGTCGAGCATAGCCAGGAGCTGGGCTCCTTTCCTCAGTATCTTTCAACTGGTAACCGGGAACTAACCTTCCCTTCGGTATCTTTCAACTGGTAACTGGGAGCTACCCTCCCCTTTGGTATCTATCAACCGGTTACCGGGGATTATTAACCCCCTACTACTGCTAACACATATCAAACACAATAAACATATCAAGCACAGTAATCATATCAGGCATAATAAACATATCTCATATCAACACTATATAATTATCACAAAGACAATCATCTATCCAACACTCTTACTTGTGGGCCGGAATTGTGGTCGTAGACCCACTTCTACTAGGAGGAAACTCATCTCCAAGTCGTGTAGTGTCTGCACCGATCTCGGTATAAAAACCAACTCTCCTCGAATCCTCGGTCCCTACACAACAACTTTTCTAACTTATCAATCCATCCTCGCAACCCTTACAACGGTCAACCCTAGTCCAAGACAAAGTCAAGGCCATCACCTTGGTCAAATTCAACTTCTAGTTGACTCGACTCGCCGAGTTGGTCTACCAACTCGCCTAGTCCCCATGTCCATAAATTGTCATAATCCCGTCCCTACTCGCCGAGTCTAGCAAGAGCTCGACGAGTTCGCCTTCAACAACACATCGGACTATCTTCAACCGACTCGTCGTGTTCATCCTTGAACTCGTCGAGTTCATATTCATCCATATGAAGGTGTTCTGTCTATGACTCGTCGAGTTCTCCTTAAACTCATCGAGTCCGTCTTCATGTGGTTGGGAAATTGTCTTGAACTCGTCAAGTCTGTTCATCCACTCGTCGAGTCCTGTGATTTCCAGGTCCGAAGCAACCCCTAGCAGGCTGAGTGTTCCTTCCACTCAACCAAAACCATTTCTAGAAGATGCTTGGGGGAAAAATGTGTCCCGACTCGCCGACTCACCCAAGCGACTCGCCGAGTCTCTCCTTGTCCAAAACTATACAGTCGATTATAATGGTTCTTAATGCATCAAAACCATAGATCTGACCTCCTAGGGTCCATTTTATACGTAAAGTTCCAATCTTGACGTCAATGCATGGGGGTTTTTGGCTCAAAATCCATAAAAAGAAGTCTACAAGATGCATGGGGTGCTTATGGCAACAAAGTTGGCACCTTTATGCCATAAGGACCCCCAATAGCTCCAGATCTAAAGTGCAACTCCAAGCACACACACAAAATCCGATTATAGCTTCTCTAAGCTCATAAAATGGGTAGGGAATAGCCCCATATCAAGATCTACGAGTTAGATGGTCAAGGTTCCAGCTTTTTACCTTGAATGAGCCAAGAATGGAGCAAAACTTCTGGATCCCCTTGCTTCTACTTGAACTCCCAAGCTTTCTTCCTCCTTTCCAACTTCAAAACACACAATAAGGGTACCAACAAGCTCGAGAACACACAATAGAGGCTTAGGGTTCGAGTTAGGGTTTTCTATGGGTTGGGAGGAACAATGGAGGTTGTGTTGGGGGCGTTATAAGTTGTTTAAATAGGGTGCAAACCCAAATATTAGGGTTTTGGTTAGACAGATCCTACTCGTCGAGTCGGTCCCTCGACTCGTCGAGTAGATCACTAAAACCCCCGCACAATGTCGAGTCTACTCGACGATTTGGGCCTCCAACTCGCCGAGTCCCGGAGTGGAACACCAAAATACTTGAATTTAAATACGTACCAGGAACAAGGTGTTACAAATCTCCCCCACTTATTTTAGAATTCGTCCTCGAAGTCTGCTGCTGAGTCCTGAAAAAGCTCGGGGTAGTGCTCCCTCATCTCGTCCTCCGGCTCCCAAGTCCATTTAGAGCCCTTGTGATGCTGCCATTGCACCTTCACCAGCTACACCCTCTTGTTCCTCAGATCCCTCGACTTCCTGTCGAGAATAGCTAATGGCCGCTCAATATAGTTCAGGCTGTCATCCACCTGAATATCCTCCAAAGACACCACTGCCAAATCGTCCACCAGACACTTCTGGTAACTGGGAGACATGAAACGTACTGTGAATCTGACTGAGTTTCGCTGTCAGGTCCAGCCTATACGCCACCTTTCCCACCCGGGCTACAACCCTGAAAGGTCCAATGTACTTGGGGCCCAACTTGCCCCGCTTCCTGAACCGAATGACGCCTTTCCAAGGTGAAACCTTCAGGAGCACCATATCCCCGACCTGGAATTCCAGGTCCGAGCGACGCCTGTCGGCATAACTTTTCTGCCGACTCTGAGCAGTCTGAAGCCTGCTCCGCACCTGTTGGATCCTCTCTGTAGTCTTGAGTACCACTTCGGTACTCCCCATGAATTTTTTCCCAACCTCGCCCCAACATATTGGGGTCCTGCACTTCCTCCCATACAACATCTCGAAGGGAGGACGGTCAATACTCGCATGATAGTTGTTATTATAGGAAAACGCAGCCAAAGGAAGGTAAGTATCCCAACTACCTCCGAAGTCTAAAACACATGCTCGCAGCATATCCTCCAGAGTCTGGATGGTTCGCTCACTCTGACCATCCATCTGCGGGTGAAAAGCGGTGCTAAAGTGCAGACGAGTACCCAGCTCGTCATGAAACTTCTTCTAGAACCTGGAAATGAACCGCACATCCCTGTCAACAATCACGGAGACTGGCACTCCGTGTCGGACCACAACCTCCCGAATATAGATGTCGGCCAACCTCTCGGCCGAAATGCTCTCCTGGATCGGTATGAAATGGGCACTCTTGGTCAACCGATCCACCATGACCCAAATCGAATCCACTCCCCGCGCGGTCCTGGGAAGCTTCGTGATGAAATCCATTGTAATATCTTCCAATTTCCACATGGGGATATCCAGCGGATGCATCTTGCCGTGAGGGCTCTGGTGCTCAACCTTGACCTTCCTGCAGGTCAGGCATCTCTCAACATACCAAGCTACATCCCGCTTCATACAGGGCCACCAATAATCAGGACGGAGGTCTCTATACATCTTCGTCGCCCCGGGATGATGGAAAACCTGGATTTGTGTGCCTCCTCCATCAATACCTGGCGCACACCTCCATGATATGGGACCCACACTCTACGGTGTAGTGTCAACAATCCGCGGATGTCATAATCGAAGGAGGAAACCTGGCCCACAATACGCTCACTCTTTGTAACACCAGTCAAATTTAGGTCAAAAATAAATTGTTCAATAAGCATAATTGGGATGAACAAAGTGGTAGAGATTGTAACAAGGTTTCCAAAAATATAAATAACACTGAAATCCAAGTTATAACGAAGAAGTTATGACCAATCGAAGATCCGCGACAAAACCGGCAAAACACTGTTCAATGTAAAAAATGAATTTTCAATAAAAGGCTTTTTAGCCATAACAATCTAAATGAAAGTTGTATAATATGTTAAACCGAGAACTTTCATAAAAAAGAACGTCAAAATCTGACTTCGTATGAGAAAGTTATGATTTTTCTAAGTTTCAGTATAGCAGTATACAGCTAAAAACTCGAAATAAAGATCGAGTGATTTTTAGCCAACATAACCTAAACGAGAATTGAAGGTCTCGTCAATAGTAGTACAACGGTAAAAAGACAGACAAAAACGGACGTCGGATAAAGAAGTTATGAATTTTTAATGGATTTTCCTGTCCTGGTCTGTTAAAAATAATAATATTAAAAACAAAGTCAAAATTAGCCGACGAAGTCTAAACGAAAGTCGTAGAGTATAACTTTACCTACGCGTGCATATAAAGAACATCGAAAATGGAGCTCGTATACGAAAGTTATGAATTTCGCAAGTTTTGGGCACGAAAAATCAAAAAATCTTGAAAACCGGGAAAAATCGCATGGCTGGGGTTCGGCCACGTCCCCTCGCATGCGAGGCTGCCGCGTGTCGCATCGTGTCAGCTTCTGATTGGACTGAAGTTGCGGTCCACTGCGCATCTGACACCCTTCGCACGAAGATGCCACCGAGCTCGGACCCGTGTCCGCCTGCGAGCCGAGCCACATGCTTCCCTTCCCTCGCTGCCACCTCACCTGCTGACTCCTCCCCCTCGGTCCGAACTTCGGCCTATAAAAGCCCTGCGAGATCTCCAAGTTCTTAACTCATTTTCACCCCAAATTTCATGCTTTTTCACATTTTTCATCCCTTTAAACTTCCTTACAACCCCCAAAGCCCCGATACCATATCTAACACCCGAAGCAAGCCTCGAAGCCCCGAAATTCTTGAGAAGCTAACCTCTTTCCAGTCGAAGTGCTTCCCACGTAAAGCCCGGTTTTAATCAAAAACTTGCGGTTTCTTCGAGAAAGATCATTTATAGAAACGAAAGGCTGTCCAAATCACCACTTATTAGGTGAGTTCATACCCCTATAATCTACCTTTTTAATGGTTTTAAATGCTTTTTAGGGGGGAATACAAGTTGAACACAAGCTAATTGTGTTAATAATTACTTGGGATATCAATCACATAAACGATTTCCTTATGCTTTTAAATTACCAAATGCTTCCAAAATGACTTAAAGTCATGTATACTCTTTTCAAAATCACATAGACCCTTTTTAAAATACCGATAAAGTCTTTTATATATGTTTATAACTCTTTAAATTTATAATTGTCAAAAGCATGTTCTTATATCTATAAGTATATAAATAAGACTTAAAAGGCTTAGGACTAATGAGTTGCCTTAATACTTTTCCTTGTTTGGATGTGGACTTAAGGTGGTGTTATTTGTCCGAAGGCCGTTTCTTTCTTAATTATATATATATTATACATATGGAAATATAAAAGGTTACTTCATTCGGTATCATTACCTTTGTATCATGCTGAGCAAAGGGGTACTTTCAGGATAGACCATGCTAATCAGATAGAACGTATAAATTATAATAGGTATAATTTATGAAAACAACGAGAAATCTATTTTCTAGATAAGTATACGAGATCTAAATTACTTTGTCAAGAAAAGGTTATAATTCAATCTTTACTCAAACTAAAATGTGATGGTACGTCTTCAGGACATAGCAATACTTGCTATGTTATATCCTTGTAACTAGAATCTCCTGGAGGGAGAGCGGGCATTGTGTGTATAGATCTATACGGGACCGACAATCCCACATCCCGACTGCTAGCTACAGTCCGGCAGACCAGCCATGGGGTGACAAAAGTCACATATTCAGTTTTGACACCAGTAGGTCGTCGTGTTCATTCCAGTCCAGCATGGTTACAACTTTATCACATTTTAAACCCTAATTAACCAAGTTAATATTAGGGTAGTTATTCATCGGTAGTTTATTTTTAAGAAATACTACTGTATTAATCTCCTTCCATAAATAAAACTGAACGGTTTTATGGGGATTTAAAACTACTATTCAGAAATAGTTTTATGGGGATTTAAAACTACTATTCAGAAACGGTTTTATGGGGATTTAAAACTACTATTCAGAAACGGTTTTATGGGGATTTAAAACTACTTATCAGAACGGTTTTATGGGGATTTAAAACTACTTATCAGATAGAACTTAGTCATTCACTCTCTTTAAACTAGTATAACATAAAGGAGTTTTAGTGGCTAATTCTATAATTTCTTAGTTTATACATCATAGTTATATATAAGTAATATCCGATTGACAGTGAAATGTGTGACTTCCGCCTTACTTCCTGTTCCTTGTTTGGTTGTGGGCTTAGGGCAGATTCACTCATTTAACTGTCCATTTGATATTAGGTTATATATAACTAGTATAAACTAAGTAATTACAGAGGGAACTATTGAGGTTATCATTTTATCACATCAGGAAATATAGGATTTTCCAGAGGAATCAGTGAACTTTTTCAAAAACTTAGGAGTATACTTTATAGAACTAAAATACTTATGAACTCACCAACTTAAATGCTGATCTACTCTTTCAAAATAACTTGTATTCTCAGGAATCCAGTAGACATGTACACTCCCGAAGCTTTTGAGAAGACTACCTAGTACCGTACTGCGACTCTTGTCTTCTACTGTATCTACTTTGATGTTTGAATATGTAATGTTTAAAAACTTATGTAAAATCTTTACTTATTAATGCAATGGTTGTTTGTACTTTGATTACAATATTTCATGTGTTGTGATACTTACATGACGTCCTCCACCCCCGAACGTTTCCGTCGTTCTGGTTTGGGGGTGTGACACTCTTACGATGTTCCTCCTTCATAGTGAAAGAACCCTTTTTCTAAACTTTCGTATTTCTGAAAGACCCAAACTTTCATACTTAACAATATTGTTATTCCAAAACATGCTACATGCATATTTATAAATAATATTTTACATTGATAATTTGATTACAAAAGACTGGATACAAACCGACTAAGTTTCGGTATATTACATAACTACCCAGGATATTAAAACTTTTATACAAACGTAAACCTGAGTACAAAAGTAATAGTATAAACTATTCTAAATCTTCCAATAGTATATGACTATACTGGATTCTCATTACCTGCAATTGTTTAACACTGAGAGCGGTAAGCGGTGACGCTTAGTGAGTTCAATAATAGATACAATATAACGTTATGTCATATATATACTTCAATACAGCAGAAGCAAAGGGAACAAGGAACAAAAAAGGCATATGTGAATCATGCGACAAGCTTTCCATATGAATCAATGATTTGATTCAATGATATACAATCAATGAGACATAATAATTTCAATACTTGATATACATCAATAACACTTCAGCCCAAATGGCACAGAAGTCATACAATTTTCGATTAAACATTTTGGTAGATTTCAGGCATTTAGCCCGATCTAACCTTCTGCCAATGTCATAGAATAAAAGTCATTCTCTTACAAGACATGCACTACATGGCCAGAGGCTACATACCAGTACCACCGTGAATCTAAGTCCTTTCGCTGATCACATTGTCAAAGGTACAACTTTGCTGCCATAATAGCGGAAATAATAACACGAGATGATAAAACGGAAAAGCACATAGCACATATAACACATAACATACAATTGTTCCTATATATTGAACTCACCATGAAATAACCAGGGGTTAAAGTATTAATTTGGGCAGCACTTCGGCTCTAAATATGACTTTCTGTGACAAAACCGGGTATTTTAATTGAAAACCGGGCCTTACGCAGGAAGAGTTTCGACTTGAAAATATGATTTTCTCGGGAACTTGGGAGCGTCGGGACTTGCTTCGGGTGTCAGGATGATATCGGGACTTCGGGGCGTGTTAGAAGAGTTTGAGAGAGAGTAGAAGGTGAAAGATGTGATAATTCTAAACAAAATCCGGAAGCCTTCACTTTTTATTTATAGTAAGCTGGCCAGGCCGAATGCAGCGCGTTCCGGTGGGTGCGTGGCTTCGTACGTGTCAAGATGCGAGATACATTTCCACTAAATGACTCAATTCGCCATCCTAATTATGTATACTAAAGTCAGCTTAACACACTATGTAACTTACATAAGGATATGATAGAACTCAATCCTCACTCAGTATTATTAAATACTAAGTCTAAACATCCTATAGAGGGTTACTACTTGAACTACATACTACATAAAATGTTTAAGCAAAGTCTTGGCCTATTGAGTCTGAAAACTTCATTAGCCTTTCTTTTGATCTTCATTTAATTCTTCTAAATCTTGCACAACATCAATTGCGACACTGCCGAAGTATTGATCACCATCTTCGGTTCTTCCTACTCTATAAGCAATTATTGCTTCAATCTGGACAGCGGTGGAACAACTTCATAGATTGCACCAACACATTTATCTCGCCCAAATATGTTTCAAACGCACATCATTCTTCCCAAGATGTTATTATTTCACTAAACATAGATTAAATGTACAATACCACTCTATAGGTATTAATACACTATTTACGATATCACTTGATAAATATTATTTTACGATATCCCTCGATCGTTTATCTATAAAATTATCGATGTCGACTATCATAAGTCTTTTTATTACTTTGAAAAGTTTCATGCCAGTTCTAATATAGAAATTTTTAAATCTGGAATACATAAAATTTCCTTTCCCATACTATGGTCGGCAACAGACCTTAAACTTTCTCAAGTAATAGCAATATAGGTAAGCAACCTAAGGCACACTATATTCATTTATCATTTAGCACATATTAGAATATAAGGCATATCTCCTCTAATATTCTAGTGCTTGTGTTCATTTAGGTATTCAACCTAAAATATACTAGGCACACATCGTATCATCATCACTTAACAATCCATGTTTAAATCTAGAAATTCTCAAAATTCCTAGTTCACTTAAACTAATTCTCTGGAAATTTTTAAAGTAACTTAATATTTTAGAATACTAGGGTTTATCACTACCCAATACCCCACTTAAATCTTTCCTATGGTTTGTATCCATATACTTACAAATGACTCCCTTCATATATTGAACGTTAGACAGTTTAATTCTAAATATCAATCCGTGATATTTAGTTCACTTAAACTACTGCTCTGATACCATGATTGAAAGAACCCTCTTTCTAAACTTTCGTATTTCTGAAAGACCCAAACTTTCATACCTCACAATATTGTTATTCCAAAACATGCTACATGCATATTTATAAATAATATTTTACATTGATAATTTGATTACAAAAGACTGGATACAAACCGATTAAGTTTCAGTATATTACATAACTACCCAGGATATTAAAACTTTTATAGAAACGTAAACCCGAGTACAAAAGTAATAGTATAAACTATTCTAAATCTTCCAACAGTATATGACTATACTGGATTCTCATTACCTGCAATTGTTAAACATTGAGAGGGGTAAGCGGTGACGCTTAGTGAGTTCAATAATATATACAATATAACGTTATGCCATATATATACTTCAATATGGCAGAAGCAAAGGGAACAAGGAACAACAAAGGCATATGTGAATCATGAGACAAGCTTTCCATATCAATCAATGATTTGATTCAAAGATATACAATCAATGAGACATAACAATTTCAATACTTGATATACATCAATAACGCTTCAGCCCAAATGGCACAGAAGACATACAATTTCCGATTAAACATTTTGGTAGATTTCAGGCTTTTAGCCCTATCTAACCTTCTGTCAATGCCATAGAATAGAATTCATTCTCTTACGAGACATGATCTACATGGCCAGAGGCTACATACCAGTACCACCGTGAATCAAAGTGCTTTCACTGATCACATGGTCAAAGGTACAACTTTGCTGTCATAATAACGGAAATAATAACACGAGATGATAACACGGAAAATCACATAGCACATATAA
The DNA here is from genome assembly GCF_052849685.1 of Lactuca virosa. Lineage (NCBI taxonomy): Eukaryota > Viridiplantae > Streptophyta > Magnoliopsida > Asterales > Asteraceae > Lactuca > Lactuca virosa. The sequence goes on along the minus strand of NC_136429.1, from coordinate 18,026,708 downwards.
CACATAACATACAATTGTTCCTATATATTGAACTCACGTTGAAATAACCGGGGGTTAAAGTATTAATCTGGGCAGCACTTCGGCTCTAAATATGACTTTCTGTGACAAAACCGGGGATTTTAGTTGAAAACCGGGCCTTACGCAGGCAGAGTTTCGGCTTGAAAATATGATTTTATTGGGAACTTCAGAGCGTCGGGACTTGCTTCGGGTGTCGGGATGATACCCGGACTTCGGGGGGGGGGGGGGGTGTTCGAAGAGTTTGAGAGAGAGTAGAAGGTGAAAGATTGGATAATTCTAAACAAAATCCAGAAGCCTTCGCTTTTTATTTATAGTAAGCTGGCCAGGCCGAACGCAGTGTGTTCCGGTGGGTGCGTGGCTTCGTACGTGTCAAGATGCGAGACACGTGTCCACTTCATGCGAACGCGGGGCGTTCCTCCGAACGCAGCGTGTTCCCTTCGGATAAGCTTCGAAGTTTGTGCCCAGAACTTCAAAAATTCATATCTTTTGCATACGAGCTCCGTTTTTTACGTTCTTTATATCCACGCGTAGGTGAGATTATACTCTACAACTTTCGTTTAGACTCCTTCGGCTAATTTTGACTTCATTTTTAATATTATATTTTTAACGGGCCGAGACAGGAAAATCCGTTATAAATTCATAACTTCTTAATCTGACGTCCATTTTCGTCTGTCTTTTTACCGTTGTACTACTATTGACGAGACCTTTGATTCTCGTTTAGGTTATGTCAGATAAAAATCACTCGATCTTTATTTCGAGTTTTTAGCTGTCTACTCCTATTCCGAAATTTAGAAAAATCATAACTTCCTCATACAAAGTCAGATTTGAACGTTCTTTTTATGAAAATTCTCGGTTTAACGAATACTACGACTTTCATTTAGATTATAAAGGCTAAAAACTAGTTTATCAAAAACTCACTTTTTACGTCATACGGCGTCGTGCCGGTTCTGTCGCGAAACTTCAATAAGTCATAACTTCTTCGTTACATCTCAGATTTCGATGAGGTTTTCGCCTAAATATTTCTAACGAGATTGTTTAAAACTTTCAATAATAAAATTTTACTTATTTCAAATTTTATATTTTTTTTAATTTCGATATTTGACTATTGATTGGAATCCTATAAGACTTCCAATACTTTCTGAATGACTCTAAACATAGTTTTACTTCAATTCAAGTAAAAACTATTTGTTAGAACTCAATAATCAAATTCACATAATATTTCATAATATTATTCATTTTTAAATTAACATAACACGATAACTGAACGTGTATGTTACACATAGCCTCCTGTTGGGCCTCTCGAATCCGCTCGAATAGCGGAGTCACCATCGTCATCCTCAAACAAACATCTCTGATCGGCGCTGCCTTGCGGCTAAGCGCATCGGCCACGACATTGGCCTTCCCCAGGTGGTAGAGGATCTCACAATCGTAATCCTTCACCACATCTAGCCATCGACGCTGTCTCATATTCAGATTCGGCTGATCCATGAGATACCTCAAGCTCTTATTGTCCGTGTAAATGGTACAACGGACCCCATAGAGGTAATGACGCCAAATCTTCAGAGCGAAAACAACTGCCCCCAACTCCAAATCATGCGTCGGATAGTTCGCCTCATGAGGCTTCAACTGCCTCTAAGCGTAGGCGATAACATGCCCCCTCTGCATCAGTACCGCACCTAAACCCGAGATGGACGCATCGCAATACACAACAAAATCATCCATGCCCTCCGGCAGGGCTAAGATTGGCGCCTCGCACAATCTCTGTCTCAGTGTCTCAAATGCGGTCTGCTGCTCATGCCCCCAGCGAAAGACCACGACTTTCCTTGTCAATCGGATCAAGGGCACGACTATCTTGGAGAAGTCCTGAATGAATCTCCGATAATAACCTGCCAGTCCTAGGAAGCTCTGAATCTCAGATGGAGACCTCGGGACCTCCCACCTCAACACGGCCTCCACTTTGGCCCGGTCGACTGAAATCCCATTCTGGTTGACAAGGTGCCCAAGAAACTGCACCTCGCGCAACCAGAACTCACACTTGGAGAACTTGGCATACAAGCTCTCCCTCCTCAGGGTCTCCAACACCTCCCGCAAGTGCTCCTCATGCTGCTCCCGAGTCTTGGAATAGACCAAGATGTCATCGATGAAAACTATCACAGATCGATCTAACATCGGTCTACATACACAGTTCATGACGTCCATGAACGCGGCAGGAGCATTGGTGAGCCCGAAAGGCATCACCATGAACTCATAGTGACCAAATCGTGTCCGAAAAGCAGTCTTCTGCACATCCTCCTCTCTGACCCTCATCTGATGATAACCTGAATGTAGATCAATCTTGGAGAACCAAGATGCTCCCTGGAGCTGGTCAAAGAGATCATTGATCCTCGGGAGTGGGTAACAGTTCTTCACCGTTACCTTATTCATCTCCCGGTAGCGTATACACATCCGATGCGACCTGTCCTTCTTCTTCACAAACAAAATCGGGGCTCCCCAAGGTGAACTGCTTGGTCTGATGAATCCCTTGTCCAACAGCTCCTGCAGATGTATAGACAACTCCTGCATCTCAGGAGGTGCCAACCGATACGGTGCCTTGGCTATCGGAGCCGCACCAAGGACCAGGTTGATCCTGAACTCCACCTGTCTCTCCGGAGGTATCCCAGGCAACTCCTCTAGAAATACATCCGCGTACTCTTGTACCACTGGCACATCACTCACCGTCGCCTGACCCGCCTCCCAGGTATCCATAACATAGGCAACATACCCTGTGCAACCTTGCTGGAGGTAGCGCTTAGCCCTCGCTGCTAAACATAGAGTCGGTCCGCGTTGTGGCCTCTTGCCCTGAATCACCAGTTCTGACCCACCTGGGGTCCTGGTCCAAACCAACTGATGCGCATAGTCGATCACTGCCCCATTGGGCTCAACCAGTCCATCCCTATAATAACCTTGTTACCCCGCAATTATATGGGAACCAAATCCACCAAGTAGCGCTCCTCGAACAACCTCAAAACACAATCCTTGAAAACCTATGATGCTTGCACTGATCGGTCGTCCGCAATCTCGACCTCTAGAGGGCAATCCAACATGCCCGAAGACTCAGGGAACCTCTTTCTAAACACAAGAGAGACAAATGATCGGGTAGTACCCGATTCAAACAACAACTGAACTGGGATACCGTTCACATGGAACGATCCTAAACAAAACATATAGCATAATATATCAACATCACAAATGACATGTAATAAGAGTTAGAGAGAAGAAACCATACACATCACCACATCGGGTGCGGCGCATGCCTCCTCGGCTGTCAACTGGAAAGCTCGACTCCTCACCACTGGAGCCTCTGACATGACCTTTCGGCCATTCGTAACCCGTGCTGTCGCTGGAGTTGGCGCCACCGCTTGTGCCGTTGCTGCTGCTATCAACCTGAGGTAGTTGGCCTTTTTATGGCCCCTCTGATTGCAATGAAAGCAAATCAGATCTGATGTCTGAACAGTGGGAGCAGGAGCAGTACAATCCCTGCCAAAATGCCCGGTCTTGCCACACTTATAGCAGCCTGATCCCGTCCCAGTGCGGCAAGCTCCCTTGTGTGAACTACCGCATTTCCCACAGCGGTCCCGACCCTGCTGCCCCTTCGACTTAGCGTCAAACCCCTTGGGTTTCTTCCCTGAAACCCCAGAAACCTGTCCAGCCTCCACTTTCCTCTTCCTGAGGTGCTCTAAATCAATATTCTTCTCCTTCGCCCTGGTAATCATGGAATCCAGGGTCAGGCAAGCAGAATAGCTGACATGCTCCCGGATGTCAGCCCTCAACATATCATGGTAGCGGGTCTTCCGCATCTCCTCATCCCCTGCATATGGAGGCACCAACAAGGCCCTCTCCCGGAACTTGGCGGTGATCTCCGCCACAGTCTCAGTAGTCTGCCTCATATCAAGAAACTCCCTGGCCAGCTGTTGGAGCTCCACTGCTGACGCAAACTCAGCCTTGAACCTGGTCACAAAATCTGACCAAGTCATAGCCTCAATGGATGGGGCCCCCAGTGAATCACCTACTAACTCCCGCCAATCTCTGGCTCGATCTCTCACACAATCTGCAGCAAAGCGGACCTTCGACCTTTCTGGGCAGAAGCTCTTCAACTGTGCAGACTCGATGTCTACAATCTATCTCCTGGCTACAATGGGGTCCTTCACCTCGTCAAATTCAGGCACACCACTCCCCCTGAAGTCCTTGAAGGACAGTGTGTGTGTCCCTGACTCGCTAGCCGCCTAGTCACTCCTGAATGCCCTAAGGCAATCCTCCATCAGCTCAATGATCTCCTCCTTGATCGACCCAAAAATCACCGGGGTCGACTCAAGGATGCCTCTAGTGATCTCAGAAGCAATGAACCTGCGTAGTCCCTCATCAACTGGCTCGGTGCCTAATCCCGAACCTGATCCTGAACCGGATACTGACCCTGAACCACCTCCGTGTCGCGTAATCATCACCATTCTGAAACAAAACACATAATGAATAGGGTCGTACATAACCTCGAGAGGTCTCACATACTACAAGTTTCCTGGTTCTATCTCAGCCCTCCTTGACTCGAGTACGGATCCTATGATTTCAGTAGTACGGGCCCATGCTACCTTCCACATCTATCCGTACTTTCCTCAAGGATTGCTTCAACTTCACCAAGTCCCTTCTACCAACACTGCTTTCCAACTAATCTGATCCTAGGCTTGACCTAGGGCACCCTTCGACCTACTCTCCGCCACCAGCTGCACAAAAAGTCCCTACCATCCTTCCCTAACTAGCTTGCGAATACTATTACATATTCGCTCCCTACTTATTTAAAGCTAGCTATAACCCCTATAAGCACAAAGCAAGTAGCATTCGTGCATCGAGTAACCACACCAGGCATAACCTAATAAGGCTATCATACTGCTGACTAACCAGCCCCAACATATAGCTCAATAAACTCATACATCAGGCATATAAGGCATCCTTCCTAGATCCTTAGCCCTAATCTAGCATGCAGTTCTCATAATCACATAGCATGCATACAAGGCGTCCTCCGTAGATCCTTATCCCTAGTCTAGCATGCAGCTCAAATGATCATATCATATAACATAACATATCATGTATGGGTATCTTGGGGAAAAACTTACTTGAGCTTGGCCGGTCGCACGCATCACACACCTCGTTCTTTCTCAAAACTCCTTATTTTAAATTTTAGAAAACTGTTTTTCTTGTAAAATCCTTCAAGCCCTCGGTTTAAGTCCAGACACCCCCGAAGGTGTGCCCGAATCCCTCAAACCAAGGCTCTGATACCAACTTGTAACATCCCAAAATCGAGACCCAAATTTTTTTGTTTTAAAGTATGTTACTTGTAAAAATAGTTAACGAAAAAAAAGCATTGGAATCTTTTCAATCAATAAATCACAAATCACAAGTCTCAAACCATATTAGTAAATAGTATAATATCAGAGTACAATCCCACGTTTCTCAAATGCAGAATATCATGTGTGAATGTGAGATGCATAGCTACCCTGCCGGCTCCCTCCCTTTAGATGAAGAGGTACCTGAAACCAAAACTAAAAACCGTAAGCACAAAGCTTAGTGAGTTCCCCCATCATACCCATACCAAATAATGCATATACCTCGATATCTTTCAACCGGTAACTGTCGAGCCAGGAGTTGGGCTCCTTTCCTCAGTATCTTTCAACCGGTAACCGGGAACTAACCTTCCATTCGGTATCTTTCAACCGGTAACTGGGAGCTACCCTCCCCTTCGGTATCTTTCAACCGGTAACCGGGGACTATTAACCCCCTACTACTGCTAACACATATCAAACACAGTAAACATATCAAGCACAATAATAATATCAGGCACAATAAACATATCTCATATCAACACTAGATAATTATTACAAAGACAAACATTTATCCAACACTCTTACTTGTGGGTCGGCATTGTGGCTGTAGACCCACTTCTACTAGGAGGAAACTCACCTCCAAGTCGTGTAGTGTCTGCACTGATCTCGGTATAAAAACCAACTATCCTCGAATCCTCGGTCCCTACACAACAACTTTTCTAACTTATCAATCCATACTCGCAACCCTTACAAGGGTCAAACCTAGTCCAAGACAAAGTCAAGGCCATCACCTTGGTCAAAGTCAACTTTTAGTTGACTCATCTCGCCGAGTTGGTCTACCAACTCGTCGAGTCCCCATGTCCACAAAATGCCATAATCCCGTCCCTACTCGCCGAGTCTAGCAAGAGCTCGACGAGTTCGCCTTCAACAACATATCGGACTATCTTCAACCGACTCGCCGAGTTCGTCCTTGAACTCGACGAGTTCATCTTCATCCATATGAAGGTGTTCATTCTATGACTCGCCGAGTTCTCCTTGAACTCGTCGAGTCCATCTTTATGTGGTTGGGATATTGTCTTGAACTCACCGAGTATGTTCATCCACTCGTCGAGTCCTATGATTTGCAGGTCCAAAGCAACCCCTAGCAGGCTTAGTGTTCCTTCCACTCAACCAAAACCATTTCCAGAAGATGCTTGGGGGAAAAATGCGTCCCGACTCGCCGAGTCACCCAAGCGACTCGCCGAGTCTCTCCTTGTCCAAAACTATACAGTTGATTATAATGGTTCTTAATGCATCAAAACCATAGATCTGACCTCCTAGGGTCCATTTTATACGTAAAGTTCCAATCTTGACGTCAATGCATGGGGTTTTTGGCTCAAAAGCCATAAAAAGAAGTCTACAAGATGCATGGGGTGCTTATGGCAACAAAGTTGGCACCTTTGTGCCATAAGGACCTCCAATAGCTCCAGATCTGAAGTGCAACTCCAAGCATACACACAAAATCCGATTATAGCTTCTCTAAGCTCATAAAATGGGTAGGAAATAGACCCAAATCAAGATCTAAGAGTTAGATGGTCAAGGTTCCAGCTTTTTACCTTGAATGAGATGAGAATGGAGCAAAACTTCTGGATCCCCTTGCTTCTACTTGAACTCCCAAGCTTCCTTCCTCCTTTCCAACTTCAAAACACACAAAAAGGGTACCAACAAGCTCAAGAACACACAATAGAGGCTTAGGGTTCGAGTTAGGGTTTTCTCTGGGTTGGGAGGAACAATGGAGGCTGTATCGGTCCCCCGACTCGTCGAGTAGATCACTAAAACCCCTGCACAATGTCGAGTCTACTCGACGAGTTGGGCCTCCAACTCGCCGAGTCCCAGAGTGGAACACCAAAATACTTGAATTTAAATACATACCAGGAACCAGGTGTTACATGGTTCTTCAATCACTTCTTGACTCATATAGTGAGTTCATTAAAGATTACTATATGATGGACCACGACGTCACCCTCATTGATCTCACCTATTTGCTTATTGCTGCTGAATCGAAAATGATTTGGCACATTGGTCAAGCAAATTTAACTGGTAGATCAGCCTCCCAAACTTCTATGGACATTGACGATGGCAACATTGGAAGTCCAGAAAAACTTACTCTTCCCAATGGAAAGGGATTGGCCATGGTCAAACCGTTTGACCGGATGGTAAAGAGACAGGTTGAATATGAGATTGTCCCATGTGCTATTCCAAAGGAGTCAGTTTGCTTCTATTGCCAAGAGAAGGGGCATTGGTTACGAAGCTGTTGTATCTACCTGAAAGATCGCAAGGATGGGAGAGTCAAGATGTATGACTCTGATTCAAGTAAAATCCACTATCTAACTCTATTAAGTTCTTATTTGTAGATTCTTAATACATGATGTGATAAGATTGCATTTTGATGTTTTGTAGGATCGAAGAAAAGAAAGGAAGCTTAAAGGAAGAGTGAGTTGAATCTGGTCGCAAAGATATGGATTTCGATCGCATGGTTCGATGATCGGATATTTGAGTTGCTGCATAGGAGTTATGATAGATTGCTTAGGAATATGTTTAGTAACATAGTTTTCATTTGTAATTGCATTGTAAGGACAAGTTTTTCCGCGTTTTTATAAATAAAATAAATTTTGATTTTTGTCTTATTTATATATATCCTTGCAATGACTTTTGTGAAAATTGATGTTTGTATGTTTCTATTGTTAGCAATATTGAAAATTGATGTGATTCTTAGTTATGTTATATGTGGTAGTGTAAAAATTTTTACCAAATAAGGAATGATTCCTGGAATCATGCAACTGGTATTGTATGATGAATGAGAAACTTCGTTTTGGGAAATTAAGACTAATTCCTTGTTCACATAAGTATGTGAGTCAAGTGAAGGACTAAAGGATCTAGTACGCATTGTTGTGCACTAGATCAAGTCCACCATTTTTGGTATGTACTTGATTTGATTAGGTGTCTAAGCCCATAACTATTTTTGGTATGTACTTGATTTGATTATGAGCATGGTCCTTTTGGGTTGCCTTCACTCATACAACTTGATAGGATGACAAGAGGAGAGAGAGTAGAATTAATTATATGAATAATAAATTGGTACTCAAAATGGTTTTATTAATATATTACAAGATAAATATATTATTTGGAAATCCTATTATTTAATTAGTATTGATCAGAAATTGATTTGAAATTAATTTAGTGGACAAAAGAGACTAATTAAATAATTGGGGGACTGTTATGAAAATCATTAATAGTTGCATAATTGGGCTAATGGACTCCATAGAGTGGAGTGGACAAAATTTATGGGGAAGCCCATATGATTTCATCCATGGGCTCTAAGGAAGGAGTTCATGGGGTGCTTGTTGCCAAAGTTAGGTATTAGGGTTTCCACCTGAAAACCCTAGCAGCCACAACTATATATAAGACCCCATACAAAGGAATTTTCGACCTAAGCATTCAATAAAGAAACCCTAGCAGAAATCCTTCTCTCCTAAGTCATTCTCCTTGCGTTGGGTGTTTGTGACTCCATTAGAGGTGCAACACTTGAGACACTAGGCTTTCAAAAGTTAAGATCAAGAAGGATTAAACTTGTTATTGCTACATAACAAGAGAGGTAAAGATTCTAAACCTAATCATATGTAATTTTCGATATGTGTATGCTAGTCATAGGGTTATTGCTTTGGTATTCATAGTTGTATGTTCAAATTAGAAAAACCTAGATCCAAAACAATTAGGGTTGCATGTACACCATATGAATGATGTTATGCTCAAAACCCAACAGTTTTACCCAGCATGTTCGTAGATATAAAATATATATAAAGTTTAAATCATTTAAAACATGTATAAAATCGTTCATCCAGCATAGATATCAAGAACACATATGATATGCACACATAGCACGTAATTTATATTAAATACTTCATATCTATGTGTAAGATGAAAGTAACTATGCACTCACTTGTTAAAGTGGTGATTCCAACTTGGACAGCGTTTCGCTTCTTAACAATATAATTTCCTTCGTTGAAACCTAGTATTATTACCACTAGATTTTAGTCTAATATTTATCGCGACTAATTACAAGCAATTTTGTTTTATAAGTGTTAAAAAATACTTTTCAACCACTATGTACAGACAATGGTCAGACATAAAACACCGGAGGGCAGGACAATTTTGACATATAGCACTTCTGAAATCCAACAACCCTATGCGGCCCTTTAAACCAGATTCTCCGTACCGCGAGTAGTTAAAAAATATTATAATAACACTTTATATATTATATTTTATAATATATATATATATATATATATATATATATATATATATATATAGTTTACAAGTTCATAATAACGATAATAAATTTAAACATAACCTATACTTAAAGTAGGGTAAACATAACTTACTTACAAGGGGGTTTTAGCTAGGAGTCGAGCTCTGCAGGGGCAGAACTTCGTCGCTGAATCTTTCCAATAAAGATTCTTGCAGCGCTTTAGCGCTCACCTTACTATACCAAAACTACAGAAAGAGAAGTCAAATCACGAGGTACCTAAATGCTCGGGGGATAAGAAGAGAAAGACTCTTGAATCAAGAGAATGGTGCAAGAAATATGAGAGCCTAGAGGTTCTTATTTATAGTAATTGAATTTTCAAAACTACCATCTATAATTACTTAATGACATTATAGTTATATAAACGACTAAACACTCATTTATAATACTATTTTAAATAGATTTAACGATATTTGTACTAAACTAATGTCAAAAGTACTCAACACTAGTTTTATAATGACCGCATCGTTGATACCTTTCTAATGATATATACATATGTATATATATGTATATTTATATATGATTTATAAATTATTTTAATACATAAATATGCTATTAAAAATTATAACTTTTTGATACAAACTCCGTTTTTGTCGTTCTTTATATCCACGCGTAGCTATCACCTAAATCTACAACTTTCGTTTAGACTCTGTCGTCTAATTTTGAATTTATATTTTTGTTTATATTTTTATAAAATTAACTGATTTTGCTAAAATCATAACTCTCTCATACGAACTCCATTTTTGACATTTTTTTCCTCAAAATTCATATTTTAAGGAGTACTACGATTTTCTTTTTGGTGGTATTAGCTAAAAGTCAACCATTCTCTTCGTAGCTTTTGGTGTCACACATTCTTTGTGCACGGCTGACTTTTATATCTTATAAAAATCATATCTAATTCATACGGATTCGGATTTCTAAAAAAATTATATTTTCGGGATCGAGGCGACGTGTACTTTCTAAATATTATATATATATACATATATATATATATATATATATATATATATATATATATATATATATATATATGTTTTGGCGAACTTATTTTTACGATTTACGGACATTTCAACTTATTTTTTCCTATTTTATTATATTATAACAATCATGAAACACATTATATTCACATAATTCTTCTTTATTACGTCAAATAGGTTACAATTGTTGACCCTAACTGTTACATCATCATAATATTGTTTAGCCAGAAACGCGGGCGTTATAGTTGGGTTGAGGCGGACCAATGTAGAATGAAGACCAAGAGACCAAGGGCGTCACGGATAGACTGCAGACCCGAGAGGCGTACAAGTCAGGTCGAAGGCCCGGAGAACATTCCAGATTGGCTGAAGGCCCCATGAGGCGTACCACCCATGCTGAAGGTTCTGTAAACATACCAGATAGTCTGTAGGCCGGTGGGGGTACCAGTCAGGTTGAACGTTATGTATGCATGCTGTTTGTTATTATGATTATGTGTTATGTTGGTACTTTGGGGGATCTCACTAAGCGTTGACTTACAGTTTTGGGTTATGTTTCAAGTACTTCAGATGACCGCGGAAAGGCGAAGGCATAACCATACACATTCTCATGTTTTGTCTTATGATTTTGGGAGACTCTCATGTTGAAATGTTTTGAAAACTATGTTTGTAAACAATTTGTGAATTTTGGTTGGTTTTAAAAAGTTTAAATTTCTTGTGATTTTTATGGGTGTTACATTTTCTATATAATTTTTTTTGTATTCGAAATACCTATTTTTAAACATAGGTATTTATTAAGTACATAAATATATACAGATTCGTTTTTATAAAAAAAAAATATATGCAAACACATATTTTACAAAAAAAAAATCTATGCAAACAACTATTTTATTATAAATATATTTGTATACAAACATATATTTATAAAAAAATATATATACTTGCAAACACCTATTTCATAGTAAATATGTGTGTGTATGTGTGTGTGTGTGTCTATATATATATATATATATATATATATATATATATATATATATATATATATATATATATATATATATATATATATATATATATATATATATATACATATTCACACACACACTAGCCATTTATCTGCGCCACAAAGGTAGACCTGAAAACGAAGCGGGTTTTGATTCTTATCCGCTCCAAATATGCTCCATTGTCAGGTCTACAGGAAGGTAATGAAAAGGTAAACCCCTAACGGTGAAATCTAATTTTTCTTGAAAGATGGTAACTTATAACTTGTAAATTAACCGATTTCGATATATTATTGTGGGTTTAAAACCAAAATATAACATTGTGTGGGTTGAAAAAAAAATTGTATGGCCATAAAATTTGTCTTTTAATTTGAAGACACATATTTTTTTTTATTAGTGATCAAAATTCATTTTGAATTTTGAATATGAGTTATTATTTTATGGTATTAATTCTTATATAACTATTATTTAGAGTGTACATTTAAAAGGATAATCTAATTGTCGATAATTTACTTCTCAAATAATGCTTTTTATCAACAACATGTTTGTATATAGTTTTTTTTATAAAAACATGCCTCTATACATTTGTTTATAAAAACGTGTTTGAATATATTTTCATAAAATACGTGTTTGAATACATTTTATATATAAACCTCTTTGAACACAAATGCGTTTTTTTATAAAATAGGTGTTTATAAAAAATATATAAAGATATTTTTACAAAAAAAATGTATATAAACACTTATTTGGATGCATATAAATATGTTTTTACAAAATATATTTATAATAAAATAGATGTTTGTATACATTTTTTCTTGTAAAATATGTGTTATATATATATATATATATATATATATATATATATATATATATATATATATATATATAATAAAAATGGATTTGTATATATTTATGTACTTATCAAATACCTATTTTTATAAATAGGTATTTCGTATACAAAAAAGTTTAAAAAAAAAGTGTTTATATAGAAAATATAAGATTTTTTTATGTGAAAATATGTTTTCATTTTGTATAAATATGATTTTATAAAGAAAAAATATATTCGAATTTTTTTTTTTTGAAAAAAAATATTGTAAAAAAACCTAAAGTTAGGATGAATTCATAACAAAATTCATAAATTTGGGCCAAAATGATAAATTTTGGACCAAATTTGAAATAAAATTGAAAATTTGAGCCAAAAGTGTAAATTTTGGACCAAATTTGTAAATTTTTTTTAAAATCTGAGCAAAAAGTGTAATTTTTAAAAGTTGGATAACCTGTTGATCTTGTAAAATGGTCAAAATGAATACGGTTATCAGTTTTTTGAACTTAATTGAATAAAAGTTATATATATATAAAGACTAAATCAATTATGAATCCAATATGTAAGCACTTTTTTGCAGTTTTGTCTTTAGTTTTAACAAAAACCATTTAATACGTGTATAATCAACAATCATATCACATTAGGGTGGAAATAGGTTCAATTTATATCGGTCTAGTTTTTATGTTCTGAAATTGGGATGTGAACCGAACACAGAACCAAACCAAATTCTAGGCAACATGTTACCAAACCGAAAACTGAATTATAATTTGTTCTGGTTCGGCTTAAAAACCAATGAAATGGAGAATGGGTTAAAGAATGGAACTTTTGAGATTTTAAAATTGGAAAGTCAATGAGTTCGTGAAATATTAAATAGCAAATATGTTTCCGTTTTTTTCTATTTAATTCTTAATGTATAAACAAATATAATATTTAATTGATTAAATTCAGTAATTCGGTTTGGTTTGGTCCGGACACCACTAGACCATAACTCAAACCATAAACCAAATTCTTAATTTGGTTTAGTGTCAGACCAAACTGAAAACCGAATTTGAAATATGGTCTGATTCAAATTCGGTTATGATTTGATTTGATTTTCGGTTTCTTGGTTCTAAACCAAATAATGCCCAACCCAATATCACATACAACGATAAAACAAATATACATAGTGTAGCTCATTCTATATTCGATTTTCATGAATCAACATAATAAGTGATGTTCAAAATTGGGACAAACCCGATTTGTAGCATTTTCTAACTTTTAAAATAAATTTTCCGTTAAAAAAGGTTCTGAAAACGGCATGATTGTTTAAATTTGCACATAATATTAAACTTAAGCAACCTTTGTCTTAAAACTCGGTTACTCGTTTCAAATGACAAAATTTGGTTGATATTTTTGTACTTGAAATTTTAATTTTTTATGTTTTATTTTTTTCACTTGATAACCGTTCAATAAATCTGAATCAAACAATGTTATATCCAGTTTTAAAATTGATAAACATGAAAATTATAAATGGATGGGGGGGATGCACTTCTTTTTGTTCCTCTTTTGATGATTATTCCCAACATTCTTCAAGTCCAACTTAGATTTAATGACAAAGAAAGAGATTAGGGGGCCTCGAGGAGCGTTTACTCTTGAGACCACTTTCGGCCTATTATCTGAAAAAGTAATAAATTTTTTATCAAAAAACAACAACTAATTTTGTAAAGTAAATATAAAAACAATATGTTTTGTAAAGATGGCCTATTTTGAGAAATTTTAAGGATAAACCGTAAAAATTTTACTTAGTAATTATATTTCAAAATCATTTAAAAAATATCATTCAAGTATGATATATTTAAAAAAGACCAATCGAGATATTTATACAAAAAACACAAACAAACTATATATTTTGTTCAAATGTCATTATGGTAACCGACATTTGTAGGTGGGGCAAGATTATACCGGTAAAAATTAATTAAAGGGAAAAAAACAAGGGAAGATGACTCATGAGGGTACCCATGTTTTAAAATTGTTCAAAAAAATCATCCAAGTAACGTCTTTGTACAAAAATCACCAATATACTATACGTTTTGTTCAAATGTCCACTGGTAAACGACATGTCCTAATAATTGGTGACATGACATTAATTAATATATTTCTCATTTTTTTAACGGCGAAAATTTTTAAATAATATTAGCAAGGAGCTAGAAAAGAACCACTACAATAAAATAGAGGCTAAAGGGTTATGTAACCACAAATTCCAACTAAGTTTAGCTCTACCACACTTACTAGAAATAAAAAAAAGTGTCATATCAATCACGTCATAGAAAAGAAAGGATTTCCTAGGTAAAACCATTCCAAAAATAATGGAATTTCAGAAATTCCAAAGGTACCAAATGTAGTCATGACTACCACATCAAAAGACTTGCGTTGAAACCACCCCCCCCCCCCCACACACACACACACACCCTCTCAAATTAAGAGCACCGGACCAAGTAGCTAGAGATTGAGTAGATAGCAGAACTGGGAGTTAACCATCCCACGAAATAGTTGTTGGAGTTACACGCAAGGACATAAATAAGCAAGAAATGACATGGGAAAATTATATGGAGTTGATTTGTTAATTAATTAATAGTCTTTAATTAATTAAATGAAATCTAAAAAATCTGGAATGTTCTAGAGGATTAAACAAGATAATTTAAGCAGTCGGATAATTACCAATTACATGGATAATTATTAGGTGACTAGATAGTTATCTTTTAGGGTTTTATATCGTTCCCTATAAATAGAGGGGGTCTATGGACGAAATTTGATGATGCTTTTTCACAAAACCGTAAGCAAAATTGGCTTAAATCCTTCTTGTCCTATAACCACCAAATTCCCGACACCACGGCGTGATGGCTTCATGGCCACAACGTGGAGACGCTGTTCCAGCAGATCCAGATTTTGGAGTCCTCGTTCAACATGTTCGATGGATCGGTTGTTTTCGGATGTTGTTGTTCTGAGTGCCTTCGGTGAGACTACGAAAGATATAACATCCTGAGAATTTAGGTATTTCTAAATTCATCCCTTGGTTTTTAATGTATGTTATTTTGGCCCATGGATTGGATGGAAGTAGCCATGGGAAGCCCTAGTGGCAAGTTTGTAATATTAGGCCAGGAGGAGTATGCTAAGCGTACATATGGGTACGTTGAGCGTACTATGGCATGCCCTAGTATGCAAGGCAAACATGTATGTACGTTGGGCGTACTCACGTCTGAAGGAAACCCTGTGTTTTAGGTTTTGTGGGGTATTTAAGCATCCTTAAGGCTTATTTATCCCCACATTTTCAGTTTCCGAAGTCTTAGAGCCGTTCTTGCAAAATCCTAGCCTCCTAGAGTGAGATTGAGAGCCCTAAAGTGTGTTATTGGTGTTTTAGAGGAAAAAGAAGTGCATCAAGAAGCTTGGAAGCTTAAATCAAGGATTGGATCTGGAAGTTTGGCTTTTTTCTCCACCATCTAAAGGTATAACGTTCATACCTTTATGGTTTATTTGATAGATCTCATGTTTGGGTCTTTTTATGTTTCTTTTTCGTCCTAAATGATCCATCTTGAGCATAGCCTGTCGTGGATGTTTTGAGTCGTCCTTTCAGGCCCTTAGAGGGGTCCTTGGTCATAAAAATGAGGTCCCAATGGCTAGAAGTGTCCCATGCATTTGGAAAATGGTCTTAATGGATTAAGACCTTGTATTAAGAACTTTTGGACGTGTAAAGTCATAAAGTTGAAGACTTTATGACTCTAAGGTGCATTTGGACCATCGATCTATAGTTTGGGTTTAAGTGCTTAAGCCATTAAGCACATAATGATACTTTTGGATCTGCGAGGGTACACCCCATGTAGGGGGAGTACGCCCGACGTACTCGGTCAGCCACCCCGATGTGGGCCAATGTGAGGCTCGGTGTACACCATACGTACCACATGAGTACTCCCCGCGTATGCCTTCTGTTGGATTTTGGAACTTGGGCTTCAAGTTTTGGGCCACCTTTTGGGCTTGAATGCTTCAGCCCTTATTGGACTATCTGAGTACGAGTGTTTTGGGCCAAGTAAAGGTTTGGACCTTAGGATAAGGCCCAAAAAGGAGTTTAGGCCCAATTTGGAAATTTTGAGCAAATTATGGGTCTTGAATAATTTTGGGCTTTTTGGATCAAGAATTGGGCCTGGATCTTGGCCCAATTAGGGAAAGGGTAAAGTGGCTATTTACCCTAAATATGGGTTATTAGTCAAGGATGCTAATCCAATTATTAATTGGATGTTTATTTTGTTGTAATAGTTCGGGGATTTTTTGTGAGCCACCAGCCGGAGGTTTTCAGTGCGATTTGGCAATGTGAGGAGAGTCTTCCTCACTGTTCTTATGGGTCGAAGGCACCAATGCTGACCCTTGGATTAATATCCTATTGTGCATGCTTTTGTACTATTTAGATCTGCATCCTAGTAGATAGGATGATGTTAATCTATAGTGATCTGTTAGATCGGTATTCCGGTAGATAGGATAATGTTATGCTTAGTGATCTATAAGATCTGTTTATTTGTTTGTTGGCTGGTTAATAGTATGCTTATCTGTATTATGTTCACATGTTTGGTCGGTGGCTGAGGCTTCACTGCTTTGTGCGTAAGCCACCAGGCTGGGACATTCCAACCTGATGGTTGAGGGCCTAGGGTATTCCATCCCGAGGATGATTAGACCCATAGTATGTTGGCATTCCAACCCGATGGTTGAGGGGCCTAGATTGTTCCAACCCGATGGTTGAGGGGCCTACGGTATTCCAACCCGATGGTTAATTGGACCCATAGTATGTTTGTGACATCCCCATTTTTACGGCCAGAAAAGACCGATTTCGTTTATGCTTTTTAAATAAAAATCAGACTAACTTCTTAAGAAAAGTGTTGCGGAATTTGTTCCCAAAACAAAATATGATATAAATTTTATCAAAGCATTTCTTAAAGAAATGTATTTCCATTACATTGAAAAAACTCGGGATGTCAATCATCGATACAGACCATAAGCATAAACTAAAAGAAATAAACACCTTAGGCCACAAAACACTATCTGGCCTCAAATCCGTAATCTCTCGTCAAATCATCCAACTATGCTTTTGCCACTACCTGTAATACAAGAAATTGAGTGGGTCAGGCTGGGGAGCCTGGTGAGCATATAGGGTTTTTAACCCACAATAATAAGTTCATTATTTATTTTCATCAAATTGCTAACCCGATTACCCGTTCCCATTATCCTCACTTTACGTCCCTAAAGCATCTATTATAAGGGACCTATCCTAAGGAATTTCATCGGGATGGACACTACTACTAAGGGGATTCCTCTGCCATATGTGTCCGTAAGGCAACCATTGGGGGGGGGGGGGATGGAGTACATCTTTAAAAACACCTACAGGTTGCGAGCCTGCTAGCGTTCCACTGGACTGCCTAGAAAAGTCTGTGGTCGTCATCTATACTCCGCTAGACGATTGGATCATCTTAAACATCGTAAACATCGAGGTCTCTCATCATTTTAACACACATCATCTATTTCATCTACCCATTGTTCTACCCAACATATTTGTAGATACAAAATACATACATGGTCCAGATCTGTAAAACAAAGCTTACATCTTTCATCCAACATACTTTCAAAGCATAAAATATTTATACGGTCTAGATCTGAAAAATAATGTTTACATCTTTCATCCAACATGACTTTCAAAGCATAAAATATATATACGGTCTAGATCTGAAGAAAAAGTTCAGATCCGAAGGAAAGAAGTTCGGTTCTTTCATAGATCTCAAAGTACACAGTTTAGATCTAAAGAAAAAGCTTAGATCTAAGGTGAGAAAGTGTAGATCTGAAAGAAAAAAGTCTCAGATCCGAAAGAAAAGTGTTAGATCTGAAAGATAAAGTGTAGATCTGAAAGAAATAAGTTTAGATCTTTCATCCAACATAGATCTCAAAGTATACAATTTAGATATGAAGAAAAAGTTTAGATCTGAGATGAAAAAGTGTAGATCTGAAGGAAAAAGTTTCAAATCTGAAAGAAAGAAGTATAGATCTTTCATCCAGCAAACATCTCAGGTAAACAGATAACATATATATCCACATAGCACATAATTTATATACAATACTTCATATCTATATGTAAGATGAAAGTGACTATACACTCACTTGATACAGAGTGATTTGGACAGCACCTCGCTTCTAAAAATAATCTTCTTTGACGAAACCGGGAAGTTTGCTTGAAAACCGGGCTTTGCTCGGAGCAGCGTTTCCGAAACCGACAGACGCTTTTTCTCGGGACTCCGGGAGCCTCGGGGCTTCCTTAGGGTGCTAGGGGCTCACCTAGGCTTAGGGGAGGGTTAAAACCCTTAGAGAGAGAAAGTAATTTAGAGAGAGAAAGATAATGGTGTGAAAAATCCGGAGACCCTTGCATCTATTTATATGGGCGCAAAGCCTCTCGGAACGCTGGGCGTAGGGAGGTTACGCGGGTCGTAACTTCTTCGGACGCGGGGCGTACTACGAGGGCTACGTGGCGTGATCCGAAGCGACTCCTGAACCAACATTGGACGGCCCAGATGCTACCACGTCATCAAGTTCTTATCAGACTTCGCAATTTCGACTACAAACTTTAAAAATTCGTATCTTTCGCATACGAGCTCTGTTTTTGACGTTCTTTATATCCACGCGAAGGCGGGAACGTACTATACAACTTTCGTTTAGACTCCATCGGCTAATTCTGAATTTATTTTAAAAGTTATATTTTTAACAGGCCGGGACAGGATTGGTCCGTTAAAAATTCATAACTTCTTCATCCGACGTCCGTTTTTGTCTGTCTTTTTATCGTTATGCTACTATTAACGAGATCTTCGATTCTCATTTAGGTTGTGTCGGCTAAAAACCACTCGATCTAATATTCGAATTTCGGGTTGTACACTGCTAAGCCGAAACTTCGAAAAATCATAACTTCTTCATACGAAGTCAGATTTGGGCGTTCTTTTTATCTCCGGAATCCTTGTTTCGACTACTACAACTTTATGCAAAGATATTGGGCTTATCTCACACTTTAATTTTGACGCTTATTTTTATTCTTTATTAATTATACATTTATAATTAAATAATAAGCACACAAATACACATAATAGTAAAATATTTCATCTTTATTACATCAAAAAGAGTTACAATAGTTGACCTAGACTATTACATCGTCTAAAAATGCTTAACCCCGAAACCCGGGCGTTACAATTCTCTCCCCCTTAGGATGATTCCGTCCCGGAATCATGCATCAGCAAACAGATGTGGATAGCGACTCATCATGTCATCCTCTGTTTCCCAAGTGAGATTCGGCCCATTCGAATGTTTCCATCGGACTAGCACTAAGTCGACCATCTTGCGTCGTAACTTCTTAGTCTTACGGTCAACAATTGCCTCAGGCTCTTCGATCAGCCTTTTATTCTCATCCATTCTTAACTCTGAGATCGGCATTATGTCGGGAACTTCTCCCGTGAATTTCCTTAAATAACACACATGGAAGGTGTTATGAATACCATCGAGTTCTTCGGGCAATTCCAGCTTGTAAGCTTGGTTTCCAATATTCTGAAGAACTTTGAACGGTCCAATAAACCTTGGACTTAGCTTTCCTCGTTTCCCGAATCTTATAAGTCCCTTCCACGGTGAGACCTTAAGCAAAACTGAATCCCCAACTTCGAAGGTCATCGGTCGTCTTTTCTTGTCAGCATAGCTCTTCTGACAATCCTGAGCTGCTAACATCCTTTCCCTAATCACCTTTAGCTTTTCAGCAGTCTGATGGACTATGTCAGGGCCCATAAACTGCTTTTCTCCGGCTTCAAGCCAACAAGACGGCGTACGACACTTTTGTCCATATAAGGCTTGATAAGGTGCCATCTTGATGCTCAAATGGTAGCTATTGTTGTAGGAAAATTCTACCAGAGGTAAGTGCTCATCCCAGTTACCTTGGAACTCTAGGGTACACGCTCTTAGCATATCCTCCAACGTTTGAATCGTTCTTTCGCTTTGACCATCGGTCTGCGGATGATAAGCTGTACTTAAACACAATTCCGTACCCAATTCCTCTTGTAGACTCCTCCAGAATCTTGACGTGAATCGACTATCACGATCTGATACAAATCGTTAAAGGAACACCGTGAAGTCTTACCACCTCCTTCACGTAAGCATTGGCGAGCTTATCCATCGACCATCTTTCGTTAGCTGCTATGAAGTGTGCACTCTTAGTGAATCGATCAACGACCACCCAAATCATGTCGTGACCGTTCTTCGTTCTGGACAGTTTAGTGACAAAATCCATGGTAATGTCTTCCCATTTACCCATGGGAACAGGTAAAGGTTCTAAACTCCCATACGGTTTCTGATGTTGTGCCTTAACTCTCGCACATGTCACACACTCGGCCACATACTTCGCAACATCGAGCTTCATCGTCGGCCACCAGTAGTAGGGCTTTAGGTCCCTATACATTTTAGTGCTACCGGGATGAATCGAGTACATGGTCTTGTGTGCTTCCTCCATCAGAAGATCTCTTATTCCTCCCATCTTAGGTACCCAAATCCTATCTTGGAATACCTTTAACCCTTGATTGTTCGTACCGAACTCCAACGTTTTTCCCAAACGTTCTTCCTTTCAGTCATTCTTCTCTGAAGCTTCTTCTTGAGCTTTCTTAATACTTTCCACGATCGTTGAGACAACTTCAATTCTTAACGCTCTTGGCCTCTCCTTTCAAGGCTCACTTTTCGGCTTAAAGCATCGGCTACGACATTTGCTTTACCAGGGTGGTAAAGTATCTCGCAGTCGTAATCCTTAAGCAACTCCAGCCAGCGTCGTTGCCTCATATTCAACTCTTTTTGATCAAAGAGATACTGAAGACTCTTATGATCCGTGTAAAGCTTGCACTTCGTGCCGTAAAGATAATGTCTCCAAATCTTTAGTGCAAATACCACTGCTGCCAACTCCAGATCATGAGTGGGGTAGTTCTTTTCGTGTTCCTTCAATTGTCTCGATGCATATGCTATCACCTTATCCCTTTGGGTCAGAACGCAACCTAACCCAACTCCAGATGCATCGCTATAGACTGCGAAGTCTTTAACTCCATCGGGCAGAGTAAGAATCGGTGCTTCACATAACTTCTTCTTTAGCTTCTCAAATGCTTCTTCGTGTTTCTCACTCCACGTATAAGTGGCTCCTTTATGGGTCAAAGCTGTCAATGGAGCAGCTATCGAAGAAAATCCTTGGATAAACCTTCGGTAATATCCGGCTAATCCCAGAAAGCTTCGGATCTCTGTAGGACTTTTTGGTCGTTCCCACTTCATCACCGCTTCGATTTTTGCTGGGTCAACCATTATCCCTTCTTGGTTAACCACATGACCCAAGAATTGGACTTCTCGGATCCAAAAATCACATTTGGAGAACTTTGCGTACAGCTTCTCCTTCTTCAAAACTTCTAGCACCTCTCGTAGATGCTTGCCATGCTCCTGCTCGCTTTTTGAGTAAACCAGAATGTCATCTATGAACACTATCACAGATTTATCGAGGAATGGTTTACAAACCCTGTTCATCAAATCCATGAATGCTGCTGGAGCATTGGTTAGTCCAAACGACATAACCAAGAACTCATAGTGTCCGTACCTCGTTCTGAACGCGGTTTTCTCAATATCTTGCTCTCGCACCTTCAGCTGATGATATCCTGACCTAAGATCGATCTTCGAGAAATAGCTCGAACCTTGTAGCTGATCGAACAGGTCATCAATCCTTGGCAATGGGTACTTATTCTTCACCGTTGCCTTGTTCAGCTCTCTATAATCTATACACATTCTCATGCTTCCATCTTTCTTCTTCACGAATAACACCGGAGCTCCCTAGGGTGATGAACTAGGTCTAATGAAACCGTTGTCCAACAAGTCCTGAAGTTGCGTCATAAGCTCCTTCATCTCCGTCGGTGCTAATCGGTATGGTGCTTTTGCTATTGGTGTCGTTCCTGGTAACAAGTCTATTCGAAATTCCACTTGTCTATCAGGCGGTAATCCAGGAAGATCTTCGGGAAACACTTCCGGATAATCACACACCACTGGTATTTGCTACATCTCCTTCTTCTCTTTCTTAGCATCGATCACAAATGCCAAGTATGATGAGCAACCTTTGGACAAACATTTTCTGGCTTTCATCAGGGAGATGATTCCAGAATTTACCCTGCGTTTGTCCCCATACACCACGAATGACTCTTTTCCAGGCGGGTTTACTCTTACTATCTTCTTCTTGCATAGTATCTCGGCATCATTGGCGCTAAGCCAATCCATTCCCAGTACGATATCGAAACCATTCAACTCAATAGGTAACAGCTCCTCATGGAATTCGTTTCCGTTTAAGTCGATGACGATATTCCTAATGCAATTGCTAACAGGTATGAATCTGCCACTGGCAACTTCTACAACTAGGGAATCATCAAGTTTTTCTATAGGCAATGCTAGTCTTCCACCAGATTTATGTGATATAAAGGAGTAATTTGCTCCAGAATCAAACAATATATTGGCAGGCAATCCATTTACAAGAAAGGTACCTGAAGCGACGTCCGCTGCTTCCTTCGCGGCTTCCAGGGTCATCTGGAAAGCTCTGGCTTTTGGCTTCGGTGGGACATTGGGCTTTCAGTTCCCTATATATAGGGTTATTTACTAGAGGTAGATAAGAACTTTTACAGACTTGTCTCTTTTACTCTATAAAGAATTCGAAAGCGTAATAGAGCATAACAGATCATATTTACATTCTGTGTTCAAATCTCACATTCATACTTGAATTCATACTCTGATTAATTCATTACTCGATTCTTTAATTCACCAATTGGTATCAGAGCAGGAATCATATCTCTGATCTGATTTTCACGTTATTCAAAAGGTTTTTGAATCAACTTTTTGATTCAAAAGTTTCCGCACTTTTTTAAAGTGAAAAATTATCTAGATCTTAGTCTGTGATTCGATTCTGCATTTGAATTGTTGAATCGAGTGTTATTCTCATCAATTTGATTTGATTCATCCAGTTTGTTTTCAAATTCTCAAGTCTTTTCAAACTTCTCGAAATCATCTTCCGTACAACAATGGCGAGTTTCAATCTCAATTCAATGACGTCGTTTTCTCATCTGCTAGGTTCATCAACCAAAATTCCAATGCTAATCCCTGAATACTATGATCAGTGGGCTGATCGGATGCAGGATTATCTGAATGGTCTTGATGAGCAATTATGGACATGTATCACTGGAAATATTAATGTTCCAGTGAATGTTCAACCAATCGGATCTTCTTCCACAAGTTCTGGTGTTGATAATCAAGGTGATCGTCTGAAGAAATTGGAGAAAAGGTGTATGAGGGAATTACGAGGTGATTTACCTCCAGTTGTGTACAATTACATTAGGAGTTGTACAACTGCAAAGGAAATCTGGAACAATCTGAAAGATAAATTTCAAGGAAGTGAGAAGACAAAAATCAATTCAGTTAAACAATGTTTGGTTGAGCTGAAAGACTTCAAACAAAAAGAAGGAGAAACAATTGAAGTTTACTATGATCGTCTGAATGAGCTAATCTATCGTTGCAATCGCTATGGAATTACCAGGACTTCAATGGAATTCAATCTCATCTTTGTAATGGGGCTTCGAAAAGAGTGGAGGAGTGTGAGTATGATGGTAAAGAATCAGCAAAGTTTTGATACATCAACTCTCAATGATTTGTACAATCAGTTGAAAACACATGAAGTTGAAGTAAATGAAATTGCTGAGGAATCGAAGTTGAATTTGGGAGGTCCATTAGCTCTTGTGACAAAAATTTCGGAAAAAGAAGCTGAGAATGGTGATTCTGAGGAAGAAGAAGGATTCATCATGAATTCGGATGATGAAGCAATAGCATTTTACTCGAATAATCGTGTCAAGAAATTTTTCAAAAAGCCATTCAATTCGAAGACTAAGCTTGCTGAGGTGAAGGGAAATTATGTGAGTAAAAATGTTGTTGAGGAGAAAAAGAAAGTGGAGAAGCAAGATTCGAAGATAGTTGAAGGAAAAAGTGAGAAGAAGTTGAAAGGTGATGCAGGAATAGATTGTCATTATTGCAACGGTGGGAATCATCTTGCAAATGACTGTATGCTTCGAAAGAAGGATGAGAGGAAGAATAAAGTCAAGGATGAGGCATACTATGCAGAGAAGCTTGAGGTGGTGCGTGCTAAGGCCAAGAATTTGTCATTGGTTGCGAAGGGTGAGCAAGAGGATGAAGAAGGAACATATCAAATCTGGTCATCTGGATCAGATGATGAAGAAATGTGAAATCCGACACATGGAGCATTGTATGCGAAAATGGAGGAACACTCAGAGGATGAGGAATTCGAAGTGAGGGGACGATGCTTCGTATCCAAAGCTGCTGACAAATCTCCAATGACTACAAAGGTACGTAAAATTCTCAAATCTTTTAATATTCCTACTCATGCTTATGATTCTGAACTAATATCTTTTGATGAGACGGTTACTTATTTTGATTTAATTGTTGTGTCTGCTAGTAATGAGGCCAACAAATTGTCCATGGAGTTGTTAGAGACCAAAAAGAGATTAGACTCGAAAATAAGCAAAATTGAATGTATGGAATTACAAATAACAAACATTATGTGTGATAGAGATACTTTAACGAGTGAAGTTAAACTTTTACTAGCACAAAGAAACATTTACTGTAATTCAGCGAAAAGACTATATGGAAAATTAACTGATTTACATCATTCAAGTGACATAAGTAAAGAGCAACATAGAAAATTACTGCCTTTTCTAGCATTCGAAAGAGCTAAGGTAGATAATATTTCGTATGATTGTGAGCAAATAATAGCTGATTTTGACAAAGTTCCTGATGATAGATATAAATATGGAATTGTCAAAATTGATGAATGTCTTGATGCGAAAGAATTAGTTAACATCGTGAATGATACTTTGACTAAATCTGAACAAACTCAAATTTTGAAAAAGATTGAGAATTCAACATCTGATTCTCAATCTAATTTTGCTGATATTGAAGATAATTTTGACAATATTAGTGAAATTAGTGAACTAGAAGATGTTGATTGTTCTCAGTTGTCTGTTGTTAATGTTGCTACAACATCTAAAGGAAAAGAAAAAGTTAAGGATTTGATGGTTAAAAATGAAACTGATATACCCTCAACTTCGAAAGTTTGTGATATGAACTTCGTGGATCTCAAAGACAGCCAAACTGATGATAGTGATGATGAAGATGAAGAGAAAATTTCGAAGGAAAAGAAATTTACAAAAGAAGAAGAAACTCCTCGAATGGTGGTTGATCAAGTGTATGGTGATACACAAAAGTTCGAAAAAGTAATGAATGAAAAAGGTGAACATTATCTTGAAACGAATACAGTGGTTTAAAGACCAAATTGACAAATTTTCGAAGGAAAACAACGTTTCAAAAAGACAAGCAAGAAAGAAAATATTTTGGCAGAATGTTGAGTCTCAAAAGATGTCTGAATCACAATCACCCAAAAATGTTTTCAAAGCTAAAAATCCCTCTTTTTCAACCAAAAGACAACTTTTCTCTCAAACAACACATTCAAGGTCTGAAGTGAATAATCAAACAAAGTTTTCGAATGTTTCTAAACCAAATTTTTCAAAAACATCAAATTCAAATCAAAAATTCTTTCAACGTCAACATTTTAAATCAACAGTTGATACGTCTTATAGTCAATCTTTTATAACAAAACCAAAAGTGGATTTTGTTCCTCAAAAGCCAAATTTTCCTAATCATACGAAGAAAGAAACAATGAAAACTTCACGGGAAAAAGGAATGACTTCAAGGAAGAACATTGATCATTGGCTTGAAGGCAAAGGAAAGATGTATCAGTCAAATAAATATTCAACGGAGCAAATTCACGATGCATATGAAAAATATGTGAATACTTCATCAAATGGTAGTTCATCTTCTAAGGATTCGAACATTTCAGTCAAAGCTTGGAAACTAGTAATAAAAGCAAAGAATGTTCATTCACAAACTCAGAATTCGAAGGGTAATGTCAGTGAACATTCGAAACCATCAAACACTTATGTTTCGGTTCCTTTAAATGAAGAAGTAAACATAATTGATAGTCTCAAAACCAAAGTTTGTGATTGGGTTAAAAGTTCTTCATTACATTCGAAATTGAAATCTAATTTCCAAGGACCCAAAAAGCCTTGGGTACCTAAATTTTTCAATTGATTGTAGGTACTATGTGACGAGCAATATGATAACAACTGGTACATCGATAGTGGTTGCTCTCGTCACATGACTGGGAAGAAGGAGAATTTACGAGATTTTCGAAGTCTCAAAAATGTTGGAGTAGTGAAGTTTGGGAACAATCAAAAATGCCAAGTCAAAGGATATGGGAAGATCACAAATGGACAATTCACAGTGAATCATGTTGCATATGTTGAAGGTCTTCAACATAACTTGATAAGTGTTTCTCAACAGGTTGTGGGCACTGGCAATCAAGTTCTTTTTAACGAAGAAGGGAGTGTAATTTCGAATGTCAACACAAAAGAAGTATTACTTAAATCCAAAAGGAAGGGTGACATGTTCACTTTGGATATCAATCCGATAGTAGGGAAACCAGGTATATGTCTTCTTTCGAAAGCAACAGCAGACTTAAGTTGGCTTTGGCATCGAAGACTTTCTCATCTCAATTTTCGAAACATCAATAAACTTGTGGTACAAGATTTGGTAAGAGGTTTACCTTTACTTAAATTTGACAATGATTCTTTATGTGCAGCTTGTGAAGTTGGCAAGCAACATAAACAAGGTCATCCAATAACAATAGATTCGAAAATTGTTGCACCTCTGGAGCTTTTACATATTGATTTGTGTGGTCCTTCGACTGTTTCAACTGTCAACAAGAAACGGTTTATTTTAGATATTGTCGATGACTTTTCCAGATTTACGTGGGTTTATTTTCTCAGGCTTAAATCCGAAGTTGCACAAATCATGATTGATTTTATCAAAAAGATGGAAACGACATTGAAGAAGATTGTTCGAAAAATTAAGAGTGATCATGGAACTGAATTTAAGAACAATGTTTTTGATTCATTTTTGGTGGACAAAGGGATTTCGCATAACTTTTCATCTCCATACACACCACAACAAAATGGTGTTGTTGAACGAAGAAATAGGTCTCTATGCGAAGCGGCAAGGACTATGTTGGCATATGCGAATCTTCCACAATACCTTTGGGCTGAAGTAGTTTCAACCGCATGTTTTACTCAAAACAGATCCTTCATTCATTGTCGATTTAATATTACTCCATATGAAATTCTCAACAATCGAAAACCTAACGTCAAATTTTTCCATGTTTTCGGATGCAGGTGCTTCATTATGAATCTCAAGGATAATCTTACGAAATTTCAAGCAAAATCAGATGAAGGGATTTTCTTGGGATATTCGAATAATTCAGTTGCATATCGTGTGTTGAATAAAAGAACACGAAAAGTTGAAGAAACTTTTAATCTTACATTTGATGATTACTACATTAAACAAACAACAACTCAGTTTGAAAATCATCCAATTCTGAAAAACATACAAGATGAATCTGAATCCTCACAACCATTAGATATTGATTATGATTTAATTTTTGGAATTTCAGATCATGCTGTTGATGCTGAAATCAATGCAAGTGATAATCATATCTCTGAACTAACAAAGCATAATGATTCATCAACATCAAATTCTCCAGAAATTGGCGAAAGTATGCAACACCATCCAGTGGAGGGGGAGCACTTGGATTCGAATTCATTAGATGACGAACAACATTCTTTCGAGGGGGAGAAAGAAAGGATGAATGATGATGTTGAGGGGGAGCATAATGTTGAGAGGGAGCATTCAGAAAATATTGAAGATAATAATGATTTTGATGATGCTTGTTCGATTGTAGGCTCAGAACACGATGATATATATGAAGATGCACCTTTGGAAGTTGATCCAGCATATCCTCCAATGGAAAAATGGACAAAAGATCATCCGAAGGATCAAGTAATTGGGAATCTACAAGAGGGAGTTTTAACAAGAGCTCAAATTCATGCAAAGAATGAGGTATTGAATACTCATCAAGAATTTTGCATGTTCAATGTTTTCATCTCTAAAATTGAACCAAAAACAGTTAAGATTGCAATGGAACACTAAGATTGGGTTGTTGCAATGCAATCTGAATTGTCTGAATTCGAACGAAACAAGGTTTGGAGATTAATTCCTAAACCTGAAAATGTTTCAATTGTCGGGTTAAAATGGATTTACAAAAATAAAACCGACAAAGATGGAAATATTGTTCGAAACAAAGCCAGACTTGTTGTCAAAGGATATTCACAACAAGAAGGAATCGACTATGAAGAAACTTTTGCCCCTGTCGCAAGACTCGAGGCGGTTCGTATATTTCTAGCTTATGCAGCTCACAAGGACTTTGATGTTTATCAAATGGACGTGAAGTGTGCATTTCTAAATGGAGAGCTTGAAGAAACAGTATACGTAGAACAACCCCCAGGTTTCATTAACGAAAAATTTCCAAATCATGTTTATATTTTAGATAAGGCAGTTTATGGTTTGAAACAAGCACCACGAGCATGGTATGCAACTCTAACCTCATTTTTGAAACAATCTAAATTTAAACAAGGATCTGTTGATCCCATATTATTTCGAAAGAAAGTGGGGAATCATCTAATGCTTGTTCAAATTTATGTTGATGATATTATTTTTGGCTCAACTGACCCTGCTTTGTCTAGAGAATTCGAAGATTTGATGAAGAGTAAGTTCGAAATGAGCATGATGGGAAAAATCAATAATTTTCTTGGTTTGAATATTCGTCAAAACAGAGAATGAATTTTTATCAATCAAGAAAAATATACGAAGAATCTGATGGAAAAGTTTGGACTGACGAATAGCACGAAGTTACGAGTTCCAATGGCAACAAGCATCAAGCTAACACCGTCGTTAGATAAACCTACTGTTGACATAACTTTATATAGAAGCATGATTGGTTCATTACTTTATCTCGCACCTAGTAGACCTGATATCATGTTTTCTGTGTGTAATTGTGCAAGGTATCAGTCTAATCCACGAGAACCACATCTCACTGCTGTGAAGAATATCTTTCGTTATCTTAAAAGAACAATTTCGTTAGGATTGTGGTATCCTTCGAACACTGGGTTCTTTGTACAAGCATATTCGGATGCTGACTTGGGTGGTTGTAATCTTGATCGAAAAAGCACAAGTGGTGGATGTCAATTTATTGATGGCAAATTGGTGAGCTGGCAGTCGAAAAAGCAAACATGCGTATCAATTTCAACAGCTGAAGCAGAATATGTGGCTGCTGCTGCTTGCACTTCGCAAATAATATGGATCCAAAGTCAATTGCGTGATTATGCAATAAATAAGAAAAAGATTCCATTATATTGTGATTCTCAAAGTGCAATACGAATTTGTCATAATCATGTGCAGCATTCGAAGACTAAACATATAGCTCTTCGTTATCATTTCATTAAAGATCACGTGGAGGATGGAAATATTGAAGTACATTTCGTGAAAACAACTGATCAGTTAACTGATATATTCATGAAACCTTTAGATGAAAAATCCCTTGTGAGAATAATAGAAGGGCTTGGAATGATCGATGGAAATTCTGTTCCATGCGAAAAAGGAGAATGATGGTTGACAAGGAATGAATCAGAGGCGCTGAATAAAAGATAAAGCAAAGTCATTAAGCATTCAGCGGTTACTGTTCATAGTCAACGCTTCAACCCCTTCAAATTCGCACATTTATCACTTCTTTTAAGGGTTGATTCTGAGGTTACTGTTCATAGTCAACGCTTCGACCCCTTCGAATTCGTACATTTGTCAATAATAAAGGAATGCCAAAATTTCGTGTGTTTGCAACAAGTACAGTATATTTTTTTTTAATTTTCGAAAAATTCAAAAATCCAAAAAGAGTTTCTTTAGTTTTGTCATTTCATTTTCGAAAATTCAAAAATCCAAAAAGATTTTCTTTTGTTTTGTCATTTAATTTTCGAAAATTTCCAAAATACAAAAAGATTTTCGTTTGTTTTGTCTTTATTTTCGAAAAATCAAAAATCCAAAAAGATTTTCTTTTATTTTTGTCATTTACTTTTTGAAAATTTCAAAAATACAAAAAGATTTTCTTTTATTTTTGTCATTTACTTTTTGAAAATTTCAAAAATACAAAAAGATTTTCTTTTGTTTTGTCATTTAATTTTCGAAAATTTCCAAAAATACAAAAAGATTTTCGTTTATTTTGTCTTTATTTTCGAAAAATTCAAAACAACAAAAATATTTTAATTCTTACTTCTTTTTAGTATTTTGTTGCAGATTATCATGACGATACAAAAAGGGATTATCTTTGCAGTACTAGGGTAAGGTACATTTTTCGTATGAATTGATAAATTTTTCATCTTTTGCACTAGTTAGGTTGTCCCTAGAAGCATGCTGCTGCATGTTGACCAAAGCCTCCATGACTCAATGTGTGTGTACGAAAGCCTTAATGAAATTATTCATGCGGAGATTTCTTCCCAATCAGGCTTATATTCACATTAGTCTCTGAGCTACCTTACTCTTCTCAAAATGAGTTAAGAGTTTACTGTTTGGTCCAAACATAACAGAGGTACTTTTCGTGTCTTACATCAATCTTTTTCATCTATAAAATTCTTTCACGATCACACACGAAGACATATGTCCGAGAGGTCTCTGATCAAACCCATCGAGACTTAGATATATCAAAACTCTGTGTTAATGATCTGACATCATGAGACCGTGATGAAAGTGAAACCCAATTTTCATTAACTTTTAAGGAATTGACGAGGAACTCAGTTCCAGATTTTCACGACACTTTTGTTTCTGTACCAAAATTCGAAACTCCAAATCATATTCATTTCGAATGAGTGGTCCTGATCAAACATTCGAAACCCACGATGTTTGTTACCCAACAAGATCCAGAATATAAATTTTTTTTCTTTCTTGAATATGATTTTTGTGTGAGTTTCATTCGAATATCCTAGTCCTTTCAAAATTTTTCAAAGCAAACTTGTCACTAACTACACTGGTCAAACAAGTAATTTCTGTTATAATTTCTCACCTTATGTTTAGGATGACATGTAACGAAATTTTTTTTAAACTACCGACGAAACATTATAAAAGAAGCCCTTTGATACTTATCAACAAGTATTCGATTGTAATTCACGGGAACCCACACAAGCTATTGATCATTCTCTTAATGATTAATGAAGTAATCTTTGCCCGGGATTTAATCTGCTTTTGTGTCAATGGTTTGACATCACAATATCCCATACTTTTCTTATATTTGTTTCACGTCTCTATTCTTTGGAACACAGCACTCACGAAATCCTTGAGGTTCTGAGTAATACCAACTCAGGCTGATGATTTCGAACTTCTGGCGTATGACTTCGCTTTTCATCCCAAAAGTGAAAGAGCCTTGCTTCCATTCGAAGGGTTCTAACGGTTACAATACTCTTGGTGATCACAAGATAGACTGTTTTTAAATGACGTATGGTATTCTGTCCGGTTTTCAAGGTGATGTGACAACTACTTTTTGACGCATGGCTACTTTTCAGTAGTAATGGTCCGACTTTCAAGGTGTCACGTCGGATTTCATTAAATACACATCCCGCTTCAAATTCAAACTTCAGGGTTACATATAAAAGGGGATTCAAGGGTTCATTGTCCGTTTACGCGATCAAAAAGCAAATTTCCCAAAATTCTCTGTTCATCATCTTCTTCAAACCCTAACAATGGCGACTTCTGCTCATGTTGATTCTCATACAACTGAAGATGCCTCTTCATTACCAATAATGAAGATTCAAGCAACAAACTACTACTTGGAGGGTGAAGTTTCTCAGTATCCGGAAGAATTAAAGATGCTCATTGTTGCTTTGAAGAACTCGGTTTTGGCTAAAGCGATGTTCAACTCTTTCTCTGTTCCATTGTCCTGGCTTTCTCAAGCAGGATCGACTGCAACATACAACAAAGCATCTGATACGATTACATTTCATCTGGTGAACGATAAAAAGGTCAGGCTAACCAAGAAACTATTCTGTCAAATTCTTGATATTCCGAATTCGCCTCCATATGTTTCATGTACTTTTCCACAAATCGTTCATATGTTCAATGAGATGGGATATCAGCCACCATTGTCCAAGATTTGTGATTTTAAGAAATCTGGACTTCCAAGAATCTGGAATTTCTTATTTGGAATTTTTCTAAGATGTCTGACTGGGCGATCCGCTGGTCTTGATAAAGGAAGGATGGAAGTTTATGCCATGGTTGCTGGCATATATTATGATATTCAAGTGGACTATTCTACTCAGTTATGGAAAGAGTTTCAAAAAGGAGTAGAACATACGAATGCTATTCATGGCATTTCGTGTGCAAGATACTGGAGCCTGATCTTGCAACATTTCTACAATAAGGAAGGTATTTTAGTACCCAATGATGAAGAAAGAGCAGTTTTTCAACCATATCACTATCCGAAGGATGTCACCGACAGTACTGAGATTTTTCCATCAGTGGCTCGTATTCCCGATGCAATGCTTAAAAGGGTCGATCCTTCGAATTCAGTTTTGGTGGCATATTTACAGACTATCGATACTACAGTTGAAACTGGTGTATTATTGGATAGAGAAGATACGAAATCCAAGAAGACGAAGAAGACTGAAACTGAGTCAAAATCTTCGAAATCTCCCAAGAAGAAGCCTGAAACGGTTGAAGTATTTGTTGCTGAGACTCAAGTGGTTGAGTCCATTCTTGAGGAAACACAAGAAAATGTTATCATTCCTTCGAAGACTGGAATGTTTCAAAGAATTAAAATGAAGTCTTCCCATAAACTCAAGTCTCCCACACAACAAATGATTCGAAAGCCTCAAATGACTCATCAAGGCGTTTTAATTAGGGAAGTGCCAGCACCTGTTTCTCCTGTGTCAAAGAAACGAAGGGCTGAAGATATGGCAAAACGTTTGTCGAAGAAGAAGAAGAAGAAGACTCGCAAACTTGTGATTTCTACTGAGTCAACTGAGGATGAAGGTGAAAGAATTCTAGAAACTCCAGAGTTTAATCTTATCACTGAAACTTCTACTCCTGAGAAGACAGTTGTAATACCACCCGAAGATTCAATTGCCAAATCAGTTCCTGAGGAGGTTCGAACTTCAGGCATCCCTGCACACGTATCTGATACGGATGCAAATGTCGCTATGGGTGAAGGAGGTTCGAAAGATACAGCTACAGGTCCATCTACATCTACTATTCACATTACCTCAACCACAGATTCACCTACATTCGAACACATTATCAATCAACCCTTCACTTCTCGTTTTTCTTCTCAATCCACTGACACACCCAAACCAACTTCACCTATTCAAGAAACTGTTTTTATGGAGACAGAAACTGATAATGAGGGGTTTGGAGGAATGTTTGATGAATTGGAATTTCATGAAGACGAAGAACAATTCCTCGATCACATGCTGATGACCATGAAGCAGTTTAAGATTTTAAATCAAAAGTTGAATTATGTCATTCAATCTCAAGCAGATATAGGGTTTGGTTCATCTGTTTCACGTGTTGAAGTTGATTCGTTGCTAAAGGTGTTTGAATCCAGAATCATAAGTAAAGTATCGGGGATGCTTAAAGATTCTGAATCTCGACTCTTGGAGAAGATTGATCATAATGATCAAAACAATGAAATTCAGATTAATTCTCAGAGTTCGAAGTTTACTGGTGACCTGAGAGAGTTGAAGAATGTTGCCAAGGAAAGACATGTTCTTTTTATTCAAGATGTGAAGAAAGTTCGAGAAGATGTCAACTTGCAAATTCATGAACTTCGTGAAGATATGAAAAGAGAAATAGCAACTGCTCAACATGACTATGCGTCATTGCATAACAAGGTTGATATCATTTGTGACGCAGTCACTCGGTTTGTTAAGTTGTATGAACATTTGAGTCCTCAAATTACTCAACTTTCAACACCCGAAAGTGCAAGCTTTGAAGAAGTGCTTAAGTTGCTCAAGGAGTTAAAAGAGATTTCTGATAAGCCGGTTTCTTCTCCATTGATTACTCCTGAATTTTTATCTCAGAAGTTTATCCAATTCGAAGCCATTCTCAACAAGCAACTTGCACCTCTCTTTCGCATATCTAGCCTTCTTCCAACAACAAATGCCCCGCCTGTTTTCACAGGGGTGCAAGGGGGAGAAAGAAAAACTACAGAGTCGAAGGCTAGTGGTGAGGATGCGAAAGTTGTGGGAAAAGTCTTTTCTTCAAAAATCCCAACAACAAAGCCAGTAATAGTTTCGGCTGAGATGGTGACTTCAACAGTTGTAACAACATTACCCATTACAAAATCTTTTTCGAAAGGGATTGTAATTGGTAAACCTTCAGAGACTGGTGGGAGTGGTTCAAATCCAAAAGAGGCAATTGACAATCCAACATTGAAAGATAAAGGGAAATCGATTGTTGTCGAAAAGTCGAAAGAAGAAAAGAAGGCTGAAGCTGAAGCCGAAATAGAAAAGCTCAGAATAGTTCAAAGCATAATGGCTCAGCGTGCTAATGATCCGAAGGGAATGAATAAAGGGGATCCAACGAAACACTATAACTACGAAACAATCGAGGCCAAGGTTGCATTCAATCACATGTATTCGTTTGAAAAGAAACCAAAACAAAGCTATTTGGTCACAAATAATGATGCAAGCCAGTTGGATTTCCCGATAAACGAAATGATGTTTATCATGCCTCAGTTCAAGGCCGAAGGGAATTTTAAAGGGAAAGATGAAGGTACACACATGAAAATTCGTTTTCATGTTGTTCTTGGTAAAGCCCCTGAAGAAGTGTGGTCTTTAATCAAAATCAAGAAGGTGATAAGTATGAAAAGGGATGTGGTTTTCGAAAACACAGTCCAAAATTTTAAATACGTGGTTGCCAGGGCAGATGGAAAAATTTGCGAATTCACTGTTGCAGATTTTCCATTAATGAACTTGTATGATCTTATACAAGTTGCATTACTTTTGAAAGATAAATCCTTTTCATTCCTTCAAAACACAGAACCAGAAGAATTCAAGCTTGGAGTTGCTCACATCAAAATTTTTATCGAAAATTACTATGAGTGTTTGGCACTTACTGATGTGGAGTTAGCTACGGCTAAAGGAATGGAAATAACAGCTCCAATGGCTCCTTCGAAGACACAGGCAGATTTAAATAAATATGCTGATGGTGAGATATGCCTGAAACCTTTTGGAATTGTCTTCGCAGGAAAAGACAAAGCTGGTAAGTCAAAGCGTTTTTTGTTCCAAGCGTGCGAAGTGGAAAGGTACTCAACTTCTCAATATACGAACTTAATTGTTCGTATGAATCATTGCAAGAAGAATAATGAAGAAGATAAGAAAGAGTTGAAAAAGATTATCTCATGGTATACATAGATTCGAAGGGTGTTGTTGTATTCCATCACTCTTCTTATAAATTGAAGACTTCGACTATTATTACAAAGGGGGAGATTGTAAGGGTTGAATAGTTGTAATTAGTCGAACTATGTTTTGTACTCTTCGAATATTTTGTAATGTATTTTACTAAGGCGCTTATGTTCGAAGCGTTAGTGTCAAAGCCTTAGTATATTTTTTGTACGCTCTCAGTTCCCTATATATAGGGTTATTTACTAGAGGTAGATAAGAACTTTTACAGACTTGTCTCTTTTACTCTGTAAAGAATTCGAAAGCGTAATAGAGCATAACAGATCATATTTACATTCTGTGTTCAAATCTCACATTTATACTTGAATTCATACTCTGATTAATTCATTACTCGATTCTTTAATTCATCAAAGACCTTGTATTAAGAACTTTTGGATGTGTAAAGTCATAAACTTGGAGACTTTATGACTCTAGGGTGCATTTGGATCACCGATCTGTAGATTGGGTTTAAGTGCTTAATCCATTAAGCACATAATGAGACTTTTGGATCTGCAAGGATACGCCCCACGAACTCGGTCAACCACCCCGATGTGGGTTAATGCGAGGCTCGGTGTACACCCTGCGTACCACATGAGTACTCCCCGCGTACGCCTTTTGTTGGATTTTGGAACTTGGGCTTCAAGTTTTGGGCCACCTTTTGGGCTTGAATGCTTGGGCCCTTTTTGGACTATCTGAGTATGAGTGTTTTGGGCCAAGTGAAGGGTTGGACTTTAGGATAAGGCCGAAAAAGGAGTTTGGGCCCAATTTGGAAAATTTGGGCCAATTATGGGTCTTGAATAATTTTGGGATTTTGGATCACGAATTGGGCTTAGGTCTTGGCCCAACTAGGGAAAGGGTAAAGTGGCCATTTACCCTAAATATGGTCTATTAGTCAAGGATGGTAATTCAATTATTAATTGGATGTTTATTTTGTTTTAATAGTTCGGGGATTTTTTGTGAGCCACCAGCCGGAGGTTTTCAGTGCAATTCGTCAATGTGAGGCGAGTCTTCCTCACTGTACTTACGGGTCGAAGGCACCAATGCTGACGCTTGGATTAATATCCAGTTAGGCATGCTTTTGTATTATTGAGATTTGCATCCTGGTAGATAGGATGATGTTAAGCCATAGTTACCTGTTAGATCGGTATCCTGGTAGATAGGATAATGTTATGCTTAGTGATCTATAAGATCTGTTTATTTGTTTGTTGCCTGGTTAATAGCATGCTTATCTCTATTATGTTCATATGTTTGTTCTGTGGATGAGGCTTCACTGTTTTTTGCGTAAGCCAACAGGTCGAGGCATTCCAACCCGATGGTTGAGGGCCTAGGGTATTCCATCCCGAGGATGATTGGACCCATAGTATGTTGGCATTCCAACCCGATGGTTGAGGGGCCTGCGGTATTCCAACCCGATGGTTAATTGGACTCATAGTATGTTGGCATTCCAACCCGATGGTTGAGGGGCCTAGGGTATTCCAACCCGATGGTTGATTGGACCCATAGTATGTTGTTGTTGTATTTATGTTATTTGTTGTGTTGGCATTTTGGGGGAACTAACTAATCTTTGGGCTTACAATTTTGGGTTATGTTTCACGTACCTCAGATGATCGTGGGAAGGCAAAGGCTTGATCGTGCACCTCCTCATGTTGTGTTTTTGTGATTTTAGGACAAAATCTGGTGTTAAACTTGTTTTGAAAACTAAGATGTAACAATTATGATTTTTAGGTTGGTTTGAAAAGGTTTAAATTTTATGAAATTTTATGGATGTTACAAAAGTGGAGTTCTACGTTGGACTCTTAGCACTCATTAATCAATCAATGATCTACGAAGGTTTCGACGACTACAAAAGTTATGTATTCTCGCATAATTGAGTTGCAACTGATAACTTGTTCTTAGATCTGTTTTTCCCGCCTATGGAGGATTGAAATTATGTTGCTTCTAATGTCACTTAATGTTGTCTAAGTATCCTCATAACCCAACAATATCAATACAACCCTATAAATTAATAAGGTCAGAACATCCTGCAATAAGATGACCAATAGTCTCGATAGCACTGGAGCAAACGGAGCACATAATCGACTCCACCATAATACCTGTAACGCCTCTGTTTCTAGGATAGGCATTAATATTGACATAATGGTCTAGGTTAACCTTTGTAACTCGTTTAGAAGAAATGAAAAGGAATTATGTGAATTTTATGTGAATTGTGTGTTTTATGCTTAATTATTAGGGTTTAATTAATTAAGAATAAAAATGAGCGTCAAAAATTAAATTTTAGATAAAGCTGATATCTATTAAGAAACTTGTAGTGGGCGTGACAAGGATTACGAATATATAAAGAATGCCGAAATCCGAGTTATAACGAAGAAGTTATGACCTGTCGAAGTTTCACGATAAACCGGCACGGTGCCGAATGTCGTAAAAATTGAGTTTTTGATAAACTACTTTTTAGCCTTTGTGATCTAAACAAAACTCGTAGTGTTCGTTAAACCGAGAGTAAGTATAAAAAGAACGCCCAAATCTGACTTCGTATGAGGAAGTTATGATTTTTCGAAGTTTCAGCTTAGCAGTAGACAGCTAAAAACTCGAATTTTAGATCGAGTGATTTTTAGCCAACACGACCTAAACGAGAATCGAAGGTCTCGTCATTAGTAGCACAACGGTAAAAAGTCTGACGAAAACGGACGTTGGATGAAGAAGTTATGAATTTTTAACGGATTTCTGTCCCGGTCTGTTAAAAATAATAATATAAAAATTAAAGTCAAAATTAGCCGACGAAGTCTAAACTAAAGTTGTAGAGCGTAATTTTACCTACGCCTGCATATAAAGAACGTCAAAAACAGAGCTCGTATGCGAAAGTTATGGATTTTAGAAGTTTTGGCGCGAAAACCAAGAAATTTCGCATAGGTGGCTTCGGCCACGTCACCTTCGCTGTATGAGTGCCACGTGTCCGAAATCAGTGAGTCATGCAAGCTACGTGTCCGAAATTGATGAGTCACCTCGCATGAACAGTAGCCACGTGCTCGCTTCTGATTCGACCGAAGGGAGGCCCAACCGAAGCAAGCCTCGTGTCGCTCTTGTTCCGATCTGCTGATGAGTCATCCGAAGCAGGTGAGTCATCCGGAGCCGACCAATCCGAAGCTCGCAGCTGGTCCGAGCCTTGCACCGCCTTAGCCTCCGAACCTCGCAGACTGCGACGCGTGTCTGCTTCTCGCTGCTTCGGGTCCGAACCTCGGCCCTATATATAGAAGGCTTGCGAGCCTTCCTGGATACTTTTGGAAATTTGGCAATTTTGGCCCCTTTTTCAATATTTTGGCTATTTTCACATCCCCCGATGCCCCGAGATCATTTCCAACGCCCGAAACACGTCCCGGAGTGCCCGAGAAGCCCGGGAAATTTATTTTTTCGGTTTCGAAGCCCGACCCTCGCAGAGCCTGGTTTCTCAATAAAACTTCCGGTTTTATTAGAAACGATCGTTTTAGGCAACGAAGTGCTGCCCGGTTATCGTTAAATCAAGTGAGTGTGTAGTTACTTTCACCTTACACATATATATGAAGTATTTTCTTTAAAATACGTGCTATGTGTAATTATATTGATTGTTTAATTAAGGTGACTGTTGAATAGATGTTTTATATAAGTTTTAAACTGTATATATATTTTTATCTACAAATATGTTGGGTAAAACATGGGTAGATGAATTAGATGATGTGTGATGAAATAAAAGTGATGAGAGGTATCGATGTTTAAGATGATCTAGTCATCTAGCAGAGTATAGACAACGGCCACAGACTATTTTAGATAATCTAGTGGAACGTTGATAGACTTGTAATCGGTACGTATGTTTGAACTATATGTTCATAAAGTGTTCTTGAACTATATGTTCATTAGGTGTTTTTGAACTATGTGTTCATCCGTTAGTTCATCTTTTTGACACTATTACGTGTCGGGGTACGGGAGCGTACGAGAGTATTTTCCCTATACTTTTATTTGGAAGAGCTTTGGAGTCTTTGTTCTTTTATGAAGTGATCGGACTAGCTTCATGAGTTAGTGATATGGATCATGAGTTAAATAGTGGGTGTGTGATGAAAGGTGAGTTGGATAGATGAGATGATCAGTGATATAGATCATGAGTTGATAGTGAGTGGTGAAATATGGGAAAAGCTTTTACCCAAACGTTGGCGTGAGTGGTGCAATATGAGAAAAGCCCTTACCCAAACGTTGACCCCCGTCATTCAGCAGAGTAGGGATGACAACCATTGACTGTTCTAGACGGTCTGTGGAACACTAGCAGGCTCGCAACCTGTAGGTGTTAATGGACTATAGTGTTCATTCACTGTACTCTATTCCCCTCATGAGTGCCTTTAGGGCATGTATGGCTGAGGAAACCTCTTAGTATGTTCATCAGCTGTATGGAAAACCCATTGACATGTATTGCGGGGGGGGGGGGGGGGGGGAACACCCGTGGGAAATACCGTCGATTAATAAGAGCTACGGACTTAGCATATGGAAAACCCATTGACATGTATTGCGGGGGGGGGGGGGGGGGGGGGGGAACTCCCGTGGGAAATACCGTCGATGAGACGATGTGACTTCGTGCCTATTTGACATAAATTGTTGAAGGAAAACAATGTTGTCACCCCGGTGTTTGTCTTATTTGACATATATTGCAGAGGGAAGCAATGTTGTCACCTTGTTCGTTGTTTTATGTTAGGATGTTTGTTTGATATAAATTGCTGAGGAAAAGCAATGTTGTCACCCCTTGTGAAAATCCTTAGGCTAGGTCCCTTGTGATAGTTGTTTTAGGGACGTAAAGTGAGGATAATGGGAATGGGTAATTAGGGTTATTTTGGTTGATGAAGTTAATAAATTTATTGATTGAGAACTTAATAAGTTTATTATTTATTGTGGGTTGAAAACCCTATATGCTCACCAGGCTCCCAAGCCTGACCCACTCAGTTTAATTGTATCACAGGTATCGATACGAAGTTGCTTTACACTGAGAGATTAAAAGAGAAGTAGATCACTAGTGTAAATGAATGTAAGTTTTATTTATGCTTATGTTTTTGTATTGACAATGACATCCCAATGGTTTAAGTGAATAAAATACATTTCTTCGGAAATGATTTGATAACATATTTATCATGTTTTTCTGGGAACAAATTCCGCAACACTTTTAATCAAATGATTACTCTGAAATTATTTTAAAAGCATAAATTAAATCGGTCTTTTTTGGCCGTGAAATTAGGGATGTCACAGTTGGTATCAGAGCATTAGTTTAAGCGAACTAGGAATTTGTAGGATTTCTAGACTTAAACTTAGAATGCTAAGTGATGATTGTGAGATGAGTGTCTGCTATATTTTAGACACGAGCACAAGTTTATTTTAGGAAAGATGCCTAAAATGTTTTATGTGTTTTATGTTACAGCTATAAGGATGCCTTATATGCTATTATTTGTTCGGATCTATGGTCTGTTGTCGACCGGATCTGGAAACCTTATGTGTGTAGGATTCTAAGCGTATGATTACGAGATTAGAACTAACATGTAAACGTTTCAAACTGATAAGGAGATTTATACGTTTATCGTAAATAAAGCTTTCCTATCTTAAATTCTCGCCCAGTACACCGAACGTCTGCTTGGGTGTACAAAACGTTATGGTAAAGACTCGTAGAGAATTGAATAGATGGAGGAAATGAAAAGCTTATGATAGTGAATGATACCTATCAGAAGATATCATAAGAGTGGTATCTTGCCTTTAGAATATGTCTAATAAAATAACGGAACGTTTAGAGGGGTACGGTACGTCTGAAGTACACCTTCGATTGGCAGGATGATGGAATGGTTGGTGTAATTCTTGAAGTTGTTCCATCGTCTGAAATTTCCATCACCAACCAAGTTGAAGTAGAATTGATGACTGAAGATACGCATGGAAGAAGTCCTAGTAGAGTCTAGGAAAATTTTATGATTAATTGGACACATTCGTATGTGTTAAATTGTTTTGTGATTTTAGGATTTGGGGACTGCGAGACAGTACTTAGGATGAGTATGAGTAGGTGTGAATAGTAGTAGAGATCTATACTACTGGAAGCATAGGACTCACACTTGGATCAGGGAAAGCCACAAGGTTACCAAGGAACTCGTAATTGATTCCGTCTTATTCTAGCCTGTCGTTACCATCGTTTCGGTAATGACTAAGAAGATGATTGTTATTCCGACCCTAGTGGTCATATCGAATTGAGTCCGACTACGATAAGTT
The DNA here is from genome assembly GCF_052849685.1 of Lactuca virosa. Classification (NCBI taxonomy): domain Eukaryota; kingdom Viridiplantae; phylum Streptophyta; class Magnoliopsida; order Asterales; family Asteraceae; genus Lactuca; species Lactuca virosa. The sequence continues at coordinate 17,984,416 of NC_136429.1, read as the reverse complement.
GGTTATGTGGTTCAGAGAACCAAGTTCGATGTAGCAGTTGACTTAAGCCGAATTGAAGTAAAGGCTGATCAAAGCGATCAATAGAAGTATCGTGTTTGTTGTTAAAGAAGTTGGCTTAGGTTGTATTCTGACCCAAAGGGATAAAGTGATAGCGTATGCATTGAGGCATTTAAAGGAGCATGAAATGAACTACCCCACTCATGATCTGGAGTTGGCAGTGGTAGTATTCGCCTTAAAGATAGGGAGGCACTATCTTTATGGTACTAAATGCAAACTTTTCACTAATTATAAGAGTCTTCAATATCTCTTTAATCAGAAGGAATTGAACATGAGGCAACGGCGCTGGCTAGAGTTACTCAAGGACTACGACTGTGAGATACTTTACCACCCTGGTAAAGCAAATGTTGTTGCTAATGCTCTCAGTCGGAAGGTGAATCTTGAAAAGAAAAGGCCAAGAGCGTTGAGAATTAAAGTTGTCTCTACAATTGTGGAAAGTATAAAAGAAAGCTCAAGAGGAAGCTTTAGAGAAAAATGACTGAAAGGAGGAACGTTTGGGAAAAACGTTGGTGTTTGATACAAACAGTCAAGGACTAAAGGTATTCAAAGGTAGGATTTGGATACCTAGGATGGGAGGAGTAAGAGGTCTTCTGATGGAAGAAGCTCACAAAACCATGTACTCGATTCATCCCGGCAGTGCGAAAATGTATAGGGATCTAAAACCCTATTACTGGTGGCCGATGGTGAAGCTCGATGTTGCTAAGTATGTGGATGAGTGTGTAACTTGTGCTAGGGTTAAGGCACAACATCAGAAACCATATGGGAGTTTAGATCCTTTACCTGTACCCATGGGTAAATGGGAAGGTATCACTATGGATTTTGTGACTAAACTGCCCAGAACAAGGAACGGTCACGACATGATTTGGGTGGTCGTTGATCGCTTCACTAAGAGTGCGCATTTCATAGCAGCCAACGAGAAATGGTCTATGGATAAACTTGCGAATTCTTATGTGAAGGAAAGTGTGAGGCTTCACGGTGTTTCATTAACGATTGTATCCGATCGTGACAGCCGTTTTACCTTAATATTTTGGAGGAGTCTATAAGAGGAATTGGGTACCAAGTTGTGTTTGAATACAGCTTACCATCCACAAACCGATGGTCAGAGCGAACGAACAATTCAAACGTTGGAGGATATGTTGAGGGCATGTACCCTGGAATTTCCAAGGTAACTGGGGTAAACACTTACCTCTAGTAGAATTTTCCTATAGTAATAGTTTCCACTCAAGCATCAAGATGGCACCTTATCACGCTTTGTATGGGGAAAAGTGTCGAATGTTGTCATGTTGATTGGAAGCTAGGAAAAGCAGTTTATGGGACTTGAAATAGTCCATCAGACTGCTGAAAAGTTGAAAGTGATTAGGGAAAGGATGTTAGCTGCTCAAGAGAGCTATGCTGACAAGAAAAGATAACCGATATCATTCAAAGTTGGAGATTCGGTTTTACTTAAAGTCTCGTCGTGGAAGGGACTTATAGGATTTGGTAGAAGGGGAAAGTTGAGTCCAAGATTTATTGGACCATTTAAAGTTCTTCGGAGGATCTGGAATCAAGCTTACAAGCTAGAATTACCGGAAGAACTGGAGGGTATTCATAATACCTTTTATGTGTGTTATTTGAGAAAATTTACGGGAGATGTGCCCGACATAATTCCCATTTCTAAATTAAGGTTGGATGAAAACAAGAGGTTGATTGAAGAACCTGAGGCAATCGTTGACCGTAAGACTAAGAAGTTGTGACACAAAGTTTTCGATTTAGTGCTTGTGCATTGAAAACATACGAATGGGCCAAATCTCAACTGGGAAACGGAGAGTGACATGATGAGTCGCTACCCGTATTTGTTTGCTGATGTGTGATTCCGGGGACGGAATCATTCTAAGGGGGGGGGGGAGGAGAGTTGTAACGCCCGTGTTTCTAGGCTAGGCATTAATATTGACATAATGGTCTAGGTTAACCTTTGTAACTCATTTAGAAGAAATGAAAAGGAATTATGTGAATTTTATGTGAATTATGTGTTTTATGCTTAATTATTAGGGTTTAATTAATTAAGAATAAATATGAGCGTCAAAAATTAAATTTTAGATAAAGCCGATATCTATTAAAAAACTTGTAGTGGGCGTGACAAGGATTACGGATATATAAAGAATGCCGAAATCCGAGTTATAACGAAGAAGTAATGACCTGTCGAAGTTTCACGATAAACCGGCACGGTGCCGAATGTCGTAAAAAGTGAGTTTTTGATAAACTACTTTTTAGCCTTTGTGATCTAAACAAAACTCGTAGTGTTCGTTAAACCGAGAGTAAGTATAAAAAGAACGCCCAAATCTGACTTCGTATGAGGAAGTTATGATTTTTCGAAGTTTCAGCTTAGCAGTAGACAGCTAAAAACTCAAATTTTAGATCGAGTGATTTTTAGCCGACACGACCTAAACGAGAATCGAAGGTCTCGTCATTAGTAGCATAACGGTAAAAAGTCTGACGAAAACGGACGTCGGATGAAGAAGTTATGAATTTTTAACGGATTACCTGTCCCGGTCTGTTAAAAATAATAATATAAAAATTAAATTCAAAATTAGCCGACGAAGTCTAAACTAAAGTTGTAGAGCGTAATTTTACGTACGCCTGCATATAAAGAACGTCAAAAACAGAGCTCGTATGCGAAAGTTATGGATTTTAGAAGTTTTGGCGCGAAAACCGAGAAATTTCGCATAGATGGCTTCGGCCACGTCACCTTCGCTGTATGAGTGCCACGTGTCCGAAATTGATGAGTCACCTCGCATGAACAGTAGCCACGTGCTCGCTTCTGATTCGACCAAAGGGAGGCCCAACCGAAGCAAGCCGCGTGTCGCCCTGGTTCCGATCTGCTGATGAGTCATCCGAAGCAGGTGAGTCATCCGGAGACGACCAATCCGAAGCTCGCAGCTGGTCCGAGCCTCACACCGCCTTAGCCTCCGATCCTCGCAGACTGCAACGCGTGTCTGCTTCTCGCTGGTTCGGGTCCAAACCTCGGCCCTATATATAGAAGGCTTGCGAGCCTTCCCGGATACTTTTGGAAATTTGGTAATTTTGGCCCCTTTTTCAATATTTTGGCTATTTTCACATCCCCCGATGCCCCGAGATCATTTCCAATGCCCGGAACACGTCCCGGAGTGCCCGAGAAGCCCGGGAAATTTATTTTTTCGGTTTCGAAGCCCGACCCTCGCAGAGCCCGGTTTCTCAATAAAACTTCCGGTTTTATTAGAAACGATCGTTTTAGGCAACGAAGTGCTGCCCGGTTATCGTTAAATCAAGTGAGTGTGTAGTTACTTTCACCTTACACATATATATGAAGTATTTTCTTTAAAATACGTGCTATGTGTAATTATATTGATTGTTTAATTAAGGTGACTGTTGAATAGATGTTTTATATAAGTTTAAAACTGTATATATATTTTTATCTACAAATATGTTGGGTAAAACATGGGTAGATGAATTATATGATGTGTGATGAAATAAAAGTGATGAGAGGTATCGATGTTTAAGATGATCTAGTCATCTAGCAGAGTATAGACAACGGCCACAGACTATTTTAGATAATCCAGTGGAACGTTAGTAGACTTGTAATCGGTACGTATGTTTGAACTATATGTTCATAAAGTGTTCTTGAACTATATGTTCATTAGGTGTTTTTGAAATATGTGTTCATCCGTTAGTTCATCTTTTTGACATTATTACGTGTCGGGGTACGGGAGCGTACGGGAGTATTTTATCTGTATTTTCCCTATACTTTTATTTGGAAGAGCTTTGGAGTATTTGTTCTTTTATGAAGTGATCGGACTAGCTTCATGAGTTAGTGATATAGATCATGAGTTAAATAGTGGGTGTGTGATGAAAGGTGAGTTGGATAGATGAGATGATCAGTGATATAGATCATGAGTTGAGAGTGAGTGGTGAAATATGGGAAAAACTTTTACCCAAACGTTGGAGTGAGTGGTGCAATATGAGAAACGCCCTTACCCAAACGTTGACCCCCGTCATTCAGCAGAGTAGGGATGACAACCATGGACTGTTCTAGACGGTCTGTGGAACACTAGCAGGCTCGCAACCTGTAGGTGTTAATGGACTAGAGTGTTCATTCGTTGTACTATCTTCCCTTTCGGGCATGTATGGCTGGGGAAACCCCTTAGTATGTTCATCAGCTGTATGGAAAACCCATTGACATGTATTGCGGGGGGGGGGGGGGGGGGAACTCCCGTGGGAAATACCGTCGATGAATAAGAGCTATGGACTAGCACATTGCGACGATGTGACTTCGTACCTATTTGACATAAATTGCTGAAGGAAAACAATGTTGTCACCCCGGTGTTTGTCTTATTTGACATATATTGCAGAGGGAAGCAATATTGTCACCTTGTTCGTTGTTTTATGTTAGGATGTTTGTTTGACATAAATTACTGAGGAAAAGCAATGTTGTCACCCCTTGTGAAAATCCTTAGGCTAGGTCCCTTGTGATAGTTGCTTTAGGGACGTAAAGTGAGGATAATGGGAATGGGTAATTAGGGTTATTTTGGTTGATGAAATTAATAAATTTATTGATTGAGAACTTAATAAGTTTATTATTTATTGTGGGTTGAAAACCCTATATGCTCACCAAGCTCCCAAGCCTGACCCACTCAGTTTAATTGTATCACAGGTATCGATACGAAGTTGCTTTACACTGAGAGATTAAAAGAGAAGTAGATTACTAGTGTAAATGAATGTAAGTTTTGTTTAAGCTTATGTTTTTGTATTGACAATGACATCCCAATGGTTTAAGTGTATAAAATACATTTCTTCGGAAATGATTTGATAACATATTTATCATGTTTTTCTGGGAACAAATTCTGCAACACTTTTAATCAAATGATTACTCTGAAATTATTTTAAAAGTATAAATTAAATCGGTCTTTTCTGGCCGTGAAATTGGGTATGTCACAATACCTTTGTACGGAAGTCTCTCTCTAGTAAGAATACTAAAAAGAAGAACCCTCCAAAGAAGGATATTGAGCTTGATGGGAACCCAATTATTCCATTTAGTCTCCATCCCACCTGTAAGAAGCAACTCACGGTCCAAAAACGTTGCGACTATAGAAATAGAAAAGATACTGAATACATCTAGAAGCCATCCCAATCTATCCGGTCTAGGCTCTATCTGAATATTACCCCTAGGAATGCATCTAAAAGTCTCCATGCCCCAACCAGCCAACATGGTATCCCTAACTCTCACTATCATGTAAGAATCCGATGCAAAAATCTTGTGAAAAATCATTGCTAAAGGGGAATCACCCTTCCAAGTATCATCCCAAAAGGAGGTATGACCCCCATCGCCCACCCGTATCGGACAAAAATACTAGAGATCACAACCTCGGTCATGAAGTTGCCCCAGCATGCGTAAGATCCCATTCCAAGAACCCGTCCAAGATCTCTTCAGCACCAAAGAAGAGAAACCACCATCCGAGCCATACAAAACACAAACCACATGGACCCAAATCAAACCTGGGGAATGAAAGAACCATCACCGCCACCGAAAAAGCATCGCCTTGTTATACAGAAACAAACTACCCACACCCACACTACCTTTTCCTCTGGAAGCTAGAACTCTATCCTATTTAAGCCGATGCATTCTTTTGTCATCTTGATCTGCACCACAAAAAACCTAGCTCTTATCAACTCCAAAGAGCTTAAAACTGAAATCAGGTCCAGGAAAATAGACATGAGATAACTACCCAAGAACCGAATTAATCAAAGTAAGTTGGCCACCAAAGGAAATACATTTTGCTTTCCAATCCAAAAATGACCCATAATAGGCAACTAGGCAATGACAAGCGACATATTCTGACCCAACGGAATAAAGGGAATAGAATCAAGCGTGCACCCAATACTTTGAGAAACATTCGCCACCATAACATAGGGAACTCCCACACCAATCAACTTGATCTTGAGCAAATTGATTTTGAGACCTGAAGCAAGGAAAAGGAAACACAAAATACGGATAATATGGCTAGCACGGGATCCCAATCAGCCAAAAGCACAAAATCATCGGCGTATAGAAAATGAGATACCTCAATCCCACTAATAGAAATCCACCTAAAAACATCATCCATATAAGCTCTAACCGAAAACAACTAAATATTTGGAACTCATCAGTGGGCGAACCATTGCCCACCACCAAAGCTCTAGTTGATCTCAAGAGCTTCATAATCCACCCGCACCAAGTAGAGTCGAATCCCATGATCTCCATGATCTCAAGAAGGTACTCCCAAGACAAAGAAACATACGACTTTTCAAAATCCACTTTAAAAATCAAAAGATGATTTCGAAAGGCCTTACACCAAGCCACCACCTCATTTAGGAGAAAATGATTATCCAAAATATGTCTACCTTTAAAAAATGGTTGACTACTCTATACTAACAACGCTACCAATAACCTCTACCAGCCTATTAGCTAACAATTTTCCAATAAATTTTTATAGACACCCAATTAGAATAATAGGCCTAAAATCTCTAATAGACTTCGGGTCCTTAACCTTCAGAATAACTGTGGAAAAAGAGGCATTACACCCCTTCGGAGTCGACGCATTATCATAAAAATGAAGAAAAAAAGCAACCACATCATCCTCAACCAAACTCCTAGTAGTGTTTAAAAAACAAAAGAAAACCCATCCTGACCTAGAGCCTTAGACGAACCGCAATCCTAAATAGCTCTTTTGATCTCTTTCTGTGAGAACGGGGCCTGGAGAAACTGAACCCAAGAATAAGAAAAAGTACTAAAGAATGCCACATCAGTCTTAGGGTGAGTGCCCTCCTACTTTGCAAAAAGAGATTGATAATACTCCAAAAATTCAATCTTGGCCCGAACCGGATCATCAACCCACACCCCATCAATCATTACAACTCTGATAGCTACTTGACGCCTTTTTCTATTTATAGTATCATGAAAAAAAAACCTGATTCTCATACCCCTAAATACCCCATTGAATCTTTTCTTACTGTGCTAACTCTACCTGTGTAAGATGATCTAAATCTGTCAGCTCCTTTATAACTGTAACCCTCTGTTCTCCTAAAGGGGCCAAACCACCATCTTCCATAAGAATAGTATCATTTGGCTCAATCAAATCATGCAAATCTTTTTACATTTTTAAAAACCAAACCCACATCATAGAGTTCCACACCTTTAGATTGGATTTAAGAAGTTGAAGTTTCTTCTTAATAATAACCCATGGGTTAGGATTATCAAATCCTACAACCGATTGGGCCCCTAAATCCAAAAAAATATCCTAAAAACCTTCCATCTTGAACCAAGAATGAAATAGGCAAAATGGAGTGTAACATACTGATGTTCAGGTATTTCTAAATTTATCCATTTAAGTTTTTTTATGTGGCATTTTGGTCCCTTAGTCAAAGAGAATGTGCCTTGAAGCCCTAGTGGCATTCTTGTAATTTTGGGCACGAGGAGTATGTTAAGCATACATGTGCGTACGCTGAGCGTACTAGGGTGCCCCCTAGTACACTGGGTGTACACTCATGTGCGTGGGGCGTACTAAAGAAAGATGGAAACCCTAATATTTAGGGTTTGGGTGGTACTTAAGCATCTTTATGGCCTCATTTCTCTTCACCTAACCAGCCTCTACCCTCTCTTTATGATTTGAAACCCTAGAAGCACCTGGTGAGGACATTTCAAGCATTAAAGAGTGTGTTTGTATGATTTGAAGAGGAAGGAAGAAGATCAAGCTCAACTTGGAGGAAGAAGCACCTTATTGGGATATATCTTTCATTTACAAGCCTTTCAAGGTATAAATCTTGCACCTTTGTCTCTTAATCTTTTAGATCTAGTTATGGGGGTTTTATGTCATCTTTTTGGTCCCAAAAGAATCATCTTGAGCATTGCATGTTCTGGACGTTTTGAGTTGTCCTTTCAGACCCTAGGAAGGGTCCTTAGCCATAAAAATGAAGTCCCTTTGGTTAGTTTTGCTCCATGCACCTTGTAGGAGGTATTAATGGATTAAGACCTTGTGTTAAGCTCTTATTAGGTGTGTAAAATCATAAAGTTGGAAACTTTATGACTCTAGGGTGTGTTTTAGTCGTGGATCTGAAATATGGCCTTGAGTGCTTAAGCCATTAAGCACTTAATGAAGATTTAGGGTTTGCAAGGTTACGCCCCACGTAGGATGGAGTACGCCCCGTGTACTCGGTCAACCACCCTAATGGTGGTCAATGTGAGGCTTCGCATACACTAAGTGTACCTGTGGGGTACGCCCCACGTACTCGCATGGGTCAGCTTTGTGAGTGGCTCGGTTGAGTTGACTCGGTCGGGTTGACTCATTTGGCTTAGTGGGTTTGACTAGTGGACTTTGACTTTGACTTTGACCAAGTTTGACCTCGAGGGTATTTCAGGATTTTGATGGAATTGGTCGTTTGATGGATTTAGGTATCGGTTAGAGAGTTGAGACTCGGAGTCGAATCTTATCAGTTTTGTTCAACTTACAAGGTGAGTTCTCATCACTGTACTTATGGGTCGAAGGCACCAATGCTGACCCATTGGTTTGATAACCTAATATTCGTTGATATGATGAGTATGGAATAGATATGCATGGTAGTTTTGATACGCTAGTCTGGTAGATCTTTAGGACTACCTGTGATATTGTCTGATTATATGTGTATGTTATTATCTGTTATATGTCGACATATTGTGTGGATTGGGTTGAGGTTATACTGCTCTGTTCGGTAGCCAACAAACCCTGGAGAAATCCAGATATGAGATGAGGGTCGGGGAGGGCATGCCAGACTCATACTAAGGGCTCGTGAGCATTCCAGATACGAGCTGAGGGTTGGGAAGGGCATGCCAGACTCGTACTGAGGGCTTAGTGGTATTCAGTCTGAGGACTGATCTAGTCGGGGAGCAAGCCAAACATAAACTGTGGGTCCGAGGGCAAGCCAGACTTATGCTATGGGCTCTGGGGTAATCCAATCTTTTAGTTGTGGACCCATTGCATGTTGTTATTGTATATGTGTTACTTATTGTGTTGGTATTTTGGGGGTAACTCACTAAGCTTTGAGCTTACAGTTTTGGGTTATGTTTCAGGTACCTCAGATGATCGCGGGAAGGCGAAGGCGTGATCGTGTACCTCCTCGTGTTTAGATTTATGATTTTGGGAAAACTCTAATATTAAACATGTTTTGAAAACTATATTGTAAACGAATATGATTTATGGTTGTTTTTAAAAGTTTAAAATTTTCATAATTTTTATGTATGTTAAATGGAGATGTACCATAATCAACCTGACGCTCCAGTAAAAGAAATAATAGGATGGTGATTTGGGAACTTCTTTTCTGACACTAATCTCTTCAAATGTGGAAACAAGACCATAATACCCTGAGTAACCAAAAATTTGTCGAGCTTAATAAACTTGGAACCCGACTTATCACTCCAAGTAAACTAGGGTCCACTGATTGGAATATGAATCAAGTCATCATCATCAACAAAATGGTTGAAATTCCTAGCAGAAGCCGGATGAAATTGAGATCTCAATCTCTCTGACTCGTCCCAAACTTCATTAAAATCACCCATCAAAATAAATTCCCCCGAGAAAGAGCTAATCAAATAAAGAATCTCCACCCACAATTGTCTCTTATAGTCTACCCCTTGAGGGGCATAAATATAAATAAACAAGACATCCAAACCAGTACAAACCCAAATCGCCTCAACAATAACATACCAATTAAAAAAGTAACCCGTTTTTTGGAAATAAAATCTGGATCCTAAATAATAAGAATCCCACCCAAATCTCCAAGGAAGAGAGAAAAAACAGGCATAACGACAAATTTACCCAAAAATAATGAACTGTGCTCAAGTCAATATCTTCCATTTTTGTTTATTGAATTACCAAACAACTAACCTTCAATTTTTGACAAAAGATTTAGCCCAAACTCGCTTATCACTACAACCCACTCCTTGAATATTAATTAAAAGGCAATTCATGGAAAATTTTGACCCTCTTCATAACCTTCAATAATGTCTTTCACCCGCTAAAAACACCCATCCATATTATACCCCAATGGTTATCCCATTTCTAAAGTTTTCTACAACTCAACTAAAAACGATTGATTCTGAATAGATCGTTATGAAAGCTTATCATTTTCAGGAAAATTAGAAAATCCCAAAGGGTGATCCGAGACAACAACCCCCGACACCTGTACAAAGTCCCCGAAAAAACCCACCGGTCCACCTTCAATAATAGAGTTTGTTGCAGCTCCATCTATCACCAGAGATGAAGCAACATCAGCACTAGACGTGCATCATGAGCAGCACCAGACGGAATAGTGGCAATAGCAGCCACCATAGCTACTTCCTGGACATAAGCAGTTCCTAGATCAGTAACAACAACTATATCACCCAAATGAGACGTTTCAAAGGCACACAATTCCTACCCCATGCATGTTTTTCCAAGATCGAATAATCCATAGAATCACTAGCCATAAAGTTTTTGCATACATCTTTTGTTTTAAATTCAAACAACACCCAAAATCCTCCCACCTAACAAATATCAAACTCCTCAAATCCTTCATCTAAACAAATCATATGAAGATTATGTAAAGTTAGGAAACCACGGGCTTTAACAAAGCATGCAAGCTTTCTTTTTTCCACAACAAAATCCCCGAAAGGGAGCTCAAAAATCTCTTGTAATGGTTCTTTACCATGCTTTCCAAAGAATCTCCCTAACCACACTTTCATAGGATTTCATTGAGATATGAAGTTTCTCAACCTTAGAGTTAACCACATTAAAGGACGGGACAGCAATAGGTTTATTAAATATTGGGATAAATGCAAATAGCTTATAATAACCAAACCAAACATTACACAATTGCTTAACCATGTGATCCGAATTACGTACTCCTGAAAATCTAATAAAACCAAAACGTTTCCCTAATCCAGAATTCTTAAAAGAAATAAGAAATAAAAATGTCCACTACTTTCTCCAAATGAGAATACACACGCCATCTATTAGAAGGTTGGACTAAATCGGGGAAATTCGTAACATAGAAAGAATCAGTATTGGCACTTACAACTTAGTTCCGGCTCGACCTCACTTCTTGTTGATCTTTGGAAAACCCCTGACGACCCGCATATTTGTTCCAACTATCATTGGCACCCATATCGATTCCATAGTGAAGATAAACGATGATCAAACCCATCTCCCTAGCAATGACGACGATCGACGATGCAAGGGAAAAAGACGCAAGTCGTAGGAAGCTTTCTTTTATATATTTCTCATTTATAAATTGATTTAGGGCTTCTTCATGAATGAACGACTCATTCTTCTCCTCTGATGACTTCTTTTTCTACTAAATTGATGATCTCCAACTAAGGCTCACACATTTCAAAGAAACATAAGATATTTGTTGAGTTTGTGTTTTGGAGCCTAGGGGTATTTCGGTTAAGTGTCAGTTTGGGATATTATGGAAATTGGATTTTTATTCGGAAGGTATTTAGGCCATTATGAGTTGATAGAAGTGTAGAGCTTCTTGTTACCTTTTCGTGGATATAAGGATCATCGGAAACGGACCTATAACGAAGAAATAATGGCCTTCACAAGGTAACGCATGGCGTACTATGGTGGAGGCCAGTACGTGGGGCGTACAGTGGTGTATGATGGGCGTACTAAGCTAGATGGTTGCGGATGTTCTTTGGAGTACGCATGGCGTACTCCAGTCAGGCCCAAACCCTCTTTTAGGGTCTTGGGCCCTATTTAAGCTCCCTATCTCATCACCTAACCCAAATATCTTCAGCCTTCATCCCTTTAAAGCCTAGAAACGAAACCCTAGCCCCCATTTGAGTGGTTTTGACATGTTGGTGGTATTTCATGCTTTTTGGTGATCATAGAAGAAGAAAGAGCTTCTTAGAGAAGTGTGAGATTGCTTGAAGCTTTTGAATCCAGGCGTGTTGCTTCTTGAACTACATTTTGGAGGTATAAATTTTCTACCTTGGTGATCTTATATGTAAGATCTAGTTCATAGAGTATTTTGTGCATTTTGGAGTCCTTTGTGTTAAAGATGGGTTTTTTATCTGCTCCAGAAGCAATGGGTGCTAGATCTTAGCTCCATTCAGTCCCTAGGTTCATAAAAATGCAAGATTTATAGTGTATTTTGGTCCATGCAAACATTAAGACCTTTGTTAAGTTCTTATTGAGCTTTTGATTCCCTTTTTGCCATGCAAGCACATAAAGTTGCCAACTTTACATGATAAGTAGCCTTATAGAATCAGATCTAAGAGTTTGGGACTTTGTCTTAACCAATTAAGGGCTTATTGGAGTGAAAAAAAGGGTATAAAGAGTACGTTGGGCGTACATAAGTGTACGCTCAGCGTAATGCTGAGTTTGTGCATAAAGGACTTGTACTCTGTGATTCGAGGTTGTGTATGCGGGGCGTACATCTTGAGTACGCAGGGTGTACTCCCCAGTTCAGCATTATTGGGCCTTGTTGGACCATTGGGCTTCTATTTTTGGGCCATGCTTAGGCTGAAGGACTTATTTTGGTATTGGTCACTTGAGAACTTTTAGGCTTAATAGGAAGTTAGGCCATATTGGGCTTGGGTTGCCATCTTGGGCTTTTTGTGCAATTGGGTTGGGCCAAGTAAGAAAATGGTAAAATGGTCTTTTACCCTTTAGGAAGTTGGTTTATGGAGTGGGCCTCATATTTTGGGCTATCGGGTTATTCATTGATTAAGATTGTATTTATTGATAGTTGGCGCGAGGTTATCCGGTTCAACAGTCCGAGCAGTGATTTGATTATCGGCAAATTGAGGTAAGTTTTCATCACTGTACTTACGGGTTAAAGGCACCATAGCCAGCCCTTTGGATTTGATATCCTGTTATGTGATAATATGTTATCATAATGTAGTGATCTATTAGATTGATATCCTGGTTTATAGGATGATGCTATGCTTTGTGATCGGCAGATATGCATGTTATCCACTTCCTAGATATAAGTTTACTTGTGGTATATATAGCCATAGTGTGGGCGAGTTGATATTGTACTACTTTGTGATGTCAGTCAACAAACCCAGTAATGTTTATAATGATATGTTGTTATGGTTTACTAGGCTTATATGTGTATTGGATATGTGTATGTCGACATGTTATGTGTGGGTGGCTTGAGGCAGACCAGTGGAGACTGAAGGCCAATAGACCCAGGGCAGCCCTGATAAACTGAAGGCCCGTGAGGTGGAATAGTCAGGCCGAAGGCCCGGAGAACGGTCCAGATAGGTTGAAGGCTCGATGAGGTGGTCCAGTCATGCTGAAGGTTCTGTGAGCGGTCTAGATAAACTGCAGGCCGATGGGGCGTTCCAGTCAGGCTGAAGACTATGTATGCATGTTGTTTGTTTGTATATGTTATGTGTTTTTGTGGTGGTATTTTGGGGGAACTCATTAAGCTTCGTGCTTACAACTTTAGTTTATGGTTTTAGGCACTTCAGTGGACCGTGTCAATGCGAAGGCGAGACCGTAAACATCCTTGGTTTTCAACTGATTTGATATTGGGAGACTCTGATTTTAAATAATGTTTTGAAAACAATGGTTTTTTAACACTACTATTGGAAAAAGGGTTGTTTTGAAATTTTTGAAATTTGTTGAATTTTAGGATGTTACAAGTTAGTGACTTAAAATATACGAATTATTTTTGCTTAAGATGGACGACATTTAAGATACAAAAAAAATAATATTATATCTATTTATAAAAGATAAAGTATGTAAAAATTAATGATTAATTATTTTAAATGTTAAATCTTGATTTGGAATTTAAAATTCAAAATATGAATATTGATATTTATATTTTTTTAAAGTATTAAATGTGAATGAATTTTTTCGGATGCCACGTAACATATTGAAACCATTCTCTAAAAAGATATCACTTGGTACTTGATGAATTTTATTTATTATGTAGTATAGAAGTATAGATATAGATTACATATAAAGAGTTAAACAATGTAGTTTTAGATGTTGATTTAGTTAAAATTTAATTTATAAAATAGAAATTCACTGAAAATTCATTTTTATACTCAATTTTATGCATTTTGTTTTTTATAGGTTACAAGTTATAATAGTCAACTTTTTTAATATAAAATTTAACTTTTGTGAAATAAGCTTTTATAACTATATATATATATATATATATATATATATATATATATATATATATATATATATATATATATATATATATATATATGGTTGTAAAAGTCGCTAGGTTGTGATCGGGCGGTCGACTGAGGTTTAGGGACTACGCCTAGAAGGAGACATTTAGTTTTTATAACATTTATTTTTAAAAAATTAGATATTACATATATACTAACAAAATAAGTAAATAACCATAAAACTTTGGTATATTGTGTCGTCTAAATATTTAAATCATTGTATATAATAATTTTTAAACTAATTGAGGATCTTTTTAATAGTTTTAGTCATCAATCATCATAATTTCACGCAATATCATAAATTTGAGTAATTGGGGATTTTTTTGAAAACTTTGATTATCTAACTTTTTTACCGGCTTAGACCTCCTAGGACCGCCCAGGATCGACTCCGTCTAACTCGACCAACTAGCATTAATCGTAAACAGTAAGAGACCGCCTAGCACCTAGGCCGATTTTTACAAGATATATATATATATATATATATATATATATATATATATATATATATATATATATATATATATATATATATATATATATATATATATATATATATATATATATACACTACATTAGTTTAGGTTTTATTATCACTATATGTCTCAATACACCATTATGTTATTATAATGAGTTCATATAATCAATTTTATACCCTTGTTTGTGGTGAAGGGTAGTGGGAGCAAATCGATTTTATAGCCTTGTTTATGGTGTGGATTTAACATATGATATAAACTTTTATGGATTATTTAACTTGGTGTTACAAACAAATAAGATCTTTTTGTCTTTCCAATGTCCTACATTAAATGTTGTTTGTTTTGAATTATGTTGTAGAAAGTGGTATTAACCAACTAGTTACATATCAAGTTGCTACTTCCACTGAAAAATCGATTTCCTTAGAGAACATCGACTAGACAGAAATAGGCCATCGGGTGCCATAGTTACCAAGATTGCAATTTATTTCTTAGTACAATCACTCTTATTATTCGATGGTGTGAAAAATTGTTATGGTGGGTCTGTTTATGAAGCTTATGAACAACATAAAAGTAACGAGGTTATTTGGAATGGCGATGTAGATGAGTTTGATAAAATAGAAAATGATTGTGTAATATTATTGATGTTGATTGAGGATAGAATCCTACATCCACATGGAGATCTGATGAAAAACTATCAAGGTGTATCAATTTTGATATGGATAATTCTCAGTTTTATTTATCTAGTTATGAAGAAACTAAAACTACTTCATGCTGATGTCCTCATCCATTACCGTTGTCTGAATTCTCAACCCACTAAACCTCCTCAGATATAAAAGTGTTTTAGATGCTCAAAACCAAAGAAGATATGAAGCAAGCATTAGGAATGAATGTGTTTAGTAGAGATTTCTGATTAGAACGACCAAATCTGCGAAAAACAGGCTTGGAGTATTTTGTCTTGCTAAATATGGTAATGGTGGATCAAGGGTACAAGATATGATAATACATGAGTTCCAAGTTTGTAAGTCGGTGGATGAGCACATATGCGCAAAACTAGAGTTGTGTCCCCATCTTCCCTAAACCAAAAAATAATGTTTGGCTCACTTCAAAAAGAATATTGTTATATGCATTTTATATGCATCTTTTAGCACATTTTTGTCAATGTTTTCTTATAAACAGCTATATATCTCCCTTGTTTTACTATGAATTCTCTATTTCTCATTATTTTCATAGAATGCCGGTACTACTCACTTTTTTTATGATTTTCAGGGAACATTAGCACGGATTGAGAATACGACACCTTGAGGATGCGTTTGATGGATCATTAGAGCCTAATTAGAGTTGGGAGCTTATGAATGATGTTGAGGAACCCAAAGCACGATCGTGTGAAAACTTCGCAAATATTTTGCCTTATTTTAAAGTCTAAGGAAGAAACAAGAAAATTTTATCGTGCTTCCTCCAGAAACACAATCGTGTTTATCCATCGCAGTCCAGAAATTCCTCGAAAATAATTTAGATGCCTAACACGATTCTGGCTTGATCGAAATCCATAAATTTAATCATGTTTTCCTCAGAAACACGACAATGTTTTTATGAAAAGTGTAAGGGACGGCAACACACTTAATTAAACAGGTTTTAGACGCGCTTTGAAGAAAACACAATCGTTCCCCTCAAAAACATGATCGTGGATTGGGTCCACGACTTTCTAGACGTATAAATAGAACCTTATAACATTTATGTCGCCCGAACTTCAACCAAAAACTACAAAGAGACGATTTTTTGAAGATTCCAAGTGCAAAACGAAGATCTGAAGAACACGATTCGATATGTATCATCAGTTTAGTAAGATTACTCATTTAGGATTTATTTTATCTTATGTAATTCATTTTTAGCCATGTCAGGCTAAAACCCTATATTTTAGTTTCGCAAAAGACTCGACTTTTCATGCAAGCAATCATTAGGCATGATTTTTGGTTGTGTTTACTGTTTAGTTTGATCAGTTTTATGCTTAATTGAACATTTGATTTTGATTCAGTTTCTGTTAGCCACATTAATTCTTATTGAGTCATTCCAGTTATCTAATTGTTTAGATCCGTAATTGTCTTTATTAATCAGTAAAGTAACAAATATTAGATTGGTTCTGTGTTTAGTATTTAAATCTGATATAAACTGATCAGATAAGTTGTTACGCTTCCGAGCTTATGAGAAGTATTGGACTTTACTGAGAATTTTACACTGTGTCTAATGCTATTTTTCTCAATTAATTAAGAGCTTGTTTAGTTAATTTGGTAAAAACTAAGTTTTAATTTAATGAGCTTATTTTGGTTAATCATTTTAGTAAAAGAAAATTGTTAGATATTATTAATGATTTTCAAAACTAGGAGCTTATTAACGATTTTCAGTACTAGTTTAAACAATACAGAATTCAACAGTGGGGTAGAAGGTTATTTGCATGATTAGGAGAGTCACCGTGAAATTGAAATTGCTTTTATTTTCTGAATTTTTCTCAAGTATTTAAATTTTGTTTTCTTTTATAAATTTTTGTTCAATTTAGTTTTAATAATCATCCACCCCTTGTCCCCCCTTATAAATTTCATTCAGACTAGTGCGTGCTTTACACAAGAAAGGCATACACTTTAGGACATGTCCCTGTGGATTCAACCCTGCTTTCATGTACTACCCCTTAGTGCATTTGAGCAACATTTTTATTCATATTATTTATTTGTTTAGGTGTTGCGACACGTCCCTAACAAATATATTGGTTGATAACATATGCAACATGTTGCATGGAAAGTAAATCGTTTGAACGTTTAATAACTGGTTCAATGTTGATTATTTCTACTTGCAATCATGGTGGGCGAAATGTTATTATCTATGATGATCGAAGGGGAGGGGGGTCCTCTAAATAAGAATTTTCAAGATTTTGTGTATAATGTTACAATTTAGAAATAACGACATCAATTATCCAATACTAAGACGGATGACAACCATTGCTTTAAGCACTTATTCGCTACTATCCGTTACATTAAGAGTATTTTCCAAAATTTGGTTACAGTTTATTTCTAATAGGTGATATGATAAGTTATCAATAATTTTTAGATTCGTTTGTATTAACACTTATGTATCAACTTTTTGTAATTGATGATGTGATTTTGGGTGTACCGAGGTTTGAACCATGTACCTCATGTCTAGAATTCTACTCCTCAACCACTAGGCTCTCATCGTGGGAGCACACCCTGGTACATGCAAAATATTTCTAGTGTTCTGTGATTAACCACCTACGCCACCCTTTTAGATGGGATGGTTTACCCCATATATATATATATATATATATATATATATATATATATATATATATATATATATATATATATATATATATATTGTAGCGACCCAAAAAATCTAAGTAAAAATTTTCTTTTAAATCGATCCAAAAAAACCATCCATTCAGTTTAGAAACTCATCATGGTATAAAATATGTCATACAATCATTAGAGTACAAAATCAATCAAATCATGCAGAATATTGGTGGATGCGGTGCAATAATGTCGAGCTCTTCCCCTTGGAACCGGAAGTACCTGAAACTATAAACATAAAACCGTAAACACAAAGCTTAGTGAGTTCCCTAAGGCCAGGCGAAAAGTGCAGCGGGGAATGCCCCGGGACTATTCCCGCACGGTGGAACACTGCACTGTCGGTGCGGGGAAAGGTGGGGGAGCCTTTGTCGCGTTCTCTCTCTGATTGTGATTGGGTGTTTATTTTAATTTTAATTTTTTTTTCTTTCTTCCAACGGCTATATGTCTTATATATATATATATATATATATATATATATATATATATATATATATATATATATATATATATATATATATATATATATATATATATATAATTTTTTTTCCTTTTATCACACTATAAATACCACAACATCCAACCATTTTATAACTCATACCTTCTTACTCTCTCCAAAAAATATTAATCAAAATGTTATCATCTTCATCATCCGATTCGACGACTCTAGAGGAGACTAAGTTTATCGGTTCCGTCATGGCGAAAACGGTTGCATACTTTCAAAACCGACTAGACAAAACATCACGTGCATGATCTAAACCAAGAAAGCCGTAGTTTCGTAGAAATCGCGAAGCCGGAGACGATCATCATATAGAAGACTACTTTGCAGACAACGCCATCTACGCTGTAAAGTTTCGACGTCGGTTCCGGATGATGAAGGAACTATTTTTACGTATTGTTGGCGATTTGAAAGGCCGTTTTCCATATTTCCAATGGAAAATGGATGCGAGACGGATAAAAGGTTTCTCTCCAATTCAAAAATGCACGACTGCAATTCGTCAGTTAGCATATGGCATGGGCGCAGACAAATGGGACGAGTATTTTAGGATGTCAGAGCGTACCGTGCAGGAGTGTGTGTACAAGTTCTGCAAAGCGATCTGTTTGGTTTATGGTCAACGATATTTACGCAAACCAACTATGAACGATATCCACCTATTGTACACGGTGCATGAAGGCAATCATGGATTCCCTGGAATGCTAGGTAGCATCGATTGCATGCATTAGAGTTGGCCATTATGCCCCAACGCATGGCATGGTCGGTACATGAGAGGCGACCACAAAGAGCCGACGATCATTCTAGAGGATATCGCATCACATGATCTTTGGATATGACATGCATTCTTTGGTCCAACTGGTGCAAACAATGACATCAATGTGCTAGTCCAGTCGCCGGTATTCAACGATATCTACCTTGGAAAGTCGCACGATGTACCTTTTCAAGCGAATGGGGTAGCATATAAGCGTGGATACTATCTTACTTACAATATATATCCACCCTTGTCTATTTTTCTGAAATCGTTTACATGCCCTAACGACCAGAAAATGAAAAAGTTTAAAGAGGCGCAAGAGTCAGGTAGGAAGGATATGGAGCGAACATTTGGTGTACTTAAGAGACGGTGGCAAGTACTAGCAGTCGGGGAAAAGTCATATGAAGTGAAAAGGTTACAGCACGTAATGTATGCATGTATCATATTGCATAATATGATTCTTGAAGACGAAGGAAGATCGATATGTTGGTACAACGAAAATGAAGTTTTTCCAAATGTCGAAGGAGTAGTCGTTGGTACACAAGAGTATAGGGCAAATAGAAGAGAAGTACACAATCGCGACATTCATCACGCCCTTCGTGCTGATTTGGTGGAGCACGTTTATAGGACTCATATTCAGCTGCCGATAGAGTTTTCTCACGATGATTTGTTTGACGAATCAGACGAGGATTCTGATATGTTCGTCGAGAGCGAAAATTCTGAAGATGAGAGTGATGTTCAGGAGAATGATGAAGACGATGAGGTCGATGCCGAGGGCGATGATTCTGAGTGACGTATTTTGATTTTTTTTAATTAGGATATTAATTATGTTTTCTATGTTGCGGTTTGTTTGATTTTTTTGTTTGCGTTTTTTTTAAGTTTCGACTTATTTAAATATTAGGTTTAATTTAATTTTTATTTTAATTAATGAAATACTTTTTTATTTTTAATTAAATTTTATGTTTATTATTAATTTAAAAATTATAAATCATAAAAAAGAATTAATTTTATTTAAAAAATAAAAAAACAAAATAGTGAGGGAAGCTTCTCACCCATTCCTTGGGTTTAGGTGAGGGAAAGGAAAGTTATGGAAATGGTGTTGTGGCCCACACAAAGTGAGGGAAGTTTCCCACCCACACCCTCCGGTCTAAGATACTCCATAACATACATACATATCAACTCGAAGTTGTACAAGTCTATTTCACCCCCGGATCTATTTCACCCCCCCCCCAATCTATTTCGACTCAATCGATATTTTTCAACCGTACGGGTTTATTTCACCCAGGGTCTATTTTACCCCCAATTCTATTTCAACTCAATTAGTGTTTTTCAACCGAACGGGTCTATTTCACCATATATATATATATATATATATATATATATATATATATATATATATATATATATATATATGTGTGTGTGTGTTGGAACTGTGCCTTACAATGTGGGACTTATCCCACATTGGTGGAAGAGAAAACATTTTCCCACCTTATATGTCTTGTCCCGCTCATTTAATCAAATGGATCAAGTAATGGGTTAAACATATTGGGTTTGGGTTGTGGTATTGGACTAGCCTAATTGAACTCAAAATAGACTAATTTCAAGAGAATATTTAATGGTCAAAAGATGGGCCTTGGGCCTTGGGGTCTTCCTGATTAATTAAATATTTTATAATTACGAAATTAATTTTTTTTACTTTTTATTTTTATTAAATTTGTAATTACTGAAAGACAGCTATTATGACAGTTATTTTCGATTTTGACAGTTTCCAATTGACATAACTAATACCTATAAATACCTGTTTTCATTCATCTGTGAGGGGTTACAGAAATCCTTTTTACACCACAAATTCTCTTGCAAATTCGTTCTTCCAGAACATGAAGGGAACATAGAAATTTCGACAGATTGAAGATCACTTCTTGGATTGATTGTTGTATCCTCGTGACAGATCCCTACCAAGGAAATTTCGGTCTTAGGACACTGCAAAACAGGTCTCAATCTATACAATTTCGTGATTATATTTTCTGTGTAATCATCATACAAATATGGTTTCTATAAATTGATTCTTGTATATTATATATATTTGAATTTCGTTCGTTTTATTTCAATTAGTTTTGTTGATTGTATGCTTCTGTCATAACCATCTAAGACAAAAATCAAAAAGTGAAGAATGGATCAAAATTTCATCATCAAAACACATGTGGAAAAGCCTGAGAAATTCATGTAATGTCCGTGTTTCTAGGCTAGGCATTAATATTGACATTATAGTCTAGGTTAACCTTTGTAACTCATTTTGAAGAAATGAAAAGGGATTATGTGAATATTATGTGAATTATGTGTTTTATGCTTAATTATTAGGTTTTAATTAATTAAGAATAAAAATGAGCGTCAAAATTAAATATTAGATAAAGTCGATATTTATTAAGAAAGTTGTAGTGGTCGTGACAAGGATTACGGATATATAAAGAATGCCGAAATCCGAGTTATAACGAAGAAGTTATGACATGTCGAAGTTTCGCGACAAACTGGCACGGTGCCGAATGTCGTAAAAAGTGAGTTTTTGATAAACTATTTTTTAGCCTTAGTGATCTAAACAAAAATCGTAGTGTTCGTTAAACTGAGAGTAGGTATAAGAAGAACGCCCAAATCTGACTTCGTATGAGGAAGTTATGATTTTTCGAAGTTTCAGCTTAGCAGTAGACAGCTAAAAACTCGAATTTTGGATCGAGTGATTTTTATCCGACACAAACTAAACGAGAATCAAAGGTCTCGTCAATAGTAGCACAACGGTAAAAAGTCTGACGAAAACGGACGTCGGATGAAGAAGTTATGAATTTTTAACGGATTTCCTGTCTCCCGATCTGTTAAAAATAATAATATAAAAATTAATATCAAAATTAGTCGACGAAGTCTAAACGAAAGTTGTAGAGCGTAATTTTACCTATGCGTGTATATAAAGAACGTCAAAAACGGAGCTCGTATACAAAAGTTATGGATTTTAGAAGAATTGGGCACAATTTCCGAGGAATCTCGCAAGGATAAGGCTAATCTCGGTGAGTCACCCGCTGAGTCCTACGCGTGTCGATGGCTGATTTGACCGAGGATGCGGTCCAATGGCCTTCTGATGCGCCTCGCTTCTAACTTCACCCTGTGTCCGATGTGTTGGACCAATCCGAAGCCGGCACGCCCCCATCTCGCATCCGAGCCTCGCCCCTTCTGCCACATGTTCCGAACCTCGCAGCCAGCTGCCTTCCCTCCGGATCCGAGGCTCGCATCTGCTGCCGCGTGGAGCTTCCTCAGCCATTGATCTTCGGTCTCGCACCCTATAAAAGGGGGGGTTGCGAGATCTCCCGGCTAGAATTAGAAACTTGGCATTTTTCACCCCTAAACTCATATTTTCACTATTTCGACCTCCCCCGAAGCCCCGACATCATTTCCAACACCCGGAACACGCCCCGAAGTGCCTGAAGACCCGGAAAATTTATCTTTTCGGTTTCGAAGCCCGACCCTCGCAGAGCCCGGTTTCTGAATAAAACTCCCGGTTTTATTAGAAACGAACGTTTTAGGAAACGAATTGCTGCCCGATTATCATCAAATCATGTGAGTGTGTAGTCACTTTCATCTTATACATAGATATGAAATATTTTATATAAAATACGTGATATGTGTATATATGTTGTTTGTTTATTTATGATGGATGTTGAATGAATGTTTTATACATGTTTAAAATGATTTAAAATGTATATATATTTTATCTTCAAATATGTTGGGTAAAACATGGGTAGATAAAGTATGAGGGATAAAAGTACAGTATAGATGTACGTTGGTAGCTATGAATTTAGTACAGTATAGATGTACGTTGGTAGCTATGTATTTAGTACGTTGGCGACTATGAGACGTAGTGCCTATTGTATAAACCCTGGCGACTATGAGACGTAGTGCCTATTGTATAAACCCTGGCGACTATGTGACGTAGTGCCTGTTGTATGAACCTTGGCAGCGATGGACTTCGTGCCTATTCCTTAGGATGAATCCTTAGGAATGAGTGAGATTTGATTCTTAGGGTAGATCCTTAAGAAATAAATAAGATAATGGGGATTGGGTAATTGGGTTGATTGTTTGATGTTTAAGCATAATAAATTATTTATTGTGGGTTGAAAACCCTATATGCTCACCAGGCTCCCAAGCCTGAACCACTCAGTTTATTTGTATCACAGGTATCGATACGAAGTTACTTTACACTGAGAGATTAAAAGGGATGTAGATCACTAGAGTAAGTGAGTGTAAGTTCTGTTTATGCTTATGTTTCTGTATTGACGATGACATCCCAATGGTTTAAGTGAATAAAATACATTTCTTCATAAATGATTTGATAATATAATTATCATGTTTTTATGGGAGCAAATTCCGCAACACGTTTTAAAAAGATTACTCTGATTTTATTTTAAAAAGCATAAACGAAATCGGTCTTTTCTGGCCGAGAAATTAGGGGATGTCACAATTCAAAGGATCAGATTTCCGGAGATGGCAATAGAAGATGTTGTTTTATCTAACAACTATTCATGTTTCCAATGTTCTCACTGATGATTCTCCCTCTCCTCCTACTGGTGGAACCACTGCAGATGGAACAACACC
Organism: Lactuca virosa; assembly: GCF_052849685.1. NCBI lineage: Eukaryota > Viridiplantae > Streptophyta > Magnoliopsida > Asterales > Asteraceae > Lactuca > Lactuca virosa. The sequence goes on along the minus strand of NC_136429.1, from coordinate 17,960,454 downwards.
ACCCACTACAGCCCAATTGGCAGAACATCAAAGGGCTGTGGAAACTTGGAACACAAATGAATATAATTGCAGAAATTATATTTTGAATGCCTTGGATGATTCCCTCTATGATATCTACTCTACCATGACTACTTCTAGAGAGATATCGGAATCACTGGAAAAGAAATACAAAACAGAAGTTGCATGTTCCAAGAAATTCGTGATTGGAAAGTTCATGAATTACAAGATGGTGGATACCAAATCTGTCCTTAAACAAGTGGAGGAAATTCAAGTCATTGCACATGATCTTGAAGTTGAAGGTATGGGTATAAACTCTAACTTTCTTGTTGTTTCAATCATTGAAAAACTTCCTCCTTCTTGGAAGAATTTCAAACTATATCTTAAGCACTTAACTGGTGACATGAGTTTTGAGCAACTTGTGTTGAGAATTCGTGTGGAAGAAGATAACAGATTGAATGAGAAGGCAGATGTAAATTCCTTGGAACCAAGTGCAAACTTTGTTGGAGAATCAAGTACTTCAACGACAAAGCACAACAACAAGAAAGGGAAGAAAGGCTCCAAACACTCTTCCAAAGATGACAAAAATCATCGCCCTAACAAGAAGAATTTCAAGAAGAATTCTGGTACATGTTATGTTTGTGGGAAAACTGGACACAAGGCCAAAGATTACAGATTCAGGAGGGGTCAAGGAGGAAATAATGGAGGAAACAATGGAGGAAACAATGGAAACAATGGTGGCAATTCTGGTGGAGGAAATTCTGGTCAAACCAACATGGTTAGCAATTGTGTGGATTGTTGGATTGATACTGGAGCCATAAGGCACATTTGCAACTCCCGAACCATGTTTTCTACATACCAGAAAGTCTCGGATTCTGAACCAATGTTTATGGGGAATGGCTCTACTGCAAAAATTGAAGGAAAGGGAAAAGTGAAGCTACAACTGACTTCTGAAAAAGAACTTGTTTTAAGTGATGTCTTGCATGTTCCTGAAATTACTAAGAACCTGGTTTCTTGTCCTATTCTGAGTAACAAAGGTTTCAAACTTGTATTTGAGTCTGATAAGTTTGTTGTCACCAAGGGTGGGGTGTATGTTGGAAAGGGATACCTTAGTGAGGGTCTCTTCAAAGTCAGTGTCTTACCTTTGTAATATGGTGTTGAAACACCAAACAATGATGTAACCAATGTTAATGCTAATGCAATAATGGGCACTACTAGCCCCTCTTCTACGTATATGCATGATCCTTCATTTTTGTGGCATTCTCGTTTGGGACATGTCAATTTTCGTTCTATTCAAAGAATGGAAAAACTTGGCATGTTACCAAAATGTTCATTAGACAAAAACCTAAAATGTGAGGTTTGTGTGGAATCAAAATTTTCACAACATCCTCATAAATCAGTTGAAAAATCTAATGAAATACTTGGCTTATTCCACTCTGATTTATGTGATTTTAGAGCAACACCTACAAGAGGAGGAAAGAATTATTATATTTCTTTTATTGATGATTGCAGCAAGTATTGTCATATTTATTTATTAAATACCAAGGATGAAGCCTTGAATTCTTTCAAGAATTACAAGGCTGAAGTTGAAAATCAACTTGACAAAAAGATCAAAATTCTAAGGTCTGATCAAGGAGGAGAATATGAATCCAAAAACTTTGCTGAATTTTGTTCTTTAAATGGTATTATACATCAAACAACTGCTCCATATACTCCACAACAAAATGGAGTTGCTGAAAGGAAGAATAGAACATTGAAAACATGATAAACTCAATGTTAATTACTTCTGGAGCACCACATAATATGTGGGGAGAAGCATGTCTTGCAGCAAATTCAATACTTAATAGAATTCCTCATAAAAAGAGTGATAAATCACCCTATCATCTGTGGAAAGGGAGGTTACCTTCTTATAAAAGGATGAAAGTGTGGGGTTGCCTTGCTAAGGTACAAGTACCTGTTCCTAAGAGGACTAAACTTAGACCAAAAACCATAGATTGCATCTATCTTGGACCTGCCATGAATAGTGCAGCCTATAGGTTTCTTGTGTATAAATCACATGTTGATGATATCCACAAACAAACCATCATGGAATCAGCAGAGGCTGAATTCTTTGAAAATATTATTCCTTTTAAGGATAAAGGGAAAGAGGTTACCTGCTCTAGGAAAAAACCTCTAAATGATGGACTGAATGATACCATTCCAGAAAAAAGTTTACAGTCAAATGAAGAGAATTCTTCTAAGGTTCAACAAGAGAACTTAGAACCCAGAAGAAGCAAACGGGGCAAAATTGCCAAAGATTTTGGACCTGATTACATGACCTATGTAGTAAATAAAGAACCACAAACTTATAAGGATGCTATGGATTCTTCTTAAGCTCCCTTTTGGAAAGAGGCAATCAAAAGTGAGATTAACTCCATTGTGCAAAATAACACTTGGAAATTGGTAGATTTGCCACCTGGGAAAAAACCAATTGGGCACAAATGGATATTTAAGAAGAAGTTTAGACCTGATGGTACCGTTGAGAAGTACAAAGCTCGTTTAGTAGCTAAAGGGTATCGTCAAAAGGAGGGTCAAGACTTCTTTGACACCTATTCACCTGTTACAAGAATTACATCAATTCGCACATTAGTAGCAATTGCAGCCATTCACAATTTGGAAATACACCAAATGGATGTGAAAACTGCCTTCTTGTATGGTGAACTAGATGAAGATATATATATATATATATATATATATATATATATATATATATATATATATATATATATATATATATATATATAAATCAACCTGAAGGATTTGTGGTTAAAGGTCAAGAAAAAAAGTTTGTAAGTTAGTTAGATCACTTTATGGACTAAAACAGGCTCCAAAGCAATGGCATGAGAAGTTTGACAACACATTACTCTCTAATGGATTTAGAATTAATGAATTTCTTAAATGTGTTTATGTCAAACAATACAAGAATGCTTGTGTCATCATAAGCTTGTATGTGGATGATATGCTTATAATGGGTACTAATTTGGATGTGATCAATCAAACCAAGAAAATGCTACACTCCTCCTTTTCCATGAAGGACTTGGGAGTAGTAGATGTCATCCTTGGTGTAAGAGTTCAAAGAAGACCAGATGGTTATACTCTTACTCAGTCCCATTATATTGAGAGTGTACTCAAGAAGTTTGGACACTATGATGACAAGCTGATAGTCACCCCATTTGATCCCTCAAGTCATCTTAAGAAGAATAAAGGTGATAGTCTGGCTCAGTTAGAATATACTCAAGTTCTTGGTAGCTTAATGTATATTATGAATTGTACTAGACCGGACTTGGCTTATAATGTAAGTAGATTGAGCCGCTACTCCCACAATCCTGGGAAAGATCATTGGTATGCTTTAGTAAGAGTGCTTAGATATTTAAAGCATACAATGAATTATGGATTGCATTACACAAGATATCCTCCTGTTATTGAAGGATATTGTGATGCAAATTGGATTTCCAATACTTCTTAGGCAAAATCCAAAACTGGATATGTGTTCACTCTTGGTGGAGACGCTATCTCTTGGAAATTATCTAAGCAAACTCTTAATACTTGTTCTAAAATGGAAGCAGAGTTTGTTGCTTTAGACAAAGCTGCTGAAGAAGCTGAATGGCTCAAGCTTCCTAGGAGAGATTCCACTGTGGCCTCAACCTGTTACTGCCATTAGCATACATTGTGATAGTATGGATGCTCTCACTAGAGCACAAAGTCAGATATACAATGGCAAATCGAGACACATTAGACGCAGACATATTACAATAAGAGACTTGCTGAAGAATGGAATCATTTTCATTAGTTACATAAAGTCAAAGGAAAATATAGCTGATCCCTTGACAAAAGGCCTTAATAGAGAGCAAGTTCTCTTCACATCAAGGGGAATGGGCTTAAATCCAATACAATGAGTCACCACCTGGGGGAAACCTAACCTAGCAACATTGGAGATCCCATGGTCTAGGTTCAATAGGACAACTAGTTGGGGAAGACTCAAAGAAACACTAACACAAAGGTATGCTCACTCCTATGATATTATTTTATGTTTTTCCGTTGATAATATAGGGATGAAATTCTTTATTCTTAATAATGCTGATAGCTTCTATAGTGGAATAGTACGGATTGTTCCAGATTAGCATTATCTATGTGAGATAGATGAGAGGTCGCATCTTTGGGAGCTAATATGGCTAAGCTCTCTAAAAGTCTCATGAAGAAAAGATTGTTCACGACCGAAATGAACACAACCGTAAGAAATGATCTATGCTTAGATATGATATGTGTGATACTTCTTGTTTTTTTATTCTACTATAAAAAGTGGTTAGTTCAAGACTCTAGTTCACTACCCACAAAGTAGATCCAAGTAGTACTCACTATAAAAGGTTCAAGTTTTACAACACCTATTCAGATGCATCTCATATCTTACATCCCTTATTTGAATATCAAAGTTCACTTATTTTCTATTCAAATACGGGGTATTCTTGGAGTTTGAACAGAAAATGTGGGTTACTGTTGGAACTTTGCCTTACAATTTGGGACTTATCCCACATTGGTGGAAGAGAAAACCTTTTCCCACCTTATATGTCTTGTCCCACTCATTTAATCAAATGGATCAAGTAATGGGTTGAGCATATTGGGTTTGGGTTGTGGTGTTGGACTAGCCTAATTGGACTCAAAATAAGCTAATTTCGAGAGAATATTTAATGGTCAAAAGATGGGCCTTGGGCCTTGGGTCTTCCTGATTAATTAAATATTTTTTAATTACGAAATTAATTTTTTACATTTTATTTTTATTAAATTCGTAATTACTGAAAGACAGGTATTATGACAGTTATTTTCGGTTTTGACAGTTTCCAACTGTCATTACTAATACCTATAAATACTTGTTTTCATTCATTTGTGAAGGGTTAGAGAAATCCTTTTTACACCACAAATTCTCTTGCAAATTCGTTCTTCCACAACATGAAGGGAACATAGAAATTTCGACAGATTCAAGATCGCTTCTTGGATTGATTGTTGTATCCTCTTGACAGATCCCTACCACAGAAATTTCTGTCTTAGGACACTGCAAAGCAGGCCTCAATCTATACAATTTCGTGATTATATTTTCTATGTAATCATCATACAAGTATGTTTTTTGTGAATTGATTCTTGTATATTATATATATTTGAATTTCGTTCATTTTATTTTTAATTAGTTTTGTTGATTGTATGATTCTGTCATAACAATATATATATATATATATATATATATATATATATATATATATATATATATATATATATATATATATATATATATATATATATATATAACATACATGCTTCAAGTACATACCAAACAGGTTTATCTCAACACCGGATCTATTTCACCCCTATCCAAAAGCATACAGTCATATCAGCTAGAGTCACAAAAACTACTAGCATCTTACACGTACAATCCAGCAGACCGTCATTGATGCCTTCGACCCATGAGTACAATGAAGAGACTTACCTCTCAGTCGATAGTCAGATGCTACCGCTCTTACTGACAGAAATAACGATGCTATGCACCACCTATACAGTTACACATGGTAAGCCCTTTAGCTCTTCTTCCAAAACTAGGATTTTGACCAAAAGTCAACTTAAGTAAAAAGTCAATTGTCAAAGTCAACAGTCAATGTTGACTTTAGTTAATGCCACGTCGTGTCCATCAATGACCACATCATGGCCCATATAAGACAATACATACGAGTATTTCCCAGTCGCCACGTCGTGGCGGCCTAAGGCCACATTATGGGCACTGGGTTTCTAATAGCTTAATGGGTTAAGCCATTTTCTTCGATTCTTAGAGCTCCAAAGCTCAGATCTGGTCCATTCTATGGTCTAAATGGATAAAGTTTCCAACTTTATCCCATAAGACTCCCAACAGATCAAGATCTCAACTCCTAGGTCCAAAAAGGGTAAAAACATAACATGGCTTAATCATTAAGCACTTAATCTTGAAGGTCTCTTGCCCATCAATCCCAGAAGGGTTCCTAGCACCATTACAAACATAAAAATTTGTGCTTTACAAACACGCATGTCCAATGCATGTCTGGAACTCTTATTAGGTCAAAACAAGCGCTTTATGAGCAAGATTTCATGCATGACACCAAAACTCATTCCTACCTCATATCCAAAACACCAAATACCCAAATGGCATGTAGATTCATTAAGTTGAAAACTTTATGAGATCACACCACCCAAACTCATCAAGAAATGAAGAATAATAGACAAAACTAGAGATCTAGCAACTTATCAAGGAAAAGGTTGAGTCTTGGACACTCACTAAGGTCTAGAAGGTATGATAGAAGATGAAGATGATGCTTGCAAGGTGAATCTTCACACCAAAGAACTTCTTCTCCTTTAAAGACCACCACAAGTACCAAAATTAATTTAAAAAATGCAATAGAGGTTAGGGTTTACAATCTTGGGAGGGTGGTAGAGGCTGAATGATCATGAAACCTAGCCATAATGTCCTTTAAATAGGGCCCAAAGCACAAGGATTAGGGTTTATTCGAAAAATAGCTGCCACGTCGTGGCACCTATGACCACGCCATGGTAGGTCATTTAATTCCCACGATCATAAAAATAATGACACGCAGTGGTGAAGCTCCACCACGTTTTTGTGTTTTTGTAGAAAAGAAAAAAGTTCAGGAGGAGGGGGGGGATTACTCGCTAGTTCTTAAAACATTTGAAAAAAAAAACCTTTATTTCAAAAATGTGCATATATGCAAATATTGATGTGAATATGTGCGCATTAGAAATTTTCATATATGCACATTTTTTAAAAGAGACATTGTTTTTGAAGAAAAAATATCAGCAAATTAAGTTCTTAATGAGCATCTTAATGATTGGTAAAAAATGTGCATCTATATATATATATATATATATATATATATATATATATATATATATATATATATATATATATATATATATATATATATATATATATATATATATATATAGGTTGATGTGGGAAAGAATTCAAAATTTGCCATTATAATGTTGACAACCCTAGCTACACATGTTATAGTCTTGACCATGCATTCAAAATTGGTCGACACATGGGATTGGTTTTCTGTCTGTACAACAAAGCTTTCCAATAAAATATCAGGGTTAATATTGTAAATAAAGAATAGTTAAAGGACTTTAATGATAGTTTGTTAAGTTGTTAATCTGCTACTTAGTTGTTAACAGTGTATATTATTTGGAAGATGTAATGAACTCTTTTCATTAAATATAGTATTCAGTTGGAAATCCAGTCTCGTTTCTCTCGTAATATGGTATCAAAGCGACAATTCAAGCTTCGGATCATGTTTTCGACCAAATTCTGATCAGTTTTCATTGATTCCAATCATGATTCTATTCTTTTTTCTTTTGATGCGTTTTCACTATATCATCGTTCTGACCAGTCGCTCGTATCTCTTCTTTTGCATTGATCATCATTCATTGTCAAAATTTATGGCTCAAATTCTTCTGGATCCATAATTTTTCGGATTCATGACTAGATGCATCCATATTATCTTTATTATTCTGGTAGTCCTGGTTTTGTACTCGTTTCTCAGCTAATCACCGATTCTAATTACAATTCATGGAGTCAAACAATGCAAATTGCTTTATACGTGAAGAACAAAACTTGATTCATAGACAATACTTTTACTAAACCTAATTCTTCTGATTTTTCTAATTACAATGCGTGGATGTGAAACAACAAATTAGTTATATCTTGGATTTTGAATTTCGTATCCAAAGATATCTCTGCCAGCATCATGTTTATAGAGAGTGTTCATGAGGTATGGAAAGATTTATAAGATCGATTTCAATAGATTGATGGTCTAATAATTTTTCAAGTTCGTAGAGAATTAGTCAATATCAAGCAAAATCAAGACTCCATTGGTATTTATTTCTCCAAACTCAAGTCCTTATCAAAAGAACTTGCTAATTTCCTTCCTCACTGCACTTGTAACAAATGTGATTGAAATGGTGTACAAGAAATCGAGAAATATTTTCAAACATAACATATCATGAATTTTCTTATGGATTTAAATGAGTTCATAATTTAGTATACCTATCATCGTGATTTAATCTAGGATATGATGGACATGAAGATGATTGGAAAAGATGATGTTCATCAGAGATTATATGTGTTAGATGATAACAGGAGTCTCAAAAATGCAATGATCAACAAAATTATTGTTTCATTGGATGTTTAACATAATATATTAGGCCATAATTCCAATAAGTGTTTGTTTCCAACAAGAGAACAACTATATGTTACTTCTATTAAGCCATATATGTTTTCTCATTGTTCCATATGTCCTTTAGCAAAGCAAAAACATTTGTCATTTCCTTCTATGAACAATATAGAAGATATCAAATTTTCATTAATACATTGTGACATTTGGGGTCCCTATTCATCTATTTAAGGTTATAGATTCTTTGCTACAATTATGGATGATTATAGTAGATATACTTGGGCGTATATGTTAAGGAACAAGCCAGACATCACTCAAGTTATTCCTTCATTCTATCAAATGATCTTGACACAATTTTAAAAACAGATAAAGGCTTCTAGGTCTGATAATGCTAAAGAGTTATAATTCAAAGATTTGTTTGCAGCTAAGGTTATCATTCATCAAACTTTATTTGTTGCTAGATCTCAATAAATTTTTGTTGATGAGAGAAAACATCAGCACATACTGAATGTTGCAAGAGCCTTGTAATTTCAATCCAATATTCCAATCAAATTATGAAGTGAATGTATTCTAAGTGTTCTCTATCTCATTAACATAATTCCTTCTATTTTTCTTAAGAATAAAACATCATATCAAAGATTATTTGATAAACTTACATCTTATTCTCATTTGAGGACATTTGGATGTTTGACATATCCATGTATATTATTAGCAAACAGAACCAAATTCAGTCGAAGGGCAAAATCTTTCATTTTTGTTGGTTATCCTCCAAACATGAAGGCTTACAAATTATATGACATTGCTACAAATGAAATTTTCATTTCAGGAGATGTTATTTTCCATAAGACAATATTTCCATTTCAAAATGGTTCTCGTAAGATTGTTGAAGATCCTTTTAGACCACTTGTTCTACCTGTTCCAATAGATCGAAATTTTCCTTTTGATACTCAACAACATGAAGATCCAACAATTTTATTTTCAACTTCTAATCATTCTTCTGTTGGTGGTTCTTCACAACATGATCAACAACCTATTGCAAATGATAATTCTCAAGTAAATAGACCTATAATTAGAGTTTCTCATCCACCATACTATTTGAGAGATTATCATTGTAATGAAACATTCACAGTCTTTATATCCTTTAGAAAAACTGGTGAATCATGATAATATTTCTAAACACAAGAATTTAGTTATGAATATATAAACCGATTTTGAACCACGACATTATAATCTAGCTGCTAAGATTATAAAATGGTGTGAGGCAATGAATGATGAGTTGAAAGCCATGCATGCTAATCATACTTGGTCAATTGTCCCATTTCCAACAAACAACAATGTTGTTGGCTGTAGATGCGTCTACAAGCTCAAATATGGGAGTGATGGGAATGTTGAACGCCATAAACCACGACTAGTAGCAAAAGGCTTCAGTTAACAAGAGTGTATATATTTCTTTGACACTTATACCCCTACGGCCAAATAGGTTACAATTGCAGCTGCCAAGTCGTGGAATCTGGTACAACTAGACGTTAATAACGCATTCCTTAATGGTGACTTGAAAGAGGAGGTTTACATCGATTTTCCACCCAGACTCAAGTTTCAGGGGGAATACAATTCTCAACAGAAAATGGTTTGTAAACTTCACAAATCCATTTATGGTCTTCGTCAAGCTTCAAGGCAATGGTTTGACAAATTTTCCTCTTTTATGCTACAAATTAGATTTCAACAATCAAAATCTGATTATTCATTCGTTAAAGGAACTGGATCAAATTATGTTGCATTGCTAGTATATGTAGATGATATACTCATCAGTGATTCATCAACCAAAGAGATAAATGCAATTAAAAAGACATTAATTGACAAATTTAAACTCAAAGGTTTGGGATCATTGCATTATTTCTTGGGTTTAGAATTTTCCAAATCAAAAGCTGGAATTTTTATTTCTCAGAGGAATTATATCTATAATTAGTTGAGGATTTGGGTTTGTTAGGTGCTAAGCCTACAAAGATACCAATGGATCCAAGAATAAACTTACACATTGACATGGGTGATGTTTACAAAGATCCATCTAGATATAGAAGACTAATTGGAAGGTTGTTGTACTTAAATATTACAAGGCCTGACATTTCTTTCTCTATTCCAAAATTATCTCAATTTGTGTCCAATCCTCGAGTTCCACATTATGAAGTTGCACTTCATCTTGTAAGATACCTTAAACAAAGTCGTAGACAAGGTTTCTTTTATCTACAAAATCAACAATGAACTTATGAGCCTTTTTGTGATTCAGATTGGGGAAAGTGTTTGGATACTTGAAAAATCAGAACTGGATTTTGCATATTTCTTGATGATTTTTTAATATCATGGAAATCGAAAAAGCAACCAATAATTTCCAGATCATCTGCTAAAGCAGAGTATTGAGCTATAGCCTCCACTACATGTGAATTGATTTGGTTGAAGCAAGTTTTAAAAGATTTTGGTATTTCTCATATGAATGTCTCTTTACTCTTTTGTGCTAATGATGCAGCTGTTAAAATTACTACATATACTACATTTCACGAGCGTATAAAACATATAGAAACATATCTTCATTTTGTGCGAGATAAGGTTTTTGATAAAACAATTCGGTTGATGTCTATAAGAACTCATCTTTCACTCATTGATTTATTCACAAAACCACTTCCAGCTACAAAATTACTACCTTTCATATCCAATATGTCGATGAACAATATTTATTCTCCATTGTCATCTTTTGAGGGAATATCAGGGTTAATATTGTAAATAAAGAATAGTCAAGGGATTTTAATGTAAATAGATTGTTAAGTTGTTAAATCTATAGTTGTTAACGGTGTATATTAGTTGGAAGATGTGATGAGCTCTTTTCATTCAATACAATATTCAGTTGGAAATCCGATATCGTTCTCTCTTCTTAAAACACAAGATTTTTAGCTTTCGAACAAAATAAAAAATCATATATTTTAGATAAATAAATCAAATTTTTAAACAGAAAATAACAAACTAACTTTGATTTCTACACTTAAATAACTTCTAACAAAGTTTTAACCGTTACATGTGCATTTATACAACTGCTTGTTTTTTTTCTTTAACTAATTTTTTTTTTAATTAGAAATTGAGTATTTTAATTCAAATTGGCATATCCAATTAAAAAATAGTTCAATACATATCGATTGAAGATAAACGGGCAACAAGCTGCGCCGCTAGCCCTTTCTGGATAGCAAAACCAATTCTTTTGAAAACTACATTTGTGGATCTAGGAGATATGACATTAGAATGCATGACCTGTTGGACTCTATTGAGGAGCTCCACCGCCTCTGGTGCGAGAAAACCAAATGTATCGAATGCAAAAGGAACAAACACATGTTGATTTGCTATACATGCATTCTCGTGCTTTACCACTTTGCACGCAGCGGCTTTCAAAGCGGCATGCCCAGCTGTGAAACCCCCGCTCCCCAAACCAACGAGAGGAGAGACCCCAGTAAGATCCACGCACGCATGCTTCCCTCATATCCATCCAAAGACCAAAATGTCAGCCGGTCTAAGTATGGACCTTCCATCCTGCGGGTCCGTCAAAAAGTTCACTGGCGCTTCTTTCTTCACAGAAATACCAGCACGCCGACAAGCATCAAAGAGAACATCTCGAACCACATCATGTCTATACTTGAAACCAGGGAGCTCTCTACAATGAACTGCGTGTTCCCCAAAGGTATCCAAACATGTCTTGCGACAAACTGGACATATCTCGTCCATTGGGAATATGGAAATCATGAGGGGGTAACGAAGGATAGTTCGGTACTCCACAGGAGACATATGTTATAGTTAGCAGAAAATCCTGAGCATGAGGCGCTCGCAGACTAATATAGTATTTTCAGGACAAAATATAGTATTTTCTCGTGACTTGTCTAATATATTAAACTTTATCTGCATAACTAATATAAATTATATAAATTTGTAAAATATAAAACATTGTTGTATAAACTGTTAAACCAAAAAATATTATTGCATAAATAATCAATTTACTGGCTTCACGTCATAAAATAACACTTCCATTACAGTGTTATATATATTTAGTCATACATGTTTCATCAAGAAAAAAAGCATTGTGTTGAATAATTCTAAAAAAACTGAACATTATTACAAAAACAATTTAAATTAATCTAAAAACATAACTACGTACACATTTGTCCCAAATCATTTGTATACAGACAAAAGAATAACTATGGAAGTTTAAAAAATTCAATATGTCAAAGAGGAATAACAAAAGAACATTAGTAACTTTTTTAGGAGCGTTTTTTTTTTTGAATCGTTGATCAAGATTTTTATGATTACTACGGCACATATGACAAAAGATAAATCCAATTTGTGTTTTTAACAGGGAACCATTAAGCAGCAATTTTGGGTGTATTATTCAAAAAGGCAATTTACCAAATTGAAAATTCGCCTAATATATTTAATTTTTCTTAACTTTTAGACAAAAAATTAGAAAAATACACCAACATCCCTTCTATTTTTCATATTTTGTAGCCAAAAAACGTGTCCCATGAGACACTAAAGAAGAATTTATAAATATAAAATGGAACTTACATTCTAAGAAAACATGATTATAATTGGTTAATTTTGTATATTTTTATGAAATTTAATAAAGAGTTTAACTGTTTTGGGTTCAAAACAACGTATTAATTACAGATAAATAAAAAAACACACACCAAATGTTTATGCATTTTCTATTTACTCTCTCTCTCTCTCTCTCTATATATATATATATATATATATATATATATATATATATATATATATATATATATATATATATATATATATATATATATGTTCAGTGTATTTATTGTGTGAATGTAGAAACTAATCAAAATTTTGGAAATATTAAATAATTAATAAATTGCTTACGGGTTTTAAATATATGTCAATTGTTTACGGACTGGAAAATATATAAAAAAAACATTTTTTTATATGACATTCTACTTTTTCGAAACTTTTATTTATGTATTGTTTTTACACATGTCAATTGTATATTGTCTTATCTAGAGTTCAAAATAGAAAATGATTAAAATTGTTAATTTTAGATAAAGATAGACTTACAAACAATCGTTCAATTTTGTGTATAAAGAAGTTTTTGGAAAGTTATAAACAATTTGTAGATTTTTATTTTTTATATCATCTTTTACTTAATTTTAGTAAATCATACTTCATTCATCATTTTAGTTTGTAATTTATTGTGTTGTGTTTAAGTATGTTTCCTATATTACCGTCATTTTTAATGTGTCATATAACAATATCATTTCCATAATTGATTGTTTTTTTTCACTCTATTCAAATTTATATTGCATTATACAAAATCATGATTTTATCAAATATCTACACATACATTCAGAACGTTGATAAAATATTCATACTAATGCATATATTAATTTTAACTAATCATATAAACTTACAAACAAGTCATCTATCATGTGCTACAACTTATTATTGCAAATTATTGATTAGTCATTATGATTTAGAGTTATGAATAATGTTTTTCTTTTTCAACCGAGGTTTCTATAGATTTAAACCTAGTTAATAATAAATACATTTCTTAGGAGCCATGTTCATCAATCTCTTTTTGAACTTGGACCTCCATGAAACCATGAAGACCATGACAAGCTCCACTTCACTATAATTCCTTTTCATAAAATAATGTACTAGAAATAAGTAGATAATTTGGAAAAAAACGAAACATACTACTTCTTCTAGATTATGTACAACCTATCTTGTACTACAATTCTAAATATAAATAAAATTGATTGACATCTTAGTTTAACTATTAAATTCGGGAAGCCAAATTAAAGAAAAGAATTGTCTAAACTCCTAGAAAGTGTTTGATAAATTAAAGAGAAAATGACTCAAGAGGATAACCAATTATTAATTTTGCTCGTCTTTGGTCCTTTTTGTTATATGCAATATATCATCTAACTTGTTGTTTATATTTACCATAACCCTTTTTGACCGGCTATCGTATGTGATAGTCGGTCAAAAGGGTTATCATGAACACCAACAACAAGTTAGATGGTATATTGCGTACAAAAAGAAAAGTGAACAAATGTGAACAAAATCAACATTTGGTTGCCCTCCTGAGTCATTTTCCTAAAATTGTAAGCATATATAGCTTTAACATGGGATCTAATAAGTAAAAAAATTCAAAAATTAAATCAATAAAAAAGAATACAAGTAGTGGTTTAAAAGTTATGCAAGATGTGTAGTGAAATGCATGCACAAGAATAATGAAAAAGTAGCCATGTTGAATTAGATGGAAGTTATAGACTTATGTTAACAATGTGGGATGGTATTGCATGCCCAGTGGAAGCTGAGTGCAAGTTGAGTTCTTCATTAAAATTGGGTTGATTATTCAGTTGTAGATTTGAAGGTACACCTTCGCCAGCTGTTGACAGTGATAATAATTAGACTTACCATCAATGGGATCTTCTTCATCAATTTCATCAGGCACGTTGTAGCTTCTACTAAGCGACTCTTGTATTTCATTGCTAACATTCATCAACTCCATCATGTCATCTTGCAAGTTATTTAATAGAATAGTCCATTTAGATATATTTGATTCAAAACCAAAATATGTAGCCTTTTAAGGCATGTTTATGTTTCAGACATATATGATATGATATGTCCTATTCAGGAAAAATCGTTTCCTAGAATAATCAATCCACTACTTCATAGAGGTAGGCAACGACTTCCAACCAGAGGACAGAAAAAGCTCCACCCTGCATGCTTTGAACTATTTCTAACATGATGCTAACAATAAAAATAATTTAATACTAACACAAGAGCTACAATATTTCACATAGATAATGGTTTGTATTTCCATGGTAAAATTAAAATCAAACAAAAAGCCAAGTGTATGAATAACTATTAATTTTAAATTTTGTGGAACATATTGTTTGTTGAGCATCATTGATACCCTCAGAAGCAAATGCGAATTGATATAGATTAAAAGTTTGGTTGTATAGCATGTCACGTTGTCCTTCATACCTAACAATAATAAATAAAGGGAAAATGACTCAGGAGGATAACAAATTGTTGATTTTGTTCACATTTGGTCCCTTTTTTTTGTAGGTGATATATCATCTAACTTGTTATTTGTGCTCACCATAACCCTTTTAACCGCCTATCACATGTGTTATCCGGTCAAAAGCGTTATGGTGAAAACAAACAACAAGTTAGATGGTATATTGGATACCAAATAATGAAAAGGGTCAAATGTGAACAAATTCAATAGTTTGTTACCTTCCCGAGTCATTTTTCCTAAATTAAATATAGGGTTTTAATAAATATTTCAGCTTAAAACAAAGAAATAAAAGATGTAAATTGTATTTTTGGTTCCTATGGTTGACACATTGTCACAGTATTAGTCCAGTTTTGGTACGGTCAAACCTCATAGTTTTAAAATCCATCATGTTTTTTTTATTTTGTTCTTACATTTTCCTTCTTCGTTGACCACATGTAAAATAATAAAGTTACCCTTCTTTTTATCTTTTCTATCGCACACTTCGGTAGACTGTAGTGTGCGTTAAACACCGCACGGACCCCTCTTTGAAAATCGTGGTATCCTTGTCGCACACCCTTTTCTCTTTTTGACCGTTGCAATCGGTCCATTGGAAATTTTTATTTATTTTTAATTGTTTTTTAATTTTTCTATAAATTAACATTCATTTCTCATTTTAAAATCACACAACAAACACATAATTATCTCTATACTTTTTAAAAAATTTATTTCAAAATATCTTCTTCGTCTGATACGTTAGCATTGCGCGAAGCAGGGTTCATCGGGGACATCATGCGCACAACACTTGCTTATTTGCAAGAAAATAAAGGCGAAAGTTCGCGCCTAAAAACAAGAAATCCTATTTTACGAAGAAACCATGAAGTTGGCCACAACCAACTTGTGAACGACTACATTGCCGATGATGCAATGTACGTGGAAAAATTCAAGTGTCGGTTTCTGGATGAGTAATGTATTATGTTTACACATTGTTGATGATATACCTCATCGATTTCTATATTTTCGGTAATGAGTTGATGGAAGAGGTAAGCAAGGTTTCTCTACAATTCAAAAATATACAGTTGCAATTTGTCAACTAGCATTCGACATGAGACCAGTCTCATGGGATGAGTATTTGAGGATATCAGAGCGAACAACGTGAGATTGTGTATACAAGTTTGCTAAAGTTGTGATTATCCTCTATCATGGTCGCTATTTACGCAAGACTACAATTAGCAAAATCCACCAATTATATACAACACTTGAAGACAAGCATGAGTTCCCATGAATTCTTGGTAGTCTTGATTGTATGCATTGCGGGTGGTCAATGTGCTCTAATGCATGGCGACGTCAGATTATACGAGGTGATCAAAAGCAGTTGAAAATAGTTTTAGATGAAGTGGCATCGTATGACCTTTGGATATGACATGCATTTTTTGATCCATCCGGGTGCCAACAATGACATCAATGTTCTAGATCAATCACTAATATTCAATGACATCTACCTTGGGAAATCGTATGATATGTCATTTCAAGTAAATAGGACATCATACAAGCATGGGTATTACCTTACTGATGGAATATATCTCGAGTTAGCAGTATTTGTGAAATCAGTCTCATGTCTAAATGATGACAAGCGATTAAAGTTTAAGGCGGAACAAGAACCTGCTAGGAAGGATATCCAGTGAGCATTTGCCTTTGGTGTCCTAAAGAGATGTTGATAGATACACGGAGTATCGACACGATCTATAGAGTGCAGATGAATAAGTAACCTGATGTACGCATGTGTGACATTGCATAATATGATTTTAGAAGACGAGGGGAAGGTGATTTGTCGCTACAATGAAAATGACAATTTACCAAATGTCGAAGGAGTTGGTATTAGTATGAAGGCGTACATGGAAACAATAAGGGAAGTACACGACCGATTTGGACACCACAACCTTCACACTGATTTGGTGGTACACATCTTCAATGCTTGAACGAATCCCGTTGTTGAAATTTTGTTGAAGACTATTTGTTCGACGATTCAAATGATAAATCATATATGTTTGATGGATAATCGGACGAGGATTACGATGATGTGGCCAGCAATGGTGATTATATAACTACGTTTCGATTTTATGTTTTTTTTTTCAATTTAGTATGTATTTTGTTTAATTAATGAAGTATTTTCTTTTTATTAATTTTATATAATTACATTTTATTTGTGGTGCGGATTGAATTGCAACCATTTCGTTTTCAATCTGTTTGATGTTCCTTTGATGTTTATGTTCGTTTGCTTGTTTGCATTCATTTGTTGTTGCTGTGAGTTTGTTGTTGTTCGATCTCTTGTTGCTCGATTGATTGCTTCCACTGGTTTGTTGTTCTTCTTATTCTATGATTGCTTATCTATTGTTGTGGTTATTTATCCATTGCCAACATGACTGGAAATGATGATTCCCTTCAGTCAATCAGTACTCGACTAGATGGAAAGAACTATATGTATTGGAGTTATGTTATGAAGAACTTCCTTCGTGGGAAGAATATGTGGGGCTATGTCACTGGGACTAAAGCCAAATGTTCAGTAATTCAAGCTAAGATTTCAAATTGTTGGTTGATGCTTGGGATACTGATAACTCCAAGGTCATTACTTGGATTAACAATTATGTTACACAGTCTATTGGTATGCAGTTGGCTAAATATGACATAGAAAATGAAGTTTGGAATCACTTAGAGAGACTAATACTCAGTCCAACTTTGCTACATAGTATTAATTAGAATAAGATATTCGTTCCCTTCAACAAAATGACCCGAGTATTCAAGATTTCTATGCTGCGATGTATGATTTGTGGGATCAATTGGATCTTACTGAATCCAAAGAGTTAAAAGAGTTTGATCCTTATATTGCTAGGAGGGAAGAACAATGTTTGGTCCAAATTTTTATGGCGTTGCGTTCTGATTTTGAAGGCCTATGGGGAACGATTCCTCACCACTCCCCTTCCCTCAGTGGATTCTGTTGTTCATGAGCTAATTATTAAAGAGACTCGTATCAAGTGTCACATGGATAAAGGGTTTAAAGCAACATCCATTCCTACTTCCGCTCCTGATGTGCTTGTTGTTTCCTCTAATCAGTCTCCATAAACTCCAAGGGTTGCTTTATGATGAGTGTGCATTCTACAAAGAGAAAAATCATTAGAAAGCTTAGTGTCCATGTAACATCCCGAATTTCACCGGTATATTTCGAATCCATTCTCTTTATTTAATTGCCATTGTAGTCCTTGGAGTTGTTAAGTTGGATCATGAGAAGTATAAGTGCTAAAGTTGGAACTTTGGGTCAGGAAAGAGTACGATGAGCGTACACAAGGGTACGCTGAGCGTACTAGGCGCTCCCTAGTACGCTGGGCGTACACTCATGTACGTTGGGCGTACTCATGTCAGGAGAAAACCCTAATATTTAGGGTTTAGGGACTATATAAACACCCTTATGGATCATTTCCTCTGATTATCCTCAGCCTCCACTGCCTACATTCGTCCTCCCCAAAACCCTAGCTCTTCCTTGTGGGTGTAAGCTTATTTGGTGTGTTTTAGATTGTTTCAAGAGGAAGGCATTGCATCCAAGTGTTGGAGAAGAAGATCAAGTTCATAGATTTGAAGTTAGTTTGTGCTCAAGAGGCTCCTAAAGGTATAAAGTTCCAAACTTTATGCTTATATGCTTAGATCTCATCATTTTAATTTATTAGAAGCATCTCTTGTCCCAAAAGCCATAAAGTGGTGTATTTTGTGTTGTGGACGTAAAGAGCTGTCCTTTCAGGCTCTTGAAGGGACTTTGAGTAATAAAAATAAGGTCCCATAGGCTGTAGGTGTCCCATGCAAGAGAAATAAGGTCTTAATGGATTAAGACCAAGCATTTAGGACTTTATGGACGTCCAAAGTGATAAAGTTCGTGAATTTATGGACCCTGGGCATGTTAGGCCTCTGGATCTGAGATTAGGACTTAAGTGTTAAAGCCATTCAGCACTTAATAAGGTTATGCCCAGTTATGGAGTACGCCCAACGTAAATCTAGTACGCCCAGCATACTAGGTCAACCACCCCGATGGTGGTCAACATCTGGTCGCGTACGCCCCGCGTACCGGAGGAGTACACCCCGCGTACATCCTCTGTTGGGCCATTGACATTTGGGCTTCGGGTATTGGGCTGTTTATGGACTAAAGGGACTTGGACCTTTGTTGGATTTAGTAAATAAGATGTTTTGGGCCAGTGAGTGGTAGTGGATCATGGGGTTAGGCCCAATAAGGAGGTTGGGCCCAATTTAGTAAATTGGGCCAATAGTGGACTTATGTATATGGACTTCCAAGTTGAGGGCTTGGTGTGGGACTTTGGCCAACAAAAAGGGAATGGACTTAATGAGTTATGAGGACATTTAGTCAAGGGATTAATGTTGGGTATTAACCTAGTATTTTTATTATGTGACAGTTCAGGATTCCCGGTGAGACAGCAGTCAGAGAATTACAGTATTTCAGCACTACTTGCGAGGTGAGTTATCCACACTATACTAAGGGGTCTAAGGCACCAAGGCCGACCCATTGGATATGATATCCTAGTAGTTCGTATTATGTGGAGTATAAGTTAGTGCTGCATGCTAGTGATTATGCCAGTTAGGTAGATCGGTAGGGCTACCTGTGTTGTTATATGATTATCTGCATGCTCAGTAGTTATGTTATATGTTGATATGTTATGTGGGATGGGTTGAGGATGTACTACTTCGTGCGGTGACCAACAAACCCTAGGAGCATTCCAGATACGAGTTGTGGGCCCGGTAGGCAATCCAGACTCATACTGTGGGCTCGGTGGCAATACAGATGTGATCTGTGGGCCCGGTAGGCAATCCAGAATCACACAATGGGCCCAGGGGTATTTCATTTTGTAAAGTTATGGACCCAGTACATGCTGTTATTTGTATATGTATTATGTGCAGCGTATCAGTATTTTGGGGAACTCACTAAGCCTCGGTCTTACAGTTTCAGTTTATTGTTTCAGGTACATCAGGGGATCGCGGCAAGGCGAAGGCGTGATCATACAACTCCTCATATTCATGTTTATGTTTATGGGATCGTGGCAAGGAGAATTGGAGGAACACTCGTGTAACTCCAGTCTCAAATCAAGGAAAGGATTTTCAAAATGATTTTTTTCAAAAGGTTTTCAAAATAAGTAAAGGAGGATACAGGGTGTACGATCAGCCGGAGCCAGTAAGTATATCCCAAAATACCATAAAGTTATTTGATATTGCAATGTGTTAGAACAACATGCTAGTACTAGGCTAGGGATCTTCAAGAATTACATGATAGAATTGCCTGATTGTATGATGCATGATAGCCTAGGGTTTTCCTTATATGAAATTGACATCATTACTGTAGTTGCTTAGTGTATGCATCACGGTCGTACATAATTAAGATCTTATAGCCTGAGAATGTTTGATTTAGCCTTATGTTCTGTTCTTATTGATTAGGGCTTAGGGTAGGATTGGATATTCGAAAGTATATAGGGTCCAGCGTTATGTATGGCTAGCTTACACTAGTGCTGCATGGTTGGTGGAAGTTTCATGGATGGGTGAGTTGTGTGAGGCCAAGAGGCTAGCTATGAGATATTCAGTATTGCTCTAGGAATGAGGATTGAGCGCTTGTCAGATTATGTATACAGTTAGGACGTTGTGGTGATACTTGAAAAAAATATGGGTAGGTGTGGAAGGTAGTATGGGCCCGTACTACTGAAAGCACAGGACCCATACGTGTATCAAGGAAGTCACAACCCCTAGGGTTTAGTCGATAGTTGGTTCCCAGTTCTTATATGGATTATCTGATATCATGTGGAATGTTTCAGAATGGTGATGACGAGACGCTTTGTGACTGGATCCGGTTCGGGATCAGAATCAGGAGACAGAGGCCAGGAGGGGCCAACAGCACCTGAGCATGTGGTGCAGATGGGTACAGAGGAGTTGGATGCCAGGATTCGAGAAATCCTGCATGATGAGGTTGTTGCCATGTTCCGGGCACAGCTACCGGAGATGTTTGGGTCTATTAAGACCGCTATGGTTGAGTACTCTGACGAGCATTACGCAGCCCTTGCATAGATGGCTGCCGCTGCAGCTGCATCGGCTGTAACAGCGGCAGGAGGAGGTGGAGCCAGTCGGGGCTTCCAGTACCAAGACTTCGATAACACGAAACCCCCGACATTCGATGGTACCCAGGATCCGATTAGAGCTATGAGGTGGTTATCTGACGTTGAGGGCTGTTTCTTCACGTGTTCATGTCCTACTAACCAGAAGGTCAGATGTGCCCTGAACCTGCTAAGGCTCGGGGCCAAGGACTGGTGGAGATTGACGACAGGGTTGTACACTGATGATCAGAGAGCTGCTGTTACTTGGGAGCAGTTCAGGGATATGTTCCGCGCTCGATACATTCCTCGGGTTGAGCGGGAACGATTGGCTCAAGAGTTTCTGAGTTTGAGACAGGATGGAGAGTCGGTGACGGAGATCACCCGGGTGTTCACGGAGAGGGCGATGTTCTGCCCGGAGTTTGCATCGGACTTAAAATGAAAAGAATTGGGGGAGCGGGGTATAAAGAGTAAATTTTGGGCTTGTGATGCAAAAGTGTTTATGCGGAGGGACCAGTTCTGCCATTATGGCAAACTTTTAATATGGAGCGGGTATTTAAGGGTTCTAAACCCTAACCCTAAGAGAAGAAGCAGTCGCTACCTCCCACCTTTCCTCTCCTGTTTACGGCCGCAAATCTCACGACACCCTCCACCACCGGTTATTGCTTCCTCGTCAGCTGAAGCCGGAGAACCGCCATGACCAGACGCGCCTCCCTCCCTCCCTCCTTCTGTTCATTTGGTTCATCGCCACTCGTGTCGTCGTGTCAAGCAACGACCGATGTGCTCTTCTTCTTCTACTCCTGCTGCTGTGGTTGTGATTATCGATGGTGGATTGCCACCATTTCCCCACTGTGAACGTCCCCATCTCTGTTTACGGTCATACCTGTCGTGTGCTGCCGCTGCCGCCGTCATTTTACACCCTCGTTGTTGTTTTGCGCCACCTGGAGAGGTGGCTGGACCCGTTCACGGCCAGAAGTGATTGTGGTGTTTATGTTCGATCTTGGTGTAAGTATGAGGCTGCTGGAATGATGCTTGGTCGGAAACCCGAATGAAAGACCCCACTGCCACCACTCGCCACCGCCGGCCACCACCAGGTGGTTATATGTGTGTGTGTGTGTGTCTTTTTGGGACTAAAGCCTTGTAAAATGTAATAGAAAATGGAATAATGAAAGAAGGGAACCCTAACCACCACCGTGAGGTGGTGGCGGCCGCCGTGTCGGGTGACGGTGTGCTAGCATGATTGTGTTTGATTCGTTTGGATGTAGAAACCCTAATGGGCTAAAGGATTTGGCTTTAGGCCAATTGGGCTAAGATAGGTTGGAACCCTTAATTAGGGTTTGGAAAACCCTAATGTCGTGAAACCCTAATTTGGGACTTATCGGGACCGCATCGAGATTATTTAATGAATTTAAAATATTAATTAATAATAATTGGTAAATGAACTTAAGGAAATAATTGAATTAATGGATTAAGTCCTTAATGGGTTAAGTAGGAACATGTGACAACCTGAAATTTCAAGCCAATATAACGAATTCCAGTTGAACCTTGTAACCCGTTCTAAGTTAATAAAATATCTTTGAAAATAAAATTTTCGAAAAGTCTCAATTGGGTTGTCTAAATGATAGATATCGTTTCAAGGTTTTCAGAGATATCCAGATCACTCGAATCCGAGTTATAACGAAGAAGTTATGACCAACCGAAGATTCGTGTAAAAACTGGTAAAACCCTACTAAACGTAAAAACGCGAAGTTTCAATAAAACACTTTTTAGCCTTAAGTTTGTAAGTGAAAGTAATAGATATCATTAAACCGTAAACATACATAAAAAGAACGCACAAATCTGATTCATATGAGGAAGTTATGATTTTTCGAAGTTTCGGACATAGCAGTAGACAGCTAAAAACTCGAAATCGAGATCGAGCGACTTTTTTCCAACATGACCTAAACGAGAATCGAAGATCTCATAAATGGTATTACAACGGTAAAAAGTCTGACGAAAACGGACGTCGGATGAAGAAGTTATGGATTTTTAACGGACTGTTCCTGTCCCGGCCTGTTAAAAATAAATAATTAAAAAATAAAATCAAAACCAGCCGACGAAGTCTAAATGAAAGTTGTAGAGTACATTCTCACCTATGCGTGCATATAAAGAACGTAAAAAACGGAGCTCGTATGCGAAAGTTACGTATTTTACAAGTTTGAGGCACACAAACCAAGAGGATTTACGCCCAGCGTACCCTCGTACGCCCAGCGTACTCGGATGCTAGGCCTCGGTTCGTCCACGTCGCTCCAATGCTTCGTCCGAGGATGCGGTAAGCCATGACGCATGCGAACGCGCCGCGTAACCTCGCTGGTACGCCCCGCGTACGTGAGGGTTCCAGCCCCTATAAAAGGGATGCGAGAGTTCCGGGTTTCTTTGCTCATTTTCTCTCGTTCTCTTGCGTTTTTACCTCGTTTTGCGTGCAAGAAAACTCCCGAAGTCCCGGTTTTCATATCCAAGTCCCGAAGGAAGTTTTACGCTCCCGAGATTCCCGAGAATCCCGAGAAATCCGCTTTCTCCTGTCAAAGTTCTGCTCGGTTTTTTTTTTCGTCTCACCTTCTTCAATCTATCAAGTGAGTTCATACCCCTACAAACACACTTTAAATACATTTTAAATGCTTTTTAAATACTTTTAAGGGGGGGGGGGAATACAAGTAAACACCCGGTTATTATCGTGTGAAAATATCTATCCTTTGATATGCATTTTATACTGTTATTTTAACTATCATATGAAAACGTTCGCACGCAACACATATTGCAAAAACACCTTGTCTTTTCAGAATAAAAACATGATGTTATATAATTATCAAACACTTTAATTATATTTTGAGTATAAATATTCAATAATATTATTACAAACGTTATACTTGCATACAAAGTCGATATTGCACTAGGGTTTATCATACAATCGAATCACACATTTGGAAAAACTATAATAGGTATAGTTTTCTAGATATCCATGGAATTTTACATACTACAAGTACTATATCAAGTAAATACTTTCATATACAAGAACAAATGGACTTTTCATACGTAAATCTATTTGATACTAAGTTTTGTGAGACAGTCAACTTCACGTACTTTCAAGTATGCAGTCAGAGTCTTGTATTACTTTTTGTTATTTAAATCAATCATATGTGATTTATAACCGTGTTTCAAACAATAGGATTTCATATACTTTAAACTGTGTTTCAAACAAACTACTTTTAAATTGTTTTATAAATTGACATCAAGTCATCAATATTTATTATTAAACTCTTCAAAAGGTTTTACAAAACTTCCTTTTAACTTATATATCGTCAAATGCATGCCTATATATGTATAGTTATGTAAGTAATGTTTAAAGGACTTAGAACTGCTAACCCACTTTATTTCCTTTTTCTTGTTTGAATGTGTACTTAGAGTAATCGGTTAGTTGTCTGAAGGTCGTCTAAACATTATTTATATATTATGTATACATATGTAGATATAAAAGTACCAGTCAATCATTCAAATACTACAAAGAAGAATACTATAACGGAAATTACTAGTAAGCTATTATAGGTATAGTTTAGGAGAATACTATCATAAGAAAATAGTAGACAGAGAATACTATAACAGAGAATACTACACAGAGAATACTATCATATACAAGTACACACAGAGAATACTATCATATACAAGTACATACTAAGATACTATAACAGAAAGAACATACTAAGATGCTATAGCATGGAACAACTACATGATCTAACTATACCAATGATCACTAACGCATTGTTCTAAACAGAAGGTGATAATAAATTGGGTATACATGATCATATAACTTTAATGTGGATACTACGGCCTAGCAATTCGTTGCGGAAGCCACTCTTGTTTCCCAGAATCTCTTGTAGGGAGAACGTTTAGTATGGGAACTACTTATCACATTATGACCTTAATAAAATAAATATGTTTTCAGGTAATTAGTACTGCAGGTTGTCAATTCTGAAGACCCCTGAGTACTTACTTTTCCCATTACTTTCATATAGTGATAGTTCTACTTGGAAGTCAAAGCAAGTTATTTTCGAGTTAAGATAGTTATAAACTAGGGAAAAACATCCACTTTTATAGAGAAATAAACATTCAAAACAGTCGGGTCTTGGCAGAAGATTACTTTTTATACTAGTAGGAAATATGGGATTTTCTAGGGGTTTTTAAACATATACAAACATTTATATTCAAACTTTTACAAACATTTACATTCAAACTTTTACGAACATTTACATTCAAACTTTCACAAACATTTACATTCAAACTTATACAAACATTGACATTAAATACTTATGAACTCACCAGCTTAAATGCTGATCTACGCTTTCAAAATAACTTGTATTCTCAGGTCATCAGTAGACAGGTACCGATGCCAGGTTTTGAGAAGACGGAGCATCTTCAAGACTCGTCTTTTATTTTGATTATTCATTTTTGGTGTCTTATTACTATTAAAGAACACACTTGTATGAAATTATACTATTAATGCAATGGATGATGTTGTTGCTTATTTACTACTTTGCATTGTTATGATACTGTACATGACGTCCTCCGCCCCAGAACGTTTCCGCCGTTCCGGTTTTGGGGTGTGACAGAACACTTAACCCTAATCAATATTTTATGTGAGAAACCCTAAATTGGATTTGGGTTCTTATTGGGACAATTGGAACATGTTATGGACAAAAGAAATCATTAGGCCTTAGGATAGGACCCATTAGGGAGGCTTGGGCCCAATTTGGAAATATGGGCCATAAGTGGGCCATAGTTGGGCCTTAAGGACTATTAGCTATTGGACTATCAGAATGCCAATCATTTGGACTGGAATAAGTGGTTGGGCCTTAAGATAAGCCTATATAGAGGTTTGGGCCCAATTTGGAAAATTGGGCCATGTGTTGGGCTTTAGTCCATGGTTTGGCTTTTGGGCTTTGAATTGGGCCTTGAATTGAATAAAGCTGAGTTAGGGTAAAGTAGTCTTTTACCCTAAGTATAGAGTTGTGGTTATGTGTTGGAACCCAATTATTAATTGTTTGATGTTGACAGTTCGGGAATCTATCAACCAGCAAGGGGAGTTCTATCTGCGGGGCTTCAGCAGTGCCAGGTGAGTCTCCTCACCATACCAATGGGTCTAAGGCACCAAGGCCGACCCATTTTATGATATGTGATATGCTAGCTGAATATGTGTTATGTTAGTATGATATTTGCATAGAAGACCTCGGGGGGTTCCCGAGGCAGTAGACTAAGACCATGTAGGGGTTCCCATGGAAATTAGTTATATGTGTTATGCGGTATGCTAGCTATTATGTGATATGTGGTATGCTAGATATTTCTGTGATATGCGGTGTGCTAGCTGACTCTGTGTTGCTTGCATGGAAGACCTCGGGGGGTTCCCGAGGCAGTGGGATATAAGACCATGTGGGGGTTCCCATGGCATCCTAGGCTAAGACCATGTAGGGGTTCCCATGGCAGTGATATAAGACCATGTGGGGGTTCCCATGGCTTTCCTAGTTAAGACCATGCGGGGGTTCCCATGGCATTGGGCTAAAACCACGTGGGGGTTCCAATGGCACCCGGTGTAAGACCTTGGAGGGTTTCCATGGCTTCCCTATATGTCTATATGCATGGCTTGTGTAGTTGATATGATTTATGTGAGTATGTGAATAAGACCTTGGAGGGTTTCCATGGCATCTTCATATGTGTATATGCATGCTTATGCGATTGTTATGGTTTATGTAGCTGTTATATCTGATATGGATTATGTGGTTATGTGGATTGTGTGGGGTGTGCTCTGGGGAACTCACTAAGCTTCGTGCTTACAGTTTACAGTTTTGGTTTCAGGTATCATCGATTTGGAAAGGAAGGGCTCGGATTGATCGCAGTGTACACACCTATGATTTCCACAATGAATGATTTTGGGATGAACTCTCATAAATGTTTTACTTAATGATGATTTGAAATGTTTGAATTAAATGGTATCAATATTTTAGCTATATTAAAAATGAAATTTTTACCCTTGATTTTTGGGTCGTTACACCAAGGGTTGACCAATTGGACTTCTGAGGGTATTTTGGTAATTTGGGATTCTGATGGACTTGGTCTTGGTAACACCCCAAATTTCAATTGTTCAATGAAGGGCCAAAAGTGTAAATTTAGGAAAGGGACTCGACGAGTAGGTCCGTTTACTCGCCGAGTCGGAGCGGGATTCTATCGCGGTTTAAGTGGCCAACTCGCCAAGTCGGCGGCTTGGACTCAACGAGTTGGTGCTGAAGAGAGAAAACCCTAATCCCAGGGGTTGTGCCCTATATAAAGCACATTATAACCCACCCTCAGCCTCTTTGCTACCCTTTTGAGATCCAGAAACCCTAGAATCGAGTGAGCTTCCATTAATAGAGAGAATAGAGCTTTGGAGGAGAAAATCTTGGAAAAAGGCTTGAAGATCAAGAGGTTTGCTGCAAAGGAGTGGTGTAGATCCGGGATCTACTTCAATTGGAGCATATATTGGAGGTATTAATCTGTTGCTTGGGCTCTTTTGTATCTAGATCTATTATCATTTGAGATTTGGGGCATTTTTGGTATGATTGTGAGCTATTTCGAGTTAGAGGCTTAGATCTGAGGTTGCGACTTCAGATCTAGGCTTGTGATGGTCCTTAATGTCATAAAGCTCCTGTGTAAGAGTTATTGGTGAAGCCCCTTTGTCATAAACCCTAGCCCTAGAGTGTTTTGGGCTTATATCTCCTTGGTTTCACGTAAAGTTTGCAACTTTATGTGAGGGTTAGGCTGTAGAAGAGTGGATCTATGGATTGGAGCCCCTACATGGCTCGAAAAGCCTCTGTATGGATTGAGAATTGAAGAGACTCGGCGAGTCACATGGGTGTACTCGACGAGTTGTATGAACATGTGCATGGGCTCAGCGAGTTGGAAGAACAACTCGGCGAGTCTGTTGAAGATTGTCTTGGACTCGGCGAGTCTGGTCGCAAAACCCAACCTCTTGTGGTTAAAGCTTTGGTTTAGTGAGTCGGTTGGCGACTCAGTAAGTTGGACAGGATGGGATTCCGAGATCGTTGAACTCGACGAGTCTTGGGGCGACTCGGCCAGTTGAGTCGTGTTATGGGAGTTTTCTGAGTATGAGAACTCGACGAGTCGACGGGTTGACTCGGTGAGTAGAGTCAACCAGGAAGGTTGACTTTGACTGAGGACTTTGACTTTGACCAAGAGTTGACCAGTTTGACTTCCAAGGGTATTTTGGTAATTTCGGTATTGGTTCTTTGGTAGTGTGCTGTGGTGAAGTTCGTGGCGGTGGTCGGAGCAGCTTGGTCGTATCTCTTCAGTCGGCAATTGCAGGTGAGTTATCCTCACTATATCGACAGGGTCTACGGCACCAAGGTCGGCCCTTTATCGGATGGAAATTCGGGTATTGTTTGTTATGTTATTGCTTTGCTAGATCTGCATCCTGGTATTTAGGATGGTGTTATGTTAGTGACCTGGTTAAGGTCGGTACCCGGTATATAGGGTAATGTTATGCTAGTGACCGGTTAGGTCGGAATCCTGGTTAGGATGTTGATATGCTATGTGATTTGTTAGACTGTTTGTCTGGTTAAGGATTTGCTATGTGATTAATTGTTTTATGTGCACATAGTTGTTTGACGGGGGGTTGGGTTGAGGCGGGTCCTGCTTTGTGCTGTAGGCCAACATACCCAGGGCGGACCGGATATTCCGAAGGCCCAGCGAGCGGTCCGGATAGGCTGAAGGCCCCAAGAGGGCGGACCAAACGTGCCGAGGCTCGGAGAGTGGACCAGGCCGACTGAAGGTCTGGTGTGGGCGGACCAGTCATACTGTAGACTCAGAGAGTGGACCAGGTGATTTGTTAGACTGTTTGTGGTATCTAGCGTTCGCAGGGCGCGAAGGTGTGTTCCTGATTTGAAGGGAGGGTATCATCGGGTAATACGTGGTTAATATGTAGTACTGCAGTGCAAGGGGTATCTGCAGTGCAAGGGGTATCTGCAGTGCAAGGGGTATCTGCAGTGCAAGGGGTTTGTTCTGAAGCGTATACTGCAGTAGGCTTCGAGGACGAAGCCTAATTTAAGTGGGGGAGAGTTGTAACACCCCAAATTTCAATTGTTCAATGAAGGGCCAAAAGTGTAAATTTAGGAAAGGGACTCGACGAGTAGGTCCGTTTACTCGCCGAGTCGGAGCGGGATTCTATCGCGGTTTAAGTGGCCAACTCGCCGAGTCGGCGGCTTGGACTCGACGAGTTGGTGCTGAAGAGAGAAAACCCTAATCCCGGGGGTTGTGCCCTATATAAAGCACATTATAACCCACCCTCAGCCTCTTTTCTACCCTTTTGAGATCTAGAAACCCTAGAATCGAGTAAGCTTCCATTAATAGAGAGAATAGAGCTTTGGAGGAGAAAATCTTGGAAAGAGGCTTGAAGATCAAGAGGTTTGCTGCAAAGGAGTGGTGTAGATCCGGGATCTACTTCAGTTGGAGCATATATTGGAGGTATTAATCTGTTGCTTGGGCTCTTTTGTATCTAGATCTATTATCATTTGAGATTTGGGGCATTTTTGGTATGATTGTGAGCTATTTCGAGTTAGAGGCTTAGATCTGAGGTTGCGACTTCAGATCTAGGCTTGTGATGGTCCTTAATGTCATAAAGCTCCTGTCTAAGAGTTATTGGTGAAGCCCCTTTGTCATAAACCCTAGCCCTAGAGTGTTTTGGGATTATATCTCCTTGGTTTCACGTAAAGTTTGCAACTTTATGTGAGGGTTAGGCTGTAGAAGAGTGGATATATGGATTGGAGCCCCTGCATGGCTCGAAAAGCCTCTGTATGGATTGAGAATTGAAGAGACTCGGCGAGTCACATGGGTGTACTCGACGAGTTGTATGAACATGTGCATGGACTTGGCGAGTTGGAAGAACAACTCGGCGAGTCTGTTGAAGATTGCCTTGGACTCGGCGAGTCTGGTCGCAAAACCCAACCTCTTGTGGTTAAAGCTTTGGTTTAGTGAGTCGGTTGGCGACTCAGTAAGTTGGACAGGATGGGATTCCGAGATCGTTGAACTCGACGAGTCTTGGGGGGACTCGGTGAGTTGAGTCGTGTTATGGGAGTTTTCTGAGTATGAGAACTCGACGAGTCGACGGGTTGACTCGGCGAGTAGAGTCAACCAGGAAGGTTGACTTTGACTGAGGACTTTGACTTTGACCAAGAGTTGACCAGTTTGACTTCCAAGGGTATTTTGGTAATTTCGGTATTGGTTCTTTGGTAGTGTGATGTGCTGAAGTTCGTGGCGGTGGTCGGAATCCTGGTTAGGATGTTAATATGCTATGTGATCTGTTAGACTGTTTGTCTGGTTAAGGATTTGCTATGTGATTAATTGTTTTATGTGCACATGGTTGTTTGACGGGGGGTTGGGTTGAGGCGGATCCTGCTTTGTGCTGTAGGCCAACATACCCAGGGCGGACCGGATATTCCGAAGGCCCAGCGAGCGGTCCGGACAGGCTGAAGGCCCCAAGAGGGCGGACCAAACGTGCCGAGGCTCGGAGAGTGGACCAGGCCGACTGAAGGCCCGGTGTGGGCGGACCAGTCATACTGTAGACTCAGAGAGTGGACCAGGTGGATTGACGGCCCGGTGCGGGCGGACTAATCACACTGTAGACTCAATGTGCATGGCTAGACTCGGAGGGTGGACCAGGTGGACTGAAGGCCCGGTGCGGGCGGACCAGTCACATAGTAGACCCGATGTGCATGGTCGTTCTATTTGTGATATGTTATGAGTATGTTTATGTGTGGTTGGTATTTTGGGGGTAACTTGTTGGATAAGGTGTCTAAGTCCATAACTATTTCTGGTATGTACTTGACCCGACCCGGCATGGTCCATTTGGGTTGCATGGCACCATGCAATTGGATAAACTAAAATGAGAGAAATAACACTTATGGTTTATTAATATATTATAAGTTCTAATATATTAATAATATTATTTAATTAGTTTGATCAAGAATTAATTTAGAATTAATTAAGTGATCAAAAGATAACTAATTAAATATATGGGTA
Organism: Lactuca virosa; assembly: GCF_052849685.1. NCBI lineage: Eukaryota > Viridiplantae > Streptophyta > Magnoliopsida > Asterales > Asteraceae > Lactuca > Lactuca virosa. The sequence continues at coordinate 17,928,925 of NC_136429.1, read as the reverse complement.
GATTATGTAAATCTTCCATATCTTATATAGTGGGCTAAGAGGCTCCATGGATTATCAAGTTGGGTTCCACCCATAGGATGCTCCATGGGAGTTACAAACCCATGGGTCATGGAAATGAAGAGTCATGACACATTAGGGTTTACATGGTGTAACCCTAGATGTGTCAACACTATATAAGAAACCCATTCTCCACCAAAATCGGACACTAAGAAACAAGAGGGCTAGAGCCGATTTTGCAAGTGTAAGATTCTCTCAAAGTTTACTCCTTTGCATTTGGTGTTGTGTGAAGCATTTGAGGCATCACACTTGGGGTGCTAGGCTCACAAGGTTTCAAGGATCATAATCAACAACAAGGTAAGTTATTCTATCTTTCATTCAAGTTAAAAATGTTCCCCATGTATGCTAGATAGGAATATAACCTTGGAATTCAACTTTGCATGATAATTAGACAAACATAGATCCAAGGTTATTAGGGTTGCATGTACACTTAGGAAGTGTTAGAATGCTCAAAACCCATCAGTGGTATCAGAGCCTAGGCTTGTTTGTTGTTTTTTGTGCAAACTGCTTGAAAAAATTGTTTTTCTGTTTTCTGCTCGTATGAACTCGCCGAGTCCATGGGGGGACTCGACGAGTCCATGAACAAATGCAAGTTACTCATCGAGTCTGTTCTTGCACTCGACGAGTAGAGGCTGCAGTTTTCAGAATTTCGACATTTGTTGCTGGAAATGGACTAGAAACATTACCCTAAACTGTTTTGGTGTTTTAAAACTTGTTTTAGATGGTGTAATGCTTATGCTAATCCATTTACAATGGCAATTATCAAAATTACAAGTTTTTTACGTGTAATTTTTGATTCTTGAAAGTGTTCATATTCATGTTCTTGAACTTATGAAGATTAGATGATCATAGGAATTGTTTGTAACCTTCAAGGTAGTTTAATTCATGATCATAATGTGCTTTAATGGAGTCCATAACTTGTCTTCAAGTTATGGAAAACCAAAAGTCTCACTTTTATTAAAGCCATTAAAAGAACACAAGAAGTTATAAAAATGAAGAGTCTTCATTTTTATTACTCAATTAATTCATAAGTTATAAGAAATGAAAAGTTTTGGAAGTTTACAAAACTTGCCCTCAAGTTTTGGAACAAGTAAAGTCTTGATTAAAACTTTAGTTCCAACCCTTAGAATTTTAAAAGTTAAAATTCAACCCTTATACTTTATAATATTATAAGTTACTAATATATATATGTATAAGATCAAGTCGTCTTACCGCTAGTACGCCTCATTCACGAAGCCGGTCTATAAGGGGGGTATAAGGTTGTTGCGTATAAAATGGCAACTTAATGGGTTTCCACTCTCACCCACCGCTTCCTTGATCGGTCGAGGGTCGTTAGCCGAACGGGTAGGACAAGGACTTATAAATTCTCATTAAAAGTATGATGAATATTATAAAGTAACTAAATGCTTTTAATAAATTCCCAATCTTAGTTACTTTAGGAAAATGTGAATAAGGTGCTAATCCATGAAATTACACTTTACACTTTGTTTAAAGTCGTTAGTGGAGCTCGTGTGGTTAACCGACACACTAACTTGGACTTAACAAGGTAGGTAAAGGGTGACTTAAAGTTTATTATAGGTCGGTGGAGCTCGTGTGGTTAACCGGCACATCGATTGAGTAATAAACATTGAGTGTACCAAGTGATTTGCATGGTTACTTCACACCTCGTTTTGTGATCCTCGGTATCCCAGTCACAAAACTTGGAGGGCACACTCGAGATTGAAACATGCCTTTGAAAAGTTCATTGAATCTCAAAAGAATCTAGGAATTTCTAAGAACCAATTAAAAACCTAATATCTATATTTCGTTTTTCATGGTGGAAATTGGTGAATCGTCATTCACCTACCTTTCAAATATGTTATAGTTTGGATTACGGCATACCTCTTCTAAGTTATAATATATTGTGATTGGATCCTAGCCTTAATATTACATTTGGGTGTTTTATTAAGGACTCTCTTAATATCTAAACTAATCTTGTTCTCTTCTTTCAGATGTCTTCAAACAATGTTGCTTCTGGCTCTAATCCTAATGGCTCCTTTACCCTGATGAACTTGTGTGGGAAAGTCATTTTTGATGGATCCAACTTTAATGAATGGATCAGAAACATCAGGATGATTACCCGCTACGAGGACAAAGAATATGTCCTTGACAAGGAGCTTAAGGAGATTGATGAGACCACTGCAACTCCCCAGGAGATCGCTGACTTCCGGGCACATGAAAGGGATGCTACAAAAGTGGCATGCATCATGTTGGCCACCATGACAGCGGAACTCCAAAAGTCCTATGAGGACTTCTACCCTTTTGAAATGCACCAAGATCTGATGGAAAGATACCATCAAAGTGCACGACAAGAGAGGTATGAAATCATATGCTCTATCATAACAACCATGATGAAGGACGGGGAATCCGTCACGAGCCACATGCAGAAAATGCAAAGGTATGTGGATCGGTTGCTGAAGCTTAATGTGAACTTCCCTGAGGAGCTTGCAATAGATATCATTTTGCACTCCTTACCATCGTGTTATGATCAATTCCGCATGACATATCACATGAATAAGGAAGAGGTCACACTCAGCAAACTTCAGGGACTCCTCAAGACCGCAGAAACAGGTCTTAAGGGTAAGTCGGTTGTTAACACTCCTACTCCAAACTCCGCCCCGGTTTTGGCAATCGGGAAAGGTCGAGGGAAGAAGAGGAAGAGCTCTTCGAAGGGTACCAAGGCCAGGACCCTTGATGGCTCTTCTTCAAGTGGAACCAAGAAAGGTTTCGTCACTCCTTCTTCTGACCCTAAAGAGGCTGAATGCTTCTATTTCCATGAAAAGTCACATTGGAAGCGGAACTGCCCAAAGTACCAGCAAGATGTGAAGGATGGGAAAGTTAAACCCAACCATGCAGGTATTTACACTATCTTATCTAATAAATCACCCCATTCTAACTCTTGGGTCCTTGATACCGGTTGTGGTATTCATATTTGTTCTGATTTGCAGGGACTAAGAAGAAGTGAGAATGTGGAGCATGGAAGAATAAACTTAATCATGGGGAATAGGAAAGCTTTACCTGTCACCAAGATTGGAGTTTATACTTTATCGCTAAGTAGTGGGTTTAGTTTAGATTTGAATAAATGTTGTTATTCGCCAGAAATGGCAAGAAATATTATTTCCTTTCATGCATTGTATAAACAAGGTTTCACCTTTTCATTTGATAATGAAGTTGGTTCGATTAATGCTTTCTTTAATAATGTTCTTTATTTTAAAGCATTACCTTGTGATGGTGTGTATGAAACTGTATCTGTGGTTGATAACTTAGGAAATAATGTATTGTGTATTGATTCTGTTAGTGATAATAACTTGGATAAAGCATCATTATGGCATTGTCGTCTTGGACATATAAGCAAGAAACGCATAGGCCAACTCCAAAAGGATGGAGTATTGGAGTCATTTGACCTAAAGTCAGATGATAGTTGCGAATCATGCTTACTTGGAAAAATGACAAAGTCACCCTTCACAGGTTCTTGTGAGAGGGGTGAAGGTTTGTTGGATCTTATACACACGGATGTGTGTGGACCCTTCAAACATGCCACAAGGGATGCTAATCGTTATTATTTGACTTTTACTGATGATTACAGTAGATATGGATATGTCTACTTAATCAAGCATAAGTCAGAGACTTTTGAGAGGTTTAAAGAGTTTAAACAGGAAGTCGAGAATCAATTGGGCAGGAACATTAAGATGCTTCGATCCGATCGAGGTGGTGAGTATCTTAGTTTAGAGTTCCTCAACTATCTTAGGGAATATGGGATTGTCTCACAATTGACACCTCCCATGACACCGCAGTTGAATGGTGTAGCTGAGAGGCGTAATCGAACCTTGTTGGATATGGTTCGTTCCATGATGAGTCGAGCTTCGCTACCAATCTCATTTTGGGGGTATGCCTTAGAGATTGCCGCCCATATCCTTAATCTAGTTCCCACAAAGAAAGTTGCCAAAACTCCTCATGAGATGTGGACTGGTAAAGTACCCAAACTAGACCACATTAAGATTTGGGGTTGCGAGGCTTTCGTGAGACGCGAGACTCATGATAAGCTCGAACCTCGAAGTGAGAGGTGTATTTTCATCGGCTACCCACATAAATCCTTTGGTTACCTCTTCTACAGACCTAGTGAGAATGTGGTCTTTGTAGGTAGGAGGGCTTTCTTTCGAGAGAGAGAGAGTTCATAAGCCAAGGAGACAGTGGGAGGCAAGTTGACCTTGAAGAAATTCAAGAGTCAAGTGGTGAAGGAACTTCAAACCCTAGCACTCAACTTGAGGAGGAAACTCATGTTGAGCCAATTGACAAGTCTGTACCTCTGAGGCATTCCACAAGGGTTAGGAATGCACCTGAGCATTACTATGGATTCCATATTACTGCGGAAGGTGATACACTTATCAGTGATGAGACACTGATAGGTCTGGATGAACCTAACAGTTACGCGGAAGCCATGGCAGGCCCTGGGTCAGCCAATTGGAAAGAGGCAATGGACAGCGAGATACAGTCCATGTATGACAATCAAGTTTGGAACTTGGTTGAGAATGTACCAGGTCGTAAGACTGTAGGGTGCAAATGGATCTTCAAGAAGAAGACCGACATGGATGGTAATGTACACACTTATAAGGCACGACTGGTTGCAAAGGGTTTCTCACAAACTCCGGGAGTTGATTATGATGAGACCTTTTCTCCAGTGGCCAAGATTAAGTCTATTAGGGTTCTGTTAGCCATAGCCGCATTTCATGACTATGAAATATGGCAAATGGATGTCAAAACCGCTTTCCTTAATGGAAAGTTGGCTGAGGATGTTTACATGAGTCAGCCAGAGGGTTTTGTCAACACAGAGTACCCTAATAGAGTGTGTAAGCTTGAGAAATCCATTTATGGGTTAAAGCAAGCACCTCGCAGATGGAATCTTTGCTTTGATGAGAAAGTCAAGGAATTTGGATTTTCTAGGAGTGAAGATGAATCTTGTGTATATGTCAAGGCTAGTGGGAGTATAGTTAGCTTTTTGGTATTGTATGTGGATGACATACTACTCATAGGAAATGACATCCCAACTCTGCAGGAAGTTAAGTCCTGGCTTGGGAAGTGTTTCTCTATGAAGGACCTAGGAGAAGCTGCCTATATTCTAGGGATAAGGATCTTGAGAGACCGGAGTAAAAGACTAATTGGACTTATTCAGAGTACTTACTTAGATAAGGTATTGAAGAGATTCGGCATGCAGGACTCCAAGAAAGGAGAGTTACCCATCCAGAGTAATGCCAGATTAAGTAAGACACAAAGCCCTAGTACTGAGGCTGAGATAGCAGAAATGAGTCGAATACCTTATACTTCGGCTGTAGGATCGATCATGTATGCTATGACGTGTACTCGACCTGATGTAGCCTTTGCTTTGAGCATGGTTAGCAGGTATCAGGGGAACCCTGGCAAGGCACACTGGACTGCGGTAAAGAATATCCTCAAGTACCTACGGAGGACTAAGGACTGGGTCCTTACCCTCGGTGGGAGTGAAGACTTGAGAGTTGTAGGGTATAGTGATGCTAGCTTTCAGACTGATAGGGATAATTTCCGCTCTCAGTCAGGCTGGGTCTTTACCTTAAATGGAGGAGCAATTTCTTGGAAGAGTTCCAAGAAAGAGACAGTGGCTGATTCAACTTGCGAATCAGAGTATATAGCAGCTAGCGAGGCAGCAAAGGAGGCGATATGGCTGAAGAACTTCATTGGAGACCTTGGAGTTGTACCAGCTATTAAAGAGCCAATGGAAATTTTTTGTGATAGTGAAAGTGCAGTTGCCTTAGCCAAGGAACCAAGGGATCACGGGAGATCCAGACACATCGACAGAAAATACCATTTCATCAGACATCGAATAGAAGAAGGACTCCTCGTGGCAAAGAGGGTATCATCGGATGAGAATCCAGCAGATCCCCTCACGAAGGGACTGACTCGGGTTAAGCATCTCCAGCATGCTCGGAGCATAGGGCTGAAGGATGATATTAGATTTAGTAGTTAGATAACCTTGAAATTTGTAAAGTGTAATTGACATTAGATGATGAATAAAAGGTGTTTTATTTATGAGTAAAGTGTTGCTATCTCTTGTCGATCGTTTACTATATTTCTTTTGCATGTTTTGACTTCCAGAATAATTATGTTTGGTATATCATATTATTCGAACCTCCACAGTCGGTCATATGTCGGAAGTAGGTATGAATCAAGACTTTCATGATTGGTTGCAGAGGTCTAAGTTGTTGGACATGGCTACAACACTCATGAGTGCTCATAAGTTCTGAGCATTGGACTCAACCCACGCTCACTGGAATCACTTCATGGAATTTATCTCGAGTGATCGTGAGACGGTAATATCATATAAGTCTTCAAACCTAGAGATATGATTTGTTACTTATGAGTTGGTTATGCATTGAGTGTACGTTAACGCATTGGTAACTCGATGTTATAAAACGTGCTTTTGTGTATAATTCAATGAGTGGTAGAACAAACATATGAGTCGAAGTTTATCTGTTCCTTCTTGGATTAGAAGCTGATATCTGGGCCCCTCGATGATTTTGTTTTGACCTATGTACCGGGCCCGGTCAGAACTAAGTTGATGTGTTCAATTAAGTTCTTTGTCAAACAAATCGGAAATCGGGAAACAAACAGCTGGACAATAAGTAAGACATTGTTCCATGTATTTGTCCGGCTGATATCTAGAACAGAGGATTATATGATCACTTATCTTAAATGGCGTATCATCATCTTCTCGGTTCCGAGAGACCTTGAAAGAGCTACGATTGCCGATCGGTTCCTGAAGTATTGCAGTTATAGTTATTAGACTTATCCAAGTGGGAGACTGTTGGATAAGGTGTCTAAGTCCATAACTATTTCTGGTATGTACTTGACCCGACCCGGCATGGTCCATTTGGGTTGCATGGAACCATGCAATTGGATAAACTAAAATGAGAGAAATAACACTTATTGTTTATTAATATATTATAAGTTCTAATATATTAATAATATTATTTAATTAGTTTGATCAAGAATTAATTTAGAATTAATTAAGTGATCAAAAGAAAACTAATTAAATATATGGGTAGATTATGTAAATCTTCCATATCTTATATAGTGGGCTAAGAGGCTCCATGGATTATCAAGTTGGGTTCCACCCATAGGATGCTCCATGGACACATTAGGGTTTACATGGTGTAACCCTAGATGTGTCAACACTATATAAGAAACCCATTCTCCACAAAAATCGGACACTAAGAAACAAGAGGGCTAGAGCCGATTTTGCAAGTGTAAGATTCTCTCAAAGTTTACTCCTTTGCATTTGGTATTGTGTGAAGCATTTGAGGCATCACACTTGGGGTGCTAGGCTCACAAGGTTTCAAGGATCATAATCAACAACAAGGTAAGTTATTCTATCTTTCATTCAAGTTAAAAATGTTCCCCATGTATGCTAGATAGGAATATAACCTTGGAATTCAACTTCGCATGATAATTAGACAAACATAGATCCAAGGTTATTAGGGTTGCATGTACACTTAGGAAGTGTTAGAATGCTCAAAACCCATCATAACTCACTAAGCTTTCGGGCTTATAGTTCAGTGTATTGTTTCAGGTACTTTAGGAGATCGTGGCAAGGCGAAGGCGTGATCGTGCCGCTCCTCATGTTTTATGATTTATGTGATATGGTTCTGGGGGATACTCTGATGTTTAAACTGTTTTGAAAACAAGGTGTATGAACTTAATGGTTTTTGAATGAATTAAAATGTTTTAATTTGGCTCAAATTTTATGGGTGTTACACTTAGGATGGTTATAAGTGGTTGAGTTCATGGCTGCGATTCGGGAGTTTGATCTTATCACTACAGTTCGGCATTATGAGGTGAGTTCTTCTCACTATATCAACAGGGTCTACTGTGACAACCCGAAAATTTTATTCTTGTAAAAGTCAATCTTAGTCAACAAAAGTCAAAAAATATCAATTAAAGGTCAAATTTATTCCTTTAATTACCTTAAAATAGTTAGAGTAATAAGTTATATATGAATGGACTTTGTAATCAGAGTATAATGTGTTAAGGAGGAAAATCCATTAGGAACCGAGAACCTTTGCCCGAGCGGCAAACCTTGGTTCACAGCCGCAAACTTCGGGCCGCAAACCCACTTCAGAGCCGTGAACTGTCTTCGGTCCGTGAACCCTCTTCGGACCGTGAACCATCTTTGGATCGTGAACTCTTCGGACCGCACACTCCTCCTTATATATATGAGTTTGGCTGATTTTATCCTCATTTCTTCATCTCTGGCCGAAAACACACTCTTTTTCTCTCTAGATCTTCAACTGAAAACTCTCAATTCCCTCTCAAATATCTTCCTTCTTCCCTTAATGTTCAAGGGAACTTGCTTATGATCTTCAAGTGTTCATCATTTATCAATATTCTTGGGCCGTGAACACCCAACTTGGTTCGTAAACTCAAGAACACCAAGTGTTCTTGGGCCGTGAACCCAGCTGGCCGTGAATAGCTTACAGCCTTCAAACTTTGCATCTAACACCCTTATTTGTAAGTTAAAATTGCAAATTAGTTCGATTCCCTATCATTCTTATGATTATATTCATTAATAAGTATACATATATATTATATGAATCGTGTTTAGGACTCATTTTGTTAGCAAGACTTCACTTGTGGAGCTAACGTCCTATACCAAATCTTCAATCGAATCCCCAACATAAGGTGAGTTCATACCCTTATAATCTACCTTTTTAAATGGTTTTAAATGCTTTTTAGGGGGGATACAAATTGAACACAATTAAATTGTATTGATATTTACCTGTGATAACAATCACACAAAAGGTTTTCTTATGCTTTTAAATATTTTGTTTACAATAAAAGATTACCAAATACTTCCAAAATGACCTAAAGTCATGTAAACTCTTTTTAAACATTGTTAAACTCTTTCAAAAATGTTTTATAAACTCTTTAAACTTATATTTGTCAAAATCATGTTTATATATGTATAGGTATATAAATAAGACTTAAAAGGCTTAGGACTAATGAATTGTCTTATTTCCTTTACCTTGTTTGGATGTGGGCTTAAGGTGGAGTTATTTGTCCGAAGGTCGTTTCCTTCTTAATTATATATATTATACATATAGGAATATAAAAGGTTACTTAAATCAATATTGTTACCTTTGGATCACGCTGAGCAAATGGGTACATTCATGAGAGATCATGCTAATCATATAGAACATATAAATTATAATAGGTATAATTTATGAAACAAACGAGAAATCTATTTTTACCAAATAAGTATCGGGGTACAAATACAAAGTACCGGGTTATATATAGGGTATATCTACAAAGTACCGTGTTATATATGAGCTACATCTACAAAGTACCGGGTTATATATGGGGTACATCTACAAAGTACCGGGGTACATCTGCAAAGTACCAGGTTTTATTTAAAAGGGTACATCTACAAAGTACCGGTTTATAACAAATAAAATATAACAATATATAAAACAGTCTTCTTATAGTCTTATTGTGAACTAAAACTATGTTATACTATTTTATAAGTACAATAACACTTAAACGGAACGGGTTTATGGTATTAAAACTACTTTTCAGTTGTAATAGAAAATAAGGGGATTTTCTGGAACTGATTCTTAAAACTAAGGAAACCATAAATGAAACTAATACTTATGAACTCACCAACTTAAATGTTGATACTCTTTTTCAAAATAACTTGTATTCTCAGGGAATCCAGTAGACAGGTACACTCTCAGAGCTTTTGAGAAGACAGCTTAGTACCGTGTTGCGTCTTTTTTCTTTTACTTTATCTGCTTTTGATGTCAAAGGTTCAATGTTTGAACACCTATGTAAAAAATTATACATTATTAATGCAATGGTTGTTGTACTTTGATTACTATAATGCATGTGTTGTGATACTTGACATGAACTCACCCACCCCTGGACGTTTCCGTCATTCTGGTTTGGGGGTGTGACATCTACGGCACCAAGGCCGACCCTTTATGATTTGTATCCTGGTTATAGGATGGTTGCTATTGTTGGATTTGGTGTCTAAGCCCAAAACTATAACTGGTATGTACTTGACCCGATTGTAGCATGGTCCTTTTGGGTTGCCTTCACCAGTGTAATTTGATAGGATGGATTTTGAGAATAAGGTTACTTATGGTTTATTAATATATTACAAGCATAATATATTAATACGAAAATATTTAATTAGTATTGATCAAGAATTAATTTGGAATTAATTTTGTGGTCAAAAGAGACTAATTAAATATATGGGGATTGATTATGTAAATCAATAATTCTTGTAGTGTGGGATAATCATCCATGATTATGTAGATGGGCTAAACTAATCCATGGATAGTCTATGGAGGTTAAATCCATGGAGCATGAGAATGTGGAAAGTCATGGGTTATTAGGGTTTACCAAGCGTAACCCTAGCATGTGCAACACTATAAATAGAACCCTCCATGAGCCAAAATCGGTTACACCTTCTCATTGAGATAAGTAGCTTATTCTTTTAAATCATCCTCTTGCATATTGGTGTTTGTGAACCATTAAAGGCATCACACTTGAGGTGCTCAAGCTTTCAAAGTTCAAGAACTACAAGTCCTTCTAAAAGGTATGTCATCTATCTAGATGTATTATTTATTTGACAATTTGTATGCTAGTTAGTACAATGCTTTGGAAAAATTCAAAATATGCATGTATAATAGAGAAAACATAGATCCAAAGCATTTAGGGTTGCATGTGCGCCATAGGAGTGTTATAGTGCTCAAAACTCAACAGTGGTATCAGAGTCTAGGGTTGTTTTCTATTATATTTGATGCTTACTAGTTTTCAAAGCTGAAAAAGTCAAAATTTTGGCCTCTAACTGGTCAACTCGCCGAGTACATGAGCAGACTCGACGAGTCCACTCAGTAACAGAGCAACTCGTCGAGTCCAGTTCATGTACTCGACGAGTTGAAGGCTCTGTTTGTAGAATTTCGAGTTTCTTGGCCTGGTTTGGATTAGGAACACTACCACAAACTGTTTTGGATCATTGGAAATATTTTTTATGACATGGTAGTGCTTGTACTCATCCAACCACAAGATAATTGTCAAAGTTTTAAAATAATTGTTGTTTTTATATGATAAACAAAATTGCTTTCAAATTGTTAACTAGAAATTATCTTGATTATGAGTTTAGTTAGATCATAGATTATGTGATAATTTTAGTTGTTAGAAAAATGATCTAAATGATTTTTAATGACCTCCATAACTTGTCCTCAAGTTATGGAAAATTAAAGGTCTCATACATTAAAATCCAATTAAACTCATAAGTTATGAATGTGAAGAGTTTTGACAAGTTTCAAAACTTGCCTTCAAGTTTTGGAATTTGTAAAGTCACACTAATGAAACTTTAATTCCAAACCCTAGAGTTTTAAAAGTTAAAATTCAACCCTTATACTTTATAATATTATAAGTTTAATAATATATATATATATATATATATATATATATATATATATATATATATATATGTATGTATAAGACAAAGTCGGTCTTACCGTTAGTAGGCCTCATTCACGAAGCCGGTCTATAAGAGGGGTATAAGGTTACTGCCTATAAAATGGTAGTTTAATGGGTGTCCACTCTCACTCACCGCTTCCTTGACTGGTGGAGGGTTGTTAGCCAAACGGGTAGGATAGGACATTAATTCTCCCTCATTAAAGGTATAATGACAAACAATATAAAGTAACTAAACTTTTATTAAAATTCTCAATCTTAGTTACTTTAGGAAAAATGTGAAATGGTGCTAATCCATGAAATTACACTTTGCACCTTGTTAAGTCGTTAGTGGGGCGTGTGTGGTTAGCCGGTACACTAATCTAGGACTGACAATGTGTGGCAAAGGGTAACTTGATGTTAATCATATATCAATGCAGTGTGTGTGGTTAACCGGCATATTGATTAGGTGATTTGTAACATTGGGTGTACCAAGCTAATTTGCATGGTTATTCACTCCTTGTTTGTGATCCTCGACATCCCAGTCACAAACATGAAGGGCACAATCGAGATTTAAACATGCCATTGAAAAGTTCAATGAATCTCAAAGATCTAGGAATTTCAAATCCAATTAAAACTTAATTACTTATTTCGTTTTGCATGGTGGAAATTGGTAAATCGTCATTTACCTACCTTCAAATATTTTACAATTGGATTACAACATCCCTCTTTGCAATTGTAGAATATTGTGTTGGATCCTAGCCTTAATATTTCATTTGGGTGTAATATTAAGGATTATCATCTAATCTAAAATTTGTTCTTCTTCTTTTACAGATGTCTATCCCAAAAAATGGTTCCAACCCAATCCCTTCAGGCTCTTTCTCTCTCATGAACCTATGTGGGAGGGTCATTTTCGATGGGTCGAACTTCAATGACTGGATTCGAAACATCAGGATGGCTATTCGCTATGAGGACAAAGAATATGTCCTAGATAAAGAGCTCAAAGAGATTGATGTCACCACTGCTACTCCCGAACAAATCACTGAGCACACTACTCATGAGAGGGATGCGACAAAGGTGTCGTGTCTTATGATCGCAACCATAACTGTTGAGCTGCAGAAGTCCTATGAGGACTACTACCCGTATGAAATGTATCATGATTTGATGGAAAGATACCATCAAAGTGCTCGGCAGGAGAGGTATGAGATCATTGCCTCCATGATCACAACCAAAATGAAGGATGGTGAACCCATCATGGCCCACTTACAGAAGATGCAGAGATTCGTGGACCGCTTGCTTAAATTGAATGTGTATTTTGATGAAGAGTTTGCCATAGATATTATTCTACACTCTTTACCTTCTTGTTATGATCAGTTTCGTATGTCTTATCATATGAACAAGGAGGAGGTCACTCTTAGCAAGCTTCAAGACCTTCTTAGGACTGCAGAAAGCGACCTGAAAGGCACGTCGGTTGTTTCTACTCATACTACTACTACTTCTTCCCCTGTTCTGGCAATCAGACATGGGAAGGGAAAGAAGAGGTAGGCTCCCTCCAAGAACCGCAAGGGAAAGTCTCTTGATGGATCCTCTTCAAGTGACACCAAAGTTGGTTATGTTAATCCCTCTTCCAATCCAAAGGAAGCAGAGTGCTTCCACTGTCATGATAAATGGCACTAGAAACGAAACTGCTCCAAGTACTTGCAGGATATAAAGGATGGAAAGATCAAACCCTCCTTTGCAGGTATTTACACTATTCAATATAATAACTCATCACATGCTAATTCTTGAGTCCTTGATACAGGTTGTGGTATTCACATTTGTTCTGATTTGCAGGGACTAAAAAGAAGTAGGGATGTGGAGCATGGGAAGATAAACTTTAATCATGGGAAATAGGAAAATGTCGCCTGTGACCAAGATTGGAGTTTATTCTTTATTGCTTAGTAATGGTTTAAATTTAGATTTGAATAATTGTTGTTACTCGGCCGATATGGCGAGAAATGTTATTTCCATTCACAGTTTGTATAAACAAGGTTTTACCTTTTCCTTTAATAATGAAAATGGTGGTATTTATGCTTATTGTAATGGTGTTTTTTATTTTGAAGCATTACCTTGCAGTGGTATATATGAAACTGTGATGATTATAGATAACTTAGGAAATAATGTGTTGAATATTGATTCTTCCAATGATTTGGATAAGGCATGTGTGTGGCATTGTCGTTTTGGATATGTCAACAAGAAGCGCATAGCCCAACTCCAAAAGGATGGAGTTTTGGAGTCATTCGACTTAAAGTCGGATGACACTTGCGAATCTTGTTTACTTGGAAAGATGACCAAGTCACCCTTCACTGGTACTTGTGAAAGGAGTGAAGGTCTGTTGGATCTCATACACACTGATGTGTGTGGACCATTCAGAACGGCCACAACGGATGCTAACCGCTTCTATGTGACTTTTACTGATGATTATAGTACATATGGGTATATTTACTTAATCAAGCATAAGTCATAAACTTTTGAAAAGTTCAAAGAGTTTAAGCAAGAAGTGGAGAATCAATTGGGCAGGAAGATAAATATGCTAAGATCCGATCGTGGAGGAGAGTATCTTAGTATCGAGTTCCTTGACCATCATAAGGAATGTGGAATTGTTTCACAATTGACGCCACCTAAGACACCACAACTTAATGGTGTGGCTGAGAGGCGCAATAGAACCTTGCTAGACATGGTTCGTTCCATGATGAGTCGAGCTTCATTACCTATCTCATTCTGGGGTATGCCTTAGAGACTGCCGCCCATATCCTTAATCTATTCCCTACCAAAAAGGTTTCCAAAACACCTCACAAGATGTGGACAGGGAAAGTTCCCACATTAGACCACATCAAAGTTTGGGGTTGCGAGGCTTTTGTGAGAAACGAAACTCACGACAAGCTCGAACCTCGGAGTGAGCGATGTATTTTCATCGGCTACCCACAGAAATCCTTTGGATATCTCTTCTACAGACCGAGTGACAATGTTGTCTTCGTTGCGAGGAGAGGAGTCTTTTGCGAGAGAGAACGCATAGGCCAAGGAAACAGTGGGAGACAAATTGACCTTGAAGAGATTCAAGAGTCAAGCAGTGAAGGAACCTCAAACACTAGCAATCAACCTGAGGAGGAAACTCTGGTTGATCCAATTGACGAGTCCTTACCTCTAAGGCGTTCCAGTAGAGTTAGAAATACACCTGAGTTTTATGGTTTCCATATTACTACTGAAGGTGATACATTTATCAGTGATAGCACACTGGTAATTTTGGATGAACCTAACAACTACAAGGAAGCCATGGCAGGCCCCAAGTCTGCAAAATGGAAAGAGGCTATGGACAGCGAGATTCAATACATGTATGACAATCAAGTTTGGAACTTGGTTGACAATGTACCAGGTCGTAAGACAGTCGGGTGCAAATGGATCTTCAAGAAGAAGAGTGACATGGATGGGAAAGTACACACATATAAAGCACGACTGGTTGCGAAGGGATTTACCCAAACTCCGGGAGTTGACTATGATGAGACATTCTCACCAGTAGCGAAGATTAAATCTATAAGGGTTATGTTGGCCATAACTGCATTTCATGATTATGAAATATGGCAGATGGATGTCAAAACCGCTTTTCTTTATGGAAAGTTGGTTGAAGATGTTTACATGAGTCAGCCAGAGGGTTTTGTCAATGCAAAGTACCCTAATAGAGTGTGTAAGCTTGACAAATCCATTTATGGATTGAAAAAAGCATCTCGTAGATGGAATCTTTGTTTTGATGAAAAAGTCAAAGAGTTTGGATTTTCGAGAAGCGAGGATGAGTCCTATGTATATGTCAAACCTAGTGGGAGTATAGTGAGCTTTCTGGTATTGTATGTAGATGACATACTACTCATAGGTAATGACATCCCAACCTTGCAGGAGGTTAAGTCCTGGCTTGGGAAGTGTTTCGCTATGAAGGACCTCGGAAAAGCTGCTTATATCCTAGGGATAAGTATATTGAGAAACAGAAGTAAAAGATTAATAGGACTTAGTCAAAGTACATACTTGGACAAGGTATTGAAACGTTTCAGCATGGAGAACTCCAATAAAGGTGACTTACCTGTCCATGGCAATGCCAAACTGAGTAAGACTCAGAGTCCGAGTATAGAGGCTGAAATAGCAGAAATGAGTCATATACCATATGCTTCCGCAGTTGGTTCGATCATGTATGCTATCACTTGTACTCGCCATGATGTGGCCTTTGCTTTGAGCATGGTCAGCATATATCAAGAGGAATCCTGGTAATGCTCATTGGACTACAGTTAAGAACATTCTTAAGCACCTACAGAGGACTAAGGATTGGGTCATTACCATCAGTGGGAGTGATGAATTGAGAGTGACAGGGTATAGCGACGCAAGCTTTCAAACCGACAGAGATAATTTCCGCTCTCAGTCGGGCTGGGTGTTTACCCTGAATGGAGGAACAGTGACATGGAGAAGTTCCAAAAAGGAGACTTTAGCTAATTCAACGTGTGAATCAGAGTACATAGCAGCAAGCGAAGCATCAAAGGAGGCGATATGGTTGAAAAAACTTCATCGGAGACCTTGGAGTCATTCCATCCATAAAGGAGCCTATGGAAATTTTATGCGATAATGAAGGGACGGTTGCCGTAACCAAGGAACCGAGAGATCATGGTAGATCTAGACATATCGAAAGAAAGTACCACTTCATAAGACATCAAGTAGAAGAAGGGAACCTCGTGGTAAAGGGGATATCGTCAGAGGACAACCCAGCAGACCCCCTTGCAAAGGGACTGACTAGGGTTAAGCACTTGCAGCATGCGAGGGGCATTGGGCTAAAGGACGATATAGTTTTAGTAATTAGATAAATCGAAACTTTTTAATAGCTAAATTTTAATTGACATTTGATGATTGAATAAAAGGAGTTTTATTTATAAGTAAAGTTACTGTCTTGTGTCAATTATTTACTATTGTTTCACTTTGCATGTATTGACTTCCAGAATAATAAAATTATTATTATTATTATTATTCAAACTACCCATAGTCGATCATACGTTGGAAGTAGGTATGAAATAAGACTGTCATGAGTTGGCTTGTAGATTGTCTAAGGATTTAGACATAGCAAAAGTGTGCTACACCATTCAGGAGTGCTCCTGAAATAAGATTTCAGTATTGGATTCAACCCGCGCTCACCTGAATTACTTCATGGAATTTATCATGAGTAATTGTGAGACGATAATATCATATAATCTTCAAACCAAGATATATTAGTTGTTGACTACGAGTTGGTTGTGCATTGATGGCATGAAAACGCATCAGTAACTTGGTGTTATAAAACGTGTCGTTGTGCATGATTTGATGAGTAGTTAGTACAAGCATATAATGTCGAAGTTTATCTATTCCTTTTATCCTAAGAGGATTAAAAGTGATATCTTGGGCCCCTCGATGATTCTGTTTTGACTTATGTGTCGGGCCTAGTCAGAACTAAATTGATGTGTTCAGTTATGTTCTATGTCAGAAGAATCGGAAATCGAGAAACAAATTGCAGGACAATAAGTATGACTATGTTCCATGTGTTTGTCCGCATAGATATCTTGAGAACAGAGGAGTATATGATCCCTTATCTGAAGGACGCGTCGCTGACTAGGTCAGAGTTCGACAGCGGCTTTTGAAAGCTTACGATTGCTAAGTCGGATCCTGAAGTGCATTAGCAGTAATAGTTATTAGACTTATCCAAGTGGGAGACTGTTGTATTTGGTGTCTAAGCCCATAACTATAACTGGTATTTACTTGACCCGATTGTATCATGGTCCTTTTGGGTTGCCTTCACCAGTGCAATTTGATAGGATGGATTTTGAGAATAAGGTTGTTTATGATTTATTAATATATTACAAGTATAATATATTAATACGAAGTTATTTAACTAGTATTGATCAAGAATTAATTTGGAATTAATTTTGTGGTCAAAAGAGACTAATTAAATATATAGGGATTGATTATGTAAATCAATAATTCTTGTAGTGTGAGCTAATGATCCATGATTATGTAGATGGGCTAAACTAATCCATGGATAGTCCATGGAGGTTAAATCCATGGAGCATGAGAATGTGAAAAGTCATGGGTTATTAGGGTTACCAAGTGTAAACCTAGCAAGTGCAACACTATAAATAGAACCCTCCATGAGCCAAAATCGGTTACACCTTCTCATTGAGATAAGTAGCTTATTCTCTTAAATCATCCTCTTGCATATTGGTGTTTGTGAACCATTAGAGGCATCGCACTTGAGGTGCTCAAGCTTTCAAAGGTCAAGAACTAGAAGTCCTTCTAAAATGTATGTCATCTATCTAGATGTATTATTCATTTGACAATTTGTATGCTAGTAAGTACAATGCTTTGGAAAAATTGAAAATATGCATGTATAATAGAGAAAACATAGATCCAAAGCATTTAGGGTTGCATGTGCATCATAGGAGTGTTATAGTGCTCAAAACCCAACAGCTATGTTAGTGATATGTTAGATCGGTATCCTGGTTATAGGATGGTTGCTATGTTAGTGATCTGTTAGATCGATATCCTGGTTATAGGATGATTGCTATGTTAGTGATCGGTTAGATCGGTATCCTGGTTATAGGATGGTTGCAATGTTAGTGATCTATTAGATCTGTATGATTATCTGTACATGCTAGCTAGCGTATGATATTTATGTGCACATGATTGTTGGTTTGGGGGATTGGGTTGAGACAGGTCCTACTTTGTGCTGTAGGCCAAGATACCCAGGGCGGATCGGATAGACTGCAGACCCGGTTAGGGCATACTAGTTAGGCCGAAGGCCCGGTGAGCGGTCCGGATAAGCTGAAGGCCCCGAGAGGCGGTCCAGACGTGTCGATGGCTTGGAGAGCGGCCCAGATAGACTGATGGCATGTGAGGTGGTCAGTCAGACTGATGGCTCATTATACATGTTGTGTTTGTTTATATGATATGGTTATATCTGTATGGCTTTGGTATTTTGGGGGAACTCACTAAGCTTCGGGCTTACAGTTGTTGATTACTTTTGAGGTACTTCTGATGATCGCGGGAAGGCGAAGGCATGATCGTGCACCTCCTTATATTTTCATGATTTGATTATGGGGATACTCTGATGTTTAAACTCTTTTGAAAAAAAGTTGTAATTTAACGGTTTTAAATGTTTTAAAAAAGTTTTAAATTGGCTTGAATTTTATGGATGTTACAAGTTGGTATCAGAGCCTTGGATTGAGTGAATTGGAGGAAACACTCATGTGTATCCAATATCAAACTGAGGACAAGAATTTTAAAATGATTTTCAAAAGGTTTTCAAATTAATAAAGGAGGATGCAAGTGTACGATCAGCCGGAGCCAGTAAGTAGACCCCAAAATACCTTACGGGTTATTTGATTTATGTGATATGGTAGAACAAGATGCTAGTACTAGGCTAGGGATCTTTAGGAATTGCATGATAGAATTGCCTGATTATATGATGCCTGATAGCCTAGGGTTTCTCCTTATATGAAATTGACATCATTACTGTAGTTGCTTAGTGTATGCATCACGGCTATACATAATTAAGATCTTGTAGTCTGAGCATGTTTGGTCTGGCCTTATTTCCTATTCTTGTTTGATGAAGGGCTGAGGGTAGGATCAGGTATTCGAAAGTATATAGGGTCTAGCGTTATGTATGGCTAGCATACACTAGTGTTGCAGGGTTGATGGAAGTTTCATGGATAGGTTATGTGGGATCAGTCCGCCAATTATGAGATATTTAGCCTTCCTCTAGGAGTGAGGATTGAGTGCATGCCATGGTTACTTATAGTGTTAGGGCGTTGTGATGATACTTCAGACAAATATGGGTAGGTGTGGAAGGTAGTATGGGCCAGTACTACTGAAAGCACATGACCCATACACGTAGCAAGGAAGTCACAACCCCTAGGGTTTCGTTGGGAGTTGGTTCCCAAATTATTATATGGAGTATCTGATATCTTCCTAGTATATTTTCAGCATGATGGTTACTCGACGATTTGTGACTGGATCCGGGTCAGGATTAGGAGGCGGCGGACAGGAGGCACTAGTAGTGCCCGAGCCTATCGGCCATATAGGGCCAGACGAGATGGACACCAGGATCTGGGAGATCCTGCATGATGAGGTTGCTGCGATTTTCCAGGCTCAGTTACCGGAGATGTTTGGGTCTATCAAGACCACCATGGTGGAGTATTTCGATGAGCGTTATGTAGCCCTCACTAAGGCGGCTACCGCAGCAGCTGTAATGGCGGCAGGGGAGGAGCCAGTCGGGCTTTTCAGTATCGGGACTTTGACAACACGAAGCCCCCTAATTTTGATGGGACTCAGGACCCCTTCAAAGCCATGAGGTGGCTATCTGACGTGGATGGGTGTTTCTTCACGTTTTCATGCCCCACTGTCCAGAAGGTCAAATGTGCCCTGTACCTGCTGAGGTTTGGGGCAAAGGACTGGTGGAGGTTGATGACTGGGTCTTACACTGATAATGAGAGAGCTGTGGTTACTTGGGAGCAGTTCATGGATATGTTCTACGCTCGCTACATTCCACAGGTCGAGCTAGAGCGGCAAGCTCAGGAGTTTCTGGATTTGAAACAGGATGGTGAGACGGTGACGGAGATCACCTGTATGTTCATGGAGTGGGCGATGTTCTGCCCCGAGTTTGCTTCTGAGCAGGCTCAGATGACACGTTATCTGAGCATGCTCAATACTGACATTCGAGAGTTTGTGGTGACCCGACGTTGTGATATGCTTCTGGATTTACAGGAGGCCGCTAGGCGGCGTGAGTTAGAGATTGAGCTAGGCCCCATCACAGTCATAGCCGACGCCAAAGCAGTCTAAGACCGCTGATTCCATGTCGGGAGGACAGTAGGGCCGCACTTGTGGCAAGTGCGGGAAGGGTCATTCTGGGGTTTGTATATCGGGTAGCGCGTACCGCAAATTCGGCAAAGAGGGGCACTTTACGCGGGATTGTCACCAGACAGTCCCGGTTCAGGATATGCGGATATGCTATCACTGCCAGCAGGTTGATCACGTGAAGAACAACTGTCCACAACTCGTTGTCAGGCCGACGCAGGCTCCAGTGTCGGCTACACTGAGGATTACTAACGGGAGTCCGATTAGAGCAATGCCCCCGAGGGCTCAGGGACGCGCCTTCCAACTTACAGCAGAGGAGGCCAGGGCAGCACCAGACGTGGTTGCTGGTATGTTTCTATCCCTTATCTTACTGATTATATCTGTTTTATGCTTATATGTTGTACCTGTGGTTAGGTACGTTTTTAGTGAACTCCTTACCTGCTTTGGTATTATTCGACTAGGGGGCGAGTCGGTCGATTGTTTCTCAATCATTTAGTAGGGAGTTTGAGTTTCCAGTGGGAGAGCTATAGTGTCTGTTGTGAGTCTCTATCGCCAACGAACACGAGATTTCCGCTTCTTCGGTCTATCGGGGTTGCATATTGGAGATATTCGGGGTATCTTTCCCGAAAGACCTGATTCTGATTCTCATGGGGGATGTATGTGAGACTGTGTGTATGGACTGGATTAGTCGCTTCGGTGCCATGATCGACTGCGAGGGTCAGCGGAGAACTGATTGTTTACGGCGAGGGCACCAGATTGGGATCAGGGTTTTGTTCAGCTGCCAGGGCTCGGTAGTACATTCAGCACGGGTGTGCGGGTTATTTAGCGTATGTGGTGGATACGCGGGTCAGGGATCAGATTTCAGTTTCAGAGGTTCCAGTAGTCAGGTAGTTTGCTGACGTGTTCGCGGAGGAGTTGGCTGAAGTGCCTCCGGAGAGGCAGGTCGATTTTAGGATCGACCTAGTGCCAGGTGCGACCCCTATTCCCAAGGCGTTTTACCGATTGGCACCACCAGAGATGCAGGAGTTGGCATCACAGCTGCAGGAGCTATTGGGCAAGTAGTTCATTCGTCCTAGTAGTTCTCCGTGGGGAAAACCGATTCTCTTTGTTAGGAAGAAGGATGGTTCATACCGGTTGTGCATTGACTACCGGGAGTTGAACAATTTGATGGTGAAGAACCGTTATCCACTCCCGAGGATAGATGTGTTGGGTTTTGAGCATTCTAACACTTCCTAAGTGTACATGCAACCCTAATAAACCTTGGATCTATGTTTGTCTAAGGTACATGCAAAATATTATTTTCCAAGGTTTATAACCTATCTAGCATGGCATGGGGTACTTTTAAACATAAAAGGACTAGATGAATTACATACCTTTTGTTGATTGTTGATTCCTTGGAGTTTGAGAGCCAAGCACCAATAATATGAATGCCTCAAATGGAAATCACAAATCACCACAAACTTGGAAAATGTATGAGAGAGTATACTAACACTTAGAAATCGGCCACCACTATTACACACACACTAGCGTGTTATTTCATGCAACATGAGCATGTTTATATAGTGTGCATGGTTAGGGTGAAACCCTAATAACCCATGTATTTTCCTTTCCAAGGATCCATGTGTTAAAAGCTCCATGGATCATCCATGGACTTCCATATAAGCTTAGCCCATTAACAAATGAGTATTAGCCCACACCATATAAATATAATAGCCCATGATATAATTAGTCTTCCTTTTAATCACTAAATTAATTCATAATTAATTCAAGATTAAAACTAATTAAATAACATGACTTTATATTACTATATTATTGTTGGATATAGTGTCTAAGTCCATAACTTTATTTGGTATGTACTTGACCCGACCCGGCATGGTCCATTTGGGTTGCATGGCATTGCAATACTTGGATAGACTAAATGAGAGAATAAGGCACTTATGATTATTAATATATTATAAGTTCTAATATATTAATAATAGTATTATTTAATTAGTATTGATCAAGTATTA
This sequence comes from Lactuca virosa, assembly GCF_052849685.1. Classification (NCBI taxonomy): domain Eukaryota; kingdom Viridiplantae; phylum Streptophyta; class Magnoliopsida; order Asterales; family Asteraceae; genus Lactuca; species Lactuca virosa. The sequence goes on along the minus strand of NC_136429.1, from coordinate 17,906,435 downwards.
ATCTAGGATTAATTTGGTGATCAAAGTGAGACTAATTAAATATATAGGGTTGATTATGACAATCATCAATTCTTTTATGGTGGATTAATGATTCATAGTTTATGGGTTATGGATGTAACCAAATGGAGCTCCATGGATGGTCCATGGGAGTTACAAATCCATGGGTCATGGGAAATCAAGAGTCATGACAATTAAGGGCATTCATGTGTAAACCCTAATTGTGACAACACTATAAAAGGAACCCTATAGCTAGCAAAAAGTGGAGCTAGTGGACATAGTGTTACTAGAGAGGGCATAACCAATTTTGAGTGCTAGAAGTATTCTCTCAAGTTATTCCAAGTCTTGTGGTGTTGTGTGAAGCATTTGAGGCACAACATTTGGGGTGCTAGGCTCACAAAGTCTTGAAGGAATCCAAGCAACAACAAGGTATGTATTTCTACTAGTTTTATGTTTTATGTAATCCTCATGCCATGCTAGTTAGGAAATAACCTTGAAAAAGTAATTTGCATGTATATAGAGAAAACATAGATTCAAGGTTATTAGGGTTGCATGTACACTTAGGAAGTGTTAGAATGCTCAAAACCCATCAGTGGTATCAAAGCCTAGGACTGTTTTCTGTATACTTGATGCAAAACTGCTTAAAAATCGAAAATAATGCACTCGGCGAGTAGGAGCGTGCTGGGCAGTTTTTTTTTCGAGTTTTGTTGCTGGAAATGGATTAAGATCATTATCCCAATCTGTTTTGGACTTGTAAAATCTGTTTTTCAAAATGATAATGATTATGTTAACCCATTTTACATGGCTTTTATCAATTTTCAAGTATTGTATATAGTTATATGATTTCTTGAAATTGCTTAATATGAATTTGTGTTCTTATGAGTTTTTAGAAGATCATAGGAATTATGTGTAACCACCATGTGTGTTTAATTCATGATCTTAATGGCTATGATGGTGTCCATAACTTGTCCTCAAGTTATGGATAACCAAAAGTCACTTCTTTTAATTATGATTAAAGAACTAAAGAGGTTTCATAAAATGAAGAGTCTTCATTTTTATGAACCATTAAAACTCATAAGTTACAAATTGAAGAGACTTGGAATAGTTTCAAATCTTGCCCTCAAGTTTTGGAATTTGAAAAGTCTTATACTTTAATACTTTAATTCCAAATTAAACCTTAGATTTTTAAAAAGGTTTAAAAATCAACACTTATACTATTATTATAATTTTATTATATAGATATGTATAAGAATATGTCATTCTTACCGTTAGTAGGCCTCATTCACGAAGCCGGTCTATAAGGGGGGTATAAGGTTGTTGCCTATAAAATGGTGACTTAATGGGTGTCCACTCTCACCCACCGCTTCCTTGATCGGTGGAGGGTCGTTAGCCGAACGGGTAGGATACGACTTTAAATACTTGTTAAAAGTATAATGAATTATAAAGTAACTATACATTATAAATTCCCAATCTTAGTTACTTTAGGAAAATGTGAAATTGGTGCTAGCCCATAAAATTACACTTTGTACCTTACCAAGTCGTTAGTGGAGCGTGTGTGGTTAACCGGCACACTAACATGGACTAGTAAGAGTGGCAAAGGGTAACTTGACTTTATTATAGATCGGTGGAGCGTGTGTGGTTAACCGGCACATCGATTAGGTAATATTGTTGAGGGTACCAAGTCAATTTGTATGGTTATTCACACCTTGTTTGTGATCCTCGGCATCCCAGTCACAAACTTGAGAGGGCACAATCGAGATTCAAACATGCCATTGAAAAGTTCAATGTATCTCAAAAGATCTAGGAGTTTCAAAACCAATAAAACCTAATAATAAAATATTTCGTTCTTATGGTGGAAATTGGTAAATCGTCATTTACCTACCTTCAAATATTTTATAGTATGGATTACGGCATCCCTCTTCCAACTATAAATAGTTTGTTGGATCCTAGCCTTAATATTTCATTTGGGTGAATTATTAAGGATTCCTAATCTAATGAAACTTGTCTTTCTTTCCTTTCAGATGTCTTCCAACAATGCTTCTGGCTCAAACCCAACAGGCTCCTTTTCCCTTATGAACTTGTGTGGTAAGGTCATCTTTGATGGATCCAATTTCAATGAGTGGATCAGAAACATCAGAATGATTACCCGCTACGAGGACAAAGAATATGTCCTCGATAGGGAGCTTAAGGTTGTGAATGAAGCCACTGCTACTCCTGAAGAGTTTGCGGAGTTTGTTGCACATGAAAAGGATGCTACTAAAGTAGCATGCATCATGATGGCCACCATGACTCCTGAACTTCAAAAATCCTATGAAGATTTCTACCCCTATGAGATGCACCTGGATCTGATGGAAAGGTACCATCAGAGCGCGCGTCAGGAGAGGTATGAAATCATCTCCTCCATGATAACCGCAAGGATGAAGGATGGTGAACCCATCACCGGTCACTTGCAGAAGATGCAAAGGTTCGTTGACCGGTTGCTGAAGCTAAATGTTGACTTTCCTGAGGAAATGGCGATTGACATCATTCTCCATTCCTTACCTCCAAGTTATGATCAGTTTCGTATGACTTATCATATGAACAAGGAGGAAGTCACACTTAGCAAACTTCAAGGACTCTTAAGGACAGCTGAAAATGGCCTTAAGGGTAAAGCGGTTGCTACTTCTACTCCTTCAACAGCCCCTGTTCTGGCTATTGGGCAGGGAAAGGGTAAGAAAAGGAAAAACCCTTCGAAGGGTACCAAGGGTAAGACTCTTGATGGTTCCTCTTCAAGTGGGACAAAGAAAGGTCCCATTACTCCTTCTTCAAACCCAAAGGAAGCACAATGCTTCTATTGCCAGGATAAGGGACACTTCAAGCGAAGCTGCCCCAAATATCTGCAAGATCTAAAGGATGGGAAGGTTAAACCCACCCATGCAGGTATTTACACAATATTGTCTAACAACTCATCTAATGCTAATTCTTGGGTGCTTGATACAGGGTGTGGTATTCACATTTGTACTGATTTGCAGGCACTAAGAAGAAGTGAGCAAGTGGAGCACAGGAAGATAAACTTAGTCATGGGCAACAGGAAAGCATCACCTGTTACCAAGATAGGAGTTTATTCTTTATTGCTTAATAATGGGTTAATGTTAGATTTGAATAAGTGTTGTTACTCGCCCGAAATGGCGAGAAATATTATTTCCTTTCATGGCTTGTACAAACAAGGTTTTACATTTTCATTTGATAATAAAAATGGTGCTATTAATGTTTATTACAATGATGTATTTTACTTTAAAGCATTACCTTGTGATGGTGTATATGAAGCCGTGAATGTTGTAGACAATCTAGGAAATAATGTGTTGTATATTGATTCTTCAGATAGCTTGGATAAAGCATCCTTGTGGCATTGTCGTCTTGGACATGTTAACAAGAAGCGCATAGGCCAACTCCAAAAGGTTGGAGTCTTGGAATCATTTGACCTCAAGTCAGATGATAGTTGCGAGTCTTGTTTACTTGGAAAAATGACAAAGTCACCCTTCACAGGTACTTGTGATAGGGGTGAAGGTTTGTTGGACCTTGTACACACGGATGTGTGTGGGCCCTTCAGAGTTGCTACAAGGGATGCTAATCGCTATTATGTGACTTTTACTGATGATTACAGTAGATATGGATATATTTACTTAATCAAGCATAAGTCAGAAACCTTTGAAAAGTTCAAAGAGTTTAAGCAGGAAGTTGAGAATCAATTGGGCAGGAACATCAAGATGCTCCGATCCGATCGAGGAGGAGAGTATCTTAGCATTGAGTTCCTTGACTATCTTAAGGAATGTGGGATTGTCTCACAATTGACACCTCCCAGAACACCACAGTTGAATGGTGTAGCTGAGAGGCGCAATCGAACCTTGTTGGATATGGTTCGTTCCATGATGAGTCGAGCTTCATTACCAATCTCTTTCTGGGGGTATGCCTTAGAGACTGCCGCCCATATCCTTAATCTAGTCCCTACTAAAAAGGTTGCCAAAACACCTCACGAGATGTGGACTGGGAAAGTTCCCAATTTGGACCACATCAAGATTTGGGGTTGTGAAGCTTTCGTGAGGCGTGAGACTCATGATAAGCTTGAACCTCGAAGTGAGAGGTGTTTTTTCATCGGCTACCCACAGAGATCCTTTGGTTACCTCTTCTACAGACCTAGTGATAATGTGGTTTTTGTAGCAAGAAGAGGAGTCTTTCGTGAGAGAGAATTCATAAGCCAAGGGGACAGTGGGAGGCAAATTGACCTTGAAGAGCTTCAAGAGTCAAGTGGTGAAGGAACCTCTAATGCTATCGACCAACCTGAGGAGGAAACTCCTGTTGATCCGATAGATGAGTCTGTACCTCCAAGACGTTCCACTAGGGTGAGGAACACACCTGATTTTTATTATGGTTATCACATCACCACTGAAGGTGATACATTTATTAGTGATAGTACACTAATAGATTTGGATGAACCTAATAAATACAGGGAAGCCATGGCAGGCCCTGAGTCTGCTAAATGGAAGGAGGCTATGGACAGCGAGATTCAGTCCATGTATGACAATCAAGTTTGGAACTTGGTTAACAATGTACCAGGTCGTAAGACAGTTGGGTGCAAATGGATCTTCAAGAAGAAGACCGACATGGATGGGAAGGTACACACTTATAAAGCGCGACTGGTTGCGAAGGGCTTTACTCAAACTCCGGGAGTTGACTATGATGAGACCTTCTCACCAGTAGCTAAAATTAAGTCTATTAGAGTATTGTTAGCCATAGCTGCATTTCATGATTATGAAATATGGCAAATGGATGTCAAAACCGCTTTCCTTAATGGAAAGTTGGCTGAGGATGTTTACATGGCTCAACCAGAGGGTTTTGTCGATACAAGATACCCTAATAGAGTGTGTAAGCTTGATAAATCCATTTATGGATTGAAACAAGCATCTCGCAGATGGAATCTTTGCTTTGATGAGAAAGTCAAAGAGTTTGGCTTTTCTAGGAGTGAGGATGAGTCTTGTGTGTATGTCAGGGCTAGTGGGAGCATAGTTAGCTTCTTGGTGTTGTATGTGGATGACATACTTCTCATAGGAAACGACGTCCCAACCTTGCAGGAGGTTAAGTCCTGGCTTGGGAAGTGTTTCGCTATGAAGGACCTTGGGGAAGCTGCCTATATCCTAGGGATAAGGATATTGAGAGATAGGAGTAAGAGACTAATTGGACTTAGTCAAAGTACTTATGTGGATAAGGTACTGAAGAGGTTCAGTATGCAAGATTCCAAGAAAGGAGAATTACCAATCCAGAGTAATGCCAAGCTGAGTAAGACTCAGAGTCCGAGTACAGAGGCTGAGATAGCTGAAATGAGTCATATACCATATGCTTCCGCTGTGGGCTCGATCATGTATGCTATGACTTGTACTCGCCCTGATGTGGCCTTTGCTTTGAGCATGGTCAGTAGATATCAAGGGAACCCTGGCAAGGCACACTGGACAGCGGTAAAGAACATTCTCAAGTATCTGCGGAGGACTAAGGATTGGGTCCTTACCCTCGGGGGCAATGATGACTTGAGAGTGGAAGGATATAGCGATGCTAGCTTTCAGACTGATAGGGATAATTTCCGCTCTCAGTCAGGCTGGGTCTTTATCCTAAATAGAGGGGCAATTACTTGGAAAAGTTCCAAGCAGGAGACAGTAGCTGATTCTACTTGTGAATCAGAGTACATAGCAGCAAGTGAAGCAGCTAAGGAGGCGATATGGCTAAAGAACTTCATCGGAGACCTTGGAGTTGTACCAGCTATAAAAGAGCCAATGGAAATTTTCTGTGACAGCGAAAGTGCGGTTGCTTTGGCTAAGGAACCAAGAGATCACGGGAGATCTAGGCACATTTACAGAAAATACCATTTCATAAGACATCGAATAGAAGAAGGACTCCTCGTGGCTAAGAGGGTATCATCAGATGAGAACCCGACAGATCCCCTCACGAAGGGACTGAGCAGGGTTAAGCATTTACAGCATGCGAGGCGCATTGGGCTGAAGGATGATATTAGTTTCAATAATTAGATTCCTGAAACTTGTAAAATGTAATTGACATTTGATGATAAATAAAAGTTGTTATTTATTTATGAGTAAGGTGTTACTATCTTATGTTGATTGTTTACTATGTTTCAATTTTGCATGTTTTTACTTCCAGAATAATTATGTTATTATTCAAACCATCCACAGTCAGTCAAACTTTGGAAGTAAGTATTGATTTAAGACTGTCATGAATTTGGCTTGTATGATTTGTCTAAAAGTGCTTTGGACAATGCAATGGTTGCTACAACATTCATGAGTACTCATAAGGGCTGAGTATTGGATCCAACCCACGCTCACTTGCATCACTTCATGGAATTTATCTCGAGTGATCGTGAGACGGTAATATCATATAAATCTTCAAACCTAGAGATATGAGTTGTTGACTATGAGTTGGTTATTCATTGATTGCACGAAAACGCATTGGTAACTCGATGTCATAAAACGTGCCTTTGTGAGTAATTCAACAAGTAGTTAGTACAAGCATATCAGTCGAAGTTTATCTGTTCCTTCTAGAAATAGAAGCGATATCTGGGCCCCTCGATGATTTGGTTTTGACCTATGTACCGGGCCCGGTCAGAACCTAATTGATGTGTTCAATTTAGTTCTATGTCGAAACAAATCAGAGATCGAGAAACAAATGCTGGACAATAAGTAAGACCATGTTCCATGTGTTTGTCCGGCTGATATCATGAGAACAGAGGATTATATGATCACTTATCTTAAATGGCGTATCATCATCATCTCAGTTCCGAGAGACTTTGAAAGAGCTACGATTGCTAGTCGGATTTTGAAGTCATATTCGCAAATATAGTTATTAGACTTATCCAAGTGGGAGACTGTTGGATATAGTGTCTAAGTCCATAACTTTATTTGGTATGTACTTGACCTGACCCGGCATGGTCCATTTGGGTTGCATGGCATTGCAATACTTGGATAGACTAAATGAGAGAATAAGGCACTTATGATTATTAATATATTATAAGTTCTAATATATTAATAATAGTATTATTTAATTAGTATTGATCAAGTATTAATCTAGGATTAATTTGGTGATCAAAGTGAGACTAATTAAATATATAGGGTTGATTATGACAATCATCAATTCTTTTATGGTGGATTAATGATTCATAGTTTATGGGTTATGGATGTAACCAAATGGAGCTCCATGGATGGTCCATGGGAGTTACAAATCCATGGGTCATGGGAAATCAAGAGTCATGACAATTAAGGGCATTCATGTGTAAACCCTAATTGTGACAACACTATAAAAGGAACCCTATAGCTAGCAAAAAGTGGAGCTAGTGGACATAGTGTTACTAGAGAGGGCATAACCAATTTTGAGTGCTAGAAGTATTCTCTCAAGTTATTCCAAGTCTTGTGGTGTTGTGTGAAGCATTTGAGGCACAACATTTGGGGTGCTAGGCTCACAAAGTCTTGAAGGAATCCAAGCAACAACAAGGTATGTATTTCTACTAGTTTTATGTTTTATGTAATCCTCATGCCATGCTAGTTAGGAAATAACCTTGAAAAAGTAATTTGCATGTATATAGAGAAAACATAGATTCAAGGTTATTAGGGTTGCATGTACACTTAGGAAGTGTTAGAATGCTCAAAACCCATCAATTATAACTTATAATATATTAATAAATCGTAAGTATACAATTCTCATAAAATTATCCATAAACAGTTTGGGTGAAGTGCAACCCAAATGGACCATGCCGGGTCGGGTCAAGTATATACCAAATAAGTTATGGACTTAGACACCTTATCCAACAGTCTCCCACTTGGATAAGTCTAATAACTGTATTTGTGTATGTTACTTCAGGAACCAACCAGCAATCGTAGCTCTCGAAAACTCTGTTGAACTATGAAGCGCCATTTTAGATAAGTGATCATATAATCCTCTGTTCTCATGATATCAGCCGGACAAATACATGGAACAACGTCGTACTTATTGTCCAGCAGTTTGTTTCCCGGTTTCCGATTTGTTTGACAAAGAACTAAATTGAACACATCAATTAGGTTCTGACCGGGCCCGGTACATAGGTCAAAACAAAATCATCGAGGGGCCCAGATATCGCTTCTAATCCTCCAAGGACTAGAAGGAACAGATAAACTTCGACTCATATATTTGTTTCTACTACTTGTTGAATTATTCACAAAGGCACGTTTTATAACATCAAGTTACTGATGCGTTTACGTGCAATCAATGCACAACCAACTCATAGGTAACAACTCATATCTCTAGGTTTGAAGACTTATATGATATTACCGTCTCACGATCACTCGAGATAAATTCCATGAAGTGATACAAGTGAGCGTGGGTTAATTCCAATACTCATAACTTATGAGTACTCATGAATGTTGTAGCAACCATTGCTATGTCTAAACACGTTTAGCCATCTACAAACTCGATTCATGACAGTCTTAATTCATACCTACTTCCAACATATGAACGACTGTGGAGTGTTTAAATAACTTAGTCATTCGGAAAGAATAACCTAGCTATTCTGGAAGTCAAAACATGCAAAGTGAAACACAATAATAATCGAATCCAATATGGTCTCAGAACCCTTTTGAATATAAATAAAACCACCTTTTATTTATCACCATATTGATTACACATTATTCATTATATAATGTTTCAAATAATCAACTTAATACTTGAACAAAAACAACAGTCGTCCCATGCTCCTAGCATGTACACTTTGTTTTTCTAAACAGTAGTTATGCCATACTCCAAGTATGCACACTATGTTTGTCTATGATCTTTACTTTGTGAAATAGATCAATTGAACATGATTCCAATGATGCTCATTTCACAATCCCAAATCCTTATTGTAAAAGTAAGAATTCCTAATTCCTACCATTTACCAAAAAAAACTGTTAGATTTTAAACTTATATGCACTGATCCTCTCGTAATGATTATGCACAAGGTCACCAAAACCTTGTCATCAGTCATTACAGAGGATTCCAAAGGAGATCAACTCTATGGAAACGAACTCTCATATTCAAAGTACATTGCTTTGAACATCCTTCTTGCATAAAAGTTTCTAACTTTCTCATAGATTCTTAATATCCAACTCCCAATATGGAAAATTTCCATATTCCTATTTTGATTATCATATCTGAACAAGAGCTACCTCTTTTCAGAATATATCCATATGGTCCTTCCAAAATTTAACACTATACTTCCAACTGTCCCTGAGCAACCAATCTTTGGTGAGCCTCAGACTGTCCTCGACAATTTCTTAATCACTTTAGTCATATCCCGTTCTAGACTTTTCCCTTCTTAATGCCCTAAGCATGTGGAAAATTTAGAAAGGATGAATATTATAGCATATGCAATCGATCCTATATCCGAAGCATATGGGACACGATTCATGATGTTTCTCATAAAGACATGATACCAGACCAGTCTTTTGCTACAATATTTTTTATTTGCCATGTTTTCAAAATTTAACTATGGAGAGGGATGCTGTAATCATAATCGAATTTTTTTTTTTTTTTGAAAACGCAATATATATAGAATTTCTTTAAGTTGAACCATTCCAACATAAAATACATATATATATCCTTGACTAAAGATGATTAAAAAACTCAATCTAAGCTTTTAGAATTGAAATGAAGTATAATTTCCTCTCCCTTAATTATAGCAAAACAACTTTTTCAACCCCTACAACATTACGAATTGAAACTTTTGTTTCTCTATAATTAACATTGCTAACTTGCAACACTAAGCATAATAATCATGCTCCCACTAACATGATGATTATCAGCATAACACTTATGCTCCCACTAGCTCTGACATATTTCCAGAAATCAGCTGGACTTCTGAAATTTAGATTCGTACACCCTTTCTTAGATAGCTCACATGTGTGTCTAAACAATTTCCAGAACTATGAAAAGGGATTCCGTAATCATAGTCTTAATTGTTTAGACCTTTGCCATTTCTCACAAGTCCATGTTAGTGTGCCGGTTAACCACACACGCTCCACTAACGACTTTGAGAATGCAAACATCACAATTGCTATCTACTTAAAATCTTCTTAGTGAAAGCATTTCCTCACCATCATTTTCATGAATCGGAGAGAAACCTTATGACACTTAGATTTTATGGTGTATGAGTTCCTATCCATGCGAATTTGTCAAAACCATAATCACAAGACAAGGTTAGTAACAAATTCATCCTTACATGGATTGAACTTGTTCAATCTTAATTTCTTGTCATCTGGTAGCACAAGGCCCACCAATGCTTCCAAGCTGTTATGCACACAGTTTAGAACTAACAGAACTCATATGCATAGTCAACTTAATAGGAACAGACACAGAAACAAGAATTATGTCAACTTAATAGGTTTCAAACCTTAAGTCGTGTGCTAGTGATAAAACTCAGGTTTTACTCCTGATTAAATCTTGAAATCCTTTCAGGATCTTTAAGACTCCCACTGTCCTCTTGACATATAAGTTTCCCTAGTCAAGAACCATTCCTTGACAAAACAAATATTCAAGGGATAGTGCAGATTCTTATTAAGATAAACACTTCACACAATTGGTCTTAGTTGGTCTTTGTCTTATCCAAGACATCACAACTTACCAATTTCAAATGTACAGGAGTAGAAAACATTTTACACTACATTTGATAAGTGTTTTAAACCTTACTTTATGTCACTCAATGTTACAATCTTGGATTATGACTCTAAGAGTTGTTTTGGAACGAAGTATGATCCATCTTCTTGATTTTAACCATTCCAACAATTCATGACCCCTCATCTTAGTCATAACAATGCACTAAGATGTCCTTAGAGTATGAATTTGTGATATGGTTTCATAATCATTAAGATGATCATAAAACCATGTATGATCCATCTTCTTGATTTTAACCATTCCAACAATTCATGACCCCTCATCTTAGTCATAACAATGCACTAAGATGTCCTTAGAGTATGAATTTGTGATATAGTTTCATAATCATTAAGATGATCATAAAAACATGATACTAAAGTACTCTCCCATCTTTTCAGATTTGAGAAACTTTTATCTTTCTGCCAAATTTGATTCTTCTCATCCGTTCTGCCATACATTGAAACTTTTCCAATGTTACAGAATTATACTTAACCTTATAAGTATAACCACATTTACTAATCTTTAGTAAATCATGACGAATTGATCTTTGTGGTGGACCTTGACCAACACACACCCAGTGTACCTAATTCCTTAGTCCTTCAATTGACTCACATATGCATGTGATCAATGAATTAGTCTCAATTTTACAAAGATGAAAATTCTCATTCATCATACAATACAACTTGTATGATTCCAAGTTTCTGTCTAACTGAAGCTTGGGTGATGAGAACCTTTCCTCATTTGGTAAATTCAGACACTACCACAAATGAGATAATCAAACTCATATTTCCAATATTGCTAGAAACATACAAACATCAATTTTCCATAAATGCCATTGTAAGGGGATATAATATAAAATAAACTAAACAAAACTTTTATTTCTTTATAAAATGCGGAAAAATATTCCTTACAATGCAACTTTAAATGAAAACTATGCTATTATATATTTCTTAGCAATCTATCATAGCTTTTAAGTAGTGGCTCAAAAATCCGATCCTCGAACCATTCGATAGAAATCCATCTTCGTGATCAGATTCAACACACTCTTCTTTTAACCTTCCTTTTGCTCGATCCTGCTAAACATCAAGATGCAACCTAGTCACATCATGTAATAAGAATCAACAATTAGGAACTTTAACAAAGTTAGATAGTGGACTTACCTGAAGCCGAGTCAAACATTTTGTCTCTACTTGCTTTCAAATATTTCAGGTATTCAGGGCAGCTTCGCTTCCAATGTCCCTTCTCATGACAATAAAAACATATAGACTCTTTGGGAATGGTACACGAGACAATCACAGACTTAGCCTTTCCCTTTACCTTTTAGTCAACCGGGTTGACCAAGGCCGATCCCCTTCCATTGGGACGAGAAAGCTTTTCTGGACTTCCAATGTTACCATTGTCCATGTCCATGGAAGTTTGAGAAATAGATTTTCCATCAATATTTGCTTGACCATTGCGCCAAATCATTGCTGATTCAGCAGCAACAAGCAAATAAGAAAGATCTATTAGGGTTATGTCGGGATCTGTCATATGGTAGTCTTTAATAAACTCACTATATGACTCAGGAAGTGACTGAAGAACCCAGTCAACAGCGAACTTCCTTGAAATAACAGCACCCAACATTCTCAACCTGTCTATGTGTGACTTCATTCCTAAGACATGAGTGCACACAGGTCTTCCATCTTTATGTTTCATTTCTAGTAGAGCTTGAGTGATCTTGAACCTTTCAAGTCTTCGGGCTTGTGGGTCAGGGAGAATAAATAGAGGAGGTGGGGGAGTGAAGCATGATGTTAAGGGACATCATCTTCAGGAGGAAAGCTTGTTTCAAGCGATTTGGGAAGATCATAGTTGTCTGAACCAGACATCTACAATGGGAGAAAATCAAGTTAGTTGATTCAAGTCCTTAATATAACACCCAATATGAAATATTAAGGCTAGGACCCAACACAATATTTTATAACTTGGAAGAGGGATGCCGTAATCCAAGCTATAAAATATTTGAAGGTAGGTGAATGACGATTCACCAATTTCCACCATGAAAAACGAAATAATTTATTAGGTTTTAATTGGATTTAAAACTCCTAGATCTTTTGAGATTCATTGAACTTTTCAATGGCATGTTTCAATCTCGATTGTGCCCTTCAAGTTTTGTGACTGGGATGCCGAGGATCACAAAACAAGGTGTGAATAACCATGCAAACTCACTTGGTACCCTTAATATTACCACCTAATCGATGTGTCGGTTAACCACACACGCTCCACCGATCTATGATAAACATTAAGTCACCCTTCGTGATCCTTACTAGTCCAAGTTAGTGTGTCGGTTAACCACACACGCTCCACCAACGACTTGGTAAGGTACAAAGTGTGAATTTCATGGGTTAGCACCATATTCACATTTTCCTAAAGTAACTAAGATTGGGAATTTATAAAAGGTTTAGTTACTTTATAATATTCATTATACTTTTAATGAGAATTTAAAGTCATTGTCCTACCCGTTCGGCTAACGACCCTCCACCGATCAAGGAAGCGGTGGGTGAGAATGGACACCCATTAAGTTGTCATTTTATAGGCAACAACCTTATACCCCCCTTATAGACCGGCTTCGTGAATGAGGCCTACTAACGGTAAAACGACTTGATCTTATACATATATATAATAATTAACCATTAATGTTATAAATAGTATAAGGGTTGAATTTTAACTTTTAAAACTCTAAGGGTTTGGAATTAAAGTTTATTAAATGGTGTGAAACTTTACAAATTCCAAAACTTGAGGGCAAGTTTTGTAACTATCCAAAACTTTTCATTTCATAACTTATGAATTAAAGGTTCATAAAAATGAAGACTCTTCATTTTATGTAACTTATGTGTTTTAAATGTGTGTTTAAAAGAAGTGACCTTTGGAAATCCATAACTTGAGGACAAATTATGGATTCCATTAAAACACATAAATGATCAAGAATTAATCCTAAACAATTCAGCAAATAATTCTTATCATCTTCTAAATTCATAAGAACATGAACATGATCATCAAAGTTTCAAGAATTATATGAACACATACAAAGCATGAAATTTTGATATAAGCTATTGTAAATGGATTAGAACAACCATTACACCAACTAAAACAAGTTTTAAAACACCAAAACAGTTTAGGGTAATGTTTCTAGTCCATTTCCAGCAGCAAAAGTCGAAAATCTGCATTCTGAGGCTCCTACTCGCCGAGTGCACGAACCTACTCGGCGAGTAGGATGAGTTTACACATGAACTCGGCGAGTCCCCTCATGGACTCGGCGAGTTCATCAGTCAGACAGCAAAAAATCGACTTTTTATCACTATTTTGCATCAAGTATCAAATAAACAAGCCTAGGCTCTGACACCACTGTTGGGTTTTGAGCATTCTAACACTTCCTAAGTGTACATGCAACCCTAATAAACCTTGGATCTATGTTTGTCTAAGGTACATGCAAAATATTATTTTCCAAGGTTTATAACCTATCTAGCATGGCATGGGGTACTTTTAAACATAAAAGGACTAGATGAATTACATACCTTTTGTTGATTGTTGATTCCTTGGAGTTTGAGAGCCAAGCACCAATAATGTGAATGCCTCAAATGGAAATCACAAATCACCACAAACTTGGAAAATGTATGAGAGAGTATACTAACACTTAGAAATCGGCCACCACTATTACACACACACTAGCGTGTTATTTCATGCAACATGAGCTTGTTTATATAGTGTGCATGGTTAGGGTGAAACCCTAATAACCCATGTCTTTTCCTTTCCAAGGATCCATGGGTTAAAAGCTCCATGGATCATCCATGGACTTCCATATAAGCTTAGCCCATTAACAAATGAGTATTAGCCCACACCATATAAATATAATAGCCCATGATTTAATTAGTCTTCCTTTTAATCACTAAATTAATTCATAATTAATTCAATATTAAAACTAATTAAATAACATGACTTTATATTAATATATTATAACTTATAATATATTAATAAATCGTAAGTATACAATTCTCATAAAATTATCCATAAACAGTTTGGGTGAAGTGCAACCCAAATGGACCATGCCGGGTCGGGTCAAGTATATACCAAATAAGTTATGAACTTAGACACCTTATCCAACAAGATGATCTTTTCGATCAGTTGTAGGGAGCATCTTGGTTCTCCAAGATAGACATGAGGTCTGGGTACCATTAGGTCAGGGTTAGGGAGGAGGACGTGGAGACGACCGCATTCCGAACTCATTATGGACATTACGAGTTTGTGGTGATGCCGTTTGGGCTCACCAACGCGCCAACAGTATTTATGGACCTGATAAATAAGTTCTGTATATCGATGCTTGATCTCTCGGTCATCGTGTTCATAGATGATATCTTGGTGTACTCCAAGACCAGAGAGAAGCACGAGGGGCATCTTCGGGAGTTATTAGTAATTCTGAGGCGAGAACGGCTTTATGCCAAGTTCTTGAAGTGCGAGTTTTGGTTACAAGAGGTTTAGTTCCATGGACATCTCGTTAACCAGGAGGGGATTTTGGTCGATCCGGCCAAAATCGAGGCGGTTATGCAGTGGGAGGTTCCGAAATCTCCCTCAGATATCAGGAGCTTCTTGGGATTGGCAGAGTACTACCATAGATTCATACAGGATTTCTCCAAGATTGTAGTACCCCTCACTCGTCTGAAGAGGAAGGGGGTGGATTTTTGGTGGGGCCCCGAGCGGCAGAGGGCGTTTGAGACCCTTAGACAGTGACTATGAAAGGCTCCAGTCTTGACTCTCCCGGAAGGAGTTGAGGATTTTGTGGTATTTTGTTATGTATCCATCACAGGACTGGGATCAATCCTCATGCAGAGATGGCGAGTGATAGCCTACGTATCGCGGCAGTTGAAGCCGCATGAGATGAGATACCCTACTCATGATCTAGAGTTGGGAGCGGTGGTATTCGCTCTCAAGATTTGGAGACATTACCTCTATGGGGTCCGTTGTACCATTTACACGGACCACAAGAGTCTGAGGCACATCATGGATCATCCTAACCTGAACATGAGGCAGCGCAGGTGGCTTGACGTCATCAAGGATTATGACTGTGAGATCCTTTACCATCCTGGTAAAGCGAACGTGGTTGCGGACGCTCTGAGTCACAAGTCAGCTCGATCTTCTACTCTAGTGACGTGTATGAGGATATCAGTGGATTCTCCACTGATAAGTTTGATCAGGGAAGCTCAGGCTGAGGGTATGCGATAGGAGAATTGGAAGCTTGAGAGGATTAGGGGAGAGAACACCTAGTTTATGCAGCATAGCCGGGGATTATTGACCCGTTGCGGTCGGGTCTGGGTTTCGATGTCTGGTGGGGTCAGACAGACTATACTGGAGGAGGCTCATAAGTCTCGCTTCTCTATTCACCTGGGGGCCACCAAGATGTACCGGGATTTGCGATTGAGTTACCGGTGGCCGTGCATGAAGCGAGAGATCGCTTGGTACATTGAGAGGTGCTTGACCTGCAGGATGGTCAAGGCCGAACACTAGAGGCCGCATAGCAAGTTGCAGCCTCTAGAGATTCCCATGTGGAAATAAGAGCAGATCACGATGGAATTCATCACTAAATTACCGAGAACGGCAAAGGGTTTCGACGCTATATGGGTCATCGTGGATAGATTGACCAAGAGTGCTTATTTTCTGCCCATTAGGGAGAGCTCATCGGCCGAGAAGCTGGCCGATGTGTATATACGCGAGATTGTCGCTCGCCATGGGGTTCCGGTCTCTATCGTTTCAGACCGTGATGTTCGGTTTACCTCCCGTTTCTGGCAGAAGTTCCATGAGGAACTGGGCATGCGGCTGCACTTCAGTACAACCTATCATCCGTAGATAGACGACCAGAGTGAGCGGACCATACATACTCTCGAGGATATGCTGAGAACCTGGGTTATTGACTTCGGTGGGAGTTGGGACTCTTACCTACCCCTTGTAAAGTTCTCCTATAACAACAGCTTTCACGCCAGCATTGGTGCTCCACCTTATGAGTTGTTGTATGGTCAGAGATGTCGCACCCCAGTCTGTTGGGGCGAGGTTGGTCATAGGGTGATGGGTCAGACCGAGGTAGTCCTGCAGACTACTGAGATGATTCAGCAGATCAGACAGTGGTTGCAGACCACTGAGAGTCGGCAGAAGAGTTACGCTGACAGACGCCGATCTGAGTTGGAGTTCCAGGTGGGTAACATCGTACTCCTGAAGGTCTCACCCTGGAAGGGTGTGATTCGCTTCCGGAAGAGGGGGAAATTGGGTCCCCGATACATAGGGCCATTCAGGATCATTGCCAGGGTTGGCAAGGTGGCGTATAGAGTGGACCTCCCAGAGGAGCTCAGTCAGATTCACAGCACGTTCCACGTTTCGCAGTTGCGAAAGTGTTTACCGGATGAGGAGGTGGTAGTGTCGTTAGATGATATTCAGGTTGATGAGCGCCTGAATTACGTGGAGAGGCCAGTGGTCGTTCTTGAGAGGAAGGTAAAGGTTCTACGGAACAAGGAAGTACCTCTGGTAAAGGTACATTGGGAGCATAGGAGGGGATCCGAGTGGACGTGGGAGCCGGAGGAAAAGATGCGGGAGCACTATCCATAATTGTTCGCCACAGCAGACTTCGAGGACGAAGTGTAGTTTAAGTGGGGGAGAATTGTAACACCCCGGCTCCCAGGTATAAGTTCTAAAACCTTATATACATGTTTATGGACCTACTCGACAAGTTGGTTTCCCCAACTCGCCGTGTAGAGGCGGGTTAGCCCGCGTGGATTATTGGACCTACTCGGCGAGTCGGAGGACCCTGACTCGACGAGTAGGATCTGGAAGATGAAACCCTAATTTATGGGGTTTTGCACCCTATTTAAAGGGTCATTAGCCTCCCTCAGTCTCCCTTACCGTCCCCTTTAAGTCCCGAAAACCCTAATCTTGAATACCCTCAATTTGTGTGTGTGAAGAAGCTTGGAAATTGGTTTTTGGTGAAGAAGGCTTGAAGTCTGAGGAGCTTGGAGCAAAGAAAAGCTTGTGGATCTGACTCTACTTCATCTTGGCATCATTTTGAAGGTAACAAGTCGTTACCTTGACTTCCCTCTAGATAGATCTCTCCATGCTTAAGTTTAGGGCCATTTTAGCATATATGTGAACCATTTCGGGTATTGGTCATGATCTAAAGTTGTAACTTCAGATATGGACTTCTCCAAGTCCCTATAGCCATAAAGTTATCAGATTTAGCAAGCTTGGGCCCTTCCCTTTGGGTTAAACCTTTCCCTTAGCTTGGTTTTGGCATTTAGGACCATGCATGTACGTAAAGTTTACAACTTTACGTGCAAACCATGCCCTAGGAGGTTAGATCTGCAATATGGAGCTTTAGGGTGGCTTAAAAACGTCTGGATGAGAAATAGACTGAAGGAACTCAACGATTCGCATAGCCGACTCGGTGAGTCGGATGAAGATTGCCTGTATGGATTCTGCATGAACTCGGTGATTCAGTAAGAGGACTCGACGAGTCAGTTGGGGTTTTCCCCGACATTTGGACACGCATGGACTCGGTGAATTGGTTGGAAACTCGACGAGTCAATTAGGGTTTTTATGATTTCTTGAGTTCTTAAGGAACCCGGCGAGTTGCTAGCTGCACTTGACGAGTTGGGTCAACATGGACTGTTGACTTTGACCGTTTACTTTGAATTTGACCAAGGGTTGACCAATTGGACTTTTGAGGGTATTTTGGTAATTTGGGATTCTGATGGACTTGGTCCGATGATGGTTATAGGTGGTTGAGTTCGTGACTGTGATTCGGGAGTTTGATCTTATCACTAAAGTTCGGCATTGTGAGGTGAGTTCTTCTCACTATATCAACAGGGTCTACGACACGAAGGCCGACCCTTTATGATTTGCATCCTAGTTATAGGGTGGTTTCTATGTTAGTGATCTGTTAGATCGGTATCCTGGTTATAGGATGGTTGCTATGTTAGTGATCTGTTAGATTGGTATCCTTGTTATATGATGAGTGCTATGTTAGTGATCGGTTAGATCGGTATCCTGGTTATAGGATGGTTGAAATGTTAGTGATCTATTAGATCTGTATGATTATCTGTACATGCTATCTAGCATACGATATTTATGTGCACATGATTGTTGGTTTGGGGGATTGGTTTGAGGCAGGTCCTGCTTTGTGCTGTAGGCCAAGATACCCAGGGCGGACCGGATAGACTGCAGATCCGGTTAGGGCATACAAGTCAGGCCGAAAGCCCGGTGAGCGGTCCGGATAGGCTGAAGGCCCTGAGAGGCGGTCCACACGTGACGATGGCTCGGAGAGCGGTCCAAATAGATTGATGGCCTGTGAGGCGGTCCAGTCAGACTGATGGCTCATTATACATGTTGTGTTTGTTTATATGATATGGTTATATCTGTATGGCATTGGTACTTTGGGGAACTTACTAAGTTTCGGGCTTACAATTGTTGATTATTTTTCAGGTACTTCTGATGATCGCGGGAAGGCGAAGGCGTGATCGTGCACCTCCTTATATTTTCATGATTTGATTATGGGGATACTCTAATGTTTAAAATCTTTTGAAAATAAGTTGTAATAATTTAACGGTTTTAAATGTTTTAAAAAAGTTTTAAATTGGCTTGAATTTTATGGATGTTACAGAATCCAAATGACCATTATTTATAGTGTTTAGAATCTTATTGACGGTTGGAAGCTTGCAATCTTATTGATCAATTTGACAGGTGGTGGATAGGAACACTTAAAACACCATTTAAAGTCTTATATAAAATAAAACATCCACCAACCTAATTAAAACTTTCATATATTATAAAATATAACTTTTTAAAACATAAAAATCTGATTTATAATGTATAAAAACATTTTTATAAAATATATATAAGATTTTTTTTAAATATAATTTTTTTTACCTCCATCATTTCTTTTCGACAAGTTTGGATAAATCTCCAAGTCACCTTCTCCGACAAAATTCTTACCTTCTGTATCCAATTTTGATGAACTGAAAATATAAAAACATTATTTTTTTTATAATTTGCATACAATACAAATTTAATGAGTAAGAATGCTTCTAAAATTAACACAAAAAAATCTAATTAAAACAACATACACAAATCCAAGGAGGAGGAGTAACTACTTTTGTTTATTGAAGAATGAACAACAACATACACGTCCACCCTTGTTGACTGGAAGAATCTACGAAAAGGAAAACCAACAAGTAATACATAGGTCTTTGATAAAATTCAAGATTTGTTATTAATAGGCAAAAGGAATTGAGTATTACTGCTTGTGATTTGTGACACCATTGATTATGGGATTCCCTGATATTGAGTTTCTCTCGGGCATTTCATCGAGCACCTTATGTGCATAACTTATATTCTTCCCATACAAGCCCATTTAAATGAGTAAAATACCATATCTGAGAAATATACACAATCATAAGTATTTGTCCATTTGAAAATCGATGCATGTTTGTGATTATTTGTAACCAAAATGATATGCAATCAACTAACTTTAGTGACTTTAGAGTTGTTCTTGTTATGATTTAGGATCGATTTCAGCTACTAAAGTAAAGGGACAACAATCACTTACCAATTTAGAGAAAACGCCATTTAAACAATGGAGAGGGGCTGTAAAATAACAACAATCGGAAAGGTCAGCACGAAGTACAATCCAAAAGGTCGAAGTACAATCGACATGGCGAAGGAGTAATAAGTGGAGATTCAAGATTGAAGTAATCGGATCGATTGAGTGCTTCGTCGGCTATCGTGGAGCTTCAAACGGTGTATCAGATTAGTCGGTGGATCTTCAAACGATGTTGCCTTGATACGACATGGTGTATACAACTAACACCAACAAGTCTGAGGTTGGTGGTGGAGTAAAAATCGAGAATGGATGGCCTGTTGGTGGAGGCGGTGATCTGCTGGTGTTCGGTGACAATAGTGGCTGATGGTATTGGTCAGCAAATGGGCAAGCCCTCTTATCTTCTTCAATAGGCAGGTAGGGTTAACAAAGATGAACGATCGGAGATTTAAAATTGATTTTCCATTTAAAGGGGATATTAATTCATTAAATAATTACTATAAATAATTATAGCTAACATTACCAAATTACCCTTTTTGAATGATTGGCCCACAATCATTCCTACATCCACACAATACTTAGTTAGAATATTTTAACCTATATATATATATATATATATATATATATATATATATATATATATATATATATATATCATTGAAATAATATCACATGAAATATGTCTATCTAAATTGAGTTTATTTTTATTTTCACGGGTAGCGGATATTGAGATGAAGCGACATTAAATAAACATGAGATCTATTATTTTATACTCATAAATCCATTACAAAATTAATTTCGTACACACAAGTTTGATAATGCTTATCATTTATTTAAAATACTTAGAATGTTTTATAATAAATTAGTGTAAGAATTATTAATTTAAAGTTACTAACAAGAATATATTTATTTTAATAACGATATTTATCAAAATTTTAATTATAACTGTGCAACGTGCGGAATACCGGCTAGTGAATGCATAGAATAAGCAATTGCACGAAACAATCCAAAATAACCAATACACCACCAATTCCACGTTTTGGACCATTATGGTGATTTCCTTTAACTAGAGGGAAAATAGAGGTTACATAACGACTCCAAAATGTGTATAATCAACCTAGAGACTAGTGAGGAAGAGTACTTACTGGTTTGAAGTCGAAAACTAGGGCAAAGCTCCAAAATTCTGTTTTTTTTTTGTTCAACGTCTTTCTAGATATCGTGTATCTCTCATCGTCTTCTTGGGTTTTTTCTCTACCTATCTCCCTCCCAAAACTACAAAAACATAGATGAGCTTATAAAGTATGAAATAAGCTAGGGGATTTCGAAAACCTAGACCTTAATCCCACTAATTCTCTCTTTTTGTAACTCATAGATTCTGCTCTCGAACTCCACAATCGTTCTGTCACACCCCGCTAAAGCGGAAACACGAAGCGTGGTAGTATAAAGGGTTTCATAGCAAAAGTTAAAAGACAACACCAACCATAGTATTAAAAATCATTACAAATTTACAATGGGTTTGAACAACTTTTAAAAGAAATTACAATGTAAATTGAAATTGAAATACAACACATGCGAATGTTCCTAAAAGTGATGTGTCCCTAACTGCCACTTACTTGATGATTCCTGAAAAAGCATGTAAAACAAGCGTCAACTATAAAAATAGTTGGTGAGTACTCACAGATAAAAAAAAATAATAATAATATTGGTTTCATGAATCGAAATCAAAGTTTTGATAAAAGTTTCCATAAATAGAAATATATTGCAAAAATGAGTATTAAGTTTCCATAAACAAAGTTCGTTGTTGTAATAAGAAACAAAGTTCATTGTTGTAATGAGAAACAAAGTTCATTGCTATAATTAATAAACAAGTGTGTTGCTATAATAAGTATCAAGTTTCGTTGCTAAAATGAGTATATAAGTTTTGTTGCTAAAATGAGTATACAGGTTTCGTCGCTAAAATAAGTATACAAGTTTCGTTGCTAAAATAAGTATACAAGTTTCGTTGCTAACATGAGAATACAAGTTTCGTATGTGCATAAAGATTCGTATGTGCCTCAAGTTTCCATTCATGAGTTCACAACCCAAGCCTAATGACCGAATCGTGCCCTATTGACTACTATGTGTATCGCAAACATAGTGTATAAAATGGTAAAATGCACTCAAGCGAATCGTGCGAGTGAGGAGTTGTCTACCTCCTGATAGCGCTATCCATAATAACCATAGGCTCAAAAGAGTTAATGAGTTGTGTCTAGAGATTCCAGGGACTTAACCGCGATACAGTCCTCATGAATTAAAGTAACATACACATACATACGAAATATAGCAACCAAGTTTCATACGAGTCAAAATAAATACAACGAACATAAAAAGTTTAGGACATGCTTTTCCACCCCAAAACATTTAAAAACCGAAAATAGGGAAGTCGTGAATACTCACAATATGCAAAATATAGCAACCAAGTTTGATACAAATCAATTTAAATAAAACGAACAATAATTAGTTTTTCGGACATGCATTTCCACCCCAAAACATAAAAACCGAAAATAGGGGAGTGCGTGAATACTCACAATGCATTGAGATGATGCAAATGGTGCCTTGACTACGCTCCACTCGTACCACTATCGATTCCTACAATAATGGTATTCACTAGTGAGTCTCTAATCGAAATCTAACACTAGTATACTTACTACTACAATAGAATTATGCCGATATTGTGACAAAATTTAATATTGTTAAGTTACAAACATTTTTCTGAAATGGTGAAATTTTATAGCTCATGTGATTAAGACAATTTTGGATATTAATTTCCAGATTTTTGTAATATTAATTGAGTGTATTTCAACACATTTAAAGGTGTTTTAAACTCCTAAAAATCTAAAATATTACCAAAAAGTTTCCAAAAATTGTCAAACTTTTGATTTTCAATCTAAATACAGTAGAGGTTTTCCAGAAATTTTCCCTTTAATTTTTTTGATGTAATTAACTATTTTTCCAAAATTTTAAGCCTTCAAAACAATATAAATTCATGAAAAATAGCATTAAAAGGATAAAAATTCCCAAAAATTTTGTAATACTGCCATTAGACATACTTGAGCTGTGAAAAATATAAAAATGGTCTTCTAAATTGTTTAACCCAATTTTATGATTTGTGTGCATTTATTCTAATAAAAATTGAAATAAGTAGAAAACAGTTTCCAAAATTACCCAAACTTTTTGTATTACTGTTATTAAACATTATTAAGCTGGAAAAAATATAAAAATTGATTTCTAAATTGTTTAACCCAATTTTATGATTTGTGTGCATTTATTCTAATAAAAGTTGAAATAAATAGAAAAAAGTTTCCAAAATTACCCAAACTTTTTTTATTACTATTATTAAACATTATTAAGCTGGTAAAAATATAAAAATTGATTTCTAAACTGTGTAACCCAATTTTATGATTTTTGTGCATTTATTCTAATAAAAGTTGAAATAAATAGAAAACAGTTTCCAAAATTACCCAAACTTTTTGTATTACTGTTATTAAACATTATTAAGCTGAGAAAAATATAAGAATAGATTTCTAAACTGTTTAACCCGATTTTATGATTTTTGTGCATTTATTCTAATAAAAATTGGGTTTAAGTGTATTTAATCTTGGGAAAATAGAAGAAAAATAGTATACAGAATAGAGAAATCATCAAAAAATTTATGTAGCATCCTAGTGTACTACAAGGAGTTCTGGTAAATTTTCATGAACTTTGGATGAGCATAACTATTTTTTCTATTTTTAGGCCATATAAATACAAAAATCAGGGAAAAATAGAAATACATTATGAAAAATTATGAAAATACTTTTCTAAGTCTCCACATAGAGTATAAGCTTCGAAAATTATTAGGTAGCCATTTCACCTTCTCTAAAGTGGTTTTATGATTTATTGGAGCTAAACAAAAAGAAAATTCAAAACTATACTAAACAGTAACAAAAATCGATGAACTTTAATTATGGGTTATTATTTAGCATAAGGGTCATCCAAGAATTTACCTAGGATTTATAGACCCCAGAAAGTATTTTATATGATCTATTGCTCTATTTTATTGCATTAATTATAATAATTCGAGAAAAATGAATTATTCTCTGGAAATTTACAGATCATCTTATCTTGTTGATGGGAATCTGGTAAAAATCGTATTTGGTCAGAAAATGAGTTTTAGATATTTATTTAGAAATAAATCCTTAAAGAACATATTTGAAAGCTTTTAACAACATACTTTGATGATCTAGCTTCTAAGCTTGAAGATCATCACATGCATGTTTGTTTGAAGATCATTCATGAGTTTGAAATGTTTAAAATTCGTTTTTGAAAGAAAACTTAGGGTGCATGTGGTGATTTTCCATAAAAACGTGTAGCAAAGTGCATTTTGTTGATTTTGACTTAGGTTTTGGTCCTTGGATTTCACCATTTACAACATGTATGTTGTTTTTGGGTGAAATCCTACCACCATCATCATCAAAACTGAAGTGAATGAACATGCACACAAATTTTCTAAGAGAAAGGTGTAGAAGAAGAAGGAAATGCAAGAAAAACCTTGAAAACTTGAAGGAAAATGAAAGGAAATCGTGTTCTACGTTAATGAACACCACTAGATGATGAAGATTTTGAGTTTGAGGTGTGTTCTTGGACTTATTTTTTGGAAAATTTCGTGGGTGTAGAGAGAAAGAGAGAAATTGAGTAGTGGTGATGAAGAGTGTGAGAGAGAATGAGGGGTAGAGTGAGAGAGAAGATGGAGTGGTAGAGTGAATAAGTGAGTGAACTCATTGAGTTTTGGGGAAGAGTGGTCTTGGGAGGGATGAGGCCGACCTTTGAGTGGAGAGATGAGATTTTATCTTGTTTTGCTTATTTATTTTATATTAATTACTTAATTTTTATAAATTTTCTTTCAATTTATATAAAATATGCATTTTATATAAAATTTGTTCATAACTCTTGGATGTTTAACTTATAAATGTAATGTCAATATTAATATTAATGAATTAAATTAATTTCCTTGATTATATTTCAACATTTTAAATATATTAATTTGATATTATAGTGTTTATAAAAAAAATTATAAGATTTTAATATAAAACTTCATAAATTTGAGTTTTTATGACTTTTAGGGTTTTGGAGTTTAATAAACTTTCAATATAAAAATAAATTGAATCTTTGAGACCTCAAATTATCTTATGGTATTATAACTCTTTTATAGTTATAAATAATGTTTGCAATTTATTTTTATCGGTTTATTGGCATTCTATGTAGTGATTCCGAGATTCAAGCGAAATTGAGGAATCAAATATACTAGTCCTAGTCTTCAACTTTGACTTAAGTTTCTATGAGACTTTGACCTAATTTCTACTACTAGGTCAAATGCATGATGTGTGTATATGATTCATAAAAAAGCGTTCGAGTCAAAGAGCGACCCAAATATGGATAGTCACTACAGTCAAGTAGTTGTAGAATTCACATATCAATGTGAAATCTAAGTACACTATCCATTGTTTCTAATTGTTTCCAAGTTTCTATTAGGTTATAACTTAGCTTCTAGTTACTAAGTCTAGTATGTGTCGTGCCTACACATGCAACTAAGTTTATCAAATCTAGAACTGACTTGAATTTTGACAGTTGTCACATGTTCCTTTTTTTCCTTTCCTCTTTTGGGTTATATGGTTCCACGAAGATTCTAAGGCTTATTATACATATGAGATATAAGGGGATAAGGTTTGGATTCTTTCTTTTGGGGCTGAGGCCCGTTTTCATGCAAATAGACCCACTTTTGAGTTTTGACAACTTTGGTCCTTATGATTTAGGTGTAAGACATAATGTTCTTTATCACTAGAGTTTAACATCAATAGTACTTAATCTTGTCCCATTTTTCCCTTTGTCGTTATTTGTCCTGTGTTATGCTACTGGTAAATAATTTTACAAACACATATTTGTATAAAATTGGTGTATGGTTTAGATGAAATGGTGATAGTTGGACAGTGTTATAGTATAGTAGTGTGATGTATGCATTGGAACTTGAAAGTAAAATGCTTTGATATGGATAATTAATAACTATTAATTATAGTAAAAGTACAAAGTGAATGTTAAAAGGTAGTAAGTACCTAAGAATGATAGATTTATGTCATTAGAATCCCATATTAATCAATATGACATTTCATATAATAAATGACAAGTCTAGGATCTAATCAAGTGAAAGGTAAAGGTTGATACTAACTTTTGCTTAGTCTCATATTGTGAGTACATATGGACTTCAGCTATTTTCGGTACATGTTACAAAATTATGGTAATTTGATGACATGAGCATTATTTATGATATGATATGTATATGATACATAAAGCACCACTTAAAATGGTTTTATACCTATGATTGGTAAATGCGAAACATTGCATCATGTTTGGTTGCTTTACATGGTAAATTAATTGATAGAAAAAAATGGTGCTTGATATGCTTACATGACATGGATGTGAATTACACATACACACTAGTATATCTTCTTGTTTATTTCTTGATGCTTGTAACACATATGTTATGGTTGACCTCTTTTGGACATGTTAGACTATTTGTATGCTTGGGTGGACATTACTGGAATTAACATTCATATTTTGATAAATCCTATTGGGAGGAGGAAACAAACCAATACACACAAAGAAGCAAAGTTCATGGAAAACAAGTAAGTATAAAGGAAACTAAAATGAAATACATACTACATAACTCAATGTACATCGATGTCATCTGTTTATTCATCATACAAGAAATACTCATCCCAACCACAACATGTTTGAGATCTTTGCATATGAGTATCTGAGTAAAGTAATATAAACCATTATGACAATCTCAAGGTAGATTCTTATCGACACCAAATCATGATTGACAAAAGTACTTCCATTTCTTTATGGAATCTTTAAGATCAAAGTACTTCCATCCTTAACTGCTAGATAGATAATATAAATGACCAAAAATATACATTCGAGGCTCAATTATTTATGACAAAGAAGTTTAAAGCCCAAAATACAAGAAGTTGTGTTGGGTTTAAGTTAGATGGTATGAAACTTATCATATCAGAAAATATCCATAAAACAATAAATGGTAAGGAATCAAATTTCCTCCTTTAAACTGTACACATATACATCCGCCTAACCTGAATGAGGTTGTATAATAGACAAATTAGGTCCAAGAACCTCATAACCTACCGATCGAACCATTCCAAACTTTTGATATATTTGTCGAGCATTTAGGGGTTATCTTCTAAGACACAACGCCTAAATAATTGTTGGAAGCCACTAAAACTTAAAAATAATGATCTCAATAGTTAATCGCAGGAGGCACAAAACAAAAGATGAAGCAATAAAAAATGAGAGACGGTACTAAGATAATCATCTCCTTATTAATTCTAACAAACGAGTCAAAAAAAAAGTAAAACCTATTGTATCGCATTTAAAATAAAGCGACATACAATGATAGCACCACCATATCAATCGGTCAGATACTTAACTATCATGTATAACGTGTTGGAGGTGCATGTATGCTCATAAACTACAGAGTCTAAAACAAAATCATTTCCTATATTGCAATTCTAACATGGAGCCTAATAGGGTAGCCCCCTCTCCCCTAAGACCAACCCATGGGTTCAACAAAAACCAAGCCAAACTCTAGAGCGATATGTCCAAAAAGCAAATAGATAATATGGCATAATCCATGTCACGACTAGGTATCCACCACAATGCCATGTCACACTAAAAAGATATAGGATAAGTCATATACTTGTTCCCTTTGGTCCTTGATAAGGTCTAATGCCCCAAAAAAAATCACCGCACATTACTACTTTGTCAAAAGGTGACCCAAGGAAAGCTTTGTATGGATTCCATAATGCGGGTGCATTTTTCGTCTTTTTACATCCGTCATCAACTATATACAACACCATGCATCGACATGTAACAAAAAAAACTAACTCTACCTTGTTGATATATCTTCTCAAAGACCTCATACTAACTTATACTAACTTAAACATCGAAAGAGTATTCCTAGAATCTTCTTTCAATATTGCTTACCTATTTCCCTTTCAGGTGACAAGTAAGTCTATATTTCATCGGCTTGAAAAGTATTACCATTGGTGATACTAGACCCATTTTCTCTCTAGAAGAATAGACGGGTCATTAGGTCTAAACAAAATAAACATATTCATTTAAAGTTTCCACACAAACATGTCCCCACGGTTTTTTCTTAAGTTTCTAACATAAAACATTATTATCCATAAAAAAATTCCATATATGTTTTGTTTAGTGAAGATAGTCGAATAATGACTTGAAGAAAAATACAATTGAACTTATTTAAATGGTTGATGCTTGTCATTATAACTTAGAGAGACTACGTGCTTAAAGTTTTATATATTTAAATGCGTCAATAATAATAATAATAATAATAATAATAATAAATAAAAAATAAAAAAATAAAAAAATATATATATTGTCCTCTACAGCATTGTTTCAAAACTTTAAGATAGCAACACTTTTAAGTGGGGAAGTAGCATGAGAGCCATGGCCAAGAAAAAAACTAAGAGCAATTCTACTTTATAACTAAACGCTCCTTCCTTTCTCTTTTCAGAAACCAACAAATTAAATATATGAACATTGGGATTATAAATTTTTCACAACCATAATATAAATTTGATCAATGGTTATTTAGCTTTTATCTAGATATACACCTTATATTATTTTAAATACTTTCTAATTTGTAATTCATCAATTTTAAGTGGTTATTGCATTGAATATACTTTATGCATTAAATAGCGATCTTTTATATTTTTTTACAAAATTTTGATATGGATATACAGTAAAATACGTCCATTTGTCAACGATTATAATTTTTTTATGTATTCTATGTAACCCACAAATTACTTGAAGTTATTATAATTTAAAAAATAAATACTTTATAACAAATGAATCATATACGAGACCATCAAAATAAACATCAATTGCAAAAGATATAATGAGTTATAATTATATTGTATTTAAAAACAAATAATACGTGTTTTTTAACTAATCATATTTAACAAAAAAAAATTGTATTTCGAAATGGTTATTACATATTTAATATACAAAAATAGACTAAAAATGCATGCTTATCGTAACAAGGGATCATAAGTTAAATTGGACTCAAAGGTGAATTCTGTCAATTTGCAGTTACATTGTTAGTTAACTAGGTGTAAACTCGTGTATCACATGGGTTGATTAAAAAAAATAAAATATTAAAAAGTAAATAATAAATATATTTTAAAATAAAATTTTGAAATAAGAAATGAAGAAACATATTAATTGCAATTTAGTATAATATTTATTACATTTATACTTTACATATATAACTATAAGTATTATATGGTTTTTTAATTTTAAAAATTAGAAAAAACCATAAATTGACATGTAGATATTATTTATTTAAAAATTATCATAAAATGACAAGTGTCAAAAACTCATTAGAGATTGACATGTGGCAAAATTATCTTCATTTATTATAGTATATTAGTTTACTTGTTAACATACAAACAAATATGTTGTTGACTAACAATCGGATATATACCAAAGGGCTTATAGTCTAACGGTATCCGGTGTTGTCCTCCCTCCTTGAGGTCGAGGGTTCAAGTCTCGTCGTGGACATAGGTGAATTTAAGGTGTAGTTTAGGAGTATATTATATTTGCCGTTTCAAAACAAAAAAAAAACAACCGGATATGTGATTTCTCTTAAAAAGACAAATGTTCAGAATCAAAATTCTCACATATTATAATCTTTTTGTGTTTAACACCAATAAAACAATTAGTCTAAACACTTGCACTAATTTAATCAACGGGTTTATTATCTTTTTGTGTTTAACACCAATAAAACAATTAGTCTAAACACTTGCACTAATTTAATCAACGGGTTTATTAAAACCTTTAAATGAAGTAAAATCAATAAAACAACTCCAATATTTTTCAGATTCTGCAATAAACTTCTTAATGGTCTTATTATTGGCTGTGTTAACTGGATTCTACAACAAATATTAGATTATATGAATTCAACCTATATATCCAATGTTAGATAATAATGAAAAAGTTTTCCTAAAGAAAGTTGTATGAGTATTGATATGGGGTGGGTGTAGGACTATTAGCAGCTTTAAGGAGGTGAAGACCGAGGGTGGAAGTGGTTTCACCACCTTGGATTCCTTCTTTGTCTTTTCCTTTTGTAAATTATGTTCCATAAAACGTCACTTAAACTACGTGTATGTTGGGATTTAGTAACACAAACATTTTGTTTTCAGAGTAAACAAACCAATAACAAAACAGAAATGAAAATTTGAATCTAATTTAGTTATACATGTAAAATAAAATCAACTATTTAATATGATTCGACTATCGGTATGATATTAGGCTATTGGGTATGGGCAACATGTTAAGACATGTTATCATACTCAAAATTTGCCAACTTACATGTCATGTCATCTTTAACACCATTTGATTTATATAGGAAATTGTGTGCAAATGTTATAACATGTTATAACATGTTAAGAGATACAAAGAGAGTTAGAGAGAGAGAAAGAGAGATAATAACTTTTGATTGGTTAATTCACACGTTACTTTCCGTGGTCATTGTAACATTTCTTAACATAACACCAAATAACACGCACTCGGGGCGGTGTTCAAGGCGTTATGGCACCGTTATTAGGATGTCACGTTGGAATAACGCCTATGGGCGTTGCCCATACCTACTAGTCTCATACGTACAAAAATGTGATTACAACGACTGCGTTATAGGACTGAAATCATAATTTTCATAGAACTAGCACTTAAGTAATTCACTAGAAAGCGTAATATTGAACTCTCTAATTGTTGTGTAAATCTCACAATAATAATGTCTCCAATGCATAGCCATTTATATAAAAAAAATCATAACTAATCTTACGAGACTTTCCTTATGAAACAAGTTTGTAAAAGAAGCCTGACATCAACAACAATCAGGAATGCTCTAGGGTATTGACCAAACCGGTTATGTGAGTGGATGGATTGATCAGTTGCATGGTCAAAACTGTCCATTGAAGGTGTTGAAGCAATGATAATATGAGTTTGTAACGTAACTCCAACATAATGATTCATGACTAGTTCTCTTGGGATGGGAGGACCGGTCCACCCGTTGACCGTATCGGGCCGTTGGAGTGATTTGTTAGTTGCTTAAATTTATAAGACGATGTGGTATGGGTTTCAAAATGCTGTGGAGGGCCGATGTGGCACCTCCACAACGGCGGTATAATGCGGAAAACACCGCCCCTTTGTTGGTTGTGGTAATTTTTGTTGGCGTTATAACATCTTGAAACAGGAGACTTTGAACACAAACGGTCATATGACCTTTGACAATAGCCAAGTTTATAAAAAAAAAAAATTTTTTACCTATAAATACAATTGTACCATATTTTCTTCACACCATTCTTTTCTTTCTCTCTATATTTTATTCAAGTCAATACCTCTTCAACCAAATAAATGGAGCAAAACCCAAACACACCTCCACCAAACCAAACACAACCTCTCCGGTCGGATTTGTCGGACATGAAACTTATATAAACCTATTAAACTCTCAAAGTTCGCCGCAAATACCATTCCAAGGAACTTATTTCACTCCCACCTCACATCCAATCCAATTTCCCTCCTCACCCTACATTCAACAAAATCTTTATGGCTAAAACCAAATTTACAACAAAACTTTTTCAGTATTTTTTCTTCGATGCCAAATGTCCAAACACAAACAACCACCCATACAACCATCGGTAGAAATCGTTACCGAAATGCACATGGGAGGGAGTAGGAGAAGGAATGTAACGTCCCATTTTCACAAGCAATTTTTTTCATTTTTAAATAAGGTAAAGTCACCATTTACATAAAACCCAAGTTATGAAAACCATTTGTTCCAAAATATAGTTGTCTGAAAATCAGAGTAATATAAATAATGCGGAATCTCCATTACTATTGATGAGTGTGTACAGTCACGCATTCGCCTTCTCACAATCACCAATGGTACCTGAAAAACATTTAATCCACAAATGTAAGTCAAAACTTAATGAGTTTGTAACATCCAAATCAAGGTATTTCATTTTAAGCCCTTGATGTATTTAAAGTTGGCAAAAGAGGACCCTCCGTACACTGGGCGTACATGTATGTACGCTTAGCGTACACAAGTGTGTGCATTGGGTAGCCGAGGCTCGTACGCGGGGCGTACGAGGCCAAAGGGTAAAACCCTAATTCTCGAACTTGAGCCCTATTTAAGCTCTTTATGACCTTGGACCCTTTTCCTTACCTGCCTCCACTGCTTTTAAATGTCCCTAAAACCCTAGTTACCATTGAGAGTGATCCTTGAGCTTGAAGGTGCCAAAAGTAACCCTTTTTGGTGTGTTTGTAAGAAGAAGGAGGAGGTGAGCAAGTCTTGGACGTGGGAGAGCTTCAAGATCTTGCATCTAGAACATCTTGAGGAGATTTTGGAGGTAAAAAGCTCATACCTTGCTAATCCTTTTGCTAGTTTGTGTTAGGGTTTGGTAATGAGTCGATTTTTGGTCCATGGATCCTCTTTTGTGAGTTTGAGCAACTCCAAAGGTTAGAAATGTTAGATCTAAGTTCCTTTGGCATGTTAAAAGCATAAAAATGCTAACTTGATGGGTGTTATGGCACCATGCATGAGTTTAAGATCTTAAAGGGAGTCTTAATGGATAAAATGAGGTGTTGGGTTCCCATGAGGCATACAAAGGCATAAAGTTGCCAACTTTAAGCCCAAGGAACTTTAAAATGACCAAGATCTGGAATTGGACGAAGTGACTACATGAATTAAGCACTTAATGGCTATATGTGCAAAACAGCTTGTACGTTGGGCGTACTAGTTTGTACGCTGTGGTACCGCCAAAGGACCTAGTACGCTAAGTGTACTGATGATGTACGTTGGGCGTACGCTCCCAATGAGTTTTGGGCTTATATTGGGCTTTTGAGCCATTTGGGCCCTATGTAACCTTGGGCATGGATCTATTAAAGTATTGGACCTTTGAAGAAGAAAGACTTTTGGTCCTTATTTGAGAATTTTGGACTTAGGGTTTTGGCCTATGCCTTGAGTTTGTGACTTAATTCTAATTAGGTTAACTTGTGTGTATTCAATGTGAGATTTCTGGACCGGTAGTCGAGCAGTATTTTTATCAGCAGTCTTAGGTGAGTCTTTTCAATATATTAATGGGTCGAAGGCACTAAGTCCGGCCCATCATATGACATGAGGATTGATAGTTGTTATGTGTTTACTTATATGAAGACCATGGGCGTAGCCCATGACACTTGGATATCAGACCATGGGGGTAGCCTGTGGTATTCCAGATAAAGACCATGGGGTAGCCCATGACACTTGGATATCAGACCATGGGGGTAGCCTGTGGCATTCCAAGTAAAGACCATGAGAGTAGCCCATGGCACTTGGATATTAGATCATGGGGGTAGCCCATGGCAATTATATGTATGTTTCATGTTATTCTGTGATTGTATGTTTCAGTATATTTTGGGAAACTCACTAAGCTTTTGCTTACAGTTTATTTGGGTATTTCAGGTACTTCCGGTTCTAAGGGGAAGGGCCCGACTTGATGCCGCAACATTCACTCTCCAGCATTTCTGCACTTAATGATTTCGATACTCTGATCTTTTGACATGACTTGATGTAAGGGATTTTTGGAAACAAATTATGATTGTAATTCCCATTTTAAAAATGAAAAATTTTATCTGGTTTTTAGGTCGTTATAGAGTTCCCCCAAAATACCACACCCCACAATACATATACAATGCATGCACACATGAACCTTCAGTCTATCTGGACCGCCTTGTAAGGCCTACAATACACCTAGACCGTTGTCTCTCTCAGAGCATATAGTCGATACACACCTGGCCTAGAGCAAACCATTGTCCCGCCCGAGTATCTTGTCTTACAGCACAAAGCAGGATCGCCTCAAACCCACCACCCAATATGTCGACATATAGATTAAACAAACAATCAAGCAAGAACATAAACACATGCAACTTTCTACACTAGTCTACCTGTCTAACATCACATGAAACATCCCTAAAACATAGCCCAAAATTTTCATTTCAATTCATTAATAAAAACCATAAATATCATCCATCATATAAAAGTCATAGATCGTGTATCTCAAAAATATCATAATATATGTCAAGGTATC
Organism: Lactuca virosa; assembly: GCF_052849685.1. Classification (NCBI taxonomy): domain Eukaryota; kingdom Viridiplantae; phylum Streptophyta; class Magnoliopsida; order Asterales; family Asteraceae; genus Lactuca; species Lactuca virosa. The sequence continues at coordinate 17,871,890 of NC_136429.1, read as the reverse complement.
AAAATCATATGTCAAAACATCATAGTGAATCCTCCCAGGCTAAAAACTGTGGTGTGTGACATGCAGTCATCTCGAGCTCTTCCCCTTACTAGCGAACATACCTGAAACCAAAACTGAAAACTGTAAGCACGAAGCTTAGTGAGTCTCCCTAAACTAACACATACCATACACATAATCACATATATCATACATTGGGGCCGCCCTACTACATCGGGCACTGCCTGGCATCGGTTTGTCTAGCATCGGGCCCCGCCCGGCATCAGACCTCATTTGGCATTGGGCCCCGCCCGGCATCGAGCACAGCTCGGCATACATATGAGCATAAACTACTAACACATATAACATAAGCATAATCACTTAACTATAGTCATATAAGCATTTTCCTCGGGCCCCGCCCTGTGTAACATCCATAAAAATTCAAGCCAATTTAAAACTTTTTAAAATATTTAAAACCATTAAGTTATTACAGTTTGTTTTCAAAATAGTTTAAACATCTGAGTATCCCCAGAATCAAATCATAAAATCATGAAATATGAGGAGCTGTACGATCACGCCTTCGCCTTCCCGCGATCATCAGAAGTACCTGAAACAATAATCGATAAATGTAAGCTCGAAGGCTTAGTGAGTTACCCCCAAAATACCAACGCCATACAATCATAACCATATCATATAATCGAACATAGCATGCATAATGAGCCATCAGCCTGAATGGTCCGCCTCGCAGGGCCATCAGTCTATATGGACCGCTCTCCGAGCCATCGGCACATTTGGACCGCCCTCTCAAGGCCTTCAGCCTATCCGGACTGCTCGTCAGGCCTTCGACTTGAAGGTTTGCCCTGCCCGGGCCTGCAGTCTATCTGGTCTGCCCTGGGTATCTTGGCCTACAGCACACAACAGGACCTGCCTCAACCCAATCCCCCAAACCAACAAACATGTGAACGTAAATATCATACGCCAGCTAGCATGTACAGATAATCATACAGATCTAACAGATCACTAACATGGAAACCATCCTGTAACCAGGATACAGATCTAACTGATCTCTAACATAGCAATTATCCTATAACCAGAATACCGACCTACTAGGTCACTAAGCATATCACCATCCTAACTACCAGGATGTAAATCAGTAAACATAACATGCAATAAACCCGGATACAAATCCGATAAGGGCCAACATTGGTGCCTTAGACCCCGTTGATATAGTGAGGACAACTCACCTCGCAAGTAGCTCAAAGTGATAAAGTCAAACTCCTCCAAATGCATCTCCATGTCCAACACCTACAACCACCAGCGATCCTTTTCCATAAATTCCAAATTACCAAAATGCCCTCAGTAGTCAACTGGTCAACCCTTGGTCAATGTCAAAGTCAATGGTCAAGGTCAACAGTCCATGTTGACCCGACTCGTTAAGTACAATATACTGAATCGTCGAGTTCCTCCAAAACTCACAGAGTCATGAAACCCTAGTCAACTCGCCGAGTTTCTAGGCAACTCGTCAAGTTCAAGCGTGTCCAAAAGTCAGGAAAACCCCATCTGACTCGTCGAGTCGACTCACTGACTCGCCGAGTCCATGCAGAAACCATCCTCAGGCAATTTTCATCCGACTCGTCGATTTGACCATGCAACTCGTCGAGTCCCTTCAGTCCCTTACCCATTCAGGCGATTTTAAGCCACCCCAAAGCTCCAAATTGTAGATCTAGCTTCCTAAGGCACATATTCCACGTAAAGTTGCAAACTTTACGTGCATGCAAGATCTTAAAGGCTTAGAATCACCAATACCAAGCCTAGAATGAGATTTATGATAAGATGAGATGTCCATATGAATTAAAGTTGAGTGTTTTATGCATTTGGGGCCTGGAGAAGTCCAGATCTGAAGCCTTGTTCTTGTGACAAGCTCAAACCCTAAGTGGCTCCTTTAAACCCTGAGTGTCCAAAGAAGAGATCTAAGTATGAAAGGGCCAAGGTACAAGCTTTTTACCTCAGGCTAGCTCCCAAAACGATGTAGATGGCAGATCTACTTCCTCTTCTTCAATCCAAGCTTCTAAATCTTTGAGTTCCCTTAATGAAAGCACTAAAACACCCTTTAGCTCCTAACATACTCAAGAATAGGGTCTAGATCGATTAGGGTTTCCTTTTAGCTGTCAACAAGTGATAAGGGGGCTAAAGGAAGGGACTTAATGTCCTTTAAATAGGGTGCAAACCCTGAAATTAGGGTTTTCTCATTCCAGCTCCAACTCGTCGAGTTGGTCACTTAAATCCCGCGATCAAACCTGACCCTACTCGACGAGTTAGGGCATCCAACTCGTCGAGTAGATCCTCCAAAATGAACATTAAACTTGTAAAGCTTATACATAGGAGTCGGGGAGTTACACCCGGCATCGGACCGAAATCCAGAAACATACAAACATTCCTCGGGAGCCGCCCCGGCATCGGACCGTGGTCCGAAAACATACAAATATATATATATATATATATATATATATATATATATATATATATATACATGCAAGAATCACAAATACATCAAGCATACTAACATCCTTCGGGTACCGTCCCAACATCGGATCGAAATCGAAAAAACATATAAACCTACATCGGGCCCTACCTGACATCAGATCCTAATCCGGAACATACTAACATACATAATCGGGCAAGCCTTGGTGCCTTAGACACGTTCCTACTGGAGGAAGACTCACCTCTCAAGCTAGCTGCTGAAGTCTCGTGAGGAATCTCTGATGGCTGCTCCAATGACTCCCCAACTATCATTATCACAATGATCACTTAGTCAAAAACTGATAATCCTTCTAAGGGTAAAATGACCATTTTACCCCTGGTCAAAGTCAACATTCTGACTGACTCAACTCGTCGAGTTAACCTATCAACTCGCCGAGTTCTATAACTCAGAAATCCTGAAATCACGATCCAACTCGCCGAGTCATCCCCCTGACTCGTCGAGTTCTATTTAGTACAGAATCGGGACAACACAATTTAACTCGTCGAGTTCCTCTATGCACTCGACGAGTTCTTCAGTATGTTTGGGTCATCATAACAGATTAAGCCTCTACTCTCCAGATCCAAAGTCCCTACTTCATCTACATGCTGGAAATGCCCTTTTAAGGGTAAAGTTTCCAAGTTTACCCGCTAATAATCCTTCTAAGTGGGTTTAACTAAAACCCTAGTTCTTTAGGACATAGATCTTTGTCCAAAAGCCTTATCACTCCAAACCAAAGCATGAAAACTGAGATCTAGGTCCTAGACACCAAAATAACACGTAAAGTGTCAAACCCCCGAACCAGGACGGCTGAAACGTCTGGGGGCGGATGACGTCATTGTGTAGTATCAAAACAATTGAATATGAATGAAACATAGCAACCAAACATCATACATTAAATGATACCAACATACATTGTTTACATGTTGTATTTGTTCATTAATTACACAAAAGTGACATAACAGTAATTAAATTCAAAATGTAGCAAATATCCGAGATCCATGGTCCAAATACATGCTCACTAAGTCCCTGAGAATACAAGTCGTTTTGACAAGCGTCAACATAGAATGTTGGTGAGTTCATAAGCTTATTTGTACGAAAAACTTTGTAACATCTTTCTTTGTAATAATTTGTAAAACTCCAGAAAATCTGATATTTTCTATTGAAAAGTGGTTTGTAAGTATCGTTCTAGAATTGTGAATAATTGCATACGTGTCCTTTGTTTTTATTAGTATTTGTAAAGTATAGGTTCCCAGAAAGTCCAATACTTTCTGTTAAATGAAAAATTGTAGTCTTAAACCCTAAGACTGGAGTGGTGATAATAGTGTACAAAAAAATGAAGCGTAGTTTTGTATTTTATAAAACCAGTGAAGTGTATACTTTCCGTAAATCCAAAATAACGTTGTTAATCCCTATGTTAGTCATTATAACCATGCTTGATGTGACTGATATGTCTGTCATGATGTTCTTCAGGCGTCAGTTTCGGTAAGATATTTGTCACCCTAGACTGGCCTCGTCTAGCTGTAGCGAACAGCTCAGGTGGGGGTGTCAACCTCATATAGATCTATACACAATTACCTTGCTCTCCCTCTAGGAGACTCTGGTTATAACTACAGGACTTATGGTGTACGCTAGGTAGGTACGGCGAAGTAAAGTCTCACAAGAGCCTTAACAGATTTACGCAAACTTTGACTCCCATTATTGATTAATGAAAATGACAATACTAGTGTAAATTTATGACACACGTTTTACAGCTTTATGGCATGCAGCTTATTACTTGTGCTTTAACAACTTTATGATAGATAGATCATGACACGAAAATCTTTCTGTTACGAATTCTGTTTTGTATACCATTTTGGTTAAATTATTTATAATACTTTTATCAATAGTCATTAGTGAAAATATCTAATTGTAACATAAGTTATGAAAATAGCATAATATTTCCGGTTTTAAGCCATCAAAATAGTGACAACATAATTACGACTATTTTACAAATAAAATTAATTTTAGCAAAATATCAAGTTTTGTAGTTTGTTTAATACACCAAAATTAGTTTGAGAGTTTGTAACACAAAATATTCTAATTTGTTGTGACTCTAGCAAGTCACGATTTCTACAAAATACATATATGACCATGAAGTTTATTATATGAAAATATTGGTGTAAGTATAAGTGTTAAAAATGCATATGTCCAAAAGTTAAGCATGTTTGAGCACAACATTTTTTTTGCCATTTTTGGAGTGTGCAACCCATATCCACAAGATTTCATGCAACATATATGTTAACAAACTCATTTCTCATGATTTTTATGAAGATGCATAAGATAAAATCCATGTTCATGCAATTACCCAAAGGTTAAACACATAACACGTAGGTCCATGCAATTACCCAACGGTTAAACGAAACTTGACTTGCATTCCACCCCCACCCCCCAAAAAAAAGTATGAAAAACACAAAAATAGTGTGGTATGAAGCTCACCTTGGTTGATTTCGTGTGGTAGGAGGAAAGGAGAGTGAGGAGATTTCGAGCCTAGCCTTGCACCACTTGAAGATATTCTCGAAATGTTCAAGTGTTTCTAAGAGTTTAACACACAACAAAAGTGTGTAAACAAGAAGTTGGTATCATAAAAATGTTTTAGAATTACAAGGGTTACATGAAGTTCTTACCAAGTTTAAGAGTTTTTAAAGAAGGATCCTTGCAAATGGAACACACACACCTACAAACTTTAGAGGAAGAATGAGAGAAGTTTGAGATTTTGAGAGAAGAAGTGGGAGGAAATTCTTGAGACTAAGTGATGAAAAATGAGATTGTGAGGTGTGTGGGAGGGGAGGGGTCGGCCGATCATAAGAGGGGGGAGGAGAGGTTGTTTGACCTTTGATGGATGATGTGAAAGTAGCATGGATACATGGTGGTCTAAGACTTAGTTATTTGGTGAACAAAAATGAGGTGTCACCACTCTTAATTCATTTCTTTTCTCTCTTTTTTTTGTTCAACCTTAACCGAACCCTAGGGTTCTCGGTATTGGGTTTTGAGCATTCTAACACTCCTAAGTGTACGTGCAACCCTAAATACCTTGGATCTATGTTTTCTATATTATACATGCAAATATGAATATTCCAATGTATTATCCTAACAAGCATACAAAACATTGATTCATATGAAATAATACAAGTTAGAAGACATACCTTTTGGTGTAGCTTGATTCCATGGAGCTTAAGAGCCTAGTGCCCCAAGTGTGACACCTCAAATGGTTCACACAACATCAAATGCACTTGGAATAACTTAGAGATAAATGATACACTTCATGAAGTCGGATAGCCCTCACCATACACTCATAGTGGCCGATTTTGTCAAGAATAAGATGCTTATATAGTTTGTCACAATTAGGGTTACACCATGTAAACCCTAATTGTCATGGCCTTTCATTTCCATGATCCATGGGTACAAAAACACCATGGAGCATCCTATGGGTTTTAGCCCAACTTGATAATCCATGGAGCATTAGCCCACTATACAAGTATGGATGATTTACACAATCAACCCATATATTTAATTAGTCTCCTTTTGATCACTTAATTAATTCCAAATTAATTCTTGATCAATACTAATTAAATAATCTTATTAATATATTAGAACTTATAATATATTAATAAACCTTAAGTGTTATTTCTCTCATTTTAGTCTATCCCATTGCATGATGTCATGCAACCCAAATGGACCATGCCAATCGGGTCAAGTACATACCAAATATAGTTGTGAACTTAGACACTAATCCAACACTCGGTCCAAAGGAAAGCCCAAAATAAATGGTTTTTGGTTTTTGGCTTGGCCCAAAAGAGTTTTCGGCCCAGTCGGAGTTTTAGGCCCACTAAGACTCAATGAAGGGTTTTCGGCCCAATAAGGCCCAAAGAAAAGGATTTCGGCCCAATAAGGCCCAAGGAAGGCTTTCGGTCCTATAAGACCCAAAGGAAGGCTTTCGGTCCAATAAAAAAAGGAAGGATTTCGGTCCAATAAGGCCCAAAGGAAGGCTCTTGCCCAATAGGGTGTTGGGCCGAGAATTCTTGGACCAAAACCCAAAATGGATTGGACTTAGCTATTGGATCAAGTTTTTGGGCTTGTACGAGGCTTTTTCAGCTTGATTTGCAATGTACGTACGTATGAACTTAAATAACATTGTAGTTTGAATTTCACTAATTGGATGTTGCAAGGTTACAACATGGAAATTGTAAGCCACCGGACCAATCCTGGCAAAGATTTCGAATGGTATGAGGTATCTTGGATTCAACTTTCCCCGCATTCCAAAGTGTATCATCCCTTTCCATGGAGAGACCTTTAGCATTAAGCGATCACCGACTTGGAATTCTAGGGGCTTCCGTCGTCTGTCAGCGTAGCTCTTCTGTCGGTCTCGAGATGCCTGGAGTCGCTCCCTGATCTGAACGATCTTCTCATTTGTTTCCCTGATAATCTCGGGCCAAGTAAGAGTATTGTTTGGTACCTGCCCTTTTGCCAATTGAGTATCCCCCACCTCAGCCCAACAGAGGGGTGATCTGCATTTTCGTCGGTATAAGGCCTCGAAGGGGGCGACCTTGATGCTTGTGTGATAGCTATTGCTGTATGAGAATTCGATTAGGGACAAATGGGTATCCCATGCTTTTCCAAAGTCTATCACACAGGCTCGAAGCATATCTTCCAAGGTTTGGATGGTCCTCTCACTCTAGCCATCTATTTAGGGATGGTAGGTAGTGCTCATATCTAGTTGGGTTCCCAACGACCTCTGGAGTGATTGCCAAAATCGCGATGTAAATCTGTTATCTCGGTTAGAGATAATAGATTTTGGCATGCCATGCATCCTCACAACCTCCTTTATGTAGATTCGGGTTAGCTTTTCCATTTTATACGTCTCCTTTATTGGCAGGAAATGGGCGGATTTGGTCAATCGGTCGACAATCACCCAGATGGCATCCAATCTGTCTGTCGTCTTGGGCAATTTGGTTATAAAATCCATTGTTATTCGCTCCCATTTCCACTCGGGTATCCCTGGTTGCTAAAGGAGTCTCAAGGGCTTTTGATACTCTACCTTCACCTTGGCACACGTCAGGCACTTGCCGACGTAGGTAGGAATTTCTACCTTCATATCCGGCCACCAATATTGTTGTTTGAGGTCTAAATACATTTTGTCAGAACCCAGATGGACGGAGTAGCTTGTCTTGTGGGCTTCATTCATGACCACGTCTCTGAATCCACCGAACTTCGGTGTCCAGATCCGGTCCATGAGGTAGTAGGATCCGTCATCCTTGATTGTAATATTCTTGTCCATCCCATGCAACGCTTCGTTTGCGATGTTTTCCGGCTTCAAGGCTTCCAGTTGGGCCTCCCTAATTTGTGAAGACAAGTGGGAATGGATGGTCATCGTTAGTGTTCTCACTTGGCGACCCGAGTATTCTTTTATGCTTAGGGCATCGGCCACCACATTGGCCTTACCCGGATGGTATCGGATCTCACATTCATAGTCGTTCAGCAGCTCAAACCATCGTTGCTGTCTCATGTTTAGTTCTTTCTTGTTCAGTATTACATATCAATCCCATGATTCAATGGATTGCGTCTAATCTATACTAAGAGCCGATCTTATCAAAAAGATATCGGATCTGTGATCTATTCTATATTTATTTATATCATTTGCTAATATACAAAAGATTGCATAGAATAACTACGCATAACTTGAGAAAATGTCATAGACTTATAGGTTGCATGTACCCATTATATGATTATGATTCCGTTGTGTAATTATTCTTGTTTGTAACCTAGAAAACAATAATAGGGTTTCTCACATTTTTCTCTCGGTAATCTTTCCATGAACGCGTAACACTCGTCCTTGTCCATGCTTGCGAAAATAATGTTCTACAGCCTCTGATTAATTTCGTCCGTGTATCGTATGGGATACTTGTCAAAGATACCTTGGAAGTGCACATCGACAACGATGTATATTGCCGTATTAGAAGAATGAAATTGGAGGAAGGAAATGGATGCAGTGGACAGAGAAAGGATGACTTCAAGTGTTGTCGGTATGTCTCATTAAAAACCCTAACAAAAACAGTCAGCAAATACACGTCGACAACTTAAATGGGATGGAAAAGCACTTTAATGAGGTGACAATGAAGTTACTGACTTACCCATTTATTTATTCAAAAAGGACTAAATAGACCCGACAAAAACAAGATTATTCCCTCATAAAGCACAAAAATAAATTTAGAGACTAAATGGGCAAATATGCAATATATTGTAGTAGGGATGAGCATAAACGGGTATCCGCCTATTTTAAGTGGAACCGGAACCACTCCCGGAACCGGCGGTTCTGAATTTATCAGTATTATAACCGGAACCGCCTACACCGGTTCCTAGAAAGTTAGAACCCCTCCCGGAACCGCCATGATTGGTTCCGGTTCCGGATACCCAGTTTCTTGATTATTTACACTATACATGTCATTGAAATAAACTTTTATAAACAATACCCGACTAGGAGTACCAGATATAAAACTAAAATAATTATAAAAACTTGATCTCAAAACACCATGCCAACACAAGTTGAATTTAGCAAGTAATATGACAAAATGACAATTTTCAGCAATAACAAAAGCCAAAATAACAACAACAAAACATCAAAACAACAAACAATTTTAAGCAAGTTTCAAAACAACATAAATACAGTAAAACAACGATAGCAAAACAACAACAAAAAACAGCAAACGGCAAACAACAACAACACAAAACAACAACATCAGAAACAACTACAACAACAAATCAACATCCGAACATCAAAAACAACAACTACTTATTTCCTCCACGTGTATCTTCCATATTGCGACTGATTTCTGCAATGAAATTAAGCATAAAAAGTCAAATTAGAATATTAAATATTATACAATAAACATAAAATAAAATAATAAATCAAAGTGTATCTTTCATATTACCTTCCTCGTATTTTTCCACATCTTCCAATAATTGTTCAAGGTCAATACAAACATTTGATGCCCTCAACCAATCTTGAGTACAAATCAAAGTTTCCATAGTCTTTGGAAGCAAATTACTACGAAAGTCATCCACCACATGACTGGATGTACTAAAAGTGGACTCACTAGCAACCGCAACTAACACCATCACATTTGTTTTTCCAAAGTCTCCATAATACTCGTCAAACTTTTTTCTCATTTGATCACCCATAAGAACAATATTGATATCATCATCCTGTGTCCACTCCAACAAGGAAGCAAGTACAACTAATACCTCATGATAATTCATATTAGCTGTAACATACAAAGTTCCCGACATCCTTTTTGTGGCTTCAAAAAACTGCTTCAAACAAAGAGATAAATTTCTAGCACTTTCCCAATCTTTTTAGGATGGAAATCCATATTTAAGATCCTTCTCAAATTTGGGGTCTGCTTGTCTCATTCTTTTAAAATCTCTCTCAAACTTAAGCGTTGTTTCCAACATAATGTAAGTGGCATTCCACTATGTTGGTACATCAAGAGATACCGACACTTTACTTAAAAAAATTTATTTTAAAACACAAGTATCAAACAATTTAGATCTTTCCGTAGAGTTCCTAACATATCTAACTGCACCCCTAATCCTAACAATGACATCTTTAATCAATTCGAGACCATCTTTAACAATCAAGTTTAAGATATGGGCGACACATCTTATATGGAAAAACTCACATCCTAAGAAAAGTTTATCCATTAGCTTATCTTTTATACGAACAACAGCTACATCATTAGCACTTGCGCCTACAATGATGCAATATAACTTCTCTTCAATACCCCAATAAAGAATACAAGATTCTACTTATTTCCCAATTTCTTTACCTTTATGACTATCGATATTATAGAAATTCAAAATTCTTTTATGTAATTTCCAATTATCATGAATAAAATGAGCTGTTAAAAACATATAGGTTAAATTTTGCACATAAGTCCAACAATCGGTAGTAAGAGCAATCCTAGAATTCAAACTTTTCAAAGGTATCTCTCAATATCTTCATCTCACTAAGAAACACTTTACTAACATCTCTAGCAACTGTGAAACGTGACGGGAGACAAAACTATAGAACAACACTACAGAGATATCTGAACCCGTCACATTCAACGTATGTAAATTGTTGCTCATCAATGACAATCATTTTTGCTAAAGCAAGCATGATTGTATTTTGGCTAAATTTTCCAATTAGAAAAGGTGGTGGCATCACTTTGACTTGTTCTAAAAGTGCTAATTTTCTTTTGTTTTTTTATTTATACTATTAGGATTTTGTAAACATACAACATTATGTTTATCCAAAGATGATTTGCCATTCTTTGTGGTAACTGTCAAGAGGCTGGAACAATGTTTGCATTGCACCTTTACAAACTTGCTCGTGTTTGGATCTCTAACGTCTGTGTAGTTGCACCAAGCATCTTATGTCCTTTTGTCCCCAACTACCGGTATTTTGTTTTGCTCAACGACCTCACTTTCACCATCCAAGTCTACATAAATTCGACTACTTTCCATTATTAAACCTAAAATTTTAGGAAAATAAATCGATAACAACCAATATATAACAATGAAGTCTTGAGACGACAAAAATAATTCAATAACAACCATGATATCTGGTTACTTTTTCTGATTACGATGAACTTCTGAGTATACAATAACAAAACAATGAACTTATGATTATTGTATCTTTAACAAACAACAAAGCACAAACCAAGCGAACTGATCTCAGTTACCAGAGGGAAGTAATAGATGCAAAAAAAAATCAAGATATCAGATATGGATTGCTTTGACTCTTAAGTACAGAGTACATACTATAGAACATAACAGATGAACAGAACATATGGGAACGGTCATGGAGGTAACAATCAACAGATGTAATTTCGAAATTCCAAGTTACAATCAACAAAAAAAATCAACATATTAACATATGGAATAATCGAAGTTTCAGGTAATAGTAAGTCAACAGAAAAATTGAGATATTAACAGATGGAGGTAACAGTTCGAGAATCTGACCTTGAAGATGGAGACTTGTAGTTGCAGCGATGGTCGGTGATTGGATTTCTCCGGTATTTGATTGAACAAGGAGAACATCGTGAGCGGGAGATTGAGGGAGGGTTACGAGATAAGAACTCGAATTGAGGGAGTCCACCGTCGTTTTCTACTCCATCAAATCGAATGAGTCAAGAAAACCAGCGAATTGAGAGACGAGAAATAGTTAGACTGTGAGAGACAATTGAGAGACGAGAAATAGTGAGACTGTGAGAGACGATAAATAGTCGACGTCTTACGATTGCGAGAAGAGAGTGTAGTGTGTCTGCGTTTTTTTGTAAGAATGAATCACATAAACCCAAAAAACAACTAAGGCCAGGTTCTTTTCCCCTATTTTTCATAATAAAAAAAGTCACAAAATATAAAAATTAAATATATATATTTTTAGAAAAAGGTGGGTAGCCGTCGATACCGGTTCTGTTAACCCCCTGTTCCGGATATCCGGTATTGGAACCAGAACCAACGGGTGTCCAACGAGTATCGATTTCGTAAAAATGAGAATTGGAATCGAAACCACTTAAGGCAGTTCCGAAACTTTAGAAACCGAACCGGAACCGTTTAACCAGTTTTAGAACCGACATTTTTGAGATGGTTCCGGTTCCAAAAGCAGGTTCCGCTTCCGCTGTTAATGTGTCGTTCTATTAAAATATTAAAAAAAAAACTGATAAGGTTGAAAGACAAAAATATGATAAAATGTAGGGATTTTCTAATATGTGCCCTAAGGTACCGTTTGGCAGAAGAACTGGATAGAACATAACTGGACTGGACTGGACAGGACAGGACAAATAATCTATATAGCGTTTGGTAAGACTGAACATCACATAACAAGTTGTCTGAAACTGTTTGATAACAATAGAACTGGACATAACAAGATGTAAAAATGATCATACTACCCTTTTGCAAAAAATATTCATAATAACTATATTCAAGGGCATTTTCGTCTAAAATTTACCTTGTGATCATTGGTATGGATTATACCATTCCATTTGCATGGAAATTACTCGGATTGATAACATCAAAACTGCTCATATTTTTTTTTTAAATCAAAACTGCTCATATTTAATTATAAGGGAATGAGAAAAGAAGAAATTGCATAATCATTTGTCAAGAAATCAAGAAACTATACACTTAAGCAGGAAGTCGTCAGAACTCGGTTAATTGATTATCAAGAAATCAATTGATTATCAAGAAATCAATTGATAACTAAAGAGCAGATCAAGATGAAGGTGATTATCAAGAAATCAAGAAATGTAGAAGAAAATTCGAAGTCAATCAGGTAAGTAAAGAGATGAAGTTTAACAAAAAAAAAGTACCTGGGATGATACAGTCGAATGCGCAGATATCCTGGAAGACAGAGATGAGATTGAAGACGATGATATTCTGTGTGCAATTGATATAGGTGAGACTCGTTCCAGGGACATTTTCGCCAGATTGAGAAAAGATGAATACGTGTTCCGTTGAGTTCCATCTTTTTGGGTGGGACTATTTTTTTACTAAATTGTCCCATTGGACTTGGTCAAACTTTTACTTTGTTCCGGTTCTAAGTATGACAAACACCCTCTCAAAAGTTGTAGTCCTGTTCTGTCCCACTGTGTTCTCCTCACCAAACGGGACCTGAGGACACATATAAGAATCATTTAATGAAGTATTAATTATAAGAAATATTACCATAATTAAATACGTGTAAATTGAATCGATTGTTCATACGTTAATGCGTTAATTCGTTGAAGTTATTTACATATTTGAAAAAAAAAAGTATATATTTAAAAAAATTAACATTTACAGAAATCACATGGAAGAGAAAGGGAAAGTGACAGCGAAATCAAAAACCCTACCCCTACCACCACCGCCGGCCCATCATCATCATCATCCCGGAGCGTAAAAATCAATAACCACACCATTAATAATGGTGATTTTACTGAATTTCAATTGATTAGATTACATTACATTTTCTCTCTCCTTCGTGGATTTCAGCGTCAGTTTTTTCAAACTCCTCCTCATGCCCGCGCTCTCAAGCCCCACCACCCACACCTTTTCTTAGAGAGCGAAACACCGATTTACAGGTATATTTTCCATTTCTTCCAAAATAAATTTCAATATCCACAGTTTCGCCGCCCTCATTCGATCGTATTAACTTGTATTATACTTCCAGATCAACCGCAAACTCCCTCAGATCTACGGAGACTCCTCTTTCTCGATTCTCGCGATATATACGATACCAAAAGGTAGTAGTATATATGATTTCAATATAATCCTTAATCCATAATCCAATCCGTGTTTGGTTTCGCTTCTTATAGTTGTGAATTTTAATCAATCTGTTTTCAGTTTCAACTTTCTCGTTCTCATTTATTTGGATTCTGTTTGTATGGTTTTAGGGCATCAAAGGCGGCTGATTTTTGATTCAATACAAAAGGTTGGAATCCAAGGCAAATGCGACGTATGACGTTTTGCTCCATATGTGTGTGTACATGTGGTGTTCCGTTTGAAGTAAACAGTAGCCTGTAAAGTTTTCTCCCTAAAAAGAGGGAAATTTGGGGTTCCTTTTGCTTATCTTTTATTTACTTCTTTATATAAACACAAATAACAAAATCCACCCACATATAAACGCAAAAAGAGTTCCTTTACCATAGCATGCGAGAGCTAGGTTTTTGGGATAAAGGAGAGAGCGGTTTTGTTGGTGAAGGATGCAGAATATGAAGAAGAAAGCCTGTGATTCTACTAGTAGTTCTAATAACAACAACAGTAGTGGTGATGGTGAAGCTCAGAAGCAGAAAGAGAGGCATATAGTTTCCTGGTGTCAAGAGGTTCATTATGAATATGATCACTCAAATAATAACTCATCTTTCTCTCATAATCATCATCTTGTTCAACATCTCCATTGTTTGTATTTCTTCAGGAAGATGATATATTAAGGGAACAAATCGGTATCCATGGAATCGACAAGTATGATTTCCTTTCTTCAAATCTCATGTTTGAAAAGCTATTTCTTATTGGATTCATAAGATTGATGGGTATCATACTGTCATTTTCAGTTGGGCTATTGTTGCATCAAAGTTTAAGGATAAAACTACAAGGCAATGCAGAAGAAGGTAACCATAAGGAAAATAACATGTATCTTTACTTAATCTTATATCTTTTAAGATCCAAAAATTCCTTTATTGCTACTAACTCTTGATTTGGATAAATGTTATAAAACACAGATGGTTCACTTATTTGAATTCTGATTTCAAGAAAGGAGGATGGTCACAAGAAGAAGACATGCTTTTATGTGAGGCTCAAAAGATTTTTGGTAACAGATGGACTGAAATAGCAAAAGTGGTTTCAGGCAGGTAAATGATGTTCTTCTCTTCTATATTGATTTTTGATTGCTAAGTTTTTATTGAAAAAATAACTAAAAGACTATAATTTTTTTTATTTTTAAAAAAAGAACGGATAATGCTGTCAAGAATCGGTTTTCCACATTGTGTAAGAAGAGAGCAAAGAATGAAGCAATGGCAAAAGAGAACAACACTTGTTACATCACACCAAACAACAAAAGGACCAGATTTCAGAATGGACAAAATGAAGACAGAGTTCTAGAACCTTCAATGCCTCTTTCGAAAATGAGGTATTTTTGGATATAGATTTTTGATATAGAGTATTAAAATCAAATTCTATTTCTGACATTAATGTATGATGTATATGTATTGATTTAGGAGGAAACATATTCCTGATACAACAGAAGAGAGCCATAACATCAACACCTTAACAACACAGCTTCATCCCAAAAGTGAAGAGGTCTCAAAAGATGGTAATACACCATTAAAATGGAATCTTGAAGTTGTTGATTGTATGGTGGGTGGAAAGTTAATGCACAAAAGGATTCTTATGTGCTGTTTGTTTGTTTTTAACATAATGGGGACATGACTTAATCCAGATCCAGACAGATATATAGTGGTGTTTCTTTTTGACTTAATATAAACAATGAGCTTACTTGAGTTGACTGTATTGAGGATATCTTTATCCATTAAACCTCATTCTTTATCCATTGAACCAAACTCTTTTTTTAAACCTATTTAAACCCACTTGTCTTCTTTTCTTCCCCAAGAACAATCGGGTTTTGTTGCATTTTATCAATCATTTATAACCAGCAGTATCACTTTAAAACCGAAGGTTAAAATGGTCATTTTTTCACACTCAAACTGTTCATTCGGTCCAGAAAAAAATACTATTGGTTTATCCATTCAGCACTTTAACCATACAACACCTAATGAAAAAAAAAAAACAATTTCTTAGATAATAAAAACTCAAGTTATTGAAATTCGAATGCTTTGATTGGATAATAAAATTAATAAAAAGTATTTCAAATTGATAGAAAGAAACTAATGATACGATTCTTGAAGGAACATTTCTGAAGAAAGATGACCCGAAGATTATTGCATTGCTACAACAAGCAGAACTTCTCAGTTCACTTGCACTCAAAGTTACTCTGGAGAAAACAGAGGAAAGTTATGAAAATGCTTGCAAGGTGAATAACTTTTTTTTTTTCATGATAACTATATTGTTATTGTTTCTTTGTTGAAAAACATGTGAAAATCTTACGTTTTATCAAATACTAATTATTTTCAGGCTGTTGAAGATTTTTTAAAGAAAACCAATGTGCTTGGAGGTAACAATAACATGTCTGATATGGACATAAGAAGCTGTGATGAAGGCAGCCAACAATCATGGAGGTAGTAGACACGACTCATGAGGACATAATTGGAAATTCACCTGACATGACATAATATTTAATATTTATCGTATTTTTATTTGTGCCGTGCAGACAGCCTGATTTATATCAGGGATCCCCAGAAAGCTCAGAGTACAGTACAGGGTCAACTGTTCTCTCCCAAGTGATTGAGAAAATTTGTGGTAAAAATATAGTAACACCTGATTCAACAACAAACCTAGGTAAATTTTGCTGCTATACAGCGGTGAAGATTTGGTGTGAGTTACCTTTTTTACCCCTAACAAGAAACTTATGTTTACACAGATATTTTAGCTTCTTGTGATGAATGTGAGAATGATGTTGGAGGCATATGTCCCTTGCCAAATTCCCAATTCAATTCCCCACTTCAAGTAACTCCATTGTTTAGATCAATGGCAGCAGGAATTCCAAGCCCACAGTTTTCAGAAAGTGTAAGTTCTCTTGCTAAGATGGAATGAAATGGAATCTTCCATTCCCTCTTTGATTACTCCATACAGAACACTACCCTAGCATTTTTTATGATTTTGAATTTATACATTTTTTCAGGAAAGGAACTTCCTACTAAAAACACTTGGAATGGAATCAACACCACCACCAAAGCCAGGAATCAGAACTTCACAACCTCCACCTTGCAAAAGAGCTCTTCTCCATTGCCTTTGATTTGATTATTCCCATGTAATGTAGAGTTTTTTCATAGGATTTTGCAGTTGTCTCATATCATATCAGCCTGATTTTTTACACAAAAAGGTTTGATCAACATCAAGATCTGCATCAAAATCTGGAATGTTCCGGTACATTCCACAACCACAAGTAGATCAAGGATTTACATTTTACTAGTTGACATGCATTGTTTTTGTTTTTTCATTTTTGGAGGGTTTCGAATATGGCTAGTATTCCCCCTCATAATTATTTGGCCTCAAAATATGCCAAAATCATGCACAGAACATATATATTTTTTTTCTTACAGAGTGTAATTATACATCGGCGAGTTGCTGATATTTACAATATTATCCCTAAATGGAAAAGGGGGAAGTTTTAGAAGCATAGAAGTGAGTGAGTGAGGAGGAGGCTCAACCACCCCAGTTGAACTCCATTTTTAGTGTGTGTGTGTGTGTGTAGAATAGAAGGTTATGGTATAAGTTTTTTTTTTTATTTTTTGATATTGTAATGTATTAAACCTACAATGATTGGTTTTTAGCGGATGTGATTCTTGTGTGCAGAAGCTTATTCCTTTTATTTTTTTGCCTTCAAAGTTTCGTAAATTATTATATAAATTTGAATGCAAAGAAGACAATGTAGTTAAAGAAAGGGATATAGAAACTTACTTGCAGACGATGAAAGATTGATGCTGTTTGTCACTGTGTGTCAGTGTGTAAATTTGGTTAAAAATGGTGGTTTTGGGTTGTGGGGAAGGTGGGGATTGTAGTGTGCAGATCTGTTGGTGTATTTAAGTTGGTCAGCTCTGCTGATAATGATGAGCAAAAAGAAGGTTTGGTTATTTTTTTCAGGGTGGAAATTGGTGAATTTAGAGATGTGTACAACTCTTAAAGCATTGGGTACAAGTTGGTATAGGGGCTGTTGGTTTGGGAAAATGATTTCTTAAAGAAAAGGTATGTGGAAGTGAAGAGAGAAGAGAGGGAAAACTGTACAAATTTTAAAAGCATGTTTCTATGGAGGCCCCATTTCATCCACCTTTTCTTCTTTTTCTCCAATTTTAAATCGCATATATGCATTAATGCATATAAATCAATGATTGGTTGTTGGGTTGTAAGCATTTTAAATAAAACAAATCTTGTTAGGTAGTTGGTACGCGTTGTTTATTTTTTTAATTTATAGGTAATTAATACGATTTTAAAAATTATATTCAGTGGTAAGCATTTTAAATAAAACTTCAAATGACTTTTGACATTTTAGACCAGTTTTGTTTTTGTCAGTTTCTAAACTAACCTGAAATAGACTTTTTTTTTTTTTTTTTAAATAATTTGGTGCGTACTGATACCTACAAATAATTTCTAGAGTAAATTACAAATTTGGTCACTATAATTTACTTAAAAGTTGCAAATTTAGTCCAAATTTTAAAATTGTGTCAATTGTATTTCATTCTGGATATGGTCCCCGTGCTTTAAAAGCACAAGTTTAGTCCAAAAGATGAAGTCATTTTATGAGTCAAGGATCACATTGAGAGTACAGATTTAGAATTTGGACTGAACTTGAGATTTTTGGTAGAGCATGAGGACCAAATTTGTAATTTACTATAAATTCTAAGTTGGCAATAATAAGTTAATAACTAATAAGCCATTTTGTCACATGTTACCTTGACTCGAGCATAACTACAGCATACATGCTTCACATACTTAACACATCTAATTAGATAAAATACCAACTTAGCAAACTAGCAAAAGCTTAAACTACTTGACTATTAAAAAAGAGAGAAAATACTTGACATAACTTGAGAAAAAAGAATTATGTGAAATAAGTACAACTTTTTCTCTATGGTAACACTCAAGAAAATTCTAATCTAAAAAAATTAATTTTTATGGATTATGTATTCGAACTAAACAATGAACTAATGAAAAAAAAAAAGATTTACCTAAAAAATGTGGTTTAGACCGAATTTTCATCAAACATGCTTCTTCTTTTTCTTCATTCTCTTGGGTCTCTTCTTTTTGAGGTAAATCTGAAAGGATAATCCAGTAAAAACCATAGCAACACTCCCCCATTGCTTTGGAGATAAAGGATTGCCACTAAGCACAGACGAAACCACAATACTCACAAATTTGCGAGTTGTGGTGATAGTGGTGTTAGTTAACGAACCAAAACGACTAATTGTAAAAAATATAAAATTTTGACCAATCGCGCCACATAAGCAGTAGTATAAAATATCCCATGCTGCTTCAGGGTTGTGTTTGCAAAATTGAACTGCTTCATATCCACTCGCTTCAGGCCAACCAAACATGAAAACCGTGTTGTATACTGTTCCCCATAAGTTCATTCCTAACATCATGTCCCATGCATTTGTTTTTGGGTACCTACAAAATACTGTATTTCACATGCATTGGACTGGAACTGAACCCTACCTAAAATTAGCAAAGTTATTTTCAACCTGTTTAATTAAAGGTGCAACAACTATATTTATTTCACTTAATATTTTAATTTAATAATCACAAAACCCTAATCTTGTTACATACATGATATATTAGGAAAATAATATTTTTTTAAATAAAGTACCTTGCGGAAATTGAATCTTGTGTCGCATTTGTGAAACCATCAAACACCAAGTTGAGAAAGCAAAGTCCATATCCGAGTGGAGCATTTGGATTAGCAAGTTTGTTTATGGTTTTTGAGCTAGTCTGGGTAAAATAAAGTCATTGAAATTAATTAATTTTGAGTTTTTATAAGAAAAATAAACTAATTAAAATAATTGTCTTGAGTAGAATATTAATAAATTCACCTTTGCCAACGCAAAGATTGAAACACCACCAGCAACAAGGAGACTGCAAAGATACTCCTGAAAAGTGTATCGAATACCATAAACGAGGGACCCCATCAACATCACTGTGCAAAAGATTAAGTTTGATTATTAATATTACGTAAAAATGGTATGATTAATTGATTATGAAGCTAGGTTTTATAAGTGATATGAAGAACAACATATGACACACCTGGAATCATTTTGGAAGATTTTGCAAGGACCTGTAAGTGATATAATGAAAAAAGAATAAGATTGTCAAAAACAATAAATACATTTGTTACAAAATCACTTGCTTTTATACTGTTTAAATACCTGAGCAGGATAACTGATGTATTTTAGAGCTTCAATCCCCATTGCAGGGCCAATTGTGTTTGTAATTCCAGCACTCCAATAACTCCACCATGGAGCACGAACACCTTTACCCTTGCCCCAAAGCTTTATCACTAATGTAATGAACAGAAATTGTTAGTATTAATATTTAATAGTATAGTGAAAAGAAATGAAAATGAAGAAACATAAGAAAGACTCACTAACGAAGGACCATTGTAAACAAACAGCACTTTGTGCCAGGTTTAAGAATGCCAAATGTTCAAACCTCTCCTTCTCAGGGCCAAATCTCTTAGTAGACCTGGAAATTCAACAACTAAGTTTTAAGCAAAAGATGATAAAAAGTAAAAACATCTACCAAGTTTTCAAAGAACTGTAAACATGTTTTACTCTAAAAAGGAAAATAGAAACAAGTTATTGGTAGGATTCATGAATCATGACCACACTTGCACACAATCACATTAACATAGAAAGGAAGATTAGTACACATTACATGGCTGAGAATTTTGCTTAAAATAGGATTGCTAATTCTTTCAATTGGTTGTTCAATTTCCTTTGAAGTTGCATGAAGAAAAAAACACTATATGTTTGAACTTTGAAGAAGAAATATCCAAACAAAAAGAGAGCAGCAAATCATCATTATCGACGACTTTCATCTCTAAAAGCCTATAGGGTTCTTGGATCCATGATTCCAAATTAGACTTTGTATCCAAAAGTCATAGTCGCTTTCTGCTTTACAAATAACAAAAATATCTAGTGGAGTTCATCCCCTGAAAAAAACCCAAACTCTGCAATTCTCATAACTTAATAGAACCTTACATTTCCATTAGTAAAAGGTGACAGCAATGTTAGTCTTAAGCTATGTGTTTAATGTGAGAGGGTAGATTGCAAAAAAAACTTCCAATGGATCTAAAATCGACATCATTTTGACGTAATGATCATCCTATACTTTAATTGTAAAATAGTAACAGCACTAACCTAAATTTATCGTCAATGTTGATAGATAGTAAGTTAAAACTTCCTGTATGCGTTACTTTCAATTTCTTCGACGAGTTCATGGAAATCAAACATCAATCATCAGAAATTCCATTATTACAAGTTAGAAATTCAAAATTCACTAAATGCTAAAAGTATGAAACAATTAGATGAATAACATAATACATGAAATCAACAAAAGGAATTTAAGAGATCCATAGCTAAAAACTAACGCTTACACGGTCTCTTGAAGAACGCCTTGATATATATAAGCCGACCAAATACCAGCGATACAGAATGCTAGCTCCAGAGCACGGCGGAGACCTACGCCATGGAACACCATCGACGCCGAACCTAGAGATCCGGCGAGATACGTCGATTCGCCGGTATCACAGATCCAACGAACTCTTCCAAACGGTGGTGCTATAACCGAAAACTCGAACGACGGGAAATTTTCTATCAACCAGAATTTATATTTAATTTATATATTTTACGAGGAATGTTCAGGTGGAATAAAATCTCTTGAAGCTATAATGCACTTCCACCACGTGGACGTCTTTGATTCGATGAAAGGTTAACTTTACAAATATTGTTTGATATGTATAAAATAACATCGTTACAAGTTATTGAGAATGAGTTGTTACGTTACATTATGTTATCATATTTTGCTGATTTATAAAATCAATAAGAGTATCCAAGGTGTCAAATATCTATATAAATATACAATTAACTGAATTAAATTGATATATAAAAACAAAAAGATGTCGATTTATTAAAGCATATTCGATTAATGAAATTGTAACATTTAATAGATAGTTAAACATTTGGTAAAATTATGATTCCATGGGTATGCATGTTTGAGTTTTAGCAATTTAGCAAGTATTGATGTTGCTAGATCTTGTGTGCATTAAATAAAATCCCATAAGATGATATGTGATGTTAAGTTTGTATATGATATTAAAGTATCGTCCCAAACCCCAAAAGGCAACCTAAATCAGCTCACGGATTGTCCCAAGCTCATTATGTGAGAAGTAAAATCAGGTTAGGAAACTAACTACTTAGCAGGAAGTTGCACATAGGGGGCCATGGCCCCCCTGGTTTTTTTTGTCCACGCGACCAGTGGCGGATTTTTTTTGTCCACGCGACCAATGGCGGATTTTTTTTGTCCACGCGACCAATGGCGGATGCTCTTGAGGGCCAGAGGCGGCCATGGCCCCCCTGGTTTTTCGACATGTCATTAGTGTATATACACTTAACCAACTTCAAAAAACCATATAACTTATCTTATGGCCCCTCCTAGATTTTTGCTTTCATGTTCTTAAAAAACAAAAATATAATAAGAAAACCAATCTTACATTATTAGGAGATTTATAAGTTGGGAAACTACATAAATAATTATCCAAAAACACGAAAATCACTGAAGAATTCAAACCGATACCGTTTATGTAGGAAACTAAAACAATAAAAAAAATAAAAAAAAAACAAATCACCATTCAGATATACAAGCTATTAATATTTGGGATGATAAAAAACCCTAAAAAATCTTTGTTGCCATCGGAAAAAGAGTTGTCAAGCTCACCGGAAAATATCACTGCCGCCGTTCGTCACTTCACCCTCTTATGCTCACCTCAGCCATATATATGGTCTATGACCGTTGTCACATCCACCGACGACCTTCAAACACATTGGTAGATCTCTCTATGGAAGAAATACTTGTACGCTCCCTCTACCTCCGTCTCTTATGAAGATGAATAGTTGTTTTGAAACCATAAAATCTAAAAAAGTAGTCTGACAACTTTTGTTATATGTTATTATTTAGCCTATTATTTTTATAATCTAAAAAGACGTTACTGTTTCTTTTTTCGTTTATTTTTTTAAATCGAGGACATCCAACACAATTTAATTAGAATTTTAGATTTTGTTTGATAAAAATGTGTTTATTAATGTATTACTTAATTTTAATATTGGTTAAAAGTTCAATTGTTCGTCTAGTTAGTATAATCAATTGCTGTAAAAGCAATGCCACTATTTTAAAAAAACATTAATTGATTGCAAAATGTATATGAAATTGTTATTTTATCAAATTGTTTTTAAGTGTTAGCTACCTATTGTATATAGTGTATGTTAACATGGAAAATCAATCTAAGTTTTAAAAGGAAAACTTATGTAAATGATTTTTTATGTTATGGTTTCGGCCCCTTTAGTTTTGATGTTTGTGTTCCGCCCCCGCATGTGACATCTTCTAAGCTCCTCTCTTTTACAAAGTGAAATACTTATTTTGCCCATTCAGCTCCCATCTGCTTATTCTACAAATCACATAAATCACGTATTTGTTTCCTCTAATTTGGCCTTCTTGATTTTGGAAACCAGATATTAATTCAAATTTGAAATACCCAAATCTCGCAAGTAATTCCAAATCAATAGTTTTGGAGGAAGTTAGGGTTCTAAAACGAAATCATCTTCAAATCAATTCCTATAAACTATGGTTGCACACTTTCTTCTTTAATTTCACTGGTTTGCAGGTTTCACAGGTATCTCGATGACTCAATCTAAAAAAAATACTTGAAATTGTTTCACGATTGTAAGTTTTTCAATTGGATTCTCTGCTATAGTTTACATACACAATTTTTCCATTGAGATGATTTATGTTCATCATCTAGGTTTCAATTTCTCCATCGATTTGTTTCTGATGGTCATCATCGAATGGGTTTATGTTTATCTTTGTCTTTAAATTTGGGTTTTGTATGTTTTTATATTCTTTCATTTGATTGTAGCTATGTTTCAGTTCGAAATATTTCATATTTTTTCATGAATCAACTAAAGGACCATTTCATGAAACTTTAGGTTTTGATATTATAAAGGAATACAAACTTAAATTGAACGAAAACCTACCCAGGGATTATGGATAATCGTTCATCACTATTGAATCATACCTTTCCTTCTGTTAAACTTAAATTGCAACATTTCTTAGCAACTATTAATCATCCTTCTAGAGGTGGTGTGTGTGGTGGTCGAGATCATAAGTTCAGCCTCACATTTTGCTTTTCAGGGTTTTAAAATCAGTTATGACCTAAGTTTAGTATATCTGTCTTCTGTTTATGTGTTTATATCCGGAAATTTGATAAATTGCTTCTGTGAGATTACATGATGAATGTTTGTTAATCGATCTGGTATCTAGGGTACATATATTAGGATGAATGTTTGGGAATTTGTTCATCTTTTGAAATCATTCAACACTTTAAAGAAGGATTATTACAAATTTGTTTTTCTCAGTTTTGTGAAATAAGCCAATACGCTGATATTTGGATGGATTTAAGGGAAAGTAGTACACTAAGATCAAGATGATCATTACATAGAATAAGAATATTTGAAAACTCATATTAACATGATTTATGTTACTAATGTGCAGAATTTAAGCGGGATGATGCGAAGGTTGATAAATATAGAGAAAACTATATTGGTCATAGTCTCAAGGCTCCTGTAGGGAGATGGCAGAAAGGTTAGTCATTCATTCTTTAGTTGCAATATTGAAAAGTAGACAAATAGATCTTTTTAGGGGTTTCCATTAATATATACATGTAACCTTGAACAACAGGAAAGGATCTACATTGGTATTCTAGAGATAAAAAGTCGAAAGAAGCAGACATGGAAGCTGCAAAAGAAGAGATAAGAATGATCAAGGAATAAGAATAGTTGGCTATGAGGGAGGCATTAGGTTTAGCTCCTAAGCGTTCTTCAAAACCTCAAGTTAATAGACTTGATAAACATGAATTTTCTGAACTTGTGAATAGAGGTTTTGTTGCTGAAGATTTGGGAGCAGGTCATGCTGAGGCTGCTCATGTTCAAGGTCTTGGTTTTTCCAAGTAGGTTTCTAATCCATAATACCAAATATTAGTATGTTATTTATGTTTTTAGGGTGTAAAGTTT
Source organism: Lactuca virosa (assembly GCF_052849685.1). Taxonomy (NCBI): domain Eukaryota; kingdom Viridiplantae; phylum Streptophyta; class Magnoliopsida; order Asterales; family Asteraceae; genus Lactuca; species Lactuca virosa. The sequence continues at coordinate 17,846,888 of NC_136429.1, read as the reverse complement.
TAACATTTGTTTAAAATTATACTACAAGGTACCTAAAGCATGGGAAGAGTCAAGTTCATTGCATCTCGTGGTGACAATGGAGGTACCTAAAAGTGCAAATGCAAAGAGAGATGAGAGGAAGCATGAAAGGAGAGAGAAAAGGCGTGATGATGATGATGACAGGAGACACAGGAGAAGTAAGGGGAAGAGACGCCATGATTTCGATTAGTTTTGGTTTTTGCATCACTTCTCTCTTGATTATCTACATTTATGTTTTCATGTTTGCTATAGAATGCTTTGTTTGTTAAGATTTGATCTTAAATGTCAAAATGTATTTTTTTTCTTTTAGGATTGAACTATGTATTGTACTATCTATCCATGTATATCACAAATTTTGTTTTAAATAATTCACCAAACATGACAAATGTGATACAGAACGGATAAAAAAGTAGGTTTTTTTCCAAGATTTAGTCAAAAAGTTGGGTTTTCAAATATAGTCTTAAATTATACAAGTCCTAACTATGAAATTACCTGCAAAATGCATCAAATGTCTGTAACACCTGATTCCCGATACGCAGTTAATTCAAGAATTCTTATGTTTTCTCTGGGACTCGACGAGTTGGAGGCCCAACTCGTCTAGTAGAGTCGGGACCCGCGGACATTTTAAGTGACCTACTCGACGAGTCGGTAGACTGACTCGGCGAGTAGGTGTTGTTTGAGTGAAACCCTAAATTTGAGGGTTTGCACCCTATTTAAACGTCTTATTGCAGCCTCCATTGTCCCTTATGCTCCCAGAACACCTCTCATCGAAACCCTAGCCGCTTTGAGTGATCTAAGGCCATTTTTGGTGCTTTTGGGTGGTTTTTGAAGCTTGAAAGGAAGGAAGAAGCGTGGGAATTTGAGTTGGGTCTTGTAGATCCAGAGATCTTATTCCATCTTTAGCTCAATCAAGGTAAATGCCCCATGTTTTGGTCTTCCATTTGGTTGTTCATCTTTAGGGCTTAGATTTTGGGTGCATTTAGGGATTTCTAAGGCATTTTCGGATTTGGGAAGTGATTCATAGGGTTCTACTTTCAGATCTGAGTCATTGGAGGGGTCTCATGGCATAAAGGTGCCAATTGTATGGCCATGAGAGCCCCATGCACATTCTAGAGCACCTTTTATGGATTTTTGAGCCAAAAACCCCATGCATGTACACCAAGTTTGGAACTTTACGTATAAAATGGACATTAGGAGGCCAGATCTATGGTTTTGACGTGTTAAGATCCTTTTAAATCGACTGTATAGTAAGGGTCAAGAAGGGACTCGGCGAGTTGTTCTTGGAACTCGGCGAGTCGGTGTGTAATGACCACTAAATCCCTTCTGTGGTTGGACCAGTGGTTCGGGAAGGAAGTGTCGTAAATGTTTAGACTCTTAAAGGGACCTGGGAATCATGGGACTCGACGAGTAAATGAAAAGACTCGGCGAGTCCAAGGCAATCTCCCAACCTTTGAAGATGGGCTCGACGAGTTGTTCATACAACTCGGCGAGTCATAGACTGGACAAGTTTTTATGAGGGAGATGAACTCGCCGAGTTGAAGGAAGAACTCAGCGAGTCGGATGAAGATGGTCCCGATGGTTTGAATGAAGGAAAACTCGACGAGTTCTCGCTAGACTCGACGAGTGGTGTCGGGGTTGGATCGGGTTAGTGGAGCATGGACTCGACGAGTTGGTAGACCAACTCGGCGAGTCAGGTCAACTGGATGTTGACTTTGACCAATGTTGACTTTGCCTGGTTTTGGTATTAACCCTGGTTGGATTGTATGTTCGGTTTGATGACTTGAAGGTTGTCGTGTAGGGATTGAGGAGTCGAGGAGAGCCGACCTTCACGCCGAGGACAGTTCAGACGCTACACGACATCGAGGTGAGTTACCTTCCAGTAGTGGTGGGTCTACGGCCACAATGCCAGCTCACCAGTAGGAGTTGTATGTTAGATGATTGTCTATGTGATATCCATCTAGGTTTGCTACTACCTGATATGTTGATGTGCTAGCATGATATGGTATATGTGATAGTAGTAGAGTTCGGTTGTTAGGACCGAAGGGTAGGTCAGACACCCCAGATATGTCTGACAGTATGTTATGATATGTTTATATGCTGGCATGATATGTTATATGTGATAGTGGTAGTAGGAGGGGAATAGTCCCTAAGTTCGGTTGTTAGGACCGAAGGGTAGGTCGGATACCCCAGATATGTCTGACAGCATGATTATGATATGATATTATGTGTTAGTAGTAGGGGTGAAATAGTCCCCGTGTTCGGTTGAGATAGACCGGAGGGTAGGTCGGCACCCCAGAATGGCTTGACATGGGTAGGTCAGCACCCCAGAATGGCTTGACATGGGTAGGACGGGCGCCCCAGAATTGCCCGATAGTATGTATGCTATGTGTTGGTATGGTATGTGGTATGATGGGGGTAAATCACTAAGCTTTGTGCTTACAGTTTCAGTTTTGGTTTCAGGTACCTCTTCATCCAAGGGGAATGAGTCGGCGGTGTAGCAGCGCATCACACACACATGGTTTCCGCATAGAGTTTTCTGGGAATGAACTCTGATTTATTTTACTTTGACGATATGATTTTCAGACACTTTGTTATGTTTCTTTTTACAATGACATGGCATGGGAAATGTTTTGGTAAACTGAGTTGTGATATGCTTAATTTAAAATGAAACTTTTTGGCCTCGAAATTTGGGATGTTACAAGTTGGTATCAGAGCCCTGGTTTGAGGGATTCGGACACACCCTCGGGGGTGTCTGGACTCAAACCGAGGGATTAAAATATTTTTCACAAAGAAAACGGTTTTCTAAAATTCAAGTTAAGGAATTTGAGAAAGAACAAGGTGTGTGATGCGTGCGACCGACCGAGCTCAAGTAAGTTTTCCCCAAGATACCCATACTTATTATGTTATGACATGGGATATATGATTATGAGAATTGCATGCTAGACTAGGGCTAAGGATCTAGGAGGATACCTTGTATGCCTGATATATGATTCTGAGAACTGCATGCTAGACTAGGGCTAAGGATCTAGGAGGATGCCTTGAATGCCTGTTATATGAGTTGTATGCTAGGACAGTCTAGTCAGCAGTAGGATAGCCTGGTTAGGTTATGCTTGATGTGGTTACTCAATGCACGAATGCTGCTTGCTTTGTGCTATAGGGGTCCTGACTAACTTTAACTAACTAGTGAGCGGATATGTGACAGTATCCGCAAGCTAGTTAGGAAGGGTGGTAGGGACTCCTAGTGCAGCTGATGGCGGAGAGTAGGTCGGAGAGTGCCCTAGGAGAGCCTAGGATGAGATTAGTTGGAAAGGGATATTGGTTGAGGGACTTGGCGAAGTTGAGGCAATCCTTGAGGAAAGTACGGATAGATGTGGAAGGTAGTATGGGCCCATACTACTGGAAGAAGAGGATCCGTATTTGAGTCAGGGAGGACCGAGATGGAACCAGGAAACTTGGAGAGTGTGTGAGACCTCTCGAGAGTATGTATGATCCTGACGATTGCGTATTTATTTTCAGTATGGTGATTACACGACATGGAGCAGGAGGTTCTGGATCAGGATCAGGATCGAGCTCGGGTGCAGGGTTCGAGCAGGTTGACGACGGGCTACGCGAGTTCATCGCGTCTGAGATCACGAGAGGTATCCTTGAGTCGACCCCGGTTATTTTCGGGTCGATCAAGGAGGGGATTATCAAGTTGATGGAGGATCGCCTCCGATCATTCAGGAGTGACTTGGCGTCTGGCCACGCGGGTATGCGCACACTGTCCTTTAAGGACTTCAGAGGGAGTGGTGCGTCGGATTTTCATGGGGTGAAGGACCCCATTGCTGCCAGGAGATGGATCACAGACATTGAGTCTACGCAGTTGACGAGCTTCTGCCCGGAAGGGTCGAAGGTCCGCTTTGTTGCGGGATGTTTGAGGGACAGAGCTAGAGACTGGTGGGAGTCGGTTGGTGACTCGTTGGGAGCTCCAGCCGTCGAGGTTATGACGTGGTCAGATTTCGTGACCAGATTAAGGGCTGAGTTTGCGCCGGCTGTGGAGCTTCAGCAGCTGGCCAGAGAGTTTTTGGATATGAGGCAGACTACGGAGACTGTGGCGGAGATCACCGCCAAGTTCCCGGAGAGAGCATTGTTGGTACCCCAGTATGCGGGAGATGAGGAGATGCGGAAGACCCGCTACCATGATATGTTGAGGGCTGATATTCGAGAGCATGTCAGCTATTCAGCCTGCCCGACCCTAGAGTCTATGATTGCCAGGGCGCGGGAGAGGGAGCTCGATTTGGAGCATATCAGGAAAAGGAAAGCAGAGACTGAGCAGGTGACAGGGGTTTCGGGGAAGAAACCCAAGGGATCCGACGTTAGGTCGAAGGGCCAGCCAGGCCAGAGCCGCTGCAGGAAATGCGGCAGGCCGGATGAGGGAGCTTGTAGGGCGGGATCGACCGGCTGCTACAAGTGTGGCAAGACGGGGCACTTTGGCAGAGATTGTACTGCCCCCGCCCCCACAGTGCATATGTCAGACCTGATTTGCTTCCATTGCAATCAGAGGGGCCATAAGAACCCCAACTGCCCTAGATTGTCAGTAGCGCCAGCGGCGGCGCCGACTCCAGTGACAACGCGGGTTATGGATGATCGGAAGGCCAAAGTAGAGGCTCCAGTGGTGCGGAGCCGAGCATTTCAGTTGACAGCCGAGAAGGCACGCGTTGCACCCGATGTGGTGACGGGTACGATTTATTTTTATGCTTTTATGTTATGTCGCTGTGATTTTGATATGCTATGTATGTGCTCTGTTTATGATCGTTCCATGTGAACGGTATCCCAGTTCAGGTATTGTTTGATTCGGGTGCTACCCGATCGTTTGTCTCTCTTACGCTTAGCAAGAAGTTTCCTGAGTCTTCGGGCATGTTAGATTGCCCTTTAGAGGTCGAGATTGCGGACGACCGGTCAGTACGGGCATCAGAGGTCTACCGAGATTTTGTTTTGAGACTGTTCGAGGAACGTTACCTGGTTCCCATACCTTTGCGGGGGAACAATGTTATTATTGGTATGGATTGGTTAAGCCCCAATGGGGGAGTGATTGACTGCGCGCAGCAGTTGGTGCGGATCAGGACCCCAAGTGGGGGAGAGCTGGTGATTCAGTGCGAGAGGCCACATCGAGGGCTAGCTTTATGTTCAGCAGCGAGAGCTAGGCGCTACTTTCAGCAGAGTTGCACGGGATTTGTCGCTTATGTTATGGATACCCGGGAGGCGGGTAAGGCGACAGTGGGCGATGTGCCAGTAGTACGAGAGTTTGCGGATGTATTCCCCGAGGAGTTGCCTGGGATACCTCCGGAAAGGCAGGTAGAGTTCAGGATCGAGCTAGCCCCCGGTGCGGCTCCGATAGCCAAGGCACCGTATCGGTTGCCTCTTCCTGAGATGTAGGAGTTGTCTACACAGCTGCAGGAGCTGTTAGACAAGGGATTCATTAGACCGAGCAGTTCACCTTGGGGAGCCCCGATTCTGTTTGTGAGGAAGAAGGACGGGTCACATCGGATGTGTATAGATTATCGGGAGCTGAATAAGGTAACGGTGAAGAACCGTTACCCACTCTCGAGGATTGATGGCCTCTTTGACCAACTACAGGGAGCATCTTGGTTCTCCAAGATTGATCTGCGTTCGGGATATCATCAGATGAGGGTCAGAGAGGAGGATGTGCAGAAGACTGCGTTTCGGACGCGTTATGGCCATTATGAGTTCGTGGTGATGCCTTTCAGGCTCACCAATGCTCCTGCCGCGTTCATGGACCTCATGAACCGCGTGTGCAAACCGATGTTGGATCGGTCTGTGATAGTTTTCATCGACGACATCTTGGTTTATTCCAAGACTCGAGAGCAGCATGAGGAGCACTTACGGGAGGTCCTGGACACCTTGAGGAGGGAGAACTTGTATGCGAAGTTCTCCAAGTGCGAGTTCTGGTTGCGCGAGGTGCAGTTTTTGGGGCACCTTGTCAATCAGAACGGGATTTCGGTTGACCCGGCCAAGGTGGAAGCCGTGATGAGATGGGAGGTTCCGAGGTCTCCATCCAAGATTCAGAGCTTTCTGGGATTGGCAGGCTACCATCGGAGATTCATTCAGGACTTCTCCAAGATAGTCGTGCCCCTGACCCGGCTGACGAGGAAGGTCGTGGTCTTTCGCTGGGGGCCTGAGCAGCAGGCTGCGTTTGAGACCCTGAGACAGAGATTGTGCGAGGCGTCAATCTTAGCCCTGCCGGAGGGCATGGAGGGTTTTGTTGTATATTGTGATGCGTCCATCTCAGGTTTGGGCGTGGTATTGATGCAGAGAGGGCATGTTATCGCTTACGATTCAAGGCAGTTGAAGCCTCACGAGGCGAATTATCCGACACATGATTTGGAGTTGGGGGCTGTTGTTTTCGCCCTCAAGATTTGGCGTCATTACCTCTATGGGGTTCGTTGTACTATTTACACGGACCACAAGAGACTGAGGTACCTCATGGGCCAGCCAAATCTGAATATGAGGCAGCTTCGGTGGCTTGATATGGTAAAGGATTACGATTGCGAGATCCTCTACCACCCGGGGAAGGCCAATGTCGTGGCCGATGCGCTTAGCCGCAAGGCAGCGCCGATCAGGGACATTTTTCTGAGAATGACAGTTGTGACTCCGCTGTTGGAGCAGATTCGGGAGGCCCAGAAGGAGGCCATGAAGGAGGAACATCAGAAGAGCGAGCGAATTATGGGCCAGGTTTCCTCCTTCGACTATGATAGCCGAGGATTGTTGACTCTTCACCGTAGGGTGTGGGTCCCTTATCATGGGGGTGTGCACCATGTATTGATGGCAGAGGCGCATAAGTCCAGGTTCTCTATCCATCCCGGGGCGACGAAGATGTACAGGGATCTTCGTCTCGATTATTGGTGGCCCTGTATGAAGAGGGACATAGCTTGGGTTGTGGAAAGGTGCCTGACCTGCAGGAAGGTCAAGGCTGAGCACCAGAGACCTCACGACAAGGTCCAGCCGTTGGATATCCCGCTGTGGAAGTGGGAGGATATTACTATGGACTTCATTACGAAGCTTCCCAGGACCGCGCGAGGAGTGGATTCGATTTGGGTCATCGTTGATCGATTGACCAAGAGCGCCCATTTTATTCCGATTCAGGAGAGTATTTCGGCCGAAAAGTTGGCCGACATCTATATTAGGGAGGTAGTGGCGCGGCACGGGGTGCCAGTTTTGGTGATCTCAGATAGGGATGTGCGGTTCACTTCCAGGTTTTAGAAGAAGTTTCACGACGAACTGGGTACTCGTCTGCATTTTAGTACCGCCTTTCACCCGCAGACGGATGGTCAGAGCGAGCATGTGTTATGGAATTCGGAGGTAATTGGGATACTTACCTTCCTTTGGCGGAATTCTCTTATAGTAACAGTTATCATGCGAGCATCGACCGTCCTCCTTTCGAGATGTTGTATGGGAGGAAGTGCAGGACCCCGATATGCTGGGGGGAGGTCGGACAGAGAGTCATGGGGAGTACCGAAGTAGTACTCAAGACTACGGAGAGGACCCAGCAGGTTCGGAGCAGACTTCAGACTGCTCAGAGTCGGCAGAAAAGTTATGCCGACAAGCGTCGATCGGACCTGGAGTTACAGGTCGGGGATATGGTGCTCCTGAAGGTGTCGCCTTGGAAGGGCGTCATTCGATTCAGGAAGCGGGGAAAGCTGGGCCCCAGGTATATTGGACCCTTCAGGGTTGTAGCCCGGGTGGGCAAGGTGGCATATAGGTTGGATCTGTCAGCCGAACTCAGTCAGATTCATAGCACATTTCACGTCTCCCAGTTGCGGAAATTCCTGGTAGACGATTCGGCGGTGGTGCCTTTGGAGGATATTCAGGTTGATGACAGCCTGAACTACATCGAGCGGCCAGTGGCAATCCTTGACAGGAAGTCAAGGGATCTGAGGAACAAGAGAGTGGAGCTGGTAAAGGTGCGGTGGCGGCACCGAAAGGGCTCGGAATGGACCTGGGAGCCGGAGGACGAGATGACGGAGCATTACCCCGAGCTTTTTCAGGATCGAGCAGCAGACTTCGAGGACGAAGTCTAGAATAAGTAGGGGAGATTTGTAACACCTGATTCCCGGTACGCAGTTAATTCCAGTATTCTTATGTATTCTCTGGGACTCGACGAGTTGGAGGCCCAACTCGTCGAGTAGAGTCGGGACCCGCGGACATTTTAAGTGACCTACTCGACGAGTCGGTAGACTGAATCGGCGAGTAGGTGCTGTTTGAGTGAAACCCTAAATTTGAGGGTTTGCACCCTATTTAAACGTCTTATTGCAGCCTCCATTGTCCCTTATGCTCCCAGAACACCTCTCATCGAAACCCTAGCCGCTTTGAGTGATCTAAGGCCATTTTTGGTGCTTTTGGGTGGTTTTTGAAGCTTGAAAGGAAGGAAGAAGCTTGGGAATTCGAGTTGGGGCTTGTAGATCCAGAGATCTTATTGTTGGATTAGGTGTCTAAGCCCATAACTATAATTGGTATGTACTTGAATTGATAGCAGCACAGTCCTTTTGGGTTGCCCTCAACCTAGCAACTGGACAAGGAAATTATGAAAGGAGAGATATTAATTTATAAGATTAATGAATTAATATAAATGATTTATTAATATGTTAAAAGATTAATATATTAATAAGAAATCATTATGTTTAATTAATTGTTAACCAGAAATTAATCAGAATTGATTTTGGGGTTAAAAGAATTAATTATAAGGTGCAGGGACTAGTTTGCAATTATCTAATAGTTGAGTGGAAGGCTCTAGAACCCCCTTGGAAGAGGGTGGACGAAATCTTTAGGGGAAACCCTAATAATTTCGTCCATAGGGGCTTGGATAAGGCCCTTGGGTTTGCTTAGGCCCTAAGCAAAGGATAACTAGGGTTTCCCTTAAACCCTAGATCCCTCAGCTATATAAGGAGCCTCCTGGTTCATGTTTTTGGGACTGATTTCTTTGGAAGAAACCCTAAGGCCGAAATTGCATACTCTCTCCATCCTCTCTCCTCCAAGTTTCCTTCTTGCTAGTTCTTGGGTGTGATTCCATTAGAGGCATTACATTTGTGGTGCTAAGCTTCCAAGAAGATCAAGATCAAGATCAAGAGGATTATCAATTGTTTGCTATAACAATTGAAAGGTATGTAAACCCTAAACCCTAGTTTGTTAATTTCGAAATTAGCCTCTCTCCTCTAGGGTTCTTGTTTTGCAATTCAAAGTTATATGTTCAATAGTTAAAACATAGATCCAAAGTAGGTTGCATGTGAACTTAGGAATTGTTTTTCTAGTTTATTTGTTGTACCTAAAACCCATCAGTGGTATCAGAGCCATTGTTGTTTTAAATTGAATTGCTATAATAGTTGAATTGCAAATTAGGGTTTATAGCCATTAAACCCTAAAGGCCAAATTTTCGCAATTAGGGTTTTGGATTGAAGGGTTTTCGAAAACCCTAGCCTCCAAAGAACCCTAATCGAAATTAGGGTTAGGGTTTTGAAAACCCTAGCCTCCTCCCTTATGAATTTCGAAATATGCTAGAGGATAACTAGGGTTTCTTGTTTTTGGATAATTGTTACTTAATTAGATTAATTGGATAATTATCCTTACCCTATTTTTCGAAATTTAGAGGGATAAGGATTAGGATTAAATTAATGGATTAATTTAATTAGATAATCCTTACAAGATTTAATAATTTGATTAATAGTTAATTAAAAGATAAATATTAAATCTAGTTAATTGGTTTATTTAAATTTAAATTTAATAGCTTAAATTTCGAAATTTATAAACCCTTGAAGTTTTAAAATGTTTTAAAACACACCTTATATATATATTATAATTAAAAGTTTAATATTATATATGTATAAGAATATGGTCAGTCAAATCGCTAGTATGCCTCATTCACGAAGTTAATCTATAAGGGGGGTATAAGGAAACTGCCTATAAAATGGTAGTTGAATGGGTGTCCACTCTCACCCACCGCTTCCTTGATTAGTGGAGGGTCGTTAGCAGAACGGATTTGATAGGACAACTACTTCTCATTAAAAGTATAATGATATTAAAAGTACTAGAACATTATTTTCAAAAATCCCAACTCTAGTTACTTTAGGAAAAATGTGAAAAGTATGCTAATCCATGAAATTGCACATTATGCTTTATTGGTCGTTAGTGGAGCGTGTGTGGTTAACCAGCACACTAAAAGGCACTAATAAAGAGTAGTAATGGGTATCTCATAATTGTCATTTTGATGGAGCGTGTGTGGTTTACCAGCACATCAATAGTTAATGATAAAGACATTGAGGTTACCAAGCACATTTGCATGGTTATTCACATCTTGTTTGTGATCCTCGGCATCCCAGTCACAAATAGAAGAGCATAATCTGAGATTAAAACATGCCATTGAATAGTTTCAATGTATCTCAAAAGAATTAGGAATTTCACTTCGTTTGTTTCGTCTAATGGTGGAATTGGTGAATCGTCATTCGCCTACCTTTATGAAATTTGCACTTGGATCTCGGCATCCCATTTCTGAGTTGTGAATCTTCATAGTTGGATCCTAACCTTGATATTATATCTTTGGGTTATTCTATTAAGGTATCTTGAAATCTAACTAAAACTTTCTTTCTTTTCAGATGTCTACTCCTGGAAACACTTCTACTTCATCCTCCTCCAACCAGAACTTCTCCTTGCTCAATATATGCTCCAAAGTCGTTATGGATGGCTCAAACTATAACGATTGGATGCGCAACATCAAGATGGCTCTTCGTTTCGAGAACAAAGAATATGTTCTTGAAAAGGAGCTCAAAGAGCTTGATGAGAATGAAGCTACTCCTGAAGATCTTGCTGCCTACAAGAAACATTACGATGATGCTAACAAAGTGGCATGCATCATGGTGGCAACTATGTCCCCAGAACTGCAGAGGTACTATGAGGACTACTGGCCTTTCGAGATGAACAAGGACCTTATGGAAAAGTACCATAAGCGAGCTCGTCAAGAAAAGTTCGAAGTAGTCAAGTCACTCATGGCTTGCAAGATGAAAGATGGGGAGTCGGTTGTGTCACATGTGCAAAGAATGCAACGCTACATAGAGCGTTTGGTCAAGCTCAATATTCACTTTGATGAGGAATTGGCCATTGACATGGTCTTGAACTCACTTCCTGAATGTTATGGTCAGTTTATTCTAACTTACCATTTGAACAATACTGAGCAGACCTTGGCCCAGTTGCACAACTTGTTGCAGACAGCTGAGGCAGGGATGAAGGGTAAAAGTATACCCTCCACACCTGCTAGTGCCCCTGTTTTGGCTATTGGACAGGGAAAGGGGAAAAAGAGGAAAGGTCCTCCCAAGCAAAACTGGAAGAGCAAGGCTCAAGCTGGGTCATCTAGTAATGGCCCAAAGGCTAAGCCCAATGGTTCCACTCCCCATGTTTCTGATCCAAAAGAGGCAGTTTGCTTTTACTGCAACCAAAAAGGGCATTGGAAGAGATCTTGCCCACAATATCTGCAAGATATCAAGGATGGCAAAGTGAAGCCATCTTCGGCAGGTATTTACACTATTTCTGCTAATAACTCATTATCTTCTCGTTCATGGGTCCTTGATACAGGATGTGGTTTTCATATCTGTTCTGATTTGCAGGGTCTAAAGGGAAGTGAGGAGATAGAGCGAGGAAGGATAAACCTGATCATGGGAAACAGAAAGTCTTCACCAGTAACCAAGATCGGAGTTTATCAGCTTCTGCTTAGTAATGATGTTAGATTAGATTTAATAAATTGTTGCTATTCGTCTGAGATGACGAGAAACATTATTTCATTTCATGCATTGTTCAGACAAGGTTTTACATATTCTTTTAATGATTTGAATGGTTCAATTTCTGTTTATAAGAATGGTGTTTTTATGTTTGAAGCTTTGCCTTGTAATGGTGTGTATGAAACAGTGACTTGTGTTGATAGCTTAGGAAATAGTGTACTTAATATTGACTTGTCTAATAGTGTAGACAAGGCATGCCTGTGGCATTGTCGTCTTGGACACATTAACAAGAAACGCATAGCCCAACTCCAAAAGGATGGAGTGTTGGAATCATTTGACCTAAAGTCAGATGATATGTGTGAATCTTGTCTTTTGGGAAAGATGACAAAATCACCATTCACAGGGTCTTGTGAAAGAGGTGAAGGTCTGTTGGATCTCATACACACAGATGTGTGTGGGCCCTTTAGATCAACTACAAGAGATGCTAATCGATTCTATGTGACTTTCACTGACGATTATAGCAGATATGGATATATCTACTTGATCAAGCATAAGTCAGAAACTTTTGAAAAGTTCAAAGAGTTTAAACATGAAGTCGAAAATCAATTGGGCAGAAAGATAAAGATACTTAGATCCGATAGAGGCGGGGAGTATCTTAGTATCGAGTTTAACGACTATCTGAAAGAATGTGGGATAGTCTCACAATTGACTCCTCCTAGGACACCACAGTGAAATGGTGTAGCTGAGAGGCGCAATCGAACCTTGTTAGACATGGTTCGTTCTATGATGAGTCGGGCTTCGCTTCCTATTCACTTCTGGGGGTATGCCTTAGAGACAGCCGCCCACATCCTCAATCTTGTCCCTACAAAGAAGGTTGCCAAAACACCTCACGAAATGTGGACAGGGAAAGTTCCCTCGTTAGCACATATTAAAGTCTGGGGTTGTGAAGCTTTCGTAAGACGAGAGACTCACGACAAGCTAGCAGCTAGAAGTGAGAAATGTGCTTTCATTGGTTACCCAAAGCAGTCTTTTGGATATTTGTTCTACAGGCCTAGTAAGAACGTGGTCTTTGTAGCACGAAGAGGAGTCTTTCTTGAAAGAGAGCTCATATTCAAAGAGGACAGTGGGAGCACTATTGACCTTGAAGAAATTCAAGAGTCAGCCAATGAAGGAACCTTAGATGACACTAGCACTCAACCAGAGGAAACAGTTCCTATTGAACCAATTGATAACTCATTACCTCTTAGAAGATCCACTAGGGTGAGTGTGCCACCTGAGTTGTATGGTTTTCATATTACTTCAGATGGTGACACATTCATAAGTGACAGAACACTGGTAAACTTAGATGAACCAGTCACTTATAAGGAAGCAATGGCAGGCCCAGAGGCTTCCAAGTGGAAAGAGGCAATGGACAGCGAGATTAAGTCCATGTATGACAACCAAGTTTGGAATTTGGTTGATAGTGCACCAGGTCGCAAGACAGTTGGGTGCAAATGGATCTTCAAGAAGAAGACAGACATGGATGGGAATGTGCATACATTCAAGGCTCGACTGGTTGCAAAAGGTTTTACTCAAACCCCAGGGGTTGACTATGATGAGACTTTTTCGCCAGTGGCTAAGATTAAATCTATTAGGATATTGCTCGCCATAGCTGCCTTTCATGATTATGAAATCTGGCAGATGGATGTCAAAACTGCTTTCCTTAATGGGAAGTTGGCTGAAGATGTTTACATGAGTCAGCCAGAGGGTTTTGTTGATGCAAAGTTTCCCAATAGAGTGTGCAAGCTTGAGAAATCCATTTATGGATTGAAACAAGCATCTCGCAGTTGGAATCTTTGCTTCCATGAGAAAGTCAAAGAGTTTGGTTTCTCTAGAAGTGAAGATGAGTTTTGTGTGTATATCAAGGCTAGTGGGAGTATAGTAACTTTTCTGGTGTTATATGTCGATGACATATTACTCATTGGTAACGACGTTCCAACCTTGAAAGAGGTTAAGTCTTGGCTTGGAAAGTGTTTTGCAATGAAAGACCTTGGAGAAGCTGCCTATATTCTTGGGATTAGAATATTGAGAGATAGAAAGAAGAGACTAATTGGACTTAGTCAGAGCACATACTTGGATAAGGTACTAAAGAGGTTTAGTATGGAAAATTCCAAGAAGGGAGAGCTACCTATCCAGAGCAATACCAAATTGAGTAAGACTCAATGCCCGAGTACAAATGTTGAAATAGATGACATGAGTCGTGTACCTTATGCTTCCGCTGTCGGATCGATCATGTACGCTATGACATGTACTCGCCCTGATGTGGCATTTGCTTTGAGCATGGTCAGTCGCTATCAGGGAAACCCAGGTAGAGCTCATTGGATAGCAGTTAAGAATATACTCAAGTATTTGCGAAGGACAAAGGACTGGGTTCTTGTGCTTGGTGGCAGTGATACTTTGAGAGTAGATGGTTACAGTGATGCCAGCTTTCAGACGGATAGAGATAACTTCCGTTCTCAGTCGGGCTGGGTATTTTTACTGAATGGAGGAGCAGTTACTTGGAAGAGTTCCAAGCAAAATACGGTGGCTGATTCTACTTGTGAATCAGAGTACATTGCAGCAAGTGAAGCGTCGAAAGAAGCAGCTTGGTTGAGGAACTTCATCGGGGATCTCGGAGTTGTTCCAACCATCCAGGAGCCTATGGAACTCTTCTGCGATAATGAAGGAGCAGTTGCCTTGACAAAGGAACCGAGAGATCATGGTAAGACCAGACATATCGACAGAAAGTACCATTTCATTAGACATAGAGTTGAAGAAGGCCATCTTATAGTAAAGAGGGTGTCATCTGAAGATAACCCAGCAGATCCCCTCACAAAGGGTCTGAGTAGGGCTAAGCATATTCAGCATGCTCGGAGCATAGGACTGAAAGATGATATTAGTTTTAGTAGTTAGATTAGTTTTTGAAACTTGTAACAAAGTAAATGTAATTGACTTTTGGTGATTAAATAATAAAGTATTATTTATAAGTTTGGCTACTACCTTTTGTCAATTGTTTATTACTGTGTTTCATATTTTGCATGTTTTACTTCCTGAATAATGAGATTATTCAAACTCCACAGTCGCTCGTACTCTTGGAAGTAAGTAGTGAATTAAGACTGTCATGAATTGGATTGCAGATTGTCTAAGGATAGACATGGCAATAGAATTGCTGCAACGTTCATGAGTACTCAGAAATTGAGATTTGAGTATTGGATAAACCCTCGCTCAGAGTATTACTTCATGGAATTCATCACGAGTAATACTGAGACGATAATATCCTATAATCTTGAAACGAAGATATATGAGTTGTAATTTACAAGTCGGTTGTGCATTGGTGAT
The DNA here is from genome assembly GCF_052849685.1 of Lactuca virosa. NCBI lineage: Eukaryota > Viridiplantae > Streptophyta > Magnoliopsida > Asterales > Asteraceae > Lactuca > Lactuca virosa. The sequence goes on along the minus strand of NC_136429.1, from coordinate 17,831,754 downwards.
ACGAAAACGCATCAGTAACTTGGTGTTATAAAACGTATTGTCATGCATAATTTGATGAGTAAAAGATACAAGCATATGAGTCAACGTTTATTCGTTCCTTTTGCCCTAACAGGAAAAGCGATATCTGTGGGCCCCTCGATGATTTGGTGTTGACTTATGTGCTGGGCCCAGCCAGGACTAAATTGATGTGTTCGATTAGAAGTCCTACATCATCACAAATCAGGAATCGGGAAACATAGATTCTGGATAAACAGATTGATTACATTCCATGTCTTTTGTCTGGGGATATCAAGCAGAACGAAGGGTTATATGATCACTTATCTTAGGACACGTAACTGACTGGGTCAGAGTTCGGCAGCAGCTTTTGGAAGCTACAATTTGCTGGTCAAATTTAGAAGGCATACTAGCAATTATAGTTACAGACTTATCCAAGTGGGAGACTGTTGGATTAGGTGTCTAAGCCCATAACTATAATTGGTATGTACTTGAATTGATAGCAGCACAGTCCTTTTGGGTTGCCCTCAACCTAGCAACTGGACAAGGAAATTATGAAAGGAGAGATATTAATTTATAAGATTAATGAATTAATATAAATGATTTATTAATATGTTAAAAGATTAATATATTAATAAGAAATCATTATGTTTAATTAATTGTTAACCAGAAATTAATCAGAATTGATTTTGGGGTTAAAAGAATTAATTATAAGGTGCAGGGACTAGTTTGCAATTATCTAATAGTTGAGTGGAAGGCTCTAGAACCCCCTTGGAAGAGGGTGGACGAAATCTTTAGGGGAAACCCTAATAATTTCGTCCATAGGGGCTTGGATAAGGCCCTTGGGTTTGCTTAGGCCCTAAGCAAAGGATAACTAGGGTTTCCCTTAAACCCTAGATCCCTCAGCTATATAAGGAGCCTCCTGGTTCATGTTTTTGGGACTGATTTCTTTGGAAGAAACCCTAAGGCCGAAATTGCATACTCTCTCCATCCTCTCTCCTCCAAGTTTCCTTCTTGCTAGTTCTTGGGTGTGATTCCATTAGAGGCATTACATTTGTGGTGCTAAGCTTCCAAGAAGATCAAGATCAAGATCAAGAGGATTATCAATTGTTTGCTATAACAATTGAAAGGTATGTAAACCCTAAACCCTAGTTTGTTAATTTCGAAATTAGCCTCTCTCCTCTAGGGTTCTTGTTTTGCAATTCAAAGTTATATGTTCAATAGTTAAAACATAGATCCAAAGTAGGTTGCATGTGAACTTAGGAATTGTTTTTCTAGTTTATTTGTTGTACCTAAAACCCATCACTTATTCCATCTTCAGCTCAATCAAGGTAAATGCCCCCTGTTTTAGTCTTCCATTTGGTTGTTCATCTTTAGGGCTTAGATTTTGGGTGCATTTAGGGCTTTCTAAGCCATTTTCGGATTTGGGAAGTGATTCATGGGGTTCTACTTTCAGATCTGAGTCATTGGAGGGGTCTCATGTCATAAAGGTGCCAACTCTATGGCCATGAGATCCCCATGCACATTGTAGAGCACCTTTTATGGATTTTTGAGCCAAAAACCCCATGCATGTACACCAAGTTTGGAACTTTACGTATAAAATGGTCATTAGGAGGCCAGATCTATGGTTTTGACGTGTTAAGACCCTTTTAAATCGACTGTATAGTAAGGGTCAAGAAGGGACTCGACGAGTTGTTCTTGGAACTCGGCGAGTCGGTGTGTAATGACCACTAAATCCCTTCTGTGGTTGGACCAGTGGTTCGGGAAGGAAGTGTCGTAAATGTTTAGACTCGTAAAGGGACCTGGGAATCATGGGACTCGACGAGTGCATGAACAGACTCGGCGAGTCCAAGGCAATCTCCCAACTTTTGAAGATGAGCTCGACGAGTTGTTCATACAACTCGGCGAGTCATAGACTGGACACGTTTTTATGAGGGAGATGAACTCGGCGAGTTGAAGGAAGAACTCGGCGAGTCGGATGAAGATGGTCCCGATGGTTTGAATGAAGGAAAACTCAACGAGTTCTCGCTAGACTCGACGAGTGGTGTCGGGGTTGGATCGGGTTATTGGAGCATGGACTCGACAAGTTGGTAGACCAACTCGGCGAGTCAGGTCAACTGGATGTTGACTTTGACCAATGTTGACTTTGCCTGGTTTTGGTATTGACCCTGGTTGGATTGTATGTTCGGTTTGATGACTTGAAGGTTGTCGTGTAGGGATTGAGGAGTCGAGGAGAGCCGACCTTCACGCCGAGGACAGTTCAGACGCTACACGACATCGATGTGAGTTACCTTCCAGTAGTGGTGGGTCTACGGCCACAATGCCAGCTCACCAGTAGGAGTTGTATGTTAGATGATTGTTTATGTGATATTCATCTAGGTTTGCTACTACCTGATATGTTGATGTGCTAGCATGATATGGTATATGTGATAGTAGTAGAGTTCGGTTGTTAGGACCGAAGGGTAGGTCAGGCACCCCAGATATGTCTGACAGTATGTGATGATATGTTTATATGCTGGCATGATATGTTATATGTGATAGTGGTAGTAGGAGGGGAATAGTCCCCTAGTTCGGTTTTTAGGACCGAAGGGTAGGTCGGATACCCCAGATATGTCTGACAGCATGATTATGATATGATATTATGTGTTAGTAGTAGGGGTGAAATAGTCCCCGTGTTCGGTTGAGATAGACCGGAGGGTAGGTCGGCACCCCAGAATGGCTTGACATGGGTAGGTCAGCACCCCAGAATGGCTTGACATGGGTAGGTCAGCACCCCAGAATGGCTTGACATGGGTAGGACGGGCGCCCCAGAATTGCCCGATAGTATGTATGCTATGTGTTGGTATGGTATGTGGTATGATGGGGGAACTCCCTAAGCTTTGTGCTCACAGTTTCAGTTTTGGTTTCAGGTACCTCTTCATCCAAGGTGAAGGAGTCGGCGGTGTAGCAGCGCATCACACACACACATGGTTTCCACATAGAGTTTTCTGGGAATGAACTCTGATTTATTTTACTTTGACGATATGATTTTCAGACACTTTGTTATGTTTCTTTTTACAACGACTTGGCATGGGAAATGTTTTGGTAAACTGAGTTGTGAAATGCTTAATTTAAAATGAAACTTTTTGGCTTCGAAATTTGGGATGTTACAATGTCAGTCAGTTTGAAAAAAAAATCATGTAAATGCAAAATAATAATAATAATAATAATAAATAAATAAATAAATAAAATTAAGAATATTCTTTTTATAGGGTTGACTTGCAAAATGCAAATAAACAGTAAATTTAGAAGTTTTGCAAAATTATATCCAAACTTTCGAAAATCATGGGTTAATTTTAAAACTTTGTTATTTTTAGATTTTATTCAACTGTTTTTTAGATATGTTACTTTTAAAACTTCTCAATCCTTTTGAATTTTGTTTCCTTTTGTTAATCTCAAAATCAAGGCTTCGTTTTTTTATATTTGTTTTAAACTATCTATTTAATCTATTGCACTTTGTTATGACTTTTATCAACGTGATAAATATTCTAATAAACTGTCATTTTCTTGATTTTTTTTAGAAAAAGATGTTCTAACTGGATTATCATATACGATTATGGTATTTTATTTTGTTGATTAAGCGATCTATTATTTGGCTCGGATGGCTTTTAAGGATGATGCTTGGCCGATAATCATTCCTACCACCAGAATTACATAGAACTATCTATTTTAATATATAGATTTTAGCTATGGGATTTAATTCAATGTTAAATTTGGATTTATGATATAAACAAGTAGATTGTTGGGTCAAAAATATGGTTTATACTTTACTTTTATAGGAAAATGTATTTTTATGTCTAGGACCGTAAACAGCTTGGTATTTACGGCTGTATATGTGTTTACAGTTTTGTTTATGGCCGTGAACTGGTTCACGGCCGTGAACCTGTTCACAGCCCATGTCCATCATATAAATAGATGTAAGGCTAAGAGTGAGAGCATATTGTAGAGAGAGAAAGTTAGAGAGAAGAAAGGAGCTTAAGTGTGTGTGTTTGTATGTGAATCTTGTATTTAGATCTTCATTCTAATCAAATCATACAAGATTCATCATCTTCTTCTTCTCCTTCTTCTTCATTTGATCTGACATCATCCGTTTGATTGGGATTCCGCACCATCAAACGGATCTGATTGATACTCAAGCAGATTGGGGACTTACAAGTGGTATCAGAGCTTGGATTGTATCAATCAATTTTTCCAGATCTGGAGCTTATTTGATCTTATTTTTAAAGGATTTTTGCGTTTTTGGATAGATCTCTGAAAATTAGGGGGGGTTGTTCTTTTCATTTTTGATAAAAACGAGTTTTTGATCGAGTTTTGGAGCAAAAATGGTGAAAACGTCGTTTTTCTTCGCATCTGTTGAAGGGTTTACGGCCCTTAAAGGGTGTACGGCCCAAGAATGGTTTACGGCCCGAAGTGAGTTTACAGCCTCGGTTTACGGCTCAGCATCCTCGCACGTGTACGGTTCACAGACGTTTACGGCTCGGGGGTTTGCGGTCTTCGGTGTACGGCCAGACTCGTGTGTCCGGTTTCGGAGTTTAAGGCTCAGCAGCGGTTTCCACTTCGTTCAGTACTCAGCAACCTCGCATGCGCATCAGCAAAAATAGGAATCGATTTTGGGGGTTGCCAAGGATCGAACCCTGGTGCCTCGCTTCAACACCCCAGCGCCTTTTCCACTTGATCTAGCTTGCTAGATGTTTCTTTCCTTCCCTTTTTAATTCAAATATTATATCTTCGGTTCCTAATTTCGCATTTTTAACACATTTAACCCAAAAATCAATTTCTTTTATTTTTAATTTTCATTTTCTACCCAAAGTTTTTTAACTTTTATTTTTTGACTTTTATTTTTAACTTTTGACCTTAAATTTGACTTTGACTTTCAAGTTTGACTTTTGACTTTAAACTTTGACTTTCTCGTTTAACCTTCAAATTTTCAAATTTAGCTTTTCGGTTTGACTTTTTTAAATTTGACTTTTAAGGTTGACTTTTGAGTTTTTAGTCAAAGAGCATTTTTGGTAAACAATGAGTTCTTCAAACACCAAAGTCAATGAAATTTCTTGTTCTCAAACATGCATTGATAATGTTAAAAATTTACTTGAGCATATCGAATTATTACGTAGAGAGAACGAGGACCTAAAATACGAAGGATATCAACTCAGGAAAGGACAGAAACCTCTAAAAGCACAACTAGAAGCCAAAACAAAAGATTATAGGAAACTTCAGGAAGAGTATAGCAATAAATGTGCAAACTATAGATTTGTGACAGAACAACTTGCAGAGTTAACTGCAAACTTGACACATTGAAAAATAAGTATGAAAATGCAGATTTTAATTTCAGAAAATTTGATGTGTCGAGTGAAGTAGTTGAGTCAATGATGGAAAATAGTTTGAGATTTAAAAAGAATGAGTCAAAGGGTTTAGGGTATGATAAAGTGCCTCTTCACTTTAATCACACCTATCAGTATAACCCTTTGACAAAAGAGGAAATGGACAGAGAGGCACATCTCAAATATGGAAAACCTGTTGTATTTGTGTCGGGATGTGGTCCTCAGGTTGCAAGTACTAATGTTTCTACTTCTTATGCAGACCAACCACTAAGTCATTGCAAGCAAGCAGCTGAAGAGAGTGTGTCTGATAATAAGATTGTTTCAAAGTCTGATGTTTTTGTTTCAAACGATGCTACTCTTGTTTCTAACTCTAAAACTAATGCTTTGTCTTGTGCTGATTCTGTGTCAAAGTCTGATGACTTAAATTTTTTCGATATATTTGATGATATCTTTGATAATTCTGTCGTGGTTGTGCCAGAAAGTGTTGAGCTGAACGATTCTAATGCTTCTACTTCTTGTGCAGGTAAAGTAACGAAAGATGAGAACAATGAGAAAACTATTGAAGAAACCAATGTCTCCTTGAACTCTGAATCTGTTGCTTCGAACTCAGTTGCTTCTGATCAACCTGCTGTTGAGAAATACAGGCCACCAAAACAAACAAAGCAGAGTGCTTGTTGTAATTGTGCTTGTGGGAACAACAAGAGACAAGGCATGGACACGCCACCAGGGGCAGGAAGAAACAACTTCCTAGTGAAGAAAAAGACATGTTTTCACTGTGGAACACCTGGACACATTGCCAGAAATTGTCCAAATCGCGCATACATTCCCTACTACGCACAAGGCTGGCAAAACGCGCCAGGAGGGAGATTTTCCAAAAGAAACCCCTCAAGGTCACGATCAGATAATGGCGACTGGAATGCCTAGAAGAGCATGAGTTCAACTCCCAAGGCCAAGAAATCAACTCCCACAGGAAAGAAGGGAATGTCGGCCAAAAAGTCCAATCCAAGAGATGCTCCAGTGAAATCAAGACTGGTTAGGTCAAAGACATCTCGACGATCGGCTTCAAGTTCAAAATCAAGTACCGAGGCACCCATCGGATCGAAAAAGAAATGGGTTAAACCCAACTACAGATGGGTACCAAAGGTTCAATCTCCCAAATCACCCACTGACTCTAATATTTCTTCATCTTCTGTTTGTGATAAACAGGATATGTCATGGGAGAGAGTACCGTGTAAGGATGACAAAGGTCAACCCAGTTTCAAAATGGACTGGGTTCCAAAGACCAACTGATCCCGCTCTGTGCTGGAGCAGCTATGGAGGCATATCATCAGACTTCAGTTTGTTGGTAGTGGCTGTTCCAGACACATGATCGGATACATCTCTCAACTGTACAACACTCAGAACTTTGTTTGAGAGTATGTGTCCTTTGCGGGAAGGGAAGAAAGGAAAGGATCACACATGGGGGTTGTGCTTAATGACATGAATAATTTTCGGATCTGTTCTGAGATTATGCGTGCTGTTCTCAGACCTTCTGGATGCAAATTCAATCGGTGACTTACGAGTTGACTTTTCTTCTCGATACTCTTGAGTTTTTCTTAAGTTGATTCGCTTCAAAGACAAATTTTTGTTTTAAAAAAATCCAAAAACATTAGAAAATCAGAAAATCCAAAAATAAGTTGTTAATGGAATGTGCTTGCAGGTGATGTGTTGGGAAGTGATATCTATAAAGTGATAACGGGCAGTCTAAACCTGTGTAAGGGACTGAATCTGAATTGTCTAGACTCTGTGTTCAATGTGCTGGTAGGCACGAAGGATTTGACAGTGTGGATTTAGATAGGATTTTTTTGGACTGACCATACGACGCTCGGGTAGATTGTGTGACATCCCCATTTTCACGGCCAGAAAAGACCGATTTTTGTTTATGCTTTATAAAAATCAGAGTACTTCTTTTAATAAAAATGTTGCGGAATTTGTTCCCAGAAAAACATGATAAATACGTTATCAAAGCATTTCCGAAGAAATGTATTTTTATTCATTTAAAACATTTGGGATGTCATCGTCAATACATAAACATAAGCATAAACAGAACTTACATTCATTTACACTAGTGATCTACATCTCTTTTAGATCTCTCAGTGCAAAGTAGCTTCGTATCGACACCTGTGATACAAATAAGCTGGAGTGGGTCAGGTTGGGAAACCTGGTGAGTACATAGGGTTTTCAACCCACAATAATATAATTATTATATTTAAACATCAAACAATCAACCCGATTACCCATCCCCGTTATCTTCTTTAATATTCCTTAAAGAATTATCTTAAGGGTCATCTCCTATATCATATTTACCTCTCATCTTTCTACCTCACATTTCCTTATATGCTCGTTCCTAAGGCATGAATACGTAGTTACAACGTCGCCTGAACTCGTAATTCATAGTAAGGGTTAGAATATCATCGCATGAATATACAGTCACCACATCACCTGGACTCGTAATTCATCACCTACAGGTTATAAGTCTGCTGGTGTTTTCACGGGTTGTCTAGAATATTCCGTGGTCGCCATCTATACTCTAGTAGATGACTACATCTCCAAATTGTCGGACAAGGTTATAATATCTTTCATCCTACATCACAGATTCATCATCACCTATCCATCACCTAATTATCATCACCTATCTCTCATCATTTTATTTCATCACACACCAACTATTTCATCTACCCATGTTTTATCCCAACGTATTTGTAGATATAAAATAAATATATATTTAAATCATTTAAAACATGTATAAAATCATTCATCCATCATAGACAGCAAGTATTCAGATAATATGCACACATAGCACGTAATTTATATAAAATACTTCATATCTATGTGTAAGATGAAAGGGACCATGCACTCACTTGTTAAAGTGATGATTCCAAACTCAGACAGCGCTTCGTTACTCTTAAAACAATTTCCTTCGACAAAACCTAGTATCAATACCACTAGGGTTAGTCTAACGTTAACCGCGACTAATTAATAGTCTAGCTATTATTATTATTATTATTATTATTATTATTATTATTATTATTATTATTATTATATAAGCGTTAAACAACACTCTTATATAACTCATAATAATATCCCAAATAATTGTTTTAAGGTCCTAATAATGTTACTATAATTAATTAGAAGTTATATTAAAAATAGCGTAGGCGTAGCTCACTTACAGCGAGTTTTTATTAAAAACCGGGCTTCGCTGGAGCAGCGTTTCCGAGCCGAAAGCTTTTCTTCTCGGAGCCGTCGGGCGCTCCAGGGCTTTCTTCTCGTGCTAGGGAGGTTCCCTAGACTTGGGAGGGGTTTAGGGAGGTTAGAAAGAAGTTAGAGAGAGAAAGAAAGGTTTGAAGGTGTGAGGAAATTATGAAGAGTTCATCTCTTATTTATAGGAATTGTATAGTAAAGTAGTCTCCAAGCTTCGTCCGTAACTTTCGCATACGAGCTCCGTTTTTGTCTGTCTTTTTACCGTTGAGTTCCTATTAATGAGATCTTCAACTCTCATTTAACCCTCGTTGGCTAATTCTCATTCTATCTCGGATTTACAAAACTGTATCGAATTCGCCGCGCTCGAAAAGTAGAGACTAAGCTTCGTCCATAATTTTCGCATACGAGCTCCGTTTTTGTCTGTCTTTTTACCGTTGAGTTCCTATTAATGAGATCTTCAACTCTCATTTAGACCTCGTTGGCTAATTCTCATTCTATCTCGGATTTACAAAACTGTATCGAATTCGCCGCGCTTGAAAAGTAGAGACTAAGCTTCGTCCATAACTTTCGCATACGAGCTCCGTTTTTGTCTGTCTTTTTACCATTGAGTTCCTATTAATGAGATATTCAACTCTCATTTAGACCTCGTTGGCTAATTCTCATTCTATCTCGGATTTACAAAACTGTATCGAATTCGCCGCGCTTGAAAAGTAAAGACTAAGCTTCGTCCATAACTTTCGCATACGAGCTCCGTTTTTGTCTGTCTTTTTACCGTTGAGTTCCTATTAATGAGATCTTCAATTCTCATTTTGGTCGCGTTGGCCAAAAACCGCTCGATCTAAAATTCGAATTTCGGGTTGTACACTACTAAGCCGAAACTTCGAAAAATCATAACTTCCTCATACGAAGTCAGATTTAGGCGTTCTTTTTATGGACGCTCTCGGTTTAACGTTTTCTATGACTTTTGTTTAGATCACTAAGGCTAAAATTCGCTCCATCGTAAATTCAATATTTACGCTTCCCGGTGTCGTGCCGGTTTTGCCGTAAAACTTCGACGGGCCATAACTTCTTCGTTGTAACTCGGATTTCAGAGTTCTTTATATGTACGGAAACCTTGAGAAATATTCTACAACTTGGTTAAGATTATTTATTATAAATAATCTTTTGCCGAAAATTCGTTTTCGACACTCATTGCCTCTAAATTGACTAGCCCGGATCTACAGGCGTTACAATTATCTCCCCCTTAGGATGATTACGTCCCGGAATCATCAACGAAACAGGGTTGTATAATGACTCTATACGTTATCTCTTCATCCTAGGTATTAATCGTAACTTTTATGTTCCTTCAAATGTGTATCTAACTCTTGGTCTTCTTGACTGCAAGCGGTGCTCGAACTTGCACCTGCTCGTTAGACTCCAAACTATGACATTCGAGTCACAATATCGATCCTTGATGGAGACTCCTTCTTCTTCTTAGAAAGCTTAAGATAAGCTCCTCTGTTACTACAACGTACCGATGTGTCATATTCTAATGACCTTTCATCGTGTGCTTAAACTCAAATCTCTTAGAATTAAATTCCAGAACAGACTATACCTTCCTTCATGTTCTAATGTGACATAATCACATCTTAAAACTTAGTATCTCTAGCTACAAGCCTTTTTAGCGACAATCGCGATACTTCTATTGATCGCTTTGATTTCAATCTTTTGGTTTAAGTCGGACGCTACATCAAACTTGGTTCTCTGAACCATGTAACCTACTTATCGTAGTCGAACTTAATTTGATATGACCACTAGGGTCGGAATAACAATCATCTTCGATGGTAACGACATACTCGAATAAAACGAAATCAATTACTAGCTTCTTGGTAACCTTGTGACTTTCCCTGATCCAAGCGTGAGTCATGTGCTTCCGGTAGTATAGGCCTCTACTACCATTCACACCTATTCATACTCGTCCCAAGTATTGTCTCGCAGTTTTTCCAAGTCACCATACAAGAAAACCACACAATAACTTAACACATCAGATAACAAAACGAAGGTTTTATATTATTTCTTGAAACGATTACATAGGTGTTCAAGTTCACCCTAGACTATGCCTCTACTAGGCTACATCATACGAAACTATGGCTACTGCATAATCCGATCTTCGGGTAAGAAGTCCTCATTCTTGATTCCTCGCGTTGTTGTCTGCTTCATCGAGGATCATGTGGAATGCCCTTGGTTTCGGCGGTGCATTTGGTCTTGCAGCTTTGTTTTTCTTTGGACAGTTCTTTGAAATATGCCCATCATTTCCACATTCGTAGCACTTCTTGTTGTCGAATGTACAATCTCTGGAATAGTGACCGGTCCTACCACACTTATAGCACGTCACTTCTCCATCGCATCTTCCGAAGAGCTTCTTCTTGCACTTCTCACACCACTTGGCTCCATTCCTTCGGTCGTCCAGGTTAGACTTCGAGAACTTTCCCTTATTATCAGGTCTTGAGGATCCTTCCAGCTTCCTCTTCTCGCCAACTTCAACTTTCTCCAGACCCTTTTCTCTTATTTGGGTCTCAACATTCTTAGCTGCCCAGATGGCGGCTTTCAAAGTGGTTGCTTGTTTGACCATTGGACCAAAGTCCGCTGGTAATCCATTGGCAAACCTGTTGACCTTGGAAAGTTCTGTTGGAACTAAATAAGGAACAAGCTTCATCTTCTCCGTAAAACTTGCAGCGTACTCGGTGATGCTCATTTTTCCTTTCTTTAGGTTCTGAAACTCGTTGTTGATCTCTAGTAGATCCTACTCAGAGCAGTACTGCATTTTCAGTTGCACCAGGAAATCTTCCCAAGACATCTTACTTGCTTCTCCCTTAGGCATCGTATCTGCCAATATCTTCCACCAGCTCAAGACTCCGCTCTTCAGTTGCCAGACCGCAAAGACGGTTTTCTGCTTGTTGCTACAGTCGCAACTCTCAAACACCATCTCCATCTCGGAGATCCAGTCCATAATCTCAACCGGCTTCGGGCTTCCGGAAAGACTTGGTGGTTTTTCACTCAAGAAGTTCTTATACCTTCGCCCATCCTTGTCGTTTCCCCTCTCCGGGTCATCCCTTTGTTCACCTTGAGTCCCTACTTGACTCACTTGGCGGCTATAGTTCCCTTCCTCCGATTGCTCGGGAATCGGCTTGGTTTGCTCGATGGGCATGGTAGGTTCGTCCCTATTTTCATGCAATATCTGTCTCATTTCCTCCCTTTGTTCAGCTAACATAGCCCGAATCATGGCTTGTACTCCAGCCATGGTGACTGGCTCAGGCGCAGCTCCCATTACAACAGGTATTTGCTCAATCACCGGGGGATGTTGATTCCCATTTCCGTTTGCGTTCACGACTCCGCTTCGGGTTCTAGACATTCGATCTATAGAAGTTTGGTGTATAATGACGATAATTAAGATAGGAAAGATTTTATTTACGATCGACGTGTAAATCTTCCTATTATTCCGAAAAGTTACATGGCAGTTCTAATACCGTATCTAAACGTTTAGAAATCTGAACACATAAAATTTCCAGATCCGGTCGGCAACAGACCATAGATCCGTTCAGACATTTAGCATCATAAATCATTTATCACATAAAAGCATGTTAGGCATTTTCACTAAATAAGCTAGTGCTTGTGTCTATTCAGGTGTATTACCTAAGACACACTCCTCACAATCATTGCTTAGCATTCTAAGTTTAAGTCTAGAAATAAATCCATATTCCTAGTTCGCTTAAACTAATGCTCTGATGCCAACTGTGACATCCCCATTTTCACGGCCAGAAAAGACCGATTTTTGTTTATGCTTTATAAAAATCAGAGTACTTCTTTTAATAAAAATGTTGCGGAATTTGTTCCTAGAAAAACATGATAAATACGTTATCAAAGCATTTCCGAAGAAATGTATTTTTATTCATTTAAAACATTTGGGATGTCATCGTCAATATAGAAACATAAGCATAAACAGAACTTACATTCATTTACACTAGTGATCTACATCTCTTTTAAATCTCTCAGTGCAAAGTAGCTTCGTATCGACACTTGTGATACAAATAAGCTGGAGTGGGTCAGGTTGGGAAACCTGGTGAGTACATAGGGTTTTCAACCCACAATAATATAATTATTATATTTAAACATCAAACAATCAACCCGATTACCCATCCCCGTTATCTTCTTTAATATTCCTTAAAGAATTATCTTAAGGGTCATCTCCTATATCATATTTACCTCTCATCTTTCTACCTCACATTTCCTTATATGCTCGTTCCTAAGGCATGAATACGTAGTTACAACGTCGCCTGAACTCGTAATTCATAGTAAGGGTTAGAGTATCATCGCATGAATATACAGTCACCACATCACCTGGACTCGTAATTCATCACCTACAGGTTATAAGTCTGCTGGTGTTTCCACGGGTTGTCTAGAATATTCCGTGGTCGCCATCTATACTCTAGTAGATGACTACATCTCCAAATTGTCGGACAAGGTTATAGTATCTTTCATCCTACATCACCTATCCATCACCTAATTATCATCACCTTCCTATCACCACCTATCTCTCATCATTTTATTTCATCACACACCAACTATTTCATCTACCCATGTTTTATCCCAACGTATTTGTAGATATAAAATAAATATATATTTAAATCATTTAAAACATGTATAAAATCATTCATCCATCATAGACAGCAAGTATTCAGATAATATGCACACATAGCACGTAATTTATATAAAATACTTCATATCTATGTGTAAGATGAAAGGGACCATGCACTCACTTGTTAAAGTGATGATTCCAAACTCAGACAGCGCTTCGTTACTCTTAAAACAATTTCCTTCGACAAAACCTAGTATCAATACCACTAGGGTTTAGTCTAACGTTAACCGCGACTAATTAATAGTCTAGCTATTATTATTATTATTATTATTATTATTATATAAGCGTTAAACAACACTCTTATATAACTCATAATAATATCCCAAATAATTGTTTTAAGGTCCTAATAATGTTACTATAATTAATTAGAAGTTATATTAAAAATAGCGTAGGCGTAGCTCACTTACAACGAGTTTTTATTAAAAACCGGGCTTCGCTGGAGCAGCGTTTCCGAGCCGAAAGCTTTTCTTCTCGGAGCCGTCGGGCGCTCCGGGGCTTTCTTCTCGTGCTAGGGAGGTTCCCTAGACTTGGGAGGGGTTTAGGGAGGTTAGAGAGAAGTTAGAGAGAGAAAGAAAGGTTTGAAGGTGTGAGGAAATTATGAAGAGTTCATCTCTTATTTATAGGAATTGTATAGTAAAGTAGTCTCCAAGCTTCGTCCGTAACTTTCGCATACGAGCTCCGTTTTTGTCTGTCTTTTTACCGTTGAGTTCCTATTAATGAGATCTTCAACTCTCATTTAGACCTCGTTGGCTAATTCTCATTCTATCTCGGATTTACAAAACTGTATCGAATTCGCCGCGCTCGAAAAGTAGAGACTAAGCTTCGTCCATAACTTTCGTATACGAGCTCCGTTTTTGTCTGTCTTTTTACCGTTGAGTTCCTATTAATGAGATCTTCAACTCTCATTTAGACCTCGTTGGCTAATTCTCATTCTATCTCGGATTTACAAAACTGTATCGAATTCGCCGCGCTTGAAAAGTAGGGACTAAGCTTCGTCCATAACTTTCGCATACGAGCTCCGTTTTTGTCTGTCTTTTTACCGTTTAGTTCCTATTAATGAGATCTTCAATTCTCATTTAGGTCCCGTTGGCCAAAAACAGCTCGATCTAAAATTCGAATTTCGGGCTGTACACTACTAAGCCGAAACTTCGAAAAATCATAACTTCCTCATACGAAGTCAGATTTAGGCGTTTCTTTTTATGGACGCTCTCGGTTTAACGTTTTCTATGACTTTTGTTTAGATCACTAAGGCTAAAAGTCGCTCCATCGTAAATTCACTATTTACGCTTCCCGTTGTCGTGCCGGTTTTGCCGTAAAACTTCGACGGGCCATAACTTCTTCGTTATAACTCGGATTTCGGAGTTCTTTATATGTACGGAAACCTTGAGAAATATTCTACACCTTGGTTAAGATTATTTATTATAAATAATCTTTTGCCGAAAATTCGTTTTCGACACTCATTGCCTCTAAATTGACTAGCCCGGATCTACGGGCGTTACAGATTGAGCAGTGGGATAAACATGGGAACCCACGGGATACACTAAATTAATATGCATCTAGAACTATGATTCAACTTTTCCTTGATGTACGAACTTATGTCCTTAATTCTGGTTCTGATAGGGCAACTGGGGGGTTCTGATAAAGTAGGTTTGTAGGAAATTATTTTCTTGCTTTCTATATGTCAGTCATATGTTGCTTCCTCTGCGTGATTGGAAGAGATCCGACCTGGATTGAAACATATGCAACTCTAATTCTACGCACCTCCTTATCTATGAAATTCTTTCTATCTGTTAGTCATATACTGTCTCATCTGCGTGATTGAAATGATCCGACCTGGAACACAGCATATGCAACATTCTACCTCTCAATCCCTTTATCCTAGTTAGCCATATGTTGTCCCCTCTACGTGATTGAAAGAGATCTGACCTGGGACACAACATATGCTCCTATTTCTAAATCTGACTTCCTCCTTAATAATTGTTTACTCACCTAAAGTAAGGAGTCCTTAGGAAGTTCTTGATAACCAGGGTATATCGGGAAGTGGGGAACATGTTCTAGTGCAACTAAAATTGAACCATTTAGAGGTTGTCTGTACATCTCGCTGCTTAATTTAAGTGGACAACAATACCTGTGGTCGTCGTCAGCTGAATGGTATATTTGGAAAAGTTTGTCAATATTCTTCGTGTTTAAGTGGACCACAATACCGGCAATTGACCAGATTTATTCATGAAGGTGAAGGTACTGATAAACAAAGTTAAGAATGTCTCACAACTTTGATCCCAAATATTTTTGTTTTTGTTAAATTTGTTCAAAGTTTTCCTCTATGCACAAATTTAGGGGGAGAATTAAAAAAAAATTAAAAACCAAACAAAAATCAGAAAATTAAAAAAATCCAAAAAATAGTGTTATTTCTGTTTTATTTCTTTTTCAGAAAATATGAAAAATCCAAAAATATTGTGTGCTAAGTTTTATTTTAGTTTTGTTTCTATTTTTAGCTTTGTTTGTCTTGAAAAGTGAATTCAGATGTAAATGAGACTCGTGGAGACTGTATCAAGAATTTCTGAGCCAAGACTTCATCCGTGAGTGTCGAAGAATTTTCATTCAAAGGAGCAAGAAATGAAGATTATTCTTTCAACATTCAATCTTTCAACCCTAGAAGCAAGGTCAAGCTGTTCTTGAAGATTATGTGACAAATTGCATTGAAGCCTCCTCAATCAATTTGTTGCTATCTATGTACCTGCTAAAGTGATCCAGAAGATTCGTTCTCTCTGATATTCTCTCTGAAGATTCTCAAGCTGAAAGCGCTATCTTTCAAGAATCTCTACAAAAAGCCTCCTCACCCAATGTGCGTTCAATGTCAAATTCTGAAGAAAATCCCAACTGCTCAAGATGAATTCATTCATTGAAGATTCATCAAGTTCATCTTGAAGCTGTGAAGAAATCGAAGATAAACGCTGAACTCAAGCTCCAAATGAAGATTAACAAGAAAGGCCAGCTACTTTTTTAGGGGGAGATTGTTGGGTCAATTAGAAAAGAAAGCTATAAACCAAGGGGGAGATTGTTGGGTCAAAAATATGGTTTATACTTTACTTTTCTAGGAAAATGTATTTTTATGTCTAGGACCGTAAACAGCTTGGTGTTTACGGTTGTATATGTGTTTACGGTTGTGTTTACGGCCGTGAACTGGTTCACGGCCGTGAACCTGTTCACGGCCCATTTCCATCATATAAATAGATGTAAGGCTAAGAGCGAGAGCATATTGTAGAGAGAGAAAGTTAGAGAGAAGAAAGGAGCTTAAGTATGTGTGTTTGTATGTGAATCTTGTATTTGGATCTTCATTCTAAGCAAATCATACAAGATTCATCATCATCTTCTTCTCCTTCTTCTTCATTTGATCTGGCATCATCCGTTTGATTGGGATTCCGCACCATCAAACGGATCTGATTGATACTCAAGCAGATTGGGGACTTACATTGTTATTGTAAATGCCAAATACAACGACGTATACTTTGTAAAATCTTTAATGTTACTTCTTTCTATTAATTATGTTTTTGTTTACACACTATTCAAATTTATATTCTTTTTTATAAATCATAATTATATTAAACGTCTTCATATACTCTTATTAGTTTAATAAAAGTTTACAATTATTTTACCCGTGGTTCCACGGGTTATAACCTAGTATGATATTAAAGTTAACACCAAATGAGAGGAGCAAAGCCTAGTTAATAAGCTATCTATAATTCTACATACCGATTATGTTTATCTTGTATTTAAGAGCGAACATCTAAACTAGATACAATTAATTATCTTAATACATGTAGTCTGAGACACTCTGACTCCTTTACACCTTGTTCTTGAGTTTTTTTTAGGAGAGAAAGGGGAGGAAAGCAGAGGATTGAGAGGGAAGAGGGTGTTTTTTTAAGAGAGAAAGGAAATGGGAGGAGAGGAGAGGATTGAGAGGGAAAGGGAAGAAGGAAAAAGGTTTAGCTTCTTTACGCTATGTTTGGGCGGATTGTGAAAGAAACAAAAGAAAAAAATGTTTCTACCCTTGGCCCATCTGTTAGAAAAACGGGATATAGATATACTTGGATCAGTGAGAGTTGTGAAACACTTTCATATTAAAACATTTTGAGGGTACACTCGAAATCTCTAATCGGATGAAACTCATTATTTTTCTAGAAGGGAGAATGAAGAATATGTTATGAAATATGTACCCAAAATGAATCCGAAATTGATCATATAACAGAAACTAACTTCCTGTCCTAAAACTGTCATATGGTAGTTACAGGAAAACAACTTCCTGTCCAAAAAACGGTCATATTACCTGTCAAAACTAACATAAAACCGGGTTTATAAATGGATCACAAAACCGGGTGTTTTACAAAAATACGGGAATTCTGAGACATTTTTTATATAGTAACATAACTCATATTACCAGCTCGACCCCAGCCAGGGGCTCTGCCCCTTGGACCCCGCTCCCAGGGGCGCTGCCCCCGGACCCCCGTTAGTTCAGGGGCTTCGCCCCTAAATAGCAGTATACTTTCAACAATGACAAAATCAAACAAATGTGCATTTCGCACCATACTAATTTGTTCGATTATTGTCAAAGTGACATTGATCAACAAATTAACCCCATTACACTTAAATAATATCAGTGATATAAAATCACCAGCAAACCTCCCCCATTTAAGTGTAATCTTGATTAACTTAAAATAAAATCATAACAACAACAAACTTATGCATAAATGAAATATCGTGACGATTAAATTTCACATTAGTATATTATTCATTCCAAATATTCGAATATCAGGGTGTCACTAAGGATTGAACCCTTTCTATTCTAAGTGAATACATGAAGATAATATACACAACAGTTTTCATTCTCAAAGTTCTAACTTGACATTATATTTTACTAGCTTGTGTCCCATCCTTCAATAAGCATATCAAGCCAAGTCTCAACTTCTTGAAGCAGCTAAACTTCATGCTTATATATGTAGTTCTTTTGTTCTTGCACCTGCAAATGCAATTTTTCAAAGAACTATTAAGAAATAAAATTTCAACCTCCTTAACTTGCAGTACTTAACACATACCTTGGGATGATCATAAAATGTGTTCCAATCTTCAAATATCAAGCTTTCCACATTGAATTCAACATCTAATATTGCATTAGATGGGAATTGGGTATCTCAATATAAAAGATTTTAAGTGGACTTTAAACCCATCCCTACAGCCGCCTTGTGCACAAGATCTTTTGCTAACCATTTGGTTAGATGATCAGCTAAATTCAACTGAGTTCTTACAAACTCAACAGATATCACACCAGTCATGATGAGCTCACAAATCATGCTATGTCTAACACCTAAATGTCTAGACTTTCCATTATACACTTGACTATAAGCCTTGGCCAAGGTTGCAGCACTATCACATCTAATGGAAATGGTAGATATAGGTTTGGGCCATAATGGAATTTCATAAATCAAATTCCTTAGCCACTCAACTTCTTTACCAGCAGCAGACAATGCAACAAACTCAGACTTCATGGTTGAGTTAGTAATACAAGTTTGTTTCTTAGATGCCCAAGAAATGGCACCTCCTCCAAGAAGAAACACCCAACCACTTGTAGAGGAGTGATCCTCTAAGTTGTTAATCCAGCTGGCATCTGAATAACCTTCCAAGACAGAAGGATATCCACTATAAGTTAAACCATAATTCATAGTCCCTTTCAAATACTTAAATACTTTACTTACAGCTTGCCAATGATGTGAACTAGGATTACTTGTATATCTACTAAGCCTTCCCACAACATATGCTATATCAGGCCTAGTACTAATCATGGTATACATTAGACAACCAATAGCCCTTGAGTATTCAAGTTGAGACACTGGAGATCCGTTATTAGGTAGAAGCTTAAGACTAGGATCTATAGGAGTGCTAACAGGAGAACAATTCTCAAAGTTAAACTTCTTCAATATCTTCTCAATGTAATGAGATTGAGAAATTGAAATCCCATTGTTTCCTTTTCTAATTCTTATACCAAGAATTACTTCAGCCTCCCCCATGTCTTTCATGTCAAAACTAGATGATAAGAATTTCTTGGTTTTATCAACTTCACCTTGATCAGTACCAAAGATTAACATACCATCAACATATAGACAAATTATAACTCCTTTACCAGAAGAATCAAATTTGCTATATACACATTTGTCAGCCTGGTTTAATGCAAAACCATTAGACAATATCACATCATCAAACTTTTGATGCCATTGTTTTGGTGCTTGTTTCAAACCATATAATGATTTCTTCAACTTACACACCTTATGTTCATTACCAGGCATCACAAACCCTTGGACCCCGCACGACCCCAGCCAGGGGCTCTGCCCCTTGGACCCCGCCAGGGGCTGCCGCCCCTTAGACCCCGCTCCCAGGGGCGCTGTCCCCAGACCCCCGTTAGTTCAGGGGCTTCGCCCTTAAATAGCAGTATACTTTCAACAATGACAAAATCAAAGAAATGTGCACTCCGCACCATACTAATTTGTTCGATAATTGTCAAAGTGACATTGATCAACAAATTAACCCCATTACACTTAAATAATATTAGTGATATAAAATCACCAACACCATCTTCATTTGTTCAACAAATAGGGCATGCAGACGAGACTTCTTCTTCTCCATCAAGCAAAAAAGCTTACGATTTTCTTCCTACATCTACGACTTCATCATCTCCTTTTCCACATGTAATTTTTCCTACCTGCAACTTCATTTTCTCCTTCTCTGCCTGTATTTTTTCTTGCGGCTTTGACTTTACCAGGTAAAAATTTTGAATTGAAATTGTTTATTCTTTACACACATTGTTGTTTTGATTAATTACAATCGTGATTGCTATCAATGCATTGTAGACGGTAACTGATTTTTTATATGTAAATCAATGAAAGGCAAAAACGTAAAAATGACATTTCCCTTTCATTCTTTTTCTTTCCATTTCCTTCCGACTCGAGAACACAATTAATTATTTATTTTCTTTCTGTTTCTTTTCGTTCCCTTTTTTTAATTTTAAAACTCATGTAGGGTGTGTTAGACTTTAGATCGACTATTTGTTAACTAGTTTGGATCTGTGATCCAAACAGGCCTATAAGTCCATGTTTTGTGCAAGTGTAAAGTAATTTAAATTTGGGTCTATTTTTACTCTCACAGCCCGTTAGGCCCATGCACCCATATGATATATTGTTTGGCTCCTTTAAGGCTTTAAATCCAAAACACTTGGGGAGTTTGGGTGTATATATTTTTAGAGTCAGAGCAGCATCTTTATTCTTTAGGTTCATAGTCGCTCTCTGTAATTAGTTATTTACAGTATGGACCTTAATAATAATTTATCTAACATTTGGATGTATAATTCTCATAGTCTTATTAGTCTTTGGTATAAGGCTAAATTATATAAATAGTTTATGGGGTTTGTAAAAATTACATCTTTTAACTTTTTTTTTTGACGCACATGGTCGCTAGTTTCAATTTCTTTTATAGTTTGTTCTTTATTCATGTAAAACAAAACCCTATTTTATAATTTATGTTATAATTTTTAAATAATTTTAATTTAAGAATGAAAAGAAAATAAGATAGACCCCATCAATACCCATATACTTATTGTTAGCAAACATACCCATATACTTATTGTTAGCAAAGGTACTTTGTATGTACTTGTTACTTAAAGAGTAAATTACAGTTTTGGTCCCTTTGATTTGGTCAGATACGCATTTTCAATCCAACCTTTGAAAATTTGACAAGATGCATATTTGTTGTTTAAAGAAATTGTACTTCACATCCTTAGTCCATTTAAAAAGATCATATTACCTTTACATTTATATTTTTGTTTTTCTTTTATATATATATATATATATATATATATATATATATATATATATATATATTATTGTTTAATTTTTAAAAAAAATTTCGCTTACATTTTATTTTATTTATTTATATTTTTTATTATTTATATTTTATTTGATATTTTTCCGAATATATTGTTTAATGTTTTTTTACATTTGTATTTTTATATTTTTTTGAATAATTTTTTTCTAGTTTTTTGGCGTGTTATATGAATACATTTGTTTTTTACGTTTTGTTTGTTTATATTTTTTAAAATATTTTTGTAGAAAATGTAAAAAAATTCGTTAAATGTGAATATTATTAACATAGATTAGGTATAAAATTATTTTTTTAATATGATTAATAGATAGGCTAACCAAAATTTGAAAACGGGATTCAATTTATTGAATGGCTAATTGGAAACCATATAACTCGAAAACGAACAAAATTTCTAAAAATAAAAAAAATGAACTCGAAAAATATTTATAAAAAGCTTTACAAATATATAAGAAAACAAAAGATCAAGAAACATTAAAAAAAATATATATTCGAACAAAACATGTTAAAAAAATCTAGAAAAATTATTCAAAAAAAACGTTAAAAAATGTAAACAAACAAAATAAAAAAACATTATAAAATATATTCGAATAAAAATTCAAAAAAATATAAATAAATTAAAAAAAACATATATATATATATATATATATATATATATATATATATATATATATAAGAAAAACAAAAATATAAAAGTAAGGGTAAAATGGTCTTTTTAAATGGATTGAGGATGTGCAATGCAATTTCTTCAAACCATAGAGATGCATCTTGTCAAATTTTCAAAGATTAGATTGAATGTGCGAATCTGAACAAACCACAGGGACCAAAACTATCATTTATTCTATTTGATATGTAGCCCATTTGTATTGTTTTAGGTAAAAGTCTTGTGGAGCTGGCCCATTGTCTTTTGTATCTCTATTTATAATTATACCCATGTGGTCGTGGTCCAAATATGTACTTAGAAAGTATCAATCAAACCTCAATTAAGTCTATTGTTTTTTTATTATTATTTATAAAAAAAAAATTAAAAAAAAACTACAAAAAAAGAAAAAAAAATCTATTTCTCCACAACTAAACTTGTTATAACAATTATTTTAGAGTAAATTATATGAATAATCCTTATGATTAAACTTGTTATAACAATTATTTTAGTGTCCATGTTTAATATTTTCAATTGCTTCATACAAAACATAGTCTTTGTGCGTTGAAGGAGGATCGAGTCCCCTGATTCGAGCTTCTTGAAGAAGAAGTAGAGTTGTTAATGTTTTCAGTTGCTTCATATGTAACAAGATATTGTCTGCTTTGGGTCAAATGATACGAAGACTTCTCATTGGGTCACCTAAAGTATAAATAGTTATCAATGATGATTGGGTGTGTTTCTACCTACGACAAGAGGGATTGGGTAGATAAGGACAAGATAATATTTTTTAAAGCCATTATGAGTGGTCAAGTTAAAAAAAGTTAAGGACTAAATGTGCACGCTACCCAAAATCACAAGGATTACTCACATAATTTACTCTAAAATAATTGATGTAACAAGTTTAGTTGTGGAGAAAAAATAGTTTTTTTTATTTTTTATAAATGATAATAAAAAATAGATTAAAAAAACGAAAAAAAAAAAATAAACAAGTTCAGTGATTAATGTAGTTTAAACAAATATTATAATGATTAAAATAAAACACCCACAAAAGTTCGATGACTAATTATAATTATAACAATGTCGTTCGATGTTATACACCCGGTTAGAGTGACCAAAATAAACAAAAATAAACAAATTCAATGACCAATGGTAGCTTAAACAAAGTATAATGGTCAAAATAGAACATCCAAAAAAATTTTAGTGACTAAAAATGACATAAACACTTTGATTTATTGGATAACGAAAGTTACATATTTATATTATTAGTGTCTATTTTTTCATGTTTAAGACATCCATGAATGACATGTAGTCATTCTAGAACATCCTCACTTGATAAATATCATGGTAATGATAACAAAACAACGTTACAGTAAGCATCTGATCGATATTGCAAATATAGGGAAAAAGTTGCATCGGATTCATTTGTATTTGTTTATCGAAAAATGTTAGATAGACTCATTGTTGAAATCACTTCATTAATTGTCGTTATAAGTGACTCTCAAACATCTATATTGCTTTGTACTTAAAATATATACTTATAGATATATATGGGTTTACGTAAATGGTAGCATAAATGTTTTATGTTTTCACTAAATACTGAAAACATAAAACATTTATATCACTTATTGAAACAAAGATTATAAAAGCAGAATCTTGACAAGAAAAATGTGTGATCCCCAACCCACTAAGGCACTAACCCTCCACCACAAGTCAACATTCTACAACCAACTGCATTTGACCATAAGACTAGTTGGGACTGGGTTTGATCATTGATGTGAAATGCATTCATGATTTATAGTTTTATACCGTAAACTTTACAAATAACTCTGTGACCAAACTACCCCGACCCTATGTGCCTCAAATTCATTTTTTTTCTTCGATTCATCAAATGCATTGAGACCCATCCCATAGGATCAGGAGTTGTTAGATTATCGTATGATTCCAATTTCTTAATGACAATAAGGTAGGGTTCATTAGGATGTTAATGGTTGTGGAAAATTATTTTTAGTTTTCTTAGAAAAGAAAATTAAAAAAAAAGGGTAGAGTTTTTATTTTCAGTTTTCAGTATTTAGAAAACACGTTTGGTTAGAATTGATTGGTTTTTCATTTTTCATTTTAGAAAATTGAAAGACGTGTTTAGATGTATATTTTTTATCGGTTTAATTTTCCAATGTTTGTTATAACAAATAATATAAAATTTTATATACTACCTACGTAACATTTAGCAAATGTTGTGCATTGTTCTTAAGGGCACATCAAACTATAGTTTTCTAATGTCGGTATTATTATTATTTTTTAGAATTACATAAATGGTTCTTGTGTAATAGTAAAAGAAAGGATTCATATATCCTTCAGTTTGCATAAAATAGTCAAATTTCCATAAATGGTGTTTAATAGCAGAAATTATAAAAATTACAAAAATGTTCACCTTGTAATAGTAATATTATATAAATGATCATTTTGTCCATACAATTTGCAAGAAATAATATTTGTATTAGTTTATTCTGTCGTATATAAACCTTTTATATTATTTGAATAATTTACAAATAAAGTTTACTCTTGAAAATTATGGCTAATTACTTTGTCAAAATTAAATATTTGATAGATGGAATATAAGTATGGGAGTGGGGGTATGTGTGGATGTAGTGGTGGAAGTGAGGATGTGAGTGTATGTGGGTGGGCGGGTGTGGATGTGAAGGTGGGGTAGATATGGGTAAGGAGAGTAATAGATATTTGTGTAGGTGTAATAGTAGGGATGAGTGTTGATGTAGATGTGGGGTGGGGTGGGTAGGATAGGGTGGAAGTGTAGGTGTGATGTGGGTGTGGAGGAGGCGGGTATATTGTGGGGTATGGATGTGCAAATTAACTAACATAATTTGAAACGATTGATCCAATTACGATTGGATTGGATCGGTTTTAAAATTTCAAAATCCAATTGGAATAGAACCTAACTGATCCAACGTTTATCCAATATCCTCATCTAATAAATATCCAATTGTCATCCATTATTATTATCCAATTAATATTATTCAGATAAAAAAAATCAAATACATCCATTGTTATTATCAATTATCATAATTATGTATTTATAGTTAGTTGTTTAATTTGATAGCAATTAGATAAAAACTAGTTAGGCATTGGATAATCAATCAAAAATATATCATGGATAAAAATGTTCCAATCCAACATCCAATTGGATTTTGTTTAGTTTGGTTGCCTATACCGAATTAGATTTGATCGATTGACAAAATCTAACATCCAATAGATAATTAGATTGGATCGGTTCCATCAAAATCCATGTGATTTAAACCGAAGAACACCCCTAGTGTTCGGAGTGTGCGGTTAGGTAGGGATGTGGGTGCATGTTGGGCTTATATTTTACAAAAAGTTTAGAAATTGAAAAATATGAAAATCACTTTTCAAGTTATATGTAATTGAAAAAAAAATCTCTTCGAAAATTTTTGAAAAAAAAAATATTGAACAAAACATGTTTTCTAACTTTTTGATTTTTCTTAGGAATTTTTTCAAAAAAACTGTGAAAACCAAACACACCATAACCATTTAAAGATAGTTAGAGGTTGTATCAAACACACCATAACCATTTAAAAATAATTGAGAGGTTGTATCAAACACACCATAACCATTTAAAGATAGTTTAGAGGTTGTATCAAACACAATGAATGTTAACTAATTCAATGGTGAACTAAAAATGGTTCACTTAGAGGTTATCAAAAATCCCCTTCAATGAGATTTCAATGCTAATAGGTTTCACATTTTGGACCAAGACTAATGTAATGAGATAAAATTTACAATTTTTTGTCCCACTTAAGAAAAAATATGTCAGGAAATCACTCTCTATTTCCTGTTTATGTAAGAAAACATGATGAAACCCATCAAGACATGGTGGGACAAAGTCACAGAATCTCTCATGAGACTAGGGAATCTCTTGTGACTAATGTCGATGAAACGAAAATTGTAAAAAAAAAAAAAAAAAAAAAAAAACCACTCAAAAAGATAAAGAATCGCTCTCAATTTCTCGCTTGTTAAAAAGACATCTCCATCCCATCAAACGAAAAATGTTAATAAGACAAAATTTGCAACTCTTTATCACACTCACAAAGGTGGGATAGATAATCGCTCTCGATTTCTCATTTGTAAAAAAGACATGAATGTCTTCTTTATCCGATCAACAAAATAGCATTAGAAAGCCTTTACATTCTCATACAACGGGACAAGAAATCTCTCACAATTTCTCATTTGTACAAAAGACATAAATACCCTTTTCATCCCAATTATCGAAATAGCCTTATAAAGTTTGTTCAATCTTGTCATGTCCAATGTAACAAGTACAATCTACAAGACCAGACCGTACCATAATTTGTCAATATTTTTTTCTCATATCCATTGCACAAATAAAAATTGTCCATTTGATTCTAAAGAAAAAAATGAGGGAAACAAAATTTCTAAACAGAAACTTGGAGGTAGAAAATGAAGAAATAAATCCGCAAGGGCTAAATGTGCGCTTTCTAAAAACTTATCATTCGTCTGTTAATGAACGTAACTGTCGTCGAAAAGTTGGAACACTGGTTGCTTTAACGGCCATCACTAAACCCATCAATCGATACTCTTTCAGCTACAAGAGAACATATTACACAATCACTAGTGTTTCAATTGTATTTACTTTTAAAATTATTTTAATATATAAAGAATTTCTATTTTTATTTTTTATTTTTTGTAACTTCAAATTATGTCGTTTTAACTTAACACTGTTCGTAGGTTTTAATCAAACTGAAATGACTTTAAGTTTTAAATAAAACTAAGAAAATATTAATATAAATTATTTATATATTTAAATAACTTAATTTTTATTTTAATAAAACTTACCTCATTGGTGGTGACCTGTTGGGTGCGCAAGGGAAAGCAGAAGGACCATGCACTTAGCTGATGGATTTATAAAAATAAAAAATAAATAAATAAATCAGAATTCCTCAAGCTAAAAAAAATTAAATAAATAATTAGAAAAAGAGAAGGGTACATTATGAAATATTTCATCTTCTGGCTTCAAGTAAATTATAGCTTCTTCACTTGAGCTGCTTCCCTTCTTTTTCTTGTCAACATTCTTAAGCTAAAAGTCGACAATAAAATAATAAATAAATAAATAAAATGCTGATTATAATTCAAAGTATAAACCAAAAGAACACTCATATATATACATTACCTTATAAATTTTGCTGATCAATAAATAATACTTGAAGCAGAATAACTTCCTAAGCTCCTGTGTAGGCTATAAAACAAAAATTAGAAATTGATATTTTATAATCAAAAAGATAAGAAGGTATTAAATTAGAAATAATTCTAGTTATTCACATGAGTAAAAGACCATTCTGCCCTTCTGTTTAGAGTGATGCTGAGGTGAGTAAATGATGCATCAGCCATCATGCATGTCTAAAGTATGTGTTGTATACACAAATTCTGTTCCGCTTTTGGACTGAATAAGTTGTCTGAATGTGAGTATGAGTAAATGACCATTCTACCCTTCTGCTTAGAGTGATGTCAGTAAATGATGTGCATGCATAGAGTATGTGTTGTATATACAAAGTCTGTGTGTTTCTTTTTTAGACCAAATAAACTGTCTGAATGTGAGTAAAAGACCATTCTACCCTTCTATTTAGAGTGATGTCAGTAAATGATGCGCATGTATAGAGTGTGTTGTATATACAAAGTCTTTCTTTTTTGGACTGAATAAACTGTTTGAATGTGAGTAAATGACCATTTTACCCTTCTATTTAGAGTGATGTTGAGGTGGGTAAATGATGTCTGTCTAAACTCAAGAGTATCTGTTGTACACACAAGGTCTGTTTCTTTATTTCGACTGAATGAGAACAAATGACCATTCTACCCTTCTGTTTAGAGTGCTGTTGAGATGAGGTCTGTCTAGAATATGTATTTGTATACACAATATCTAGAGTATGTGTTGTATACACAACATCTGTTTCTTTTTTTATAAACTGTCTGAATGTGAGTAAATGACCATTTTACCCTTCTGTTTAGAGTGCTGTTGAGATGAGGTCTGTCTAGAATATGTGTTGTATCTAGAGTAAGTGTTGTATAAACAAAATCTGTTTCTTTTTTGGACTGAATAAACTGTCTGAATGTGAGTAAATGACCATTTTACCCTTGGGAGAAAAGTTTATAGTAAAGTAATCATCTAACCTCATCTTCTGTAGCCCAAGAGATTTCATTAAAAAGAGCATCATACAATGATGGCAGAAGCTGAGGAGGGAGATTTACAACACGTTGTGAGATCAAAAGACCAACATCAGCTGCTTTCTCCCCTAAAAATGATTTTAAATTTTCTTTTATTTCTTTTTCTTGACACTTTGATAGCAAAAACTCTTTCACTTCCATCATGCATTTACAATCCTGGATTAAACAACCACCATATATTCTCAATCATGTTTCAAAGAAAAGTGGAATGTAAATGAATATTTTTACCTTATATCTTTGTAAATTTAAAGCAGAAACAAAGCCATAAACTGATTCATCTTCATCATCTTCTATTTTAACAACTGTTCCCACTGAAGTTTGTTGCAATATTAAGTCAACAAAACTGGTCAAATCCCATTCTTTATTATCAAGGTAAGTCTGCATCAAGACCTTTACTCCATGGAAATCATCAGGCTTTGGGTCAAAAAAGACAAAATCTGCTTGAACAACTCCCTTAAAAGAAAATCATAATTTTAATAAAAAGTAGAAATAAAAACTTCAACTTATTAGAAGGGTCAAATGTGAATAAATAAATACCTCAAAGTCGTCTTCTGAAGAAGAATCTTCATTTTCAGAAGAAGAACATGACACTTCTCTATTTGCTTTTATGGTATCATGTTTCTCCTTTTTGCTACCTGTAAACAACCAGATAAAATTTTAGCTTTCACAATCCATGAACAAAAATGACCATTTTGCCCTTAGGAGAGAGATCATGCCTGTTGAGTTGGAAGGGGCTTTTATGTCATTTTGTTGCTTGGCCTTTCGTGCAGAGAAAATTAAGGCCATGGAACGACCCAAGCGAGAGAAGGCATGTTGAGGCTTTTGTAAATGAGTTCTTCTCGTTGGCTTTCGTGGCATTATAATTAATATGGAATCCTAGAAAAGTTCATAAACATAAAGATTGTAATATTTATAAAGTATAATATACTCATAGGCATGTAAAATGATATCATAAATATTCTAATTTGTATAATGTAAACACATGAAAACATCACAAGGATATCGTTTCTTCATTTTCTACCTCCAAGTTTCTGTTTAGAAATTTTGTTTCCCTCATTTTTTTCTTTAGAATCAAATGGACAATTTTTATTTGTGCAATGGATATGAGAAAAAAATATTGACAAATTATGGTACGGTCTGGTCTTGTAGATTGTACTTGTTACATTGGACATGACAAGATTGAACAAACTTTATAAGGCTATTTCGATAATTGGGATGAAAAGGGTATTTATGTCTTTTGTACAAATGAGAAATTGTGAGAGATTTCTTGTCCCGTTGTATGAGAATGTAAAGGCTTTCTAATGCTATTTTGTTGATCGGATAAAGAAGACATTCATGTCTTTTTTACAAATGAGAAATCGAGAGCGATTATCTATCCCACCTTTGTGAGTGTGATAAAGAGTTGCAAATTTTGTCTTATTAACATTTTTCGTTTGATGGGATGGAGATGTCTTTTTAACAAGCGAGAAATTGAGAGCAATTTATCTTTTTGAGTGTTTTTTTTTTTTTTTTTTTTTTACAATTTTCGTTTCATCGACATTAATCACAAGAGATTCCCTAGTCTCATGAGAGATTCTGTGACTTTGTCCCACCATGTCTTGATGGGTTTCATCATGTTTTCTTACATAAACAGGAAATAGAGAGTGATTTCCTGACATATTTTTTCTAAAGTGGGACAAAAAAATGTAAATTTTATCTCATTACATTAGTATAGAGTATAGACATCCAAAAGTTTATGTGCTTCATCTATTTGCCCTGTAAGTGAAGACATCTAGTTGGGGCAATTTATCATGGCATTGTAAGTATAGACATCCAAAAGTTTATTTGCTTCATCTGTGCCCTGTAAGCGAAGACACTTATTTGCCCTCTATAAAAAGTTTATGTGTTTCATATGTGCATCCAAAAGTTATTAACATGGCATTGTAAGTGAAGATATCTGATTGGGGCAATTTATCGAACACGTTCTCTGCATCCAAAAGTTCTTCGTACAAATCAAGAAGACGACTGTTGATAAAAGTGGTGGTGGGTTCGTAGAGAATCAACTGCTTACTTAAGCTTGTACAATCAAATTACTTTAGCAAAATTGAACGGAATTTGTACCTGCTATAACCAACTGTGTGTCGACGGACGAAGGATTTTTCCCTGAAAGCTCGAGGGAAGCGAAAGACGGCAAGGACGGCGGTGGCTCCGGGTACGGAGGAAGAAGGTACCGCCGGTTGAGATTACCTGGAGGAGTATATCTCCGACGGCGCTGCACGGGTCGACGGAGGGAGGAGCACTTCTCTGGTGGCCGGCGGATGGGAAAATAAGAGGGAGGAAGAAGCTGTTGGACTGTTGGAGACGTTTTTTAGATTAGGGTAAAAGAGAGATTTTTACATAAATAAATGAATCGTTCCGCACATATCTAATCTCCGACCAATTCGGAGATAAAATTGAGGCTTTTAATGGTTCAGCGGTACTTTTTTTAATTAAATAGTTAAGAGATGAAACAACCCTTAATTGTCAAATTGTTGGGCTGATTTGTTGGGCTAAACCGAAGGCCTCAAAAAAATCTATTATTATTATTTTTTTTTGTATGAAATGTTTAACCCAAAATTAGAATGTAACTAGTAAAAAGGCATGTGCATTGTACGGGTCGGATTTTTTTGTTGATGTTTGGTGGGTAACGAAAATAGAACACTATAATTGGTTGACTCTGAAGTACGATGCTTAAAAATGAAATAGAATAGAAGTAGATGTTGCAACATCAGGATTTTAACGAATCCCAAAAAATCAAAATTACATAATCTTACACGTCAATAGAACACTATAATTGGTTGACTCTGAAGTACTATACACGTCAAACTTCATCTAAATTTTATATCAGTCAGTCACACTGTTTTAGCTTTCATTCCAATTGGCAACAAATATTTTGCTTTCACATCTTCAATCAAGACGATTTCTGCAAGAAAGGCATCATATATACCAAATGTGGCTGGTTCATTTTCAATCACATGTAATGATCGTATGTTTCTAAAAAGACTTTAATAGCAATGTACTTTCAACTTTCTATAAACGTGCCATATCTTAACTGTTGTGCATGTTATGCTTGGATGTGACCATTTTTTCCATGTTTAAATTATAGAATATGTGGTTGTGTGAGTTACTGTGTAGTTTTTGTGTCTGTATGTGTTAATGATCGTATTTATATGTGTGTCCCTGTTGTTATGTATGTCTTATTGTGTATAACATAAAGGGTAAAACTCTAATTTTTCAAATGTGTGTCTGTCTTTTTAAATTCAACCTCATGTGAATCTATGTTCTTTTGTATATATATTAATTAGACGGATAAATTGTATTAAAGTTATGGATTTTAAAAAATGATTTTAATCCATAAAGGGTAAAAGTATAAATTTTCAAATGAGTCTCTGTAATGTGTTTCTGTAAAGTTGTGTATGTGTGTAATTTTCATTTTTCTTATTCATGAATCATTTTTGTAATTTACATTTTGCCTAAATTAGGAATCATTTACTATAATATTTACATATCAGGGACCATTTCTGTAATTTCATAGTGAAACCCTTTTGATTTGAAGTACTTAATGGGACAAACCCTTTTGTAACATCCTCTCTGGCACGTATCACAATATTATCCGCTTTGGGCTCCCGACACGAAAACTCCCCAGGGGTGTTACACTTTTGATTTGAAGCCATTGAGTGAAACCATTCGTAAATTTAATATCTCCAAGTGAGAAACCTATTAGCTTCACAAGCCTGAAATTTATAACTACCAATATTTATAAAATTTTAATCTTTTATTCCAAATTTATAAATTTTATAATCTAGTAACGTAACTTATTGTCTTGCAAACTCTTGATCAACACTTCACCAAGTAGCTTTCCAGTCAGTGGATGGAAAATGGAAGTCGTAATGTGCAATTTAAAAAGATAATAAGAATAAGAATAAATATAACGGCGAAAATATAAAATTATAAAAATGAAAACCTGTTGACACCGATTATCCATTGTGTTTGATCATAAAACATAGCACAACCAATATGTACCCAGCTTCAACATACACAGCTTGAATCCTGTAAAAACACACATATTTATTAGACGGTTGAGAAAAAAATCATCATATCAAGTAAATGGAAGAGAATTAATTCATACTTCGTGGAATAAGTAGGAGAAAATTATATTTGTTTGCAAACTGAGGCCATGGATTCAAGATCTGATCCTCTGTGTCAAGCATCACATTGTTATTACTTAGTTATCTCTATAACAATGATATAATCACACTTCTTCTGGAAAGACTTTACAATTATACAATTAACAGAAGTATGTTAACAAATAACCAATATTATGATGTGATCAGATTACAAAAATGACAACTTACAAAAACACACACACATAGGTTTTAGGCTTTGGAACTTCTCTTAATTAAAATTTTCTTCTTAAAACTAATAGTTTTACTAAAAAAGTAATAACTTTATTAATAGGTTCCATAATTACATTATTGATCGAACTATATGCTTATAAAAGTTGGGATGTTATAAATCCAGCTCTCTCAACAAAATCAAATTTTACCTAGGTCCTGAGAGCCCGTTTATGTGGATAATATAAAGACAATTCAAGAATCCAATAACAATTTACATTATGAACGTAACCACCCATTTTTATCATCAAACTCTCCATTTTACCTTTTTAAGAAAAGTGAACATGGTTATAAGGGGACAAAATGAGTAATTACTCATGCTTTTCACTATAAAAAGAAATCTAATTAAACATCAGAAAACATAAAGTAAACAAATCTTATGGTCAAAGTACCTCATCAAGCAAGCAGCCCCAATTAAAGATTTATCAATGATTTCTTGATTAAACCTCACGATGTAATAAAGTCCCGCAAGGAGCTCATTGATTTCCATGAACTCAATTGTTGCACATGCTCAACTTTACCCACTATACGGTCCTTGGGTGAAGATATTCATCATTGCTAACCTTAGAAAATGATGATATCATCCCCTACATAAACCATTAGAGAGCGAAAAATAAAATTTCAAATTATGGAGAAACTTAAATTATGCTCCAAAAGACCAATCATTATGTTGTCCATTTCTCATATTCAAAAAATATACCTTGGGATGTAGTAAACAAATATGATTCAATCTCCATAAGCAAGCTTTCCACATTGAATTCAACTTCTAACATTGTATTATAAGGGAATTAGGTATCTCACTCATAGAGATATCAAGTGGGCCTTAAACCCATCCTTATAACAGACTTCTTTACCAAGTCTCTAGTTAATCCCTTCGTCAAGTATTCAGCTAAGTTTTGTTGACATCTAACAAACTCAACAGAAATGATACCATGAGTATTGAGCTCACATACCATGATGCGCCTAACACCCAAATGTCGCGACTTTCCATTATACACTTGACTATAAGCTTTTGCCAAGGTGGCATCAGTATCATAGTGTATAGAAATAGGTGATATAGGCTTTGGCCACAAAGGAATTTTATAGATCAAATTCCTTAACCATTCTGCTTCTTTTCTAGCAACTGCAAGGGCTACAAATTCAGATTCCATAGTCGAATTTGTGATGCATGTTTGTTTCTTATAAGCCCATGAAATGACACATCTACCAAGAAGAAACAGCCAATCACTTGTAGAAGAGCGGCCCTAAACATTAGTGATCCAACTAGTATCTGAATATCCTTTAATAACCGAAGGAAACCCTACATAAGTCAAACCAAAATCCATGGGTTTCTTTAGATACTTCAGCACCCTCCTTACTGGTTGCTAGTGATGAGTACTAGGATTTCTAGTAAACCTACTTAGCTTTCCTACAGCAAATGCAATATCAAGCCTTGTATTGGTCATAACATACATCAAACACCCAATGACCTTTGAATCTTCAAGTTGTGAAACTGCTTCACCAATATTTAGCATAAGTTTCATACTTGGATCAAAAGGTGTACTCACAGGAGAACAATCAGAACAATTGAACTTCTTAAGCACTTTCTCAATGTAATGAGACTGTGAAATTGAGATTCCTTGATGTTCACGCTTGCTTCTTATTCCAAGAATCACTTCTGCCTCCCCCATACTCTTCATCGAGAATCGAGATGATAAAAACTCGTTGGTCATGCCAACTTGCCTTTGATTAGTACCAAAGATTAACATATCATCTACATATAAGCATATGATCACTCTTTTGCCATACTCATCAAAATTGGTGTATACACACTTGTCTGATTGATTCAACTTGAAACCATGTGACAAGACAATCAAATTTCTGATGCTACTGTTTTGGTGCTTTCTTTAGCCCATATAAAGATTTAACTAACTTGCACACCTTATGTTCATTTCCAGGCATAATAAAACCCTCAGGTTGTTTCATATACACCTCTTCCTCTAAGTCACCATTTAAGAATTTTTTTAACATCCATTTGGTGAATCACCAAATTATGAATTGCTGCCAATGCAATCAGCAGTCTAATGGTAGATATATGAGCAACTGGAGCATAAGTGTCAAAATAGTCAATGCCAGGTTTTTGTCTAAAACCTTGAATAACCAATTAAGCCTGAAACTTGTCAATTAATCCATCAACTATCATCTTCCTTTTGAATATCCACTTACAACCCAAAGGTTTGCATCCAGGGTGAAGATCAGACAACACCTAAGTATTATTTCCCATGATGGAATCCATCTCATCATTTATTGCTTATTTCCAGAAAGCAACATCTTGAGACTTCATTGCTTCATCAAATGTTTTAGGATCCTCTTCAACACTAAAACAATATGAATATTGATTTGCAATTTCATCTCTAGTACCCTCAACTAGCTAAAGTTGAAAATCACTACGAAATGATTTAGCTTTCCTTTGTCTCTTGCTTCTTCTAAGCTCAGGTGATTCATTTGAATCAGGTGCAGCTTCATTAGTAGTCCCACTGGAACTAGAAACCAAATCCTTTGGTCTAGGTATTGATGAAAATCGATTTTCATCAAATATTGCATCTCTAGATTCTATAACAATATTAACTGAAACATAAGCATTAGTAACTACAACATAAAACCTATAAGCATTGGAATGCTCATCATATCCAATAAAGATACAATCAATACCTCTTTCATCCAAAGATTTCATTTTTGGTTCAGTCAGCTTCACAATAGCCTGACAACCCCAAACTTTAAGATATCCTAAGTTTGGTTTCTTTTGTACCAAAGTTCATAGGGAGTTATCTTGTTCCTTTTGTTTAGAACTCTATTTAAAAGATAACATGCAGTTAGCATAGCTTCTCCCCATAAACCATCACTCAAACCTAAGTAAGACAACATAGAACTCACCATTTCCTTTATAACTCTATTTTTCCTTTCAGAAATCCCATTTTGTTGAGGAGTATATGGAGCAGCTATTTCATGTATAATACCAACAGATTGGAAATAACTAGGATCATAATACTCTCAACCACGATCAGTGCGAAGTCTTTTGATTAAATCATTTTGTTGCAATTCAACTTCATTTTTATAAATTTTGAATTTATCAAGGGCTTTCATCATTGGAATGTAACAAGTATACATAGCAAAACCGAGAATAATCATCTATAAAAGTAACTATGTATTTCTCATTTCCTAATGATGGATTTGAATGCAAATCACATAGATCACTATGAATAAATTCAATCATAACATAATTCCTTTTAACATTAGGAAAAGATTATCTAATTATTTTAGTTAACATACAAATTTTACATTTTTCTATGATAACATCAAAATATGGTATTAATCCATTTTTAGACATTTCAAGCATTCTTTTATAATGTACATGTCCTAAACAAGCATGCCATAAAGAAGATTCATCGAAACTAAAACAAGCCATGTATATAAAATCTACAACTTTATTGTTAATATTCAACCTAAACATTCTATTACAATAGTATCCAAACCCAACGAATGTACCACTTAGATAATACATATTTATCAGATTCATGGACTTGTTTATATCCACATCTTACCACCAAAAACTAAGTTTTTTCTAATCTTAGGAACATGAATAACATCCTTAAAAATAAGAATTTTTCCAGAACTAAAGCATAATGAAACACAACCACAACCCACAATAGGTGCTTTAATATGGTCTCCCATGTACAACACCGATCCATCATTAACTACTTCATAATCCTTGAACGAAGAGCAATCTTTACACACATGACTTGTCGCCCCCAAGTCTATCCACCATGCATGATCATCATCCTGAACATAGAATGATTCAAGAATTAGTGTTACATGATATATAACAGCAGCGGTAGTAATTTCAGAAATAAAATTTTGACCTTGTGGTTTTGGACCTTGATCATTAGATCCTTGTCCAGAAGTGCTTGCACCATTTTTGTTCTTCTTCAAACGATAATCTCGCTTCATGTGACCTGGTTTGTTGCAATTCCAACACACAAGTTTTGCTTTCTTGTTTGAACGCTTATGATGGTCATCTTTCTTCTTCCTTTTCTTTTGTTATTTTTATGATGTTTGTCATATTCAACCATGTTTACTGAAGATCCAATAACTTCCTTTTCTTCTCCCTTGCCACTTTCTTATGCCCGAAGACCTTCTTCAATTCTCATGTGACTGCCAAGTTGTACTAGAGACAACTCTTCTTTTTTATGTTTCAGCGTATGTTTAAAGTCTTTCCAGGATTGGGGGAATTTGTAAATAACACTTGAGACATAAATGGATTCATCCATTTGCATTTTGTGTTGTTCAAATTGTCCCAAAATCCTCATGAGTTCATTATACTGTTCCATGAGAGGCCATGAATCCACCATCATATAATTATTAAAATTACTAACAAGAAATTTCTTACTTGAGGCATCCTCTGCCATGTATTTGGATTCAAGGGCATCCCACAAATCTTTTCCAAATTCTTGATTTTGATAGATGTCAAAGAGAGAGTCGGACATACTATTTAGAATGTGACCACGACTGATGTAATCATCATTTTCCCATGTTCATCTTCTTCTTGTATGTTTAAGGGTCTCATCCTCCACTGTTCTGGTGCAGAAGTGCTCAAAACATGAACAACTTTCAGGGTAGTGAGAAGGAAATGCATCTGCTTCTGTCAGCGACGAAAATCAGTGCCTTCAAACTTATCCAACTTTCCGAATTTAGAAGTCATGTCTTTAACAGATTCTGCTATTTATATTCTTCCCAAAATCACAGGTTTTGAATGTTAGATTTTGGGTCTGGAGAATACCAATTAACTTAGATAATTTTCGGGATCGTGATTGCAATCACTTTCCAAATCTGTGATTTCGACCTTTATGCTTGGGGTATCACGAAATCTGATTTGGGATAATCCAATATATGAAATTTAGAAATCAGGTCACTTTCAAATTCAAAACACAGAAAAATATACCTTGTTGTTTTGTGTTCTTTGGAGATAGAGAGAACCAGAGGTATGATTTTGGAGAGTAAGTTTGTAACCCATTTTCTGGAACATGCAGTATGTTTGTATACAATAGCAAAACATAGTTGGTGGTAGTTGCATGTATTTTTGGCGCCAAAACAAATAGTTGAATATATGGTTATAAGACATAACCGATTTTGACATCACGGTGATGTCACCACTTATAATTGGCGGGAAATGCATGGGTGAAGCTTAACTTGATTATGACATTACAATGATGGAACCACCGCTAGGGGCTCTGCTCCTTGGACCCCGCTAGGGGCGCTGCCCCTAGACCCCGCCAAGGGGCTGCAGCCCCTTGGATCCCTGTACCCAAGGGCGCTACCACCAGAACCCCGTATTCCCGAGTTCACAATTATCATACCGAGTGTGCACCCCGCACCTCCAATCTCGGTTAGTAAATGAAGCTCGACATATCTAATTATTAATAATAATTACACCAAAATATGTTGATAACACTAAAATCACCAACATGATATAAATTTGGTTAAGATTATTTATCCGAAATAATCTTCTATCAAAATCATATATTTATCGCCCGCATGACGAATAATTATTACTTATTATATATTAAGTGTCTAGCCTAAATCTGCGGGCGTTACAATTATCTCTCCCTTAGGATGATTACGTCCCGAAATCATTAACAAAATAGGGTTGTACGATGACCCGCAAGTCACTTTTCCATCCTAAGGTATAACTGTAACTCTTATGCCTTCCTCATCAAGCTCATGGAGTTTTTAGATGCTGGTGGTAATCAAACTTACACTCGTTCTTCATTATCCTTTGGACCTTCAGTCGTATCCTTAGAGTTAAAAATTTAACCTTCATCAAAGGATCCTAATCCTTCTACGACAGACTCATTTTATGATAAGGTCTTTACTTTAGCTACCTTGACGAATCGAACGGTCACGCTCTAATGACCTTACATTGCATTATGCAATAGCTAGACTCGGGTCTCTATCATTCAAACTCTAGCATGGATGATACCTTCCTTCATGTTCTAATGTGGTACAACCACATCATTATAGGTAACATCTATAGCTACTGGTTATTGGCTGCTTAGCCTTAATGATGGATGCAATACTTACGTCGATCGCTTCGATTATATTTTCTTTCAATTTCCTAAAGTCGGATACTACATCGAACATGGTTCTCTGAACCAAGTAACTTACTTTCCAGAAATTGATCGGACTCAGTGACAACTAAGGTCTGAACAAACAATCATCTTCGTAATCATCATCGAAACAAAGGTAATGACGAAAACGAACAAAACGAATTTAATTACTAGTGTCTCAGTAGCCTTGTGACTTTTCCTGATCCAAGTGTGAGTCTTGTGCTTCCGGTAGTATAGACCTCTATTACCTTTCACACCTACGGATATTCATCCCAAGAATTGCCTCGCAGTCCCCAAGTCAATCACATAGCAATTTAACACATCAAATAGTATGAATTATTAGGGATTGTATAACTTCTTGAAAATAAATACAATATTATTTAAGTTCACCATACTCTGTGCCTCTTATATAGGCTACATAATACAATATTATTTATATGGGACGATTGTTTCATATCTTGAACTCTGGACAAGCAACTTCCTTCTCTTCATCTTCTTCGTCTTCTGCTGCCTCCAGGGTCATCTTGAATGCTCGTGCCTTTGGTTTTGGATGCACGTTTGGCTTTGCAACTCTTTCTCTCTTTGGGAAGTCTTGCGTGATATGTCCTTCTTCACCACACTTAATGCAAACTTCTTTCTTGGTCATGCATTCATTAGCATAGTCACCAGTCTTCCCATACTTGAAGCAATTCACTCCTTCAATGCATCCCCAAAGTGTTTCCTTTTGCACTTATCACACCATTTTTCCTCGTTACCCCCAGGCTTCTGATCTTTAGACTTTGAGAATTTACTCTTCTTATCGAATTTTGAGAATCCTTCATTATTCCTCTTCTCGCCAACTCCAGCTCGTCGACGGTTCTTTCCTTGATCATGTTTAGACCTTGCAGCCCAGATGGCTGCTTCAAAAGTGGGAGTCTACGTAACTGGCACAATGTAGTCCCATGGTAGTCCTTTTGCGTACTTATCGACTTTTGTTAGCTCGTCGAGTACGAGGCGCAAGGCAAACTCCATTTTGTCTGTGAAGGCATTAGTGTACTCATCAACAGACATGTTTCCCTTCCTCTAGGTCACAAACTGGTTCTCCATCTCTAACATGTTTTGGGCTGAGCAAAACTTGCATTTGATGTGTACCAAGAATTCTATCCACGTCAGTCATAGTGGCTTGTTAGGGCTTATGATCTTTCCTAACGTATTCCACCAATTAACAACCCTGCCTCTAAACTGGTGTACAACATAAGTGGTCTACAACTTGCCCTTGCAACCACAAGTTATGAAAGCTAACTCCATCTCATAAATCCAATCGAATCTTCTTTTCCATTAAAAGTCAACGGTCTGCAAGTCATAAAGTCCTTGTACTTGTATTTGCTCCTATCGATTCCTCCTTCTTGATGGTTCCTCCTAACCATTGGTTGTTCACCTTGGTCCACAGTCCTACTATAGCTTCCCTCTTCGGACTGTCCCTCATTCAACACTGGTTCATCAACTAGTGTGGTGACTTCTCTCCTATTCCCTTGGAGCAGTTGTATGGTCTCCTCCATTTGGTAAGCTAGCATTGCCCGATTCATCGCTTGAACTCCTACCATTATGATCGGTTCGACTGTTGGCATGACTTCTGGTGCACGATTGATCACACATCGAGCTTCAAGCTGCTGATTTTCGTTATCATTCCCCAATTCGCTTCTTGTTCTTACCATGAGGTTATGTACGCTGAAGCAGGTGTTCATTGTACGAAGAATCGAGAAGAGGGTATATTATGATAGGGAAGGTTTTAGTTATGTTTTGACTCATAAATCCTCCTTATCGCTCCGAAAAATTACATACTAGTTCTAATACATTATTTATACGTTTAGAATCTTGAACACATAAAATTTCCAAATCGAGGTAGGCAATTAACCTTAAATCTAGTCAAGTAATAGCAATTTAGGTAGGAAACCTAAGGCATGTTATAATATAAATTATTTAGCACATATCAACAATTAAGGCACATACCCTCAAGTATTCTAGTGCCTGTATCAATTCAGGTATACCACCTAAAATAAAATGGACACACACCTCATGATCATTGCTTAGCATTTTAAGTTTAAGTATAGAAATTCCCAAAGTATTCCTAGTTCGCTTAAACTAATGCTCTGATACCAACCGTGACATCTCTATTTTCACGGCCCGAAAAGACCTTTTTATTTATGCTTATTTTAAAACATAGTTTATTTATGACTGTGGAATTTGTCCCATAAAAAATATTCCCGAAGAAATGTTTTTCATTTATTAATAAAACTTGGGATGTCATAACTGATACAAGAACATAAGCATAAACATAGTCATTACAAGCCTTACAATATCTTATTATACTAATGACATATATCTCCTTGAATCTCTCATTGAATCACTATCCATGTACCTTCATACCGCTACCTGTGATACAAAGAAATTGAGTGGTTCGGGCTTGGGAGCCTGGTGAACACATAGTGTTTCCAACCCATAATATTCTTATTATATTGTTTTAAGCATATATATCACGCCAAATAGATTAATCCCGATTACCCATTCACGTTATTCTCACTCTTCGGTCCTAAAATGATAATCTTAAGGGACCTATCCTAAAGGATCTCTGTAACAACGAGTAGACAATACTGCATCGGGGATTCATTAGCAATACATGCCGATAAGGCAACGATGAAGGAGATATAGTACTAAAATGAACACACCATCCATACTCTTGGATAGTATGATTCATTAACACCTACAGATTACGAGTCTGCTAGTGCTCCACTGGATTGTCTAGAAGAGTCAATGGTCGTCATCAATACTCTGTTAGATGTCTTCTCTCAATTGGGCATGTTTTCTCACCATTATGTTATCTCTCGTATGGTCTCTCATTACTCTTGGATAATGATTTTACTGGAAATAAATTATATATGTATTTTCATTACAATATAAGTATAATAAAAATACATATATAATTTATTTCCAGTAAAATCATTATCTTATTTAACACAGATATCAGGAACACAGATAATAAACACATAGGACATCTAAGCAAATTAAATACTTGATATCTATGTGTAAGTTGAAAGTAACTATGCACTCACTTGTAAAAGTGGATGACTCGAAATTTGGTCAGCGATTCGCATAACACTTTACTTTTCCTTTTGATGTGACCTAGGTATGATTATCACTAAGTCTTAGTCTTATTTTCCCGATGACTAATGATAATCTAGATTCCTCAATAATCTCAATGTCTACATCAAGATCTATCAAGTAAGGAGCAACCAAGTAAGATCATATCGGAGGTATGGTCCATTTGGTATACTGAGTATATTGTTTGGAAATTTCACTTAAACACCTCACTAAATCTAGCCTAGACATCACCCCCGTAAGTAGATCAATCAATATTATGACATGGAATCACTGATAAATCTTAGTTATAGACTCATAATAATGACTATGAATATAAATATAAGTTACACTTGAATTAAGATAAGTGCAACTTAATTTACAGAGATTCTAGCGAAAATTAGGAAATTAAGCGAGCGGAACTCCGACCTGAATACTCCTCCTTGTCGGTATCCTAAAGCTCTAGACATTCTACTAAAATGTTCTAAAAGTTGGGAAGAATTGAACTCAAAGTCTAGAGATATTTCAGAGAGGTTTGGAGTGAATTTGTGAGGAAATTGAGTGAAATCTGAAGGCTATTTATAGAGAGCAGGCGCACGCTGCGTTCTGATAAGGGGCGTGTCGCGCCCTCGAGCATTGTTGGCTCCTCTGCCCTGTTGCCACATGTCGCACTCAGATTCGTCCACATCCTCTTCTTCTAGAACCAGCCGCATGGCCTGTTCTCACTACGCCATGTGTCACGCCCACATTACTCCACGTCGTCGTGTCTCTTGGAGGATCCGGATATGCGACCACGCCACATGGCACGACCAACTTTCACATACGAGCTCCGTTTTTGACGTTATTTATATCCCCATGACCCTCTCAATGAGCTCTACAACTTTCATTAAGGTCTCAACAACTAATTCTTACTCTAACTAAAATTCATATTTAGAACGGTTCAAATTGTTAAAGTTTGTGTGAAATTCATAACTCCTTCATACAAACTTCGTTCTCTACTGTCTTTATATCAACGGGATCATAGTCATGAGATCTTTAACTCTCGTTTAGATTGTTTTGGCTAAAAATCAACCGATTTGAATTTCGACTTCTGTATTCGCACTGTTGCGCTGAAACTTCGAAAAATCATAATTTCCTCATACGAAGTAAGATTTAGACGTTATCTATATGCACGCTCTCACTTTTATGATTACTACAACTTTTGTTTATATTACTTAGGCTAATAAGCAACTTAACTCCGATTCACTTTTTACGATGCGCATAGTTGTGGCGATTTAATCGCGGAACTTCGAAGAATCATAACTTCTTCATACGAAGTCTTATTTCAGAGTTCTTTATATGTACGTAATCTTTGTCACATCTAATATAACTTTGATTAATATTATTTATCCTAAATAATTTTCTATCAAAATCATTTATTTATCGCCCGCACGACGAATAATTATTACTAATTATATCTTAAGTGTCTAGCTCGAATCCGCGGGCGTTACAATTTAACAATTCACATTTAAAAATAGTATTTGAACATTTCTCATATTTATTTGACATAAATCAATAAGTTTTAAGTTTATTTTATATTGAAGTTGAATAGTTAGCGCTAAATCTAAATTACAAATGAGTTTAATGTACTAAAATCAAATTAATGATGATTTGAAAAAAGTAGTTCTTGAAACTCATTAAAATTTTGAAGAAAAAAAATTGTAAAATGAACTAATTTTATAAAAACAATATATGTAAAAAAGTAGTAGCATGTTTGTAAAAAGTTTAAGAAATAATTTTTTATTGTAAAAAGAGTTACAAAAAA
Organism: Lactuca virosa; assembly: GCF_052849685.1. Lineage (NCBI taxonomy): Eukaryota > Viridiplantae > Streptophyta > Magnoliopsida > Asterales > Asteraceae > Lactuca > Lactuca virosa. Next base: position 17,788,182 of record NC_136429.1, on the reverse strand, counting down.
GTTTATGTGTGAAAAAACAATTTTGTAAAAACATAAAATGAAAAAGAAGTTGTAAAAAAATAATTTTAGAAGGAAAAAGCCTAAGTTCTAAATGCATATAATTTTTCTAGAGAATTTTTGTTAAAAGTTCAGAGATAAAATTCGTTAAAAAATATAAAAATCGGGTCAAAACTTTTTTTAAAAATAGGAAAAATAAAGTTGGTGTAGTGACAAAAAGTGAAAAAAATTTAACTCTCATAATTATAAAAATAAAAAGTTTGGTGGGGGCAAAGTTAATCAGTATCTCGAGCGGGTCGGATTTTATATTAGATGGTGCGAGACTGGTTTTCTTATCAACGAGCTCAACAAATTATTGTAGAGTTGGCGTTGTTAGGAATGGAAACTCCATCCTCCGACTCCCTATAGTTTATTCAAAGGGCACATACAAGTAGGCAAACTCTCATTTTGAATAAAGTTTATAAGGCCGGACGGAGTGGTGAGCGGGGAAGCCGCAGGAAACGATCCCGCACGAAGAAACACCAGACCGGGGGTGCGGGAAAGGAAACGCGAGAAAAAGGTGGGGGGAGGGAGTCCCACACTCTCTCTCTCTTCTTGTGAGTGGCTGAAATTTGTTTTTTTTTTTTTTTGAGTGGCAGGTTTTAATGAGGAAGAAGATGAATGTTTCTGGAAATGGCATATTTGGCCCTTATATTTTGGTTTTATGGCAGAATACACCCAACTTTGAATTGTCTTCACAAAAATAGTTTTCATAAATTACAAAATACACCCTATACTTTTAAGTTTCTACTAATTTAAATATTAGGTTTAATGTAATTTTTATTTTAATTAATTAAATGCATTTTCTTTTTAATTAAATTTTTTGGTTATTTTTAATCTAAAAATTATAAATCATAAAAATCAATTAATTTTATTAAAAAAATAATAAAAATAGTGAGGGAAGCCCTTCCCACCAATTCCTTGGGTTTTAGGTGAGGAAAAAAAAGTGGGGGAAAGGAGGGGGTATGACCCACAAAAAGTGAAGGAAGCTTCCCTCCCACTCTTTCCGGTCTAACAATTCACAATGTGGTTACTGTTCACGTGTTGCTAATTATTAGCAATAGGTTTACGAAGAATTTTTGTTGTAATATGTGATTAATGACAATTATGACAATGTACTTAGTTTCAAAATAATGATTACAACAATGCAATTTGTTTCGAAATCGGATGATATTTAAAATATTATATTCAACGAAAAGTGATAAATAATTTATTAAATTTTTGTGGATTAAAACGTCTAATTTATAAATATTTATATTCAATATTACATAATAAAAGTTATGATAGAAAATCAAATGAAAATAGCTGATTTATTATACATATAAGAAAATACTTAAAAAATTAAAATTTTAGTAATACATATTAATAACATTATTATAATTACTATGTTTTTGAAAATCAATTTTTATAAGGGGCAAGAATGTCAAATTTTAAAAGACTTAAATCAATCTAAGTTATTGTTCAACCATTCTAAATTGTGTAAAAAACTAATTTATTGAATACGAGAAAATTAAAAATAAAAAGTAAAAAACATACATAATAAGAAAAAAAAAAGTTGTAGATATATAATTTTATAAAAACCTTCAACCTCTTGGTTGAAAACGCAATGGAGAGGCTTTGTTTTTAAAAATGTCTTAGGTTTTTTTTTATAAAGACTGTTAAGTTATTAAAAAATAATAAAATTATTGTTCACATGTTGCTAATATTAGTATTTATAATGTCAAAACAATAAAAGTCTACACAAATAGTATTTCCAACATTATAAAGAAATTTTGAATTTTACAAAAATAAGTTATATTTTATATCATTTCCTTATGAATTTTTATTTAACATTCAAGAGTTGAGTAACATTTTTATGTAAAAAGTATTTCTTTAAAATATTTTAAATTTTTGTCATAATAAAAATGAAACAAATAAAGTTGGGTGTTGGTACAGGAAAGCAGATGGGCACATGCAGCCATGAGCCAGCATAAGTCGACGAGTCAACACGAAAACTGCCGCGGTATGCTCTCCAAGTCTTTGACTTTTGACATTTAGTTACATGCTATAAATTCATACTTGTTTATGATATACAAACAAATAATAAATATCAAGTATATAAATATGAATATTTACAGATTTTTAACAATTATATACAACCAAAGACATTGTATGTATTAAAGTCTAAAGATGACAGAATGAACGAATTATATAAAAGTCAAGTTGGATAAAATCATAAAATTTCGGCATATGTTAAAAGACGATGGGGAACACGATTTAATAAATATATTTTTGTTTTGGTAACTTTCAAACCACAATACTTGTTAGGTAAATATTTTTAGGTTTTATCAAAATGATCGATAAAACCATACAACTGATTTAGGTATATGTGTGATATCTATTTATCTTAAACTCCAAATATGACAATCTTGACAAATATTAGTTTGAACGTAATATATATTAAAAAAAATAGCAACAATAAAAATATATTTGAAAAGAATATTTACAAAATAAAGAATATTTGTCTGCTTTTGCAACAAACTTGAAAAAAAAATACCATAACAACAAGAACTTCAAAAAAAAAAATACCAACCACATAGATCATTCTTGTTTTTTTCTTCTCTTGTGTTTTAAAAAACATAACCATTGAGTTCATGGAGACCGAAATTGAGGGGATTGGGGGGGGGGGGGGGGTGGGGTGGGTTCACACATCACATAATTGAGCAGATCACACTTTCGATTAAGGATCGTTCAACTAATTGGAGATGGTGAATGAAAAATAATGGGTGAAAGTGGATCGACAGAAAAAACCAGGGCAACCAAGGAAGGGTGTTCTTGTTCTCTTGGGGCAGAAAAACATACGATAAATCGAATGTATCTGATCTTTAAAAGATTTCTCAATTCGTATTCATGACAAAATTTTCAAATCATTTGGGAATTGAGGAGCTTAGGGAAGTCTACCAACAACACCATGAAGTTGTTCATATGTTTATTGTATCATAGTTATCCAAGGTTGGGCGGTTGTACAGTTTTGTATCCAAATAAAGGATTTGGGAAAGCTCGTGAAATTGTTATGTTGTACGTGGATAAGTACCTTTACGGTCCGTTTGGTGTTATAAAATAGAATGACCAAGTTCTAGACAAGATGATGAAATGAGCAAAGTAATGAACTTGATCATGACATTTCATTGTCCTATATGGTTGGTTTGAAAAAATGAAATGAGTTACCGAAACATGTTTTGTTTTTATCAATACATATAAGGGTTTTATGCAGAAAAGTCTCATTATTTTGGGGTTTTCTGATAAATTCCTAAATTTTTTCTTTTGAACAGAAAATTTATTGGGGTTTTTAGGTTACAATTACATTGTACATGCTGAATTTCACTTAACTCTTAACAGTACATGCAACCTAAATGGATCTATGTCTTTTCTCATTTAATAGCAACATACTTATGAAACAAAAACTATAAACCCTATGAATCAAATTTATTAATAGACCCACATACATCTTGCTTGATTCGAAACACGCTTATCAAATACCCTTTGTAGTCTCCTTAAAAAACTAGCTCCAAAAATATGGCCGCCTCTAATGGTTCACACCCAAAACTCAAGAAACCCTATGATTGAAGGAGAGAGGGGAGAGAATAGAGAATTTTCGTTCTCCACCTTCTAGGTATGAGAAGCCATGAAAATTAGATGCCCAAGGGTCCCATCTATAGTCTAGGTAACTTGGAGATAAATCAATATTTGAATAATTAAATAATAGATTTAATCATAATTCAAATCATTTCCTTATCAGCTACCAAGAGCCTTCCAGAAACCCTTAAAAACGCCTTAAAACCGTCCATACTCAAGGAGGTTTTAGAACTGCCTCTTTTGTTCAACTATTGAACAATTACAATTCAACCCTTGCACCTTTAATTAATTCTAATTAATCCTAAATTAATTCCAGATTAAATATCATTAATAATTAACTAATTCCATCGATTTCTAATTAATTTATTATTCATATAATGAATTAATAAATCATTTATTAACGATTTCTAATTAATATATTAATCACATAATATATTAACAAATCATTTTATCTATTTCCTTTGATCAATCCAAGCCATTTCTTGGTTATAAGGGCAACCCAAAAAGGATTTTACTTTTATTCATCAACGTTATGCCAATTTAGTTAGGACTTTATACACCTTAATCCAATAGTCTCCTACTTGGATAAGTCGCTATATTGCAAGTACAACTCCGAATAACCAGTAAAGAGTGTTTTCCAAGGATACTAACAAACTCTAAATAGACATTGGTCTTAAGATAAGTGATCAAATATTTCTTTGTTCTATAAGATATCGTATGGACATAAGACATGGATTAGAATCAATCTCATAGTCCAAGATATTATTTCTCAATTTCCCGATTTATGACGACTAAATTCAGGCTACTAATTAAACACATCAATTTAGTCCGGGCCCGGCCAGGCACTTCAGATGTCGACAACAAATCATCGAGGGGCCCAAAGATATCGTTTTTCCTGTTAAGGCAAAAGGAACGAATAAACTTTGACTATATAATCATACATTTTACTCACCAAATCATGCATGGAAGTATGCTTTATAACACCCAGTTACGAGATGCGTTGGAGTAAACCAATGCACAACTGATTTGCAAAATATGATTTATATATCTCTGTTTGAAGAATAGAATATATTATCGTCTTAGAATTACTCGTGATTGAATTAATGAAGTAATATCCAAGCGTACGTTTAACCAATACTTAAAATCCCTATTTTCCAAGTACTCATGAATATTGCAAGAATCCTTATGCAATGTCCAATTTCTATGGACAATCTACAATCAATTCATGACAGTCTTAAATAAATACTTATTCGCAGAAGTATGACCAACTGTGGTATTTCAAATAAACTAATATTCAGGAAGTAACACACAAAATGAAACACGATGATAAACTAATTGTTCTATGGACTTACACTCTTTGAATATAAATAATTCTCAATTATTTAATCACCATAACAATTACAAATTTATCTATTGTATAAATGTTTTGAGTTAATCAACTTAACAACTAAACTTGTCAACATTTCTCATGACAATGTTTTTAGCATGCATATCATGTTTTCCTTTGTTCATCACTATTGTGAACGAATCATCGAAAAAATATTCACTTCACAACTAGATCTTCAACCTCAACATTTTCTTGGATGTAGTGGAATTTCCTCCTTCTATGCATTGACCTTGTGTGATATCAAGAATCCTCAGTCAATATGAATGCACTTTCACAAAACATTTCTTATGGAAAATTATTACTCAAAACAAATCCAAGGTTAACTATGAAGTTTTCTAGTCCAGGTACACTCCTTAGGTACTTCACTTGCACAAATGTGGTGTTACCCACATTGTCGAATCTACCACAATCTCCTATATGAAACTTTTCATGTTATAACTCAAATGAATATCCATTTAGACTATGACTCAAAAACATCTCTAAAATTCATGTCATTATAACTTTTCTCAATCATGTTCTCTACTGTTTACAAGCAACCATTCCTTGGTATCTTTGAATAACTTAGAATGTTCTTGACATTTGTCTAGCGATTCAGTCATGCCAAATTCTGATCCAATCTCACGATGCTCAAAACATCTAATACATCAGAATAAGCACAATTCATAGCATTGATTGATCTTATATCTCGAAGCATATGGGAATCGAATCATCCTATTATTTTCATGATTAGAACAAAGGACCATTTGAGATTCACTCAACTCCTTGCTATGAAGCATATGAACAATCCCTTTGGAATTTTCCAAAAAAAATTCCAACACAATGTGATTGCTTATGCTTCACGGTAGCTGAATCCGCATGAGGCGTGACATCCTACCCATGACCTGGAGTTGGGGCAGTAGTGTTTGACCTCAAGATTTGGAGACATTATCTTCATGGGGTCCGTTTTACTTTTTACACGGATCACAAGAGTTTGCGGTACCTTATGGAACATACGAAACTGTACAGGAGGCAGTGCAGGTAGCTGGACGTGGTCAAGGATTATGACTACGAGATCCTTTTACCATCCGGGTAGCAGATGCCTTGAGCTGCAAGTCGGCTGGATCTTCAGTCGGAGAGATGTGTATGAGGATATTTGTTGATTCTCCACTTATAGATTTGATCAGAGAGGCTCAGGAAGAGGGAGTTAAGAATTAGAACTGGAAACAGGAGAGGATCAGAGGCGAAATCAAAAGTTTTGTCACCAATAGTTGGGGGTTATTGACCCGGTGTGGTCGTGTTTGGGTTCCAGTTTCTGGGGGGATCAGGTAGATAGTATTGGAGGAGGCTCATAAGTTTCGCTTTTCTATACACCCGGGGGCCACCAAGATGTGTATGAATTTGAGATTGAGTTACTGGTGGCTGTATATGAGAAGGGAGATAGTCTGGTATGCTGAGAGGTGTTTGACATGTAGGATGGTCAAGGCCGAGCACCAGAGGGCGCATGGCAAGATGCAGCCTTCGGAGGTTCCCATATGGAAGTGTGAACAGATCACCATGGATTTTATCACCAAGTTGTGGAAGACTGTCAAGGGTTTTGATGCTATATGGGTCATCATAGATCGATTGACCAAGAGTGCCCCCTTTTTGGCCATCCGGGAGAGCTCTTCGGCCGAAAAGTTGGCCGATGTGTATGTACGGGAGATTGTTGCTCGTCATGGGGTTTCGGTCTCTATTGTTTCAGACTGAGATGTTCGGTTCACTTTCCGATTCTCACAGAAGTTCCGCGAGGAACTGGGCACAAGGCTACATTCCAGCACTGGTTATCATCCGCAGACTGACGGTTAGAGTGAGCGGACCATCCAGACACTTGAGGATATGTTACGGTCTTGTGTCATATATTTTGGTGGGAGTTGAGATTCCTACCTACCTCTTGAGGAGTTATCCTACAACAACAACTATCACTCCAGCATTGGTTCCCCACCTTTTGAGCTTTTGTATGGTCGGAGATGTCATACCCCGGTATGTTGGGGAGAGGTTGGTCACAAGGTCATGGGAAGGACCGAAGTAGTCCTTCAGACCACGGAGCTTATTCAGCAGATCAGGCAGAGACTGTAGACATCTTAGAGTCGGCAGAAGAGTTATGCAGACCGGTACCGATCAGAGTTGGAATTTCAGGTCGGCGATATGGTATTATTGAAGGTCTCACCCTGGAAGGGTGTGATACGCTTCAGAAATAGGGGAAATTGGGTCCCCAGTATATTGGACCGTTTCGTGTGATAGCCAGGGTAGGCAGGGTGGCGTACCGGTTGGATTTGTCGAGTGAGCTCAATCAGATCCACAACACTTTCCATGTCTCTTAGTTGTAAAAGTGTGTGTTGGACGGTGAGGCAATGGTCCCTTTAGATGAAATTCAGGTCAATGAGCGCCTGAATTATATTGAGAGGTTGGTGGCTATATTGGAGAGAAAGATGAAGGTCCTTCTCATTAACGAGATATCTTTGGTAAACGTTCAGTGGCAGCATCGGAGAGGCTCCGAGTGGAGTTGGGAGCCGGAGGCTGAGATGCGGGAGCATTATCCTGAGATATTCGCGACCGACGACTTCGAGGACGAAGGCTAGTTCAAGTGGGAGAGAATTGTGATGTCCCGATGTCAAGGTAATTTCAATTTCAACCCTAGTATGAAGAAGTATTTCAATTTTACCCTTGGAATGAGCTTTGTTTGCAAAATGGCCCATAGTGGCATTGTTGTAATTTTTGGGAGAAGCCCACTTACGCTGGGCGTACATGCATGGTACGCTAGGCGTAAGGCCCTTAGTAGAAAACGATTACATTTTGAGTACGATGGGCGTACTCTTAGAGTACGTTGGGCGTACTATGTCTGGATGAAAACCTTAATCTTGAGGGTTTAGACCCTATTTATTGATCCTTAAGTCCCATCCCCTCACCCCATTTCCAGCCTCCGTCATTTGAAACGTTCCCTTGCAAACCCTACTCCCTTTATTGCATTTTGAGACCTTTGAGTGTGTTTTCGTGTGTTCCAAAGGAGGAAGAAGGTGGTAGTGAACCTTAGATGCTAGAAGCAAGCTTGGATCTGGAAGTCTTGCATCATTTTCCATCTCCAGAAGGTAAAAAGTTCCCACCTTGATGATTAAGTTGCTAGATCAGGTGCCGCACGAGCTTCCTCACGATAAGGAGAAGATACATACCCGTCACCACATCAAGTGCCGCACGAGCTTCCTCAGTTGTCAACTGAAATGCCCTGCTCCAAACAACAGACGCCTCCGCCTTGCCCTGCCTTTCATCAGTAATCCGTAGTGTCGCCGGAGCGGGTGCTACAACTGGTCCGCTCGCTGATAAACTCGGGCAGTTGGCCTTCTTATGGACCCTCTGATTGTAATGGAATCAAATCAGATCAGATACTTGGGTGGTGGTGGTGGCAGCGTAATCCCTGCTAAAATGACCTGTCTTGTCGCACTTAAAGCAGCCAGAACCACCTACCTACACACCCAATCGTGTGCCTTTCCGCACTTGCCATAGCGACCCGACCCTGCTGGCCTCTCGATCTCAAATCAAAAACCTTGGGCCTCTTGCCCGAACCCTCATAACCATGAACCTGATTCGGCTTCCTCTTCTTCTCCATCTCCAAATCTCTCTCTCTCTCTGGCTCGCGCAATCATATCATCCAGTGTCTTGTAACTGGACCGGCTCACAAACTGCCTGATATCACTCCTCAACATCTCATGGTATCTCACATTCTTCATCTCCTCGTCTGCCACATACTATAGAACCAATAACACCCTCTCTCGGAACATAACGGTGATCTCTACCACCATCTTAGTAGTCTGGTGAAGGTCTTGAAACTCCCTCGCCAACTGTTGGACCTCAATCATAGGTGCAAACTCAACCCAAAACTACATCACAAAATCCTCCCATGTCATCGATTCAACCGCCTCTCCTCCCAAGGCGTGCCCAACCTCCTTCTACCAATCTCGAGCTCTGTCCTTCAAAAGACATGATGCAAGTTTGACCTTTTCCCCCTCGGGGCAACAACTAGTGCGGAAGGAATTCGTGACATCCTTTAACCAACGCCTACTCGCAATCGGTTCCTTCTTCCCGGAGAACTCTAGAGCCCCACATGCCCGAAACTCTCGAAAAGTCAATGTGCGAGTTCCCATCATCGCCACCATCTCAGAACGAAAAGCGCTCATCCAAAATCTCCATGATACCGTCCTAGATCGTACTAAAGATCACATAAGTCTGCTCAATAATAATGTAGGTAGTCTCTGAAGAAATGAACCCCCCCATCTGATCATCCATGTTCCCGACCCCAAATCCTGAACCCGAACCTTCATCGGCACCCACATTGAAACTAGGGTTCCCCTGAGTAAACACCATAATTAAAAATAAACCATATAAATCTTTAGAATATACTCGAAGAATTCCACACCCAACAAGCTTCCTGGTTTCATCGTGAATTTCCTTTACTCAAGTACAAATCCTATACTTCCAGAAGTACGAGACCATACTACCTTCCACATCTATCCGTACTTTCCTCAAGAATCTTCCCGAGACCTCCAAGTTACTTTTCTAACAATCTAAATACCCATTTGCATAACAAAACGCTCACTGCTCTAAAGCATCTCATAGGCTCTCCTAGGTCACTATCACACCACTCTCCGCTTTCAGCTGTAGAAGGAACTCCCTCTAATACTATCTAACCACCTAACGGATGCAATTGCATACTACTGACACTAGATAATTCTTCGACTGAAAGGTATCACACTACAACGGTTGGAATCAGACAAGAGCTGCGCAATAGAGTAACACCTAACCCTCTAAAATTATCTAATCTCAACCGTATGCAACTTAACACATTCTCTTACTAGTTAGCTGATATTAACGGGAATTTTCTAAAAGCACAAAGCAAGCAGCATTCGAGCATAGAGTAATCTGAATCAAGCATCGCTTAAACATGTCATCCTATCAGATAACCGATCCAATACTAGCATGCAATTCTACAATCTCATGCAATAGGCTTATAAAGACATCGGTCACACCCCAAAACCGGAACGGCGGAAACGCTCTGGGGTGGAGGACGTCATGTTTAGTATCACAAGACATGCATCATAGTAAGCAAAGTAATAAACAACCATTTCATTAGAAAGAAAGTGTTTACAAAGTATGTGATTCACATAATATAGAATACATAGCAAATAACAAAAAGACATGAAGCTATACTGCTCCATCTTCCGAATCCTAGAGCGCGTACCTGTCTACTGGTCTCCTGAGAATACAAGTTATTTTGAAAGCGTAGATCAGCATTTAAGCTGGTGAGTTCATAAGATTTTAGTGATGTAAGTGAGTAGTAAGAAAATTGTAGAAAGTTGTAGTAAGTGATAGTAAGTTGTAGTAAGTTCTGTTTAGAAAAGTTTGCCTGTTCCTCCAGAAAATCCTATATTTCCTGCTTTGATGAAAGATAAGTAAAAATGACTCAACAGTCCTTTCTATGAGTATTAAATGAATACATGTTATATAAAACTCAGAGTAAACAAACAATCGGTTGTGTGTATCTGCCCTAAGCCCACAACCAAACAAGGAACAGGAATTGAGGCGGAAGGCACACATCCCATTGTTTGTTAGATCATTGTTGTATATAACCCGGGCGTATTCACTTGGTACTCACGGAGTTAACTGTAATAGTTCATTTATATTTGATGAAAAGATTCCTTAAGAAAACCCTTATTTCTTATAATAAATTGGTAACCACAGTAGTTCCTTCTATAATCACTTAGTTTATACTAGCTATATATAATCTAATATCGAACAAATAGTTAATTGTGTGAATCTGCCCTAAGCCCACAACCAAACAAGGAACATGGAATGAGGCGGAAAGCACACATCTAACTACCTATCGGGTATTAATTATATATAACTCTGATGTATAAACTAAGGTATTATAGGATTAACCACCTAAGGTCCTTTAAGTTATACTGGTTTAATAAAATGAATTAAACCCTTTACTGGTAAGTTTCTAGTTTTGTATATCAAAAATTCTTTACTTGAAAAGTATAATTTGTACTAGAAAACGGTGCATTGAATTAGTGTCCTATGACCTGGCCCATATCTGGTACCCCTAATGATTACTTGGTGTATACGGAAACATATATATATATATATATATATATATATATATATATATATATATATCTAAGATCGGATAGATAGTAGGTTGGGTGTATCTGCTCTAAGCCCACAACCAAACAAGGAACAGGAAATGAAGCGGAAAGCACACATCCTACTACCTGTCAGATCCGATTAATATATATCCCTGAATGCATACACTAAGGAATCATAAAGTTAGCATTATAGGCCCCCTTCTACTGAATGTACTGGACTCGTCTGTTCTGTGTGTCGGTTGTAAAATGTAAGTTTTCCCTAGTTTATAACTATCTTGACTCGAAAATAGTTTGTATTAACTTTCAAATGGAACTGTCACAATATGAAAGTATTTGGAAAATATAAGTACTCAGTTGTCTTATGAACTGACATTCTGCAGTACTGATTACTTAAAATATGTTTGTTTTATTAAGGTCATAATGTGAATGCTAGTACCCGTACTATACGCTCTCCCTGTCAAGAGATTCTGGGGACCAAACGCGACTATATCAAACAATTGCTAGCCGTGTAAATTCACATTAAAGTTATACGATCATGTATACCCAATTTAACTATCACCTTTTGTTTAGAACAATGAGTTAGTGATTCATTGGTATAATTAGATCCTGTAGTTGTCCCATGCTATAGCACCTTATTATGTTCGTTCTGTTATAGTATCTTAGTATGTTCTCGTTATAGTATCTTAGTATCTTCTCGTTATAGTATCTTAGTATTCTCTAGTATCTAGCATCTTAGTATCTTCTAGTTATAGTATGAACCGAACCCCTAAACTATACCCCTTATAGTTTACTAGTAATTTACTTGAACTGTTGTTGAAAAGACTCATTTTTCTACTAAGTTATGCTTGTACTTTAAAAACGGAGTTTTGTTAAACTATAAAGTAACATAGCTTTAAAAGAGTTTTTGAAATGTTTTGACCACTTATAAATGACATAAGCAATCCTCTAAAAATGTTTATAACAAACAATTTACACAATTATCATTGTGTTCAACTTGTATTCCCCCCTTAAAAGGATTTAAAACAGTTTAAAAGATTGATTACGGGGTATGAACTCACCTTATGTGGGTGATTCAAACGAATATGCGCATAAGGATGAGAAGTTCCACGAATGAAGTCCCGAGACTTAACGAGTCCTAAATGACATAGAATGTCACATATTGACATAAATATAGTGTTTAGAAGCAACCAAATGCAAGGAAACACCTTACGGGACTAGGAAACACTTTGACCAAGTGTTGGAATCACATATGATTCACTTAAAGGGAGTGTACGGCCACTTTGAGGAGTGTGCGGCCATGGGCGTGCGGCCAGGGAGTGTGCGGCTGCACACTCATGGTAAAGAGTGCACACAAAAGTTTTCCAAAGGTAGGGAGGCTTGTAGGACTAATGCTCACCAAGTGTTGAAGCTAGAAAGGCACTTTGGAGGCCCTTAAACACTAAACAAAGGGGTGTACGGCCACATGGAGTGTGTGCGGCCGCACACTCCTTGATGAACATGGTTTGGACGTTTTCTAAGGCTCATATCTAGTAAGTAACAAGCTTAGGGAGTGGTACTTACAATATGGAAGCCTTTAGGAGTGTTTTGAGGGTGTTTTGGGGGTGTTTGAGGGGTGTACGGCCACAACTGTGTGTGCGGCCGCACACACCATATGTTCTTGAGTTCTGGGCATTTTCTAAGACTAAATCAAGTGTTCTAAACAAGATTCAAGCATTGGGAAAGAGTACTTACGATCTGGAGGCTCGAGAAGGCTCAAAATCGCCAAGAACAAGTGTGTGTTCTTGGTGTTCTTGGTGAAATGGATGAAGATTTGAAGATCTAGCCAAAACATGATTTCAAATGGATGAAATCAAAGGATGTTACTAGATTAAGGAGATTAACAACAAACCAAGAGAAGAACACTTACAATCTTGAAGATCTAGGCTGAAAATCGGTTGATAGTTGAGAGAGAATTCGAGTTCTAGGATTGGGAGGGTGAAAAAGGAAGAAAGGAGGCTGAGTTCTAAACTTATACACGTGAGTGTACTGCCAGGAGAGGGGTGTGCGGCTGCACACCCATGTGTGCGACCGTTCACTCCTTATGTTGGAGTGTAAGGCTCGATTTTTGGTGCTAGAAGTGTACGCGATCCATTCCTATGATCAATGCTTGAATGTACGGAGTTTTGAACCTTTAAACGGACTCTAAACAAGGGTAAACGATAGCAGAAATGAGTCTGACACTCAGCGGAGTTGACTGGCTGAGCTTTACAAGGCAAAAATTTAAAATTTTTTGGGTTGTCACATCATCCCCCCGTTAGATGGAATTTTGTCCCGAACTTAGCTTTCTTAGCAGCACTACTGGGGTTGCGCTCCTCTGATTGGCAGAATACTCACTCATAGACCTGGCAACTTTGCCCTGCTGTTCATGATAGGATTCATACTCGGCCCATCTATCATTACCTCATGTATACAAGTCGTATATAATTAGGATTAGTTAGACGGTCGGATGTGTGACTCTGTTCCCAGGTCCATAACCAAACAAGGAACAGGAGATAGGGCGGAAACAAACATACTAGATCTGCTTAATCATAATCATATACCACCCTCTCGTATACACTAAATAGTGATAGGTGGACTATATTCGTCCTTAGCCTATGTGCTCAAACTTGGTCTGCTGGACGAGTGGTATCTTGGAAAGGTATGTGGAACATACGACGGCAAGGTTTCGGAAGACAAAGTACTCTTCGCATGAGTACTTTGGGGTTTAGAATACGAAAGACAAAACTGTGGCTTAGATCGGACTGTCGTTACGAGTGACGAAGGTTTCATGCATTAGACGGTCGAGGCGATAGAAACATATGAACTTAGTATGGTGAGGACCATGCCAACTCATGACGAATGATAGTAACAGACTCTTTACTGAACAAAGTTTTGGCCGATTTGAAAGAAACGTTTGTTATACGATGATGTACTTCCCTAGTGCGCTCGAAAGTGTACTCTTTGTAGATGTTCTAGTGTTTTCTGTTTTCCTCTTGTTGCTAACACTTCTACGTATCATACCGCGATGTACGCATACATACCGCGAAAGTGTTTTGATAACTAGTATTGATACTTTAAACTACGATCCTCCTCGATACCACTTTGATCGCCTGTCATATACAAGTTATGAATAATTAAGATGAATTAGACAGTCGACTGAGTAACTCTGCCTCAAGTCCACAACCAGACAAGGAACAGGAATTAAGGCGGAATCACTCACTCTAAGTCTAAAAAATCTTAGCTATGCACAACCCTAACGTACATCCTAAGCCATCATAGCTTCTCAGAACAAATCATCTACTTCTCTTGAATACTGTGACTTATTTCAATAAGTGAGTTATTATAGTTACTTTTAAGTGTTATCCCCAAATTTTAATCTTATATAAATATAAATTAATTTTTCAAAGTAATCACTAGATCGAAAACGTACCGGTGCTCGCTGGCGACTTCGAGGTCGATTCTCCTGCGGTGATCATCAGAATCCGTCCATCCGCTCCTGAGTTCTTTGCTATCGGGCAGTCGTTCTGGTAGTGTCCACTCTCACCACAGCCATATCAGGCTTGATTTTCTTCAACTCCGGGGACTTGGGAGATCGGTTGAGCCGGTTCCCTGCAGAAACGGACTGTATGTCCCTTTCTGTGGCAGTTCTGGCACTGCATCTCTAGTGTGGTGGTAGTTGCACTTCCCACACTTCGGGAGGGTTCCATCATATCGACTGACAGGTGCTGGAGTAGCAGGTGTTGTGGCGGCGTACATAGTACTTGTTTGTTCCTCCTGCGGGGGTTTCTGTGTTGTTCGCTTCTTCTTCCTCTTGTTCCCCGACTTCTGGCTATTTCCTCTTCCCTCGATGACTCGGGAACGGGGACTTCTACACCATGACTGACGCCATGGTCGATGAGTCGCTGTGCCAGGCATTTGGCACTATCGAATGTGGTTGGGTTAGAAGACAGCACATCTCCTTGGGTCAGGGCAGTTAGACCCCAGATGTATCTTTCTATCTTCTTGCTCTCCGGGGTAACCATCACGGGGCATAGAGCCGCTAGGTCGCTGAACCGGTCAGTGTAGGCCACTATGTCTGAGCCGACCATCTTGAGTTCCCATAGTTCTTGTTCCAGCTTTTGAACTTCGCCCAACGGGCAGTATTCTTCCAGCATTA
This sequence comes from Lactuca virosa, assembly GCF_052849685.1. Taxonomy (NCBI): domain Eukaryota; kingdom Viridiplantae; phylum Streptophyta; class Magnoliopsida; order Asterales; family Asteraceae; genus Lactuca; species Lactuca virosa. The sequence goes on along the minus strand of NC_136429.1, from coordinate 17,772,815 downwards.
ACTCTTTTAGGTTCTCCCAACCTATTGAGTTAGCCACCGATAGGGTCAGTGACTTAACATGGCTGTTCCACCATGTTAGGGCTCGGTTGGAGAAAGTGCAGGCAGCAAACTTCACTTTGCTCCCTTCTGGGCACGAACAGATTGCGAAGACCGAATCTGTTTTCTCGAACCATCGCATCAGAGCGATGAATCCACCATTTCCATCGAAGGAAGTGGGTTTGCAGTTCATGAAGTCTTTGTACGAACACTCCCTTGGGTGTCCGTGAGAATCTTTGGGGTTGGCTAAGTGAGTACCGCTACCAGATCCGAGGGTACCACTTTCACCGAAGTGAGTTAGAGCAGTTTCCACTGCGGAGGATATCGCTGCTTGGAGGGCAGCAGAATCGAATTGTGGTGTTGGAGTTGGAGTTATCGGAGTAGTGCGTCTGTTTGGTCTGGGAGGAGGCATCTTTGCTAAAAGAATGCAAATATGAGATGGAATAAGTCTAAATAAGTGGACATAAGTCGAAAGCTAAAAAGACAAGGTTATCCTAGTTCTGGGTGTATCGGGTCCTGACTTCCACAGGGTTCTGGAAACAATTCATAAAAGAGTCTATACCAAATATACTTTATGAATTTGGAATGGCTATCCTCGAATGAATATCTGTTACCTGAATAACTGTTACCAGCTTCATGTAAGAAAATAATCCTAACACATAATGTGAGCAGTGTTTCCATCAACTCATTAAGTTAACAAGATTATTATTTATTAGTGTGACGCATAAGACGTTCTGGTTACTTCGGTTGATCCTTCCTTGAAAGCTTCTCATGAACTTGCTCTTGTTCCTCCTTGACTCTTCTGTTGACTACTATGAGGAAGTGGTTACATCTATCTAGGTTTGTCGTACAAGAATGGAAGTGACTAAAGAATCTATGAGGTTTAAAAGAAACATTATGGGGTGATCCTTACAGAGTCCTCCTATAATTGCACAATGCATACAAGTTCTATATAATTCAAGATAAAATAGAACTTTGAATAAGTGATCCTACTCCAAAACCACAACCAAACAAGGAACAGGTAGTGAAGCGTAGATCACAAATTCTAAGTCTATAAAATCTCAATTATATATAACCTTGGGAGTATACATTGCAAGATTATAGACCTATCCGTAAGGGTCTTTTAAGTTATCACATAAGTTATTTGTTTGGTGCCTAAAATACTCCTATAGTATTTTAATGTAATGTACTATGTGCGTTTTAAACTTGTTATCGCGTTATAGTATCATAGCATACTCCTATAGTATTCTAACTCTATGTACTTGATCTAGTATTCTCTTGACTAGTATTAGGTAAGTTTTAAGACCGTTGCAACACCACATCACTCCCAAACACATGTCGGTCACATCTCAAAAGAATATAGTTGATCAGGCTATATTGATCCTAGCTATGATTACATAACTGTCCAGGTTTGAGCATAGTGTTCAACCTTTAACTTCTTATGTTCTGTTCTTGTTGTGATACTTGTTCTAGTATGTATATATGTATAAGCAAGTATGTATACTTTTATAAGGTATACTTATATATTTAAAAAATATTCTTATCTAGAGCACTTCGGCCCCATTGTATTTATAGTTGTATATCTTTTATCGGTTGATATACTTAGTTCACTATAAACAATGCTCTGATACCAATTTGTCACACCCCAAAACCGGAACGGTGGAAACGTTCTGGGGTGAAGGACGTCATGTTTAGTATCACAAGACATGCATCATAGTAAGCAAAGTAATAAACAACCATTTCATTAGAAAGAAAGTGTTTACAAAGTATGCGATTCACATAATATTGAATACATAGCAAATAACAAAAAGACATGAAGCTATACTGCTCCATCTTCTGAATCCCAGAGCGCGTACCTGTCTACTGGTCTCCTGAGAATACAAGTTATTTTGAAAGCGTAGATCAGCATTTAAGCTGGTGAGTTCATAAGATTTTAGTGATGTAAGTGAGTAGTAATGAAATTGTAGAAAGTTGTAGTAAGTGATAGTAAGTTGTAGTAAGTTCTGTTTAGAAAAGTTTGCCTGTTCCTCTAGAAAATCCTATATTTCATGCTTTGATGAAATATAAGTAAAAATGACTCAACAGTCCTTTCTATGAGTATTAAATGAATACAATTTATATAAAACTCAGAGTAAACAAACAATCGGTTGTGTGTATCTGCCCTAAGCCCGCAACCAAACAAGGAACAGGAAGTGAGGCGGAAGGCACACATCCCATTGTTTGTTAGATCATTGTTGTATATAACCCTGGCGTATTCACTTGGTACTCACGGAGTTAACTGTAATAGTTCCTTTATATTTGATGAAAAGATTCCTTAAGAAAACCCTTATTTCTTATAATAAAATGGTAACCACAGTAGTTCCTTCTATAATCACTTAGTTTATACTAGCTATATATAATCTAATGTCGAACAGATAGTTAATTGTGTGAATCTGCCCTAAGCCCACAACCAAACAAGGAACAGGGAATGAGGCGGCAAGCACACATCTAACTACCTATCGGGTATTAATTATATATAACTCTGATGTATAAACTAAGGTATTATAGGATTAACCACCTAAGGTCCTTTAAGTTATACTGGTTTAATAAAATGGATTAAACCCTTTACTGGTAAGTTTCTAGTTTTGTATATCAAAAGTTCTTTACTTGAAGAGTATGATTTGTACTAGAAAACGATGCATTGAATTAGTGTTCTATGACCTGGCCCATACCTGGTACCCCTTATGATTTCTTGGTGTATACGGAAACATATATATATCTAAGATCAGATAGATAGTAGGCTGGGTGTATCTGCTCTAAGCCCACAACCAAACAAGGAACAGGAAATGAAGCGGAAAGCACACATCCTACTACCTGTCAGATCCGATTAATATATATCCCTGAATGCATACACTAAGGAATCATAAAGTTAACATTTTAGGCCCCCTTCTACTGAATGTACTGGACTCGACTGTTCTGTGTGTCGGTTGTAAAATGTAAGTTTTCCCTAGTTTATAACTATCTTGACTCGAAAATAGTTTGTATTAACTTTCAAGTGGAACTGTCACAATATGAAAGTATTTGGAAAATATAAGTACTCAGTTGTCTTATGAACTGACATTCTGCAGTACTGATTACCATAAAATATGTTTGTTTTATTAAGGTCATAATGTGAAGGCTAGTACCCATACTACACGCTCTCCCTGTCAAGAGATTCTGGGGACCAAACGCGACTGCAGCAAACAATTTCTAGCCGTGTAAATTCACATTAAAGTTATACGATCATGTATACCCAAATTTAACTATCACCTTTTGTTTAGAACAATGAGTTAGTGATTCATTGGTATAATTAGATCCTGTAGTTGTCCCATGCTATAGCACCTTATTGATAAGTCTATTTTGTGAATATACTAAATTGTCATAAATCTGTTGAATTGATGTATAATTGTCCAAGAATGGCACTACTTTGATGAGTTGTTGAACTTCATATGCAGGTCAATATATTGTACTAAAAGTGGGTGGAACCCACAAGAAAAACGAGCAAAAGGAAGCTAACAAGCATGAGAGACGAATTGATAAAGGAATGAAGAAAAATGGTGCTGAGAAATTTGACCACTCTTCAATGTGTTGATCATATCTCAAGATCTAGAGCTCCGATTGACATGAATTAAGAAGTTCTAGAAAGTAGACAAAATTTCCTACAACTTTCATGTTTTACATTTTTACTGATTCTACCGTTTTCATCACCAAACATGGGCAACAAATATGAGAGACGTCCTAAAACGCGTCTAAGACGCCCCCTAGGACGCCTAGCCGTTTTAGGCCATTTTCAAGTGAAAATCAAGGACGACAGAAGACATGTAAAACGTAACAAATGACGCCCAGACGTCCTACAGAACGTCTAAGACGCCTACTAGGACGCCGACGCGGAAAACAGCTCCGAAAATCAGCTTTTCATCACCTATTTAAGGGAGATTAAACCCTAATCGACTTTGGACTTCTCCCCTGCGATTTTACACAGTTTTGGAGGGTTCCAAACACATTCAAACCTTCTCCAAACGCGTTTCTGATCATCAATTTCCGAATCCGAGGCTACAAATCACAATGTTCATCATCATTCAACAATTGAAGTCATTCAACCGGTGGATCTTCATCAAACTCCAGATTTGATTACTTTTTCTCCAAGGTTTCATCGTTCCATGATTGATTGATCATTAGATTTTATTAGTTTTATGATTTCAAGTTTGTTTATGAATTTTAGTATGAATTCCATTGTTTTTATTCAATTTGTGTGCTTTTTGATTGTTATGGAAGACTAAACCATTAGGGTTACTTCCGGGAACGTTGTAGGATGTTAGGATGAACATGATTTGATTATTACTTTTATTCCAATCAATTTCAATCATTGTTCTATTTTTCAAGTTTTAAGTTTTATTTGCAATAATTGGAGTTGGGTTTTTCTTATTGTGTGATATTGCAACTAAGATAGTGTATTGTTAAATTCACTAATCATTCCAAATTCAAGTAGTTTAGGAATTAAGATGGCTAGTAGAATCCACATACATTATTCTGAACTTGTAGTATTATATACTCAACATTGTAATAGGTAATCGTAAGACACATTATCGCCAAACCACTAGTTGTTCCTAATCCAATTAGACATAGGGAGTAAGACAACTAGTTGAAATAACATATTGTGTGCTCAAAATTATTTGTTGCAAGTTAATCAACCTTAATTATGTCTAGGTAATTAAATTGGAATTTAAGGGAAGAAAAACGTGTAAGTCCAACCATCTGAACAATTGAACCGGAAGTATCTTGTTTTTTTTCTCATTGATAGTAGTTTGTTTTAGTAGTTCTTGCATTACCAAGTGTTTAGCTTTTTCATCAACTTTTAGTTCAAATAATTTCGTGACAATTGCTAGTAGTAGTTTTTTGTTGACTATTTTAACACAAAGTTTGACCACAAACTCCTCGTGGATTCGACCCTTACTTACCCTAGCTATCTAGTGGTTTTTGAGGTTATTTTTGATTGAGACAACGACCTCGATCAAAATTTGGCGCCGTTGCCGGGGAGATTGTGCGCTTGAATTATTGTGTTGAAGTAGTCCTTACATTTTTAATTTTTTTTGTTTTATTTTTAGTTTAGAATCTTCACTCTTTTACTGTTTTTTTTGTGTAGGCACGGTGGTGAATGGAAGAATATACTTACATGAATCAAGATATGTGGTGGGAGAGAGAAAATTCAGACCAATATCAATATTATAATGATCTCTACTATGAGTCATATAATTATGATACATGTGATGATCCATATGACGATGATTGTTGGTGGACTGACGATTCAACTCAAAGCCAACACCATGAATCACCTTGTTTTCTGGAGGACCAAGAATCAGATGAGTCTTCATTTAGCAAGAAGTTGGATCAAATGTTGGACATGTTGAATGAAACCTTCAACAAAGAAGAAGACAACTCGAAGTCAATTTCAGTTATTGAAAAAAAATTAGAACATATAGCCGAGCAATTAAATCAACAACCTTCAGACAATCTTTCAGACACTATGCTGGTGAATGAGGTAAATTTTCCATGTAGTGATAAATTACTTGATAACAAAGTGCCTAAACTTACACCACCCGAACTAGAGCTTCTGGTGGAGGATTATGTATCTTTAAATGATCAGGAGACTGAGAGTATGTCTGAACTCAAAGAAGTTGAAATTGAATTGGATAAGTATAATGAAGATTTTCATGAGTTGGAAGAGTCCAAAGTTGGGGAGGGGTTTGTGGAGGCTAATACCATCCCCTACCCAATAATTTTGAAAAAACCTGAACCACAACTTTTTAATGTGATGGGTTCTAAAATATTGGTCAAAAACAAACAACCAAATGTAACCATTGATCGTCCCTTTTTAGAAAGTATCGATGCTAAAATTAGTTGTCGAGAAGGTGCGATTAATTTGATATTTAGAAACCATAAGGTTAGATTCCTTTTGTTTAGACCTACTAATGATTCTCCAATCAGTGGTAACCCATGTGTAATCAATACTATTCATGATTATGTGTATGAGCACACCGCAAATATGCTCTCTCACACGACCCTCGATTTGGAGAAACTTTTTCCTTGTCACAGGTTAATAGAATTGGATGGGGTCGAGTTTCAACAAGTGAAGAAGAAATTACGGACCAAGAAACATGATGGTACGCTTGCCTACGAATCAAAGATGAAGATGTTTCATGATACCAAACATCGAGCCAAGAAGTCCATTAATAAAAATTATGCTTGGATGTTCAAATCAAGGTTTAGGCGTCATCGTGGAAAGATTAAAGACAACATGGTTTATTTATACAAGGTCAAAGATGGCATGCCACACGATCCGGTCATTCAGGTTAAGGTCAACAACAAGACGGTTGACTTTCAAAAAATTCCACGAACATATGATCCTCCATAGACATCACTCGAGGTAACTCGTCTCGCTTAATGACGTTAAACTTGGCAATTTTGGAACTTTGTGGGTGTGTTCACTGCAAACCCTCACGAGACTTCACTCGTCCACTAGGTGTAACCTAGGGGTTTAAAAGGCTTGTTGCACGTGCCAAGTGCAATCGTGGACCCCGGCGAAATTGAGGGATGGTTAGTGTAGTTTATTTTTATTTGATTTGATTTTTGTGCTTGTAGTTGGTTTTTTTTTTATTATTTTAGGAATTTATCTTTTGATGCATCGAGGACGATGCAAGACTTAAAGTTGGGGAGGGTGTACACAAGAAAAAGATGGAGGATTGAAGAAAAAGTGATTTAAAAAAAATCATAATTATTCGATGTTTATTCGGGCATAACGAAACATTATACAAATACCTCCAACTAGTGAAGTTTTTTTTTTGGAAATCAAAACCGCCTCTACTATCAGTACCATCAGGTGTGTCGTCCTCCATATTTTTAATTTCTTTTACATTAACTTTGATGAATTTTTTTTTTGGATAATCAACTTAGGATGAATGTACTGCTATCTTAAACTCTATCTTTAATTATCTTATCCTCAAGTTGGTCACCATGAAATATGTGATGAGTTAGTAGCTTCTCTATATCTTGAATGTAACTCATCAAGATGGAAAATGATAGGAGTTTCGTACATCAAGTCATAATATCTATTTAATATTGATTTTGTGGGTTGCTCAACCGGTTTTGGAATATTTATATTTATTTAAAAAATTGTTATGTGAAATACCCAAGTGTTTGAAAAATGAAGGTTTTTGGCTCGAGCCTACGATATTTTAATTGAGGACCCAACCGAACAATATGTGTCATCACGCTCTGAGATGTTTGCTGAGAGGTATTCCTTATGCCACGAGAGAACTATTAGTGGAGACTGAGATGAGGACAAAGAGATGCCTTAGTCGAGTCAGGTATGTTTTTAGCAGCGGTTCCAAGTGATCAAGAGGAGTATATTGGGGCAGTGGCCCTCGTCGTTATGTTGTGTATCGACCGTGAGAGTGAGGTCTCGTGCTTTGATGATGATTCCCGTATTGAGAGGCTGGTCGAGGAGTCAGAGACGAGGTGGGTAATAGTGCATTATTTCCAGACCGAGAGTCAGGATTATTTTGGAACAGTTTGGGTATCCGGCGGTGTATCGGTCTGAGGCTTCGAGATGATTGGAGACAGTCACGTCGAGAGGATTCTGAGATTTTTGTAAAAAGTGGAGGGTTTCAAACAACAAAGTAAAATAAGCATAACATGTGTTTTGAGTTTAAAAGTCCGGATATGAAACTAATAATCCCCGAAATCAATATATTGTACTATTGATAATATTGTGATAAAAAGGACGGAATTCATGATTCCATTGAGATTTTCTTAAGATAAGAGAGTAAGACTATGCGGATTATTTCAGGCCAATCTCGGGACGAGTTTGGAATAAAGTTGGGGAGGTTTGATAAGTCTATTTTGTGAATATACTAAATTGTCATAAATCTGTTGAATTGATGTATAATTGTCCAAGAATGGCACTACTTTGATGAGTTGTTGAACTTCATATGCAGGTCAATATATTGTACTAAAAGTGGGTGGAACCCACAAGAAAAACGAGCAAAAGGAAGCTAACAAGCATGAGAGACGAATTGATAAAGGAATGAAGAAAAATGGTGCTGAGAAATTTGACCACTTTTCAATGTGTTGATCATATCTCTAGATCTAGACCTCCGATTGACATGAATGAAGAAGTTCTAGAAACTAGACAAAATTTCCTACAATTTCATGTTTTGCGTTTTTACTGATTCTACCGTTTTTATCACCAAAAAGGGGCAACAAAGATGGGAGACGTCCTAGAACACGTCTAAGACGCCCCCTAGGACGCCTAGCCGTTTTAGGCCATTTTCAAGTGCAAATCAAGGACGACAGAAGACATGTAAAACGCAACGAAGGACGCCCAGACGTACAGAACGTCTAAGACGTCTACTAGGACGCCGACGCGGAAAACAGCTCCGAAAACCAGCTTTTCAGCACCTATTTAAGGGAGATTAAACCCTAATCGACTTTGGACTTCTCCCCTGCGATTTTACACAGTTTTGGAGGGTTCCAAACACATTCAAACCTTCTCCAAACGCGTTTCTGATCATCAATTTCCGAATTCGAGGCTACAAATCACAAAGTTCATCATCATTCAACAATTGAAGTCGTTCAACCGGTGGATCTTCATCAAACTCCAGATTTGATTACTTTTTCTCCAAGGTTTCATCGTTCCATGATTGATTGATCATTAGATTTTATTAGTTTTATGATTTCAAGTTTGTTTATGAATTTTAGTATGAATTCCATTGTTTTTATTCAATTTGTGTGCTTTTTGATTGTTATGGAAGACTAAACCATTAGGGTTACTTCCGGGAACGTTGTAGGATGTTAGAATGAACATGATTTGATTATTACTTTTATTCCAATCAATTTCAATCATTGTTCTATTTTTCAAGTTTTAAGTTTTATTTGCAATAATTGGAGTTGGGTTTTTCTTATTGTGTGATATTGCAACTAAGATAGTGTATTGTTAAATTCACTAATCATTCCAAATTCAAGTAGTTTAGGAATTAAGATGGCTAGTAGAATCCACATACATTATTCTGAACTTGTAGTATTATATACTCAATATTGTAATAGGTAATCGTAAGACACATTATCGCCAAACCACTAGTTGTTCCTAATCCAATTAGACATAGGGAGTAAGACAACTAGTTGAAATAACATATTGTGTGCTCAAAATTATTTGTTGCAAGTTAATCAACCTTAATTATGTCTAGGTAATTAAATTGGAATTTAAGGGAAGAAAAACGTGTAAGTCCAACCATCTGAACAATTGAACCGGAAGTATCTTGTTTTTTTTCTCATTGATAGTAGTTTGTTTTAGTAGTTCTTGCATTACCAAGTTTTTAGTTTTTTCATCAACTTTTAGTTCAAATAATTTCGTGACAATTGCTAGTAGTAGTTTTTTGTTGACTATTTTAACACAAAGTTTGACCACAAACTCCTCGTGGATTCGACCCTTACTTACCCTAGCTATCTAGTGGTTTTTGAGGTTATTTTTGATTGAGACAACGACCTCGATCAAAATTTGGCGCCGTTGCCGGGGAGATTGTGCGCTTGAATTATTGTGTTGAAGTAGTCCTTACATTTTTTATTTTTTTTGTTTTATTTTTAGTTTAGAATCTTCACTCTTTTACTGTTTTTTTGTGTAGGCACGGTGGTGAATGGAAGAATATACTTACATGAATCAAGATATGTGGTGGGAGAGAGAAAATTCAGACCAATATCAATATTATAATGATCTCTACTATGAGTCATATAATTATGATACATGTGATGATCCATATGACGATGATTGTTGGTGGACTGACGATTCAACTCAAAGCCAACACCATGAATCACCTTGTTTTCTGGAGGACCAAGAATCAGATGAATCTTCATTTAGCAAGAAGTTGGATCAAATGTTGGACATGTTGAATGAAACCTTCAACAAAGAAGAAGACAACTCGAAGTCAATTTCAATTATTGAAAAACAATTAGAACATATAGCCGAGCAATTAAATCAACAACCTTCAGACAATCTTTCAGACACTACGCTGGTGAATGAGGTAACTTTTCCATGTAGTGATAAATTATTTGATAACAAAGTGCATAAACTTACACCACCCAAACTAGAGCTTCTGGTGGAGGATTCTGTATCTTTAAATGATCAGGAGACTGAGAGTATGTCTGAACTCAAAGAAGTTGAAATTGAATTGGATAAGTATAATGAAGATTTTCATGAGTTGGAAGAGTCCAAAGTTGGGGAGGGGTTTGTGGAGGCTAATACCATCCCCTACCCAGTAATTTTGAAAAAACCTGAACCACAACTTTTTAATGTGATGGGTTCTAAAATATTGGTCAAAAACAAACAACCAAATGTAACCATTGATCGTCCCTTTTTAGAAAGTATCGATACTAAAATTAGTTGTCGAGAAGGTGCGATTAATTTGATATTTAGAAACCATAAGTTTAGATTCCTTTTGTTTAGACCTACTAATGATTCTCCAATCAGTGGTAACATATGTGTAATCAATACTATTCATGATTATGTGTATGAGCATACCGCAAATATGCTCTCTCACACGACCCTCGATTTGGAGAAACTTTTTCCTTGTCACAGGTTAATAGAATTGGATGGGGTTGAGTTTCAACAAGTGAAGAAGAAATTACGGACCAAGAAACATGATGGCACGCTTGCCTACGAATAAAAGATGAAGATGTTTCATGATACCAAACATCGAGCCAAGAAGTCCATTAATAAAAATTATGCCTGGATGTTCAAATCAAGGTTTAGGCGTCATCGTGGAAAGATTAAAGACAACATGGTTTATTTATACAAGGTCAAAGATGGCATGCCACACGATCCGGTCATTCAGGTTAAGGTCAACAACAAGACGGTTGACTTTCAAAAAATTCCACGAACATATGATCCTCCATAGACATCACTCGAGGTAACTCGTCCCGCTTAATGACGTTAAACTTGGCAATTTTGGAACTTTGTGGGTGTGTTCACTGCAAACCCTCACGAGACTTCACTCGTCCACTAGGGGTAACCTAGGGGTTTAAAAGGCTTGTTGCACATGCCAAGTGCAATCGTGGACCCCGGCGAAATTGAGGGATGGTTAGTGTAGTTTATTTTTATTTGATTTGATTTTTGTGCTTGTAGTTGGTTTTTTTTATTATTTTAGGAATTTATCTTTTGATGCATCGAGGACGATGCAAGACTTAAATTTGGGGAGGGTGTACACAAGAAAAAGATGGAGGATTGAAGAAAAAGTGATTTAAAAAAAAATCATAATTATTCGATGTTTATTCGGGCATAACGAAACATTATACAAATACCTCCAACTAGTGAAGTTTTTTTTTTTGGAAATCAAAACCGCCTCTACTATCAGTACCATCAGGTGTGTCGTCCTCCATATTTTTAATTTCTTTTACATTAACTTTGATGATTTTTTTTGGATAATCAACTTAGGATGAATGTACTGCTATCTTAAACTCTATCTTTAATTATATTATCCTGAAGTTGGTCACCATGAAATATGTGATGAGTTAGTAGCTTCTCTATATCTTGAATGTAACTCATCAAGATGGAAAATGATAGGAGTTTCGTACATCAAGTCATAATATCTATTTAATATTGATTTTGTGGGTTGCTCAGCCGGTTTTGGAATATTTATATTTATTTAAAAAATTGTTATGTGAAATACCCAAGTGTTTGAAAAATGAAGGTTTTTGGCTCGAGCCTACGATCTTTTAATTGAGGACCCAACCGAACAATATGTGTCATCACGCTCTGAGTACTTGGTGTGACAACCCGAAATTTCTATTCTGTACAACCACTCAATTCAATAGAAGTCAGAACAGTTTCTGCTAACTTTCAAGCTTTTTTGAATAAGTTTGAGTGTTTTTAAGTTAGTACTTCGGGAGGTAACAGGAGAGAGGATGCTCTAGGGTTTATGGTGCAACAATAATGTCCCAAAACTCCAAGTGTTTGGAGTTTACAGCCTAAACAAAGGTGTTTACGGCCGTAAACCCTAAAAGGGGGTATAAATATGACACTTAGTCATTATTTACCACATTTTCATATTTTCAAGATCGAAACTCAAATCCTCTCAAGTATCATCCAACTTTTCTTCTTGATCTTCAACTTTGTAAGTGTTTCTATCCCTAAAAATTTGATATCTTACTTAATCTAGTGATCTTACATGATTCCATCCGAGAAATCATTCCAAAAGTGTAGATCTTCAAGTTTCACCAAGAAAACCAAGAACACACACTAGTGTTCTTGGACTTTTAGCACCTTTTCAAGCTTCTACCTAGTAAGTACTTCTATCCTAGTGTATTATAAGACTTGTTAAACTTCTAATCATCAAGAAAACACCCAAGAATCAAAGGATCAAAGGTTTTTACGGTCCAAGAACACCTTGGACCGTAAACCCTAATAAAGGGGCCAAAGTGTGCCCTAGTCCCTACCAAGCCTTATAAAATAGTTTAGATCTCATCCTTGATGTGCTTAGGACTTAAAACATCAAAAAGACCATAAACCATAGGGGTTTACGGCCGTAAACACATGGAGAAGTGGTCCATGGGCCGTAAACTCCATTTAGGAGTGAAATGATGCCACAAACACTTCCTAAGGCTTATACATGAATTAGGATGCTTCCTTATGACTAGAAAAGATTCAAATTGCAAAATGGTATAAGTAACATGAGATTACGGCCATAAACTCATGGGTTTACGACCGTAAACTCAAGGGGTGATGGTCACAAAACCGTAAACTCCAATAGAGGGTCCCCTTGAACCCTAAACTCAATAGCCAAGTCCTACAACCCTTAGATGCAATCCTTAGGACTTATAGCACTTAAATCAAGTGTTTTACATGTCTTAGGATGTCTTAACTTGGTTAATTAGTTGTTTTATAACTAATTGGATACATATATGTGTCTTTATATGTTAACTAGGATCCTTGTGTGTGCTCAAGTCTTCACTTGACACTTAGCATCCTATATCAATCCGTTCATCCAAACCACTCACTACAGGTGAGTTCATACCCCTTAATTAACCTTTTAAATGTTTTTAAATGTTTTTATGGGGGGTATACAAGTTAAATTCCTATAGTCATTATATCAATCACATGTGATTAATGACTACCAAACTAGTGGATTTCTTACTTTTCAAACTGTGTTTTCAACAAACTACTTTTCAAACGGTTTTACAAGCTCTTTTACATATCAAATGGTTTTATCAAACTCTTTTACATATTAAATACTTTACTTAAACTCTTTTACATGTCAAATACTTTTACTTCAAATCTTTTACACTTATATTCTGTTAAATGTATATCTTTATAGATATAGTTATATAAGTAGGATTGAAAGGACTTAGAACTGATAACTCACCCTACCTCCTGTTCCTCGTTTGGTTGTAGACTTAGGGTATCGGTTATTTGTCCGAAGGTCGTTTGAATCCTAGTTATATATTATGTATATGTATATAGATATAAAAGTTCCTTCTTTCTATTCAAAACCTTTGGGTAGCAAAGGCATACATACATGTTTATACATTCAAATCATACTACTAGTAAGCTACTATAGGTGTAGTTTAGGGAGTTACTAATACTGTTACTAGAACAATGAATCATACAATGAGTCAGTTCATACATGAGTCAATACATGCTAGATAGAGAGAGAACACACAATACAGCTAGTACACACAATACATTACAATACATGCTAGATAGAGAGAGAACACAATACAGCTAGTACACACAATACATTACAATACATGCTAGATGGAGAGAGAACACAATACAGCTAGTACACACAGTACATTACAATACATGCTAGATAGAGGGAGAACATACAATACAGCTAGCACATACATTACATATACATTTCTTCAGTTATGTGAGCCACGTAACGGAGCATGGCATCACCTGCCATGGCCGTTTTGTATCCAAAATCTCCTTAATTGGGGAGCGTATGAGTTTGTGTATAGATCTATACTGGATTGACTATCCTACACCTTGCTGCTCGCTATAGTGGGACTTGCAAGTCTACGGGTGCCAAACGTCATTTCTTACGACGTCTTACATCGTCGTTTTTCTATGAGTCGGTAGCAGGGTACAGGCCGATCACATGGTACTTTAAATAATAATTGGTTTAAGGTAGTTAGTACAGCAGTAGTTACTTAATACAACACTACAGTACTATTTCATTTTCCCATTACATTAACTTTGTGAACATTCACACAATGCACTGTAATGTAAAAACTATATTTTTGGTTAATGATAGTCAGATTTGGGAAAATACATGCTCTTACAAGAGCACACACACAGACACTAGATGCCTTGATAGAAGGCTACTTTTAGTAGGAAACATAGGGTTTTCTAGGAGAGTTCAAAACGTCTTACAAAACATCTTACAAAACATCTCACAAAACATCTTACAAATACTTTCGTACAAATACAGACATTAATATACTTATGATCTCACCAGCTTTAAAGCTGATAAACTCTTTCAAAATAACTTGTATTCTCAGGTCACTAGTAGACAGGTACCGGAGCCAGGTTTTGAGAAGATGGAGCTCGTTCAAGACTCATCTTTCATTTTGAATTATATTTTGGTGTCTATTAAATTTGGCAAGACATACTTGTATTAAAATTATATTATTAATGCAATGGATGATGTTGTTGCTTGTTTACTACTATTCATTGTTGTGATACTGTACATGACGTCCTCCGCCCCAGAACGTTTCCGCCGTTCTTGGTTTTGGGGTGTGACACTTGGTCTTACTTACTCTTGCGCCTTTGGGGTTGGGAGGGGACTATTATTGTTTTCACACAACCAAAAAGCATCATAAGACATTAAAGAACTTCAAAGTATATATATTCAAGCTAAAGTCAAATACAAAGATGATCAAATCCGATGAAGCCATTAAAGAACTTGAAGAATGCACAATCAAGATAAACATGAAGAAAAGTACAAGTTGAAGATATTGTGTGAAACAATATGTGACCCCTCGATAGCGGGAGTGTATGGGTTGGTCCATTAAGTGTTACCGACCGCGCTAACTATGTTAGTGAACCTTGAAAAGGGGACTTTGGCAATGAGTTCAACTAATTACTTATGAGGTTGATTATTGGAAAGGGTTCAAAAAGTGGAGGGTTTCAAACAACAAAGTAAAATAAGCATAACATGTGTTTTGAGTTTAAAAGTCCGGATATGAAACTAATAATCCCCGAAATCAATATATTGTGCTATTGAAAATATTGTGATAAAAAGGACGGAATTCGTGATTCCATTGAGATTTTCTTAAGATAAGAGAGTAAGACTACGCTGATTATTTCAGGCCAATCTCGGGACGAGTTTGGAATAAAGTTGGGGAGGTTTGATAAGTCTATTTTGTGAATATACTAAATTGTCATAAATCTGTTGAATTGATGTATAATTGTCCAAGAATGGCACCACTTTGATGAGTTGTTGAACTTCATATGCAGGTCAATATATTGTACTAAACGTGGGTGGAACCCACAATAAAAACGAGCAAAAGGAAGCTAACAAGCATGAGAGACGAATTGATAAAGGAATGAAGAAAAATGGTGCTGAGAAATTTGACCACTCTTCAATGTGTTGATCATACCTCAAGATATAGAGCTCCGATTGACATGAATGAAGAAGTTCTAGAAACTAGACAAAATTTCCTACAACTTTCATGTTTTGCGTTTTTACTGATTCTACCGTTTTCATCACCAAAAAGGGGCAACAAAGATGAGAGACGTCCTAGAACGTGTCTAAGACGCCCCCTAGGACGCCTAGCCGTTTTAGGCCATTTTCAAGCGCAAATCAAGGACGACAGAAGACATGTAAAATGTAACGAAGGACGCCCAGACGTCCTACAAAACGTCTAAGACGCCTACTAGGACGCCGACGCGGAAAACAGCTCCGAAAATCAGCTTTTTCATCACCTATTTAAGGGAGATTAAACCTTAATCGACTTTGGACTTCTCCCCTGCGATTTTACACAGTTTTGGAGGGTTCCAAACACATTCAAACCTTCTCCAAACGTGTTTCTGATCATCAATTTCCGAATCCGAGGCTACAAATCACAAAGTTCATCATCATTCAACAATTGAAGTCGTTCAACCGGTGGATCTTCATCAAACTCCAGATTTGATTACTTTTTCTCCAAGGTTTCATCGTTCCATGATTGATTGATCATTAGATTTTATTAGTTTTATGATTTCAAGTTTGTTTATGAATTTTAGTATGAATTCCATTGTTTTTATTCAATTTGTGTGCTTTTTGATTGTTATGCAAGACTAAACCATTAGGGTTACTTCCGGGAACGTTGTAGGATGTTAGGATGAACATGATTTGATTATTACTTTTATTCCAATCAACTTCAATCATTGTTCTATTTTTCAAGTTTTAAGTTTTATTTGCAATAATTGGAGTTGGGTTTTTCTTATTGTGTGATATTGCAACTAAGATAGTGTATTGTTAAATTCACTAATCATTCCAAATTCAAGTAGTTTAGGAATTAAGATGGCTAGTAGAATCCACATACATTATTCTGAACTTGTAGTATTATATACTCAACATTGTAATAGGTAATCATAAGACACATTATCGCCAAACCACTAGTTGTTCCTAATCCAATTAGACATAGGGAGTAAGACAACTAGTTGAAATAACATATTGTGTGCTCAAAATTATTTGTTGCAAGTTAATCAACCTTAATTATGTCTAGGTAATTAAATTGGAATTTAAGGGAAGAAAAACGTGTAAGTCCAACCATCTGAACAATTGAACCAAAAGTATCTTGTTTTTTTTCTCATTGATAGTAGTTTGTTTTAGTAGTTCTTGCATTACCAAGTTTTTAGCTTTTTCATCAACTTTTAGTTCAAATAATTTCGTGACAATTGCTAGTAGTAGTTTTTTGTTGACTATTTTAACACAAAGTTTGACCACAAACTCCTCGTGGATTCGACCCTTACTTACCCTAGCTATCTAGTGGTTTTTGAGGTTATTTTTGATTGAGACAACGACCTCGATCACTTATTATGTTCGTTCTGTTATAGTATCTTAGTATGTTCTCGTTATAGTATCTTAGTATCTTCTCGTTATAGTATCTTAGTATTCTCTAGTATCTAGCATCTTAGTATCTTCTAGTTATAGTATGAACCGAACCCCTAAACTATACCCCTTATAGTTTACTAGTAATTTACTTGAACTGTTGTTGAAAAGACTCATTTTTCTACTAAGTTATGCTTGTACTTTAAAAACGGAGTTTTGTTAAACTATAAAGTAACATAGCTTTAAAAGAGTTTTTGAAATGTTTTGTCCACTTATAAATGACATAAGCAATCCTCTAAATATGTTTATAACAAACAATTTACACAATTATCATTGTGTTCAACTTGTATTCCCCCCTTAAAAGGATTTAAAACAGTTTAAAAGATTGATTACGGGGTATGAACTCACCTTATGTGGGTGATTCAAACGAATATGCGCATAAGGATGAGAAGTTCCACGAATGAAGTCCCGAGACTTAATGAGTCCTAAATGACATAAAATGTCACATATTGACATAAATATAGTGTTTAGAAGCAACCAAATGCAAGGAAACACCTTACGGGACTAGGAAACACTTTGACCAAGTGTTGGAATCACATATGATTCACTTAAAGGGAGTGTACGGCCACTTTGAGGAGTGTGCGGCCATGGGCGTGCGGCCAGGGAGTGTGCGGCTGCACACTCATGGTAAAGAGTGCACACAAAAGTTTTCCAAAGGTAGGGAGGCTTGTAGGACTAATGCTCACCAAGTGTTGAAGCTAGAAAGGCACTTTGGAGGCCCTTAAACACTAAACAAAGGGGTGTACGGCCACATGGAGTGTGTGCGGCCGCACACTCCTTGATGAACATGGTTTGGACGTTTTCTAAGGCTCATATCTAGTAAGTAACAAGCTTAGGGAATGGTACTTACAATATGGAAGCCTTTAGGGGTGTTTTGAGGGTGTTTTGGGGGTGTTTGAGGGGTGTACGGCCACAACTTTGTGTGCGGCCGCACACACCATATGTTCTTGAGTTCTGGGCATTTTCTAAGACTAAATCAAGTGTTCTAAACAAGATTCAAGCATTGGGAAAGAGTACTTACGATCTGGAGGCTCGAGAAGGCTCAAAATCGCCAAGAACAAGTGTGTGTTCTTGGTGAAATGGATGAAGATTTGAAGATCTATCCAAAACATGATTTCAAATGAATGAAATCAAAGGATGTTACTAGATTAAGGAGATTAACAACAAACCAATAGAAGAACACTTACAATCTTGAAGATCTAGGCTGAAAATCGGTTGATAGTTGAGAGAGAATTCGAGTTCTAGGCTTGGGAGGGTGAAAAGGGATGAAAGGAGGTTGAGTTCTAAACTTATACACGTGAGTGTGCTGCCAGGAGAGGGGTGTGCGGCCGTACACTCCTTATGTTGGAGTGTAAGGCTCGATTTTTGGTGCTAGAAGTGTATGCGATCCATTCCTAGTCTAGCATGCGATTCACATATTCACAATTCAAAGCATACACAAAATCATGTAGGGGTATTTTGCAAAAATTTACTTAAGCTCGGTCGATTGCATGCACCACACCCATTTCTTTTATTAGGAAAATCCTTTTATAAACATTTCTACTTATGAAAAATCTATAAAATCCTCAGTCTGTTCAACTATTGAACAATTACAATTCAACCCTTGCACCTTTAATTAATTCTAATTAATCCCAAGTTAATTCTAGATTAATTCTAATTAATAATTAACTAATTCCATCTATTTCTAATTAATTTATTATTCATATAATTAATTAACAAATCATTAATTAACAATTTCTAATTAATATATTAATCACATAATATATTAACAAATTATTTTATATCTCCTATTTGATCAATCCAAGTCATTTTTTGGTTATGAGGGCAAACCAAAAATGAATTTACTTTTATTCATCAACATTATACCAATTTAGGTAGGACCTTAGACACCTTACTCCAATAAAAGTTCTATTTATTTAACTTTACACGATAATCTGACATTTCCTGTTAAAATAAAAATAAGGACTTTTTCGTTAATTTGGGCAAAATATTAAATAACCGAGATTTTTCTGTTCAAAAAAGAAAATTTTAGGACATTATCAAAAATTTCCCAAAATAATGAGATTTTTTTGCATAAAACCCAAAATATAAACCTAAATAGTATAAAATTGATAAATAACTAAAAATATATTTCTATAATAATAATAAACTTTTCTTTTTAAACGACTAAATGTATTAAAAAAGGTAGTAAAGAGCTAACAATAAAAAATAATTAGTTCATGCGGGATTTTGCATCCACTCTTTCTTGTACTTCAAGGTGTCGAAACTAGCGCGTTTTGATACGTTCACAACACCCAAATCAAAGTAAAACAAACTGTCTCCATAATCACCCTATGGAATTGAGCTGTCCTATGGCCATCAATCAATTACATTAAATCGGAAATAAAAGAAGATTTTGGAATCGAATGCTTCATCCAAACTACCAGTTTTTTCCAAAGTTGGCGGGTAAGGGAACACTTGAGGAAAAGACGATTCCCATCATCTTGATCCTCTTCAAAACACAGGCACAACAAAGAGTAACTCTACACCACGTTTATCCAAATTACATCTCATAAGAAGTCGATTAAGAACCACTCTCAAAATAAAAATTTTAATTTTAATTTGAAGAAATCTATTCCACCTGGTAACAATACCCCGCCTGAAGGAAGTTTTAAGCAATCCAAGTGGTATCTAGCCTCTTTTACCACAAACACATCATTAAAACCTATAGTCCACGACCAAGAATATGGTATATTATACAAGTAAATCCAGTCTAATAAGCCCATTAATTGGAGTAACTACGAAGCTAAAACACCACCAGTATTATTGCGAGTCCAATGGAACTCCCACCATATGTCATCCTAATGACCACTAACAGAAGCATCTCCATTAATAGCAATAGCAAATAAACAAAGAAAACGAGCTCCTAACATAATATATCCACACCAAACATCTAACCAAAATCTATTATTAGCGCCATTTCCCACTTGCCTACACATTATATCAAAATTAAACCCATATCATGTAAATCCCACACCAATTTAACAATATCTATCTACACCTATGATTTCAATCTATTTGGAGAAGCCAACGAAAAATGATCATCATTACCATAACAACTTTTAATCAATTTAACCCATAGTATGTTATGATTATTTAAAAACCACCACCTCCACTTATACATCAAAGATTAATTAAAATCCTCCAATCTCCCAATAGACAACTTACCCTGATCTTTATCATTTAGCATAACCTCCCATTTAACCCATTAAAAATGTAACACCCGGTTTAGAATTATTTCATTACTCAGGGCCGTGACCCGAAGATCAGTGATAATAAGGCTCTGGGCCTTGGGGAGAGAGAGATTTAGACCCTTTTGGATGTGGGTATTATGGATTAGGTGATCCGGAAGTTCAGTTCATGTTTTGGAGCCCAATGGTGTATCGGTAATGTGTTAGTTCGGGCTTTTATGAATTTTGGATTTTATTTTGGGACGTTTTAAGGCAAGGATGAGTTGATATAAGTGTAGATCTTCTCGTTACCTTTCCGGGGATATAAGGATCGTCGAAAACAGTCTTAGAACGAAGAAGTTATGGCCTTCAGAAGTTTGGCAGTTTTAGGGTTGAGCCCAATACGCAGGGTGTACATGGAAGTACGATGGGCGTACTAGGCAGGGCAGTCGTGAGTGATCTTTGGAGTACGTTGGGCGTACCAAAAGTGCGCATGCCCAGGGGCGGTCCTAGCTAGGTGCCCGGTGTGGCACCGACAACACCTAGCTTCCGTGCACGTAGTAGAAAATAATTCGTTTTTTTTTTTTTTTAAATTTTTACCTATTGTGCCACTACGTAAAAAAAAGCGTGCAACTACTAAAAATTTTTTGTGCAACTACATAAAAAAATATTTTCACTCTATCGGGAATTATTAAACGAAAAAAAATAATAACGAGCCCAATGTTTTAATCAATTATTGTCTAATAGTCCAATTGCCCAAAGCGCAAAATAAAACTTAATTGGATAAATTAGCAATTGGGCTAATTGCTTGTAAAAAAGATAGCCCAATCCTAATTAATTGAGTGTGTAATTGTGTATTATCGGTACAAGGAAAAAAAATACGATTACAGAATCCATCGACCATCGAGGCATCGACTACTCGACTTCCGATTCCAAAATTCGTTCAATCGGTTCCTTGCCTACTGTCAACAGTCGTGACTCGTGACCTCACAATCCTTGATCGATTTCATTGTTGGATCGATATGTTTTCAAGTCTTCAACAATAGCCAATCTCTTGAAGCAAGTATCGATCAAGTTCTTTCAATTTCTACTGTTTTGGTTAACAAAATTCACTTCAAAGCCCTACAATGAAGCAAGTAAGTTTTACCAATTCATTTAGATATTTTAAATTGATATGTTTTTTTGAAGTTATTGATTGACTTGGGTGAAATTGATTTGTTTTATTGAATGTATATTGTTTGCTTAGGTTATAGTGCTATGTTTTTTTTATTGAATTTATTGTTTGATTAGGTGTAATTGTTATGTTTTAATTGAATTTGTTGTTTGATTAGGTGAAAGCAACTTGTTTTATTGAAGTCATTGTTTGATTAGGTGTAATTGTTATGTTTTTATTGAATTTATTGTTTGATTAGGTGAAAGCAACTTGTTTTATTGAAGTCATTGTTTGATTAGGTGTAATTGTTATGTTTTTATAGGTTAAACTAAGTGTTTTTTTTTTACCAAAAGACAAAGACCTAATCCCAATGAAAGTGGTGAAGAATGTTCCCAAATACCAATCACCAATCAATCAATCCCTTCCGTTTCTAATCCTAATGCAACTCCACAAACACCAATCACCAATCAATCAATCCCTTCGGTTTCTAATGCAACTCCACAAACACCATGCTCTAACCAACCTAATGATAATGTTGACTTGAAAGATCTTCCAAAGGAACCGGCGGATAGGCCATTGATTACAAGTTACAAATCAAATATAAGAGATGATGTAAGAAGAACATATTTTCTTCAAGGACCGTGTCAAGTAAGGGCACATAAGTTTCCTAAAAAAAATAGGTGATAGATTTAGAAGATTCGTTCCTTCATGGTTTGATGATTTTGATTGGTTGGAATATATTGTGAAAAAGAATAGTGCATATTGTTTATATTGTTATTTGCGTGGAGACCTCATGGGACAAAAAGGAGGGAGAGATGCATTTGTTTCCCAAGGTTTTGATACTTGGAATAAAAAAGATGCATTTCGGACTCATGTGGGTGGTGTTGATAGTTTTCACAACAAAGCAAGAGAAAAGTGTGAGTTTTTAATGATGGAAAAACAAGCTATTAATGTAGTCTTGAGGAGGCAAACCGAAGCAGAGGACCATAAATATAAAGCTCGATTACGTGTTTCTATTATTGTTGTTAGACTTTTATTGAAAACCGGTTTACCGTTTCGTGGTCATGACGAGTCGGTTAACTCGGAAAATAGAGGGTTTTACATTGAAGTGTTAAAAGCCATTCGAGAGACTAGTGAAGATATTTTCAACAATACTTTAGAAAATGCTCCTAAAAACAATCAACTAATTTCCCCTAAAATTCAAAAAGAACTTGTGCAATGTTTTGCACAAGAAGTACTTTTGAGTATTCGTGAAGAGATTGGTCAAGATGTTTTTGCTTTACTAGTTGATGAATCTAGTGATGTTTCGAAAAAGGAACAAATGGCTATTGTTTTCCGTTATGTCGATAGTCTTGGCTTTGTGAAAGAAAGATTCATAGGACTAGTGCACGTGAAGGATACATCATCTTTGACACTAACGCCATAAATGAAGTACTTATAAGTAATAAGTTGAGTTTTAGTCAGGTAATTTATTCTTTACTTTTTTGTTATTTCAATTTAATATATATATATATATATATATATATATATATATATATATATATATATATATATATATATTCATTGTTTTAAATTTTAATAGATAAGAGGACAAGGTTACGATGGGGCTAGCAATATGCGAGGGGAATTCAATGGTTTGAAAGCTTTGATATTTTAAGAGAAGGACACGGCTTTTTATATACATTGCTTTGCACACCAACTTCAATTAGTAGTTGTGGCTGTAGCAAAGAAGCATGATGGTGTTAGTGACTTTTTTGAGCAAATATCGTTGGTGGTTAATGTTGTTTGTGCCTCGTGTAAAATAAAAGACTTACTACGAGAGAAAGGAAGAGAAAGGGTGCAAAAAGACTTGTGTAGTGGTGAACTTGAAACCGGAAGAGGGTTAAATCAAGAGACTACACTTGTTCGAGCGGGAGAAACAAGATGGGGTTCACATTTCAACACACTCACAAGTTTGATGAAGTTGTTTGCGGATGTTCTTGTAGTTTTAGATTTTGTGAAAGAGGAGGGAGGGTCATTGGCAAACCGTCAACAAGCATCTGGAATCTTAGCATATTTTAAATCATATGAGTTCGTGTTTTACTTACATATGATGTATGACATTTTACACCTCACGGGTACTTTGTCAAAGCAACTTCAAAGAAAAGATCTATACATTTTAGAAGCGGCTTCGATGTTTAGAGGGACAATGGAGGCATTACAATCTTTTAGAAACACAGGGTTTGCTAGCATTTTGCCAAAAGTATCCTCTTTTTGTCAAACACACAAAATTGATACTTTAGATATGGAAGAGTTGTATATTGGTGCGAGAAACCATAGGACTACAAAGACTAATAGGTTTCATTTTGAGGTTGAAATCGTCAACACGGTGGTAGATATGCAACTTACAGAATATCAGGATCGATTTAGTGAAACAAGCACCCAATTACTAGAATACATGGGTGCTTTGAGCCCTTGTGATTCATTTGCACAATTTGACAAATCAAAGTTATTGAAGTTGGGTAACTTATACAAGTATGACTTTGATGATTCAGATATGATAGACCTTGAAGGACAACTTGAGATATTTTATCACTCTTGCATCAAGGATGAGCGCTTCACTAGTTTGAAAGGAATTTCCGACCTTTCTCGTTTGATGGTTAGTGCGGGGAAGCATCGGTCTTATCCTTTGGTTTATAAGCTTTTAAAGTTGGCTTTGATATTACCCGTAGCGACCGCAAGTGTAGAAAGATGTTTTTCAAAGATGAAGCTCTTGAAGACCGACTTGCGTAACAAAATTGGCGATGAATTTTTGAACGACGCACTGCTTTGTAATGTCAAGACCGAAGCACTTGCGAAAGTTGAGAATAAAAAAGTAATGGAGCGGTTTCAAAAGATGTCTGCATGAAGAGGACAAATTTAAATTTTAATAGATCATTGTTAGATTATGTTTAACCAGAAAAAAAATTTGTATTAGATGTTTTATATTATGTTTGACCGGAATTTTTTTTTAATGTTTTATATTATGTTTGACCAGAAAACAAATTTTGTGCAACCCCTACTACTAATTCCTGCGTCCGCCCCTGCGCATGCCGTACTCCAGTCACACCCAAACCCTAATTTAGGGTATTGGATGCTATTTAAGCTCCTTAACTCAACACCAAACCCCTTTATCTTCAGCCTTCACCCCATTAAACCCTAGAAACAAAACCCTAGCCCCCATTGGTGTGGTTCTTGAGCTTTTGGTGGTATTTCATGCATTTTGGTATTCATTGAAGAAGGAGGAGCATCTTGGGGAAGTATAGGATTGCTTGAAGCTTTTGGATCCAGGTCTTGTGCATCTTGATCTACCTTCTCGAGGTATAAAGCTTCAAACTTGATGACTCTATTCTTAGATCTTGTTATGGCATAGTTTCATAAGCTTTTTTCCTAAAGTTTGGATCTTTGTGAGTACGGAGTAGTCCAGAGCATATTAGCTGTCCTTTATGAGGTCTTAGAGTGTTATGAATCATAAAAATGTTTGCTTGATCGTTTCCTTATAACTATGCAAGAGTTAAGTGGTTTTGAATGTTGCGAAAGTAAGGATTTCTGAGATTTAGCCCTCCTTAGCCATGCAAATGCTTAAAGGTTTCGACTTTATGGTTTAAGACATCATTTAGTTAAGATAAGTGTTAGGATGCTCTTGTCTTAACCATTAAGAGCTTATTACGGAAGTTTGGACCTCTGATGAGTACGTTGGGCGTACGTAGGATTGGGCCATTAGGCTTCTGACTTTGGACCATGGATAGAATATGGGATTTCTTGGAATTAGGTCCAGGATGGTTTTTGGGCCCAATTGGGAAGTTGGGCCATATTGGGCCTTGGGATGTCTTTTAGGAAATTGGGTTTCTTGAGCAAATGAGTTGGGCCTTGGTTTTGGGCTAAGAAAGGAAAGGGTAAAATGGTCTTTGGGCAAGTAATTTAAATTCTTGATTATGAGTTGAGATCCAATTATTAATTGGATGTTATTTGATAGTGCTAGCACGTGGGGATTTTTTCGGATCAACAGATCGAGATTTTATCTGAGAGATTCAGCAGCTTGAGGTGAGTTTCCTTCACGGGAGTCGTGGGTCGAAGGCACCAATGCGACCCACTAGTTTATGCTTGTAGTAAGATGATTGTCTTTGTGATAATTGTCTGGTATGTCGTATTCGTTTGATGTTCCTGAGATCATTTAGTTATGATATTATGTGGTAGTGGTAGGGGTGAAATAGACCTGGTATCCGGTTGAAATAGACTGAAGAGGAATGAAAGCACCCATATATACTTGACAGTATCCAGTTGAAAGAGACCGAAGGGGAATGCAAGCACCCAGATATGCTTGACAATATCCGATTGAAAGAGACCGAAGGGGAATGCAAGCACACAAATATGTTTGACTGTATGTTTGTACGGTATGTAGTATTTTGGAGGAGCTCACTAAGCTTTATGCTTACGGTTTTCAGTTTATGTTTCAGGTATTTCCGGTACAAATGAGAAGGGCCCGGCGTGACTGCACTGCATCCACCCATGTTTCCGCAAACTTATGATTTCTGGGATTGTACTCTGACAATTTTTTTTTACATTATTATACTTTTTAATGATTGGTAATACTAAATGGTGTTTTAATGGTTGAATTAAAAAGTGAAATTTTTACCATACAATTTTTGGGATGTTACAGAATAATCCGATCCTGATCTTCCGCATCCCAAAAGAATCTAGCTCTAATCTGCTCTAAATCCCTACAAATCAAAACAGACATATTAAATAGAGAAAAGTAGTAAATGCCCAAACTTCTAAGCACCGATTTCACTGGCGTACGATGACCTCCGATAAAGAGAATTCTAGATTTCAAAACAGAGAGTTTTTTTTTTGGAATCTCTCAATTAAAACCTCCCATGCCGATCGCCTATGCATAAGTTGACCAACATGCAAACCAAGATACATAAAAGGAAAAAAAATCTGCCCTACACCCAGTACAAGTAGCAACCTGCCCAATCACATCAAAGTTCACACCAATTCTATATAGCTTAGACTTATGCAAATTAATTTACAACCCGCAACCTAGGTAAAAGAATATAAGAATTCGAATTAGCACCCAAACATTATTGACATCCCATTCTCCCAAAAATATTGTGTCACCTGCATAAAAAATGTGAAATTTGTATATGTTGATCACCAATAGACACACCTTTAAAAAAAGAATTTTGAGTAGCATGTTCCATGCACATGTGTAAACCTTCCATTACCAAAATAACTAGAAAAGGAGACAATAGATCACCTTGTCTCAACCCTCTATGTAAATGAAACTCATTCATATGATTACCATTCAATAAAAGTGAAGACCTAGATGACATACGTCACTCACGGATCCAAGTACGCCGCCTCACCCTGAGCCCCATCACCTCCATGATACGGTCTAAGTACTCACACGAGACTGAATCATACGCTTTTTCGAAATCTACTTTAAATAATATCATTTTCTTTCTTTTTATTCAATTTCGCCCAATAAACTATCTCATTAACCATGAGACCCATCCAAAATATGTCTACCTTTAATAAAAGTAGACTGCACCGAGTGAACAATAGAGCTAACTACCTTTACCTGTTAGATAACAACTTTTCAATAATTTTATTTTGTAAAATAGTAAGACTAATCGGCATATAGTCTTTTATATCGATGGGATTATCAACCTTAAAAGTGATTGTGTCATCCCCTATTTTCCAGAATCGCAAAAAACTTTTCTTTACGCTTTAAAAATCATAATACCGTTGTTTGCGGAAAATCCCAGTATATTAAAACATTTTAAGTACAAATAATTGTTTCAAAATGTCAAAACCCTAAGGATGTCATCATCAATATACAACATAAGCTATAGCGTAAAGACCTAACGGTCCTGAATACTCTTGCATGTATTTTATTTACTCACTCAACATCCTATTCCAGCCTCCAACAGTCTTAACATCGCTACTTGTGATGTATATAAATTGAGTGACTCAGGTTGGGAAACCTGATGAGATACATAGGGTTGATGATGTTATTATGATAATAATCCATAATCAATGAACCTACAAAACAAACTGTTCCAACACTATAAATATATAATCCAACAAAGATATATATATATATATATATATATATATATATATATATATATATATATATATATATATATATAAGACAATGCACCCATACATACCCGCCCAGTCGATTCTCATGAATCCTAATTAACGATCATCTGGAAGAATCACCTTACCTGGCGAATCGTTTAAAGAAACTGTTTGACTACACAACTCGGGGATTCCTTGGCTGATGTAAGTTATAAAAGGCAACCTTGATGGGGAGGGGGGTGGAGTACTCGAATGATAACACAATCCTTCCTTTTGGATAGTATGATTCATTAACACCTACAGGTAATAAATCGGATAGTGTTCCACAAGATTGTCTAGAATGGACAGTGGCCGTCATCTTACTCCAATAGATGACTTGTACGAAACTCGCACCCGATCTCGAGATAGTGGCATGAAAACATAACTCTCATCTTCATTCCAATCTCACATGCACCCCAAAATTGTGACCACCAAATATCCAACTTATCAAATAACTCTAGTACGTAACTCGTACCCTGGTACATGATAATGCCATAGAACAGAGCTCTACTCTCCGTTCCAATCTCACATACATCCCTTGTAAGTCTTAGTTTATAACTAGACCAAACTATAATATAAATAGTCAACTTTCAATACGGATTTCCTGTAAATGCAATATCATTGCGACACATGCTATAACTAAGCGCTTTACTTCGAGCTAAGCATCCTTTATAAGTCTTACTTTATCACTAAACAAGACTATGATGCATGTAATTAACTCCCAGTACCTTTTTCCTGTTTTATGAAATATTTTCCATTTTAAAGGTATTTATATTTGTAACACCCGGAAATTTGAGGAGTAATTTTAGGAATGAATCACCTTTTGAGGATTTGACACGGCGTGTTGGAGGCACCAACACGACATGTCCAAATATGAGGAAACGCGGATTTCATTAAGGACAACACAGTTTGTTGCCTCTTGAAACACGACGTGTTGATGGCTGGAATGAAACCCTAATCTTTCGGGTTTTTCTCCCTATTTAAAGGAATGTGGAGGCTAGGGTTTGTTCACCCTCAACCCCCATCAGCCCCTCAAGCCTTGAAAGCAACCCTAATCATCTTTCCCTCCTAATTTTGAGCTAGTTTGGGGTTTTCGAAGTTAAAGAAGGAAGAAGGTGGAAGAAGGAAACAAAGATCCAACAAGCAAGCCCACATTGTTCAGTTTGACACTCTTCTAGACCTTTTGTAAGTGTCCAAGACTCGATTTTTATCATTCAAAGTTGTTAGATCTTGGGATTTGTCCCTTTTTCTTCTTGTTCTTGAATGTTGGAATGGTTAGATCTCATAAAGTTTGCAACTTTATGAATCTCCAGGTCAAGGTGACCTAGTAGTGTCTTGGATATGGTTTATAATCAAGTTATGATGCCATGGATAGAGATTAGGTCATAAATCCTCATTTTGACCTAATATGGGCTCAAGACATACATTAGATATGTATGTATAAAAAGCACCAACATTTGGGATGGTTTAGGTGTTAGAAGCACTTCTAGAAAGGATGGACTTCAAACTTTAAGGATTAAGTGTGTATTGGTTAAGACCTTGCATTATCAAGCTTTATGGTTTGGGTTTTGGACCTTTTTTGGTAGTCCCCAATGGATAAAGTTGGAAACTTTATCCTTCCTAATCACATTTTGGTCTAGATCTGAGCTTTGGAGCTTTTGGAGTCGAAAAGGCAGCTGAATGTATTAGGTTGTTGGAACTCGGGCGAACACGACGTGTTTGTAAGTCAATACGGCGTGTTGGTTGAGGTTTTCCTGACTGTTTGGATGCAGGCGGAAGAAGATGTGTTTCTAAGTCAACACGACGTGTTGGGTCAACATGGACTATTGACCTTGACCGTTGACTTTGACCAAGTTTGAACTAGGGGGTATTTGAGGTATTTTGAGTGGTATCTAAGGATTGGACTTTATTTGATAAATATGTGTTGGTTGGAGTTGAGATTCGGAGTCGGTCCTCATCAGTTATGTTCAGTCTGCGAGGTGAGTTTTCCTCACTGTACTTGCGGGCCGAAGGCACCAATGTCGGCCCATTGGATTTGATATCCTGTTATGTATGCTATTATGTTGTAGTGATCTGTCAGATCGGTATCCTGCTATATAGGATGATGTTATGCTTAGTGATCAGTAGATCTGTCTGACTGTGTATAAAATTCTATATGATTATCTGTTATATGTGCACAAGTTTGGTTGGTGGTTGAGGCTTTACTGGTTTGTACGTAAGCCAACAGGCCGGGGCATATCAACCCGATGGTTGAATGGGCCCTAGGGTATTCCATCCCGAGGATGATTGGACCCATAGTATGTTGGCATTCCAACCCAATGGTTGAGAGCATGGGGTATTCCAACCCAATGGTTGATTGGACCCATATTATACTGGCTTTCCAACCCGATGGTTGAGGGCCTGGGGTATTCCAACCCGATGGTTGATTGGACCCATAGTATGTTGGCATTCCAACCCGATGGTTGAGGGTCTGGGGTATTCCAACCCGATGGTTGATTGGACGCATAATATGTTGTTATTGTATTTGTGTTATTTGTTTTGTATTGGTATTTTGAGGGAACTCACTAAGCTTTGTGCTTACAGTCTTGGTTTATGGTCTCAGATACTTCAGTGGACCGTGGAAAGGCGAAGGCGTAACCGTATACATCCTTGGTTTTAAAACTAATTGGATCGTGGGAGACTCTGATTTTAAATAATGTTTTGAAACAATGGTTTTGTAACACTTCTATTAGACAAAAGGGTTGTTTTGAAAAGTATTAAATTTGTTGAATTTTTGGGATGTTACAAGTTTGTATCAGAGCCTTGGTTTAAGTGAATTGGAGGAACACTCGTGTGAATCCAGTCTCAAACGAAGGAAAAAGATTTTTAAATGGTTTTCAAAATATACAAGGAGGATGCGTTGTGTACGATCAGCCGAAGCCAGTAAGTAGACCCCAAATTACTATGCAGTTATTTGAGATTATGTTATGTTATGTTAGAACATGATGCTAGTAATAAGATAGGGATCTTCAGGAATCGTATGACAGAATTGCCTGATGTATGATGCCTTATCTCTTGTAGAATACCTTATTGATTGTTGTATGACTCTTTCGGGTGTGAACTAACTATTAAGTGAATGTGCTAAGTCACATACTGCATGAGGTAAATGGTCTTAGGGTAAGGGATTTGGTCCTGCAGCGCAACTCTTGTCTGAGTCCAACCGTTGTAGGATTGAATCTTTTAGCCTAAGTTTGTTTAAGTTGTGTAGTATGTGATAGTGTCCGTGCGATAGTTATCTAGCACCAATGGAGGGTCATGTGGCAGTTAGTGGTAGCATGAGTTATGTGGGGTCAGCCGGCCAGTCACGATATGTTTAGCCTTCCTCTAGGGAGTGAGGATAGAGTGTATGAACATGCTAGTGTGTATCCGAGATGCTGGGAGATAGAGATCAAAATTTCTTATGAGAATACGTCTGATTTAATTATATTTTAGTGCCAGTCGACTCCACTGCTCGAATGTTGCTTGCTTTGTGATTTGTGGGACTCTTAATTGATGTGAATTAGCTGTTAAGTGAATATGTTAAGTCACATGTAATAAAGATTGAATAATCTCAGAGTGATGGGTTTGACCCTATTGTGCAGCTCTCGTCTGAGTCTAACCGTTGTAGGGATGAGTCTTTTACTTGAAGGATTATTTGAGATTTATTATATGTGATTGTGTTCACGAAGTAGCTAATTGACATTATGATGAGTTCTTCAGCAGCTGATGGCAGGGGAGATGGGGGATCCTAGGAGAGCCTAAGAAGTATTTTAGCGTGATTGTTTGCTGTTGGGCATGTATCAAAATTATTATTATGAATAGGTCTTAGAGGACCCAAGATGATTCTTGAGGAAAGTATGGATATGTGTGGAAGGTAGTATTGGGACTGTACTACTAGAAGCACAGGATCCATACTGGAAACAAGGAAAGTTTTGGGGATTCTAAAGACTGGTCGGGAGAGATTAGCATGGTTTGATACCATTATTAATGGCAGTAGCTCCGTATCTGTTGATCTTTGGTTATGGTTGCTCAGTCATGGATGAGCTTGTTGGTTTTGAGGTCTATAGGGTTTTGCTCAACGCCGTGCATTCGAGTCATAGGACTCAAGGATGGATCGACCATTATGATCGATTTGGGGATTGCAGTTGGAAGTAGAATGGTTGATTGATGGTTTGGTATGTCGCTATAAATAGCAACAAATTTTCCCTTTCAGTCTTTCGGGTTCGGAGGAGGAGTGATCAGGTTTGTGAATTTCAGTGTTGGGATGTAACCCAATATGGGTACTGTTGGCCGCGGTGTTTGGAGACAGATTGTCAGTGCGATAGTGCGTGTGACATCCCCAAATTTCACGGCCAGAAAAGACCGATTTCGTTTATGCTTTTTAAAATAAAATCAGAGTAATCTTTTAAAGAAAACTGTTGCGGAATTTGTTCCCAAACAAAATATGATAAAACTTTATCAAAACATTTCACAAAGAGAATGTACTTTTCATTTAAATAATAAAATATCGGGATGTCATGTTCCGATACAGACCAAAAGCATAAACCGTATAAAATAGACCTTACAACAGTTATTCACAACTACTGATCTATAATCCACAATATCTTGATAAGTCATCCAACTTATGCTCTCGCGCCACTACCTGTAATACAAAGAAACTGAGTGGGTCAGGCTTGGGAGCCTGGTGAGCATATAGGGTTTTCAACCCATAATAATATAATTATTATATTTAATCATCAAACAATCAACCTAATTTCCCATCCCCATTATCTTCTTTATTTCTTAAGGTTTTACCCTAAGAATCAACTATCCTTCCTTCATTCATTCCTAAGGATTGACCTAAGGAATTGGCACAAAGTCCATTGTTGCCCGAGGTTCATCTACACAGTACTAAATCCATAGCTACCAAGGTTCATCTACACAGTACTAAATCCATAGCTACCAAGGTTCATCTACACAGTACTAAATCCATAGCTACCAAGGTTCATCTACACAGTACTAAATCCATAGCTACCAAGGTTCATCCACACAGTACTAAATCCATAGCTACCAAGGTTCATCCACACAGTACTAAATCCATAGCTACCATCGTTCTTATATAAGGCACTAAGTCCATAGCTGCCAGGGTTTTTAGAGTACACCGGTGAACACATCGTTCACAACACCTACAAGTTGCGAGCCTGCTAGTGTTCCACTGGACTGTCTAGAATAGTCCGTGGTTGTCATCCCTACTCTGCTGAATGACGGGGGCCATCGTTTGGGTAAAGGTTTTGCTAATTTTTCACCTATCACCCTCATCTCATGATCTATATCATCTTTCGTCTCATCCTCAAACTCATTTTTCCTCACACACCAACTATTTCATCTACCCATGTTCTACCCAACATATTTATAAATTACATATATAGTTTAAATCGTTTAAAAACATGTATAAAACATTCATTCAACAACCATCTCAAGTAAACAAACAACGTATAAACACATAACACGTATTTCATAGCAAATACTTCATATATATGTGGTAGAAGAAAGTAACTACACACTCACATGATTAGACGATGTTCGGACAGCACTACGGCTTGTAAGGTAGTATTCTTCGATGAAACTGGGATATCTTCACAAACCGGGCTTCTCGCGGACAGATCTTCGACTTAAAACTCTTTTCTTATCGGGATCTTCGGGGCTTCGGGACTCGCTTTGGGTCTCGGGATGATACTTTGCACGTAAATCGAGGTAATATTGGTGAGAGAGAAGAAATCGAGCAACCAAATTCGGCTGCCCCTTGAATTCTATTTATAGGGCTGATTTTTCGATTTTCACGTCGTGAACCATCATTTCACGTCATGACTTTGGACGTCATCAGGTGCGTAGTCTCAACTTGGGTCTGCCAAACTCAGAAGGGTCTCATCACTGAGCTCACGTCGTGAACCCACTGTTCACATCGTGAACCCTGACACAGGGTTGGGGTTTGTGCCCCAAACTTTAGAAATTCATATATTTCGCATACGAGCTCCGTTTTCGACGTAAATTCACTATTTACGTCGCGTTGTGTCGTGCCGGTTCTGTCGCGAAACTTCGACAGGTCATAACTTCTTCGTTATAACTTGGATTTCGGCATTCTTTATATATCCGGAATCCTTGTCACGACCACTACAACTTAGTTAAGATTATTCATTCGAAATAATCTTCTATCAAAAAGTCATTTTTGATGCTTATCGTCTCTAAATTGACTAACCCGGATCTACGAGCGTTACAGTGCGCATGTGGGTTGATGTGATATGGATGTTGGTGATGTGATAAAGGGTACATGTTCTTGTGTGATAGGCAGTTCAGGTACCGGATTGACGGTTGGAATTACAGGAAAGGAGTGTCTGTTTTGGATCATAAGTCGGTATTGGTTTATGCTCTTGTAAGGGATCCTTAATGTTAAGTGGTCATCATTGGGAATTTCGGAGATCTTCAACTGAAATTCTGGATTCTCTTTGGATTTGTTTGATCCTTACCCGGAAGATCATCTTGTGTGTATTATTCATTCCCGGGGTCAGGGATGGTTGTACCTGGCTAAACCAGTTTGAGTTATAGTTGGTTTTAACACCAGTGGGTGGTAATTCAAACCTTAAGTGGGGGAGAACTAGGTATTTTTCTTGGTGGATCATCTATCTATTCGGGTTTATGATATTGAGGGATGGTTTTTAGGGACCCGCGGTGCGAGTATGTAGGACCTCGGTTCAGGGTTTGGTCAAGGAAGGGGTATATAGTATGTCACACCCCCGAACCGGAACGGCGGAAGCGTCCGGAGATTGGGTGACTTCATCTTGTAATATCATCACAGTTTAAATATTGAATCAAGACAACATCATCATCACACATACAATAATACAACCATCATTGTTTACATAAGTGTGTTGGATTACAAATTACATTCGAAAATAGTAAGCGTATGATGATAACAAAAATACAACAAAATCCATGTGTTCTTGGTGACCAACCCACTTCACGATTCCCTGAGAATACAAGTTATTTTGAAAATGTCAACATATATAATGTTGGTGAGTTCATAAGCATGTTTGTATCAAAAGTTTTGTATTACTTTGTAAACACCAGAAAATCCAATATTTTCTGTAAAAATGGTTTGAAAGTTTTGTATCAAATCTTGAATTAAAGCATGTGTGTTCCTGTTTTGAAAATGCATAAAGACAGTATTCCATAAAATCCTATACTTCTTGTTGCAAGTAGAAGGTAATGTATAATGTTTGTTTCCCAGAAAATCCGATATTTTCTGACTGTAAATAAGTTGTAGTCTTTAAACCATAAGACCCGAAAGTTATAGACTGAATAGCTCGTACGTGTATCAAAAGTATAGTATATGTATTCCGTAAATTTTACAGTGGAGTTAATCTCTATGTGAGTCGTTATAACCATGCTTGATATGACTGATCTGCCTGTCATGACGTTTTTCAGGCGTCGACTTGTTTAAGGTAAGACATTTGTCACCCTAGACTGGCCTAATCTAGCTGTAGCGAACAGCTCAAGCGCGGGGCTGTCAACCCCGTATAGATATATACACAAACTCTCGCTCTCCCTCCAGGAGACTCTTATTATAACTATAGGACTTAAGGTTGTACACTAGGTAGGTACGAATGAAAGAACGTCTCACAAGAACCTTAACTAGATTTACGCGAACTGTGTAGCACACTATTTAATGTTTTAAATAATGTTTCCATGTATGTATTTAGGTTACAAGGCCCAATGTGTATGTATATCAATAAATGAGGCCCAAAAAGCCTGAATTGTGTATACAAGGTCCGTCGAGCATGTAAATGGGTCACTAAGCCAAATAAACATGTAAAGAGTATACAAGACCTATCAAGCATGTAAATGGGTCACTAAGGCCCAATAAACATGTAATGAATGTATCAGGCCCAATAAACATGTAAATGGACCACGAAGGCCCAATAACATGAAAAATGGGTAAACAAGGCCCAATAAAAGTGAGAATGGCGTAATTAGTACGTTTGTTATTATATTGATTGTTTTAGCTCAATTATTTACCAAAATGACATAAGAGGCCCATTTTTTTTGTAAAAATGACATTCTTGGCCCATTAAACCGAAAATTTACAATTAAGTCACACTTTGGTAAAAATGACACTTTAGGCCTATTAAGACCAAAAGTTTACTTTTAAGGGCTCATTTTGTATAAAATGACATTTTCAACCCACTTTTGATAGAAATAACATTTTCGGCCCAATTTTTTAATAGAATGACATTTTCAGCCTATTTGACCGAAAATTTACATTTTTCGCCCATGTTTGTTTAAAATGACAATTTAATCCATAAAAAGTCAACAATTACCTTTTTAGGCCCATGCAAAACAGTGAGTTTCTAAATAAGACCCACTATTGTGAAAATTGACAAGTTTGGCCCATTAAAACCGTGAAGGCCCAAATAGAAGCCCATTTTGTGAAAATTTATATTTTTGGCCCCTTTAAAACCGTGGATATCATAAAGATCCATTTTTATCTAAAAATGACTCTTTTGGTCCTCTCAAAGCCGTGAGTTGTCAAAAAGACTTTACTTTTTGTTTATTTGAAAAATATGGCCCCTTATATGGTTTTGTTTAGTTTTCTAGTGTTCCTTAACATGTTTAATCCTTTCAACTTCATAGTAAGTTGCATATGATGATTTAGTTTACAAACATCACCAAACTTTAGTAGATCTCGAGTTTTTATGAAGTTTTAAAAAGTTTTCATAGCATAATCACAACATATAACATGAAAACACACATATACATGCATAAATACATAGATCTAACACAAAAGCAACTTGTATCCTCCCCCAAAACATAGTAAAAACCGAAAACAAGGGGATATGAACTCACCTTGGGTGATGGATCGGTTTTTGATGAAGAAATGAAAGAGTATGAAGGTGTTTTCGGCCTTGGATGCTTCTTTGAGAAGATCTTCGAACTTATGGAGTTCTAAGAAGCATGGATCATGAAATGGAGTGTTTATGAGTGAAGGACTTATCATAAAATGAAGCTGAACACCTTGATTAGAAAGTAGCTTACCAAGAATGATGATCTTTGATTAAGTGTTCTTGAACACACACACAAGCACACACGAAAATTTGGAAGAATAGAGGAAGGAATTTCTTGTGCTAGAGAGGAAAAGATGAGAGAATATTGTGTTTGAAATGAAGGATGATGGTGTGGATATCCTTATGGTCGAGAATATGAAGAGGAGAGAGAGAGAGACAGAGAGAGAGAGAGAGAGGTTAATTTGGTTATTACATGGGGGATTAGAAGTCTAGGATTTAGAAATATGTGATGTAATTAGCATGGGTATCCCCCATGTAATAAGGAGGTGGCAGGCATTTATCATTTGCAAATTTTTTTTAAATGACCGATCGGTCATGGAGAGGGGAGAAGGGAAATTATTTTTGGGCTTGGGCTTGGAGTATATATCGAGAACCATATCCCCGAAAAGGGTGTTTTCAATTTTTAAAGGCCCAAAGAAATGCTCTTAGCCCAATATATGGTCCATGAAGGGTATTACCCAATTAAGCCTTAAAATAATTTCTCATGACCCAATAAGGCCCATTAGGAGGTTTATGGCCCAAAATGACAAAGGAAATGGGTTTTTGGCCCATGAAATTTAAGCAAGTGGTTTTCGGCCCAATAAGGCCCATGATGAGTCTTATGGCCCAAAATCAATTTCTTAGCGAATGTGAGTCCAATTAGGGCCCAAATGAGGTATCTTATCCCAAAGTAATCAAGTTGTGGGTTTATTGGCCGATTAGGCCCAATAAAAGGGATCCTGGTCCAATAAGAGGTTGAACCGGGAAAATTAGGGTTACAACCCAAAGTTGAGTGTATGAAATGTATCAAATTAGGTTTTGGGCTTCACGAGTTAGTTTTGATTTGAATGGTTGTTTTTTAAATGAATAACATGTATAACATCAATCTTAGAGTTACATGATACATCAAGAGTTGACCATACATAGATAGAATTTCCTAGCCAAAAATGCTAGTTGTGACATCATCCCCCGTTAGAGGGAATTTCGTCTCGAAATTCTTTTGAAAGTTAATGTTAAGAGCTAGTGAAAAGGTGAGGGTACTTTTGCATCATTTGATATTCGCGTTCTCATGTGAATTCTGGTCCGCGTTTAGTATTCCATCAAACCTTCACAATAGGAATGCGGCTTTGTTTCGTACGCTTTACCTCTCTGTCCATGATTTCAACCGGCTCTTCGACGAACAAGAGATTGTCGTTCACCTCTATATCATCCAGGGGAACAACGAGGGTTTCATCTGATAAGCACTTTTTCAGTTTTGACACGTGGAATACTGGATGTACGTTGTGGAGCACCGTAGGTAACTGCAACTTATAACCCGCCAGACCGATACGGGCAAGAATCTCGAAGGGTCCGATGTATCGTGGATTTAGTTTTCCCTGCTTCCCAAATCGGATCATGCCTTTCCATGAAGAGACCTTCAATAGCACTCGATCTCCGACTTGAAATTCCAGAGGCTTTCGCCGTTTATCATCATAGCTCTTTTGTCGGTCTCGCGATGCTTGGAGTCGTGCCTTGATTTGAACTATTTTCTCCGACATCTCCCGAATGATCTCGGGGCCTGTAAGAGTGTTGTTCGGTGTCTGCCCTCTTGCTAGTTGGGTGTTGGTCATCTCAGCCCAACACAGAGGTTTTCTTCCTTAGCGTCCTATATGGTGAGGTGAATTGATGGTCATGGTTAATGAGGATCGTGTACTTGACGCCCCAAAAGTAGTGCCTCTAAACCCTAAGGCAAACACTATTATCACTAGGGTTAAGGTCGCGTGATGTAGTTGGCCTCATACTTTTTAGGTTGCCATGGGAGTTTCTTATTGTGGGATCTGAACTAATGGGATGTTGATCTTTGCTTATTTCTGAGGGCAGGTCGAGTAAGTCTTCGATTCGGGATAGGGGATATCGATCCTTGAGGATGGGTTCGTTTGATTCTTAGTAGTTAGTGGTCCTATGGACACTTAGCCTTTCCTCTTTATGAGTTTGATAGGCATTCTTTGAGGTTCAAGTATTGGTTTGATAACTCTCATACTTACTGGGTCATTCCATTGACCGGATGCCTTCGGTGTTTTTGTTGGCAATAAGTGTCCTTGGTGGTCTAGCTATGGAAATGGCTTCATGAGTTGAGTCAATTTCCGAACTCGACTTGCCACATATAGGTAACATTTCCGAAAGGACTTCTGGAATCCACTTCGGAAAGATTATAAATCTCTAGGTTACCCTCGATGTCCTTTGCTTCTCGTTTCTTATCTCTATTGTGGGCTAGGAACGAGCGTGGTATTTCTTACATAGGTACTTAGGAGTCTAGATGCCAGGGATTATTCGGGGATATGTCCTTATAAGTTGTAAGGATTTCGTTAGTCGATTGGTTAAGGCGTAGGGTCTCTACATGAAATTTGTATGGTGAGGATCAAGCCAACCCCTGTCAATTGACATTGTTGGGCTCCTTAGAGTTTGTTGTAAAAGATGTTGGATTGATTTTGAAGGGATGGTTGTTCGGAATGAGAGAGTGTTCCATGTACACGT
Organism: Lactuca virosa; assembly: GCF_052849685.1. NCBI lineage: Eukaryota > Viridiplantae > Streptophyta > Magnoliopsida > Asterales > Asteraceae > Lactuca > Lactuca virosa. The sequence goes on along the minus strand of NC_136429.1, from coordinate 17,733,496 downwards.
TTGTAATGTTCCCGGTTTCGTCCTTGTTATCACTACTGTGAACGTTTTTATACCACGTTTAGTGAGTATTCGTAGTATGAGTGTTATGATTATTAGCAATGAAATTTGATAGCATGGTCCTCACCAGGCCTCTCTATAATCGCTTGGCGGGTATGAATCATGTATAGTTAAGAATGGAAGATTGTCGACTGAGGAGCTCTGTTCTAAATCCACAACCACACAAGGAACATAAAATAGAACGGAATCACGCACTCTAAACCTTTTGAGCCTCAATTATATATGACCCTAATATATACACTAAGCCATCGTGGCTCACCTGCAAGGACCCTTGGTTTTTATACGAATGATATGTCTTGTTCGGACGATAGAGTAATCTATAATTATTGATTAAAGCCTTTGAATATCTTTATTTGGAAAACGTACCGATGTTCGTAGGTGATTCCGGGAGGGTCTCTCCTATAGTGATTGTCAGCACTCTACCTTCCCTGCCAGAGTTTCTTGTTATTGGGCAGTCCCTCCTGAAGTGTCCATATTCATCACACTTGTAACAGGTCGGGCTCCTTCTGATGTTGGGGGTCTGGGGGATTGGTCGTGCTGATGCCCTGCAGGAACGGGTAGGGTGCCCCTTCCTATTGCAATTCTTACAGTGTAACTTTCGGCAGGATCCATAGTGATGAAAATTACACTTGTTACACTTTGGGAGGGTTCCGACGTATCGACGGACCGATGCCGGTGTGACAGGTGTTGTGGCAGCATGAACCGCAACAGAACAGTCTGTTGTCTCTTCGAGGGCTCTTCTGTTGTTTTATCCTTCCACTCTTTTCGGGACTTTCTTTTCTTGCTCTTAGGTTTGTGGTCGGAGGTGTTCCTGCCGGCAGCCCCTCGTTGGTGCCCTTGGTTATTACTACGCTTGGAGTTGTTAACACCTTTTTCGTTTTCATTTCCCTTTGTGTTGTTGATTTGTGCCATGACAGCTATCACTGCGGCTTGGAAGGTAGCGGAGTCTATTCGTAGGGTCGGTGTTTCGCCGGTTGGCTGGTTGTTTCCATGGGAGGTCATAATTCTGTTGTATAAGGAGAAATGAGCGCGTGATTAACCAAGGTCAGTTCTAGTTGTATTCATCTATTTATATTCGCATATAAATTTCACGTGTGGTTGCATGATTCTAAATGCTTCAACCTACATCATGATGATGTATTTGTGGTAAGAGTAGAAATGGACATTGTACGAATGCTAAGTTTATCATAATAGAATATGGCTACCAATCCAATTAGTGAATCCGAATTACATGGATTCTTGGAGGGCGCACCTCTCTTGATTTACAACTACTAGTTGTAACGAAGACATAATAAACCTAAGCTGTAGTGCATGTAATGTGGTGACTCTCATATGCCGAAGTGGCGCACCAGGCGCCTAACCATTTTGCTCATTTCACGAGTGGCCGCTTCCACTCTCTGTTCTGCTAAGGTTTCCCTAGCCTTAGCCTTAATGAGTTTTTGCCTTAGGGTGATCACTTCCTCCTCTAAGGAGTGTAGACGGTCGGTGGGGTCCTCCTGCTCTGCGGCTGGATTGGTATTGCTCCCGATGGGTAAGGCTCGCTAAGGATTCCTCTGTCGCCTTCATCCTCGTCTGACTCCTCATCGGAATCGTCTCCCTCATAGTCCATCTCCAGGTACTCCTCAGGACCCACTTCTAGGTTTTCTTCACGAACTTCTCCTGGTTCTTCCTCGATCCATTTGTTGGTCATTACAGCAGGGTAATAGGGGTCTTCGTGGTGATAATCAGCCATGTTTCCTTTCCGAACATGGAGGCGTGAGAAGCGTGTAGAAAGTGTATGTGTGACGGTTATATGATATCCCAAAATGCTCCTATAGTATTTTAATTGTTTATGTTTGAGTTTATTAATAACTTTTTGGATACGAGGTTGGTAAGTTTCTAGATTCATTACCAACCATGATCACTCCCAAGCACATGTTGGTCGTATTTTGAATAAATATAGTTGATAAGGCTATATTTACCCCCAATACGATTACATAACTGCTCGGGTTGAACCGCAATTTTCAACTCCTCTAAAGACTTTTATTGTTTCTTACTGTGACAGTACCCTAAAATGCACACATAGGTATGAATTTTATTTTTGTTCAGAGTATTTTAGTCGCAATGTATTTATAGTTGCATATCTTTTATGATTAAATATGCATGTTCACTATAAACATTTCTCTAATACCAATCTGTCACTCCCCCAAACCGGAACGGCGGAAACGTCCGGGGGTTGGGTGACTTCATCTTGTAATATCATCACAGTGTAAATATTGAATCAAGACAACATCATCATCACACATACAATAATACAACCATCATTGTTTACATAAGTGTGTTGGATTACAAATTACATTCCAAAATAGTAAGTGTATGATGATAACAAAAATACAACAAAATCCATGTGTTCTTGGTGACCAGCCCGCTTAAAGATTCCCTGAGAATACAAGTTATTTTAAAAACGTCAACATATATAATGTTGGTGAGTTCATAAGCATGTTTGTATGAAAAGTTTTGTATCACTTTGTAAACACCAGAAAATTCGATATTTTTTGTAAAAATGGTTTGACAGTTTTGTATCAAATCTTGTATTAAAGCATGTGTGTTCCTATTTTGAAAATGCATAAAGAGAGTATTCCAGAAAATCCTATACTTCTTGTTGCAAGTAGAAGGTAATGTATAATGTTTGTTTCCCAGAAAATATGATATTTTCAGACTGTAAATGAGTTGTAGTCTTTAAACCATAAGACCCGAAAGTTATAGAATGAATAGCTCGTACGTGTATCAAAAGTATAGTATATGTATTCCGTAAATTTTATAGTGGAGTTAATCTCTATGTGAGTCGTTATAACCATGCTTGATATGATTGATCTGCTTGTCATGACGTTTTTCAGGGATCGACTTGTTTAAGGTAAGACATTTGTCACCCTAGACTGGCCTACTCTAGCTGTAGCGAACAGCTCAGGTGCGGGGTTGTCAACTCCGTATAGATCTATACACAAACTATCGCTCTCCCTCGAGGAGACTCTTATTATAACTACAAGACTTAAGGTTGTACACTAGGTAGGTACGAATGAAAGAACGTCTCACAAGAACCTTAACTAGATTTACGCGAACTATGTAGCACACTATTTAATGTTTTAAATAATGTTTCCATGTATGTATTTAGGTTACAAGGCCCAATGTGTATGTATATGAATGAATGAGGCCCAATAAGCATGAATTGTGTACACATGGTCCGTCGAGCATGTAAATGGGTCACTAAGCCCAATAAACATGTAAAGAGTATACAGGACCTATCAAGCATGTAAATGGGTCACTAAGGCCCAATAAACATGTAAAGAGTATACAGGACCTATCAAGCATGTAAATGGGTCACTAAGGCCCAATAAACATGTAAAGAGTATACAGGACCTATCAAGCATGTAAATGGGTCACTAAGGCGCAATAAACATGTAATGAATGTATCAGGCCCAATAAACATGTAAATGGACCACGAAGGCCCAATAACATGAAAATGGGTAAACAAGGCCCAATAAAAGTGAGAATGACGTAATTTCGCCCGTTTGTTATTATATGGCTTGTTTTAGCTCAATTATTTACCAAAATGACATAAGAGGCCCACTTTTTGTAAACATGACATTCTTGGCCCATTAAACCGAAAATTTACAATTAAGCCACATTTTTGGTAAAAATGACACTTTAAGCCCATTGAAACTGAAAGTTTACTTTTAAGGGCTAATTTTGTATAAAATGACATTTTCAACCCACTTTTGATAGAAATAACATTTTCGGCCCAATTTTTAATAGAATGACATTTTCATCCCATTTGACCGAAAATTTACATTTTTGGCCCATGTTTGTTTAAAATGACAATTTAATCCATAAAAAGTCAATAATTACCTTTTTAGGCCCATGCAAAACCATGAGTTTCTAAATAAGACCCACTATTATGAAAATTGACAAGTTTGGCCCATTAAAACCATGAAGGCCCAAATAGAAGCCCATTTTGTGAAAATTTACATTTTTGGTCCCTTTAAAACCGTGGATATCATAAAGATCCATTTTTATCTAAAAATGACTCTTTTGGGATTACTCCACGGTCGAGTATCAGTAGTGAAGGTAAATTGTCAGCTGGGTGTAAGAATTTCTAATTATAGTCTAACTTGGGCAGAGATCGATCACGGCATCAGTTTCAGAATTTGGTGCGTTCAACCCCGCAAGGGTTTTGGTTCATTTGATTTAATGTCATGTGTTCACGATTATTGGTCACATCGTTTGTCGTTCAGCAAAGGTTATATGAAGGTTTTGAGTGTGGGAATTGAAGTCCTATGGATAATTCAACTTATCATCAAATTTAGTATGTTTTATGTTCCTTTGGCCTCTGGGTACGCTTACCCTCAATGGAGGTGTGGAATTTTGGTTCATAGCAGGCTTGGGTTGGGTGGCATTCAGGATCACTTCAGAAGTCTTCTCGAGTTGGTTGCGTATTGGTGGAACATGTTTAGTCTCAATCAAGTATGGAATCTTGTTTCGACCGATCATGAGGATGTCTTCAGTTAATGATTAAGGTTCGCCGTTCGATAGAACTTTTGTATTTCTGCCCTTTTTGGATGAGGTTATGGGTTCCCTAAGGATATGCATTGTGGTAATTCATTGTGTGTATGTAGGTTGGACAAGATAGAATTTGCGCTTGGATCAAATTATTCGCATGGTTCTTATGGGTGATAGCCTTTGAATTGGATCAAGGGTGCAACCGTTATCCTGTTCTCGGGTCGTGGGCAACCATGATTTCGTAGGGTTGTGCATTGGTAGCAGGTTGTTCTGTGAAAGGAATTATGTATGGTAAGATTTTGGCATTGTTATGTTGGGTTGGCGTTGAGAGGGACGTTGTTTAGGTCCCTGCAAGGCGATGGAATGAGGTGAGTATCTTTACGCCCGGGGCGTTGGGTGAATGATGTAATGTCGACAGGATCGGTGTAATATCAGGAGCATACCAGACATAGGATGTGGGCCCAATGATCATGATTTTTGATTTCATATGAGTATTGTACTTTCGGTTTTGGTGCATTGATGGAATTCGGGAGACACACAATCAGCTAGTTTGGATAAAGGGAACATTTAAAGGTTGTTGGGAGTATCGACCGTATATCAGGAAAATCTCTCGGAATGTTCGCATTATAACCCCGTTTGCTCGCAAGCTATTATGAGGGGTCGATTATCAAGGTTGGGAACCGGTCATGAGGTTTCAAATCAAAAGTTCTTTGTTAATGTATCAGGTGTTTTGCTTGATGGGGGTACACCTGAATTGTTAAGGATTAGAGGTAAATGTGGAATTCCTGGAATTCTCATCCTTGCTCATAGGATCAGTGGTTGGAATGGCGTGTCAGGGAGTCACGGGTTAATTAAAGGCTTTTGGTGCATCTTATGGAATTGGGATTATTGGAAATTTCTCAATTGATGTGTTTGGGTTCCTTTCAGATAAGGTATTGGATTCCTGTTTTTGGAGTTGAGTAGTGATGGTTGTCCTTTTTCAGTTAACTTCAGCAGGAGCGAGGATTCGTCCGTCGTCAGTATGAGAATTCGGCTTAGAATGGGCTCGATTAATGGAAGGCCATCGTGTGTTAGCGTCGAATTTTATCAAGAATCTTGCAGGTGGTCGGGGGTATATGTTTTCGGGTATCTGTAAATTCGTTCTGGCCAGATAGGTTGTTAGGTTCGGGTTGTGAAGATGAGTCTTTGCGGGAGCAGTTTTGATTGCTTTTTTCTGTCTTGGAGTCCGACATTGTTCATGGTTTTCAATTTCAGGTATGGCGGTTGGATACTCGTTGGCTTAATAAGGGAAAGTTGAGATTCATTCTTCGTTAGGTCTCGTGATATCTTCTATTTTGGATTCGACATCAGTAAGGGTGGGCAGTCATCAGAGCGGGGTGACTTCCCCAGTCGTTTTTGGGATTCAGGGAGTCCAGTCATGATCGTTTAGTTCAGTAAAGGAGATAGTAAGGAATGATTTCGAGGACGAAATCTAATTTAAGTGGGGGAGAGTTGTAACACCCGGAAATTTGAGGAGCAATTTTGGGAATGAATCACCTTTTGAGGATTTGACACGGCGTGTCCAAATATAAGCAAACGCGGATTTCATTAAGGACAACACAACGTATTGACTCTTGGAACACGTCGTTTTGATGGCTGGAATAAAACCCTAATCTTCTGGGTTTTGCTCCCTATTTAAAGGAATGTGTGTTGGTTTTTGAGTATTCTAACACTCCTTAGTGTACATGCAACCCTAAATACCTTGGATCTATGTTTTTCTCTATTATACATGCAAATATGAATATTACAAGGTATTATCCTAACTAGCATACAAAACATTGATTCATATGGAATAATACAAGTTAGAAGACATACCTTTTGATGTAGCTTGATTCCATGGAGCTCAAGAGCCTAGTGCCTCAATTGTGACACCTCAAATGGTTCACACAACACCATGGACACTTGGAATAACCTTGAAAATAAGGATACTTAGGTTCTCTCTTGGAAATCGGCCTTGCCCTCAATTATATGCACTTGTGCCAATTTCACCAACCATGGGGTCTTTATATAGTGTGCACATTAGGGTTACACCATGTAACCCATGACTTTACCCATTCCTTATGCTCCATGGGTTTTAACCTCCATGGGGTATCCATGGATCACCACATGGGTTAAACCCAACATAAGGAATCTTGGATCATAAGCCCACATATATAAGAATGAATGATTTACACAATCAATCCCCATATATTTAATTAGTCTCTTTTTTATCACTAAATTAATTCCAAATTAATACTTGATCAATACTAATTAAATAATATGATTTCTTATTAATATATTAGAACTTATAATATATTAATATAAATCACTAGTATCCTTTTTTCCATCTTGTCTATCCAATTGTTCCGATGCCATGCAACCCAAATGGACCATGCCAAGTCGGGTCAAGTACATACCAATTATAGGTATGGACTTACACATTAATCCAACAATCTCCCACTTGGATAAGTCTAAAACTATTATTGAGTATGACTTCAAAACCTAACTGGCAATCGTAGCTCTTAAAAGCTGCTGCCGAACTCTGAACAAAGCTGCTGCCGGACTCTGACCTAGTCAATGACTTGTCCATTAGGTAAGGGATCATATATTCCTCCATTCTAGATATCATATGGACTAAGACATGGATTATAAATCATTCTCTCTGTCCATTTGTTGTTTCCCGATTTCCGATTCATGATGACGGACTGATTGAACAGATCAAATCAGTCCTGGCTTTTCCAAGCACTCACATGTGTCATCATTAAATCATCGAGGGGCCCACAGATATCACTTTTATCCCGAAGATAAAAGGAATGGATAAACTTCTACTCATATGGCTTGTTCTACTACTTGTTGAAACATACACAAAGGCACATTTTATAACATCAAGTTACCAATGCGTTTTCGTGCAATCAATGTATAACCAACTCATAGTAACAACTCATATCTCTAGGTTTGAAGAATATAAGATATTATCGTCTCATGATCACTCGTGATAAAATCCATGAAGTGATTCAAATGAGCGTGGGTTGAATCCAATACTCAGAACTTATGAGTACTCATGAGTGTTGTAGCAACTCTTGCCATGTCCAACATCTTAGACATCTACAAGCCAACTCATGACAGTCTTGATTTAATACCTACTTCCAATGTATTAACGACTGTGGATGGTTTGAATAACTTAGTCATTTGGGAAGAATGACCTAGTTATTCTGGAAGTCAAAACATGCAAAGTGAAACATAAGAATAATACTAATCCTATATGGCCCCAACACTTTGAGAGTAAATAAATCACCTTTTATCTAAGCACCATATTGATTACTCATTATTCAATGTTTCGATTTTATCAAATTTATACTTGAATTTAAAAAACACTAGTTGTCCCATGCTCCAAGCATGTACACTATGTTTTTCTAAACACCAGTTATGCCATACACAAAGTATGCACACTATGTTTGTTTACGATCCTTACTTTGTGAAATAGATCGATTGAACATAATTCCAATAATTCTCATTTCACACTCCCAAATCCTTATCGAAAAATGTAAGAATTCCAAATTCCTTCCGTTTACCGAAATCTGTTAGATTTTAAACTTATATGCACTGATCCTCTGTAATGATTATGCACAAAGTCACAAAGACTTTTCACCAGATATTACAGAGTATTCCAATGGAGATCAACTCCATGGAAACGAAGTCTCATATTCAAAGTACATTGCTTTGAACATCCTTCTTGCATTAAGTTTTCTAATCTTATACAGATTGAATAACTTCCACCTATGAGAATATTTCCATATTCCCATTTTGACTATCACTTCTGAACAAGAGTTGCCTCTTTTCAGAATATGTCAATATGGTCCTTTCAAAATTAACACTATACTTCCAACTGTCCCTGAGCAACCAATCTTTGGTAAACCTTAGATTGTCCTCGACAATTGTTTAATCATTTTAGTCATATCCAATTCTAGACCTTTTCCCTTCTTAGTGCCCCAGGCATTTGGAAAATTTAGAAAGGATAAATATTATAGCACATGTAATCGATCCTATAGCCGAAGCATATGGGACACGATTCATGTTATAAAATTTTTATTTGCTATGTTCTCAAAATTTGACTATGAGGAGGGATGCTGTAATCATAATCGAATTTTGAGAACGCAATATATAGAATTTTCTTATGTTGAACCATTCCAACATAAAATTCATATATATATATATATATATATATATATATATATATATATATATATATATATATATATATATATATATATATATATATATATATATATCCTTGACTAAATGTGATTAAAATCTCAATCTAAGCTTTTAGAATTGAAATGAAGTATATCCTTTCCCTTAATTATAGCAAAACAACTTTTCCAACCCCTGCAACTTCAAGAATTGAAACTTTGTTTTCTATAATTAACATTGCTAACTTGCAATACTTATCATAATTATCATGCTCCCACTAACATGATGATTATTAGCATAACACTTATGCTCCCACTAGCTTTGACATGTATCAGAAAACAGCTGGACTTCTAGAAGTCAATACTTTATTGACTTTCTTACTAAAGTTCAGATTTCTGATACGAGATTGCTTTGACAAGACTTTATCAAAATCATACACCTTTTCTTAGATAGCTCACATGTGTGTCTAAACAATTTCAGAACTATGAAAAGGGATGCCGTAATCATAGTCTCAATTGTTTAGACCTTTGCCATTTCTCATAAGTCCATGTTAGTGTGCTGGTTAACCACGCACGCTCCACTAACGACTTTGAGAATGCAAAGATCACAATTGCTATCTACTTAAAATCTACTTAGTGAAAGTGTTTCCTCACCATTATTTTCATGAATCGGAGAGAAACCTTATGACACTTAGATTTTTTATGGTGTAAGTGTTCCTATCCATGTGAATTTGTCATAACCTTAATCACAAGAATATGTTAACACAATAGGTTACAAACCTCCAGTTGTGTGCTAGTGATTAACAATAGGTTTACTCTTGATTAGTTCTTGAAACTATTCAAGATCTTTAAGACTCTCACTGTCCTCTTGACATATAAGATTCTTTTTGTCAAGAACCATTCCTTGACAAAACAAATATTCAAGAGTTAGTGCGGATTCTTATCAAGTTAAACACTTCTCACAATTGGTCTTAGTTGGTCTTTGTCTTATCCAAAACATCACAACTTACCAATTTCAAATATACTAGAGTAAGAAAACATTTTACTCTACATTTGACAAGTGTTTTAAACATTTCTTAAGATTATATCACTCAAGTTACAATCTTAGAGTATGACTCTAAGATTTGATTTTGGAACGAAGTACGATTTATCTTTTGATTTAACCATTTCAACAATTCATGATTCCTCTCCTTAGTCAAACAAATGCACTAAGGTGTCCTTAGAGAATCAATTGTGATATGGTTTCATAATCACTAAGATAGTCATAAAACAAGATACTCAAGTACTCTCCCATCTCTTCAGATTGGAGAAACTTTTATCTTTCTGCCTTATTTGATTATTCTCATCCGTTCTGTCATACATTGAAACTTCTCTAATGTTTCAGAATTACACTTAAACTTGTAAGCATAACCATATTTACTAAACTTTAGTAAATCATAACGAATAATCATATTGACCTTTGTGGTGAACCTGATCAGCGCACAACCAAGTGTACCCAATCCTTTAGTCCTTCACTCGACTCACACATACATGTGAACAAGGTCTTAGTCTTAATTTCCCAAAGATGAAAATTCTCGTTCATCACACAATACAACTTGCATGATTCCAAGTTTCGGTCCAATTGAGAACTTGGGTGATGAGAATCTTTACTTATTTGGTAAATTTAGACACTACCACAAATGTAAGAATCAAATTCACATTTCCATTATTGCTAGAAACATACAAATATCAATTTTCAATAAAAGCCATTGCAAGGAGATATAAACTAAAATAAAACAAAATTTTATTTATTTATAGAATGCGGAAAACTTTTCCTTACAATGCAACTTGAAATGAAAAACTATGCTATTACATGTTTCCTAGCAATCTATCATAACCCCTAAGTAGTAGCTCAAAAATCTGATCTTCAACCATGCGATAGAAATCCATCTTCGCGATCAGATTCAACATACTCTTTCTTTAAGTTTCCTTCCCTTTGCTTTATCTTGCCAAACATCAAAATGTAACTTAGTCACATCATGTATTAATAATCAACAATTAGGAACTTAACAGAGTTAGATAGCGGACATACCTGAATCAGAGTCAAACTTTTTGATTCTTCTTCCTTTCAGATCCTTCAGGTAGCTAGGGCAGCTTCGCTTCCAATGCCCTTTTTCTTCACAATGAAAACATATAGACTCTTCGGGAATGGTACAAAAGGCTATTCCAGACTTAGACATTCTCTTTACCTTCCGGTCAACCGGGTTGACCAAGGCCAATCCCTTTCCATTGGGAAGAGAAAGCTTTTCTGGACTACAATTGTCCATGTCCATGAAAGTTTGAGAAATAGACCTTCCACCAATATTTTCTTGACTATTGCGCCAAATCATTTCTGATTCAGCAGCAATAAGCAAGTAAGAAAGATCTATTAGGGTCATGTCGTGATCTGTCACATAATAGTCTTTAATAAACATACTATATGACTCAGGAAGTGTTGGGTCAAAAATATGGTTTATACTTTGCTTTTCTAGGAAATTGTATTGTTATGTAATATCGTATATGTGTTGTGAGTTTACGACCGTAAACTGAGTTTACGGCCGTAAACACGTTTACGACCGTAAACAGAGTTTACGGCCGTAAACACGTTTACGGCCATAAACCCAATTTGTGGCCCAGTCCAGTATATATAGGGGTGAGGGGTGTGAGGAATTGAGGTGATGAACACTAGAGGAGCTTAAGTGTGTGCATTTGAAGGTGTTCTAGAGAGAGAAAGAGAGAGAGAAGAGAGTGTGTGTTAGTGTGTGTGAATCTTGTATCCAGATCTTCATTCTAATCAATACTATACAAGATTCATATTATTCTTCTTCTCCTTCTCTTCTATTTGATCTGACATCATCCATTTGATTGGGATTCCGCACCATCAAACGGATCTGATTGATACACAGGCAAATTAGGGACTTACAATTGGTATCAGGGCTTGGTTGTATCAATCAATTTTTGTCAGATCTGGAGCTTATTTGATCTTATTTTTGAAAAATTCCTGCGTTTTTGGATAGATCTTGGCAAAATAAGGGGGGTTTCTTCTTCGCGTTTTTCCTAAAAACGAGTTTTTGATCGAGTTTTGGAGCAAAAAGGGGCAAAAACGCTGTTTTTCGTCAAGAACAGCGATTTCCGAAGTGTTTACGGTCGGCGGCGGCTGCGGCTAGGGTTTTCCGGAGTTTACGGCCGTAAACGTGTTTACGGTCGCCGGAGTTTACGGTCGGCGGCTTGCGGCTCGGAGTACTCGGCTCGGCGGTTTACGGCTCGAATCGTTTGCGGCTCGGCTCGGAATACGGCTTGGTGGATCGCGGCTTGGAGGACGGATCGGCTCGGCTCGGCAGCATCAGTGGACTTCAGGCGCGCTTCAATAAAAAGGGACGCGAAGTTTGGGGTGCCGGGGATCGAAACCGGGACCTCTAGGTCATTGCCACAGCGCGCTTAGCCAACTCGACCAACCGATCATTTGTTTCAATCCCTCGAAATTTTAAACTTAACCTCTTCCCGTCGCTTCCATATTTCGCAATTTGTCATTTTTAACCCAAAAATTCAAAAATTTTATTTTTTAAAATCCATTTTCAACCAAAAATTTTAGTTTTTAAATTTTGACTTTTATTTTTGACTTTTTACTTAAAGTGTTGACTTTGACTTTAAAGTTTGACCTTTGACTTTAAACTTTGACCTTCTTGTTTGACTTTTAAATTTTCAAATTTAGCTTTTCGGTTTGACTTTTAAGTTTGACTTTTCAAGTTTGACTTTTGATTTTGACTTTTTAAATTTGACTTTTAAGGTTGACTTTTGAGGTTTATAGTCAAAGGACATTTTTAAATTTAAGTTTGACTTTAATGGTTTTTGAGGTCTACGAGGGAGTTGAAAACATGAAAGAAAGTCGTCACGATATGTTAAGACAAAATTTCAATATTTTCGATTATATCCCTGGAGAAACTCTGGAAGCTCAGTTGCAGCGATTTACCACACTCACTACGGAGATGAATATAGCTGGGATCTTCTTGACCAAATCTGAGATAAACAAAAAGCTATTGAATGCACTTCCGAAATCATGGGATATGAACGTGGCTGACATCAAGAAGACAAAAGATCTCAATCGTCTTAGTCTTGCTGCTGTAATTGAAGAACTTGACGCTTTGAATTGTCGAAAAACAATGAGTTCCACAAACCTTCCGGTCAATGAAGTTTCTTGTTCTCAATCATGTGAAGTTTCATGTTCTCAATCATGTGAAGCCACGATTAAACTTCTTCGTGAACATAATGATTTATTAAAAAGAGAAGTTGAGGACCTGAGATATGAAGGTTATCAACTCAGGAAAGGACAGAAACCCCTAAAGGCCCAGTTAGAAACAAAAATAAAGGACTTTAGGAAGCTTCAGGAAGAATTCAGCAACAAGTGTGAAAATTATGACTATATTAAGAGACAACTTGATGCTGTAACCGAAGAACTTGACGCCTTGAAAATTAAGTGTGGAAAAACTGATGTTAGTTTCAAAAATTATACTGCGTCAAGTAAGACAGTCGACTCCTTATTTGAAACCAAATTAAAATTCAAAGATAATCAAAACAAGGGTCTAGGGTATGATAGTGTTCCTCCACCTTTCAATCATAACTACACATCCATCCCTTCGACACAGGAAGAAATTGACAGGGAGGCACATCTTCAATATGGCAAACCAGCTGGTTTTGTATCAGGAGGCATTATTAATGTTGATAATCCTGATGCTCCTGATGTTTTTGTTACATGTGCAGGTAAAGTAGTAGAGGATGAGAACAAGGAGAACACCATTGAACAAACCAACATCTCCTTGAACTCTGAATCGGTTGCTTCGAACTCAGTTGCTTCTGATCAACCTGCTGTTCAGAAATACAGGCCACCAATTCCAGTGAAACAGAGTGCCTGCTGTAACTGTGCGTGTGGGAAAAGCAAGAGACAAGGCAAGGATACGCCACCAGGGGCAGGAAGAAACAACTTCACAGTGAAGAAAAAGACATGTTTTCACTGTGGAACACCTGGACACATTGCCAGAAACTATCCAAATCGCGCATACGTTCCTTACTACGCACAAGGCTGGCAGAACGCGCCAAGAGGGAGATACTCCAAAAGAAACCCCTCAAGGTCACGTTCAGACCATGATGACTGGAACGCGCAGAAGGCCAAGAATCCAACTCCCAAGGGCAAGAAGGAAATGTCGGCCAAGAAGCCAAATCCAAGAGATGCTCCCGTGAAGTCAAAATCAAAGTCATCTCAACGGCCGACATCAAGATCAAAAGCAAGTACTGAGCCACCCATCAGATCGAAAAAGAAATGGGTTAAACCCAACTACAAATGGGTTCCAAAGGCTCACTCTCCCAAATCAACTAATGACTCTAATATTTCTTCATCTTCTGTTTGTGATAAACAGGATATGTCATGGGAGAGAGTACCGTGCAAGGATGACAAAGGTCGACCCAGTTTCAAAATGGACTGGGTTCCAAAGACCAACTGATCCCGCTCTGTGTCGGAGTAGCTATGGAGGCATATCATCAGACTTCGGTTTGTGGGTAGTGGCTGTTCCTGGCACATGATAGGAGACATCTCTCAACTGTACAACACTCAGAACATTGTCTGGGAGTATGTGTCCTTTGCGGGAAAGGAAGAAAAGAAGGGATCACACATGGGGTTAGTGCTTAATGACATGAAGAATTTTCGGATCTGTTCTGAGATTATGCGTGCTGTTCTCAGACCTTCTGGATGCAAATTCAATCGGTGACTTACGGTTTGAGTTTTTTTCTCTATACTCCTGAGTTTTTCTTAAGCTGATTCGCTTTAAAGACTATTTTTTGTTTTAGGATAGTTTAAATTTGCGCATTTACTTTCGTTTCTCTCCTATGCACAAATTTAGGGGGAGAAATAAAAACAAAACAAAAATTAGAAAATCAGAAAATCCAAAAATATGTTGGTTATGAAATGAGTTTGAGTGAGATGTTTTGGGAAGTGATATAATCAAGTGATAACAGGCAATCTGAGTCTGCGTAACGTACCCAAAGTTGAAGGGTCTATGCTCTGGGTTTGATGCGCTGGTAGGCACGAAAGATTCTAAATGGACTTGACTAGGCAAAGTTGAACTTAAGAAATTCATAGACTTAACAAATTTTGACCTAGTTAAATCCGTTTAGCCTAACAATACGACGCTTGGATAGGTTGAGCAGGGAGATATATATGGGAATCTACTCGTCACATTAAATGAACCTGTACTTGGAACCGTGGATGAACTTTTCCTCGATGTGCGGATTCTGTCCTTAATTCCGGTACTGATAGGGCGACTGGTAAATTCCGATGAGTTAGGTCTGTAGAAAATAGTTTTCTTTCTCTTCCTATCTGTCAGTCATATGTTGCATCCTTTGCGTGATTGGAAGAGATCCGACCTGGACAACAACATATGCAAATCTATTTCTCTGCATATTATTTCTATGAAACTCTTCCTATCTGTTAGCCATATACTGTCTCCTTTGCGTGACTCATAATTCGACCTGGTACACAGTATATGCACCATTCTACTTCTCAATCCCTCTAAGAACTATAATTAATAATAATCTGAATCCATTCTCTCTCTTAATGATTGTCTGCTCACCCGATGTAAGGAGTACTCTGGAAGTTCTTGATTACTAGGGCATATCAGGAAGCGGGAAACATGTTCCAGTACAATTAAAATTGAACACTCAAAGATTGTCTATAGATCTCGCTGCTCAATTTAGGTGGACAACAATATCCCTGGTCGTCGTCAGCTGAATGGTCCTTAAGATATAGTATCTAGGAACTTAAGCTCACCTGTCTTGTAACAAATAGTAATGTCCAAAATCTGTCACAATTTTTCGTGTTTAAGTGGACAACAATACCGACGATCGACCAGACAAAGACGTGAAGATGAAAGGTACCGACAAGTAGATTATGGCTGTCTAAAAACTTTGATCCCAAATCACTCTTAAAGTTAGATATCATTTTATTTTTGTTAAATTTGTTCATAGTTTCTTCTAATTTAAATATTAGGGGAGAATTAAAAATTTAAAAACCAAACAAAAATCAGAAAATTAAAAATCCAAAAATAGTGTTATCTCTGTTTTATTTCTTTTTCAGAAAATATGAAAAATCCAAAAATATTGTGTGCTAAAGTTTTCTTTTAGTTTTGTTTTGTCTTGAAAAGTGATTTCAGGTATAGATAAGACTCATGGAGTTTGTGTTGAAGATTTCTGAGCCAAGGCTTCATCCGTGAGCATCGAAGAATTCTCATTCGAAGGAGCAAGAAATGAAGATTATTCTTTAAAATTCAATCTTTCAACCCCAGAAGCAAGGTGAAGCTGAAATTGAAGATTATGTGACGAATTGCATTGAAGCCTCCTCAATCAGTCCGCTGCTATCTATGAACCTGCTGAAGTGATCCAGAAGATTTGTTCTCTCTGATGTTCTCTCTAAAGATTCTCAAGCTGAAAGCGTTATCTTTCAAGAATCAGTACAAGAAGCCTCATCACCCAATGTGCGTTCAATGTCAAATCTTGAAGAAAAGCCCATCTTCTCAAGATGAAGTCATTCATTGAAGATTCATATGTTCATCTTGAAGCTGTGAAGAATTCGAAGATTAAAGCTGAAGCCAAAGCTCCTAATGAAGATTATCAAGAAAGCCAGCTACTTTTTAGGGGGAGCTTGTTGGGTCATTTGAGAAAAGAAAAGAAAGCTATAAACCAAGGGGGAGATTGTTGGGTCAAAAATATGGTTTATACTTTGCTTTTCTAGGAAATTGTATTGTTATGTAATATCGTATATGTGTTGTGAGTTTACGACCGTAAACTGAGTTTACGGCCGTAAACACGTTTACGGCCATAAACCCAATTTGTGGCCCAGTCCAGTATATATAGGGGTGAGGGGTGTGAGGAATTGGGGTGATGAACACTAGAGGAGCTTAAGTGTGTGCATTTGAAGGTGTTCTAGAGAGAGAAAGAGAGAGAGAAGAGAGTGTGTGTTAGTGTGTGTGAATCTTGTATCCAGATCTTCATTCTAATCAATACTATACAAGATTCATATTATTCTTCTTCTCCTTCTCTTCTATTTGATCTGACATCATCCGTTTGATTGGGATTCCGCACCATCAAACGGATCTGATTGATACACAAGCAAATTAGGGACTTATAGGAAGTGACTGAAGGACCCAGTCAATAGCCAACTTCCTTGGGACAACGACACCCAACATTCTCAACCTGTCAATGTGTGACTTCAATCCTAAGACATGAGTGCACACAAGTCTTCCATCTTTATGTTTCATTGTGAGCACGGCTTGAGTGATTTTGAACTTTTCAAGTCTTTGAGCTTGTGGGTCAGGGAGAATAATTGGAGGAGGAGGAGGAAGAGAAGTATGATTTCCATGAGCCAAACTCAGGAAGTCATCTTCATTAGAAAAGCTTGTTCCATAAGATTTGGGAAGATCATTGTTGTCTGAACCAGACATCTACACTGGGAGAAATTCAAGTTAGTTGATTTAAATCCTTAATATAACACCCAATATGAAATATTAAGGCTAGGACCCAACAAACTATTTTATAACTTGGAAGAGGGATGCCGTAATCCAAGCTATAAAATATTTGAAGGTAGGTGAATGACGATTCACCAATTTCCACCAAGATAAACGAAATGTATTATTAGGTTTTAATTGGTTTTGAAACTCCTAGATTCTTTGAGATTCATTGAACTTTCTTCAATGGCATGTTTCAATCTCGAGTGTACCCTTCAAGTTTTGTGACTGAGATGCCGAGGATCACAAAACAAGGTGTGAAGTAACCATGCAAATTACTTGGTACCCTTAATGTATTACCCCTCAATCGATGTGCTGGTTAACCACACACGCTCCATCGATACTATGATAAACATTAAGTCACCCATTACCTACCTTGTTAAGTTCAAGTTAGTGTGCCGGTTAACCACACACGCTCCACTAACGACTTAAACAAAGTGTAAAGTGTAATTTCATGGATTAGCACCCTATTCACATTTTCCTAAAATAACTAAGATTGGGAATTCAATAAAGTTTAGTTACTTAGTATTTATCATTAATACTTTTAATGAAGGGAGAATTATAGTCCTTGTCCTACCCGTTCGGCTAACGACCCTCCACCGGTCAAGGAAGCGGTGGGTGAGAGTGGACACCCATTAAACTGCCATTTTATAGGCAGTAACCTTATACCCCCCTTATAGACCGGCTTCGTGAATGAGGCCTACTAATGGTAAGACGACTTTCTCTTATACATATATATAAATATTATTAACTTATAATATTATAAAGTATAAGGGTTGAATTTTAACTTTTAAAATTCTAAGGGCTTAACTTGGAATTAAAGTGTTCATAAGGGAAAACTTTACAAATTCCAAAACTTGAGGGCAAGTTTTGAAACTATTCAAAACTATTCAATTCCATAACTTATGTGTTTAAAGTAGTTTTAATTCAAAAAACTCTTCAAGTTCCATAACTTGAGGACAAGTTATGGAAGACTTTAAACTATTAAAAGAATATGACTTTTCTTTATTCATAACCTATGGAAATATTTATGAGTTTTATGAATATTAAATGTGACTTTTCATATAACTTGAGGACAAGTTACAAAAACACATTTTAGAACCAACTCTTAGATTAATTTGGATTGAAAACAACAATTTCACATAATTTTTCTATTAATCTAAGCAACTCATAAGAACAAGATAATTCAATCAAACTTTTTCATGTAATTAACCTAACCATTAAACTAATACAAAACATGAATCTGTTGACAATTATCTTTGAAATTGGATTAGCATGAACATTACCACATCAAAAACAGGTTTATAAGTTGAAAAACAGCTTAGGGTAATGTTCCTAGTCCAATTCCAGCCAAAACAGTCGAAGATATGCTGTCTGGGGGTCCAACTCGTCGAGTGCATGAAACAACTCGGCGAGTTGGATGAGTTTAGCCTTGGACTCGTCGAGTCCCTTCGTGGACTCGGCGAGTCTGCTGTTCAGACAGCAACAAACTTCGATTTTTCAGCCAATTTTGCAAGTATAACAAGAAAACAAGCCTAGGCTCTGATACCACCGTTGGGTTTTGAGCATTCTAACACTCCTAAGTGTACATGCAACCCTAAATACATTGGATCTATGTTTTTCTCTATTATACATGCAAATATGAATATTCCAAGGTATTATCCTAACTAGCATACAAAACATTGATTCATATGGAATAATACAAGTTAGAAGACATACCTTTTGATGTAGCTTGATTCCATGGAGCTCAAGAGCCTAGTTCCTCAAGTGTGACACCTCAAATGGTTCACACAACACCATGAACACTTGGAATAACCTTGAAAATAAGGATACTTAGGTTCTCTCTTGGAAATCGGCCTTGCCCTCAATTATATGCACTTGTGCCAATTTCACCAACCATGGGGTCTTTATATAGTGTGCACATTAGGGTTACACCATGTAACCCATGACTTTACCCATTCCTTATGCTCCATGGGTTTTAACCTCCATGGAGTATCCATGGGTCACCACATGGGTTAAACCCAACATAAGGAATCTTGAATCATAAGCCCACATATATAAGAATGGATGATTTACACAATCAATCCCCATATATTTAATTAGTCTCTTTTTTATCACTAAATTAATTCCAAATTAATACTTGATCAATACTAATTAAATAATATGATTTCTTATTAATATATTAGAACTTATAATATATTAATATAAATCACTAGTATCCTTTTTTCCATCTTGTCTATCCAATTGTTCCGATGCCATGCAACCCAAATGGACCATGCCAAGTCGGGTCAAGTACATACCAATTATAGTTATGGACTTAGACATTAATCCAACAATGTGGAGGCTAGGGTTTGTTCACCCTCAGCCCCCATCATTCCCTCAATCCCTGAAATAAACCCTAATCATCTTTCCCTCCCATTTTTTTTTATCTAGTTTGGTGTTTTTGAAGTTAAAGAAGGAAGAAGGTGGAAGAAGGAAGCAAAGATCCAACAAACAAGCCCCAATTCTTTAGTTTGGCACTCTTCTGGACCTTTGTAAGTGTCCAAGACTCAATTTTTATCATTCAAAGTTGTTAGATATTGGGTTTTGTCCCTTTTGCTTCTTCTTCTTGAATTTTGGAATGGTTAGATCTCATAAAGTTTGCAACTTTATGAATCTCCAGGTCAAGGTGACCTAGTAGTGTCTTGGATCAGGTCTATAATCAAGTTTTGATGCCATGCATAGAGATTAGGTCATAAATCCTCATTTTGACCCAATATGGGTTCAAGACATGCATTGGACATATATGTCTAAAAAGCACCAACCTTTGGGATGGTTTAGGTGTTAGAAGCACTTATGGAAAGGATGGACTTCAAACTTTAAGGAGTAAGTGCGTATTGGTTAAGCCCTTGCATTATCAAGCTTTATGGTTTGGGTTTTGGACCTTTTTGGTAGTTCCCAATGGATAAAGTTGGAAAGTTTATCCTTCCTAATAACTTTTTGGTCTAGATCTGAGCTTTGGAGCTCTTGGAGTAAAAAAGGCAGCTGAATGTATTAAGCTGTTGGAACTCGGGCGAACACGACATGTTTTCAAGTCAACATGGCATGTTGGTTGAGGTTTTCCCGAATGTTTGGATGCAGGCGGAACACGACGTGTTTCTAAGTCAACACAGTGTGTTGGGTTAACATGGACTGTTGACCTTGACCGTTGACTTTGACCAAGTTTGACCTAAGGGGGTATTTGAGGTATTTTGAGTGGTATCTAAGGATTGGTCTCTTTTTGATGAATAGATGTTGGTTGGAGTTGAGATTTGGAGTCGGTCCTCATCAATTCTATTCAGTCTGCGAGGTGAGTTTTCCTCACTCTACTTGTGGGTCGAAGGCACCAATGACGGCCCTTTGGATTTGATATCCTGTTATGTATGCTATTGTGTTGTAGTGATCTGTTAGATCGGTATCCTGCTATATAGGATGATGCTATGCTTAGTGATCAGTAGATCTGCCGGCAATGTTTTAAAACCCGGGTCGACTCGGCTGGTTCAACCGGTTGGACCGTGACCCGGGGTAGAAGGCGGTACAATTAAGAACGGTTTTTTGTAAAAATACAGACCGGATCGAATAGGTCGGGTTTCCCCTAAACCGCGGTCGAACCGGTTAAAACGAGATTGACCCGTTTTAATAGGGCTTGGATACAAATACGGACCAGATTGAACCGTTTGTGTCGAACCGACTTCTCAATTACAAGGTGACCATGTTGATCATGAAGTTGATAGTGAATTTCAATTACTAAGTGACCGCGAGATCGATTCTTATAATACTCCAATTTCTCAAGATCCATGATTTAGTTTGGTCGTGGCGCGTTTGGATCCGTCTAAAACTATGTTTTGTTTTGTTATTTATACTCTATGTGGTTGTTTATTGTGTTTAGATTGATCTATAACATGTTTTGATATGTTTTTCAATGTTTAAACTTTGTGGACATCAAATTATTGGTTTTATATGTCTATGCATTATGCAGGAAAGTAAAAATATATGAATATAGAAAAAGACCATAAACTGGGTTGACTCGTGAACCGGTCGTCACACCGGGTCAACTAAAAACCCGGGTTTTAAAACATTGTCTGTCTGACTGGCTATAAACTGTTATATGATTATATGTTATATGTGTACAAGTTTGGTCGGTGGCTGAGGCTTTACTGCTTTGTGCGTAAGCCAACATGCCGGGGCATACCAACTCGATGGTTGAATGGGCCCGAGGGTATTCCGTCTCGAGGATGATTGGACCCATAATATGTTGGCATTCCAACCCGATTGTTATGTACCAAAACCAAAGAATATCGGCGATGGGATAGTATCAGTATACTAGGCCTCCTTGGCCACTCCACCAGTGGCTCGGCTTCGTCCTAGAAGCTACTGTTTCTTTATTCAGGATATAAACCAAAGCGGTAGAAATTCACAAATATATCATGAATTCTACTCCCGCTTTACCGATGAGGGTTGAGGGTCTGGGGTATTCCAACCTGATTGTTGATTGGACCCATAGTATGTTGGCATTCCAACCTGCTGGTTGAGGGCCTGGGGTATTCCAACCCGATGGTTGATTGAACCCATAGTATGTTGGCATTCCAACCCGATGGTTGATTGGACCCATAGTATGTTGTTATTGTATTTGTGTTATTTGTTTTGTGTTGGTATTTTGGGGGAAGTCACTAAGCTTTGTGCTTACAGTTTTAGTTTATGGTTTCAGGTATTTCAGTGGATCGTGGTAATGTGAAGGCGTGAACATACACATCCTTGGTTTTACAACTAATTGGATCTTGGGAGACTCTGATTTTAAATAATGTTTTGAAACAATGGTTTTGTAACACTTCTATTAGACAAAAGGGTTGTTTTGAAAAGTTTTAAATTTGTTGAATTTTTGGGATGTTACAATATTCAACACATAATTCAACCGGTAAGTATTCGCTATACCTTAAATTTTTAAGTAATAATACTTGTAAAAAGATTGTCATGTGGTATAACTATAAATACTTTTAACACTTATATAATAATATTTGGCTCGCAAATAGTGTTATGTAGTACTATCAAATATATAGTTAACACATATTCCAAATAATAGGCATTTAATTCACATATAAAGTATATTATCAACATAGAATACAAATAACCAACTTTTAGCATATATTTAATCTTTTAAGTATTCGATAATTATATTAAATTGTGCTCATGAAAGTAATTATGGACTCGCCTAATTGAGATGGAAGATTCGTGGGAAAGTTAGCTCCTATACTAACACTTTAGTTTTCCCTTTCCAAACGACCTAAATACGAATATTACTATACTTCAGTATTCGTTCATATTTATAAGGTTATATTAATCATTTCCGAAACTTTCAAAAAGAAATATCGAGTTCTATAAAATAAAGAATAACCAGGTAAGATCATATCAAGGTAGGATCTATTTGGTATACAAAATATATTTTGAAAAATCCACTTTAAACACCTCACTAGATCAAGCCTATATATCACTCCCGTAAGTAGATCGATCGGTAGTTTGACTGGAATTACCGATAAATCTTATCTATAAGTTTATATAACAACTATGAATATAAATATAAGTTACACTTCAAATTGTAGTAAGTGCAACTTAACTTACAAGAGTTTCTGGAAAAAGTTTGGAAAGTCGTGGGCAGAACTCCGACGTTGAATACTTCATTATGTCGGGTTTTCTGATGTCGTAGCGCTTCGTTAAAGTCGTCAGAAACTCGGAATGGTGGGGACGCAGGGTCAGAAACGTTTCTATTGGAGTGAATGTGTGAGAAAAATGGCTCATTTCGACTCCTATTATATGCAAACTATATAATTATTCATCAACTCCAAAAAATTTTAATATATGTTCAATCAAATTAATTTTAGAGTGTTAAGCTTCTCTATTACGAAGTTGTGCCCTATTGATCGTATAATTGAATAGGTTTGTAATTCGTTGAGTAGAATATTGAAAAGTTTGTTCATCATCTTCCGTTGAGATTCTTCGTCGCCGGTTTTTAGGTTTGTCATTTAGAAATTCAGATTCATCGTCTTCTATATAGGTCTACAATTATTTCCAATACTTTATTGTTCTTTTATTTTAGTAAATAAAGTTGTTACATTTTCACAAAGACTATATCGTTTATGAATCTCCAGATATACCAAATTGTAGTAGAAACGACTGCATCGGCCGATACTAAAAGAGATAAGCAAGTGATCCACGAATAAAAACACTTCCACAACCGAAATTAATTGGTTTTGAAGGATATCCGATCAGTAAAAAATCATATTTCAAATCCTAGGTGCAAACTCACATTTCACAAACAAATGTTCAAGTTGCTCAACCCCAACTCGCATATAGGACATAAAATGGTAGGGACATTCATTCCAATGATCGACATATTTAATTATAATAATAATAATTCATTCATTTACATAGTTTTTCCATTCTATGTAACCCATAATTAACTCTTTGTGAAAAAAATTACTATAATAGACTTAAACTGAGATTTTTGGTTTCTAGATATATGCACCAAAAAAACATTGTTAATGATTTGCTCATATTAGACATATTTTAATACAACGTTATGATTACTTGAGATAATATGTAAATTATTCTTCTAACGGACAAGGTATTTTTCATTAATTATAATCGAATGCATATGATGATCAATAATGAATAAAACTAGATAAGTTGGGGTTCATATTTTTTAAATTACAAAACTTTTGATTTTCGATTGTTTACTATATTTTAGTTTTTATAAAAAGAAATTACGAGTAAATTTTTATATAATAATAATAATTCATTCATTTACATAGTTTTTCGATTCTATGTAACCCACAATTAACCTTTTTTAAAAAATTAGTATAATAGACTTAAATTGAGATTTTTGGTTTGTAGAGTTGGCATACGCATCAAAAAAACTTTGTTAATGATTTGGTCATATTAGACATACTAGATGTGATACCCATGTATTACATGAGTTAATTAAAAATTTTAGATATCAAAATGTAAACATTAAGTATTTTTTAAAATTGAATTTTAAAATAAGGAATGAAAAAACATATTTATTGCAATTTATAATCATATTTATTACATTTAATAGTTATTTATATAACTATATGTATTATGTGTTTTTTAATTTTAAAAACTAAAAAAACCTAAAAATTGACATGTTTATATTATTTATTTTAAAAATATCACAAAATGGTAAGTGTCAAAACTTATGAAAGATTGACATGTGGCAAAATGGATCTTTATTTATTAGAGTAGATTAGACATATTTTAATACAACGTTATGATTACTTGAGAGAATATGTAAATTATTATTCAAGAGACAAGGTATTTTTTATTAATTATAATCGAATGGATCAATAATGAATAAAACTAGATAAGTTGGGGTTCATATTTTTTAAAATACAAAACTTTTGATTTTCGATTGTTTATTATATTTTAGTTTTTATAAAAGAAATCATGAGTAAATTTTTATATAATTTAATAATAGTTATGCTAGTATACTTAGACCCGAAGGTGTGTACGGGAATGTTTTTTCATTTTTTTGTCTGTCACTTCAGTTTTTTGATTATTCATTTTTTCCTCACCAAAACAGAAAATGGTCATATTTCACTATCTTTCACTTTCATTATTTTTTTAATAAAAATAATTAAGTGATAAAGTTGGGTTGGTTTGGTATTTATAAAATGATAAAGAGATTTAAAAAAATTAATATATATATATATATATATATATATATATATATATATATATATATATATATATATATATATATAGTAGGTGTAAGACTCATATATTACATGAGTTCATTTAAAAAAATAAAATTCTAAACATTTGAGAAGTTTGAATTTATAAGAAAAAATTAGAAAAAATAAAATTGCAAAAATGGTCCTTGTGGTATGCATTTTTTTGGGGTTTCAGTCCAAACCTCGACTTTTTTGGATTCATGGTCATTTTGGCATAGTTTGTACGTAGAATTGGTCCCCCGACTTAACTTCCGTTAAGTTATTGTTGTTAACCCCCTCATGTGCCTCCCACATGAGGGTATATTTGTCTTTTCACTTATAAGGGACCATTTTTGCAGCTAAAAAATATATCCCCCTTTTTTAAAAAAAAAAATATCTATTTATTTATTTTAATAATTAAAAATTTAATACCTATTTTTTTTAAAAAAATTACTACCTAAGGAACCATATTTCTCTCTCTCTCTCTCTCTCTCTCTCTCTCTCTCTCTCTCGTCTTCCTCACTCTATCTTCCCTTTTCTTCTTCCCAAACACCATTGTTGAAGAAGCATCACCCAAAATCCCCTATCGAGCATCAAACAAACAAACACGCCCTTGGATGGCTGTTTCCGACGAGATCAAGAGGAGCTACAACCCAAAATCCCATGTCGCCACCTCCTTTGGTTGTTCATCGCATCTTCCCCCTTTGCACCTTTCCTTACCGAAGTTGTTGTTACAGCTTACTTGTTTCCCTAGGATCTTCCTTCCTTCCTTCTCATTCGCAGATCAATGCTTAAGCAGCCCTTGTTGCTTCAGATCTTATTCTTCCTTCATCGATCCGATTGAGCACCTGTGAGACTCCCTTTGATCGGCGTCTGCAGCTGCCTCCCTCCCATGTGTGTTTTGATGCTGGATCGGGAAAAGGAACAATGAAGGAGGGCTCGCCGGAGATCGACATCATCCCTCCTCACAATTGCCAGCCACTGCCGGAGACTCCAATCGTCTGCCTCACTCGTTTCTTTCCTTAATTGATCTGAAAACCACATTTATTAAATATCTGAAAACCAGGGTTGGAGATGGTGGTTGAAACAAAACCCAGACACACCTTCAAAAATGAAAACACACATAGACACAAATCGAAATTGTAGATAAATATACACCCATAAATCGATTTGCAGAAACAAAACCCATACACAAATCGATTCCAGGGACCATCATCAAGAAAAAAAATGGAGTATGTATGTATATGTTCTTGACTGTGTTTTGGGTGGAGAGAGAGAGAGAGAGAGAGAGAGAGAGACATTTTTTATTTTTTAATTATTAAAATAAATAAATAGGTATTAATTTTTTTTTTAAAAAAAGGGGATATATTTTTTTGGTGCAAAAATGGTCCCTTATAAGTGAAAATACAAATATACCCTCATGTGGGAGGCACATGAGGAGGTTAACAGCAATAACTTAACGGAAGTTAAGTCGGGGGACCAATTCTACGTACAAACTAGGCCAAAAGGACCATGAATCCAAAAAAGTCGAGGTTTGGACTGAAACCCCAAAAAAATGCATACCACAGGGACCATTTTTGCAATTTTGTCATTAGAAAAATATTGAATTATTAAAATTAAATTGTATGTTTTTTTTAAATTAAACAAATAATGTAGATAAATAAACAAATAAAACTAATGAAACTTTAATTTAGAAAATTTGAAATTTGAAGAAAGTCAATTAATGAAATTGATATGCATTTATTATTACATTTATTGTAATTATTACATTTAAATATTATGTGGAAATTAATAAAATAAAAAAAACCACAAAATGCCATGTGGAAAAAAATTAATTGAAAATAACCACAAAATGAAATGTGGCCAAATCAATAAGAGTGTGACATGTGCCAAAAAATTCTTTATTTATTAGGAATGATATATATATATATATATATATATATATATATATATATATATATATATATATATATATATATATATATATATACAAGTAGATTCATGCGAAAAATAAATATCTTGCGAAAACGCGAAAACATATTTTATCTTATAAAAATCAAACACAAGTACTATAAAAAATAAATTTATTAGCAATAAATTAAAGATAATAGGTTTACATTGGATTGTGTTATGATAATATAAATTTAAAGACGGTTTTAACAACTATTTTTTTTTCACGTCCTTAACCGCTATTAAATTCATGTTTTCATAATAAAAATGTCAAAAATCATGCTTTGCTAATATGAAACAATTTCTCATGTGTCATCGATTATCATCATGTAGTTCAAAGTTTGGATGAATTATTTTCCAAAATATAAGGTTGAGGTGACACAATCTCATAGTTTTCTCTTGTTTTTGCGTTTTCGCAAATTATTTGCATTTTCTCATGAACCATATATATATATATATATATATATATATATATATATATATATATATATATATATATATATATATATATATATAGAAATCTGACCGTTTATAAGAAAAAAGCAAAAAAATCGGCTAATGAAATCAGGAGAGAGAACACGGTGTCTTTTCCCTCCACCTGGTTCCCGCACTTGCTATCCCGCACCCTCGGTGTTGTGTTCCGAGGTAAGGGTTCGGTTCCCGCATCAACTTCCCGCTACACTCTGTGTAGCCTTATAACTTAGACTATGCGGGGTAGAGTACCGCTTTTTTTTCTTCTGAACAATTGAAATTTATAATCGAAACTAACAAGAAGTTAGAAATTACAAAGTAATAACTAGAATTAGATTTTAAACCAATCAACCCAACTATCATTTTTTTTATTGTTTCTAAACACAAACCTATTAAACAAGAAATCAACTATATCATCAAAAATAAAAAAATAAAAATTGTCGGGAGCGACTCCCCAAAAATAACACCATTACGGAACCTCCAAATTACCCATAGAGTTGTCTCAATAGTTGATTCCAATACCGCCTTCTTTTTAGAAGAAAGAGAGATTGTTTCCAACTATACAAATAATTGTCGTATATGAGTCATGGTAAAACCAAATCCACCATTCTAAACACCCTTTTGTGAAATAAAAGAAGCATCTTCGCACAAAAGCAAGACATGATCAATTGTTTCCACTGTTTTAAAAGTAACGGACAAAGGAAAAAAATGAATATACAAACCTTTTAGGCTTAGACTTAAAAACCGGTTTGAACAGGTCGGTCAAACCGATTGAACCAGGAACCGGAGAAGAAAACGGTCCAGCTATCACCAGTTTTATGCCTATTTCTGAACAGGAACGAACCGAACAGTTTTTACAAAAACCTGGTTGAGCCGGTTAAACTAAACTGGTTGAACCGGTTAAATTGAATAAAAATACATGAAAAAGAATCATTTTGCATAATAAACTTTGGTGGTTTTTTTCACATCCATTTAGATTTGTAAATAAAAACATATGGTAAATGTTATGAAGTTTTTTTATGCGTTTGTATTTATCTAAAACTATATTTTGTTTCGGTTTATACTTTATTTTCTTTTTATGTATGTGGATTATATTTTGTTTCGGTATTATACTTTTTTTATGTATGTGGGTTGATGTAAAATTTATGGTTGTGTAATTTTAATGTATGTGGATTGATCTAAAACTTATTTTTATGTGTATTTTTTATGTATGAACTTGTGGACGTAAAATTCTTGATTTATGTATGTATGTATGTGTAGGAAAATAGAAAAAAAAATATGAAGATTATAGAAATTGATTGACCCGGCGGTCGAACCCGTTAAATCGGTTGAATTGGAAACCAGTCACCATATCAGTTCAACTAAAAAATCGGTTTTTAAAACAGTGTCGCCAAATATTTACTTTCATAGGCACAACACGATTCCATCTAGTTTCATAATTACCATCTGACTGCAAGAACACCGCTCCATTACAACGACAAGGTCAAAAAAAAATGTCAATCTCGGTATATTTGTGCTCTCTCTCTCTCTCTCTCTCCTAAAAGCTGAGATTTTTCAAGTCACCACTTCTTTTAGACATATTAATGTAGATAATATTTTTTAACTTTTTTTTTTTAAATCTTGATGATTAATTTATTGAAGGCATGAAGTAGGTAACTAAAAGTTGTCAGTTAATAATATATATTAAATTAAAATCTACATTCATTAAGTAAAATAATTCATGACATTATTAACTTTGATGGAATAAAGAATTGATTGCACATCTTGTAGTTTGGATAGACGGTTAATACTTCCCGACTTGGGTTCTCGCATTCTAACAAAATAAAACTATAAATTACCTTTAAACAATTATATACTCAATTTCAAGATTCTAAAAATCTCGTCATGGCTCCAAAGCTTATACATGTCGTTCAGCTTTAAGGGTACAATGGGTATTGCGATCAGAACAAGATTCCTAAAAATCTGCCGTATTAAAAAGTTTTGCATAACCTCATCAATGTTCTTATGTGAGGAATCAAAAAATCAAAACTCACATGGATTAATTCAAGAACACCATCGTTCTCAGAAAGTCAAACAAGAAAGGTACTCCTCCTTAATTGGAAATATGATTAGAAAACCACTTTACGTAAATTTTAGCAACAAAACATATGAATCTGACTTTTGTTTTGTAATTTCATGAATAGAACATTATATTGTTAAAGAATATATTATTTTATGGAAAATTCAATCTATTTGTTTCTTATATTTATACATGAACATATGGTTTACAATTTTTTTTTGTTTGTGAAAGACTTATGATTTTTTTTACTGCTATTTTTTTTTCTTATTAGGTAGCTATTCTTTGAAATAATGAAAGCCGTTACTGCTTTGTATTCATGCTTAAGGTGTCCATTAAACATCAACGTTCAATCTTCTGCAATTCAACTTCAAAGGAAGAATAAGAGCTTTTGACTGTGGTCATGCATATCCTACATGAAGTTAACATTTTTGGACTCATCGATGACGAGAGAACTTTTGACGTCCGATATATTACCTTGGTTATAATCACCAGTGTCCTTATCTCGTTGGGAAAGAAGACCGGAATACTAAAGGTCTTTAGTTGTATTCATCGATGATTATATGCATTAGAGCTTACCGAAGAGGATAAAGGGTGATGCATTCACACATAAGTTAGTCATTGATGAATATATGTGTTATTCATTGATGATTACATGGGAAGTTATGAGGTGGAGCAATAGTAGGAAACTAGGAAATTGTATGATGTTCGATTGTATTTATAGATGATTATATGTGTTATTCATTTATGATTATAGGTTTTATTCATTTGTCATCTGTATCTGTATGATGTTTGGTTGTAATTATGGGTGATTATATGTTATTCATTTATGATTAAATTGTAACTAGTTTATGTTATTCCATTTATAAATAGATATACATATTCTAATTATTTATGCAATGTATTTTATAAGTTCATGTTTATAACATATTGATATGAATATTATCTTTAAATTGTGTTTTATTATTTTAGAATTACGATAGTATTCATATCTGATTACAAATATGTTTTATGCATTTAAGATCACAAAATAATTTTATTCATCATTACCAAATTCCTATGAAATGATAGATTAAAAAAAACATTGATTATTTTTTGGGTACCTCTCAATCATTTTGTCCCTACATCGATTTAGGTGCGTTAATGCCTAATATTTGAGAGAACTTGTTCATTTTTTCCCTTTAGACATATTTGACCTTCTACAACAGGTCACCACCCCTTTAGCTGGTTACCTTCTACCTCCCTACTCCTTCTCTCTCTCTCTCTCTCTCTCTTTCTCTCTCTCTCTCTCTCTCTCTCTCTCTCTCAAGAAACCAGTGGTACCATCACTGTCCTCCGCTGCTGGAAAACCGAAAACCCATTTTCGGATCTGCACACACCGATGGAACCGCCTTCGCTCTGTCATCAAACCCCACCAACCATCATTGTCATTCGACCACTAGAGCTACCTACGCTACCCTCATCCATCCGTCGGAAACCTGAAAACCACACCTTCAGCTGTTATCGTGACCCATAGTCGTTGCCGCCTCTAGCTGCTGCTACCAACATCTTCGTCTTAAACCCTAGCCACTCCTGCTGCCACTACCACCTCTAGTCGGTGCCCTTGCTGTTTTGTTTTGATCTTCAAATGGCGGTGGTGATGTTGTCGACGCCTCTGTTGTGTTTTTCGTAAGGGAGAGATAAGGGGGGTTGTGGTGGTTTCTTCTGGTGGTGGTAGGGGCTGTGGTGAAATCGAAAGGGAGTTTCGTTTTTCGACGAAGGGAGAGATTAGGGGGTTTCATTTTTCCTGTGGAGGGGAGGGTGTCTTAGGTACCTCCGATGGTCAAAATACAATGTTGTTTGGTGGGGTTTGGTGGCTAAGGTAAGGCGGTTCAAACAATTTGTGTAGATTCGAAAATGGCGTTGGTTTGTTGTGATATGATGATGGAGGAATGTGGCGCAAGTAGGTAACCGACCTAGGGGTGGTGGTTGCTTCTGGTGGTGGCAGGAGGGTAGATTGTGGTGGTGGTGGTGACCTGCTATAAGCAAATTTGACATGTTGTAGAAGGTTAAATGTGCTTGAAGGGCAAAAAATAAACAATTTCTCCTAAATGTTAGGCATAAACACATCTAAAATCGTTGCAGGGACAAAACCAACAAAAATTACAAAACTTAAGGACTTTAAAGTCAGTAGGCCTTATTATTAAAATAAAATTTATTTCATCAAATTAAAACTAATTAATAAATTATAAATAGTCAATTAAATATATCACTTTGAACCCATTCTTCCTAATATATTTTGAGAAAAGCTTAATACACTTTTAAATTTTGACATAATAATAATAAATATAATTCAAATTAACTTATATTCACATGAATATATTACATCAGTGTCGTTTTATATCATTATATGTATTAATTGAAACCATACCAAAACAAATATGATATTTTAAAAACATATGTAATTCACTTTATTCAATTTCTTTTTTTCTGGACCGACTAAATATATTCCTTTTTGTCTTTAAAAATTATAATACATCAATTGACAGATAGACTTTGGAACAAGCCATGTTGGCTATAGAATCTCCAACACGTACAAAACTCTCTCTCTCTCTCTCTCTCTCTCTCTCATATCATCATTCTTCCAAAAGCTCTTGCTTTTCAATCATTTCCTTCTATTCGCCAATCGATTTCCCCACCATAGTTACATGCAAAAAGTTTAAATCTTTGCAAAAAAGAAAAAAGAAAAAAAAAACCCTTCATTTTAGCTGTAAACCATATCCAGAAACAATAAATTCTTCAAAAGAGTTTAATTTTTTGGCTTTTCAGTTGACACTGATTCCACTGCTTCGTTCATTGCACAAAGCTCAAAACAAGATCCATGGAGTTCAATTTTTAAGCTTTGATCGACCAAAAATGAAGGAAAACTTCATCAGGATTTCAAGTAATTTAGTGTTTCTAGCTTTCTTTTCTCTCATTTCGCTTCCGTCTTTGTTTTCACAACTGAATACAGGAGATTCAAGAATCCTTTTTCAAGTTCAACAAAAACTCGAGTACCCACAAGTTCTTCAAGAATGGGGAAACTGGACAAATTTCTGCTTTCTGCCTTCAAATCCCAGTCTAATGATTGTTTGTTCAGGTAATCGCATCACTGAATTAACCATCGTTGGAAACAAAACAAAACCACTTTCTCCCAGTTTTTCAATCGATTCTTTCTTTACTGACCTTACAAAGCTTTCAACTTTAAAGAAATTGACACTTGTATCCCTAGGTTTGTGGGGTACCCTACCCCCTAAGGTTGATAGATTTTGGAGTCTTGAAGTTATGAACTTTAGTTCCAACTTCATTAATGGTGAGATCCCATCTACCATTTCGACAATTAAAAATCTCACTGTTGTTAATTTGTCAAATAATTTGTTTAATGGGAGTGTGCCAGATCTAAAGGGGTTGCAGAATCTTGAAGTTATTGATTTGGGTAGTAATCGTTTAGGTCCAAAATACCCTTCTTTGAGTTACAATCTTGTGTCGATCACATTGAAGAACAATTCAATCAGGATCGAAATCCCTTCGGATTTTGTGAAATTTGTTCATCTTGAAAGACTAGATATTTCCTCAAATAAAGTTGTGGGTCCCATTCCCTCCTCTTTGTTTTCGCTCTCTTCGATTCAGTATCTCAATTTAGGCAACAATCAATTCAGTGGAGCATTGCCTGCGAACTTAACATGTACCAAAAATCTAGGATTTGTAGATCTTTCTAATAATCTTTTGATTGGGAAATTACCATCTTGTATTGGATCAACGAATCGAACAGTTATTAGCACATGGAATTGTTTAACGAATTCAACTTCAAAGTATCAACATCCCAAAAAATTCTGTCAAAAAGAAGCGATAGCTGTTTTGCCTCCAAAGAGAAATGGTGAAAGTAAGAAAGAGGAGAC
Source organism: Lactuca virosa (assembly GCF_052849685.1). Taxonomy (NCBI): domain Eukaryota; kingdom Viridiplantae; phylum Streptophyta; class Magnoliopsida; order Asterales; family Asteraceae; genus Lactuca; species Lactuca virosa. The sequence continues at coordinate 17,699,989 of NC_136429.1, read as the reverse complement.
TACTTTGAAGCTTGGGGTTGTTCTTGGTATCATTGGGGGTATTGTGGGAATTTTGGGATTGATTGGGTTGTTGATTTTGGGTATTTATAGAAGACGAGTTGCTAAAAGGGCAAAACAATTCCGATCTGATAGTTTCGCTCTCGACAAGAATGCTGTTCGTGCTCCTTCTTCAGTGCCAAAAGATGGTAAAACTCTCTCCTTGTTATGCGTGTTATACTTTGTACTTGTTTTATAGTAACTTTTTTTTTTTTTTTTTCTTTTTTATCAAAAGTTTTACATTTTATCTTTATATGAATTATGTGGACATAATAAAAGATGACTTAGGTGTTAGTTACCTTTTGATTTAATGGGCACAAAAGGCTAAAATAGTAAGTGTGGGATTGTGGCATAATATTATGAGTAAAGGTTCTTTCCAAGAATCTTTTATTATGAGAAAAAGGTTATAATCGTCTTTTAGATCAAGTCCTAAAAATAAATAGAGAAGCTTTTTCCCTTTTAGTAATTTAAATTTATTCTTTTACTTTCATTTACCCAAATGTGTCATCATAGTTTTTAATCATCATTTATTCACACAACACTTTGTCTGTATAACATTGTATCTGTGTATCTGTATGTATTCTACAGGGCGTAGACCCCAAACGATGAGGACAGCAGCGCTAGGTCTACCACCATACACCATATTTACACTTGAAGAAATCGAAGATGCAACAAACAACTTTGATTCTTCAAATTTAATGGGAGAAGGATCTCAAGCACAAGTAAACCACTTAATTCTCGTGTTCTTTTGATCCGATTGTATTCATTCGTTTTATTTTTCTAAAACTTGTTTTTATGGTAGCTTTATAAAGGGTGGCTAAGGGATGGAACAATAGTGTTGATCAAATGTTTAAAGTTAAAACAAAAACATTCGACTCAAAACTTGCAACAACATATGGAAGTGATTTCTAAGCTTAGACATCGACATCTCGTGAGTGTTCTTGGTCATTGCATCGTGTCATATGTTGATCATCCTAATTCGGGTAGTACCGCGTTTGTTGTTCTTGAAAATGTTTCAAACGGATCTTTGAGAGATCATCTTACAGGTATATAATATAATATAATACTAACATATATTATAGAATAAATCATAACTCATATTGTTTCGATTACTTTGACAGATTGGAGAAAGAAAGAAATCTTGAAATGGCCACATAGAATGGGAATCACAATGGGAATTGCAAGAGGAATTCAATTCTTGCATACGGGAACTCAACATGGGATTTTTGGGAATGATTTGAGTATTCAAAGTGTGTTGTTGGATGATAATTTAACTGCTAAAATCAGTAGTTACAATATTTCATTATCATCAAAGGTTGGTTCTGAAAGCCCTTTACATGGCCATGATACTTCTTCCCAAGTTTCTCAAAGGTACAACAATCCGCTTTTTCGTTTATTTTTTTTTAAAAACATTTCGGTTGTTATCGATTTAGTAATCGTTTCTTTATTTTTTAGGCCTATGAATCTAGAAAAAGATGATATATATCAATTTGGAGTCATCATCCTCCAACTCATTACAGGAAAACCGGTCGACTCAGAGGATGAGATAACTGAGCTCAAGAACGAGGTAATCTTATCCCATTCTAGTGTTTGTTTGATTGGATGGAATGGAATAAGCAAACAGATTTTTATATTGCTATGGAATAAACTATTCCATTCCTTACTTGATTTCCGGGTTTTTTTTTTTTACTTTTCAGCTAGAGATTGGGTTAATGGAGTCTCCAACAAAACTTAAAGAGGCAGCGGATTCATCGATAAGAGGAACTTTTGCTTATGAGTCCATGAAAACAGCTGTTCAAATAGCAATAAATTGTCTTAATGAAGATGTGAATGTACGCCCATCGATTGAAGATGTTCTTTGGAATATGCAGTATTCAGTTCAAGTTCAAGAAGGATGGAATAGCAGTGGTAATCTTAGTACAAATTTGTAAACATGTTTTACTTGATGCCAATGTGTTTTTGACAAAAATGGGAACACTTGATCCACTTTCTTGTGAAAAAAAAAACATGGTGATTGAAGTAGTTTTGGTATATTGTGTAGGGTGGGCCATGGAATAAAGATTTTTTTTTTAAAGTTATGATATCAATCTTTAAAGTTGCTATCAGTATTGAATTATTGGAATTTGATTCACTCTATATTTCAAACACTCACTCAATTAGTATGCGAAAAGACAATGGAAAATTAAATTTAGAACATTATTAAGCATAATTAAGCCAATTTATTGGAAAAATAAATTTAGAACATTATTAAGCATAATTAAACTAATTTATTGGAAAATTAAATTTAGAACATTATTAAGCATAATTAAGCCAATTTTTCGTCTCCAATTATATATAATAAGAATCAAAATAATAATTTTCATGAATTATAATATGATGCAGAGATGGACACACTTAAATAGCCACAAACACAAGAATGACCAAAGAATCCCAATTAGGGTTCGGTTTTAATAACGTCAATGACGATCTTTCTAGGAAAAACAAAACGAGTGCATATAACAGCCAAAAAAAAACTAATCTAGAATTCGAAATAGATTAGGAAAGTATATCCTAACAAAAAGTTATTGAAATCCAAAGCTACAGAAACTCAAATAAAGTTAAATAATACTCAAAAAATAAAAAAGCGCCATTTTTGGCCCCTTAACGACTATGAATAGCCGAAAACATTGGAGGTCAATGGCAAAGTTATGAGTTTTGCTCGTTGGTCCGTTTTTGATCAACCATGCTAATTTCGGATCTTTCAGACACCGAAAGTAGTTGCGGCGATGACATCAGGCTAATGTTTGTCGTTGATTTTAGTGTCACATCCCCAAGTCTGGATTGTAGACAAGTTAGAAGGTGCATAATGTATGTTTGTATAAAACAAGTTTGATCTTGGTTCGACCAAATGAGGGGGTCGAGGGGGGCTGCCCTCACAAGATGTGGGGCAGGCCCCAAACCGCAAATTAATTTTGTTAAGGAAATTGTTATGGAAAATGTTATATTCGGACAATATTTCTTGATAATTACTTTGAAACCATCATCCCTTATTTATAGGATAAAATCAACATTTAATATTGACTGATGTTATTTTTGGTAATCTTAAGATTTCAAAAAGCTATAAAACCCTAGTTCGTGGTCTCATATCAATACCTTGATACAAAACCGTTTCTTAAAAGACTATCCTCATAATCTGAATTTTGTGTGACCCAGACATAGGGTCGAAATATCATATTCGGAAAGCGATCACACGATCCTTCAAGTTGATCTAGGATTCATATCAATTTTTTGTAACAAATATCTTCTTATCAACCCTAACAATCAAATCTGATATTCGTTTCTATTTTATAAATCATGAACGAATTGGTGAAAGAGATGACGTCCAAGTTCGACAAGTTGGAGAAGTTCCAGGGAAACGACTTCTATTGTTGGCAGAAAAAGATGCACTTTCTACTAACTACTTTGAAGGCAGTTCATGTTCTAAGCACTCCTTCACCAGAGACACAAAAAAATGAAACAATGAGCAAACCAGACTCCGTTGTAAGTGAGACAATGATGATTAAATCTACAAAGGCCACATTTTGAACGATATATATGATCCTTTTTTTATATCTACCAAAACATGGAAAGTACAAAGAAATTGTGGAATACCCTTGAGTCTAAGTACATCCCTGAGGATGCTTCTAGCAAGAAGTGTTTGGTTACAATTTTAATAACTATAAAATAGTAGACTCAAGGCCTATTTTTAACACCTGTGTTCCGGATTGGTTAGGCTTACTTTTATCAAGGACCAAAAATGAAATTTTGTAAGAGACCCTATGTCATGACGTGATGCTAGGATGCCACAACGTGGCAATGGGTTGATGGACCGCGTGTTTATTTGGATCGCCACGATGTGACCAAGGGTTGCCACGGCGTGACAGCTGTTCTGGCCCAAGCTCATGATTCTTTTAGGGTTTCCTTCATATTTAAACCCCTCTAAGTCATTTCTAGGGTTCATTACCAGCCTCCAGCACCGTTATACCTCATAGAAACCCTAGTTCTCATTCCCTTGGTGATTTGTGACCTTTTTGGAGCATTGTTGGCTTAGAGAAGAAGAGAAGAAAGAGAAGAAGGTGATCTATTGGTGGAACTTGCAAGTAACCAACATCATCAACTTCTCTTATAGCTTCTGGATCCATGTAAGTGTCAAAGGCGCGATCTTTATGGCTTAAAGTGGCTAGATCTAGAATATTGTCCCACGTTCTTCACATTTGAGCAAGTTTGGAAGGTTGGAATTCATAAAGTTGGCAACTTTATCCTCTCCTGAGTCCCATGAGCTTCTTATGTTGTGGATCTAGACTTTGGTTGGAGTTCCTATCTTTTTCATGAGTTTTGAGTTAATTTTAGCTCATTTGACCAAATATGGATTCTAGACGTGTTTTGGATATAAAAGTCTATAAAGCTTCCACCTTTATTAACCCTTCTGGAGTGGTTGGGCTAAGGACTTTTTCAGAATAAGAGCTTAATGGTTAAGACATTGTGGTATTTGGCCTTATTTAGACCTAAGGTTGGAGATCTTAATCTCTTTAGGTGTCTTAATCGATAAAGTTGGAAACTTTGTCTATCTAGACCATAGAATGGACCAAATCTGAGCTTTGGAGCTTTTGGAATCGAAAAAAAAATAGCTTAGTCCATTAAGTTGTTGGAATCTCAGCTCCCACAACATGGTCATATGTCGCTACGACGTGGCGACTGGGAATTTCTTGACTAAAGTCAACGTTTGCCGTTTACTTTAACTATTGACTTTTGGTATGGGTTGACTTTTGGTCAAATTTATATTTTTAGAAGGTAGACTTAAGGTATACCTTGTGTGGATTATTAGGAGGTGTTTATCACCCATCTTTTGGTAGTGAGAGTTGTTAGTTGTGGTTGGCATGACTTTGAGTTGGGGTTTTAGTCGGTTTTATGATTCAGGCGAGTCTTCTCACCATACTTGTGGGTCGAAGGCACCCATATCGGCCCACTGATTTGTATACGTAAGTTGTATGTGTCTACATGACTATTACTGGTATGATTGTATGTTATATGCATGGAGCCAATCGGGGCTCAAAGTCATTATGGATTCGGGGTTGAAACGGACCTGGGGGTTGATACGGACCCGACACAACTACGTGTTGTTACATGAGTCATTATGGACTCGGGGTTGATACGGATCCATCACAACCACATGCTGTTATATTTATGTATGTATATGTTGCATGTGATATCTTGGGGGAACTCACTAAGATTTGTACTTACGGTTTCGTGTTTATGGTTTTAGGTACTTTCGGTTCTAAAGGGAAGGGTACGGCGTGACTGCACTGCATCCAGCATAGTTTATGCATTAACTACTTATGATTTTTACTTTGATGTTTGCATGATGTAATCACTTTAATTGGTTTTGGAAAAACTTATTTCTATGGCTTATTATTTTAAAAAATGAAAATCTTACTTTAAATTTTTGGGACGTTACACTGTTATGAAACATTACAATAAAATCTTTCACATTATGGGTCAATTCACTCGACACTAATTTCTTGTTATGATTTTAATAACTATAAAATGATGAGACGAGTAAACCAATTTGTGGTTTTGGAGTTGTTAGTCTTAGGTTTTTTTTTCCTGGAAATACTATTAAGTTGTTTGATGTTTTGTTTTTTCCTAATCTTTATAAGTGGTGGTTGTTTAAATTCTGATGGTTTTAAACAAGTTTATGAATTAGATATGTATATCCTATCTCGATTTGACACATCTATTGGTTTTGTATATTATTGCAACTATATGTTTCGTCTAAATGTGGTTGATACTTTATCTTGTGTTGAAAATTTTGTTTTTGTGTCATCTTCTTCTTTTGCATCTTCTAAAATTGATGAGTCCATGCTATGTCATGCTGGTTTAGGTCATGATAGTTTTAGAAGAATAAATAAAATATCAAAAGGTGGATTAATTTCGGCCTTTGAAATTAGTGATGAAAAATTTGCATGTTAAGAAAAATTATAAAACAACCGTTTCCAAATGTTTATAGAAATTTTGAAAATTTGGAATTAATTCGTAATGACCTTTGTGATTTCCATTATACTTCTTCTCTTAGTAACAAAAGGTATGTGATTACTTTCATTGATGATTCAACACAATTTCGCTATTTGTATTTGTTGTATTCTAAGGATGAAGTTTTAGAAAAGTTCAAAGTATACAAAACGTTGAATTGCAATTAGACAATCTGGTTAAATGTCTTAGATTTGATTGAAAGGGGGGGGGGGTGTATTTGTTGTATTCTAAGGATGAAGTTTTAGAAAAGTTTAAAGTATACAAAACACTGATTTGCAATTAGACAATCCGGTTAAATGTATTAGATTTGATCGAAGGGGGGGTGTCGTTATCGGTAGATTAAATGTAATATGTTGAATGTGACGTAAAGTAGGTAAAATGTAACATAAAGTGTAAGACCCTTGATAGTAGGGATGTTATTCGGGTCGGAACCGAACCGAACCGACCTGAACCCGAATAAACCGAAAACCGAATAAGGGTAATTGTATGAACCGAAAACCGAACCAAATAAGCAATACGGGTTCGGTTCGGTTCGGGTATTATTCGGTTCGGTTCGGTTCCGGCCCGAATAACCCAAATAACATGTACAATATGATTAAGGAGCCGAATAACCCGAATAACCCAAATAACCCAAATAACATTTACAATGTGATTAAAAATAGTGTATTTTGTATGACTTTTGTAGCTTATGATAAACACGAATAACACGGATTAACTATTCTTAATATATAAAATGTAAAATCCAACCACCACAATCTTAAGATATAGTTATTAAGCAACATATTAAACACTAAACATTAAACATCCAAAACACCAAAAAATCTATCTATAAGTATATAAGTTAAACATTAAACATTCCACACCCAAATTAAAATATGAATCTTAAGTTTTTATCCATATCCAAAATAATATTTTTCAAACACGAATTAACTATTCGGGAATATTAATTGCTTGCTTTCCCTTTCCATCTCCGTTCTTTATCGCCTCTTCTAAAGCTTTCACGACCCCATCGTCTTTCAAAATTTCATCAATGTTGTCCACAATTGGCTTTCTTGATTTCCTTACCCAATCTTGAGTGCAAACCAAAGCCTCTACTATATTTGCAGACAAATTTGTTCGATATGGATCCAATATACGCCCGCTTGTACTAAACGCCGCCTCTGACGCCACGGTAGAGATTGCAGTCCCAAAATATCTATCAACATAAACATAGAAAATGTTAAAATATAATTATAAAAAAAAGTATACAAATAATAAAGTTATACCTTTTTACCATACGAGATACAATAGGGTAATGTCGTCGATTTGGTGTAATACGCTACTCTCAATCGATTTCATTGATTTTTTTGGTGTATTACGTGGGTATTTTGGGTAACGATCGATAGAACACAAGACCGATTAAGCAATTGTGCAAGGGGGAAAAATGTGACTTTTCATATTCGGTTCGGTCCTTTTGGACCGAATAAGCCCTTATTCGGGTAACCCGGACCGAATAACCCGAAACCCGAATAAGCCTTATATAGATACCCGAAAACCGAATCGAATTGCTTATTCAGGTATAATTTGGTTCGGTTCGGTTCGGGTTTTCGGGCCAAATTCTCATCCCTACTTGATAGTCTAGGGGTCTAAATTGTAAAATAGGTTTGTCTTGTTACAATCATACGATTGCTCTCAATTATGTAACCGACTCTTTAGAGCCTATAAATAGGGCATTTGCCCGTATATATAAACAAGGTGTTTTGAGTGTTTAAGACTTGAGTTGAATCTCAACGTTCTTCCTCTGTTGAAATAGTTTATCTATTTCTAAATAGCAGAGCCCTCTGTTGAAATAGTTTATCTATTTCTGAATAGCAGAGCCTTCTATCCATACTATCCAGAACCATTCATATAGTTCGACCAATCCATCATCAATTAAGAACATCATCATCAAGATCATCCCGACGCACTTTCGTATCGATTTGAATAGCAGAGCCCTGTGTTGAAATAGTTTATCTATTTTTGAATAGCAGAGCCCTATCCAACCTATCCAAAACCATTAATAAAATCAAACCAATCCATCATCAATTAAGAACATCATCAAGCGATCATCCCGACGCACCTCCGTTTCGATTTGATTTCAACAGAGGAAGAACGTTGAGAGTTAACTCAAGTCTTAAACACTAAAACACCTTGTTTATTTCATACGGGCAAATGCCCTATTTATAGGCTCTAAGGAGCCGGTTACATAATTTAGAGCAATCATATGATTGCAACACGACAAACCTATTTTACAATTTAGACCCCTAGACTATCAATGGTCTTACACTTTATGTTACATCTTACCTAATTTACGTCACATTCGACATATTACATTTAATCTACCGATAACGACAAATAATCTACCGATACTTTACATTTAACCTACCGACAATGACAAATGATAAATAAAATAAATTACAAATCCTTCCACTACGAAAGGACGCGTGTCTTCAATAATAATGACTTTATACGTCATTGCTTACGACGGAGGTGCGTCGGGATGATCGCTTGATGATGTTCTTAATTGATGATGGATTGGTTTGATTTTATTAATGGTTTTGGATAGGTTGGATAGGGCTTTGCTATTCAGAAATAGATAAACTATTTCAGCAGAGGGCTCTGCTATTCAGAAATAGACGAACTATTTCAACAGAGGAGGAACTTTGAGATTCAACTCAAGTCTTAAACACTCAAAACACATTGTTTATTTCATACGGGCAAATGCTCTATTTATAGGCTCTAAAGAGTCGGTTACATAATTGAGAGCAATCGTATGATTGCAGCACGACAAACCTATTTTACAATTTAGACCCCTAGACTATCAAGGGTTTTACACTTTATGTTACATCTTACCTACTTTACGTCACATTCGACATATTACATTTAATCTATCGATAACAACAAATAATCTATCGATACTTTACATTTAACCTACCGACAACGACAAATGATAAATAAAATAAATTACAAATCCTTCCACAACGAAAGGACGTGTGTCTTCAATAATGTCTTCAATAATAATGACTTTATACGTCATTGCTTATGTCATCCCTCCCGCCACCGAGAGGACAATAATGTTTGAATGATGTGTGCTTCGATTATGACTGATGTTAGTCTTCCATGAATGGTGTTTCTTCTGTATTTTCTTTACAGTGGCTGCAATTATGTCGTGGTGCATGCATGATGTGTTTACAAAGTTGTTTCTTGAGATCAGCGGGTAATTCAGCTAAATGATGGGAAAAATTTTCGAACGGTTGTTCGAAAGTTTCAATTGCCTTTAATGCTTCCGGGGTGATTTAACTGTTTGTTAGAGAATAGATAACGAAGGTTTTGCTGGCATAATTCACTCTGATTCTTGACTTTTGATCTTTACCGTTGCCTATGCGAGAAGATGCTAGATAGACACCAGCTAATGCGAAAATTAGATGATCCTGTGTTGGTGTTTCATGGGGTAGATCATCTCTTGTTGGTTTCGAGCCGTTGCTTATTCCCATGTTTGCGAAGGTAATGCTTGGGACAAGTAATTGAGAGTCTTCATCAAAGATGGGGTAACTAGAATGCATTTTGATGAATAATCCTCTTTATTGTTAGGCAAAACGTGTTTTATAATTTCTAATTACGGTTTGTACAGCAGATGGAAATTTGCTGATGCAGTGGAGGTTGGTGCCCTCTAAATAGATGGTGTCGATAAATTCATAGATAAAATAATCCCATAAAGTCATAGGATGTGATAAATCGGCTAGGAAAACTGCTTTGGGGCCTGGGCGCCTGACTACTGGGTAGAAGCTCATCAAGGAATGAACTTTAGTATATGAAATGAGGCTATCCCATAGTTTAGCAAATTTTTAGGTTGTTGGTTTTTTCTTAGCTTCTTTTTCTTTGGTTGATGGAATGGCTTCAAGGGCAATTTTGGCATTTAATTGGTTAAGAGATTTAGGGATGGATACGGGTTTTTGTGGAGTAAGGAGAACTGTTTTTGAATGTTCAACATGATCTTTCATGACTGCTTTGTATGCTTCGTTGTATGCTGCCTCTACTTCATTTTTACTTTTGTAACTTTTGTGGATAACATTTTTTCCAAGAATAAATGAATTGGCAATTCCCCAATCATCGTAGATTCCTTTGTTTGCTCCGTTGAAAATCACATACCATTTCTTTATGTTTTTATTATCGGCTTGAAGTGGTGGATACTCTTCTGGATTTGATGTAGTGGGTTGTTTTTCTGTTTTGAGTATTGTTTGCGGCTGAATATCATCAGATGATATCTCTTGAATGTCTTCTTTTGGATGTTTTCTTGTTGAGCTGCTAGCTGCTTCTTCTTTAGGTGCTGAATAAGATGATAAAATTTGTAATGTTTATTGTAGTTGTTCTTCTTCGCGTTTGGCTGCTTCAAGTTGTCTGATTAATGATGCTTTTTGCTCTTGCTTCTGTTTGAGCTGGTGTTGTATTTGCTTCATGATGGCTTCCATGTCAACAAATATGCTATTTGAATGTTTGCGCCTCTTGGATACCTGTATGTTTGCTTCAGATGATACATGTGTATCATTGTATGCTTTTGGTGATATTTTCATATCACTATATACTTTATCAATGTATACTTCGGATGATATTTTCATACCACTGTATGCTTTATAAATGTACACTTTTGATGGGTTAGATATGAGGTTTCCCTCATGTTCCAATCCCAATAATATTGTTTCCATAGGATCATTTATATGCATCTGAATCAGAATCAGTTGTATATGCATAAATATCTATGTCTGAATCTATATCTGAATCTTGTATAGGTTCATATCCAAGATCATATGCAATTTTTAATAAATTGGTTTCTCGTTCCTTTTTAGTCTTTTTTGGGCATTCGTAAGATTTGTGTCCGTCTTCTTGACATATCCAACATTTACAATCTTTTTTATTTGATGGACAATAATTTGTTTTAGGTTGATATTTTTGTCTATATTGTTTTCTATTTCGAATATATTTTCTTTCACCTTGTTTATAATATTATTTATATTTAGGTTTATAAGTTTGTTTTTTCCAAATTTTCTTTTTATATCGTTGTCTTTTATTATCTTTACATCCATATTGATTAACTTTTATTATCTTTACATCCAACATTTACAATCTTTTTTATTTGATGGACAATAATTTGTTTTAGGTTGATATTTTTGTCTATATTGTTTTCTATTTCGAAAATATTTTCTTTCACCTTGTTTATAATATTGTTTATATTTAGGTTTATAAGTTTGTTTTTTCCAAATTTTCTTTTTATATCGTTGTCTTTTATTATCTTTACATCCATGTCGAATGTGACATAAAGTAGGTAAGATGTAACATAAAGTGTAAGACCCTTGATAGTAGAGGGGTGTAAATAGTAAAATAGGGTTGTCGTGTTGCAATCATACGATTGCTCTCAATTATGTAACCGGCTCTTTAGAGCCTATAGATAGGGCAGTTGCCCGTATGAAATAAACAAGGTGTTTTGAGTGTTTAAGACTTGAGTTGAATCTCAATGTCTTCCTCTGTTGAAATAATTTATCTATTTCTAAATAGCAGAGTCCTCTGTTGAAATAGTTTATCTATTTCTGAATAGCAGAGCCTTCTATCCATACTATCCAGAACCATTCATATAATTTGACCAATCCATCATCAATTAAGAACATCATCATCAAGATCATCCCAACGCACATTCGTATCGATTTGAATAGCAGAGCCCTCTGTTGAAATAGTTTATCTATTTCTGAATAGTAGAGCCCGGGGTTTGTATTTGTTGTATTCTAAGGATGTAGTTTTAGAAAAGTTCAAAGTAGGGGGGGGTTGAATATATAGTTTTCTTTATGAAATAAACTCAATTTATTTTATGGCACCCGATTTCATTAATAAAATAGCAATAAATAAGTAAAAATTGAGGTCTTTTGAGGGAAAAAAAATTAGGTGTAAAATATATTTAAAAAAAAGTTAGACTATAGTGTACTTTATGGAATAATTTTATAATCATATTACATTATAAAGTGGTGTAAATTTAACTTGTTTGCTATAGTCATACTTGAACAGTTGAACGACTTCTTAACCTCTCATAATAACCTTCTCATATATTTTACACTAGGTGTGAGACCCGTGTAATACACGAGTTTTTTTTTAAAAAAAAATTAATATATTTTGTTAAGCATTACATGTTTAATAATTTACAAAACTGAATTTGGAAATAATATCAATATTAGCTGTGAATAAACCAATTTTTGCAAGGTTTCTGCAAATTATCGTGAATTCAAAATGGATTGCCCGAAAATTATGTTTTTCAATTAAGAAAGTTGATTTGAATTTAAGTTTCCTTATTATGTGAGAATTTATGGATTGCCCGAAAATATCCTATTACTGATATTTTTACATCCATTTTATATCTGTAACACACTTTTACTTTCATTTTGAATCTGTAACTCAACCTTACCTCTTGAACTGGCTTAAATTAGGCTGGTAGGTTTTTCTAATAAACCAGTATGTACACCAGAATGTCACAAACCCAGGCCCCACCTATATATTCAATGATAGTGGAATCAAGAAGAGAAAAGAAAACAAAAAGATACGAAAAGAATAGTACCTGTAGCTTTTTCTCTACACTTCCTGCTTTGAAACACTTTTCACAATCACAGAAACCCATAATGGGTTTTAGTTTCTTTTCAAGCTTTAAGAATAAATAGGAAGAACATAACCAACATATTGGTAATATGAATATTGGAATACACAAAATCAATAATAATAATGTGTAAAATGAGAGAAACAAAAAAATGTATGCATACATGTTAGAGCTTTCTAACAGGGGAAGGGATACCAGAAAAATGTATATCGCCATTCATTACCAAAAATGGCCAACATAGAAACAGTGGTATGTGAACTCCATACAGGAAATAAATTATGGGAGATAAAAGCAGGTATCAAGATAAGAATATAATTTGTAAACTCAATTAAACATAAAAAAGAACAATCATACCTGAAGAATGACATTCTCTTGCAATATGCAACCGAAATCTTGAATAAGGACCTAATATAAAGAACAAATAAGTAAAACAAAGATAGGGGAAAGAATATAAATTCTAAAGTTGAGAGACATATAACACTCCAAATATTCTACTTCACAAATATTGACATCCCATGTTGACAAAAATATGTCAATCCCATAATGACGTAACTAAAAAAAAAATGCGATGTTAATATGAGGTCATAGAACTTTTCAATGAAATGATGCTATATTTGTCTAAATATTTAGACTTGAAAAAAAAGTAGTATGCTAACTTTTCCAACAAAATTGTTTCCTTGGTCAGAGGTCTATCAAATTTCCTTGGTGAGAGGTCTATCAAAACAGACAATAATGCTCCATCTTCATCACCTGGAAAATTTGTTTTGTTCAAAAAATCAAAATGTAAGATAATTTGATCTACCATTTTAACTATTTTCCCATTTTTAACATTTTTACTACTGTGATTAACTCTTTCACAGTTAAGAAACCTGGAACTCCTTTTGGAGTTATGTTATTAATCATTCTTTCCCCTAAGGACATGTAAGTAATTTAACAGATGACAAATTAATTCCAAGATATAGAAAGAACTCCCCATTTTGCTTATGTCCTTTTTGGTCAAGTGCTAATCAGTTCAAACAGCAAAAATATCCAATCAGATATAGCAATGTTCATTTTACTCAAATCACTAAAAAACTAAAAAGAAAAGACTCATGTTTAGTACAGTGATGTAACAGAAAATGATGAAAGTATGATGCTTCACCTTGTTTGCTACCATATTATTGATGTAGTCTTGCATTTTGTTGTCGTGTTCCTTGCATTTAGTTCTCCTTTTCATAACGATTACAAAGACGCCATAATTCATCAATATTAAGGACACAGTAAACATGTTTAACTCCAATAAAAACACTACCATAACCAAAATGTGCATAAATTTGAAACAAAAAAGAACTTACTGATGTGGGCAGAACTTCTATTAGAACCATCTCAGATTGATCAACCTTTCATCCTCCTGGGAAAAATATATTAAATATTTCAAGCACAATTACATATATCAAAGACAAATTCAAAAATGAATCTAATTATAAATTTCAAGCATGTACCTTTGAAAAAATATGATTATCTCTAGGAAACTTATAGAAACAATGTGGAGCAAACCCAAAGTAAAACTGCACTCTAAGTTCATGTAGGCATTTTATCGAACGGTTGTCATGCACATTCAAATCTATTACCAACTAAATCGATTCCATGAAGACATATTTTTTGGTTAAAACTGAAGCTTTAAAAAAGATAAGTACAAACAGAGAATAGTCTTACCAATTGGCAAATGATGAAGAACATGGTGAGCGGTAGTGGCTGTAGATAGTCGTGGAGTTGATGAAAGATACAAATTGAAGCTTTAATTCTAGAAAGTCTTACCGATTGGTCATCATATATTGTCATCGTAGTTATCAAATTACCAAACAAAAAAACAACGATGCATTGGTTCCTGATTTTTAGTGTATTCAAATAAAAAGGTAGAATTCAAAATTCAAATCTCCCTAATATCACTAATTAAGTGGTCGATTTATAGGATTGAACATGGAAAGTCTTGCAATTTGAACGTAAATTGCTATTATTTCCAAAAAAAACATGGAATTTGAATGTTATATGAAATCGAAAATTGCAGCAAGTTGAAAAAAAATCGGGGTTACATTAATATTTATGAAATTATGATTTAGTTAGTACAAAAATATAGAAATTATTTAGAAAAAGACACGTGAAAGGTTTAGCATAGTAGAAAATATAGAAATTATTTAGAAAATGACACGTGAAAGGTTTAGCATAGTAGAAAAGGACATGTGGCACATTAAAAGTTTTGTTTATTAGAGGAGGTAGACTAGATGTGAGACCCGTATGTTATACGAGTTTGATAAAACAAAAATTAAATATAAAAGTTTAAATAAAAATATATTTAAATTTGAAATTTTAGATTTGAAATTTAAAATTTAAAATTTGAATTTAAAAAAAAACATATTAAATACTATATGAATACTAATATTGTAATTTATTGGTTATTTTCAATTAAGACAATTATTAATTGAGGGATAAATATGATGTGTTAATTAAGAAAAGACAAAAAAAATAAGTGGAAAAAACATTTAATCAAAAATACCAAAAAAACGACATGTGTCCAAGTTAATGAAAGAGTGACATGTGGTAAAAAAAATTTATTTATTAGAAACTAGATGTGAGACCCGTGTAATACACGAGTTTTTTTTTTAAAAAAATTAATATATTTTGTTAAGCATTACATGTTTAATAATTTACAAAACTGAATTTGGAAAGAATATCAATATTAGCTGTGAATAAACCAATTTTTGCAAGGTTTTTGCAAATTATCGTGAATTCAAAATGGATTGCCCGAAAATTATGTTTTTCAATTAAGAAAGTTGATTTGAATTTAAATTGAATTTAATACATTAAGTGACAAATTATGTGAGAATTTATGGAGACATTTAAGTTTCCTTATTTTCTTTATTATACTTTTAGATTAGATTTTTTTATAATCCTACTTAATAAATGAAAGTTTTTTTTGCCACATATAGGATTTGACAAAAAAAACCTTCATTTATTAAGTAAGTAGGATTACATTTGATAAAAAAAACCTTCATTTACTAAGTAAGTAGGATTTACATCTTTTATTTGTATTTGAATTAAAAACTTTTAGCGGGTTCATCAAATCACAAAGATGCACCTGCTCGCTGCTCGTAGTAAATGGCCTTATAGTCATAATCCCTTATGGCCTTATTCCCTTTTATAAGCTGAGGTAAGGGATTCTACAAATACAATCAAATGAAGAGAAAATTATCAAATCTAGTTAGAACAGGATTTTACACAGAAGCTCTCTCTTTATTTTCAAAGCTTCATTTTCAGTCACACCCCGTAGACGAATTCACCTTTCCTTTCCTTCTTAAAGCGTGCTCGAAGCTCAAACTACTCCCACATGGCCAAATACTTCACGCCCATCTCACAAAAACTGGGTTCAATTCAGATATATACACCGCCACATCCCTCACCGACATGTACTTCAAGTTTCAGTTCATGGAAAGCGCACTCAAGGTGTTCGACGAAATTACTGAACCAAATACAACATTGATCAACGTTATCGTATCTGGGTTTTCCCAGAACGGGTATTACAAGGAATCTTTGGACATTTTCAGACGAGTTAATAGTGAGTATGGACTCAAACCCGATTCTGCCACCATTGCTAGCTTGTTGTCAGGTTGTGAAAACGACCTAAAAGATGGCCTCCAGATCCATTGTTGGGCTTTCAAGATCGGTGTTGAAACAGACATTTATGTAGCCACATCCCTTGTGACAATGTACTCTAACTATAAACATCCCGAAACTGCATCAATTGTTTTCAAACAAATCCATAATCGAAATGCAACTTGCTATAACGCGTTTCTTACGGGTTTATTACAAAATCGAAATTTTCAACCCGTATTAGAAACATTCAAACAAATGCTCCAATCATCAGATCAAAACCCAAATCCAGTCACCTTTCTTTCTGTTCTATCCGCATGTTCTGATCTCAAGAATCTGAAATTTGGAACACAGGTTCATGTGCTACTTATTAAACTCAATTTGGTACTCAACGTGTTAACTGGAACTGCACTTTTGGACATGTATTCCAAATGCGGATATTGGCATTGGGCTCACGATGTTTTCAAGAATCTTGATGGTGTAAGAAATCTAATAACATGGAATTCAATGATTTCAGGGATGATGATGAATGGGGAGATTGAAACTGCTATTCATTTGTTTTCAATGTTGGGATCCGAAGGATTTAAACCCGATTCAGCAACATGGAATTGTATGATAAACGGGTTTTCACACCTCGGGAAAACCCACGAATCGTTCTTGTTTTTTAAAAAGATGTTAGAAACCGGTGAACCCCCGAGTATGAAATCGATCACAAGTTTATTATCTGCTTGTGCTTCTATGTTTGGTTTTGTAAGTGGTAAAGAAATCCATGGATATGTTATTAGAAATGGTATTAATCATGATGAATTTGTAGTCACTGCACTTGTGGATATGTACATGAAATGTGGTCGGCCTTCATGGGCGTTTTTGGTATTTAACAATCTTGAAATAAAACCGAGCGATCCCGTGATTTGGAACGCGATGATATCGGGGTATGGGCGAAATGGGGAGATTGAATCTGCTTTTGAGATGTTTGATTGGATGTTAAAAGAGAATGTGAAACCAAATTCGTCGACTTTTAACTGTCTTTTATCGGTTTGTAGTCATAGTGGAAAAGTCGAGAAAAGTTTGGAGATTTTAAGGATGATGAAATGTTACGATTTGGTACCGGGTTCGGAGCATTATGGTAGTGTGATTGATGTTTTGGGTAGGTCTGGTAGAATAGATGAAGCTCGGGGGGTGTTATTGGAAATTCCAGAAGTTTCAGGGTCGGTTTTGGCTTCTTTGCTTGGTGCATCGAAGTTTTATTCGGATACGAAAACAGGAGAAGAAATGGCGAAATTGCTTGTGGAATTGGATCCCAAAAGTACTCTGCCTTTTGTGGTTTTATCGAGTATTTATGCTGAGAAGGAAAGGTGGAAGGATGTGGAAGAGTTGAGAGGTGAGATGGATCGAAGGAGATTGAAAAAGATTAGTGGTTTTAGTTCGGTGATTGTAAGATAAATATTTGAAAATGTTGTGTTATTTTCTTAATGATGAGTTGATGATTGTATGTTAATATACAAGTAAGTATCCGGTCAATGATCCATTTTTCCATTCTAATTTAAATAAAGTTTTCATAAATAATGTACAAGAAAAAAGAAAAACGTTCAATAATTACATGCTAGAATTGTAGTTTGAAGATTTTTTCAAGCCAAACCGTTTTTTTTAAGAATTTAAATAAAATCAGATCCGGTATGAACTGAAATGGGGCTGGAGCATACCACCCATTTTTTCAAACCGGGTCCAGATGCACCTCACTACGATCATAACCGTTTATCAAATCCTACTTTTCTAACCAAGTTTAGCATTCTTCATTTCTCCTACTCCTACACCCAACCGTTTTTAGTTTTTACGCCCAAACATTTGTCTCGTTTACGTCCACAACTTCGTCTTCTTCGTCCGACTAAACCCTCTCTGCAACTTCCTCTCTCCATCTCCAATGGCTTCATCCGTATGCTCTTCGTTTCGAGCAATTATCCCTCAGTGGACTCACAGCAACAAAATTTTCAGATACTGTCTACTCCTACACTGCAAAAGGAAGCATTCTTTCAATTTCACGCCGTTAACTATTTCTTCTGCTTTCAACGATGATTCCATTCCTCCCACACCAAACCCTAAACAATCCCAGGTAACTAAAATCATCATCTATATCTCTCTCTGTTATTATACACATCATCATCGTTTCATTGATTGCAGATGAGTTACGATCCTTCAGAAGATCTCTTCGGAATTTACGCGGATCTGCAGCCGAGGTATTGCTTCTGACTTTCGATTCTAGTGTGTTTTGGGGATTTATCTACTTGGATTAGATGAGTTTATCCAATAGCCCTAATGTGTTTAATATTTAATAACTGACGTTAATTTCGATTTCAAATTTTGGAACATCCAAAACATAAAATTCCCCTGTCATTCTTTAAAGGCTTGCATATTAGCTACCATTGTACTTTGACTTTAACTCTTCAAAGCCATACTATTTGTAACAAAACAGAGTAAATGTTATAGCACCAAAAGGTTAAATGTGTGACTTTGATTCCAGGAAAGGTCTTTCAAGTGATTCAAGTCCAAGGTCTTGGTTTGGTCCAAATGGTCAGTATATTAGAGAGTTGCCTTGCCCAAGTTGCAGGGGAAGGGGCTACACTCCCTGCACAATATGTGGCATTGAAAGATCAAGATTAGATTGTTCACAGTGTAATGGCAAGGTGTGCTTTCATTCTGTATGTTGAATTATGTATCTTTTAATTAAACAAACCTACCTCCTTTGTACTGGATTATGTCAGGGTATGGTTACATGTCATCAATGCTCGGGTGAATGCGTAATTTGGGAAGAGTCCATTGATGAAAGACCATGGGAGAAAGCTCGTTCAATGTATCATCTCCTATCTTTTTGTGACTTCACATACTCCTATTAATTTTCTTTATATATATATATATATATATATATATATATATATATATATATATATACCATCATAGTAATTGACTTTATAAAACATCATACTTGGTTTTTCTCAACGAACTAATAGCCATTCTTCTGAAAATAAACACGCAAGAAAATATATCAAAATATAAATGCAATAAGAATCATCATACTTCCAACTTTTATGGCCACGACTTCTGAGCTGCTATCATATGTGGTTTATGGTTGCAAACTAGTAACTGTTGTTGTGAAAATGCCAAAAGGCACATAGTTTGCAAGAACCATTATGATTTGACACTTTTTCTCCAAAATCTCTCATTCTTGTAAATTGAAGTTGTCCTTTTAGTGTTTTCACTAGAACTCATTACTTTTAGGCCTGTGTATATTATTTTCAGTTCTCCACTGAGAGTAAAGGAAGACGATGAAGTTGACAATCTTGAAATAAAACTGTCTGTAAGGAAAAAGTCAAAGCGTGTATACCATTCTCCATCTCCTGAAGTTGGTTTGAAGATCAGTAAAGCTTTGAAAGCAAGTTTGTTTCTTTCCTTTTTATTTTTTTTCTTTAAAAAATAATAATAATAATAATAATACAGGATTCAGTAGTAGTAGATCGATCATGAACTAAATCTTTTGTTTGTTAGTTGGGTGATTGCAGAGCCTGAATGCGAAAACTGGATTATTCACCAACCGAATGAAACTCATCCATGGTAATCCCAAGCTTCATGCTGAACGAGTGGCAGCCATCAAGGTTTTCTTTCTTTGTATGACTTGTGTCTGTGGGTCCCATTCCCATTCAGATGATTTTTAACACTTAAAAAAATATACTCTACTGTTTTCAGAAATCTAAAGGGTCTGTTGATGCAAGAAAGCATGCTTCAGAAACCATGAAAGCCTTCTTTAGCGATCCAGAAAACCGACGCAAAAGAAGCATTTCCATGAAAGGTACATAGTAAAGGGCATTTATGTCTTTTTCTCTGTCTTGTCTTGTCCTGTAGCAGCTGAAAGTGAGTTTTGGTTTGGTGTTAGGGGTGGACTTTTATTGCAAAAACTGCGGTCGATTAGGGCACAGGAGACACTATTGTCCAGAAGTTGATCAAACAGATCGACGGTTCAGATGCAGGTTGTGTGGCGAAAAGGGTCACAACAGAAGAAGCTGTAAGAAATATGAGACAAAAGAATCAAATTCAGATAAAACAAGTTTTAATCCACCGTGTTGCAGTGTATGTGGAAAACCCGGGCATAATCGTAGGACTTGCCTACTTCAGCTTCAGCCCCCCACCTCCACCACAACCAAAACTCAGGGGATCAAGAAATCTCCTGTTGACTTGAAGAAAAGAGGTTACACTTGCAGGCTGTGTGGAGAAGAAGGTCACAACTTCAGGACATGCCCCTCAAGAAACATATCTTAATATAAAGACATATTAAATGTTAATGTTTCAGTAAAATAATATGGTAATAATTTTATTATTAAAACGATGGAAGTCGAAATAAGTTTTTGTTTTTGATTTTAGAAATATCATATTACGTAGTAACATACCGTTTGAGTTGATACAATACATTTCATATTTCATATAATATAAAATGAGTGGTAATGTTTCTCCTTACGAAAAAAGCATTTTACATATACTTAAACTTTTATCTACACCACCATTTAATTAAAGTAACCGTTCAATTACTCCACAAAATTTACTTGCTTAACATCATGAGCCGCTGGCCGGCCGCCCTCTCTTCCTCTTAAATGGCCTTCCCGGTGATCTCTTCACAACCGACTTCCCACCTTCCACCTCCACATGTGACGGCTGCCCTCTCTTCCTTTTCAATACTTTATCAGCCGGAGCTTTGCCAGCTGGCTTCTTGGACTGCACCTTTTTCTCCACCACAACCTCCATACGTGGTGGCCGCCCTCTTAACCTCTTTGAAACTTCAGCCGCTGGAGCTTTGCCAACTGGTTTCTTAGACCGCTCTTTTTTCTCCACCACCACCTCCACACGTGGTGGTCGACCTCTTAATCTCTTTGAAATTTCAGCCGTTGGAGCTTTGCCAGCCGGCTTCGGCTTCTTAGACCGCCCCTTTTTCTCCACCACCACCTCCACACGTGGTGGCCGCCCTCTTAATCTCTTTGAAACTTCAACCGCCGGAGCTATGTCAGCTGGCTTCTTAGACTGCCCCTTTTTCTCCACCACCTCCACACGCGGCGGCCGCCCTCTCGGTCTCTTTAAAACTTCAGCCGCCGCCGGAACTTTTCCGGCTGGCTGCTTTTCATTCACCACCTCCCGTCCGTCATCTTTACTTTCCACCACCACACGTGGCTGTGGAGGCTTCCCTCTTGACCTCTTCAAAACTTCGGCTGCCAGAGCTTGAGCTTTGCCAGTTGACGGTTTGGGACGCACCACCTCCTGCATCTCCACACGTGGCGGTGACGGTGGTGGTGGCAATGGCGGCTGCGGCTGCCCTCTGGACCTCTTCTTCAAAACTTCAACCGCCGGTGGTTGCTTGGACTGAACTCTTTTCTTGGTGACTTTTGCTAGACACAACTTGTCTTCGCTTTTGATAAACTTAAATACACATTTATCACCTTCACATAACTCATTAACTCGCCGGAATTCACTCCACCCTCCCGACAAATAGTACCTTTTGCTATCAGATAGTAACCTTATTTTCCACTCTTGTCCATCAATATTCTTCATTATCACGCTTCTTTCTGCATCTATTCTGGCCAACCGCGCAAATTCCGATGGAAGCCGCTGATGAGTTTTACAAAAGTTAAAATTTTCATTAGAACCAAATAATCTTACTGATTAAGATGAATTTATATAATACTTAAGGTAAAACTTACCATAGACATTGTGTGACCTTTAGACATAATCGTCATAAAGTAAGGATCGCCGTCATTCCCATCAACATCAACATCACCACCACCATCGTCATCTTCGTCACCGGCATCTTCTTCTTCATCGACACCCCCATCATCAAAAATATCATCTTCTTCTTCCTCTTCATCATCAGATTCTTCCTCTTCCTCTTCCTCATCCTCATCCTCATCCTCTTCTTCTGCTGCTTCTTCTTCGTCGTCTTCGACACCATCTTCAACTTCAACTTCTTCTTCCTCTTTCTCTGCTTCTTGTTCTTCTACTTCATCATGGTCATCATTTTCAACCTGGATTTGTGAGGGGAAATCTCTTTCACACCCATTTGGACTGAAAATTGAAAATTTGAACGTGGATTCATCAACGAGCCAAAACACAAGAAAATCCCCAAATCCCAAGTCGCTATCTTCAACGACGTCGCTCCATCCATCGGTAAAGCAGTAAATTTCACCTTCTTTTTTTATCTTCAATCTCCATTCATACCCTCCATTTCTTGATCGGAGTATTGGGTTCTCAGGGATCTTGTTCTCCAAGTGCCTGCGGATAAAACCAGATGGCAATTCCTGCAAAATTGCATGATTAGGAAAATTACTGGAAAAGAAAGAATAGAAATTGAATTGAAGTTGATGAGTACCAAGCGAGGGGCGGAACGGTCGAGCAAAATCTTGTAGAAGGAAGGGAGCGGGCGAAGGGCCATGATTTTGCAGACTGCAGAGGGTTGGAATTGGAAAAGAGGGTTGTTAATTGCCGCTCGTACTTGCCCTATACACCTACCTGAAATAAACATCAATAAAAATCGGGTTTCAATTGAATTTTTTTTTTTTTTTTTTTTTAAATGAGATTTCTATTTATGTTTTTTAACTGTCTAATTAATATTTTTTGTTTCTAAATTTAAACTAAATAATAGTAGATAGACATATAAATGACTTTTTGTTTGATAACTGCTATTTCATCTGTCTATTAAAATATGAGAAATTAAATTGTCTTTTATATTTTATGGCTATAAATATCTCTATCCATTAAAATTATAACAAGTGTCACAAATTTATATTTTTCTAAACTATCTCATTAAAAGTATATTAGAAATATATAAAAAAAATTGAATGGTGGAATAATAACACTTGTTATAATTTTAGTGGACTAAAATATTTTTAGACATAAAAGTTATGAGGCAATTTAATTTCTCTTAAATATATAATATTAACTGCTACTCTTTATCACATAACCATGTTTATTAATGACTAATATGGATTAATGTACATAAATGGGCTTTTTATTTGAAACTGCTATTTTATCTTTTTATTACGTTTAGTTTTTGAGTTTTAGTAAGAAAAATGAGAAATAAAAGCGAGGAGAAAAAATAAAAAGGAAAAAAAGTTGTATTATATATTCCCGAGGTAGAGAAATGAAAAGAAATTGATATTTTGTTTATTTCTTTTCAAATTTTTCTAATTTGAAAGAAAAATTATGATGTAAAGTTTCATTCTATTTCTTTTCTTTATTCTATTTCTTTTCTTTAGTGAAACTTGGGACATTATTTTTTTATTATTTTCTTTACACTTCAATCAGTTTCTCATTTTATCGTGGTTAAGTTGAACTCAAAAATAGAGTGTTAAAAAATAATATATTGTTTATTTAATAATATATATATATATATATATATATATATATATATATATATATGTTCGTGTTACTAATTCTTGAGAAATCATTATATATTAATTTTTTAAAATTTTATGTATTAACCAGAAGCAATTTAATAAATTAAACATGTTAATCAATAATCAATTAAATGGAAATCCCTTAAATCTTGGATCCGTTAAACTATATATATATATATATATATATATATATATATATATATATATATATATATTAAAGGATATACAGTAACTTTTTTCCATTTATACTTTTGACACTTTAATTTTATTTGTTTACAATTTTGCCTTAACTTTTTTCAATTCATATTTTTGCCACTTTACTTTTATTTTCTTACACTTTTGTCTTAACATTTTCCAATTCATACTTTTGTCACTTTTAACTTTTCCTAATTCATACTTTTGCTATTTTACTTTTATTTCCTTACACTTTTACCTTAACCTTTTCCAATTTATATTTTTGCCACTTTAGTTTTATTTCTTTACAAACACGTCTGAAAAAACCTTTCCGAACCATGCGAAGCATGGGCCCTTTTCCTAGTTCTCATTAAATTTGTAGCCCTTCTTCTCTTTTCTCTCACGACCATGATGCATAAACCCTAGGTGTTTGTTTTTTTAACAAAAAATCATGAAGTCTGCGAACTACCTCTGTAGAAGAATAAGTGGACCAAACGGCTACAAACTGTAATAGAAAGCGTGTTTGTTTTTTAACATCTGCATGCTGCTGCAAATATTAAAAAAATAAAATAAACATATTTATATACCGAAAATAGTTTTTTAATACCAAAAATTTAATAATGTATGACATTTCAGCAAAAAAATAATGATATTTCAACAAAAAAAAAATAATGATATTTCAACAAAAAAAATAATAATGATATTTCAGCAAAAAATTAATGATATTTCATAAAGAAATTATCATTATTCAATATAAAAAAACGAAAAAAATAATTTAACAAGAATAAACCAAAAAATACGAAAAAAAAAAGGTGAAACAAGAATTCAGCAACATATAATCAAGATTTCAGCAAGAAAAAAAAAAGAGGTTGGAAGAGGCAATACAAGTGCTGCCCCAAACAGAACACGTGCAGAGGTTTTTTACTCTGAATACTTCTAAAAACAAACAACTACGAGATGAAAAGTGTTGCGTGTGTGCTGCGTCGCGCAACAATAAGAGGTGAAGAGGTTTTTTACAAAAAACAAACAACACCTAAGTAATTTCAATTTTGATTACAGAGATCTTAGGTGATTTCCTATATGAACATTGCACACTTCTAGAATTAACGCTCAAGGTCAGCATCTCTTCTCTTCTGTTTGCTCTCAGTTTTGGATTGGAAAAATGACTTATAAGCCAAACGAAGTTTCCAAATCGTTCAAAAAACCCTAATTATGTTTTGTTTGTTCAAGAAAACCCAACGAACTTAACATTTTGTTTAAAAAAACCCAACTAACTTACACTTTTGTTCAATTCTCATTAGGGTTAACCAGCTAATGAAAGTCAACGAATGATGTAACATCCCAAAAATACTGAGTAAAATTTTTTATTTTTAAGTCAACCCAAAACCATCATTCATTTCAAACCATCAAAGTACGACAATGTGGAAAAATAGTTATCAGAGTACAATCCCAAAATCATAAAATGTTGAACACCGGTGGATGTATGTGATCATGTCGAGGTCTTCCCTTTCGAACCAGAAGTACCTGAAAAACATTTTAAACATAAACCGTAAGCACAAAGTTTGGTGAGTTCCCCAAAAATACCACATATCATACATATGTTGCCATGGGCTACCCTCATGGTCTTGCATACAAGTGTAATGTGCTACCCCTATGGTCTTTTCCATGGAATGTCATGGGCTACCCCCAGGGTCTTACAATCAAGTGTTATGGGCTACCCCCATGATTTTTCCTTTAAATGTCATGGGCTACCCCTATGGCCTTTCAAGCAATTGTCATGGGCTACCCCCATGATTTTTCCTTTAAATGTCATGGGCTACCCCTATGGTCTTTCATGCAATTGTCATGGGCTACCCCTATGGTCTTTCATACAAATGTCATGGGCTACCCCTATGGTCTTTCATACAACTGTCATGGGCTACCCTCGGGGTCTTCCATGCAAGTATCACAAAGACAACAAGCATCCTACATAATATAGTGAGAAGACTCACCTCAATCTGATGATAAACAAATCACACACTTGAGTTGTTGCTATAAAGGCTCCTCACACTTAACATATCCAAAACAATCCCTAGTTAATAGTTACGGTAATAACCCATAATCAAAGGTCCACAACATATTCTCTCTTACTAAGGGTAAAAGACCATTTTACCCTTCCAAGGCTAAACCCAACCAAACCTGGCCCAAGGCCCAAAAATGGCCTAAAAGCATTTATGGGAGTACACCATGCGTACTCTCTTCTTACGCCATGCGTACTGAGTTACCACCGAGAAGGAAACAGGGTATAACTCGTTACGCCATGCGTACCCCAGGGTTACGCCCTGCGTAACCCCTATGATGCCAAATTCCATTTTTAAGCTCTTAATACCTAAAGACTAAATGTCAAACTCATAAATCATAATCTTGAGAAGGTCTTAACTGATAAAGTCGTCAACTTTAAGCTTTTGCATGGCTTAATGGAGCCCAAAATCAAACTCTATGTCCAAGACTTCACAAAATGACCAACAATTCATGCATGGGTGGAATATAACCCTCAAGATCAGATTTTTATGCCATAAGAATCTCAGAAACACCAAGAAATGTTAACCTAAGCTCTGGAGTAGCTTTTACTTACAAGAACCAAAACCATGAGACCAAAAGCATGCAAATCTCTAAGCTAGTCTAAATCTAAGCCATAGAACCATAAAGGTGAGAGCTTTATACCTCCAGAAGCTTATCCGAGATATTCAGCAGTTGAGGTGACTTTCCTCACTGTGCTTGTCGGGTCGAAGGCACCAATGCCGACCCATGGTTTATTATGATTAGGATGCTAGTTGTCTGTGTGACTCTTGCATGTATGATGTGATATGTATATCAGGCAGGGTCCGATGCCAGGAGAGGCATGTTGAGTATATTGTATGCTATTTGCCTTAGTAATTCTTGTATGTGCTTTATGTGACTATATGAATGTCGGGTGGGGATTGATGAATGAGATGAGGTGGGGCCCATCTCATGATATTGACAGATCTGTTCCGAGCGGGGCCCGATGGGATTAGGGGCATGACCCATTGTATGTTTGTTACGTATGCTATGGGGTATTTCAGGGAACTCACTAAGATTTGTGCTTACGGGTTTTAGTTTATGTTTCAGGTACTTCCGGATCGAAGGGGAAGAGCTCGGGGTGATCGCATCGTACACACCATGTTGTTTCGCATTTTGTTTGACTCTAATGTAACTGGATGATTTTGACCTATTCTGATTTCATTATGGTTTTTATGAAAATGTTTTAGATGATGGTTTAATTGTTATAAAAATGAAATTTTTGGTCTTAAATTTTGGGACGTTAAAAGATCCAAGACACAAAATATTCTTATTGACCTGAAGATTCATAAAGTTGCAAACTTTATGAGATCCTATTACTTAAATCCATTAAAACATGGAAAAAGGGGGACAAAATGCAAAGATCTAGCAACATGGTAAGAAAGAGGTTAGATCTTGGACACTCACCAAAGTCCAAGAGATATGTTAGCTGGAGAAATGATGTTTTTCAAGTAACCACCACACCAAGAGCTTCCTCTCCTTCTAAAATCACCCAAAAAGCATCAAGAATGAGCTCATAACTTCAATGGAGGCTAGGGTTAGGGTTTTTGAGGTTGGGAGGAAAATGGAGGCTGAAACCCTAGCCTTAATGTTCCTTATATAGGGTCCAAAGCCCGAAATTAAGGTTTTCACTAAAACACCTGCCACGTCGTGGTGCCTCAATACCACATCGTGACGGGTCATTTAAGTCCCGCGATTCAAAACGTTCTGCAACGTCATGGTGATGCTCCACCATGTCATGGCCACCCCATTTAAAGTAAATACATGAAAGTTGATTCATACCTGTACCGGATGTTACAGTTCCCCAACCTTAGAATTCCTTATTACCAGGGGTGTTGTAACATCTCGAAAATCAGGACATAATTTATTTTTGTTTTTAGATTAATAAATCGTTAATACATATTGCTTCCATAAACCCAGAGTAACCAATATTTAGCAAAACATCATTAAATCAGAGTAATTCACAGAATGTAGAAACATGTGGTGTGTGCTCTACAATCATCCCGAGCTCTTCCATTTGAAAACCGGAGTACCTGAAACATAAACTGAAAACCGTAAGCAAAAATCTTAGCGAGTTCCCCAAAATACCATACCACATACAACCACAAATTATCATGCATATACATATAGTTGCCATGAGCTCCCCCCATGGTCTTTATCTATTATGCCATGGGCTACCCCATGGTCTTTACCTGGAATGACATGAGATTCCCCCCATGGTCTGACATCCAATTGCTACGGGCTCCCCCCGGGGTCTTCCATGCAAGTATCACAGAGACAACTAGCATACTACATAACACGTAATGGGTCGGCATTGGTGCTTTCGACCCATGGATATAGTGAGAAGACTCACCTCGAATGCAGAAGCTTACTGAAAGAAATCCCTAGTTGCTGCCTTAACGACACTTCCGAGCTATCAGATCAAAATAACACCTAATTAGCAATTGGGTTCCATTCTAAGGCCCACCATCCATACTTGGGGTAAAATGACCATTTTACCCATGACCTAACATGCATCAAAGCTGAAGCCCAAATCCAAAAGATCCACAAAGGCCTAGTAATGGTCCAATTTTCCAAATTGGGCCCAACCCCATATGGGCCTTATCCTAAGCCTATAATTCACTTAGTTACAATTCTGATTACCTCAAGTACCCCCTTAGAACAACTTGGTCAAAGACAGGGTCAAAAGTCAAGGTCAACAGCCCGAGTTGACCCAACATGCCGATTTGTCCTTCAACTCGCCGTGTTTCTCCATTATCTGCAAATTCGGGGAAAAACTTAGCCAGCTTGCCGAATTTATCCATAAACACACCGAGTTCGCCAGAACCCAACATCTTAATACATTAAGCCGACGTTATCAACTCTAAGAGCTTCACAACTCAGATTCGACCAAAATGAGATCTAGAAGGGCAAAGTTTCCAACTTTACCCCTAGGAACCACCGAAATGGGTCCAAGCCCAAACCCTAGACTTAAAAGAGCTAGGGCTTAACCATTAAGCACTTAATCTCCAAATACAAAGCCCCAAAATGCAGATCTGACACCCTGGAGCTGGAAGACCACGTAAAGTTTCCAACTTTACACTCATGCATGCCAAGGAGGAGTTCAAATGCTCAAGAAGGGCTTAATAAGGGACTTAATGAATGCATGAAGCCCTTAAATCCATAAAGTTGGCACCTTTATGCCAAAAGAGTCCATGAAAACCCTAGATCTCAAAGAATAAGGCTTTGGGACGTCCTAATCCCAACATCCATCTAAACCATGGCTAAAAAATGACAATTTAACCCAAAAGAGAGATCTAAGCATCTAGCAATCAAGATAAGAACTTGATACCTCAAACTCCTTGCAAAATAGATAAATATTTTGGATCCAAGACTTCCTTCTCCAAGCTTAGAACTTCAAGATCTTCAAACTCCTTCACAATGAACAAAAATGACCACCAAACTTTCTTCCAAGGCTCAAATGCTTGACAATGGAGGCTACAACTCGTTATAGGGTTTTGACAACAATGAAGGCTGATAAGGAGGCCAACCAAAGGAACTTAAGGCCTTTAAATAGGGTGCAACGCCCTAAAAGTTAGGGTTTCCTTCCCAGCCACCATGACGCCGAGTTGAGGCACCTCAACTCGCCGTGTTGGTTCATTTAATCCCCGCGATTCTTCCATCCTAAACATGTCGAGTTGGTTCCTCCAACTCGCAGTGTTCAACTCGAATTAGGCTTATTCTCAACAATTTCTCCTCAACATTTCGGGCGTTACATGTGTACGCCAAGGTGATCCCCTATCACCCTTCTTGTTTATTTTAGTCATGGAGGGTTTGTATAACATCCCAAGAATCAATGTAAAATTTTTGTTTTTAAAACCCAACCAAAAACCATAATTGTTTAAAAAACATAGTTCCCAAAAGTAACAATCACGAATCAGAGTATCCCAAAATGAAATATCATAAAATCAGAAGGATGTGCACGATCAAGCCTTCGCCATGCCCTTGTCCTCTGAAGTACCTAAAACCATAACCATCAAACTGTAAGCCAAAACTTAGTGAGTTCCCCGAAAGTACCACATAAAACCATACATATAACAACATGCATATATGAGCCTTCAGCCTGACTGGACCGCCTCGCAGGGCCTACATCCCATCTGGACCGCTCTATAGGTATTCGACATGACTGGACCGCCTCTCGGGCCTTCAGTCTATCCGGACCGCCCTGGGTATGTTGGTCTTCGGCACAAAGCAGGATCGGCTCAACCCAACAAACCATAACATGTTGACATATACAATAACAATCAATAACCAGCAATACATGTAATCATACAGATTTATCAATCAATCGTATAACCAGCATAACATCAATCCAATATACCAGGATACATAACCTACTAGATCGACATTGGTGCCTTCGACCCACAAGTACAGTGAGAAAAACTCACCTTACAGTCTGAAAGGATAGCAGAAAATAACGTTGCTCCAAATGCCAACTCTACAGGTC
Organism: Lactuca virosa; assembly: GCF_052849685.1. Lineage (NCBI taxonomy): Eukaryota > Viridiplantae > Streptophyta > Magnoliopsida > Asterales > Asteraceae > Lactuca > Lactuca virosa. The sequence continues at coordinate 17,669,463 of NC_136429.1, read as the reverse complement.
ACTTATACAACAAACAGTGACCTAAACTCAAACTACAATTCAAAATACCCAAAATGCCCCTAGGTTAAACTTGGTTAAAGTCAACGGTGAACCGTCAAATCCAAAGTCAGCTACAGCCGATCGTCATGTCATGGCCATCCATGGCCACGCCGTGGCAACAAAGCGACAAAGCAATCGACTCTAGCCCAGTCGTCACGCCGTGGGCACTGGGTTTTGAACAACATAATTGGTTAATTCGTTTTCTTCGATTCTAAGAGCTCCAAAGCTCAGATTTGGTCCATTCCATGGTCTAGATGGATCAAGTTTCCAACTTTATCCCTTAAGACCTTCCAAGAGGCAAAGATCTCACCCTTAGGTCCAAAAGAGGTGAAAACACATCATGGCTTAAACATTAAGCACTTAATCTTGAAGATCTCATAACCAACAATTTCAGAAGGGTTTCTAGTACCAAAAATATCATAAAAATTCATGCTTTCTAGATATGCATGTCCAATGTATGTATTGAACTCCTAATAGGTCAAAAACTAGGGTTAAATGACCAAACCTCTATGCATAACACCAAAACTCGTTTATAGATTAGATCCAAAACACCAAATACTCTATATGTGACAACCCGAAAATTTTTAAATTTTTGCCTAGTAAAGCTCAGCCAGTCAACTCAACTGAGTGTCAGACTCATTCCTGCTATCATTTAGCCTCGTTTAGAGTCCGTTTAAAGGCCCAAAGGTCAGTACATTCAAGCATTGAGCATAGGAATGGATCGCGTACACTTCTAGCATCAAAATCGGGCCTTACACTCCAATACAAGGAGTGTACGGCCGCACACCCCTCTCCTGGCAGCACACTCGCGTGTATCAAGTCTAGAACTCAGCCTCCTTTCATCCCTTTTCACCCTCCCAAGCCTAGAACACGATTTCTCTCTCAACTATCATCCGATTTGCAGCCTAGATCTACGAGTTTGTAAGTGTTCTTCCTTAGATTTGTTGTTAATCTTCATAAGCTAGTAACATCCTTTGATTTCATCCATTTGAAATCATGTTTTGGCTAGATCTTCAAATCTCACCAAGAACACACACTTGTTCTTGGTGATTTTGAGCCTTCTCGAGCTTCCGGATCGTAAGTACTCTTTCCCAATGCTTGAATCTTGTTTAGAACACTTGATTTAGTCTTAGAAATTGCCCAGAACTCAAGAACATATGGTGTGTGCGGCTGCACACACAGGTGTGGCCGTACACCCCTCAAACACCCTCAAAACACCCCTAAAGGCTTCCATATTGTGAGTACCATTCCCTAAGCTTGTTACTTACTAGATATGAGCCTTAGAAAACGTCCAAACCATGTTCATCAAGGAGTGTGCAGCCGCACACACTCCTTGTGGCCGTACACCCCTTTGTTTAGTGCTTAAGGGCCTCCAAAGTGCCTTTCTAGCTTCAACACTTGATGAGCATTAGTCCTACAAGCTTCCCTATCATTAGAATAGACTTTTGTGCACTCATTACCATGAGTGTGCGGCCGCACACTCCCTGGCCGCACACCCATGGCCGCACACTCCTCAAAGTGGCTGTACACTCCCTTTAGATGAATCACATGTGATTCCAACACTTGGTCAAAGTGTTTCCTAATCCCGTAAGGTGTTTCCTTGCATTTGGTTGCTTCTAAACACTATATTTATGTCAATATATGCCATTATATGTCATTTAGGACTCGTTAAGTCTCAGGACTTCATTCGTGGAACTTCTCATCCTTACACACATATTCGTTTGAATCACCCACATAAGGTGAGTTCATACCCCGTAATCAATCTTTTAAACTGTTTTAAATGCTTTTAAGGGGGGGGGGGAATACAAGTTGAACACAATGATAATTGTGTAATTGTTTGTTAAACAGCTTTCAAAAGATTGCTTATGTCTTTTATAAGTGATCAAAACATTTCAAAAACTCTTTTAAAGTTATGTTACTTTATAGTTTAACAAAACTCCGTTTTTAAAGTACCAGCATAACTTAGTAGAAAAATGAGTCTTTTCAATAATAGTTCAAGTAAAATACTAGTAAACTATAAGGGGTATAGTTTAGGGGTTCAGTTCATACTAGATACTAGAGCATACTATAAAGAGAAACAGGGAGGTAGAAACAATACACGATAACAAAGAGGATATACTAAGATACTATAACAGAAAGAGCATACTAAGATACTATAACATAACGAACTTACTAAGATGCTATAGCATAGAACAACTACAGGATCTAGTTATACCAATGAATCACTAACTCTTTGTTCTAAACAAAAGGTGATAGTTAAATTGGGTATACATGATCGTATAGCTTTAATGTGAGTCTACTTCACAGCTCAGCAACTGGTTTGTTGAAGTCGCGTTTGGTCCCCAGAATCTCTTGCAGGGAGAGCGTCTAGTATGGGTACTATCCATCACATTATGACGTTAATAAGACAAACATGTTTTAAGGTAATCAGTACGTCAGGATGTCAATTCAAAAGACAAATGGGTACTTATAATTTCCCATTACCTTCATTTTGTGACAGTTCCACTTGAAGGTTAATGCAAACTATTTTCGAGTCAAGATAGTTATAAACTAGGGAAAACTTACATTTTACAAACGACAAACAGAACAGCCGAGTCTAGTACATTCAGTAGAAAGGGGGACTATAATGCTAACTTTATGATTCCTTAGTATATGCATCCAGGGATATATATTAATCGGATCCGATAGGTAGTAGGGTGTGCGCTTTCCGCTTCATTTCCTGTTCCTTGTTTGGTTGTGGGCTTAGAGCAGATCCACACAGCCTACTATTTATTCGATCTTAGCTATATATACATTCCGTATACACCAAGTAATCATAAGGGGTACCAGGTATGGGCCAGGTCATAGTACAAAACATACTTTTCAAATCAGAACTTTTGGTATACAAAACTAGAAACTTACCAATAAAGGGTTTAATCCATTTTATTAAACCAGTATAACTTAAAGGACCTTAGGTGGTTAATCCTATAATACCTTAGTTTATACATCAAGGTTATATATAATTAATATCCGATAGGTAGTTGGATGTGTGCTTTCCGCCTCATTCCCTGTTCCTTGTTTGGTTGTGGGCTTAGGGCAGATCCACACAAGTGAATACGCCAAGGTTATATACAACGATTTTTATTATAAGAAATAATGGTTTTCTTAAAGAATCTTTTCATCAAATATAAAGGAACTATTACAGTTAACTCCGTGAGTACCAAGTGAATACGCCAAGGTTATATACAACGATGATCTAACAACCAATGGGCTGTATGCCTTCCGCCTCATTTCCTGTTCCTTGTTTGGTTGTGGGCTTAGGGCAGATACACACAACCCATTGTTTGTTTACTCTGGGTTTTATATAACTTGTATCCATCTAACACTCATAGAAAGGATTGTAGAGTCATTTTTTACTTAGCTTTCATCAAAGCAGGAAATATAGGATTTTCTAGAGGAACAGGCGAACTTTTCAAAACAGAACTTACAAACTTACTACAACTTTCTACAACTTACATTACATCACTAAAATCTTATGAACTCACCAGCTTAAATGCTGATCTACGCTTTCAAAATAACTTGTATTCTCAGGAGACCAGTAGACAGGTACGCGTACTGGGATGCAGAAGATGGAGCAGTATAGCTTCATGTCTTTTTATTATTTGCTATGTATTTTATATTATGTGAATCGCATACTTTGTAAACACTTTCTTTCTAATGAAATGGTTGTTTATTACTTGCTTACTATGATGCATGTCTTGTGATACTAAACATGACGTCCTCCGCCCCAGAACGTTTCCGCCGTTCTGGTTTTGGGGTGTGACACTATATGACCTGGGGATTCATAGAGTTGCAAACTTTATGAGATCCCACCACTAAAATCCATCAAGACATGAAGAAAAGGGACAAAATCAAGAGATCTAGTAACATGGCAAGGAAAAGGTTGGATCTTGGACACTCACCAAGGTCCAGGAGATGAGATAGCAGAAGAAAATGATGCTTGCCAAGTAACTACTACACCAAGGGCTTCCTTCTCTTTCAAAAAAAAATCACCAAAAGCACCAAGAATGAGCTCACAACTTCAATGGAGGCTAGGGTTAGGGTTTCTGAGTTTGAGAGGGTAATGGAGGCAGAATGATCACAAAACCCTAGCCACGTCATGGTGATGCTCCACCATACCGTGGCCACCCAAATTAAAGTTAATACATAAAAAGTTGATTCATACCTGGAACGGATGTTACAGTTTGAATGTCGCCATGAAAGGAGCTTGAGAAAAATCACTATTTCGGGGCATTCAACTTCTAAATAACGGTCCCTCTATCTCACATCTCTTTTATGCAAACGACGCCATTTTTATGGGTGAATGAGACAATTACTACATTAAAAATCATTCTCGAATTCTTAATTGTTTTCACGCCTCCTCGGGACTTAAAGTGTTCCACAAGTCGCAAGTCTTTAGCACCCGTTCTTCAAAATCAGAATTAACTAGATGGGTCTTGGGTGAAAAATGGGAACTTTCCCTTTCACATACTTGGGGGTGCTAACATGTCTCTCAAAAAACACTGGAAGCCAATCATTGAGCGCTTTCATTCTAAGTTATCTTCATGGAAATCCAAGTCTCTCTCTTTCATGGGTAGGTTGACTTTCGGCAAAGTTGTCCTGGAAAGCCTTCCTACTTATTATTTTTCTCTGTTTAAAGCACCGTTTGGAATTATTGAAGAATAGGAGAGAATCAGGAGAAAGTTTCTTTGGGGTAGCAATAGAGATAAGTCCAAGATACACTGGGTGTCTTGGCAAACAATGGCTGCTCCTAAAAGTTAGGGAGGTCTTGGATTGGGATCACTCAAAACACAAAATCACGCCCAATTAGCTAAGTGGTGGTGGAAGTTAAGGCCTGGTAATAATTCTCTATGGTGCAATACCATAGATAGTATTCACAACACCAGAAGGATGCTGACACATTGTATTGCGAACAAATCAGCCATCGGAACCTGGAATAATATAGCTAAAAGTATCACCAACTTAAAATCGGTTAATATCAATCCTAAAGATCTATTCTTGATAAAAATCGAATATGGTAACTCATGGCTCTTTTGGAAAGATATCTGGCTTGATCCTTCCACACTCAAGTCCCACTTTCCCCTGCTATATGCTCTCGAATCCTTTAAATTTTGTAAAATCGTTGATAGATGTCCATCTAACAACATTAGTTGGTGCTGGAAATCCAATCTTCGAAGTCTAGAAGCTATTGCTGAATTGAATGAACTAAGCCTTCTTGTATCATCTTATCCCCTCACGAAGAACTCGGATAAATTATGGTTTAATGGTGCCTCAGATGGTCGATTCTCGATGAATAGCATGCGTAAATTCTTGGAACTCAAATCCAATTTATATGTGGGACCAAAGATTGAATGGTTTAATATAGTTGCACTCAAGGTGTTGTGCTTTATTTGGTGTGTTAGGTTGGGCAAAATTCCAGTTGTTGAGTCTCTAGATCATCGGGGTGTACATATTGACAACCCAAATTGCCCCCTGTGTGAGTCCGAACTTAAATCGGTTGAGCACCTGCTTTTCCATTGCAAGTTTACCACAACAACTCGCTTTTAGATTCTAAAATGGTGCAGACTTTCTTCACAACAATACTATGATCTGGTGAAATTCCTTGACTTTGGACCTAACTGGGGCAACTGTCCCAGGAAAAGGGAAATATTACTCTCGATTTTTATTGCATTATCTAGTGCATTTGGACGGCGAGAAACAAGAAAGTTGTGACATCCCAAAATTTACGGTCATTTTAAAACTTTTGATTTATGCTTATTTAAATCAGAGTTCATTTATAAATGCGGAATTGGTCCCGTAAAAGTATTTCCGAAGAAATGTTTTTCATTGATTATAAAAATCTTGGGATGTCATAACTGATACAAAACATAAGCATAAACAGGCCTTACATCAATATTCTAGCAGCCTACGAACTCCTATAATCTCACGACAGATAATTATATTATCTATCAATACCTTCGTATCGTTATCTGTGATACAAGAAACTGAGTGGGTCAGGTTGGGAAACCTGGTGAATATATAGAAGGACCTTTATTAGCAGACATCTATAATTCCTAGATGATTAGGCACGACAATATGATAATATTTTGGGTAAACACGACAACATGACAGTACATTGGTACTTTGGATAGTCACGGCAGGCACGACAATACAATAGTACTTTGGTTTAGCACGACAGTACAATTCTACTTTGGATAGACACGGCAGACACGACAATACAATAGTACTTGGGATAGACATGACTTATTATTTTGCATAATTCTCACTAACCTATCACAGCTACTATCTCACATGGCTCTAACACGACATCCCTGTTAATAATTCACACAACCCATTACTACCCAATCTTATTATTAAGTATGATAAAGTATAGATAGTTTAACCAAGTAATAATTATATCATGTTGCACGTACATATTAAACACATCGAGACAACGCATATATCATTTAAGAAATTAGAATACTTGTATCTATGTGTAAGTTTGAAAGTAACTATGCACTCACTTGAATTGGGTGGGTGACTGGTGATCTGGGCAGAGTTTCGCCTAACACCTTAGATGTTCCTTTAACGTGACCTAAGTATGATTAATATGGAGTCTTAGTCTAATGATCCTGGTAACTAATGGTAGTCTAGATTCCTCACTAATCCCAATGTCTACATCATGATCTATCAAGTAAGGATCGGTCAGGATGACAGTTGGGCGGCATGATCATTTTGACATAGTAGCTTTTCTGAAATCCAACAACCAAGCCAACATGACCATTCTAGACACCTCTCCCGTAAGTAGATCAATCAGTATAATGACTTGGAATTACTGATAAATCTTATTTATAGGTCCATAATAACGACTTATGACTATAAATATAAGTTACACTGAAAGAAATAGAGTGTAGCTTAACTTACAGAGGTTTTAGCGAAAACCGGGATCTAAACGGGTAGAACATTGACTCGCAAACTCCTACTCGAAGATTACAACTAGTTGAGCACTCAGGGGTGTCGCAGGGCTTTGCCATAGGCTAAAAACAAAGGAAAAAGGGCTAAAATCGAAGAACTATTGAGAGAGAGAAAGAGAGAGAGGCTCTAAGGTAATGGGTGAGGAACTTATATGCATGGACTATTTATAGGTGATTTTTCCAAGTGCGCTTCTGCGACGTCGCTCCTCCCGGCTCGTGCCATGTGCACAATATCGGTGGTCCACATACGTATCTTCTAGAAGGTGTCAAGTGTCACGTTCCCATGGTGCCACGTGTCAAAATCTCATGGAGCCACGTCAACATGTCTCTCAGAGGAAGGTGGCTCCCGACCATGCCACATGGCGCCCTTTCGTGGTGCCACGTCATCGCACGTGCGATTTTTTAGAATTTCAAAATGGCGTAACTTCTTCATATGAGCTCCATTTTCGACGTTCTTTATATTTCCGGAAAGCTCTCGACGAGATCTACAACATTCCTTTAGACTCGAACAACTAATTCTCACTCTATGAAAAATGTATATTTTTGATAGGCTTAGGCTGTTTAGAAATCGTTGTAGAAAGCATAACTCCTACATACGGACTCCATTCTCGATGTTCCTTATATCGACGGATTCCTATTAACGAGATCTTCAACTCTCGTTTAGATTGTTTAGGCTAACAATCAACCGATCTAAAAGTCGATATCAACGCGCACACTACTGCGCTGAATCTTAGAAAAATCGTAACTTCCTCTAATGAAGTCAGATTTAGACGTTCTCTATATGCACGCTCTCGGTTTAACGACTATTACGACTTTCGTTTAGATTACTTAAGCTAAAAAATTATTTGTCAAAATCTAACTTTTTATGATACGCGGAGCCGTGTCGGTTTAATCACGAAACTTCGAAGAAACATAGTTTCTTCATATGAAGTCGGATTTTAGCGTTCTTTATAAAAGTGGAATACTTGTCACACATACTATAATTAGGTTAAGATTATTTATCCTAGATAATCTCCTATTTAAAAAGTCATTATTATGGTTTTTAATAACTTATTTGACTAGCCCGAATTTACAGGTGTTACAAAGGTCTTCAAAAATATACACCCCTCTCCTACATCGGTTGTGGACGAGGTGATTTCATTATCCTACTTGTGGCATAAACATAAGGGTGGGGGTACAAGTGTAAACCGGATGAATCGGTCTTGTTATCCTTTTGATTTTCCTTTATAAGATGTACCTTGATACAATCACATATTATCTCCTTCCTTAGTGTGGTTTGTTTTTTGTTTTATTTTAATATATTTCGTCGTTTCCAAAAAAAAATAAGAGATGTTTCTCATAAAAACAACATTTTACATAGACCTGACCTTGTTTACATCATAAAAGTATTTCTGAAGTTTTTATGTTATGTAAATATAAACCTTTGAAGTTTTTATGTTATGTCCGATCGCTTTGAGCAAGAGATACAAAATTGGTACGATAATTCACGAACTGTGGATCCTGAGTATATCATTTTTAAAGAAAATAGTTCTAAACCTACAACTACCGATTTAGCCAATAATTTAGCTTGTATTTATAATCGTTTAAATCTCTTTTCTAAAGTAGCACTTAAGAATTTTAAAAGTATTTCTGAAAAACAAAAAGATCTTGAGTCAAAAGTCCAAAGTTGTCAAGAGAAGCTTGAATCCTGTGAGGAGTTATTAAGAAAAACTCAGAGTGAAACCAGAAAAAGCTTTCAACAAATCTCAACTGAGATCCATCAATCTAAACCACTCACAAAAAGAGAAGTCCTGAGCCTTGTTCAAGAAATAGCTGAGCAACCAAAATTAGTTGAGAAAGAAGCCCTTAGATTAACAGAAGAACTCAATCATAAAACCCAGAAGGTTGAAAATCTTCTTCACGAAGTCAAGAGGCTCATCACCGGATGAGTATTGCCAATCAAAAGGCAACTACTGAGTATCAGGAAGCCATACAAGCCACTGAAGACTTTGAATCACCAGCAGTTGGTTTTGCAAAAACAACCGACTACAAAGAAGCTCTAGTTAGCCAAGTAAAGGCTGTTATAAAACAAAACAGCACCTTGCTTTACTTAGCAACTAAGCAAAGTCAGAAACTGATTGAGATTGAAGAAAAGTTTGACAAGCTCAAACAAGAAGTTCAAACTGTTATCAAACAAAGTACTCAGCCAGCAGATCTTGAAGACTCAATATCAAGCTTAACCAGAAGACTTGATAATTTCTCTATTAGTGGGAAACTTCCAGTAAAGAAAAGTAACGGGCAAATCTACGTCTTTGAAGATCCTAACAAAATCTTTAAAGAACAGTTTGGGAAAGAATCAAAGAAATGACTTTCAGAAGGCCTAGCATCCTCAACAGGAGTTCCACACAAACTCAATCAGAACTCCCAACTCAAGAAGATCAAATCCGTGGTTATCGACAAATGACCCGAAACAGATATCAAGCAGCTAGGGCAACAAGAAGAGTATTTGGAAGAAACAGTTATAATCGCACCTTGGAGTCTGTTGTAGATCCAGAAAGACAACTTGAAATATCAAGAGAGAGAAGGGCAAATCTTGTTCCAGCAGAGGTACTTTATTCGAACAATAGAAGTACTACAAGACACAGAGTCTATGAACACTACTCTGAGCAAAGAATCCTATGTGTTGGAGAAAATCAAGTTAACCTTCGGTTGTGTAACCAAGAAAGCTACCAGAACTTGAGAACTTCAGGGCTCCAGCATATTCACCTAGGAATATTCATGATCAGGCTACATGCACTCCACCGGAGAAGTGCAGGAACAAATGCTCTAGTTGTCCTTCGGGACACTAGATGGGAAGATAGTCGACAAATCATTGGAACTATGGAAGTCGACCTCTCTGCAGGAACGCAGCTAGTCTACATGTTCCCTGATATGGTTCTAAGTATTGAGGACTTCCATAATCATGTAGAAGTTGTCATACAAACTCATGGGTATGAAACTTGGCAAGGCGGCGAAAGTAATCTTTTGATTACAATAGCCATGACGGGTAGGTTATCAAACACTAGCTATATGGGATTCCAATATAGTGTAGAAAATGTTGTGGACCATCTCACAACAAATGGCATCACGACAATTTCTGGTGAAAGAAGGAGTATAGAAGAGCTTGAAGGAATGAGCTGGAATCTAAAACCATCTGAGCAAACATCAGTAAGTGTACCATCAAGAGTAGCGGTACATGAAAGGCTTAACAGATCATTAAGTCTCCAATTTGAAAGATATCGCCGAACCCCCCAACCAGCAAGATACTCTGTTGACCAGAATGATCGAGAAGTATTAGGTAACGATCATTTGGACGAAGATGAAGAGCATTTTATAGGAGTATGTTTTCAAACACCTCAGACAAAACATATCCCCTGTGATATATGTTTCTGTGAAGAATGTCTGGATGAAGCAAGGATCTTGGAGAATGAGCCACTGAACACAGCAAGACGTTCCAATAAGCCAAGACGATCAAAACATAAATGGTCAACTCTTGGTGAACCATCTGGAAAATGGGACTATTATGTCAAGTACGATACCTCAGTAAGCACAACTTCAATAGAAGAAATTGCAGCAACTGGCTGGGGAGATGGATTCCCAGATGATGAAATTACCCCAGGAAAAGTGACAATTATAGATAAAACAAGTAACTGGGATGATGATGAAAGAAGTGGTGGAAAGATCCTTGTCCTACGAGAAGAATTTTCAAAAAACCAACAAGATTTTCTTGATGAATATTTGCCACAATGGGATGACCAACTCGCCACACAAAGATCAGAGTCTGAATGGGAAAACCCATTCGCAGGGAAGCATGGTGAGGACCATACAATTCTTCATCTTTCCAAAGAAGATGATGACAATCTGCCATACCCAAAATTTCGCAACTTTAAACAAATGGCAGCACAAATGGTCAAAAAACACGAAGAACATGCTTTTCCAACAGCAAATGACGCAGAATCTGGTGCAAGCTATCAACCTCCAGATGATGCAATATTAGGACTAGTTGTCTACCCACCAGCACGGCAAAATCCACAGCCAATTTATAGACCAGACTACCAGTTTGGTTACCCTCAAGGAAAAGGCAATATTTTTAATGGAGGATATGGTGAATATCATAATTCACAGTGGACTCTGCCACCAGCATGGACGGAATCAGGTGTAATGCTTGTTCTACCAGCAGATCCAGGCTTATGGTCAGATGTAATAGCACGATGGGAGTCTATAACAATCAATAGGCTCAATAGCCAAACATGGACTGACAACAAAGCAAAATTAGCCTTTGTTGAAAATCTTCTTGGAGAAAGCGAAAAGTTAATGTGGCAACAATGGCAAACGGCATACCCAGATGTATATGCTGCCCTTGAAGCAACCGCAGATGAACCACAGAATATAACATCACAAGTTAAGCAGTTAATATTGTTAGAAGATCCATATCGAGGCTCAACTGATGAACAAGACAAAGCCTACAGAGATCTAGACAGAATAACTTGTGAAGAAACCAAGAACTTGTGGACATTCTTGGAGGATTTCAGGCAGTTAGCAATAAAGTCTGGAAGGCTGTACTTCCCCTCAACAACAGAAAAACTTTTTGCTAAATTTCCACCTTCTCTATCCAAGAAAGTTGAAGAATCATTTAAAGCCAGGTACCCTGGTCTAAGTTCAGGAGTTCAGACTGCAATCAAATTCACTCATACTTTCATCTCAGAAATGTGCAAAGATGCGGCGCTTGCCAAAGAGCTTAGAGATTTATCTCTTTGTTCAGCCATACTAATTCCTGGTTATTACAAAAACAACAGGAAAAAGTATGGAATGAGGAAGTCGAAGACTTACAAAGGAAAGCCACATGGTTCTCATGTAAAGCCATTCAAAAGAAAGTACAAAGATGACAGAGGACGAGTCAAAAAATGCAAATGCTTTATTTGTGGAAAGGAAGGGCATTTCGCAAAAGATTGCAAAAGTAAGCAAGGAAACATTGCAAGATCAACTGTCTATCAAGAACTGGATCTTGATGACAACTGGGACATTGTCTCAGCAGACTTTGATGACACCAGTGTCTATAGTATATCAGAAGGAGAAGGCGATACCCATCAAAGCATCAGTGTTATGGTCCAAGATACTCCATTTGAAGAAGCAGCTTTCACAATAACACATGAAGATAATGAAAGTAGCAGCGAAGATGAAACAGAGGATATCCAACATAGTCATTATGCTTTCATGTTCCATCCAGGACCACCAACAAAAATAACAGATATGGTTCAATCCGTAGGATCGTGGAAACCAAGCAAAGAATTGCCAGCTCAAAGTAAAAATTGTGAGCATGATTGGAAGGAAAACACAGTCACAAATTACACGATCTGTTATTACTGTGGAATACTAACCACAGACGTGTCAAGACTTAACTGTCCCAAGTGCCAACTCACAACATGTGCTCTTTGCGCCAAAAATTATCTTGGCAAAACAGTTAATGTTAAGAAAAAACAGCAGATTAAGCCGGAAGAAGAAAGTGACTTTACCAATAGGGAAATAAAGCTTCTCAAAGAACTTTTGAAAGAGAAGACGGAGCAAATGCAGCAGATGATTAAGGATCAAGCCAAAGAGTTTTATGAGACCAAGGCAGAAATACAAAAGAGAGAGGAAGCATGGCAGCTTGAAAAAGGCTTGCTAATAAAAGATCTCACAGATACTCTTAAGATAATCGATCAGCTTAAAGCTGAACAAGTAAGGTTTGAAGAACAAAAGAACGAAGAAATAAGAAGGCTGAAGGAGCAACTACAAGAAAGGAAGGAAGAAAGGAAAAAGCCTCAATTCCCTAAAGAAGAATTCCCACCGTTAAGCGAACTTCATGTAGCAAGGCCCTTCATGGAAGCAGAGATTCATTACTCTGAAAATGCTACATCAAACCCAAAAGTTAGGAAGATAACTAACTCACTTTACAACGTAAAAGTTGAGTTTGATATCCCTAATTGCCCAACATTTGGGATCGGCGCAATAATAGACACAGGAGCATCGGCATGCTGCATAAACAAGAAGGTTATTCCAGAAGAAGCACTTGAACCTTTAAACCACAATGTTTTCTTTAATGGTTTAAATTCAAGACAGCAGGCAACTCACAAAATAAAGCAAGGCTATTTTCTCATCGAGGGAAACAAGTTCAAAATTCCCCTTATATATGCATTTGATATGCATGGCAGCAATGACATTGAAATGCTGATAGGTACCAACTTCCTACGGTCCATGAAAGGAGGAATTCGTATAGAAGGTGATGAGATAACTATTTATAAGAAGGTTACCAAGATCAAAACTTCAGAGCAATCTGAGGTTGCTGAAGTTGCCATCACTGAGCTTGAAATTAGTGAAGAAGATTTCTTTGAAATAAATGAATCTATTTATTTCAACCAAGAAGGTAACAATGCATTCCTAGAATGGTTTAAACCTGTCATTGATAGGTTAAAGCTCCAAGGATACATCAGAGAAGAACCTTTAAAGCATTGGAAGAAGAATGGTGAGCTTTGTAAACTGGATATTATAAATCCAGACATTATAATTGAAGATCGACCACTAAAACATGTGACACCAGCAATGGAAGATTCGTTCAGAATACATGTTGATAGTTTACTCAAGATTGGTGCTATTCGACCAAGCAAAAGCAGACACAGAACGATGGCAATGATCGTAAACTCAGGAACAACAATTGATCCTGTAACTGGAAAGGAGGTCAAAGGGAAAGAAAGAATGGTTTTTAATTATAAATCCTTGAATGACAACACATACAAGGACCAATACTCCTTACCAGGCATAAATACGATCATCAAGAGAACAGGAGGTGCAAAAATATTCTCAAAATTTGATCTCAAATCAGGGTTCCATCAAGTCACCATGGATGAAGAATCAATACCATGGACAACATTCTTAGTACCTGGAGGACTTTATGAATGGCTAGTTATGTCATTTGGTTTAAAGAATGCCCCAGTAGTGTTCCAAAGAAAAATGGATAAATGCTTCAGAGGAACATAATCATTTATCGCAGTATATATTGATGATATACTGGTTTTCTCAAAAAACGAAAAAGAACATGCAAAGCACTTGGAAAAGAAGTCGTAGGAGAAGGAACAATAAGGTTGCAACCGCACATCATAAAGAAGATTGTGAACTTCAACGAAGAAGAATTGAAGACAAAGAAGGGGTTGAGGTCATTCTTAGGAATCCTTAACTATGCTCGTAATCATATCCCAAAACTTGGGATACTATTAAGGCCACTGTACGAAAAGACAAATGCTCATGGAGACAAAAGATTGAAGCCCTCTGATTATGAGTTAATCAAAAGGATCAAGATGCAAGTTCAGAATCTCCCAGACCTTGAGATACCACCTGAAGATGCTTATATCATCCTAGAAACAGACGGATGTATGGAAGGATGGGGAGGTATAGTCAAATGGAAGAACAAAAAGGAAGGACCAAGAAGCTCAGAAAAGATTTGTGCATATGCAAGTGGCAAGTTCTCAACAACCCAATCCACAATTGATGCTGAAATCAATGCCTGCATCAACACTCTGGAGAAACTAAAAATCTACTACCTTGATAAACAAGAAATCACTTTAAGGACAGATTGCCAAGCCATTATTAGCTTTTACAACAAAGCTAATAGCAACAAATCCTCAAGGGTCAGGTGGATAAAGTTTGCAGATGCAGTCACAGGAACAGGCGTCAAGATTAACATAGAGCATATAGAAGGGAAACATAATACACTAGCTGATTCTCTCTCAAGACTTGTTAACCTTTGTTTTGCAGAATGCACAGGAAAAATGAAACGGTTAGCAGCAGCAGCCCTTTACTCAGTGGAGGAAGTTCTACAATCTCCTTCTGCCTCTCAGAAGAATATGAAGATTACTTGCGAAGAAATCATGAAGACTTTCAACCACTCCCAAGAATCTTTACTAAAACAATCTTCACACTGGAAGAACCAGGAGCAATGTACAGACAATACCAACTTAGAGCCAATCAAACCCCAATCAGAATGGATAAATCTGATGCATGGAGATCAGTCGCCCAAGATATCGAATTATCAGCAGCAAAAGAAGCGATCAAAGCAATGCGAAATTTACAAGCAATCATACAGTGCAAAGCTCAAGTCTGCTTTGGAAAATCAACAAGAGACAACCATTGGTCTGACCAAAAGGAAGATGTTCGAATCCAAAACAAAGAAGCCCGAAGAATCCTCATCGAACTGGAAGCCCTCGCACAACGATTGGGCCGCAATAATATCTAAGCCCATGGAAGTCCAAGACAATAACCAAAAAGAAAACAAATGCCGCTACAACAGCAAAGGATTTCTAGAAGATAGTGACAACAGTGATGACGATTCAATTTTTATAGTGGACCCCGGGTGGGATGATTATTGTCTAAAAACGATAAAATTGAATTGTCCCATGGATCCATACCTTTATCCAAAAGCTAGAAGGGCCCGTATGTGAAATTATTTCACATATCACGGGTTTTCAAAAGTTGAGGTGTTTGGATGTTCAGAAATCTTCAAGAAGTCCCCACCACTTGTTAAAAGTATCTTTATAATTATCAAGATTGTCGGCCACATGTAACAAATTAAATAATGACCCTTGTTTAAACGTCATCACTTACGTTTTTATTCTTGTCCATTAGTTTGTAAGCCCATCTATATAAGGGCATAAGTTCTAAGTTTGGGATCATCGAATTCATTCACCTACAATCACCACCACCACCATTGTAACAAAGCTTCCGCAGTATTTTAATAAAAAAGTGTGTACTTTAAAGTTTTAGTTTT
Organism: Lactuca virosa; assembly: GCF_052849685.1. Lineage (NCBI taxonomy): Eukaryota > Viridiplantae > Streptophyta > Magnoliopsida > Asterales > Asteraceae > Lactuca > Lactuca virosa. The sequence goes on along the minus strand of NC_136429.1, from coordinate 17,653,617 downwards.
TGAGCTTTAGTACAAGATAAAAATTCCTGGCAACGTAGTCCACTCTAACATATTCTTTTCAAAATTACTTATCCACATCGAGTCATTTCTTCTTAAATGGCCTTCCATGTGGTCTCTTCTCCATCTCGTCTGTGGACCACGCTTTTAAACCCAGGACCACCTCCAGACGTACCTCCACACGTGGCGGCCGCCCTGTCGATCTCATTGAAACTTGAGCCGCCGGAACTTTTCCCGCTGGCTGCTCTACCACCAGACGTGGCGGCTGCCTTCTTGGCCTCCTCTCCAAAACTTCACTTTTCTTGGTGACTTTTGATAGACAAAACTTATCTTCGCTTCTGAGAAACTTAAATACACATTTATCTCCTTCACATAACTCATTAGCTCGCAGAAATTTACTCCACCCTGCTGACAAATAGTATCTTGTATAGTTACGGCCCTCTGAAAGCAACTTGATCGGCCACTCCTTCCCGTCAAGATTCTTCATATTTAATGTTTTTCTTGCTTTTAATCCGGTCAACCGTGAAAATTCCAACGGAATCCGCTGATGTAACCATATTTATGCAAACAAAACTTATTATTATTATTATTATTATTTTATTTTTGGAATAAAAAATATATTTATGATACCTTTTATCTTACCAAAGTATATTTGTCTTTAGATATAATCTTCATAAAGAAAGGATTCCCGTCATCCCCATCAATATCACCGCCATCGTCATCCTCATCTTCCTCATATTCTACTCCATTGCCACCATCATCATCATAATTATCATCATCTTCTTCTTCTTCTTCTTCATCAGATTCTTCCTCTTTCTCTGCTTCCTCATAATTATCATCATTTTCTCCTTCCTCTTTCTCTTCTTCTTCTTCAATGTCATCATGTTCATCCTGGATTTTTAAGGGGAAATTTTTTTCGCACCCATTTGGACTGAAAATTGAAAGTTTGAAGGTGGATTCATCAACAAGCCAAAAGACAAGAAAATCCCCAAATCCCAAGTCGCTATCTTCAACTACGTCACTCCATCCATCGGCAAAGTAGTAAATTTCACCTTCTTTTTTTATCTTTAATCTCCATTCATACCCTCCATTTCTTGATAGGAGTATTGGGTTTTCAGGGATCTTCTTCTCCAAGTGCTTGTGGACAAAACCAGGTGGCAATTCCTGCAAAATTGCATGATTAAAAAATTACAGGAAAAGAAAAATAATAAAAATTGGATTACTTGAAGTAAACGATTACCAGGTGAGGGGCAGAACGGTCAAGCAAGATCTTGAAGAAGGACGGGAGCCCACGAGGGGCCATTTGCAGAGGGCTTTAGAATTTGGGAAAGAGGGATGCCAATTGCCAAAAATATGTGCCCTTATGCCCCCATACACCTGAAACATCAATAAGTTTTGCTATAAACAAGAAGGATGAACTTATCTTCTGCTCATTTTAATTACTTGGTAACTATGGGTACATTCATATGTGGCTCGCTAAGTTCATGGATTAATAGATCAAATTACATATTGTTCAGAACGTGAGAATACCATATTTTAGAGAAAACTTGCCGAGACATTTTGTCAAACACCTTATATGCAATGAACTTCTTTCTTTACCAGGTAGAAATACCATTTTGTTTTCATATGCCGTTTCTAGATATACTCGTGGTCCTTTCATTTCAAGATTTATGATTTCTCAGTTCAAATATGTTTGGGTATTTGGTTTTCGGTTGAAAATACTCGGAATCAAATAGAGAATTAGGGTCCACTGGTGATTTCTTGGGAGAAAAGGGGAGAGTTGTGTGATTTATTTACCTGACTTCCTCGGATGCATTCGATAGATTAAATAATGATGAACCTCGAAGACAGAATGAAGCGTTAGTATACATGCCAGACACTGATGTCGATGACGAAATTAAAGTTCAAAAAGATATATCGAAAAGGAGAAGGACTTTTGGGATGGAGAGAGAGTGAAAAGGGAAGCTTGAACATAAATGGTGAATGGTCAACCAAAAGTAAAAACATGTTGGTGTTCAATTGACAAAAGTAAAAACATGTTGGTGTAAAATTGACATTTTACCCCATTTTACCCCAAATTTTATTTTTCCTTTGTTTTTATCCATTCTCTTCCAACCTTATCTTATTTTTCTCTATTTTTTTTAGATAAACCTTATCTTATTTTTCATCTGAGATATGAATAATATTTCTTTATATTTAAGGAATACTAACTATTCATATCTTCAAAAGTAAAGTTTAGATTGTCAATTTTAGTTTCATTTATTTTTATTTTATATATTTCTAGTTTATTTTTATCTATTAATTATAATTTAAATTCAATATTTAATATTTGTAATATCATGTTATATATTAATTTATATTAATTAATCATAAATATAGAGTTTAATATTTATTTATCGAATCTATATAAAAAAAATTAAATATATATTAGAGACTTGAAGCATGGTAACATATTTTATAAAATATAGTAATTATATATGACTGTGATCTTGATATATTTATTATAAATATAATCTTATTTATTTAATAATTATTTAAAATAAAGTAATAATTATATTAAACTTATTGTATATAAACATTTTATTTATGATAATATAATTTGTAATATTTTTTTAATGAAAATATAAAATATATATTTATTAAAATTTAATTAGTAGAGGGGTGTATTTGACTATATATATATATATATATATATATATATATATATATATATATATATATATATATATATATGGGAAAAGTGAATATACCTTAACCTTAGGGGTATATAAGCTTACGTACCCAAACATACCATAATACGTCATTTTGTTTGATATATTCATTATAATGTTCTTAAACTTCAACCCCTAACGTGATTTACTTTCAAGATTTTCCAAATTTCAGTATTATCTTTATCTTACATCACATCTTTTTGCCGAACACCTACTAGGCTATATATATTGTTAGTTGAAAATGAAAAATATGTAAGAGGAAGATAAATGTGTAATTTATAAAAATCATGGAAGTAAATCAAGTTAGATGTTAAATTATAAAAACATTGGATAATTAGAATGTATTATATGATACAAAACGATGTAGTATAGTGAGTTTGGATACCTAAGCTTATATATCTTTAATGGTATATTCACTTTTCCATATATATATATATATATATATATATATATATATATATATATATATATATATATATATATAAGTTATAAAAATTGAATATTTTAGGAATATACTTTTTTTGGGTAAAAAATGGGGTAGAAAATGGAGTAGGGTTGGAGATGAAACACTATTTACCCTATTTTTTACTCAATTTATGGTGAAAAAATAGAGATGGTTTGGAGATGATCTTAGGTTGAAAGAAGTCTTAAAAGTTTTAGTATGCTTAGAATGTTCTCACATCAAAATTTTTGAAATCACGTAAATTAATTAAAGACATAAATTAGAGGGAGTGATAACATCAAAGTTATAAATAACTAAGGAGTGATAGTGTCTCGGTTTAATAGATTTTATTTTGGAACAAAAAATTAAAAAAAAAAGAAAACGAAAACCCATTCAATGTTCTCTCTCCTCTCACTATGCAGTTGATGAGTACTTCTTAACGCCCCCCTTAACGCGCAAGGCAATGGGTGGTGCAATGCATGCTTAGCATGGCCGGTGGCGAGTGGTTTGACAACCCCTTGATATGACATAATTTAAAACCTTTCTGATTTGATTTAAATAAATTATTTTATTTATTTTTGTCTTTATTTTTATATTTTGGTTGTTTTTATCTAATAAAATCTTTTTATTTAATTTTTTTTTGTCTTTTGTTGTTTTTTTTTTGTTGTTTTTGTTTTAGACAAAACTGTAAAAATGGTTGTTATGGTATGTATTTTTTCAGGTTTTAGTCCAAACCCCAAATTTTTTAGATTGGTGGTCCTTTTGACCATGTTTGTTTGTGCTTCTGGTCCCTCCGGAAATTAAATTTACTATAATACCCTTGTGTACTTATTTTCTATTTTCTATTATTTTTTTAAAAAATTTAATACTTATTTATTTATTTTAATAATTCAAAAACAATAGAGAGTGTACTTCTTTCTCTCTCTCTCTCTCTCTATCTCTCTCCCCAAGGTACCCTTATCGACAGCTTTTTTTGGGTTTATTCTTGTGTGTTCATACTCATGTTTTGAATCATAAAAACCATGCTGCCAAACCCTCCATGAGAGCTCCACCCACTTGGTTCCTCCTTCACCACCTTCACCTTCAGCGATTAATCCCAACCAACCACCCCCCCCCCCCCCCAATAAGCCTTTGAAGCCTCTCAAGAGCTTAAGAAAACACACACTCACATTCATGAACCACATATATGATGAATTCACACACACATGAAATCATATATGATGAAGGGTTTTTAGAGATGTATCCTACAACATTAACATGAAGATTGACTCATTTTACTATTCAGCGAAATTGAGCTTAACAAATTGAAGAACATGGTCACGAGCTTTGGAGACAATCTCAAGATCTATATATGTCACAAATATCCATCTAAAGTGCACAACCTTTAAGCATATGAAAGATCTCGTAAATTCCTCAACCCATGGTGTCACAAACCCACCCCAATCCTACGGGAACCTCCGCCATAGCTGCTCCGATGTCGACAAGTAACAAATGCAGAGAAAACCACCACTACCCACCATATTTGATTTGGGGTTTTAGTTTCAGATATATTTCAGATTCTAAGATTATCTCCAAACCATCTTACCCATTTCCTTTCTCCGATTCAAAACCCTGACTCTTCCTCTTCGTCTCTTTCTTCTTTAGAATCAAGAACTGTGGAGATTTGGGGTTTTATTTACAAGAAACCAATTAACTAACAGGAAAAAAAACACACACACATACATGTTATTACAGAAGCGATGCTAGTGCGATATTCATCGGAGAAGCATATGTAATGGTGGTGCACTATGAGCAAGAACGAGTTGGGTACTTTTTTGATTTGCATTATACGAAGATATATATATATATATATATATATATATATATATATATATATATATATAAGAGAGAGAGAGAGAGAGAGAGAGAGAGAGACCCATTTTCATTTTTAATTACTAAAATAAATAAATGATTATTAAATTTAAAAAAATGAAAGAAAATGATAAATAAATACATCAAGGGTGTTACAATAATTTTAATTTTCGATGTAACATCCCAAAAGTCAAGTAAAAATTTTCATTTTCAAAACCATTTTATAATCCATAAGTCATACAAAACATTGTTTCCAAAAAGCCATAATCGTAAATCAGAGTATCCCAAAATCATGTATCAATAAAATATCCAAGGTTGATGTGCACAATCACGTATTTTCTTCCCCCAATTATCTAAAGTACCTAAAACCATGAAATCAAACTGTAAGCCAAAGCTTAGTGAGTTTCCCCCAAAATACCTGATATATCGGAAATACAATTACAGTGCATCCATATAGAGTTCGTTGGCCCATGGCCGAAACCCAACCATCCCGGGTTTGTTGACATACAATCTCAACCCAACCATCCGGGTCTGTTGACATACAGTCTCAACCTAACCATCCGGGTTTGTTGACATACAATTTCAACCCAACCATCTGGGTTTGTTGGTCCACTGCACGAAGCAATACCTCAACCCAACCATTCGGGTTTGTTGACTTCCCACATCAACCTAACCATCCAAACATATCAAAATATGCAAGTAGTAATTAATCATATAATAATCCTACATCAAGTACATAACACAAATGAATGGGTCAGCCTCGGTGCCTCCGGCCCGTACTCAGTAACAGAACAGCCAACCCAAGCTTCCTAAAACCAAGCCGAGACCAATCCTTAGCTAAATATTCAATTCTATCTAAGTTTAACCAAAAGTTAAACCGATCAAAAAGTCAACGGTCAAAGCTAATGTCAAAATTGCCAACAAGAGCTCTCCACGTTGTGGCCTTTCCTTGGACACGTCGTGGACACTTAACACCAAAATTGGCGTTGCTCCCCAGTCGCCACGTCATGGCAGCCTACGACCACGCCGTGTGGAATGATCTGAACAACTCAAACGAGCTTAATCCATTTTCTTCCAATTTTAAGAGCTCCAAATCTCAGATCTGATCCTTTCCAAGGTCTTAATGGATAAAGTTTCTCACTTTATCTATTATGAATGTCCAAACCACCAAGATGTGGACTTTAAGTCTCAAAGGGACCCAAAATGCATCTTTCTTAACTTAATCCATTAAGTCCAAGTCTCTAACCTTCAGATCTAGATCAACATGATGTTTAGATGGATAAAGTTTTCAACTTTATCCATAATAAAGTCACCAAATTTTAATATCTAAGCTTTAATACACTAAAATGATCTAAAGGACTAAGATAACTTGCATGGCTAGAAGGGAAGGCAAAAGATCATAACTTTCTTAGTCCATGAGGTCCAAGATGCATTCTAAACTGATCAAAGATGTTGGCGTCCACTCAACTCAAAGATTACCTATAAAATGGACCAAAAGTGTCAAAAACCCCAAATGACAAGATTTAAGGAACTCAATAGCAAGATCGAAACTTTATACTTACAATAGTCCATAAATCTAGTGCCTTTGATGGATCCAAAATTGAAACAACTTTCCTTGAAACCAAACGAACCTTCTTGATCTTCAAACTTCATCAAAATTGATGGGTTTTGAGCATAACAAACAATTCATATGTGTGCATGCAACCCTAAATGTAGGATCTATGTTTTCACTATTGGACATGCAAGTATTGAACACAAAACAAGAAACCCTAGGAGACATCTATAATTTTCAAAATTAACAATAAACTTGGGTTAGAATACATACCTGGATTGTTATATTGTAATAGCAATGAAATCCTTAAAGATCTTGGACTTGAGAGCAAGTGTCACAAGTGTAACACCTCTAATGGCTCACGGACACACTTAGCAAGAGGATGAGAGGAGAGAGGAGGAAGATACTTCAAAATTTCGATTATCCTTAGGGTTTGAATGGCATGGCTGAAATCAAGAGGGGTTATGCCCCTTTATATAGCTGTTGGTAGCTTAGGGCCAAAGCTAGGGTTTTAAGGAGGAAACCCTAATTCCTTAGCTTAAGGCCTAAGCAGCCTATGAACCCTCATCCAATAAGCCTTGGACGAAAATTCTAGGGCCTCCTTAGAAGTTTTCGTCCAACCCTCATTAGGGAGGTCCAAGAGCCCAATTTCATAACTATCAATAAATTGCTAAATAGCCATTGCACTTTTAATTAATTCATTTAATCCCAAAATTAATTCCAAATTAATTTCTGATTAAATATTAATTAAATAACAAGATTTCTAATTAACATATTATTTCCATAACATATTAATAAATTATTTATATTAATTTATTATTCCAAATAATAAATTATTCCTCTTTCACAATTAATCATTCTGTCTAGTTGCTAGTGTGAAGGCAACCCAAAAGGACTATGCTACTATCAATTCAAGTACATACCAATTATAGTTATGGGCTTAGACACCTAATCCAACAAAAATATCATAAGAAACATCCCAAATAGGAGATAAGAGAAGGGAGAAGCTCAAATCTTGAAGGTGGAGGCTAAGGTTTCTCCCATGGGGTCCTAGATGTGGTGAAGGATGTTAAAATGGCCAAAAATACGAAACCTTATGCTTAAATACGTTGAAAATCCTAAAATCATGTGTTTGGGCTTGACAGACTGCCATGTTGTAGGCTCTGATCCCTACTACGTAGCGACCGCCATGTTGTGGGTTCTGATCCCCACTGTGTGGCGACGGTTTTCACCCAAATCCACCTCGACTTCAAACAACCATAACTTATTCGTTTCAACTCCGTTTTGGTGATCTTTATATCCACAGAAAGGTATTGAGGAGTTCCACACTTCTATCTAGTTAATTTGGGCTTAACGCATGTCAAACTAAAAACCATAATTCATGCAAGAAGTCTGGAATACTACTTTTCCCATTTTACCCTTTGACTCCAAAACACAAACCAGGGCTTGGATCACATAACCATTATTATCCATATCCAATAAGGTCTAAACCCTATTCCCTTAAAGCCTAAGACCTTTACTTGATCCATTTATTGTCCACAATCATGGAATAACAAACTTCTCGAAACAGGATGTTACATTCGGAGGGATTAAAACCACATACAAACATGATTAAAAGGACCATGAATCCAAAAAAGTTGGGGTTTGGACCAAAAACTCGAAAAAATGCATACCACAGGGACATTTTTTGCAGTTTTGTCTGTGTTTTATTATTATTATTATTATTATAGTTTTAACATATTTTTTTTTTCAAAATACAAACAACTATATGTATGTTTATGTGTGCGTTTTGTTTACAAACGATTGTATTCTATATATTGTTTAATGATTATAAAAATCGAAAAAATATAGTTGAATTTTTTTTTATCTTTGATCTTTTATTTTTAAATTCTAAAAGTTATTATCCTCGTCTTAATATATTGCTCCACGAAAAAAATAACACAAGGGTCGGAATGAAAAAAAATAACACAAGGATAGTCGGAACGAAAAAAAAATAAAACATGGATAGTCCAAACGAATAATAATAATAATAATAATAATAACACAAACATAGTCGAAACAAAAAGAATAACGTAGGGGTGGTTAAAAAAACTAATAGATAGTCGAATAAATAAAACAAAGATAGTCAGAAAAAAGTAATATAAGAAAAAAACATCATAAATGGTCCATGTGGTTTATCTAGATCTAAAGTTTAGTCCTCGTGGTTTAAAAACATAATAGATGGTCTCTATGCTTTTAAAACTTTTAACGACTATATATATATATATATATATATATATATATATATATATATATATATATATATATATATATATATAACCATGAAAACCATTATACCCTCACCTTTAGCCATCGACAACTTCACTCCACCCTTATTTCTCCAAAACAGCTCCACCATAACACCACCCATTTCCATCCCCTGTTATAACACCATAAAAAGCACCGACTCCATCAAAGCTAACCACCATTATCACCTCGACAACCCAGCAACCACACTTATTTCTCTAATCCAAACACCGTTCACCCACCTCCATTACTATTCTTGAACCTCTACAAACCACCATAATTGAGACCATAATCCTTCCCTATCTCCAACTCGTTAAATCTACAGAAAACATGAAAAAGAAAAGAGAAGGAGTGGCTGTGATCGAATCAAGAATAGTGAAGAGGGAGGGAGGGCATACTTGTAACTGAATCGGAGGATTGGAGCTCAATTTCTTCACAACATCGCTATTTTCCAAATTTGTAACCCTAGGTTTAGCCAATTTCTCATATGGATTGAATTTCTTAACATACATAGACACCGTATTAGCTTGATAAGAACTAGAAGGAAGATTCGAGGTAAAAACGGTAACCGATTTTGAGTCTAACTTTGATTTATCCAATTTTACTTCAAATGACGTAGAAACGTCGGGATCAAGATTTGGAGGGACACCCTCCATAAAACCGAACGACAACTAAGTACAAAAGTAGAGAAAAAAACAAGGGTCATGATGGGAACACGATGAAGCCAAAACATCGTCGGAAAAAACACCAACGCCCCTAAGGTGAGAATAGCAATCTAAAGTTTTCTTCTAGGTGGGCTGAGGCGTTGTTGGTATTGAAGCGTAAGAAAGAATAAGAGAGAGAGAGACTTTGCATATTATTTCATTTTTTTGAAAATAAGAGAAAACATGGTCCCTATGGCAGTGAAATGACGGAAATACACTTCAATTAACGGATAAAATTTAACGGTACGAGGGATAAGGACCAACCGTCAAAAGTTTTGAAAGCACAGGGACCATCTATGATGTTTTTAAACCACGGGGACTAAACTTCAGATCTAGGAAAACCACAGGGACCATTTATGATGTTTTTTCATAATATAAGGATAGTCTGAACAAAAAAAAAAAACATGAGGATAATACGACCGAAAAGTACAATGCAAGGATAATCCAACAATGCAAGGATAATCCAAACGGAAAAATAACTTAATGATAATCCAAACATATAAATAGTCAGAACGATAAAAAAAACCTAAATATAGCCTGAACGAAAAAATAACATGTTAATAGTCCGAACGAACAATATGACAAAAAAACAACAAAAAATGACAAAAACAGGAAAACAAATATAAAAAAAACAATGCGGAGGAGCATCGGATGTTAAGGCATATCACGCACAACAACCGAAGACGAAGGCAATGCAGGAGACGGCGACAACCAAAAAGATCGGAGCTGCAACAGATTGTGGTGGAAGAGAGGTGTGTCTGCATCGATGAGAAGAAAAAGGAGTGTGCATATGAGAAGAATTAAAGGAGATGAATTTTATCAGGTCACATACATCTTTATTTCTTTTTTTTTTCAGACTTTGGTATGTGTCTGAATTTTTAAGAGTCATTTATCAAATTAAGAGACATATTTTAAAAGGCTACCAAAATAACATGGTACATATGAATTTTTGAGAGGTTGTTTTTTAATTTTTCAAAAGTGGTAAACAAAAAGCCACTAACTACTTAGTAACTTATCAAAAGCTTAAAATTTTTTTTTTTTTTAAAAGTTCTCTAAATAGAAAAAAATTTTAAAAAATTTCCATTTTAATACCGGTATAAGTTGATAAGTTCAAAATTGTTACGATTATAAGGAGTCCAAAGCTTCCTGCCACTGTGAGTTCAGTTTGTGCAAACCTTCCCGCCACTGTTGGTTTCTCCCAACTTGCCACCTAAAAAGTAGCTTAATTTAACGGTGAACAAATTTAAATTTTTTGGAATTTGAATGATTGACTTAGGTGTTGTTTGTTTTTTCTAAGACAAATTGTCTGCACTCTGCAGAACACATATGCAGTATAAGAGGTGGATCAAACATCTGCAGTCTAAAAGAAAAAGATTGTTTATTTTTAATGTCTGCAGACTGCTAAAATAAACTAAAATCTAAATAAAATGATTTTTTTTTAACTTAAAAGAATTTTTCAATACTTTTATGACTTTATTATAGATACTTAACAAATCTATATCAAATTTATTTATTATTGTATAAAAAGTGAATAAAATAGTACATACTAATGTGTATATATGATAAAAAAACCGACAAGCTTTGGTCGTAAAGTTATACATAAATATTGTAATTAGAGATCAAAGTATTTAACATATAAATTGTATGGGATAAACTTTGATTTTAAAATGCAAAATTTCAAAATTTTCATTTTACTTTTTTCAATGAAATCAATTAAATATTGACCATAAATAATTTTTTTCTAAGACATAAATGATATTGCATTAAATAATGTTTTTATAAAACTTGGCACAAAAAATATAAGACAATACTATGATTTTTTTCATATCTATAAAAAGAGTTCCAATGAATATTATTGTAATTAAATCTTTATTTATAAATTTGTTACAAAGGTCATGTTTGTGTTGCCGAACTTTTTTTTTTCTTAAATATCGTATTTTTTTTATAAATTGTTTATCATAGATAAAGTTTGAATAAATTTAAGTTTAAAAAATAATAAAAACAAAGATATATATGTTTTTTTAGGCTAGAAGATGTCTGAATATGTTAGAAAACTCTTCTACGCCAAGAAGAGGACGCGCATACTTTTTAAGGTCTGCAGTCTTAAAAAAAATAAGCAGTCGGCGAATACTAACGTTTGCATGTGGTTTGCGCCGATAGAAGAGGTCAAAAATATCTGCAGACAGAAAACAAACAACCCCTTATTCACATTTCCATTAAAACACCAGAGTTTGAGGTGCAAAATTTCTTGTATCAGATGTAAATTAAGCAAGGAAATTGACTACCAACACATTGTGCGATTATTTTGTGCCTTATCTTATCAATGTTCCATGGTTTGTTGTGGGATAGGAAGAGAAAAGAAAAAGCATAAGGCTATAACTACACTCAATTCAGAAGAAGAATTAAACAATGATAAAACTGATAAAACATCATATCTTTGCTTAGATCTTTCTTTAAGTTCCACATCTTTGAGGCAAAAAACACACCATATCTTTCATCATCTACCTGGGTTTGCGATTATTCCAGCAGTTGTGCTGAACCACATAACTTCAAATAGTTACACTTTCATGTTCTTTTAGTGGATATTGTTAGCTTAATTGATTGGTTTATTCTCAATACAATAATGATCAGAAACAATGGAAGCATAATCAATCGTTCTCTTTGAAGAAATGAAGTACATGGAAAAGAAGTGGTAATTAGTCTTGCAGCAAAAGTACTGCTTCATGCAACTGTAGGGGCTTATTGTCTTGTGGACCTGATTGCAAGAAATGGGACACTGTTTTCATTTCATTGTATAATATTTTATGATAGTCTTGTTTTTACAGTTTTATTTGTTTTAAGTTATTGTATTTTGAAGAAACAACTAACTACAATATTGTATTTTATATTTGTTCCTTATTGAGACATTGTGCTTTTTAAAGTTATTTCTGTTGCTTTTATGTGTGATTACATTGCTTTTATAGCTAAAATAAATTTTCCCCATATGGTTTGTAGTTATATGAAGTCCATTTAATGAAAAACTTCATTTTAAATTTAGTAAACCATGTATCATGTATTTAAATAGAGTTATGCAATTTGTTATTGTGGTTGTTTTAGAAAGAGTTTTTTTTTTTTTTTTTTTTTTTTTTTTTTTTTTTTTTTTCACAAAAAAGTGTATTTGGGAAAAGCTTCGTAATGGAATGATGAAGTCTAATGCAATCTTTTAGCCTAAGTAGGATACTGATGTTGTAATGGGTTTTATGCTATCTTAGAGCCTATATATGCTACAATCTTGTAATGGCAATGTACTTTCTAATCTTCACATTTTTTAGCAATGTATTTTCTGATTATAACTTTTTATAGCAACATATTTTCTTTTTTTATCTTTTTATGGACCATTATGGCTAATTATTATTGTAAACTTATACCAAAACACAAACCATTAACCGACTAAAACCATTTACCAAAACCATTTCTAAACAATGACCAAAATGCAAAAATACAACCCTAAAACATACCTAGTATTCATATAAACCAGTGAAGCTAATCTAAACCAGCCAGCCAATGAAAAAGCAGTTTGGCTCGACTCAATACAACTTATTGTTCATGAGCCATGTCCATCTTTAATATGTATAATAATAAGTAACGTTTCTAAAAAAAATGTTACATAGACTTGTTTACATCATATAAGTTAGTACACTTTAATTATTTGTTAGGATTTTTTATCAACTTGAGCCGCCAGCTGGCCACCCTCTCTTCTTCTTAAATGGTCTTCACGTGGTCTCTTCACCACTTCCACACGGCCGTCTTTACTCTCCACACGCCTCGGCCGCCCTCTCTTCCTCTTCAAGCCTTCATCTGGTTCTGTCGGCCTCACCTTTTTCTCCACCGTCACCTCCACACGCGGCGTCCGACCTCTCGGTCCCTTTAAAACTTTTCCGGCTGGCTGCTCCACCACCACACGTGCCGGCCGCCCTCTTGGTCTCTTCAGACCTTCAACAGCCATAGCTCTGTCGGCTTGAACTCTTTTCTTGGTGATTTCTGCTAGACAGAATTTATCTTCGCTTCTGAGATACTTGAATACACATGCATCTCCTTCACATATGTCATTATCTCGCAGGAATTCACTCCACCCCTTCGACAAATAATACCTTGTATAATGACCCCCCTCTGAAAGTAACTTTACCGGCCACTCAATTCCGTCAAGATTCTTCATAATTATTGTTCTTCCTGCAGTCAATCTGATCAATCGTGCAAATTCCAACGGAAACCGCTGATGCCAACAAAAGTTATTATCATTATTTTGGAATAAAAAATCTACAGATTATATATGATGAATTGTGATGATACTTATTACCCCACATCTTACCAAAGCAAATTTTTGTTTTCCCTTTTTAGGTATAACCTTCGTAAAGCAAGGATCCCCGGCATCCCCATCAATATCATCATCTTCTTCTTCATCATAATCATGTTCAAGCGGGAAAGCTTTTTCACACCCATTGGTACCGAAAACCAAGAGCTTGAAGATGGAGCGACCAAGGAGCCAAAAGACAAGAAAATCCCCAAACTCCAACCGGGTATCTTCAACTACCTGTTTCCATCCATCAGCAAAGCAGTAAATATCACCATCTTTTTTTATCTTCAATCTCCATGAATAGCCTCCATTTACAGATCGGAGTGTTGCGTTCTCAGGGATGTTGTTCTCCAAGTGCTTGCGGACAAAACCAGTTGGCAATGGCTGCAATAAACGATAATAAAAAATTAATGCTAATGCATGATATGATGCGAAAATTACGAGGAACGAAAATTGAAATTGGGGTCGTTGATTGAAGTAGATGAGTACCAGGTGAGTAGCGGAACAGTCGAGCATGATCTTGAAGAAGGAAGGGATCCCGCGAGGGCGAGGGGCCATTTCGTTCGATTGATGAAGTTAGAAGACAGAATGAAATTTGAAGTTGAAGAGAGAAAGAGGGAAAATTAAGGCAACTATAAATTACAAAATTCGTATCTCTGTCCAAACCCAAAAAGTATTTCAATTTTCCGTAAAAAACCCACAAAACAAAAACACTTTTATTTTCTTTTCCCTCTTATTTTAATTATAATCTCGTAATAATAAATTTCAAAATTCGTATTGTGCTTTTGTTTGACTTATTGACTTAAGTTTTACGTTCCAATTAATCTGAACACAATGTATATTTGTTGATAAAAATAGAATCCAAAATAATTAAAACCGAATATTTTAATTAGTAACAAATGTTATCGTGATGTGCTTTCGTCAATATGTTTCTATATTTTTCATCCCTCGACGACTCTTGCATTCACCACTTATGAAAAAAACCTCACCCAACTCAACTTAATTTTTTGGGAATGATTTCAAAAAGAACTATGGAAACACTCTATACAATGACTGCTTCCACATTATGTAGATATTGTGTTTGTAAAGTTTGTTATGAGAGCTTGTCACTACCTGTGTGTGTAAATATAATATACAAATTATAATATTCATCTACAAATAAACATATCAACCGGTTCAAATCAAATTACCGGCAAAGATATTATGGGTATTGTTATGGGTTATTATTTTTTGATTGCTCAAAGTGGAAGATGGAATGGGGATGTTGACTTAAGATCTACTACTATATGGTTGGGCTTTGGCTTTAGAGCAAAAGAAGATGTACTCTTATGTTAGACGTGAAAATCGATTTCCTACATGAAATAAGAAATATGGTCAGCTGCTAGTTACTACATCTTGGAAAGGTACATC
Source organism: Lactuca virosa (assembly GCF_052849685.1). Lineage (NCBI taxonomy): Eukaryota > Viridiplantae > Streptophyta > Magnoliopsida > Asterales > Asteraceae > Lactuca > Lactuca virosa. The sequence continues at coordinate 17,638,331 of NC_136429.1, read as the reverse complement.
CAATAAGTATTAATTAAACATTTTACTACATTATACAACAAATAAAACATTTTAACATTGATGATTGAAAATTGATTTTTTTTCTTTTGAACTAGTTCCATATCATGGGCCAATTAAATGGTTGTATCAACAAGTTATTTACTGCCCAGGCCTTCTAGTTATTTGGGTCATCAGGAGCTACTTAACAAACGGACTATTATCATGAAATTTATAAGTGGGCCATTGTAATGACTAAAAGAGTTGGATTGATTTTAATTTACATGAAGCTACTGGTCCGAGTTTAAAAGTATGGTTAAATACCATACTTTGGAATATTTGTATCGGTTAAAATTGTATTGTTTTTCGAAAAATTGATTATAAATAGTTAATTATATGTTGATTTTTTTATAAAAGTGTCAAAGGGTGTCTTATTAACATCATTGCATCACCCTTAAAATAAAAATGGTGGAAACTTTAATTAGTTTGATATGAGGGCTCAACGGATATTCACCCTACGATTTATCGAAGGTAAAACAGTTAATAAGGATTTAAATATCATTTGGATCTATTTATGGTTCAGTTTAGTTAATGGATAATGACTTAAAAGGGTAATATATTTTTCGATTTGTACACATTTAGTCACTAAGTTTTTTTTTTCGTCCACATTTACCCATTTAACTTGTTAAACTGTACACATTCAGTCCTTATGACCGGCTACTCCAGGTTAGCCGGGAAAAATGACTTAATAGGGTAATATATTTCTCACTTTGTACACATTTAGTCCTTAATATTTTTGTACACATTTAGTCCTTAATTTTTTTCTTTTTTGCAAAATAAGTCATTTTTGTTTTTGTACTCATTCAGTACTTATGAACGATTTCTTTAGGTTTTTATCACGAAATCTTACATGGGACATTCATTAATGAGGTGTTTTGGGCTTTTGATGCTTATGTCCATCGCGATCTCGACTACTTGGTTGCTTATGTCATGTGTTCTGAACGCCATAACTTCTTCATACGATCTCGGATTTTAACGATCTTTATATCCATGTGTTCATATTTTAGTCTACTACAACTTTCATTTAGATTACTCCTATTAAAAAATAATATATTTTTACTTACGATTTTTATCTCCATAAGCAGGGTGGATTTAGCCTAGTCCCTGTGTTGCACTAGCAACACCTGTTTTTTCTTTTCGCAATGGAAAAATATTCGATTTTTTTTCGTTTATACCTATTTTTCATGTATCGGCAACACCTATTTCATCTCGGCAACACCTACTATGTATTCATGCGTCCGCCCCTGTTCAAACATTTTCTATGAATGCATGTATGGATGTTTTTTTTTTATAAAATCGTAAGTAAAAATATATTCCATTTTAACGGGAGTAATCTTAATGAAAGTTGTAGTAGACTCAAAAAATGAACACGTGGATATAAAGATCGTTAAAATCTAATATCGTATGAACAAGTTACGACGTTCAAAATACAAGACCTAAGCCAAACCACAAGACCTACGCAACCAAGCAGTCGAGATCGCGTTGGACATAAGCATCAACAACCCCAAACACCTCATCAATGATTGTCCCACGTAAGATGTCGTGAGAAAAACCTAAAGAAATCATTAATAAGTACTGAAGGAGTACAAAAAATGACTTATTTTGAAAGAAAAAAATTTTGAAGGACTAAATATGTACAAAAATATTAAGAACTAAATGTGTACAAAATAAAAAATATATTATCATATTAAGTTATTTTTCTCGGCTAACTTGGAGTAACCGGTCATAAGGACTAAATGTGCACAATTTAACAAGTTGAAGGGGTAAATGTGGACGAAAAAAAAACTCAATGACCAAACGTGTACAAATAAAAAAATACATTACCTTTGTAAGTCATTATCCACAGTGGCGGATCGAGACGAGAAGTGAACTGGGGTCCATTCATAACATCTTTATTTGTTGCCTCATAAATATTTTCTCTTTTAACAGTGCAAATTATACAATCATTTCTAAACTCATCCGAAATTTGATTACACAGTTTAACCATCTTTTTTCATTTCAAAACTAACAAAACTAATAAATTTTTTTGGCTGTATTTCCATTATTAAATATCTAACACATTGGCTTTTCCATCAACAACTCATAAAAGTAAATAAAAGTAACTCAATCAAAATCAGAAATTAGAAATTAACTGGATGCATACTAATATACAGAGGGGTTATTAACTTGAAAAAAAATATTTATATACATATAAATATGGTGGGAATTGCAGTCAAGTGGGGTGTATGGACCCCACTCCATACACACTACATCCGCCACTGATTATCCATTTAAATGGGCTTTGGTAAAATTCAGTCTTAATCGAGTCCGATTAATTAAATGGGGAAATGGGAAGTAGTATTTAGACGTTATATTTGTATTTAAGGAGCATATAATGAATGTGGAGTTTATGTCTATTGTCTAATATTGGGTATTTCTAGACTAGACAACTTTATGAGAATCAGCGATTATTGTTCAACCAACTTTATGGGTATTTTCCGTCTAGTTACTTGCTAGGCTTGGGCCTATGTTCTTTTAATACAATTATTTGCCGGTTCCAAAAAAAAAAAAAAAAAATTCCGGTAAAGAGGATTGAGACAAAATTCAAAATTAAAAATGTGAAAGAGTTAGTTGAGACGCAAAGGTAATGTTTAACAAAATCATTTGTAGTTATATGAAATCCATTTAATGAAAAACTTCATTTTTACTTTAGTAAACCATGTATAATGTATTTAAATAGAGTTATACAATCTGTTATTTCATTTGTAGTTGTTTTAGAAAGAGTTTGTTTTTTTCACAAAAAAATGGGTATTTGGGAAAAACTTTGTAATGGGACGATGAAGGTCTAATGCAACCTTTTAGCCTATGTATGCCACAATCTTGTGATGGTAATGTACTTTCTAATCGCCACATGTTTAGCAATGTACTTTATGATATTGACTTTTATAGCAAAAAAATTTCTTTTTTATCTTATTTAGGACCATTATGTCTAATTATGGTTAACCGATGCCCAAAATCCAAACCATTAACCGATTAAAACCATTTACCAAAACCATTACTAACCAATGACCAAAATGCATATATACGACTCTAAAACATACCTAATATTCATATAAATAAGTAACGTTTCTAACATCGAGAACATATTAAATAGACTTGTTTACATCATATAAGTTAGTCGACTATAATAATTTTTTGTTAGGATTTCTTATCAACATGAGCCACCGGCCGGCCGCCCTCTCTTCTTCTTAAATGGCCTTCCACGTGGTCTCTTCACCACCGTCACACCGCCGTTTTTACTCTCCACCTCCACACGCCTCGGCCGCCCTCTCTTCCTCTTCAATCCTTCACCCACCGGAGCTTTGCCATCTGGCGGCTCTGGCTCTGTGGACTGCACCTTTTTCTCCACACACGGTGGCCGACCTCTTGGCCTCTTTAAAACATGGGCAACTTCAGCCACCGGAACGTTGCCATCTGGCTCTGTATACTGCACCTTTTCCTCCACCACCACCTTTGCACGCGACGGCCGACCTCTCGGTCTCTTTAAAACTTTTCCGGCGGGCTGTTCCACCACCACAGGTGCCGCCCGCCCTCTCAGTCTCTTCAGAACTTCAACAGCATCTGGAACTCTTTTCTTGGTGACTTCTGCTAAACAGAGCTTATCTTCGCTTCTGAGATACTTGAATACACATGCATCTCCTTCACATAAGTCATTATCTCGCCTGAATTCACTCCACCCCTTCGACAAATAATACCTTGTATAATGAACCCCCTCTGAAAGTAACCTTACTGGCCACTCTTTTCCTTCCAGATTCTTCATACTTATTGTTCTTCCTGCCTTCATTCTGATCAACCTGGCAAATTCCCGCGGAAACCGCTGATGCAAACAGAAGTTATTATTATTATCATTATTTTTGAATAAAAAGTTCTACAGATTATATATATATATATATATATATATATATATATATATATATATATATATATATATATATATATATGATGAATTTATGATAGTTATTACTAACCCAAATCTTACCAAAGCAAGTTTTTGTTTTTTAGATAAAACCATCGTAAAGCAAGGATCCCCGGCATCCCCATCAATATCATCATCTTCATCTTCTTCATCATGAATGTGATCATGATCATGTTCAAGCTTTATTTTTGGGGGGAAATCTTTTTCACAGCAATCTGTACCGAAAATTAAGAGTTTGAAAATGGAGCGACCAACGAGCCAAAAGACAAGAACATCCCCAAAAACCAATTGGGTGTCTTCAACGACCTGCTTCCATCCATCGGCAAAGCAGTAAATATCACCGTCTTTTTTGATCTTCAATCTCCAGGAATAGCCTCCATTTACAGATCGGAGTGTTGCGTTGTCAGGGATGTTGTTCTCCATGTGCTTGTGGACAAAACCAGATGGCAATGGCTGCAATATTGATAATGCTGATGCATGATACGAAAATTACAAGAAAAGAAAAATATAAACTGGGTCGTTGTAGTAGATGAGTACCAGGTGATCGACGGAACGGTTGAGAAAGATCTTGAAGAAGGAAGGGAGCCGCGGAAGGCGACGGAAAGGGGCCATTTGCAGAGGAGGGTTTTAGATTTATATATGCTTTATCAGTTCAAATATGTGGTGTAGTTGGTTTTGGGTTGAAAAATCGGGGTCCAATGGTGATTTCGTGGGAGAAAAAGGGGAGATTTATGTACCTGACTTTCGATTGATGAACCTCGAAGACATTCGGTTAAAGTTGAAGAAGAAATGGTGCAAAGGAGAAAGAGGGTGTGGCCGTGTGGGAGAGGGAAATGGAACTGAAGTTTGAACATAGAGTGTGGTCAACTGTCAAAGTAAAAGTAAATACAATTCTCCGTAAAAACACCAAAAAAACAAAAACACTTTTATTTTCATATCCCCATCTTGATTCCTAAAAAACGTAAAAATATATTCTTTGGAGATGTTGAGTCATTGATTGATCTAGCCTTTTCTTGATATACATTTATATTACTATTTTAAAATTTTAAAGATTGGAAAAGAATTAGCAATATTCTTTGTAGATGCTGAGTGATTGATTGATCTAGCCTTTTCATGATATACATTTATATTACTATTTTAAAATTTTAAAGATAGGAAAAGTATTAGCCAAAAAGTGTAGTTGTCATAATCGCGATCCTGATCGTAAAGATTGTACGATCTTAGTTATGAAAAATGAAAAATATCGTATCTAGGGTAGGATCGCAGATAGGATCGTAAGATCATAGAATCCGGATCCGATCCGATCCTACATTCACTTGATTTTTATTTTCAAATGAATTTTTTTACCACTTTATGTCTTTTACCATTTACCAATTTACCGTTTATCATTTTTTGTTGTGACTTATAACTAATATTTTGAAATTTTATAAATTTTGAGCGAAAAATTGAATTTTGAAATATTTTTGATGTTTTAAAATTATAATTTAAAATTATAAATTGAAAATATTATTTTTATTTTTTAGGATCTTAGTATCCCGATCCCGATCTTGCAAACCCAAAAACGATCATATGTAGGATCCCGATCTTGACAACCTTGAAACAACTAAAATTTTCAATCTAATTTATTTTCCATTTTGTATGAAATATTTCATTGATTTATTTTCCAATTTATATGAAATGTTTCATTGATTTATTTTCCAATCTGATTATGTTTTTTTTTATGTTTAATTATTTTATTGTAAATAAAACTATCATATTACTATATATGTAATTAATAATCGATATTAATCGAAATCACCGATTCAAATATATATTAATTAGATCTAAACACATTATTTAGTATTGATTTTAATTATTTGTACACATTTTTAAGCTTTTGATAATATTTTTTCGAATAATATTATAGGTTTTAAAATTAATAAAATATATTTGTTATCTTTGTACAACGAGTGATATTTTAATATATTAAATATATAATTTAATTCTTTTACACATTTCATAAAATAATTCATCGATCTCCGTTTTTAACAAAAAAATGATAAATTATCGGATAAAATATGTGAAACCGGCAAAAATACTAACTTGAATTTTTAAAATTTCGTATTTTTCTACAAAAATTTTAAAAACAAAAAATTAAGTAGGTTATTTTTGATATGATTCAATATTGATGACGAAGATGATGACGGTGGCAAGGTAGTGGTGGTGGTGTCGGCGGTGGTGTTAGAGGAAGCGGAGGAGGTGGTTGTAGCAATGGTGAAGGTGGTGGTGGTAGAAGTGGCGGATTGTGGCAGTGTGTGGCGGAGGTGTCGGTGGCGATACAACAGAGCCTTTTTGTGACAATGAATAAAAATTGTTCAGATTCATTGTCGTATTTTCGAAAAAAAAAATATCAACTGAATATATATATATATATATATATATATATATATATATATATATATATATATATATATATATATATATATATATAGTAGGTGACCCGCGCAATGCAGCAGCGACCATTGTTTCGCTTTAGCAAATATTTCAGGAGGTGATTCGTTTCCATTCCTCGGCCTTGGGCGGAAAATAATTTGTTTTTGGTAAATTGTTTGTTTATAGAGATTAGTTTCAGTTTGAAATATGTGATATCAAAAGAACTCATAATATATTGGAGTAATTACTGGAAATATAATCTAAATGATTAATACATAAATATATAATAAAATCCTATAAAAAATTATGCAAATAAAATATGACAAAATAGGCTATAAGTGTTCAGAATAGGATTAATCAATATTTTTTTGGTGCTGTTAAAATTCTTTTCTCTGTTTCTTACAACTTTTAATGGACATACTTTACCATTGAAAGTGTGATGCATTCCCACATACTTTACCGTGGAGATTGGTCGGTCGGCAGGTTGAAGGAGGTGAAACAGGTCGGACTGTAAAGTGTAAATAAATTCGTTTTTATCTTTTTAGTTTATAGATCTTATAATTTTTTAGTTTCGAAGTTGCGTTGATGTTTTCAAAGCCTTTATCTAGATACCAAATCTGTAATCACGTTATATCTCTACTACTCGGTTCATCTTTCATTGTTTTTGTTATCTTTTATATGTTTGTAGTTTGATAAAAAAACCGATCTAAAATAGTGGCCTAGATTTCGATCTAGTCTTTATGGCCGGATTAGGATCGGCTCATGAAACAAATTATATAACTTTTTATTAGTTTTTTTCATCATTTTTCTTAGTTAGACCGTTTTTTGTTAGTTTGACAACCTGAATATGGAATGACGATCTAGATCTTGATTTAGTTTCACTTCAGTCTGAGATCGTTGTCAGATTGGTTCGAATAATTTTCCTTGACTTTTTTTTTCGAAAATACAAAAAATAAAAGAGTATCATATTTTTCTACTAAAAACCCTGAATATATATAGTTACAACATATACATGGATTACTGAACTAACATTTGTTTAGTAATCAACATGAATACTACAAATCCAGATTTTATTTACACAAATGAGATATACATTTAACTTCCTGAAAGAAACCATTGGTCATACTACTTTGATCCTACACATTTAAAGCTAATGTTTTTTGGTTGTAAGATGTGATAAGAAGAATGAATATTTCAGAAGTGGTGGTGGTAATGTCGGCATTGGTGCAGTCATCTTGTAGATCTGGTGGCAATGGTGCCATGGTTGTTGTGCAATGGTAGAATCGTTTGTATTCTGATAGAAGCGTTGGTGAAGGTTGTATAGATGATAGATTTCTTGAAAGAGAGCTTATAGATTGTAAAGAGGGATATATGTAACACCTCAAATTTTAGATAGATTTTTTTATTTTTAAATTACAAAAACAGAATTTCACAACCAAGTCACCAAATACATAATTATCCCAAAACAACCAGTATCATAATTATCAGAGTTCATAAACATGTCCTAGTAGTAAAATCCCCCATCGCGTGTGTATAATCAGACCTTCGTCTTCCCGTGGCCCTGCGAAGTACCTGCCACATATAAATCAACAACTGTAAGCACAAAGCTTAGTGAGTTCCCCAATATACCACATACATCACAACATATATAAACAACTATGGGTTATCAGCTACCCTGAGGACTACCAGCAGCCCCGATGAGCTAACAACACGCTCGGTGGGTTATCAGCAACCCTGGTTGGCTATCAGCAGCCCCAGTCACATATAAATAGCATAACATAATCATAACAGCTAGACCCAGTTGGTCATCATAAATATAGCTATCCTATCATACATGTAAGAGTAAGTGAGGAGACTCACCTGATATTGACGACACGAAAACCTAGCACCCGAACTGTCGGATCTAGACTCCGCCTAGTTAACAAAATAATTAACCCTAATTAATAATTAAGGTCTAAAAACTCACTCGCGAGTCCAAATACCACGACTAAACCTTATAAGGGCAAAAGGACCATTTTGCCATTCTCATGGTCCAAAAACCCTGAATCTTGACCAAGGTCAAAGTCAACACTCGGCGAGTACGTTGAGCCTACCACAACCTATGCGGGGCGTACAACTTGGATCAGCAAGATGACGGGGCTGGGACCGGCTACGCGGGGCGTAGCCAAGAGTATGCCCAACATACTCCGTCTGATCCCATTTCTACCAACTTATGTCTTAAACCCTTAAGACCATTACTCCCAAACACATATCTGGCCATTCTAATACGTCTAAAACCATAAAGTTATCAACTTTAAGCCTTTGCATGGCTAGAAAAGTCCCAAAGCAACATTCATAAACTCCAAAAACATTCTAAGCTATTTTTCTCATGCATGCACCAAAAGAAGTGATCAAGCTACCATTTTTATGCATCCACAAGTCCGATAATACATTAAAAGACAACTACAAACCCCTGGAGTTCCCCAAACTCATAAAGGTCTAATCTTTGGGGACAAAACTCTTAAAACTTCAAACATGGAGATCTGATGAAAGACTTGTCAAGGTACAAACTTTATACCTGAAAATGATGCACAAGGATGAGAGTTTTTTGGATCTACAAGCTTGCTAACACCCACATCTTCTTCTCTAGCTTCCTTCCTCAACTTAATGCACCAAAAACACCCAAATGAACTTGCAAGGCTCACACAAACACTCAAACTCGGGATTAGGGTTTAGGGAAGGTTTGGAGGCTAATAAGGGTGACCAAAAGACTATTATTTATAAAAACACTGAAATTAAATTTATAAAACCGTAAATTTTATTCAATTGTAACGTTGTACCTCAAAAACATTTCTTATTAAAACATTATACTTCAATTTTTACCCAATTATGGGAATACAAATTGTTGTAATTGGAGAAAATTCTCAAATACAATACTATAAAACCTAAAACCTATTGTTTTAAGAGAAATTGTTTACATATATAGAACCGAAACAAAAATTTGTTGTTAATTAGTCATAATTGAGCTAGTTATTTATTGTTATTGTTGGGTTATATGCATTATATATTAAAATAAACCAAATATTTGTACAATAAAGCCATTTATTTAATTAGAAGTTTAAATTTAAGTCAATCCACACACAAATGAAGAAAGAATTACATCAATTATGGTAAATGTTCAAAAAAGAATAATAAAAAAAACAATTGAACAAATTGATGAAGGCTATAATCATTCTTGAGGAAGAACACATTGATGAAGGCTACAATCATTCTTGAGGAATAACAATAGGGGAAATGATGAGTGTATTTACAAGAACTTATGTAGCTTCATTGCAATCGTTACATAAGATCCAAACATGCAATGATAAAATTAGCTATCAGAGTACTTGTATTCCTTGGTTCCATTTTAAGGCATCACTCCATATGTCACACGTATCATACAAGCTACACAAAGCAATATAATTACTAACATTCATTGGTTCTATTTCAAATAGATGATAAGATACCATTTCGCCAATCTCAATATTTACATAAACTAAAACCAATTGCAAGACATCACTCTGTATAGAACCACATCGGAAAACAATTACTTGGTTTCATTTTAAGGCATCAATCCATATAGAACCACATTAGTGAGAGTGCAAGAAACTGTGTGCGGACAAGGTTTGAAAACTTAAACCTTGAATTAACTTATAATTAATGTCTGCTGCTAATATTAAGAGTCCAGTCAAGTCTGGTAAACCTATCTTGTCTTGAAATGAGAAGTTCAACAAAGTATTCAAGTAAGTAAGAATGAATATGAACGATGTAAAGAAAAATTTAAGAACAATGAGAATGATACCCGAATGGCATCACCACGAACTCGTAATGACCATAACGAGTCCTGAAGGCTGTTTTCTGCATGCCATCATCCCTTAATCTTATCTGGTGGTACCCCGATCGCAAATCAATCTTGGAAAATCAAGATGCACCCTGAAGTTGGTCAAATAAGACGACAATCATCGGGAGTGGGTAACAGTTCTTCACCATTAACTTATTAATCTCCCGGTAGTCAATGTACATCCTCTGTGAACCGTCATTCTTCTTCATGAACAGGATCGGTGCCCCCCAAGGTGAGCTACCCGGACGAATAACTCCCTTGTCTAGCAGCTCCTGAAGCTGCGTAGACAACTCCTGCATCTCTGGTGGTACCAAGCGATACGGTGCCTTGTTTATTGGAGCCGCACCATGCACTAAATCAATGCGAAACTCAACTTGCCTCTCGGGAGGCACTCCGGGTAGATCCTCCGGAAATACATCAGGAAAATCCCGAACAATAGGCACATCACCCAAGGTCATATTGCCTTTAGTCCAAGTATCTGCCACGTAAGCCAAAAATCCAGAACAACCCCGCTGAAGATATCTCGTTGCCCTCGCAGCTGAATAGAGAGTTGGCCCATGTGAAGCCCTTTCACTAGTAATAACCAATTCTCCTTTACTTAGGGTTCGAACTCTCACTATCTGACGCTCATAATCAATCATGGCCCTATTGGGACCCAACCAATCCATCCCGATAATAACCTTCGACCCTCGCAGAGGAATTGTAACGCCCGTAGATCCGGGCTAGTCAATTTAGAGATAATAGGATTCGAAAACGACTTTTTGACAAAAGATTATTTAGAATAAATAATCTTAACCAAGTTGTAGAATATGTCTCAAGGGCTCCGTACATATAAAGAACGTCGAAATCCGAGTTATAACGAAGAAGTTATGGCCCGTCGAAGTTTTACGGCAAAACCGGCACGACACCGGAAGACGTAAATAGTGAATTTTTGATAAAGGACTTTTTAGCCTTAGTGATCTAAACAAAAGTTGTAGTATAGGTTAAACCGAGAACATACAAAAAAAAGAACGCCCAAATCTGACTTCGTATGAGGAAGTTATGAATTTTCTAAGATTTGGCATAGCAGTGCATGGCCCGAAACTCGAATTTTAGTTCGAGCAGTTTTTGGCCTACGCAACCTAAATGAGAGTTGAAGATCTCATTAATAGGAACTCAACGATAAAAAGACAGACGAAAACGGAGTCCGTATGAATGAGTTACGAATTCTTCGCGGTCATTTAACAGTCTAATCTCCTCCTACTGTTAAATTTAAGATCGGTCGAGAATTAGCCGATAGAGTCAAAATGAAAGTTGTATATCTTGTTTTTACCTACGCGTGGAAAAAAAGAACGTCGAAAACGGAGCTCGTATGCGAAAGTTACGGGGTTTAGAAGTCGACAGGGTGCTGCTGCAAAAGGGGTGACGTGGCACAATACAGGCCACACACGTTTGGCCACTAGAAAGCTGACATGTGGCATGGACTCGGTGAGTCAGTACTTCGACTCGGAGAGTCGATCAGGAATTCAGCCTATAAATAAAGGTGTCGGGTTCCCTCATTCTTCACACCATCCAAACTCTCCTCTCTCTCTCTCTCTCTCTCTACTTTCTCTCTCTAAAGCCCCAAACCCCCCCTAAAGTCTAGGTAAACCCCCTAGCACCCGAAGGAAGCCCCGAGGCTCCCGAAGCCCCGAGAAAGAGCCTTTCGGCTCAGAAACTCTGCTCCGGCGGAGTCCGGTTTTCGAGAAAACCCGCTGTAAGTGAGCTATGCCTACCCTATCTTTAGTATAGCTTATGTTTTAATATAGCAATGTTATTAGGACCTTATAATATGTATTTGGGCTATTATTATGATTTATATAAGTGTCGTTATAATATATTTTTAACCACTCGCGGTACGGGGAATCTGGTTTGGAGGGCCGCTTGGGTTGCTGGATTCAGAAGTGCTATATGCCAAAATGATCCTGCCCTCCGGTGTTTCATGTTTGGCCCCTGTTTGTACATAGTGGGTGAAGAGTATTGTTTAACGCTTATATAATAGTAATAATAGCTAGGCTATTAATTAGTCGCGGTTCACATTAAACTAAACTCTAGTGGTAATGATACTAGGTTTTGTCCGAGGGAAATTGTTTTGAGATAACGAAGTGCTGTCCGAGTAACAAGTTACCACCTCTTCAGGTGAGTGCATAGTCCCTTTCATCTTACACATAGATATGAAGTATTTTAATATAAATTACGTGCTATGTGTGCATATTGTCTGAATACTTGCTGTCTATGCTGGGTGAAAGATTTTCATACATGTTTTAAATGATTTAAACTGTATATGTATTTTATATCTACAAAATGTGTTGGGTAAAACATGGGAGATGAAATAGTTGTTGTGTGATAACACGATGAAAGACATTAATGTTGACAGTGATCCAGTCATCTAGTGGAGTATAGATGACGACCACGGACTATACTAGACAGTCCAGTGGAACGCTAGCAGGCTCGTAACCTGTAGGTGTTTTTGAACTAGGTGATCATTAGGTATTTTGAACTAAGTGTGTTCACTAGGTATTTTTGAACTAAGTGTGTTCACTAGTTATTTTTGAACTAAGTGTTCACCAGATGTTTTGGACTACGTGTTCACCAGTTGTAATCTATAAACCTTGGTAACGATGGACTTCGTGGCAATTCCTTAGGATGATCCTTAGGAATAAATGAACGAGGAATAATTGATTCTTAGGGTAGACCCTTAAGAGTAAAGAAGATAATGGGGATGGGTAATTGGGTTGATTAATTGTTTGAAGATTAAACATAATAATTATATTATTGTGGATTGAAAACCCTATGAACTCACCATATTTCCCAACCTGACCCACTCAATTTATCTATATCACAGGTGTTGATACGAAGTCACATTACACTGAGAGATTAAGGAGATATAAATCACTAGTGATAATGAATGTAAGTTCTGTTTATGCTTATGTTTCTGTATTGACGATGACATCCCAAATGTTTTAAAATGAATAAAAATACTTTTCTTCGGAAATGCCTTGATAACGTATTTATCATGTTTTACTGGGAACAAATTCCGCAACATTTTTATTAAAAGAGGTACTCTAATTTTTATAAAGCATAAACAAAATCGGTCTTTTCTGGCCGTGAAAATGGGGATGTCACAGAAATCGACACCAAGTCAATAGAGTACCTCTCCTTGAACAAGTTCAGAACACATCCCCGATGAATCCTCGAAGCACTCACGGAACGGTCGTCGACAATCTCGACCTGTAACGGATAATCCAGAAATACAGAAGCATCACTAAACTTCTTGCTAAGTGCAAGAGATACAAAGGATTAGGTAGCACCCGAATCAAACTGAACATAAGCAGTCATACCATTGACTAAGAAAGTCCTTATACATAATTAGGTACAACATAAGTATAAATAAGGAGATAATAAAAGATATGAAGAAACTATGTAATGGTAACCACATCAGGTGCATCTCGAGCCTCATCGATAGTCAACTGAAATTCCCTGCTCTTCACCATAGGTGTCACCGCCTTTCCCTGGCGGTCGTCAGTAATCCTTAAAGTGCCTGGGGCAGGTGCCGCCACTGCCCCTCCTGACAACCTCGGACAATCAGCCTTTTTATGGCCTCTCTGGTTGCAGTGAAAACAGATAAATGCACTCTGGGGGAAATCCTTACTCATATGCCCAGTCTGAACACACCTGAAACATCCAGAATCCACTAATCGACATACCTCACTGTGCGGCTTGTCGTACTTACCGCAGTGTACCCGGCCCTACTAGCCCCTAGAATGTGGCTCTGAAGTCTTAAGCCTCTCAGCCTGACCCACAACTGTCTGCACCTGTTCTGGCTTCCGCTTCGTCCAAAGCTCCATCTCGATTTCCCATTCACTGGCCTTCTCAATCATATCATTCAGGGTCTTACACCCCTAAAGCTCACAAACTCCCTGATATCATCTCTCAACAAGTCATGGTACCCCGTCTTCTTCGTCTTCTCATTTGCAGCGTACTGCGAAACCAACAAAGCCATCTCTTGGAACTTGGCGGTGATCTCCACCACAGTCTCAGTAGTCTGGCTAAGGTCCTGGAACTCCCTCGCCAACTGCTACACCTCGATTTCTGGTGAAAACTCTCACTGTAATCTTGTAACAAAATCCTCCAAAGTCATGACTGCCACATCCACATACCCTACAGCTCGGCCAACCTTATCCCACCAGTCACGATCTCGGTCCCTCAACAAGCAAGATGTGAATCCCACTTTTTCCCCCTCAGGGAAAAAACTCGTCCACTGAGCATTCTACATGTCAACGATCCAACGTCGGTTAGCAATGGGGTCCTTATCCCCAAAGAACTCATGAGCTCCACACGCCTTGAACTCCCGAAACGAGGGATTTCGTGCTTCTATCTGACCTGCAGTGATCTTAACTCGAAAGGATATGAAACGTTCATCCATAAGCTCCATAATCCCCTCATTGACGGTACCAAACATCACAAGGGTAGCATCCAGGATACCGCGAGTAACCTCAGCCGCAATGAACTCACGCAGCCTCTCATCAATCGGTTATGTGCCTGAACCAGAACCTGAACCTGAACCATAGCCATAACCTCCTCGAGTGATCATCACCATACTCAAACTGAAATACAAACATATATCCAATTAGCATAAACTCGAAGGACTCACAACATATCGGTCACCTTAGAATCCCCAGGTCCGTCCTTGTCTCGAGTACAGATCTTGTGCTTTCAGTAGTACGGGCACAATACTACCTTTCACACCTATCTGTACTTTCCTTAAGAGTGGTCCTGATTCCTCTAAGACACCATACTAAATCTATATATCATTCTGATGCTAAGTTGCATTCATATCCTAGATTTTTCTAAGGAATTCTCAACTCCACAGCCTGCAAAACCGAGAACCTCAATCAACACCGTTGGTTGCCTTGTGCATGCAAGTTATACATAAAATGGAATTACATAGACTGTCAAATGATGATTCTACCCTAAGTCCACAACCAAACAAGGAACAGGAAATAAGGATAAATCGATTATTCTAGGGCTATATGATCCTAGTACTATACAACTTTAAAAGCATACACTTAGCAATTAACTGAGCCGATATCAATTCAAGTAATATGCATCATCCAACTCTC
Source organism: Lactuca virosa (assembly GCF_052849685.1). NCBI lineage: Eukaryota > Viridiplantae > Streptophyta > Magnoliopsida > Asterales > Asteraceae > Lactuca > Lactuca virosa. Next base: position 17,622,928 of record NC_136429.1, on the reverse strand, counting down.
CTAGGCTATAATGCATCACACAAATCAAGTAATCCTATCATATGGTTCCTAAAGGTATCCTTAGCTCTAATCCAGCATGAAATTCAAATATCAAACATACTAATCATAACACATGGGTATGGGTACTTTGGGAATCACTTACTTGAGCTCGGCTGATTGCACACATCACACCCCTTTTTACTTTAAAAAAAAATATATTTTTAGAAATTTGATTTCTTTTTCTTTTGAAAATATTACCATTTCCTCGGTTTGACTTCTGACACACTCAAAAGTGCGCCCGAATCCCTCAAACCAAGGCTCTGATACCAACTTGTCACAACCCAAAAATCATGGATAAAAATTTCATTTTAATTTAATAAAAAACCATCAAGTATTCATAAAAACCCCAAACAAAGTATGTCATTGTATGAATAATCATCAGAGTACAAAATCCAAATCATAAGAAATTGCGGAACATGGGTGGATGCGCTGCGATCATGCCAGGCCCTTCCCTTTCGTACCGGAAGTACCTGAAACCATAAACATAACTGTAAGCACAAGGCTTAGTGATCTTCCCCAAAGTACCACATACAATACACATAAACACATAACATTACGTGGCTATGTCAGGTCCGTATCAACCCCATATGATTGCAAGTAGTTGTGTCAGGTCTGTATCAACCCCATATGACAACAAGTAGCTGTGTTAGGTCCGTGTCAACCCTATATGACAACAAGTAGTTGTGTCAGGTCCGTATTAATCCCCGAGCCCAAATTAGCTCTCTCTCTCTCTCTCTCTCTCTCTATATATATATATATATATATATATATATATATATATATATATATATATATATATGTAGAGAGAGAGAGAGAGCTAATTTGGGCTCGGGGATTAATACGGACCTGACACAACATATATATATATATATATATATATATATATATATATATATATATATATATATATCATTCAACCATATCTATCATAGTCACATAACCATATACATTCAACATATACAAATTAGTGGGTCGGCATTGGTGCCTTCGACCCACTAGTTTGGTAAGAAGACTCACCTCTAAATGAAGATAACTGAACCACATACTCGCGTTGCTGCTAACACGGCTCCTTACACTAATCATATCCCAAAATAACCCTAATTAATAATTCGAGTTTAACCCATAATAAATGGTCAATTTATTCCATTTTCCTAATAAGGGAAAAAAGGTCATTTCTTATTTCTAATCGTAGCCCAACTTATCAATCCCAACCCTAAACGTCCAAGGCCCAAAAGAATGGCCCAAACGCTAAGTCCGAGCAGTACGCTATACATACATCCTTGTACGCCCCGTGTACAAGCGGTTGATGCAGAAAAGGAAGTCAGGGTCGAGGTGCAGTACATGCAGCGTACGTTGATTTACGCCCGGCGTACGCACCATGGTTCAAAACCTCCTATTAAGGTCTTAATGCCTTAAGACCTTATGTCCAAACTTCAGATATGAGTTCAATAAAACATCTAAGGCCATAAATTTGCAACCTTTATGGCTTTGCATTGCTACAAGGAGCCCAACAATAAAAATCTAACTTATTCAACCATTTACAACTCCATAACTCTTGCATGGAAGCAACCAAGACCCAAGCTTGTATTTTTATGACATAAATCACCCTAAAACGTCTGAAAGTACAACTTAAAGGATTTGGAGTATTCCATACTCACAAAGGTCAAAGCTTTAGGACAAAAGAGTGTAAATCTAAGCTTGAACAAGATCTAAAGAAATATGCATCAAGGTTGTAGCTTTATACCTCCAGAAGATGCATAGTGATGAGTAGTTGTTGGATCCAAAGACTTGAGAGCAAAACCCCTTCCTTGATGATCTTCCTTTACACACAAGAATACACAAAACTCACTCAAAAGCTTTAAATCTCACTCTCAAGGCTAGGGTTTTCATTCTTAGGGTTTAGAGGAATGGAGGTTGGGAGGTGAGAAAGGTTGGAGGCCATAAAGTCTTTAAATAGGGTCCAAATTCTAAAAATTAGTGTTTTTCCCCTGATTTCGTACGCCCAACGTACATACACGTATGCCCAACGTACGTGGTTAACTCCACGATTCTCATGCCAAGCTCCTACGCCCATCGTACCTGACTCGTACGCCCAACGCAGGGACTAATTTGTCAACTTTTTTAAAACATAATGATAGAAAGGAAATTACCTAGAACACTTGGTGTTACAGACGCCTTAGCAATCGGGGTCGTACCGGGGACCAAATCGATCTTGAACTCAACCTGCCTCTCACGAGGCACATCGGGCAATTCCTCCGGAAACACATCTGGGAACTCCATGACTACTGGAACATATGAAACCGAAACCTCCTTCCCCACCCTAGTGTCATCCACATACGCAAGGTAACCCATGCACCCATGCTGTAAATACTGACGAGCCTTGGCAGCAGAACAAATGCTGATCCAACTATGGTACCTTTTCCATAGATAATCAATTCTACCCCACTTGGGGTTCGAACTACCACCTGCTGACCCTCTCAATTAATCATCGCACCAAACCTGCTCAACCAGTCCATCCCTACAATCACACATGCTTCCCCCATGGTGATAGGGATCAAGTCAATCAGGTAAAACACCCTGAAAATCTCTGAAACACAACCCCAATAAACGCTCGATGTCGAAACCTCGTGTCCGTTGGCGATGAAAAATCGCAACGAACACTCCAACTCTCCAAGATTCATATCAAAACTCTTATTGAAAGATTGAGACACAAAAGACCGACTCATACCTGAGTCAAAAAGCACAAGATTAGGGAGAGAGTTCAATAAGAAGGTACGTAACATAATCATAAACATAAGTGTACCATAAGATAATTGACAAAATAATAAACGAAAACATACCGGTAACGACGTCCGGCGCCGCCCTGGCCTCCTTTGTTGGGAGCTGGAAAGCACGTCCTCGAGCCATCGGGGGCTCCGCCCTACCCTGGCGTCCATCCGTGATCGTCAAAGTAGCCGGGGCTGGAGCCTACACCGGCCTGGCAGCAAGCAAGGGACACTGGGCCTTCACATGGACCACCTGATCACAATTGTTAGAAATCCTAGTACTCGATAATGGGGCCTGCTGGCGACAATCTCTCTTATAATGCCCCTCCTTTCCACACTTGTGGCATCCAAAAGAAGAAGATCGACAAACACCTTCTTGAACCTTTCCACAAGTTCTGCCCTTCTGGCATCCTGATCGTGAATCAGCAAGCTTGAACGCTTCACTGCAGGTTGGGACTGAACTGGAGCCTAACGTTGCTCCGTCGTCCGGGTCTCTATCTTAATCTCTCGCATCCTCACTGCATCCTGAACTCAACGAGGGTACTGTTGATGGGGAATCTGGGTTACAACTACAATGCCATAAGCATAAAACAATCAAAACAATTCAATTCATTAGGGCACATGCAACCTAGTTTGTTCTAGTTGGATTAGGTGTTTAAGCCATAACTATATTTGGTATGTACTTGACCCGGTTGTAGCATGGTCCTTTTGGGTTGCCTTCACCAGAGCAACTTGACTGGATGAATAATGGAGAAAGAGGTTATTATGGTTTATTAATATATTATATGAATAATATATTAAAGGAGAAATCATATTAATTAATTAACATTGGTCAAGAATTAATTTAGAATTAATTTTGTGGTCAAAAGAGGTTAATTAAATTAAAGGGACTAAACTTGTAATTATTGGATAATTGCATTGTGAGCTGAGGAAACCCTAAAGATAGGGAGTGGACGAAATCCTTATGGATAGCCCATAAGATTTCGTCCAAGGGCTTAATTCTGGAATGTTCTTGTGGGCTGCTTAGAGCCTAAGCAACCGGATGAGGACTTTGACTGAAACCCTAATTCCTTACCTATATAAAGGGTCCCTAGGCTTCATATTTTCGGCTACACTAACCCTAAAGGATACCTTGGAGCCGAAATTACCTTCCCCTCTCTCTAAGATTCTCCAATTTGCTTTGGTGTTTGTGATCTATTAGAGGCACAACATTTGAGGTGCTAAGGTTCTCAAAAGCTCAAGATCCTCAAGCAACAATCAAAGGTAATTTTTTAACTTGTTTGTTAGATGTTAATTTTGTTTTGTTGTATGCTAAATTAAGGTTTGCAAGTATTGGATAATTGTTGCATGTACAAATAGAAAAACTAGATCCAAGCATTAGGGTTTGCATGAACACCATAGGAATGTTGTTTTGCTCATAACCCAACAGTGGTATCAAAGCCTAGATTGTTTCTCTTTTGTATTTGATGCATAGCTAATTTGTTCAAGCTCAAAAGTCGAAAAATCATTCCTCTGACTGATGGGCTCGTCGGGTCACCAGATGAACTCGACGAGTCAGGGCTACTTGACGAGTCCAGTTCTGTGACTCGGCGAGTTGGCTCGTCTGGTGGCTGATTTTTCGGGATTTTGACTAATATTGAATTGGGATAGTTACCAAAAACATTTTTGACTGATAAAACTCGATTTTTTCAATATGGTATTGATTATGCTAATTCAATTGAAGGATAATTGTCATAAATAAGATAATTACTTGTTTTATAAGATAAAATTGATTATATGTATTTTTGATTTGAATTATCTTATTAAGAAAATAGATTTGGTCAGATTATGTGATAAATATTAATAATATGATTAATTAATTATTTTTTGAATTTGATCTAAAAGATGTTTTGAAAAGTTTCAAAACTTGCCCTCAAGTTTTGGAATTTAAATTTTGATTAATAGTTTTAATTTTGAAGTATTTAAATTCTAAACCCTAGAGTTTTAAAAGTTAAAATTCAACCCTTATACTATTATAATATTAAAAGATTAATAATATATATATGTATAAGATAAATCTAGTCTTACCGTTAGTAGGCCTCATTCACGAAGCCGATCTATAAGGGGGTATAAGGTTGCTGCCCTATAAAATGGCAGTTTAATGGGTGTCCACTCTCACCAACCGCTTCCTTGATTGGTGGAGGGTCGTTAGCCGAACGGGTAGGATAGGGCAACAAATTCCTCATTAATAAGTATAATGATTATAATAAAGTAACTAAATGTTTTTATAAAATTCCCAATCTTAGTTACTTTAGAAAAAATGTGAAAATGTATGTTATTCCATGAAATTACACTTTGCACCTTACCAAGTCGTTAGTGGAGCGTGTGTGGTTAACCGGCACACTAATTTGGGACTAGCAAAGGTGGTAAAGGGTAGCTTGATGTTTATCATAGATCAATGGAGCGTGTGTGGTTAACCGACACATTGATTAGGTGGTAAATGACATCAAGAGTACCAAGGATATTTGCATGGTTATTCACACCTTATTTGTGATCCTCGGTATCCCAGTCACAAACTTGAAGGGCATAATCGAGATTTAAACATGTCATTGAAAAGTTCAATGAATCTCAAAAGAATCTAGGAATTTCAATTCATTTAAAACTTAAAGTCCTTTTTCGTTTTTCATGGTGGAAATTGGTAAATCGTCATTTACCTACCTTCATATTATTTGCAATTAGATTACGGCATCCCTCTTCTGAATTGTAAATAATCATGTTGGATCCTAGCCCTAATTTCTCATTTGGGTGTTTAATTGGGGATCATTATCTAATCTAAACTTTGTTCATTTTCTTTTTTAGATGTCTACTCAAAACAACAACGCTTTTGGCTCGACCCCTTCTAGCTCATTCTCACTCATGAAATTATGTGGGAGGGTGATATTCGATGGGACCAATTTCAATGATTGGATCCGCAACATTCTCATGGTCACCCGCTATGAGGAAAATGAGTATGTTCTCGACAAGGAGCTGAAAGAGGTTAACGTCAACACTGCTACTCCTGAATAAATTGCTGCTTACGAAACTCATGAGCGAGATGCTACGAAGGTTCATTACATCATGCTCGCAACAATGACTGATGAACTCCAAAAGTCCTACGAGGATTACTATCCCTACGAGATGCACCAAGATTTGATGGAACGTTACTATCAAAGTGCCAGGCAGGAGAGGTATGAGATCATCGCCTTGATGATCACTACCAAAATGAAGGAAGTAGAGTCCATCACGGCCCACTTGCAGAAAATGTAGAGATTCGTGGACCGTTTGCTGAAGCTGAATGTCAACTTTGATGAGGAGTTGTCCATAGATATCATTCTTCACTCGTTGCCTCCTTGTTACGACCAGTTTCGTATGACCTATCATATGAACAAGGAGGAGGTCACTCTGAGCAAGCTTCAAGGCCTGCTAAGGACTGCTGAGAGTAGTCTGAAAGGAAAATCTACTACATCTACTCCTACTACTGTTGCCCCTGTCTTGGATATTAGGCAAGGGAAAGGAAAGAAGAGGAATGCTCCTTCTAAGCGCCACAAGGGTAAAACCCATGATGGATCCTCTTCTAGTGGGACCAAAGCTGGTTCTGCTAGCCCCTCTTCCAACCCAAAAGAAGCAGAGTACTTCTACTGTCACGACAAAGGGCATTGGAATCGAAGCTGCCCAAAGTATCTGCAGGACATCAAGGATGGGAAGATAAAGCCATCCTTCGCAGGTATTTACACTATTCAATATAATAATTCATCACATGCTATTTCTTGGGTCCTTGATACAGGATGTGGTTTTCACATTTGTTCTGATTTGCAGGGTCTAATAAGAAGTAGGGATGTGGAGCATGGGAAGATGAACCTGATCATGGGGAATAGGAAAGCGTCGGTTGTCACCAAGATTGGAGTTTACTCTTTAGTGCTTAGTAGTGGGTTAGGTTTAGATTTGAATGATTGTTGCTACTCATCAGAAATGGCGAGAAACATTATTTCTTTTCATGGGTTGTACAGACAAGGTTTTAGATTTTCGTTTAATAATGAAATTGGTTCTATTAATGCTTTCTTGAATGGTACTTTCTGTTTTGAAGCATTGCCTTGTAATGGAGTATATGAAACTGTGAATATTGTGGATAACTTAGGAAATAATGTGTTGCACATTGATTCGTCCAATGGTTTGGAAAAAGCATGCTTTTGGCATTGTCGTCTTGGACATGTCAACAAGAAACGCATAGCCCAACTCCAAAGGATGGAGTGTTGGAATCATTCGATCTCAAATCAGATGACACGTGCGAATCTTGTTTACTTGGAAAGATGACCAAGTCACCCTTCACTGGTACTTGTGAAAGACGTGAGGTTTTATTGGATCTCATACATACGAATGTATGTGGACCTTTTAGATCCACCATAAGGGATGCGAACCGCTTCTATGTGACTTTTACTGATGATTATAGCAGATATGGGTATATCTACTTAATCAAGCACAAGTCAGAAACCTTTGAAAAGTTCAAAGAGTTTAAGCAAGAAGTGGAGAATCAGCTGGGCAGGAAAATTAAGATGCTCCGATCCGATCGAGGAAGTGAGTACCTTAGTATTGAATTCCACGACTACCTCAAGGAATGTGGAATCGTTTCTCAATTGACACCACCTAGGACACCACAGTTGAATGGTGTGGCTGAGAGGCGCAATCGAACCTTGTTGGACATGGTTCGTTCCATGATGAGTCGAGCTTCGTTACCTATCTCATTCTGGAGGTATGCCTTAGAGACTGCTGCCCATATCCTTAATCTAGTCCCAACTAAGAAGGTTGCCAAAACACCTCATGAAATGTGGACAGGGAAGGTTCCCTCGTTAGCACATATCAAGGTTTAGGGTTGCGAGGCTTTCATAAGATGAGAGACTCACGACAAGCTCGAACCTCGTAGTGAGCGGTGTATTTTCATCGGCTATCCACATAAGTCCTTTGGATATCTCTTTTATAGACCAAGTGACAATGTTGTCTTCGTTGTGAGGAGAGGGGTTTTCCGAGAGCAAGAACCCATATGCCAATAGGACGGTGGGAGGCAAATTGATCTTGAAGAGCTTTAAGAATCAAGCGATGAAGGAACCTCTAACACTGGCGCTCAACCCGAGGAGGAAACTCCTGTTGAACCAATTGACGAGTCCCTACCTCTAATACGTTCTAGTAGAGGTAGTGTTCTGCCTGAGTTTTATGGTTTCCATATTACTAATGAAGGTGATACGTTTATCAGTGTTAGAACACTGATAAATTTGGATGAACCCAACAACTACAAGGAAGCCATGACAGGCCCGGAGTCTACGAAATGGAAAGAGGCTATGGACAGCGAGATTCAGTCCATGTATGACAATCAAGTTTGGAACTTGGTTAACAATGTGCTAGGTCGTAAGACGGTCGGGTGCAAATGGATCTTCAAGAAGAAGACCGACATGGATGGGAAAGTACACGCATATAAGGCGCGAATGGTTGCGAAAGGCTTTACTCAAACTCCTGGAGTTGACTATGATGAGACCTTCTCACCAGTAGTGAAGATTAAGTCTATAAGAGTTATGCTAGCCATATCTGCGTTTCATGATTATGAAATATGGCAGATGGATGTAAAAACCGCTTTCCTTAATGGGAAGTTGGCTGAAGATGTTTACATGAGTCAACCAGAGGGTTTTGTCGATGCAAAGCACCCTAATAGAGTGTGTAAGCATGAGAAAACCATCTATGGATTGAAACAATTGTCTCGCAGATGGAATCTTTGTTTTGATGAGAAAGTCAAAGAGTTTGGTTTCTCAAGAAGCGAGGATAAGTCTTGTGTATATGTCAAAGCCAGTGGGAGTATAGTTAGCTTTCTCATTTTGTATATAGATGACAAACTACTCATAGGAAACGACGTCCCAACCTTGCAGGAGGTTAAGTACTGGCTTGGGAAGTGCTTCGCTATGAAGGACCTCAGAGAAGCTGCCTATATTCTAGGGATAAGGATATTGAGAAATAGGAGTAAGAGGCTAATAGGACTTAGTAAAAGTACTTACTTGGATAAGGTGTTGAAACGCTTTAGCATGGAAAATTCCAAGAAAGGGGAGTTACTAATCCAAAGCAATACCAAGTTGAATAAGACTCAAGGTCCGAGTACCGATGTCGAGATAGCAAAGATGAGCAGAGTACCTTATGCTTACGCTGTTGGCTCAATCATGTATGCTATGACGTGTACTCGCCCTGGTGTGGCCTTCGCTTTGAGCATGGTCAGCAGATATCAGGGGAACCCTGGTAGAGCACATTGGATCGCAGTAAAGAATATTCTTAAGTACCTTCGGAGGACTCAGGAATGGTTTCTTATCCTCGGTGGGAGTGATGACTTGAGAGTGCGAGGGTATAGTGACGCTAGTTTTCAGACTGACCGGGTGTAACACCCAAAATCAGAAAGACCGAGAAAGGAAAGGAAACCCTAAGTCAAATGGGTCAAGTCGTCGAGTCTAGGGAAGAACTCGACGAGTCGGAGCGGGTTCCGTGTCAAAGATTAAGTGACCGACTCGACGAGTCGGCAAGTGGACTCGGCGAGTCTGGTATGGGTTTGGAAACCCTAATTCCGGGACTTGGTACCCTATTTAAGCATCTTATTCTCTTCCTTAGGGCTCATTTGCGGCCCCTATTGTCCAGAACATGAAACCCTAGCCACCCAACTCCATTGTTGAGCTAGTTCTTGCCTTGAGAGTGAATTGAAGCTTGGAGAAGGAAGAAGGACCTTGGTGGTGCAAGAAGAAGCTATAGATCCAGAGTTGGGGTAGCATTTCAGACCATTTAGAGGTAAGAAGCTTATACCTTGACTGTTAATCATCTAGATCCCCTTTCTAGCATGGATTTTGTCACATTTGGACCATTTACAAGGTCAATCCGAGCATTGAGCCATTGAGGAAGAAAAGGACTTAAGATCTAAGCATTCCTGAGCTTTAGAAGCTCTGCGGGGGTAGCTTTACCCAGCCGTGGCTTCATTTCATGTCCTAGACCTTCATTTTAGCTTGGTTTAAGAGTTTTAGCTTCATAGCACCTTGCATGCACGTAAAGTTAGCAACTTTACGTGCAATGCTAGCATTAGAAGTCCATATTTATGGGTGGAAGGTGTTGCAATGGACTGTAATCGACCGAATAGAGTTGTCACAAGGTGGACTCGGCAAGTCAGTTCATGGACTCGGCGAGTCGGGTCGCAAACCCAAACCCTTCTGTTTATGATTCGGATCAGTGAGTGGAGTTAGTAAAGGATTCAATCAGACTGGGTCCGTAATGGACATGAAGATCATAGTAATCGACGAGTTCGAAGAGGAACTCGGCGAGTCCAAGACAATCTTCTTAGTTATGAAGATGAACTCGACGAGTTGTTCATACAACTCGGCGAGTCATGGCCTAGATATTCATACGATGATGATGAACTCAACGAGTTCAAGGATGAACTCGGCGAGTCGGTTGAAGATAGTCCTGAAGTGTTAGATGAAGGGGAACTCGTCGAGTTCTCGCTAGACTCGACGAGTGGAGTCGGGGTTGTTTTGGGATTTGAGGAGCATGGACTCGGCGAGTTGGCAGAGCAACTCGACGAGTGGAGTCAACTGGA